>NC_090927.1:183173457-184571925 GCF_040938575.1 Ambystoma mexicanum | reverse complement strand
AATGATCCAAAGAATCGTGGCGTGGCAAGAAGCGCACTTGACGCTATAACTTCTGAGGACAGTGCGGAAGGTGGTGGGGCTGCTCTCACTGGTAGAACCGACGGTTCTGCCGCTGCACTGATCCATCGCGACCACGAGGACAGGGAGGACGAGATGTCTAATGTTTCCTCTGCCAGTGCTGATGGGGAGGCTATGCTTGAATTCAAGAAGCAAGAGCTGCGGTTTAGGAAGCAGGAGCTTGAATTCAGCATAGCCAAACTAAAAATCGAACAGACAGAAAAACAAAAAGACAGGGATCACCAGTTGGAACTGGCCAAGCTTCAGGTTGCAAATGGGTCCAAGGGTCCTGGACATGGGTCTGGGGCCTCCTCTCATCCACGGTTTCCGAAACATCTGCTCAGTGTGTATGAAGAAAGGAATGACATTATGGACTGGCTGAATGCGTTTGAGTATGCATGCGAAGTTCAACAAGTTGACAATGCTGATAAGATTGCATGGTTACTCAGCAGACTGCCCCATTCTGGCTGTAGTGCCATTATGGAAATGTCGAAGGCTGAGCGAGCTGATTTCGCAATGTTAAAGCAAACTCTCATTTTAAAGTTTGGGAAGACTCCGGCCCAATATTTGAAACGTTTCAGAGAGTATAAGAAAAAGGAAGGTGGTACTTGGGTATCTTATGTCACTGAATCCTTGAAAAACTTAACTGGCTGGGTCGAAGGTTATAAGGTTTCTACCTTCGAAGGCATGATAAATCTTGTCATGCTGGAACACATTTTTGCATCTTCTTCCCCGGAGCTTAAGCAGCATTTGGCCGATTCGAAGGAGATAGATCCTAAGAAGCTGGCCATTGCAGCAGACTTATGGGTGTCACATCGAGTGTCCCATAAGGACAAAACTCATCCTGGTAAGCAGGAGGAAGGGAAAAAGTCCAAAGATATGGAGGGTGGAGAATCTGCTAAATCTTCTTCTCATAAGGGCCACAAAAAGAAAAATAAGGGTAAGACACAAGAGAACTCGCAGGATAGTGGAGGTCAGCCTCCGAATCAGAACTCTAGTTACAATAAGCCTCCCTATGTAAACAGACCCAATGGATCTTGTTTTGCTTGTGGAGCAACTGACCACGTGAAGGGGGATCCCCGGTGTAAGGTTAGACCTTTGGGGGTCCACTCCGCTAATCTGGCCTTCTCCTCCTACGAGGAAGAAGAGATTACAGGAGCATCCTTCTCCTCAGACTCATTTCCCAGCGGGATAGAGGCTGAGGTAGTTTTAGTTTCCCTGGGTTCCTGGGAGCCTAAAGTCGCAGAGGCTTATGCTAGGATTCCGGATAATACCAAGCACTACTTTAAAGACAGTGTGCTGATCAATGGAGTAGATACTCCAGCTCTTAGGGATAGTGGGTGCAGTCGCACTGTAGTGGATTCTACCTTGGTAGACTCAGAGAAAGTTGCCAGAGCTACTCTGATGCCCACTAAGTTGGCTGACGGCCCCCTCCGGATGTTTCCAGTAATACCTGTAAATCTTACTTTAAATGGTACAGCAGTCAGGATTCCAGTGAGCATTCAGAGAAACGTCCCGGGAAAGGCCTTGTTAGGTAATGATCTCAGAGCTTTAGGGCTCGTAGGAGACACTGCCGAAAGACCCTACACACGGTCTCAAGCACGGGCAGCATTGGCCAAGACCAATACGCCGCCCCAGCCGAAGGGGAAACCCAAGGCGAAAGGAGTCGACAAGTCAAGACGAGGGAAAGAGAATATTCCCCCGAGCTCGCCTACCACTGCGGTGGAGGAAGTTGGTCAATCGCCCGGGACTGACGAGGAGGTGGCGATGCCTGAAGTATTTGACCCCAACGATCATCCTGAACTGAAAGACTTGTTAGTTGAAGGAGGTCCTGATAGGGACGAATTCAGTAAAGGCCAACATGAGTGCCCATCTCTGGAAGGCCTAAGGAGACAGGCCTGCTCCCAGCTTGAGGGTGAACCTCCCGGGACGCATAGGATTTATTGGGAAGGTGGACTCCTGTATAGTGAGCCCACAGAGTCTACAGAAGGAGACCATAGGAGGTTGGTGGTTCCCCTTGCTGTTAGGCCCTTCCTCCTGCAGTTGGCGCATGAAGTTCCCCTTGCTGGTCACCTTGGTATGAAGAGGACCAAGCAAAGGTTATCCATGCACTTCTACTGGCCCAAGATGGGGGGTGCAAGTAGAAAGTCACTGCAGGAGTTGTGCCTCCTGCCAGTTGTCTGGTAAGGTTGGCGCGACAATCCAAGCTCCGTTGGTACCGCTCCCAGTTGTGGGGGTACCATTTGAAAGGGTAGGGATCGACATCGTTGGTCCCCTTGACGCGCAAACATCCTCGGGCAATAGGTTTATCCTGGTGCTGGTCGACCATGCAACCAGGTATCCTGAGGCCATCCCATTGAAAACTGTAACTGCCAAGTCAGTTGCAAAAGCTTTACTCGGCATATTTACTAGGGTTGGCTTCCCTAAAGAAGTTGTGTCGGATCGTGGCAGCAACTTTATGTCGAAGTATATGCAGGCTATGTGGAAAGAATGTGGGGTCACCTACAAGTTCTCTTCTGCATACCACCCCCAGACCAATGGTCTGGTGGAACGTTTCAACAGAACGTTAAAGAGCATGATTGGGGCTCTGGAGGAACCTCAGAGAAGAAAATGGGATCTTCTTTTACCATGCTTACTGTTTGCCTACCGAGACGTACCACAGGAGGGTGTTGGCTTCAGCCCCTTCGAGCTTCTGTTCGGTCATCCCGTACGGGGACCCTTAGCCATCGTCAAGGAGGGATGGGAGATGCCCACTCCCCCTGTTACTACCAACGTAGTTGAGTATGTGCTAGGGCTCAGAAAACGGATGGTACTTCTGATGGGCTTGGCTAGTGATAAATTGAAGGCAGGGCAAGCGCTGGTGAAACATTGGTACGACCAGAAAGCTTCCCTCATCAACTTTACACCTAGTCAGCAAGTCCTGATCATGAATCCCATTTGGCCTCGAGCTTTACAGGACAAATGGTCAGGCCCTTACACAGTGGTGGAGCCCCTGGGTGAGGTTAACTATTTAGTGGACCTTGGAAGGCCTGGACAGGCTCCAAAAGTGTTTCACGTGAATAGGCTGAAGGCTTTCGTCCCAAGAGTCGAAATCGCAGCACTGCTACTGGCTTCAGACGTTGAGGAAGAGGAGTCTGAACCTCTCCCCGACCTGTTCCAAAGCGGTCCTTCAGATAGCTCCTTTGAGGGTGTCCGAGTGGCCCCTCACCTGACTTCTGATCAGCAGGCTGAGGTGAAAAGTTTGCTTAGGCAGTTTTCCCCCCTGTTTTCACAGTCGCCTGGTTTGACACCTTGGTGCAAACATAACATTGACACAGGAGACAGTGTACCTACCAAAAGTAGGGGATACAGGATGTCAGACAAAGTACGGTCTTATATTAAGACCGAGGTCAACAAGATGTTAGACCTTGGGGTGATTGAACCCTCTAGTAGTCCTTGGTCCAGCCCTGTGGTTTTGGTTCCAAAGGCAGGCACTTCTGAATTGAGGTTCTGCGTGGATTACAGGGCTCTGAATGCTGTCACCAAGACAGATGCACACCCCTTGCCTCGAACAGATGAGCTGGTGGATACTTTGCCTCCAAGTACCTAAGCACGTTTGACCTCACTGCTGGCTATTGGCAAATAGCTTTAGCAGAACATGCCAAGGAGAAGACAGCATTTTCTACACCAGACGGCCTTTACCAATTCCGGGTAATGCCGTTCGGGTTGAAGAATGCACCTGCCACTTTCCAGAGGCTTGTGAATCATGTGTTGAATGGGTTGGACGAATTCTGTCTTGCATATCTGGACGATATAGCAGTTTTCAGTGCCACCTGGGAAGACCATGTGAAACACCTCGGGATTGTGCTCCAGGCTCTTCAGAAAGCACACCTGACCATAAAGGCTATTAAATGCCAGATTGGACAAGGCTCAGTGGTTTACCTTGGACATGAAGTAGGTGGAGGGAGGATACAGCCTCTTCCCAGTAAAGTACAAGCAGTACAAGACTGGCCTACCCCCACTACGCAAACCCAAGTGAGAGCCTTCTTAGGACTCACGGGGTATTACCGCAATTTTGTGGCAGACTATGGCACCATACCTGCCCCTCTGACTGCCCTCACAACTCCGAAGAAACCCAAGAAGGTAACTTGGACCGACGAGTGTGAGAAGGCCTTCAATGGCTTAAAAGACTCCTTGTGCCAGGCCCCTGTCCTCAGGGCCCCTGATTATCAAAGACCTTTTATCGTGCAGGCGGACGCCTCTGACACTGGGATAGGAGCTTTACTATCACAAGTAGATGCGAAGGGTAATGAACACCCTATTGGTTTTATTTGCCGCCAGCTTAAGGACAGAGAGCTCAGATGGTCCACGGTAGAGAAAGAATGTTTCTCTGTTGTGTGGGCCCTAAGGAAGCTGAGGCCCTACCTCTATGGGACCCACTTCACTGTGCAAACTGACCATAAGCCGTTAAAGTGGCTAATGAACATGAAGGGGGAGAATCCAAAGTTGCTTAGGTGGTCCATTAGTCTAGAAGGCTTCGACTTCACTATTGAGCATAGGCCAGGTGTCCAACATAGCAATGCTGATGGGTTGTCCAGAATGTTTAACCGACCTGAACAAGAGACTCATCCAGGGGTGGATTAGTTCCCCCTGTCCATAGTCTGGGAGGGGCGAGTGTTAGGAAAGATTTCGTAATTGTAGGTAATTTTCCTTCCATGTGGCAACCCCTCAACTTTTTGCTGTTGTTTTTCACCTTGTTCTTGACTTTGCCAGAGAAGTGCAGCCTTCTGCCGCACTCCTCTGGGCTTTCGCTCCTTTCTTACGGGGATACTGACATGCCCTTAAGACTGTCAGTACCGGGGAACGCTGTTTCCCGTAGTTTCTTTTATCATGTTGCGGCTTTCGTGCAACATGACACAAGAGGGCACTGTAAGCTAAGTTACAGCTCTCTTGGGTCTCTAGCCTTCTACAGGCCCTAGATACTCGTTTAGGATTGTATCTGATCGGTGCAAGTAATTCAGGGACGGGAATGGTGGCAGTGATCGTTTCTTGTGTTTTGAGCTCCTTTTGGCGTTCTAAGCGCGTTTCTCGCGCTTAACCCAAAATGGTGGCCTGGCTCCCAAAATGGCCAGACCACGAGGCTCCTTTGTCCTGTCCGCTGACCGTCTTGCTCCCTTCACCTTCCCCAGGTCGAGCCGACCCAGGGCCTTCCTTATTTGGGCATATACTTTCCCGCGAAACACGGATGCTTTTGCGGGCTTCTACATGTCTTGTGTGTGCCTCCAGGATGTGGGCTGGGATGTCTGGTCCCAATACACATCCTGGGTGCCAGAGAGTCTAGGGTGGTGTGAATGCCTGGGACCACCGTGGTCCGTGATTGGTCCACGAATGGTGTGAGTGTTGATGAGCGGATCTCCCATTGGGTCCCCTCCTTTTTGGCGCGAAGGGAACCGTGGGTAAGAGGGGGCTGGAAACACCACTACCATGTCGATCTCCTGAGTCCTCACGAACGAAGGAATACAGGAGCCAAGTATCCTGCAACCAAGAGGCTGGACCGAGGAATCGCTGGTGACCCGCTGAAGGACTTCTCCTCTGCACTGCTGTCGCCTTGTGAAACCCTTTTCACCTTTGATCGAACCAGAAGGCCTGTACTGGTACTTCGACCCTTGGAATAGCGGGAACAGCTATTCTCGGCATCTTCACCATCTCCTGCCAGTAAGCCTTCGGAAGCGTCTCTGGGCCATCCAGCTGACTGACCAGCTTACACGGGAGTCTTGCTCTGTAACCGCCGCCAGGTTGTGTAGTATTTCGAGTCCTTGTCACTCTCACACGCTTGGTACACTTGGCGTTCCCAGGTCTGAAGTGAGTAGTGTACATTTGGCTCAGATACACACGGCCGCTCCGTTGCCCTGCTGTGGTAACAAACTATGCGGGTTTCTTCGATTGGGACGTCTTTTTACTCAACACGACGACGAGGCGTTCCCTGCTCTTCTGAACCTGCCAGCTGCTGAAATTGACGCAGAGAAGCCTGGGTCTGCTTGCATCGGGGACCGGTAAGTAGCATAGCTAGGATCTGGTCGCCCTCCTGCAGGAGCCCATTGCTTTTCCCCGCTGTGTAAAACAGCACCCTTGTCCGTACTCGCGCTCTGCTTCTGCCCACTGTGGAGGCTGCGCTTGAGTCGCGGAACTTGTTCTTCTTCTTTTGTGCACTAAACTGAACTGCCTGATTTCCCTCGAAGAGCTTCTCCTTTTGCCCGTTGGCACCAGCGCGTGCAGGTACTTTTGTGCACAAGGCTCCACTCTTTGCAGGGCTCGGACTTCCATCTAGTTAGGTGCCGCTGAAGGCGAACTGGGTCTAAGCATTATTTCGCACTGCCTGTTTTCCTTCCCTTTTAGGTGGACTACACATTTCGTGCATATAACGCTTGCGACTGTCGTATTTGTATATATATTGTGTTGATATGGTATGTGTTGGTTTACTATTGTGATATTGTGATTTTCTCGCTACAGTCATTTTTTTAAAGGCCTTGAAATAAATGTGTATATATTTTTTATATAACAACTGTTTGGAGTAGTTTGTAAGTGATCTTGCTTTGTGTGCTCATTGCGGGCTTTCAGTCACCCTCACCCCTCTTGAGACCTAGTCTTGACCGCCGCGATCGCTACCTTGATTGGTCTGGCTCGTCCAGAGGTTACCCTGTTCCAAGTAATTAGGTTGGCCTTCTGAACTTCTGCGCCACCAGGACAGAGTTCAGAAATCCGTCTTAACAATACCAAGACGGGGTAAACCAGCAACAGAGGAGTCGGGCACCACGTGGGTACTCACTCGGGACCTTTGGGCGATTACCCAATTATTGAAACTACCCTTACCAGAATGCCTTGGGAAATGCGAGAAAGGGGTCAAAGTGGTCATAAGGGGGTTTAGAAAAATCCTCTGTACAGTTGAAAGTCTTTGACCGACAGAAGATTGTGAAGCTAAGAGAAGTGAATCCCTCATCGTGAGAGTTGATCAAGAAAATGTACGATTGACAAAGTTAGCAAGAGTGAAGGGATGCCGATAAACAAGGGGCGAAGTCTAAAATCCCAATATACAGTGTGTTGACAAGAGTGAACCCGGCTGAGGGATGTCCAGAGTGAACTGTTTAACAAGACATTATGATTTGTGAATGTCACAGATGAAATTTGGTTGAAAACAGTAGTGAACCCGACGGAGGGAAGATAACATTGGAAAAGGATCTGAGCCCAGAAGAGGGGGATCAAAGGGTGAAAAGGCATCACCCAATGTACAAATAGAAAGGAACTTTTGTTTATTATAATTTTGAAACACCTCAGGTCCTCTGAGGCAAGAGAATTGTTTGTAGAAAAGAGACTTAACCACTGAAGGCCCTGATTGCTAAGAGCGGAACTGTTAGCTCGTGCTGGGAAAGCTCAAGCGTGTGATGTGCTTCGGAATCCCACCTTGTCCCCTGATCAAAACGTGGGGGAAGGGAGAACCCCAGTTACTGCATCCTGGCTTATTATTTGTGAACACTTATTTCTTTCTTATGAACATTATCCCACACTTCTTTTGATATTTAGCATAAGGATTGGCAAGAGGTTTTTCTTAGTATAGGCCCTTTTATTTGACAAGACGCCACCAGGACTGCCTTAATATTATTTGATGGTCGTAGCTTGCTCCCATCTTAGATTTAGGTTTAGATTAGGCGTATTTCTAACCTACCTATACAGTTTAATAAACACCCTTGAACACTTGCGATCACTTGTGTCTGTCTTTACTGTTGCCACCATGAGTTCCTTACACAATATAGTTCTATGATATTCTTCTCTGACACCATCCACTCTTCCTCCTGTTCCTCTGAAGGATGCGCCTTGTTCACATTCTAGAGTTCTTTACCCTTCCTTATACCTAATTTGTCTGTATAGTTTCCCTGATCTTGTTCCTATGGTCTCTGTATCTCCTCTCCATGTTGGCATATCTAATGGTCCTCGCCATCCTCCACGGGATGGTTGTGACCCTCTCTCTTCTTCAGTTCGCTCTTACGATTCTATGAGTATCATTCTTCTAAATCCCCTATTTCTGTTCATTTCTTCCTTGTTTCTCCTTATTTCTCTTAAATCCTCTTCCTCTCGCATTCTTTGTAACCTACGTGCTTTCAATCTTTGGGCTTCTATTTCTTCTTTTCTCTTCTAACCGCTGCTTCTCCCTTTTTGCCTCATTTTCTCTTCGCTCTTCCCTTCGCTTACATTCCTTGTCTCTTCTTATTTATATAGCCTCTCTTCTCTTTCGCTTTCTTATCTTGCTCTTCCCTTTCCTCTCTTTCTTGATTTCCACCAATACCTTTGTCATCTAGTTTGAGCAATAGTTGTCCTTGCATCCATTAGTTCTGTACTATTGTCCTACCCTAAGCTATATCTGTTATTCTTCTTTGTTTCTCTGCCTTTCTTCTATCTCTCTGTTCTGTCTATCCTTTTTATCATCACGTTGTTTACTTTCATCGTGTGTCTATAGATATTTGCGTTACTTTTGATCTCTTCCTCTATCTCTTCACTAGTATAAGCAGGGGGTTTGTATGGTGGATTAACATACCCTGCTTTCAGTTCCTTTAGAGGGTAAAATCTCATCTCTTTTTCCTCTACGTCGTGTTTCTCACGAGGGGAAAGGTGAGCTAAATGCGTTAAGTCTTCCCCTTTATGCTGACTAAGTGTCCACTCCCTATAAACTGGGTCTTCTTTGTAATTCTAGCACATTTTCCAAAGCTCTAGTATTGCCAATCTTTTTCTCTAGCTTCTTTTCCTTATGTGTGGCATGTAAATATGTCATCAGGTTTCGTAATGCTGTATTTGACAATGAGCCTCTTGGGGGCCAAAGCATAAATATCTTATTGGTCGTGCCCTTAAGCCATTTGGAATGGTGCTGCAAATTCTTGGCTGTTTATCTTGGAAGTGTTCTTCATAGGTGTGTGAGAGGTGTTTCTTCCATTATGACAAGCCAATGCGGACTGTCAATACTTACTCTAATTTTTCTCTTACTTCCAAATCAATTAAATATATTGTTTCAATATATTTGGTGGGCAGCAACAATCGGCACTCGTATTCCAGGCGATCCGGATATTTTCCCTAGCTTTGTTTTTTATTTGTGAAAATGTATTTGACACTATTTTTCTAGCTCCTTCGTTTACACTTTCCATTAATCATTCTTATTTTTTTAGTATCTTCAAACTGTCTTTTTTACTTCTATTTTGGTTTCATCTAATTCTAGCCTTTTGATCTGACGTCGATCCTTTGTCAAAAAGTGTAAGGGCATTTTTCTCTTTTATTTGCGCTGTTCTTTCTCTGTTTTTTATTGTTCGTTTTAAACATGTTATCTTTTATACAATCATGTTATATCCTTTACAAATGTGCACTTCCAACATATTTTCCACTTTACGTACGTATTTCTCCCCTGCCTTAGTGAATGTATTCTCCTCTCTTTTTATTACCACCTCTGGGAGTTTAATACACGCTCTTCTAATAGGCTCTGCTCTTAGGAATCCTTAATGCTCTGATATGGAACTATAGCGTGTACCCATTCCGTCTCTCTTGAGCCCGTGATTTCGAGGTATCCTTATCGCTCTTCCTTTTATAATCCCCAAAAATCCAGTTATTCTTTATGTCTCTTTTATTTGCAACATAGCACAATTAAAATCCCTCCCCCCTTATGTTTTTACCAACTACGATGGGCTACTTATGTCTGGCACTTAGCATCGACTCTCCCACAATCAACCAGTTCACCTTTCGTCCGCGGGGCTCCTGTGGGTACCAGACAGGAAGGGAGACATGTTGACCATATGTTGATCAGGTGACACTTCTTGTGCACCGCTCACCCCAGGAAAATCTGCGCTCATCAGGTCCTGTGTGCTGGGACCCTTCGAGAGTCTGGGAACTGCTGTGCAGAGTTAGCTCTCTCGTCATGAGGTCTGCCTTGCTCGTATTGCGCTCCTGTGCTCCACCTTTTATACCTATGGGGAAGGGAAAGGGCCTTCAGGTGTGTGCAGTTCTGGTCAATTGCCTGACTTTGCCTGACCCTGGTGATGGGACATGTCGGGTAAATGGCTTGAGTGTTAGTCCGTCCTTCGTAATATGCGAAAGTGTTCATGTCGGAAAAGGGGAGGGTAAAGTGTTTGTGTATCTTACAAGGTAGGTTGGGGAAAAGGTGTCATAAGAAGGGGATACCGCGTCTCACCCGTCGGTGTCCTATGTCCACTCCCCGAGGACCACCCATCCAGGTGATCCTCCCTCCCTGGTCCACCCCCAGGAACAGGATCCAATAGCAATGGCCGTGTCCTGGCCACCTGGATGACAGACCCCGGGGACTAGTCAGGGAGACACCTTCAGGTTTCTCACATCATGCATTGACTACATAATTTCCACTTGAGCATGTGCTGATGCAAGATATTGATTCATTGAAAAACAAAATGAAACAAATTATGCAAAATGCAGTTATACATACTAGGGAATGAAAAAAGAGACTTGTGAGTCTTTCTTCCAATCTCTTCTACCATTTTAATCTGATAGAGGATAGATTGGCTACATTATTTGCACCAATTTAACGTAACTGCTGAAAAGCCCTCAGCAGAATTAATCCCGTGCAACAAACTAGTGATAAACAAGAGCATGAAAGCAAGTAATTGAATGATTCTCCGGGTGGCAAGCGGAACTACAGAAATAACACAGTTAAGTAAAAGCAATACATTATGTGTGCAGAGAATCCAAACAATGTGTAGAGAGAGAACTTTATTCAAATGCATTTTTAGGTCACAGGATGAATATAAATGTACAAATTAAAGAGAATGAAGAAACGGCTGAAAACATGTGAAGGACATGTGTTCACAGGATGAATTTGAGTGGCTATATAATTATGTGAATATCATTAGGAAACAAAGGAATCAGTCAGCACAGGAAAAAGACAATGCAATTTAGGAAATACACCAGCTCACCTTACAATTGGCACAGGCACATGCACAGTGTAATCATAGTAAAGTGACTCACAAGTAGGGGTGTCACGGTATTAGTTTTATGACGGTACAATAACCTTCTTGCCAAATGACGGTATATCATGGTTATCGGTATAGCAGGTGGAGTTAACTAATCTTAACAAATATTTTGTAAAAGGTCATAAATTGTCAGGTTTATCATCACAAACAAAACCAGGCACCCAGGGCCAGAATTGGGCTTTTCAACATACTTTCCACTGAAATGCCACCCGTTGCTTCCACCAAACACAAACACGTGTGGAAAGGGGGGGGGGCTGCTGCAACTGGCAAAGCAAACTGAACAGCTTTTCTTAAATGATCCTTTAGGCTTTTAGCTCCCCCCACTGGCTACTGGTGAAGATGAACATGTTGCCATCTTGATAATCTGCATGCCACAGATCAATGGAGTCTGATGGTAGTATACGCTTGTGCGCATACACACACGCACTCTCTCTTTACGTTACAGTCTTTAGTTTACTTGCGGTCCAAAAGGTGTTCAGTAATCACAGACATGTTACCCTTTGGTATGGCAGCAGGGAATACCCACAGAGATGATTACATTTCGCAGTGTGACTTATTATATGTAAATTCAATGAAAGAACCAGGCAAATCCCCCATTGTCATATGTTTAGAAAACATTATCCATTATAAATATATACACCCCAAAGCCACCAACCCAAAGACCCGGGAGGATAGCTCAGCGGCAACGTGCGTGCCTTGGAAGCAAGACGACACGAAGCAACACAGGTTCGATCCCTGGGTCCACGCTTAGAAACCTCTGGGTGCTTAAGTGCGTTATAAATACGCAACGAAGACAAAAACAATTACGCAACTAAATAAACAAAACCAATTTCTTTAACAGCGCCTCGATGCCCGCAGGCTGTATGAGCGCTTTAAAAAAAATGTACATAAAAAAAACCCTCTTCCTTCTTGGCACTGTATTTATTCTTCCTATTGCTAACATATTGCTTTTGTGTCAGGCACTTGTGGTTTATGGAATGGCATTAAAAACTGCTCAAACTGAAACTACTTAGCAGACGGCACATCCAACAGTGCAAGACCAAGACTGTGCAGCACTTGCTTACTGCAGCCTTTCCAAATCAGATTGAAAAGCCCACTTAACGGTATGAACGGTATACCGGTATAAACAATGTGACGGTTATTATTGTTCAATTAAATGGTTCACGGTATCTTAACGGTATACTGTAATACCGTTACATCCCTACGCACAAGAGACTAGATTTTACAAATATTCAGTTGAGTTTGGAATCACAATGTAAAACTCTCAGACAGATCTGATTAATGGAATATGGAAGATTATCTCCAATTCCTGAGACTACCTCTACTGCCCAGACCTTTTCAGAGTTCTACTGGTGGCTTTGACACATATAGCTGTAGTCAGGATATATGGCGTGTGATGAATCCTGTGTAGAAATCACTGATTCCCCTCCAATATCTCAGCCCACATGGCCAGGTGACAGCAGCTGCTACCTAATCCTGACCCTGGGGATGATATAATGAAGGATCATGTGGGACGAAACGGCTGTCGGGGGAAGGTGATGACCCCATCAGGAGAGATGCAATATTCATCTCTTTCTGAGGAAGAAAACCTCATAATTCCTAGGTTCTTGATGGCTTCTTGTCACTTTACACATGCCTCTGGTTGTAAAAACCCTGAACCTCTTTATGCAGAACACTCTAGGTAGAATACCATTCATGCCTCATATACCCATAACACACACCTAATATCGCCTATCTCTGATGTTTTTGTTCCAAACAGAAATTCTAAATAAAAGCACTTTAGAAGTCCCATAAATCCTATGGACTTGAACTCCCATAAAGCCTCATGTACTGAGATGATGAAGAGGAAGAAGGAGTTAATGTGGATTGAAAGAAAAACACCAAACTGAACATGCAGACTAGTTGTTGCAATGGAGCACAAGTGCGTGGGATGTTTAAAAATGGCATACTCATTCAAACGACAGTCGGAGAAGAGAGAAGCAGAACGGGAGAAGCAGAAGCAGAACCGAGGAAGAAGGCAGCAGCATGGGAATGGACCATGCTGGAGAAGGAAGGCTCTTTCAAGCTTCTGCTAGTAAGCATTACCTACTGGTGTGGCCCAAGGCCAAAGAAGATACAGCAGATACCGCGAGAGAACAGCTGGGAAGCTGACAGCAGCAGCAAAGCTACAGGAGACACAGTCCTGACAAGCAGCAGCAGTCTTACGGGCGGGTGAACGCAGAGCTGGCAGGGGAGCTGGGAAAAGATCTGCAGAATGGAAAATGCCATCCCAGAGTGAAAGCGTCACCGAAGTCGCATGCCACAGGTGAGTCTGTCCAGAGCCAATGAGCACCCCGGGCATACCGTCAGGCATGTTATCAATTCAGAAACTATTTTGAATACCGAACAAGTGAAATAGAAAGACAACATTTCTACAAATCCTCATATATGAGCTGTCAATAGGGGGAACATTGAATAAGTAGTACCTCAACAAATTAAGTAGAGACAGTGAAGGAGTACAACTTTGCTATACTGAAAGACAGTGGGAACATTGAAAGAAGACCTGGTGAAAGAAGCACACCAGGCAGTGAGCATTTATGGGGAGATACCTCGTGGAGAAGCAAGCCAGGGGGTCTACAAGACTTCAGAGAGGGATTCCTGGCAAGGCAGTATACAAGGCAATCCATTCATTATATAGCAAATAATTAGACATTGTAACAAGATGCCTGGCAGGAGAGTATAGCAGGGGATCCAAGAACCAGATGAAAGGGAGCCCTGGCAATCATAACACCAGACAAGATGAAGTTGAACAAACTTGTTAATATTGTGGGAAGACACCTGGTAGGAGAGTATACCAGGAAATCTGATGCACCTACTGAATGATTCCTACTAGGGGAGTATACCAGGAAGTCCATTAAAGTTCTAGAAAGAAACTGATCTACTTTTGCAAAACAGATGGCAAAACAAATGTACCAGAGACTCTAAGAATACAAGCAAGTGGAAGTTGTGAAATTGAACAAAGACATTTTCCTATTTAAATCCAAATTCCTGATGGAAGGGTACAGGCAAAGACCTAGAGAGATTACAAGAGGATTTTGATGGACAAGTACATCAGGTGGTCCGCTAACATATCAAACAGATTGAAGAGACCTCTATGTGAATCAACTCAGTGTGAATAAGACCCCTTTGGTTTGTGACTTAAATGCAAAGAAACCCAGAAAGAACTAAATGGCGTGGTCTATGTCATTTGCACAGAAACTTTCAGAACCAAGCACAAGGAACCAAGGAAACTGTTGTCCAAGTGAGACCCTTTTGCCATCCTTAAGAAACTGTTGTTCGAAAGAGACACTTTTGCCAGTCTACTCCAGATATACAGGGGAAGAGAACCACCCTCTGGATCAAAGGAAAATACTATTTTTGTTAAATGTGTCTACTTATTTTAATTATGAACACTTTTTTACCACACTGAGTTTCCTCACACCCTTAGTTATTAATTTTTAGTGTGAGGGTCAGATTAGTATGTTTTGGAAACAAGGACAGTGTATATAATTTTGATAAGACACAGTTTTAGTTTCCTAGGTACGAAAACACTCTTTAGGATAGGGACAGAGAGGTCTTTATCCAACCCTTTCTATTTTGATAAAGATGTCGAATGTTGACAACACTATCACTTTGTGTCAGCTTCTCATTTCTGAACCCTCACAGGGGGGCCTCACACGCCACTTTCCCTTCCCAAAATCACTAACATACATAAACACGAAGACCTTTATTTCCTTGTCCGATACAGATTAATAATGAGAAATTCAGGTGAGATGAAAGAGGCACAATTTTGATGAGTGAGCAGAAGAAGAAATGAGAACAGGCCCAAAGAGAGGATTGGTCAATCAAGATATCAAAATGAGTTAGAGGAACAACAATGACATTGTATGATCCAACAGAGAGACCATTTAGCCCATTTGGCTGACATTGAGATTCTGAAAATTCAACCTATTTCTATGCCAAGGATTATGGAGTTACACAAGAACACTGTAGTGAGATGGGCAAGCACTGATTTTAAGTGACAATATTAAGACATATCATACCTTTCAGCCCCTCAGAAAAGATTTGAGGCCCATAACCGAGAGGACTACTTGGAAAGAGAGAAAAGAGAGGATCCTCTATGACGTACTCCTAGGAATCCTCCCTACATTCACTATGACGCGGGAATTACCAAATATGCAAACAGGATGGGGGCATTAAAGTAGTGGTTCTGATGCTGATGGGGGAATTTGGACCCAAGTAAGGAGGCATAGAAAAGGAAAACCACAACCACAGTTTGGGAAAGACCCAATCAAACAGATTAAGGCCATGAAAAGCTTTGACCTTACCATATAAATGCAAATTGTTCAGTTTGGGAACAGTTAGAACTGTGCGAACAGTTGATCGCATCCATTGGATTGAAGAATGAACAAAACAATATTGAATTCATAACATTTCATTTTTGTTTGGTTTTCTAGTTCTTTGCTGGGTTGAAAGACCAAAATCATGGCAAATAAAATCATGGTAAATGGCCCTCTTACAAGGTGCCATTTTGACATACTTTTTCAATTCACAGAAACCCACAGGAAGCCCACAAGGCAGCCTATAACTTAATGTGGCTGAGGATCAATCTTGTTTATTGGCCTTTTTCTATCTATGGTGTCATCCAGTTCTTTGTGTAAGGTTTGCTTTTATATCCAATTCACAAATAAAACAAAATTCAAATTGGGCCCAGATTTCTCAACGTGTCGATACTGAATGTCAAGATGTAAAATCATTCCTTTATGCCCTCCCAAAATCCATAGTGACCAAGGAGGGTAATGTTGCTGACTTGATCTCGAGTGGATCGTTCGATAAAGCTACGATGATCTATGAGGTGCAGAACTCAACAATTCCCAAAATCAAAGAAAAGAACCCCAAGCAAATGCCTGCTCCAGCCTCCATTGAGGTTGCTGGTTGATGAGTTATCCTGAGTTGGACTTGGAGACAGAGAGGCCAAAGATGTATTACTTTGCTCTTACTGGCAAAGAAGACAGAACGTTATACAACGTAGGGAAGAAGACCTACTCTAACGCTGCTTTTCACTTTAGGCAAGCAGGCACATTATTGCCAGTCAAAGGCTGTACAACAAACAGATTTTTAAATATATCTTCCTGCAGACAAGCCTGGGCAGTTTCCAGCAGGCGTAGCAGGTACTACAGTAATTGCCCATGGTTGTTAAGAAGCAGAGATCTCGTGGTAGCACTGAGGGGGGAATCGGTCTCCCAAAATAATTAGACAATTTGCCACTGGTCTCATTGAGTTAGACTTTCAGAATATTTCTACTGTGCTGCTCCTTACTGCGTCTTTGTATCTGAAACCATGAACTCAAAGCTCTGCAGTCACTGGTGGCTCCGGAGGATCAGAGTGCACGCAGCCCACTCCAGAGACTGGAGAGTACATTTGATAACGTGAGTACAGGGGCTGTTGCCTGGAGAGGCATTGCTGAGCTGTGCGGCAGGCCCACCGTGTGTGGTCGCCCAAGAGGGTACACACAGCAGGACAACACTGCCGCTTGTGAGTTTTGACTCCCCCCAGCCCCTCTTCACGCCGGAACATACCAGTTCCTGACAAACGCTACACAGGATTTGCTTCCCGGGGCCCCATTGTCAGAAGGTCAGTCTGTATGGAGTCCTGAAAGTTGGGGAGTTTGGCAGAGTACAAAGATATGCTGTAAGCAAGTGAGAGGCCCAGACGGAAGGTCTGTTTATGTGCAGCAGGAACAAGGTCACCACAACCAAGAGGGTGGAACCAGGGGCGAGGGCCAAGGTAGTGTTGAAAATAGAAGAGAGGCCATGTTTGACTGCAGTGACCCCGGTCCCATTGCCCAAAGTTAGTGACTGGCATTAAGAAGCCCAAAGGGGTCGGTCCGAGGATGTTTAAACCAGGGAAAGAGGGAAGAGAGAGAGAAACTCTGGTGCTGTGAACCAGACCCTGACTTTACTATCACATTTGCCATGGTCTTGGAGGCGGCGGACAGCTTTGGAACCTCAGCAGGACTTCGGAAAATGGAGGAGGAACACAAGAAGGCGGATGTTCCTGACTACTCCCTCCAGAGGCCCTGCAGGGTTCCAGCGGTAGGAAGAGAGCAGCAACGGCTCACCAGATATTGAGGCTCTTGCTGACAGGGCGTGCAATCATTTGCCATCAGTTACCACAGTTACCATACTTGGGGTCCTTCCAAAAGCTGTACATATAATACAACAGCCATCTGCAGCACATACAGCGTGTGTACCTGAAGCTCAGCACCCTGACGCAGAGCTGTGTAGCCCCCCGTCCCTTCCTTCAGCGGTTTGGCAAAGGAAGGCTGGCAAAGGATCAAGTCTCTTAGCCTCTTCGCCGAGCTTGTCCCCACCTGCTAAGGACTCTCTTCACTGGTCTGGACTTTTTTTCTCGTGCACCCGATTAGTCTGCGCCTGTCTTGCTGCTAGACCGCCTGGTGAGTTTGTTGTGCCTTGTGGAGTTTCTTCCTCCTTCTAATTCTTCCCCTTCAATCTCTCTGCTCTCTCCCTCAATGGTGCTTTCCATCTTCTCTATCATCTCTAACTGCTACTCTATCACCTATCCTATCTTCTTTCGAAGCCTGGAGGGAAAAAGCTCAAGAAAGATCACCTGGTCTCCAATCCAGGCCTGCCCATTGCTGAAATTGCTTCTTCCAGGTATACTGTCACTGACATCCTCTTTGTCATTCCCTCTTTGGGCTTTTGGATTTCCCATATGGTCTCAGTGCTCTCCCCTTTCTCTTCTCTGCCCATTAATGGTGGAACCCGATGGGAAATACTCTTGGCATAGTTCCCATCCTCTATGGGCATCATTAATGTCTACCAGAATGGCACTATCATGGTCCAAGGCTCTCACCCCAACCTCCTCTTTCTTGATGGGCATCTTCTTTCTCTCATCAACTTCCTCTATTCTCCTGCCACTCCTCCTTCTGCCACCCCTCTGGCCCCCTCGCAGCCACCGACAGGCCTACCACATTCCAGTATTCCCCTTTGCAAGACCTTCAACCAGCTCCACTTAGCTACCCTCAACTCTCGCACTGCCCTTAAACACTCCTGACATCTGCCACCTCCTTGAAGTCTTTGACCTTGACGTGCTTGCTCTCACCGAGATGTGGTTCACTGCCAGCTCTGTCACTATTTTTGACACACTCCTCCTGGAGGGCTACAAGATCCTCTCTAAACCCAAGCCTAACTGGTGTCGGGCAGAGTGGCCCTGAGCTTTCCTAAACGGGTCCCTGCTACTATCATACCCACTCAGAACTAATCTTTATTCAAATGCCTCATCTGCAGGCTTGGTGTCTCTCCAATCTTCTCGCCACCATCTACAGGACCCCTGGTCCAGTCTCCATCTTCCTTTGGGCGTGGTCTGGCCTCCACCTTCAAGCTCCTCTTACTCAGAGACTTCAATATTCACCTTGACTCCCATGATGCGGCCTCTGGACTCTTCTGCATACTCTGTGACTCTTTCCCTGACCGTTCTTCCCTCCGGTTCGATACTCTCAGACGGACACACCTTGGGTGCTCTCATCTCAGCAGACATCCCCATCTCCAAGTCTCTCAATAGACCTCTCTCCTGGTCTAATCATGCTCTCCTGTCCTCTCACCTGTTTTTGTTTGGCTCCCCCGGCTAAGCCTCTGCCTGTACTGCCAGTCTCATTCTCGATCATTTGACCGATGAAGCGCGTGTCAGTTACTGCTTTTGCTGCCACTTTAATTCCCCCTCCCACTGGCAACTGACTCGCATTGATGCAGCCCTTGCTAACCTTCAACTCTCCATCTCCAACACTCTGGACATCCTCGCCCCTGTCATGAGGATCCGCCTGAAGCCTGCCTCCAAGCGCAACACCTGGTATGATTCTGACCTAGCCTCTCTGAAACGATAGTGCAGAGTTGCTGAGAGGAAGTGGAGAGCTTGGAGTACATCCTCTGACAGACTGGTCTGCCACCTGCTCCAAAGGCAATACAGACTCCATCTACTTAAAGAAGAAGGCTTCTATCCAAGCCCGCATCTCTGGGGCTACTAACTGTTCAAAATCTGCAAGGAACTTGCCAATCCTACCGCAGTTTTGACTTCTCCTCTACCATCCCTGACACTCTGCACTGCACTGGCCTCTCATTTCATAACCAAAACTCTGGACATCCTGTGCTCACTGTCCTCCAGACCTCCCCTTTTTGCCTCCCCCAATCTCCGGCTGCCCCCCTTCCTTTCCGTCCTACTCTCCTCTTTCTCAACCATATCACTGGAGGAGGTCTCTAGACAAAGCCTCTCTATGAAAGTCTCCTCCAAACAGGTGCTCCCCTGCCCCTCCTGAACTATCAAGGACAACATTGCCTCCCTCGCTTCAGCCTTGGCTGATTTCTGCAATCACTATTTTGCCACTGGCTTCTTCCTGCTTGCCCTCAAGCACTCCCTTGTGCACCTTCTCCTCAAACCTTCTGCCGACCCCTCCTGCCTGGCTAACTACAGATCTATCTCCATTACCCCCTTCCTGGCCAAACTCTTGGAGAAGCTGGTCATCTGTCTCCCAGCTGATCCACAACATTGAATCTGTTGGTTGTCTCCATGACCACCAGTCTGGCTTCAGTGCAGTCAGAAGCACAGAACTGCACTCCTGAACAGCTGTGAAGACTTGCTTGCAAGTCTCAATTCCAACTCTCCTTCCATTCTCATCTTTCTTGACCTTTCCTCTCCCTTTGATGTGGTCAATAATGCCACCCTTATAAAGTCGCTCCGTGATACCCTGGGTATTACAGACCTGGCACTGGACTGGTTGACCTCCTTCCTCTCTGACCGACCATCCCAGGTTCACCGTGACCCTTTTCTCTCATCCATCACACTCCCCACCTGCGGGTCCCTCAGGGCTCTATCCTCTCGCCGTGGCTCTCCAACATCTACCTTGCCCCTCTAGCCCATTTGATCTCCACCTTCTCTCCTCACTTCCAGTGTTATGCAGATGGCATGCAGATCTCCTTCAAGCTTCCCTCTATTGCCTCCTCTTTCTCCTCTCTCATTCTTGACTGTCTGAGTGCTATTAAGGCATGGTGTGCTGCTAACGATCTCTGCCTTAATGCCATTAAGACTGAGATCCTTCTCATTGGAACCCTAGATCCCTTCCTCCCTCCTACTCTCTGGCACCCTCCACGGGACTCCTCCCTTCACCCTCTTGTGAGGCAAAAAAACCTTGGTGTCCCCTTCGACTCATCTTTCCTTCTTATCACATTGCGGACCTTGCCTAGAAGGCCCACTTTCAGCTGCAGCTCTTCAGAGGCATTATCCCTTTCCTCACCCTCCCCCAGAAACTCAATGTCTCCAGAGCTCTGGTCCTCTCTAGATGGGACTACTGAAACGTCCTCTTCCAGGATCTGCCTAAATCCTCCCTTCGCCCCCTTCAACTAATCCAGAATAGGCCTGCAAGACTTACCCTTGGCCTCAAGCCCAGGGACCGCATTTCTCCAGCCCTCAAATGTCTCCACTGGCTCCCGGTTGTTGCGAGGATCAAGTTCCCACTACATCCAACTCTTTCTCCATAAATACCTCCCTGCTAGAGCCCGTCGGTCTTCTAGCTCCAACTCTCTGCAAATCAGACTCTTTTCCAAGCAGGTGCTGGGGGGTAGATAGCTCTCTTCCGCAGCAGCCTCCCTCTGAAACGGCCTTCCCTGCACCTCTCAGGATTGAGCCAGATCTCCTTACGCCTGAAGTTCCTGGAAGCTTCTCAAGACCAGTCTTTCTCTTCCTCCTTCCCTCTCACCCTCCCCTGTTAATGTCCCCCTCTTCTGCATTTTGACTGGCTGCCTGGTTCCTTCTGATTCATACAGGGCACAAAGTCCTCCTCGCTCAGTCTACCCCAGCATCTCGGTCCCCCCTGACCGGCACTTCCCCCCCACCTCCTCACTCCCCTGCACTTGCACGATCCCAATGACACAAGGCGTGGGAAGACCGTTTTTGTTATTCTTCGTCCCTGTTCCCCGCACCCCCTCTTTTGTCTTGTTGAGCCTTGAAACGCCATTTGCTGTATAGGCTCATTATAAATACCCAATAAATAAATGTTGAGATTGCGGCCAGAGGCATGGGTTTGAGGGTGGATTCCTGTAGACAGGCTTGGTTGCTGCAAACAAATTCTCCAGCGGTTCAAGATAAGGTTTTAGACGTGCCTCATAATGGTGTGGACCTATTTCATGTCTGCCAAGATGAAGACCCGGCAAAGAAAAAGTCTAGTGCTCTCACAGTAATATCAGTTTCGGTGATCAGGAAACCCTTTTCAGAATCCTCTCAGCAGGATTGTTATCATGAACAGGAAAGAAGGCTAGACACCCAGGCAGATCCCCACGGCAACCTCAGAAGAAACAGCAGCGAACATCATCCGGGGGTTTCGTTGTCCAACCTTCAATCTCTTCAGGTGTTCGACCTTCCTCAGAGGTGAAGTCAACATTACTTTCAGGCTAGATCCCATGTTACTCTAGTGGGAGGCCAATGGCATCCTCTATGGAGGAGCATAACCAAGGATCTGTGGCATGTTTTGGTGCAAAGCCGAGGATTTAGACTTCCTATTCCTCAGCTTCCGTCAGGGCATATTGGTTTTCCCTTACTTTTGGCCATCATACATGTTCCTCTTTCAGACACGAGGTCATGCTTATACTCCTGTCTTGTAATGGTGCCGAAACCACACCAGGCATGCCTTCTTATCATTCTCTTCGTTTTGGGACTAATCTGTCATTTCCCCATGAGCAAGTCAAGATGGCCACAGCAGCACAAATCAAGTCTACTCTTCGCCAGGGAGACTGGATTCTGGCAGTGGATATGACTTGAGTATTTTTAGATACCCTCTCAGGGGCTGATGTTTGTCTGCTTCCTTTGGAATACTGTATTGGCAAGTTTCTTTTCTCTAGACGAACAGAATCGACCATCTTGAATGCCACTACTTCCCCCCCCCCCCCAAAGTCATACATTATTGTCAGCATGGTGGCTCATGGATCTCGTGGCTTGTGTTCTGGCAGTTTGTATGATCGGTTATTTATAACACGCTAAATACCCAGAGTTGTCTAAGCACGGACCCGGGGATCGAACCTGTGTCACTCTGTGTTGTTTTGCTTCCAAAGGCGAGCACGCTGCCGCTGAGCTATCCTCCCGGAGTTCCGAGTGCACGTATAAACATACACACGTAAACATGTTTGTTCTGCCGTGCAGAGGTCTTCAAACTGTGGGGAGTGCCCCCCTATGGGGGCGCGGCTACATCCCATGGGGAGGCACGAGAGCCCAGCATGAAATGTGTTTTTTTAGATTGGAGGAAATGGGCACGGGCAGCTCACATGGTCAGACTGGACCATAAAACGGCCTTAGGCACCAATGAAAAAGTGGCCAGCAGTTGCAAATGGATATTCAGTCCTTTAGTCACTGACTGTTTTAATAATACCCAAGGGGGGTGTTTTTTGTTCAGATGTAAATAAATTGTGATATTTAAAGAATGTTTATTCAGCAATAATGGTGAAAACTACTAGCTGCATAGTGAAGTAACTCCTCAAACTGGCCCACATTGGCCAATAAAGTGGCCTATTTTGACTGGCCTACACTAGCATTTTGCATTTTTGGTACGTCATCGCCCTATTGCCCTATAGGCCAGTCCAAGTCTGGCAACTCATCCATAATGGGTGAGGGGGCGTCCACCCACTGGCCCCCTCACCCATTATGGAGGAGATGAGGAGCCAGCCCAGTGAAACACTGAGCACTCCCTCAGCTGCTTTTTCCAGCTGAGGGAGTGCCCCTGGGCTGGCTGAACTGTCAAAGGGAAACACTGTTTGCCTTTGACAGTTCCATTCCCCAGCCGCACATGATCACTGAGCCATGCAACGCTGGGGGCGTTTTGCTTCTCCAGCCTTGCATAGCTCATTGGAAATGTTGGCTGGGGCACTGCATGTATGTATGTGCGAGAGGGTGCTCCTGTGCCTCCTCGCACATACGTGCAGAGCAAGCTGGAGCGGGGCATTTTAGCAACCACGCGCAGGCCGCTGCAGAAGGTACGCTTATGGTGATTTACTTTTTATTTAAATATGTGTATGGATGCGTGTATGATTGTGTTATGGGACTGTGGTGGGAGCAGGATGGGCGGGAGCACTGGGATAGTGGTGGGAGCAGGGTGGGGAGGGGCCAGGGTCTGTACTGGGAGTAGGGTGCGGTGATGGCGCGCAAAAGGTCATCTGGCACATTTAGGGGGGCCCGGTCTGTCCAAATTTTGCTCATGGGGGCCCAGGCCAAAAAAGTTTGAAGACTACTGTGTTAGAGCATTGGTGTTCTTTGCAAACTGCTTTCTGCCTCACTTGGAACTCGTTCCCTGGTGCTTGTGCTACCTCGCAGCCATGTGGGCTGCCGGGCACCATAGAGTTGTCCACACACTTGCAGCCGCCATCTTCTACTTGCTTTTTCAATTCCTGGATTTCTTAGACAAGTTGCCCACGTCTTCCTTTGTTTTGCAAATACAGTGCAGCACCCCCCTCGCCGCCATGCCCATTAATCCTGTGACCCTGCCTACACGTGTAGTTCCTGCAGGTGTATACTAAAAACGCAAGAACAGCAACATAGCGCTCTGGAAAAGAACGGGGGCCCGTGGAGGTCACCGGCGTGCTGGTGATGGGTGTCGGTGTGTTTAGTGTTTTTGTTTATTCTTAGTTCATGTTTTGGCCAAAATGACGTTAGACGATTTGCCAACCTGATGTATGCGACCAGGCGCAATAGCGGAATTAATTTTAGCTTTAATGAGCAATTAGTTGGTTAAAGAATGTGGAGAAAATGGCCCCAGGACGTGTTTCACAAAAAGTACAAGTTGCAAAGAAGAATGCTGGGGGGAGGACGATTGAGAAGGGCCGTGAACAGTTTACAGTTTAATGAAGCACGGAGGCCAGACCCGGAATGGCGCCGGGAAAAGGCACAGCAAAAGTTGCGGTAGAAATACAAGATATACGTGAAGAATAGAACCGTGAGGTAATGAAACTGACTTAAAACAATACGTTGGTGCTGATGTGAGTCCGTATAACTGTATACAATAGCACATTACATAACCGTGCGATGCCCTGCCAGCCAACTTGGTCTTAGAAGAGCCCTCTGCTATCGCGATTTTATTTGGGGGGGCTCAGGAGAAGGCATGTGAATATCCTAGAAGAGTGTACATGGGGGTGGCGAACATGGGTCGAGGGTGCGTGGGAAGGCATTCTCTGGGAATCTGCAACCTGTGAAGCCAACATCAGATCACATGTAGAGGTAAGGGGGTCCAGCACAGCGTGCTGGCTGTCAACCCAAGATGGCTGCCTCTCACGGATGCAGACGCTACATACTCGTTTCCCCCCAATGGGATTCAAATGGACCAGAAGACGATGCAGACAATTCTTCAATGGTCCACCCAGATCAATCTCACTTCAGTGCAGCGAATCTTGGGTATCGCCATCTGTTTCAGGCAATTTGGGAAAGTCTTCTTTTGAAGGGACATGCAAGAGGCCTTCACCAATTTAAAGGAGGCCTCCTGATCGGTTCTTGCCGTAACCCAAGCTGAAGCCGATACACTGTTCATGCTTGAGCCAGACTCCTCCAGTCCCATCATGCGTGCAATGCTGTCCCGGGAGAGGAAGGAATGGCATTACTCCCCATTGCTTGTCACTCACTAAAAGATCAACAACTCCTAGCTATCCTGGACGGATTTACTCAGTGGTGTCATCTGCTAGAAGCAGCTGTGGAAGGCCGTGGGCACCATAAAAAAATAGGACTTTTTAAAAGATGCCGATGTCTCAGCCCTCTGCATGCCAGCAGGATGTTGCTTTTCACCTGATTCAACCACACGTTCTCTTACCGGTCTGGCTCCACACCACTGCCTTGTCCCGCACCAGATCTTACCTTATGAACCCAGTGAATCCTGCATCCATTCTGCAACTCGTTCATCCAATCACAATAGGAGTCTTATCAGGACTAGAGCAGCAATTCGGAGTATTACTGTAAGCTCCTCAAGGTCATCAGGCTCATGACTCAACATGACTCAACATCCAGCGTTGCAACATACCCTGATGCACAGATTATACCTGCAAAATCGACTGTACGTACCCCTACTAGAATCTAATCCTGATCTACTTCATTTGGAATCATATCAAAATGTCGACCACATAATGGGGCCATGACCATTACTGCGCCGTACAAAGATCATGACTCCCGACCAATACACTGACTAAGGGTGTTGCGGGGGTGTTCAGAAACAAGAAAGTGAAAAGAAATAAAAAGAACAAGTTACAAAAAAAGGACCCTTCTCCGCCAGCTCTGACCCACGTAAGTGGGTGTGAACTGACGCTGCAGGGATAGAGGGGTAAGTTAGTTGGGGTAGTGGGGTAGAGGTATGCAGGGAACAAGTGCTCTCTGTGAACACTGCTATGAACCTAGACATCAATGTTGTAAACAAATAGCGCATGTGAGAAGGGCTCTCTCTGATAGATCTGTTGACACCTACACAAAGGAATGCTTGGCAAAGTTGCAAGTGTGGAGGTGATAATTTTTTAGAACAGGGTGGAAAGGTCAGGCTTGAAAAATCTGGATTAGTTTGGGTAGGGGAGTGAAGATGTACGATTTGAAGATTTTGCTGAAGGTGGTGCTGGGCATTTATAACATTCACACGAATGCAAAAGGGCACATGCTGACATCACTAGCAATTATAGAACCTTATTTGAGCTCTGCTTCCGCATATTTATAGGAAACAGAAGTGTGCAGGAATTCGGGAAGTTCAGTGAGAGAAGTGACAATGGTTTTTCTGCATTTCTAGCTTTAGCAAGATTCAGAATGACCATATTCAGCTTCTGCGTCACATGCACATTGCTATCGCTCGGATGAAGGAAAAGCGTTGTCTTTTACCAATTCAGTGGGTTCACATATGTAGTAGCTCTTCAGAGATATGTGTGCATCCTTATTAATGTGTTTGAAGTGTGGCTCTACTGCTACTCATTGTGATGCTGTGAAGTTTACTACTTGCTCCAGATAGCCTTTTCACTGCAGTGGTGTTGTCCGGACAGGGTTTTGGACCCCACAGTGATGACTGGTTAAAGAGTTGGCGATCAAGATCCCCAATTAAGTGGGCATCCTACGTAGTTTGCAACCTCACACCTAGCATCAGGGCTCACACAATCTACTAGCCCACTAGTATTGGTGAGTAGATTGTTTTGAAGGGTGAGCACCATTTGCAGAATACCTGATCTTGCTGGCGAATATGGGGATGTTAGAAACATTTTGCATTTACTGCAAACACACTTAGTTTGCATAAACTGGCAAATGCAAGTTTCACTGTGCATGCTTGCCAGCATTGCACCAAATATGAAGTGTGCTTATGGCAACATGCACCATTTTACAAAAAGCACTGGTAAATATTTTGGCCTCCGTCACCTTGGGGACAGTGCATTTCTCTTAGGTCGAGTAGTCAAGTATGTAAACTAAGGAACTCGCCCTGCAGGTCTAGTGGGATTTTTAATAATTTGGAAGGCCTGTAGCATGCTAGAAATTCCCCTGGCAATAGACAGTGCTTATGGGAGCCTTAACCTCCTGAGGCGCCACAACAATGACTCAAAAATGGACCACTGGAGTAACAATTTCCTGTAATCAGTCTTCCTAGTGAGGACGATTGATTAGCATTGCAAATGGAAGATCTAAATTCAAAATCCCAACACATCCACAGTTAGCAATCCAATCATCCAAGACAACAAATTGAATTAGAAAGTCAGTGTTTTTTTTACCTTAATGTCTGTATGTTGGAGGTGCAAAAGCAGTTTGATATGTTTTTTTGTGACAAAATGTGTTGTTCTACATGCACTGTACGAAAGAAAACTGCATGCCCGTGCTATGAAATGACTACAAGCTCTGGCCAACACTGCAACACTCATCATCGGGTATCTATTCGTATGTTCCTTTTCTACTGCCTGATAGGTTATGACCCTCACCTGTTCCATATCCCACTACCTATAAAAAGTAATGTCCTTGCAAGAGTTGGCCAGAAAGATGCTCTCTGTACACCATGCATCTTTGGCACACACGGGAACATGCCAAAGACACAAGCAAGCTTAACACCCGCTTTGTGGGTTCTTTCAGGATTTTTAAACCTGTTTTCTTGGTAGCTGCCAAATTCCAACTTCCCAAGCATTTGGGCATTAAAAGAAAAATGTAAATTGGGTTCTTATATCGTGCTTCATGTCTGCCTTCAGCCAGTAAGCGCGTGTTTAGAACCTGCGCTGCTCTGTTTTGTCTTAGTTTCTTTCTCCGAGCCCAACACATACATCCCATTTCTCTTGTGTCTCTCCTTATGCCTGCTCACCCTGCTTTCCAGCATGCCAGTTCCTAGGATATGGCGGTCTCTGACTCCGCTGCTCCTGAGAGTGTCTATTGTTGATTCCTGCATAGGATGTTGCAGGCTCTAATATCTATTTAACTGGAAAAGTCATCGCGCAGAAGAGGTCTCTGTGGGGCACCTGTCCATTCTGTTGTGTCTCTGCTACTGCCGACCAGTGTGACAGTTCCACTCCCGTCACCTTGATCAATTCTGGTCATTTTGGGGGTGAGGGTATTGTCTGCAATCAGCGCAGGCCTTTTCACAGACAACAGTCTCCATAGATCTCTGTACTTCCTGGAGTTGCTGCCAGCGTTAACTCTATCAGAGCTTCGCTGCACAACCACTACTATCAAGATGCAAGCCCGCGTGATTCACGCCAGCCTACAAAAGCTGGCTCTTTGCCCATGCCCTTTGACCCGCAACATCATTTGTCATCGGTATCTTACTTGCCCACTCTGATTCCATTGAAAAACGTTCTGTCTGTGCCTTGTCCAAGTGTACTTTCCTGTTGCTGTTTTCTGCTGAGTTGATCTCAGTCCAAGCCCGCTTAGCTTTCCAGCACCCCTGTTTGCCTCTTGAGGAGTGTCTTGAAGCTGAGAGAGCCGGTGCCAGCTCACATTATTTCGTTTGCGGTATTGATTAGTCAGAGTCTGACATGATGTACTTGAAAAGAATGGTCTTTAGTTGTTTTGTGAAGGTGATGAGAGATTTTCCGTAGGGCAGTTCCGGAGGGAGCGAGTACTGGATATTTTGGACACAGACGGAAAATGATTGACTCAATGCAGTCTATTCAAATTTGTCGATATACAGGAGGAAACATTCTTGGCTTAGAAGTACCTTGTAGCTCCCTGAAATCGTGAATTTGTCATTAAGGTAATAGTGAGACTTTTCAATAGAGGGCTTTTTAGGTTAAATGGGCTGTCTTGAAAATACGCAGAGCTTCTGTTAGGAGCAAATATAAAATGATTAGGATCCGAGTGATACATGGTTAACATTTAAGTGGCGGTGAAAGTCAGGCAGCTGCATGTTGCACTGCTTTCATCGGAGTCAGTCGTTCCTTCGTAAGACCGTTTAGTAGGGCATTCCCTGTTGTCTAGAACAACCTGTGATTTTGCACTAATGGTGAGAAGGGGAGAATCGGCAAACTGCGAGAGCTGTCGTGCAGGTCTGAATTGGGAGATGCGAGGGAGAGGTTCCGAGAAGGAGATACTCGTCCCAAGAACTTCACAAGTTCTTCTTCATTGAAAACATGAATTTAATCCTAACTGGTTAACAACACCCGTCATACATTTTTATAAATACATTGACAAGAAGCAAACTAACGATCAGACTTGTTACAAGCTGAGGAAAATGCTTTTCTAAACATTTCTAAATGAAAAGCCCCAGAAGTACATCTGTATAAAATGCCTGCTGGCCAAGCTTCAGATGTACTTGTGATCTGGGGATTGATCGAAGATGAGTAAATATCAGAGTTGTATATAAATTCTTGTCATCACAATATTTTGAGGAAATAAGGCGTTGCCTCCAAACTTATCTGGGTATCAGCGCATTGTATTATTTTCACACAGTTGGGGTAGTAATAACCTTGTAATTATTACTATCTCTCTCTGTTTAGGTCTGCCTGCAATATATCATATACCTTCATCTATTTCAAATTCATTTCAGCATTTATAAATGTGTATGTATCACATCCTACGTTTTACAAGCTATGTCCTGCATTAGCAATATTCTTACAAACTGTTTAGTCTGTTTCTGTGCTTGATGCTGTAACAGGATCTGTTCATTCTTGCTTTGAGCATCTGTCCTCTTTCCCCAGCACTCCCTTGTGGAAGAAAAATGAAGTGATAGGTAATCATTGCCTAAAGAATGCAGATGAGATATGTAATTGTAAGTGAATTCAAATGAAAATGTGAATAGCTTATCCAGCACCCAGGAGTAGTGTAGTTTGGGGAAACTTCATTTTGAATTATATGCTTGCAGTCAGGATGGAGAAAACAAACGCGGCACACTGAAACGGTATTTACTTGCACCCAAGCTTTCTGCTTTCTTTGGATGTTTGTTAATAATCTCACTTACAAAACCAAACATATTTTATGTATGCTACTTTCAAATGAGCTTCAAACAACTGTTAAAACATTGTGAGATGTAATTGTGTTAAGAAAATGCATCTATTTTGGTATATCTTGAAGCCAGTAGGAGTGGGCTTGGGATACCATACCCCGCCCCATTTTTCTCATTGTGCTATTTGGAAGTAGTGAAATCATCCTTGGGGAAGTCATAAATTGTCCATTTGTTACATGGAGATAATGTTTTGAACAGCTTTATAAGTTCTGTATGTCAGGGCGTTGTAACAAAGGGACAGTTTTGGTTGGGAATTGTGTGCCATCGTTCCTGTGTTCACTCGACTGTGCTGCTATTAAAGTTACCAAATTAACCTCACCCAAGATTTGAGTCCAATGTTTGATTCCCATTGCACCCGTATTAGCTGAATAAGTCACATTAGAAGTCCTTCATCGTGCCAGTAATCGCTTCATCACTGACTTAGCAAATCGCACACCACCGCGCCCTATCTGCCAAAACTCATCATTTGACTGCAATTATAAATGTTCAGTATCATCTAATGCCTGACGCTGGAATGCAATGTCCCGATTTCATGTATGTTCAGACCACTGTCTACAGAACCCCTAGAGAAACCAAGCACTTTGAGGCCATGACAGTAGCAATAGGTGCTTCACAAGTGTCACATAACATAGAATACCTCTTACCGATTTTGTGGACGCAAAGAGATAAAACCAAATGTGTACATGTTCAGGTGAGTGAGCCTTGGATTTTGAATGTTTCATTGTTTTGTAGCATGTAGATTGAGTCTTCTTCTTCATTTTGTGTTCAGGTGCGACATCATTGTATTGGCATACATTGTGAGGCCGACAGAACTTGCATTTTACATTTATAGGCATGAAGAATGGGCACAGCTAAAAAAAAGAAAATAAATTCAAGCTAATGGGCTGGACATCACATGCCTATTAGGTGAGCTGCTAGCCTCTGCTGGCTGATTAAATATGTCTAACATATTAAATCTGCATCTGAGGTCCGAATGCTGCAGCTTACACATCCTACTATGAAGGCCCATACAATGTTTTTAATCTCTGTACCGTTCAGCATGCTGTAGAGAAGGAGCCAAGAACCCCCACCTCAATCACCTTGCCCATTTTGCCTATATGTTGGGAGCCAGAGTAAAAGACACGTACAGAGCCATTGAAACTACAGATGCCAAGGAGAATTCTGGAAGCAATGTTCCCATTAAGAAAGCCATACCTGCATACAAGACGATACGATGGTCGTACGAATGAAATTCTGGAAGGAACAGGACAAATGACTGAACGAGAAGAATGATGACATCATACAGAACATAGCTGACGTACATAGAAGAGATGCACAGACTAGAGAATGCAGGCAATTCTATAAGGCATTAAGAAAGTATCGAAGATAAGTGACATCTTGGGATCAAGAGGAAGAAGCTTATGCTATGAAAATGATGAAGATAGCGAGCTGTTTCACACGTGTAAATATGCAAGGAAACGCAAGCAGACAAAGTATTCCTAAGTCTAGCTTTATAGTGAATAGATTGCGGCAAGCGCCAACATATATATATATGAATATATTGGAGTCCATAAAGAATGGATGTTTCCACTACGTACAATAGCAGAGCTGAGCAAAAGAAGGAAGGCCTCTTTTCCAGTATGTTGCAGTTAGAAAAACAAGTGAATTAAAGGCGAATCTTAGAAAGGCAAGGCTGGATGAGCCAAGAAGCCAAGGCCATATCAGGCTGGGGTGAGCTGACATTGGATACAAATCGTGTGAAAGAACAAAGCTCCTGTTTAGGATTCAAGGCCAAAAACAAGAAAGACGTCAGAGGTCTATTAGAAAATAGTGTTTTAATACACTAGAAGCTCGATTTCGTGGACTTCAGTCATGTGGGGAAAGAGGTTGGACGAGCATGATGGTCACACCTACGCCGGAGGGCAGGGCGTGCCTTCACTCCCCTGAATTCTCCAGAGGAAGGAAGATTTTCAAGGCCGAGTTCAAAGCCCTAATTGACAGCGGATCACTGTGGTGATGATGGATGAATTTGCTAATTGGTGGGAATCTATGGTTAAAACGAGCTCACCAGCACCTGGACGCTCAGCATGCGTGCTGCTATACGTAGGTGGGAAGGTACCGACGGAGGTTAGAAACCAACCAATCATAAGGGACCGTACGATCAAGGGTCCTATAGTTATTTAGCCAATAGAACGTCGTATATTTAGTGACGTTCATAGTGACATGTTTAAGGGGAGGCCTTTCTCCCTTCCACAGACTTTGTTTACTCTCCTACCATGTTCCATGTTCATCTGTATTATCACAGTTCTCTTTATGGTCTCTTACTCACATACAGTACTGGTTTACTCCCCTGCCAACTACTGTCTCTATATGTTTTACTCTCGCAGTTCTCTTTATGGCCTATTGATCTTACATGCAGACTTGGTTTACTCTCCTGCCAATACTCCGTTCTTATGTCTTATTCTCACAGCTCTCTTCACCTTTTCCTCTCTTATCCGACAGCCCTGGGTTGCCTTCCCTCCAAGTACTGTCATGAAGAAGATTAGGTATTGTTACGTGATATGTCTTACTGCTATAAGGGGTCCTAGACCGTGTTCCCATCATTACACACTATTGATAATGTATCTTTCAATGTCCCATAGCGATTATCTTCTTTCCCTCACTTGTCATACACAGTGGTTTATAGTGTTTCCTGGACACTCTGGAGACCCCCCAACCATTGGCTCAAACAGCCAAATACCTTTAAGATCTTGGCTGCAGCCTTCCGGTTGGTCGCGGGCTTCCCTGTGTCTTTCTCTGCCTCGCCAGCGCTCTGAGGTTCTTCTTGGTTTGTTTCTGTCGCTCCTGACCCTATTCGGCAAATCTCTCCCAGCTGGGCCACATGGTCCTGTAGTGCTGCGCTGCTGGCACTTCCCCCAAGCCAGCTGCTTGGTTCACCCAGCGTGTCCAGTGGAGGGGGATCGGGTTATTACTGTGCATTACATTTCAACGCAGGAGAATGTTTGCATTTTTTGCAATGCATTTTGCTGCATATATATGTAGGGGGGTGGGTTTACGTGAATAATTAGGGTAGCGAGTTTTAGGGGGGAGGGACCTCCCCCCACATACATATGCGTGAAATGAACCTGACAAAAATAATCGACGAGAAATGTATTCAACCAAATCTGGTTGAGACCGCCACTTCAGCGTCTCCATGCCTGGGTCTGCTCCTGCTGCTCTCCTCGTTGAGCACTGGTCCCTCTCACACGGTTTCTCTGGAACATCTGATATACGGGTGAGTCGTTTTCAGTTTTATGTCAGTTTCCAATATGGTCTGTAGTTGGAGACTAGACTGTTCCATCAAATTCTTCTCCTGCAGATCCACACTTCTTCCTCGTCAGTTTCTTGGCTTGGACCTTCATGATAGATACCCTTATTCTTCGTTGTCTCCGTCCTTTCTACTTCTTGTATGTTATAGAAGTATATGGAACAGGAGGGTAGGGGTCGAGGGAGTACGGGTGAAGGGATGAGGTGTAGTTGTTCGGTGGATACCACGTTGTGAAGAATCCTGAGGATCCCTCACTAAAACCCTGCCTAAAGTCTCCTCCCAGGTGGCCAGGGGAGGGCAGATGCTTCCTGATCCCAACTCTGGGAGTGGTGTACTGCAGGGGGATCACCTGGGTGGAGACACAGCCCAGGGTTGTGAGGAGAGACTGTGGGAAGTGACACATTATTTTTCCTCTGAAAGGGATATTCTTACCACTATGCTAAAAGAAGTTATGGCTAAATGTCATTTTAATATCCCTCAACCTCCTGTTAAAACTAAGGTGGTAACACCCAAAGAAAGAATCGTCTTTATCCCTAAGATCACATGTCCTCCTCAATATAAAGGGTACACTACAAGGATTAGTGAAAGTGTTGCCTTCTCTACCACATATTGCCCTAATAGGGTTACAACTTATTGCCGCTTTGTTAAAACTAAGGGCACTAAATCGAACCTTAAAAAGATACCAGAAGTAGATAAATCTAATTTAGAAAAAATGAACTACATGTCCCAGAATTCCCCTGAGACTGAGATGAAGTAGAGGGCTGATGAGGTATGTAGACGTGGAGGACAGGCAATCAGGCCTACTAGCCTTTGCCAATGTCAGGCAATTAACAATAATAGCATGCATCTGAAATGAATTGCCCCACCTAAGAAGCATAAAAGGCTTCAGCAGGATGGGGCTGAGAGAGAGCTGGAGAAGGAGCTGGAGCAGGAGCTGGAAAGCTGGCAGTAGTAGCAGAAGGAGAAAAGCACAAGATTGACAGTTCATGAGGAAGTGCGATCACTTAAGGGACACTGGGGTGAAAGAAGAGCAGATTTCACCTGCAGGTTTTGGAACTGGTACTGTGTTCACAAACCCTGCCTGGCCGTGTCTGCACTGAGAGAGATGTACCAAGATTGAAATTCTTCCCAGGTGTGCCTAGTGGCTGCAATTGCAGAGCCGAGATCATGATGTAAACAGAGGCCCCTGTGCAGGAGCAAGCCGAGGGACAGAGGAGTTTTCCTGGGGTCGAGGCCGGACCAGAGACACCCATACTATAGAGGGGTGTGGGTCCCATGAATGACTAAAGAAGTAGCAGAAGGAAGAGAAGTCAGGAAATGGAAGCAGCCCTCAACCGCAGTGATCCCAGAGCTTGGTGAGTGAAGCTCTGTGTTCATGTTCACTGAAAACCCCTTGCCGGTAATTATTACCAGCGCATTTATAACTCGCGTAAGAATAGGAGCGAGTAGAAGTTGTTTGTTGCTGTGAAGTCCCAATAACAATGGAAATGTATAAAGCGCACATCTAATGCAAGTCGGAGTGCTTGCGGGAACCGAAAAGCTTTCCAGTTCCCATTGTTGAACTGTATAACTTTTTTTTGTAAAACTTTCTTTATTGAGTTTTTCAGAAAATTAAACAATGAAAAACAAAGGCCATGCACCAGCCGTCATAAACCAAGTCCCCCCATAAACCCTTCCCCTCCTCCCTCCCCCGGCTTCTCCCTCGTCATGCACACCGGCTGACCAAGTAGTTTGAAGCAAAACTTACCGTTACGTGACATCAGGGAGTGTGGCAGCACTCTGTGGCGGCGATCGTTGGTTGTGTGTTGGGGACAGAGTCTGTGGTACCAGTTCATCATCAGTTGATATTAGGTAAGCTATGTATAGGCCCCAGATGTCAGGAGGACGGGCATGCAGGGGCAGTGTCTGAAACTGGATTCTACATCTTGGCAGTACGTGACGTCTCGCAACCAGTGCCGCAGATTTGGTGGTGGTTCCCTCCCCCAGCTGAATGGGATTCTTCAGCGTGCTAGGACAAGCAGAAGATTTGTCAGTCTCCGAGCAGAATCTGGTAATTGGTTAGTTAGGCCTAGCAGAGTCAGGGCAGGGACGGGGTTCAGTTGTATTCCAATTATTGCTGACGTTTTCTCCAATACAGATTTCGGGAATGCGGCTTCTTCGGGATATGACCATGCGAGGTGTACGAAATCTGCTTCAGGAAAGCCACATCTGTTACATGTTGCAGATATCGTCGCTCGCTGGCCGTGAAGTTTTGCCGGGGTGTGGTACACCTGATGGACGTAGTTAAAGTGAATCTGCTTATATATTGTGAACTTTTTTTAGTGAGTTTGAGTATATATTGCCAGTCTTCATCCGATATTGTGATATCCAGTGACCTCTCCCATCTTCCTCTGGGGTTTGGGTTCGGTAGGGTTTTTTCGGCCAAGAGAGCTGTATAGATGTTTGCTACCAGGCAGCCTGCTCCTTTTTTTTTAAAACCTTTATTTTTTTTTCTGACAGACATAATACAATCATACATATTTTGGGATTGAATCTTAGTTACATCGACAAATTAACAGTATTCTTTTCTTTGTTATACACCTGATAGCATCCATGGTAGTCTAGTCCCTCAGGGGCTGTCGTCTAAGCTGTCTTTGACACTGTCTCTGAGATAAGCTCGCAGGGGAGCCCAGATGTCTTTCGGTCTATTGGTGGGATTTACGCTATTCATGTATTGTTTCTCGGTTTACTGTACATATATTAAGCCCGTAGCCATGCTTTGTGAGTGGGGGCTTTCTGGGATTTCCATAGCTGAAGTATATTTCTTTTGGCCACTGCACCCGTAATGGTGGGGTTGAACTTGGAGGTCTTTTTCAGGGTCGTGTGCAGGTGATTCAGGATTTTAAACTGTATTAGTCTAAAGTTAGAGTTCATCGAGATAGACTTAGTGTGCTGAAAATATTTAGCCCATTGGGCATCATCTATGGCGCAACCCAGATCCCGTTCCCATTTCATTTTCATAGTGTTCCCAGGTGGGGTGTGTTTCTTTTTTTTAAAAAAACTTTTGTTTATTGGCAGGAGGTTAAGACAGGTACAGCACAGATAGCATGTAAACAAGCAAACAACATCACAGCACGTATACACATTGCATCACAGCTATTGACAACAGCACATCTTAGAGGGGGTGGACATTGTGGAATAGCACGTTTGGGTCGTGCATCAGGATGAGTCTGGCTGGGCTGGTGAGGGGACGGAGGTCCACTCGACCTCGTCTTTGTTATTCAGATAACTGCAAAATTCCGACCACACATTTCTAGGGTGGGAAGGCATGGGCAAGGAACCGATGTACTCCTCCTTGCAGGTTTGTACCCACGTGAGGGCCCTCAACCACATGCTGAGGGTGGGGGGTGGGGGTTGGCGCTTCCAGCATTGCAATATACATCTTTTGGCCACAATAGCACTTACATTCAAGAATTTTGATATTTTCCTTACATTTTCTCCAGTCCAAATACCAAACAGCAAGGCTAATAGGTCCATCTCCACTGGGGAGCCAATTATCTCCGAGAGCGCCTCCGTCACCTCCGCCCAAAACATGTTCAGAGCAGCACAGGACCAAAACATATGAACATGATCTGCCTCGTTCGATTTGCATTTCGGGCATGTATGTGTCGAGGTGAGCGTGAATTTTGCAACTCTGTACGTCGTGTAGTAAAGCCTATTGAGAAGTTTGTATTGTATGCAGTGGAACCTGGGGCTAAGTGAGACCTTGCGCGTGTGTGCACACATTTTGCCCCGCATTTCGTCAGTGATCTCCGTTTCAAGCTCCCTGGACCATGCTTCCCATGGTTGCGGGGACATATTCTCTAGTTTGCCCATCTGTATTTTGTACAGGGAGGATATTATGCCCCTACAGCCTGTGGAGTTTGCTATGTATTGGAGTTCAGGTGAGTCTGGAGGTTCCTCTGGGAAGGAGGGCCACATAGCCCGTACCGCTGCTCTCAGCCTGTAGTATTGCAGCAAGTCAAGCGCAGAGCTGGGACGGCCGGGGCGCAATGTTCGGGGGGCCAATAAATGAACCATCAGGATAAAGGTCAGTCGGGGCCCGATATCCCAGGCTTTCCCAACGCTGAGAGAGATGTGGATCGTGTGTAGGGGTGAGGCCGGGATATTGCCATAAGGGGAGCCACTTATAATATGGATGCTGCTCTTGAGTCGGGGGAATGATATTATTCCACGCCCTGATCGAGGTAGCCACCGGGTCTAATGGGGCATCCGCACGGAATCCATTGTGTAGTAGTAAGGTCATGATGTGGATGCCGTCCCCCGCCATTTTCTCCAATTTAACATGTGGGGGCGGATTTGGGTGTGTGTACCAATGGGTAGCATGTTGGGCCTGTGCAGCGTTCCAGTATAAGGTTAGATCAGGGGCATTAAAGCCCCCTTTTTCATAAGGCAGGGTCATATGTTGCCACTTCTTGCAGACCGGCCCGGGAGTGCCAGAGAAATTGAGCAAACGCTGTGTGCAGCCTCTTGAAATACTGCTTGCCTGGCCACACTGGCACATTCGCAAATATATAGAGAAGCTTGGGGACAGCGATCATTTTTATTAGGGAGAGTCTGCCCGCAAGGGATAGAGGGAGATTGCGCCACTTGAGCAACTTGGATTCGATGAGCTGTGCCGTTGCTTCGTAATTGTCTGCCAGCAAGGAAACTTTAGCCAGTGACACCTGCACCCCGAGGTACTTGATTCCGCCCGGGGACCAGCGAAGGGGGAATTCGCAGGACGGTTGCTCGGTTGTTTTAGTGAGAGGGAAGATTTCGGATTTAGAGTAGTTTATGGTGAAGCCCGAGTATGTGCCTATTTTTGTTATGTCTCGAATGATGGGTCCAAGTATGTGGAAGGTTGTCTGATGTAGAGGAGTACGTCATCCGCGTACAATGAGATGATTTCCGGTGTATCCTGCAAACAAACGCCCTTACGAGTATGTGAATCCCTGATATGATCGGCCATGGGCTCAATGGCAAGCGCAAAGAGGATGGGGGAGAATGGGCAGCCCTGTCGGGTACCCCTGTGTAATTCAAAGGGGGAGGAGGGGACGGAGTTGACTAGCACCCTTGCTGACGGTCCCGTGAACAACAGCTTTATATAGGAGATCATATTTGGCCCTATTCCCATTTTTTCCAAGACAGCCCATAAATATTGCCATGAAACCATGTCGAACGCCTTTTGAGCGTCTAATGTAACTGCCACTGCGTCCGCATTTGGATCGATTCTAGACAACACATTAAATAGACACCGGATGTTAAGTGCCGTAGAGCGACCCGGGACGAACCCGCTTTGGTCGGCATGGACCAAGTGGGGCATGAATGAAAGGAACCTATTGGCAATTACCTTAGCAAAGATCTTCATGTCAGTATTGATGAGGGACAGGGGCCTATAGGAACCACATTCATCTGGAGGTTTCCCTGGTTTAGGGAGGACAGTGATTAATGCTTCTCTTAAAGAGGGGGGGAGGGTATGTGAACAGAGTGATTCAGTCCAGACCCCATGTAGTATGGGCGCTAATATGGCAATATGCTCTTGATAGAACTCGGATGTGAGCCCATCGGGCCCCGGGGCCTTGCCCTTAGGGAGGTCCGAGATCACCTGGACTATCTCGTCTAGGGAAAACGGGGCATCAAGATGTTCTTTGGTGCTTTGAGAGATCAAGGTCATAGGGATGGACTCTAGTAGGTTGTCAAGGTCTCGGGCTGTGTGCTCAGGCTGGGAACCGTATAGGTTGGCGTAAAAGCTGGCGAAAGTGTCAAGGATGGCCTGGTCCGATTAGTGTCTCGACCCCTTCTCATCGATAATACTATCTATCCGGGTCCTACCTCCCTCAGACCGAACCAGTTTAGCCAAGGTCCTACCCGGCCTATCCCCCTCACCATACCTGCGGGCAGCCGCGGGGCGGGCATAGTATCTCACTTCACTTAGGGCATGTGCTTCAAATTGTTCCAGTTCTGACCTAATCTTCGCTAGGGTAGCAGGTGCTGGATTGGAAGTGTACTCTTGTTCTAGGGTTTTAAGCTTGGTTTCGGAGTGATTTAAAGCCTGCCTTATGGCTTTGAGGACCCCTGCTTCCCTAGATATGCACATTCCTCTGATGTAGACTTTGAATGCCTCCCAGCGGGTCCCGTCGGGCGTGTCGGAGGCATTGTTGTTTTCGAAGAACAAGTTTATGTCCGCTAGTATCTCAGCCCTAAAGACGATGTCTGATAGGGCGTCAGATTTGAAACGCCAGGCGATACGGGCCCCAGAGGCATTACCAAGTTGGATCTGTAGCAGCACAGGGGAGTGGTCGGAGAGTGTGCGTGCGAGGATCTTAACATCCGAAACCCTACCCATCCGGTTGCCCGACAGGAGGAATAGATCTATTCTTGAGGAGCTATCGTGTACCGTAGAGTAAAAGGTGTAGTCTCTCTCCCTGGGGTGAAGTGTTATCCAAGCATCGTGTAAATTTCAAAGAGCTCATGTGGGTTAGAAGCCGTTTGGCCGCTCGGGATATGGGTCTGCGGGCAGTGGTTGTTCTGTCCAGGGCCGTATCGAGTATAAGGTTCATGTCTCCTCCCCATATAATGGGGACATCTACATATTTGATGAGAATGGCAGATACTGTATCTATAAATTCGGGGGAATCAATGTTGGGAGCGTACAAATTCACAAGCAGGCATTCTTCGTTAGCTAAGGTACAATGTAGAATCACATATCTGCCTTATGGATCGATGTGGGATGTGTGAAGTGTGAACCCTACCGATTTGTGGATGAGGGTGAGGACTCCACTGGACTGAGTGGAGTACTGAGTATAGTATCTGTTGGGGCCCCAGGTCTGTGCAAGGTTTGATGACAAGAGTTTCTTAGCGTGTGTCTCCTGCAATAGGAGAACTTTGACCCCATGCCTCTGTGCATACGCCGTTATCCTACGAGATTTGGTAAAATTGGTCAGCCCCCGTACATTCCACATCAACACTCTAATAGCCATACTAAAGAGTTAAGGAACATCCCAGATGTGGAATCTCACTTCGAATATCACCAGGAGCGCCGTGTTGAGGCAGACCTGCCACCTTTTAGTACCAGTCAGGAACATCCTGCCATTTTGTGTAAAACAAACCCCAACTGTCCCTCCTCCCACCCTCACCGCCCAGTAATGACCAGCAGTGCATTGACAACCACCCTTAAAACAAACTGCGTGCCATCCCCAACTCGGCAGGGCCTGAGAAGTAGCCCAACCGGGGCTTGAACACAAACCCACCGCCGTAACCGGCATTGCAGCTGCAGTGGGGGCTGCTGCTGCCGTCTAGCCCACCAATGTTAAAGCTTTGCATGATAAGACATCATTTACATTTTTCAGCATTGTTCGAGTAGTAAAGTAGAGGTTACAAGAAAAGAATAACCATAGTTTTCAGGATAGCGAGGACGAAATTGGAACTACCACAGGTCAGTGCATGACAGTGCGGCATAGTTTCCGGAGTGCGTGCCCGGGATGTGGCAACAGATACATGGGATATAGGGAGACAATTCCCGCAGGTGATAAGGTACTAGATAAGGCGCCAGAGGACCAAGGCAGACCAACAATGGGATGTCCAGGGGCGGGCATCCGTATGCCAGGTGATCAGTCTCCTGGTCGCCCCGTCCACCAGCGGCCAGCGAAGGAACCTGGAGGTTTCAGCATCAATCGTCGTCCATTTGTTCCTCTGGAGGATTCAACAGTGGGATCTGTGCTTCGATAAACTTTAACAGCCTCATCAGGGAACGTAAAGACATTGCTTTTATTGCGATGAATGAATTTCAGTCGGGCAGGGAAAAGCATAGAGTACTCAATTTTTATATCTCTCAGCATCTTCTTCACCCCGCTAAATTGGCGTCTCTCCATCAGGACTCCCACGGAAAGGTCAGGGAAGATCCTGATGATTTGCGACTCCAGCCACAGCTCCCCTCTCTCTCTGGCCAAACGGAGTATGTGATCCCTGTCTTTGTAGCTCAGTAATTTCGCAATGATTGACCTGGGGAAATTGCCTGGTTTAGGCCGGGGTGCCTGATAGCGATGCGCTCTTTCAACTGAAAAGAATGGTGAGAGCTCGGGGTTGCCAAGGAGATCTTTGAGTTGCTCGACCGCAAGTTCCATGCATCCCTTCAGTGCAGATTCAGGAACCACCACTATGCGAATGTTATTTTGCTGTGACCTCGATTCGAGGTCATCATTCTTGGCTTTGACCTGTTTCATGTCGCGGACGAGCTCTGTAACTGTGTTTTGAAGAGTATGAATGTGATCCTCGTTGGTCCCTATCCTTTGCTCCGTCTCCGTGAGCCTGGTCCCATGCTGGTCGATTTGAGCCCGTAAGGAGGCTATATTAGCATTGATGTCGTCCAGCTTTTCATGGAAGGATGCAAAGTTTTTTGCCATGGACTCCATCATGGTGGTTAGGTCCAGTTGCGGTGGGTCCGGCAGTATCTCGCTATCCTCCTGTGCCGCCGAGGAGGACGCCAGGTCTGCCCGAGGCTCCGCCTGGCAAACTTGCCCATAGCGCCCATCGTGTTAGCACCTCGCGCCCTGTTGGACATTACTGTGGTGGAGAGTCCCGCTCAACCTGGCAGAGTTGGAGGTGGACGGCGGCTGAGGCGTCGCGGGAGTATACGTGGGTCCAGAACAGCGCGGGTCTCGTGGGGAGCACAGGCCTCGCTGATAGAAGGAACTGAGTGGCCCCAGCGTCTATTGTGCGAGTATTGACTCTCTCGGGTAGGCTCAGGCCAGGGCGCCGAGCCGACGGCCAGTCAACCTGGGGACCACACACAACCAAGGGAGTGACACCGCAATCAATCGCACAATATGGTGAGTGGTGCGCCTCCCCTTACAATGGCACCACGAGGTGTCAGTTCGCTGTAGGAGCCCCGGCACAATGATTTGTGGAGTAAGATGTGGCAGGGGGCCAGGAGGTGGGCGCGCGACCACCACCGTCAGGTAGGCTGCGGCACCGGTGGCAAGTTAAGATGCAGGAGCCACGTTGCGTGGGCAAGAAAGTCAGCCGGAAGCCGGGCTCCCGTGCAGGCAGCCCCACAGTGGGCGATGAGCGCACACAGGACGTGATACTAGTAGCTGGGGGGAGTGGGGGCCCGCACCAGGAGGGGTACTGAAGGGAGTGGGGGCCCGCACCAGGAGGGGTACAGCGCAGCCCCCAGCACCCACCTTACAGCCTTTAGGGTGGCTAGACCCACATGTCCTCTGGAGGCCAATGGGCGCAGATCCGCAGTCGGCAGCAGTCCAGCGGCGTGATCCTCGTGGAAGAGGGAAGGTGGTAGGAGTCTCTGCACAGGTGCCTTTCGGATGGTGTCGCAGGCACCCCCCCAACACGGGGGAGTGACCACCCGCCCGCCGGAAGGCCCGGGTACCCGGCCCCCAAGCAGCCGCACCGCACGGTAGCCAGGAGCCAGCAGCGCCGGGGTGGCCGCTGCAAGTTAGTGATCCAGACGGCAAAAAGCCTCAGGGTACAGTCCCCCCGCGCACCAAGGAGGAAGCCAGTCCCCGCAGCGAGGGAGCACCACAGGTGGCCGCAGACAGCGGCGTGGCAGGATCAGGTGCCGTCGTACCGCCAGAGCGATCGCGGTAGGCCGCGACGAGGCCTCACAGGGAGGCCGCACGCAGATGTCAGATGTGCGGGCCCCGGGCACCGATTCAGCCCCAAATTGCAGGTATGCATAGGGGGTGATGCCAGCAACAAGAACGTGGTAGTTGCTGTAGCAAGCAGTCAGGATTAACGCCGATGTTGGAAGGATTCTGGTGGGCCACGACGGAGCTCACAGGGTAAGCGGCCATTTTCCTTGGCTGCTCAACAGCGCCCCCCAGGTGGGGTGTGTTTCTGAGCCGCACCATACAGTCCTGATATTGATCCCGTGAACCCCTCTTGCGTCATAACCTCTGACATGAATTTGTTTATTGGTGGGATCTCGGGAAATTAAGGCCACTTCTTTATGCAAGCCGCCTTCATACGGTAGTATTGCAGTGTTGTGATTGGTTCCGACCCCACTTTGTCATTCACAATTCCAAGTGATGCAAATTTCCCATCTGGGTATAGGTCTCCTATTCTCATCTCCCTGTCAGGGTCCCATTTGCGTTGTAAGGCCGTGTCGAATGTAGGTTCCAGATCGGGGTAGTGCCATAGGGGGGTATGCAGCCAATATGGGTTCGTACATCCCACCTTGGCAAATAGGGCCGCCCAAGCACGGACAGTTGCGTTCACAGGGTCTACTTCTTTAATGGATACTTTGCTTTTGGCAAATGGCATTGCTTGAATATTAGCTGGGGCCACTGCGAATTTCTCTGCTCTCACGTGCGCGTGTTTTTCTGCTGTGTCTCCCCAGTATTTTGAAAAGTGTGCTTGCGCTGCGTGATAATATAGCACGAAGTCTGGGGCTGCCAATCCGCCTGATTCATATCTTTCGCACATCTTGGACCACTTAAGTCGAACCATTTTCCCACCCCATACAAAATTTACTGCTAGCCTCTGTAATCTCTGAAATAATTCCCTGCCAGGCCATATTGGAATACCACAAAACATGTATAACAACTTAGGTACTACCGCCATTTTTAGTAATGCCACATGCCCGTATATGGATATTGGGAGTTTTCCCCACACAGCCAATTTATGTTCTAAGAGTTGCAGATAGGGTTCATAGTTATTCGTGTAGAGGGTCTGTCTATCAGTGGCCATTATTATACCCAAATATTGCGCTGTCACTGGGGACCATTTGAACTCCGCGGTAGCCCTTGATTGTTTTGTGGACGTGTCAGTGGGATTATTTCAGACTTGGACTGGTTAATATTATATCCGGAGTGCTCGGAGAAGGTATTTATTTCTTGCATTATCGGGGGTAAGTGTGTTTCCGGGTTTCTCACAACAACATAGTGTCGGCTGCATACATTGAGAGGAGTTGAGGAGCCCCTCTGATACGAATTCCCCACCACCTGTGTTCGTGTCGGACCTTAGCTGCCATGCCTTCTATCGTGAGTGCAAATATGAGTGGGGACAGGGGACAACCTTGTCGGGTGCCTCTTTCTAACTTGAAGGGTGCTGATAGGGTATTGTTGGTCCTTACCATTGCTACTGGGCACGAGTATAGCAGCCGGATATACCCCAGAAACACTGGGCCAAGCCCCAATTTACCCAACATTGCATGCATATAGTTCCATGAGACAGAGTCAAACGCTTTTTCAGCATCTAACGTAATTGACGCCACTTTAGCTTTGGGGTCCATTTGTGAAGTGATCGCGAAGAACCTCCTCAGGTTTAATGCTGTCGATCTGGCAGGGATGAATCCCGTCTAGTCCGTGTGGATTAGTGTATTCATGTGCAGGCTCAGACGGTTCGCCATTGCTTTGGCATAGATTTTGGCATCTGAGTTGATCAGAGACAGTGGGCGGTAGGGTGCAGGGTCTTCAGGCGATTTATGGGGCTTTAGCAGGACTGTTATTATCGCTTCCCTCATAGTACTAGGCAACTCTCTCCTTTCAAGAGCCTCTTCCCACACCGCCAATAGTTTTGGGGTTATCTCAGCCTTAAATGTTTTGTAGAAGTCGTGTGGGATACCATCTGAACCAGGGGTTTTACCTGCGTGTAGGTCCGAGTTTGCTTGGTCAATTTCTTCTGTGGTCAATGGGAGCTCGAGCAGGGACCTTTCGGTTTCCCCCAACTCAGGCACTGGAAATGAGTGCATGTGAGTTAGCAACTCTCCTGGGGCTACTGTATCTGCATTGGTGTAGAGTTTAGCATAGAACTGCTTGAACACCTCATTGATTGCCTTTGGGGTTGTATGCACTGTTCCGTCTGTGCCGTGGACACTAGTAATATGTCTCGATCCCTGTTCTGCCCTGATTAGCACAGCAAGTGCCTTACTCGCCTTGTTGCCCTCTCCATATTTCCTCTCCTTCATTGGTTCGGTTATATAGTATAGTTATTTTTCCGCCAGGTTCCAGAATTTTTCCAGCTGTACATGTATCTTCTGTAAGTGTGCCTTCTCTGCGGCCGCTGGCTGTTGGGTCTATAGGTCCCTGAGTTCTCGTTCCGTCTGACCCAGCTCCTTTCTGATATCTCTTAAACCCCCTTATGCTGTCCCCATCAGTTGGCCTCTCAGCCACACTTTGAATGTTTCCCAGAGTGTTTTCTGAGTCGGTACTGTTCCTGAGTTTTCCTCTATTTCGTTTCGTAGTGGCTCAAGCGCCGACTCGTCTTTCAGAAGTTTGGGTGGCATACGCCATGTGCGAGTGGTGCGCTCCATATCTTTCCGGACCATCTTTAGGAGGACAGGAGAATGATCGGATACCGTGCGCGGGTATATTGAACATTGTTCAACCTCTGCTATCAGCCCGGGGGAACAAAGCCAGTAGGCTATACGGGAGCTTGATCCGTGAACCCCAGAATAGAATTTGTATTCCCTTCTGAGGGGATGTAGTTCTCTCCATACGTCTGTCAGAGGGAGGGTAACCATTGCCTGTTTCAGCACCAGTGCTGCATTAGTGCTTTGCCTGCTTCCTCCAGTCGATCGTTCCAGTTCTGGGTCTAATATTATATTGAGATCGCCTCCCCACATTACTATAGCCGTATCCAGGGGTGAGATGAGTTCCACTATGCATAGGTAAAATTCTGTGGTGTCTGTTTGGGCCATATGTGTTGACCAGAATGACTTCCCTATTGTACAGTTGGTGGCCATCTTCGTCTAGCAGTGATTTGGTCATTTGGAAGTTGACCCGCTTGTGTACCATCATCATCGCCCCCCTAGCCATCTAGGAGTAATTTGTAGCTATTTTTATGGCTTCCCAGTTGCGTGCGAATACCTCTGTGACTTTATTTGTGGCATGAGTCTCTTGCAATAGAAGTACATCTATCTTGTGTCGGTTTGCATGTGCCATTACCTTCCTAGCCTTTATCGGGTGTACCAAACCCTGTATATTCCATGTAAGCAGATTAATGTCTTACATTTTTGGCAGCCATATTAATGTTGCTACAGGTGTGTTTCATGTCTCTGTTTTTCACCTTTCCATATGCACCATGTCTGTCAGTGTTTTTGTGTATGTCCTTCGTTTCCCTCTGCCATGTATATTCATATCCCGTTCCTTCCCGTCTGTGTTGGAGCCTCTTTTCATACAGTTGCTCTCCCTTTCTGACCAAAGGGCAACAGGCCCAACTCCTCCCCTGGACCCCATCCTCACCATCCCCCCAACTGGACAGTGTAGATCCCCTGTGAACTTTCAATCTTTGAACATTTAGGCGGCTCTGCACGGTTGTTCTGTCCTATTCCACATGCCCACCAGACTGCCCATTGTGCCGCCGCACCCGTTACTTTATGTATCCATGTTTTCCAGAAGATTTGCTGTCATGCTTGTTGCATACTTTCATGTGGCACAGCGAGTAGAGCGCTCGCTTTGACATCCGTGCAGAGTCTGCCGACTCAGTTTCGAATCCCGGCAGGGCCAAACTCAGCCTTTCATCCTTCCGAGGTCGATAAATGAGCACCAAACACCGTGGGTAATAATAAGCAGCGCTCAAATACCTGAGGGTTTGCAGCGCTATATAAATGCAAAATTATTATGTGCTCGGACCAGGTAGCGGGTTCTTGTCCTTTGTCGGTTGAGAGATCTTGCCTTCAATATACCTCATGGCTTCTTCAGGGGATTCAAAAAAGTATGTCTTGCCCGAGTATTGCAGATGTAATTTAGCGGGAAACAGCATCGCATAGGGGATGGACCTTCCCCGAAATGCTCTTTTGGCTTGGTCAAAGTTACGGCGGGCAGTTTGCACTCCGTTTGAGAAGTCCGGATATATATGTATCCTGGTGGAGTCGTACATCAGGGTACCTTTTTCTCGTGACGCACGTAGTATCAGATCCCTGTCGCAGTAATTAAGGATGCGGGCAATGACTGTGCGTGGCGGAGCCCCTGGTTTGGACAGAGGCGCCAGTGCATGATGGGCCCTCTCAATTAGGAACTGTTGTGATAGCTGTGCCTCAGGGAGAACCGCCTGGATCACCTCCTCCAGATATACCTCCATCGGGACGTTGATTTGTTTCTCTGCTAGCCCAACCACCCTCATGTTATTCCGTGGGACCTAGATTCCAAATCATCGCACTTCATTTGGACCAGCTTTAGGTTTTTCTTCATGGTCTCCATGTCCTTGCCCTGATTTGTGAGAGTGTCTTCAACCGTGCTTATCCTATTTTCTGTTTCCAGCACTCGGCATTCACATTTTCGAGGCCTACTTTAATGGATGATATGGTGCTCACTATGTCGTCCAGTTTAGTGTTTACTGCCGCGGACCCTGCTTGCAGCGCCACCATGTATGGATCTGGTGGTGTGTCTATTGCGTTATTTGGGTCTGGTGTACCAGGTTGTGGTGCTTCGGCTGTTGCTTTTTCCATGGCGACGTTTGTGAATTCGTCCATGGGCCCTTTATTGTTTATTTTGTTTCCTCTGGGCATGCTGGAAACGGGCTGTTTGTTAATGTGGACAGATGCGCCGTGCCCGGGTCCGGCCGGATATTTTCCTGTGCACTGTGGTTCCCTAGTTGTCCTATAATCGACCTCTTAGGGTCTCCTTATCTTAAAGTCAACACCCCTTTGAGTGCTGTAGTTAATAGTCGGGGAGACCTGCATATATTTAGGATTTATTATGGCACCTTTTCCACTGCGTTATGTTCCTCGTGCCCTCCCAGAGTGGATCACACGTTCCGTCAATTACCAGTGCGCAGTATGAGGGAGGGAGGGGGTCTGAGTCTCCCTTTTGTATTATGGCCTCTGTTAGTCTCCCCTTTCCCACCCCGTCTCTTTTGCGGTGCTGTTTTTTACTGTGCACCAACTGAGGTCGACGGCACGGTGCAGTGACAGTCCCAGACCCCCTGGTATTCTTATGCTTTCCTATTGAGCAGCCCGGTCTGCCTGCCGCTCGCTCGCAGCACACACGGCGGCGACTGGGAAGGGGAACCCCACTTCTCCGACTTGCAGGGCGTCTGGTTGCAACGCACCGCACAGCGCTGAGGGTCGCACGTCCCGGCCCCGCCGCCTCGCTCTCCTCCACGAGTTACACTTCCCAGTATCAAGACTGTCTGATCACCACGGGTGGGGGGAGGGGTTGCAGGACTCGCTCGTTCTTTCCCCTGGGAGGGTCTGCGGGTTAAGTGTTCTTACTTTCCCTCGGGCACTAGTGCAAATATATCAGTCGGGACCCTTGGCACAGATCAGAATCGATTTCTGCCCCTCCAACAATGTTATGTTTTCCCCGCTGAGCGTGGGTTGCCTTCAACCCAGTCCACCTGCCGCTCACTCACAGTGCACACGGCGGCAACTGGGGAGGGGGTTCTCACACCTCAGACTTACTTGCAGGGGCTCCGGCTATGGTGTGCTGTTCAGTGTCGGATCCAGCCTCTGCTTGCAGGCACTGGAAAGCCGTATGATCACCGTGGGTGGGAGAGGGGACATGCTCCGCGCCAACACTTCTCCGATTCCAGTTTTCTTGGTGTAGGACAAGCACTGGGTCCATCCAAGAGTGTCCTCTGGTACTCTGCTGGTTCCGCTTTCTAACCCTACGTAGCACTTTGGGTTCAACTCACTGGATTTGCAGGATATTAAACAGGATTTCTGGCACACGGCGCAGCTACACAACTAGGCGGACATTTTTGTCAGCGTCCGACAGCGCCCCCCTGAACTGTATAACTTTATCAAAGAGGTTGCGTCTCTCCAATTGAGAAGGTAAAACGCTTTGCTAAATCGCTCAGAAGGTCTAAGCTGACTTTCACAACCTGTTACAAGGAATATTACAACAAAGAGAGGTGGTCTGTGGATAATTGTGATTCCTGGCCAGAGTCAAAGTATCTGTACTTGCTAATGAAAAGGAATACATGTCCTTACAGTTCTTTAAAGTTGAAAATCTTCATCAAAGAGTGGTCGAGCGTACCTGAATCTGTTTCTCTTGTGAAGCTTGAACCTTGTAACATCCCGAACAAGTATTCAATAGACATAGAAGTTGCTGAATTAAAGAACAGAGCCAGCATTGCCCAAGCCAGTCGGCGAATTCTTTCCATAGTGAGACCAGCCCTATTGAAATCTAACCACCTGTATAATGAAGTTGATAAAGGTGGTAAAGGACCAGTGTCCTCTGATACACGTGTGACAAGGTTATCCAAAGCTGGAAGAGTGGCAATACAGCTTCAGGGTAACTACTGGCACTAAGAAGGTGTGCATAAAGCTGGGGAAGGGAGCTGGGGGCTTGTAAGACGATTAAGTCAACAATCTGTAATGCTGCGACTGTTGAAGTTGAGAGAGAAGCAGTCTGGGAGTAATGGCAGATTATATCCGCAGTAATAAGACAGATGGAAGTGGCAACAAGGCTGCCCTTTTCTGATGACATAGGAAAGAAGAGTGCCTTGCCTACCTCTGGAGGTAGAAGAGTCTTGTCTTTAAATTGCCTAACATTCATAAAGTACCAAGTTGAAGCAGAACGATTAGAACTGTGGTCATCTATAATACTGTATCGGAATATTGTATTAAAAGTGGTTGAAACAGTGGCATACTGTGGAGCAAATGAGCCAGCCTTCACAGTTACAGTAGTCAAAGGGAGTTGTCAAGAGGAAAGCAACACCCTAAGAAGAAGCATCCTGACAAATTATACCAAAGACACTACAGAGATTATAAACACATGGACAGTAGTTGAGCAGAAGTGGTCCTTTTATCTTTGAACTGTGAGAATACCATCCTGGAAAGAGGATATCCAGGACAACCATTGGTGCTGTTTTCTTTGCTAGAATTTGAAGGAGAGCTTTCCAAGAGAAAGCTAAAGAACTGTTACCAGTGGATTGTTTGGTGAACTTTTGTTTCTTTTGGCACTCTCAAGAACTGATTCAAGACTTTCTTTGTGAACACTTGGAGGAATTGACTGTGGACAACCCTACTACAAGCAGTTGTCTGCCCCGCATTACTGACCCCTTAGAGAATTCCCCCACAATTGTTGTCGCTGGTCCCATGAGGGCTTGCCCTCCCATAAAATACACCCGCTGCGTACACCCCCTGGGGGACTATTAGGTAGCGGCCTCACCTCCCTGGCTTCATTGGAATGGGCTCAGTACAAGCACATTAGATGTCCGTCATCAAAGCGGGCATCCATATTCATTTCAACTTGCTAGTTATAACGAAGGACTATAGCGCAAATGTCACATGCTCTTTCCTGGATTTTAAATTTGTGAGTAACATTCATGCCTTCAGAGAAGGGAGTGGGCTCCACTTGATTAGGAGTCTTTTCCAATCTTGTAATCAAATGTGGAAGTAGAAGTATGCAGATTGTAGTTCAGAAGGAGCTGCTGTGACAAGTCTGGAGACACCCTGACTTACAAATACAACAAAAGCTAGATACCGAGTAAAAATACCAGGTCACACAGCCGCTCTCAATGGGGCCCAGACACGGGCTAATATTCTTTCAAAGTTCAAAAATGTAATTCTTTTTCAAGTATCAAAAGTACAAAAAATAAAAATTAAAAATAATAAAGAGGAAGTCTGTTGGTTTTCAAATAGTAATTTATCCGAAGAAAAAACAAAGCTGTCACTAATATTTTCTTAGTGAGGGAGCAGTTGCCACAACTCATATGTAATACAGACCAAAGCCAATGCATTTCGGAAATAATTCCTTCTTCAGGGCAAGTCTAGTCAATTGCACATAAACAACATAATGCACCAATGTCAACATAACATATGTTTGTGAAAATAATAGCAATGTCAACATGCCGTCAGTAGAGTTTCCAGAAGGATTAAACGAGAAAAAAAAGATAGAAATAATAAGTAAATTGTATGGTAGAAAACAAAATCAAAAAACAGACTGATGTGTAAGAAAACTGCGGTTACCTTAATAGGGCCTCATTACGACCCAGGCGGTAAGTTACCGCCTGGGCCGTGACTTTACCACCATGGCGTAAACTACGTTTACGCCATGGTGGTTGGCGGATTTACCGCCCCATTCCAACCTTGGCGGGGCGGTAAATCCCCATTTTCCCATTTACCCTTCCCCATTCCCATTTTGCCCCATAGGGCATAATGGGAGTGGGGAAGGCGTTAATTACGCCACCGTAAATTACGGTGGCGTAATTAACTCCATGGTCCCTTAGCGCCATGGATTTTAACACCTGCTAGAAGCAGGTGTTAAATCCGCCATGGCGCTAAGGGACCTCGTACTCAGGCGGTAAGGGTCGGCGCTGTTTACGCCGCCGTAAAACCCTTACCGCCTGAGTCGTAATGAGGCCCATAGTGTTGCATAGATGAGAACGTTCGTTGTCAATGCCCACAGCAGCATGGGTCGCAACGATAAGCCGTGGTTGCAGCGGCTATATTGTTAAACACAATCGTGTTCACAAATGGAATCTAATGGACGGAAAGGTTCAGTGTGAGTGAGACAGCGTAACAAACCGGAATTTAAATGGTAGTTTGCAAATATTGTAGTCGTGTCTCATATCTCTGAGCACACGGGGCGGGAGAAAGCTCCTGCGTGCAGTTGTCGGGCTGAATCTCAGAATGCCGTGTTAGGCGGTTGCCAGGGCTACGGCTAATTTATACTGCACGTGACAGACTCGCGCCATGGGGCGGCCGACAGTCACATAGCCGTGTATTGTAAGGCAGGAATAAGCCTGCACAGTTAAGAGAAGTATATAATTTAAGGCCATACCAGTATAATGTTCTATGCAAGAAATGTATCTAGCCCAAAATTAAGGAAATCACTGAAGATAACACATGGAAATAGAAAAAATACTCAAGTGTTAAAGGGACCACAATGGGGTACGTTGTGAATAGAAAGAAAACAACTTGACACATCAAGTTACATAAACAACAAACAATAAGTGAATAAAAACACGTAAATTAACCGGAGGCTCGTTTGTGGCACTCCTATTGAGGGATACTTAAACTTAAGCTGGTACATTAATTTGCATCAGAAAGGAAGATAGTGCATGGAATCACATAAAATCAGCAATGGTTGAAAATACAACACAACCTCTTCGCGGGCTGTGGGCTATGTCGCCCATTACAGGCGGCACCTTGGGTCCCAGACCAGGGTCCGGGACTTGCAGTGAGGTTGTAATTGAGGTAACACAGGATCCAAGATGTTACAAAATATGGAAAACACGTTGGTCAATTAACATGGAAACAGAACAGAGTCAACAACAAACTTCACGCTTGAAGTGCATCTACATGACAATGGGATGAATACAAATATCGTGATGTTTCAAACCAGATTCATATGTAACAGTGGTAATTAATCTCTTCATTCAAACCATTCAGGACCAGACTACAAAGTTAATCGATCCAAAATATTTCTCTTCGGTTTAGGCGCAAGCCTAGATCTTCGTGAGGGTTATTTTTGGTTAACACCTCCAGAACCAGAAACTTAATCTGTAAGAGGTTGTGGTTATTTGAGGCCCAATGACGGGCCACAGCTGAGTTCGGGTTGGAATTCCGGATGCAGGACCGATGTTCATTCCACCGTATCTTGGCAGCTCTGGTGGATTGGCCCACATAATATTTTCCACAAGGGCATTTAATACCATAAATGATGTTAGTGCTGTCGCAGGTGCCAAATGTCTTGCCTGTTCGTGGGTGGAAAATAAAATTCCCTTTTACTACAGAGTTGCAATTAATGCAGTGTAAGCAGGGGAATGTGCCAGTATGGTGTGTGGTCAATTTTTTGGAGGGTAATCTCGTCTGTACTAGTTCATCCCTGAGGTTCTTAGTTCTCTGGAAAGCAAACACAGGTGGTTCGTTAAGCAGATCTTATACTCTCGTGTCATTTTTGAAAATACTCCAATGTTTTCGGATGGTCTTCTTGATTTTGTTGCTTTGGATGGAAAATTTCGACACGTACACAGGAGATTTCAACTCTCTGACTGGTTTCTTTGACATGGATAGTAAAGTATCCCGATCTAGGCTGTTGACTCTTTGAACTGCCGAGTCCAATTTGTCTTGGTGGTAGCCTCGTTGAAGGAATTTTTCTTTCATTACAAGCTGTTGTGCAATGCAGTCTTCAGGATCACTAACGATCCTCTTGACTCGTAGAAGTTGACTAAACAGAAGATTCCTGAGTAAACTCGGTTGATGGAAGCTCAAGCGGTGCAACAAGTTGTTGCGATCAGTAGGTTTCCGGAACAGGGTGGTACTGTAACTATTGTCTTCCATTCCTATTTGTACATCAAGAAAAGTAATCTTGTCACGTGATGACTCTCTGGTAAACTGCACTCCTGGGTCAATGCTGTTGATCTACTCGAAAAAATCATCAAATCGTTGCTCTGTGCCTGTCCAATACCAAAAATATTGTCTATGTATCGAGTCCACATGTGGATGTCCTTTTTCCATTCTTGTTTGGTCAATATATGATCCATCTCGAATTTAAACATAAAACAATTGGCATATGTAGGTGCCATGGTGGCACCCCTGGAGGTACCTGAGGTTTGTAAGAAAAACTGGTTGCAATATTGGAAATAAGAGTTTTCAGAAATAAACTGTAACAGTGTCAAAATGAATTATTTTTGGGCACGCACATCTGGTGATTGGAGTAACAGCCATTCTACAGATTCAATTCCGAGATCGTGTAGTATCGAAGTGTATAGACTCTTGACATCTATGGTAAACATCAGTTGGTTGTGTTGAGGGGTAGTAGAGTTAAGTTTCTGAAGAAAATGAGTCGTGTCTCTAGTGTAGGTTGGAGTTTTCTGTATAAGTGGTTGACGAAAAAAGTCAATGTAAACGCCCAATGGCTGGTTGATACTGTCCATCCCTGCGACTATGGGTCTGCCAGGGGGATTTGTAGAATCCTTGTGGATCTTAGGGAGTGTATAAAAATTTGGAATTCTTGTGTGATCATTCAACAGAAACTTTTTTATGTAACTTGATGTGTCAAGTTGTTTTCTTTCTATTCACAACGTACCCCATTGTGGTCCCTTTAACACTTGAGTATTTTTTCTATTTCCATGTGTTATCTTCAGTGATTTGCTTAATTTTGGGCTAGATACATTTCTTGCATAGAACATTATACTGGTATGCCCTTAAATGATATACTTCTCTTAACTGTGCAGGCTTATTCCTGCCTTACACTACACCGTTACGTGACTGTCGGCCGCCCCATGGCGCGAGTCAGTCACGTGCAGTATAAATTAGCCGTAGCCCTGGCAACCGCCTAACACGGCATTCTGAGATTCAGCCTGACAACTGCACGCAGGAGCTTACTCCCGCCCCGTGTGCTCAGAGGTATGAGACACGACTACAATATTTGCAAACTACCATTTAAATTCCGGTTCGTTACGCTGTCTCACTCACACTGAACCTTTCCCTCCATTAGATTCCATTTGTGAACACGAATGTGTTTAACAATATAGCCGCTGCAACTACGGCTTATCGTTTCGACCCATGCTGTTGTGGGCATTGACAACGAACGTTCTCATCTATGCAACACTATTAAGGTAACCACAGTTTTCTTACACATCAGTCTGTTTTTTGTTTTTGTTTTCTACCATACAATTTACTTATGATTTCTATCTTTTTTTTCTCGTTTAATCCTTCTGGAAACTCTGCTGATGGGCATGTTGACATCGCTATTATTTTCACAAACATATGTTATGTTGACATTGGTGCATGATGTTGTTTATGTGCAATTGACTAGACTTGCCCTGAAGAAGGAATTATTTCCGAAATGCATTGGCTTTAGTCCGTATTACATATGAGTTGCGGCAACTGCTCCCTCACTAAGAAGATATTAGTGACAGCTTTGTTTTTTCTTCAGATAAATTACTATTTGAAAACCAACAGACTTCCTCTTTATTATTTTTTATTTTTATTTTTTGTACTTTTGATACTTGAAAAAGAATTACATTTTTGAACTTTGAAAGAATATTAGCCCGTGTCTGGGCCCCATTGAGAGCGGCTGTGTGACCTGGTATTTTTACTCGCTCTCTAGCTTTTGTAACGTTCATGCCTTACCATTTCCCTTTGGGGCACCTGAAGCCATTGCTCTACTCAGGGCTTGCCTGCACGTTTCAGACGTAATTACATTGCTTACATTTCATATTTTCCTCAAACTTTGCAACCAAGCAAGGCTCCCAGTTACAAAATGCAGAAATACAACACACTGATCCATGTGAAGGATTGGGGGAGGGGGGCATTGTTTCAGCATAACAGGGTGTAATTGTCATACATTGCCTCCGTTTTTATACTTTCAGTGTCCAGCCCCTTACACACTCTCCATGCACCCTTCTTTCTGTGCCTTCTTTTGTGTCATTTCTACCCATGTTGGCACCACACTCCCCTGTGACAGGACGGGAAAGAGATGGCGAGCTAGACAGGAAGCGAGACAGTAAGGGAGAGACCAAGATGGACATATGGAGGGGGAAAAAGAAATGATGGATGAAGTGATACAGAGTGGGGCCAGAGAGAGAGTGACTGTGATGGAGACAGTATGATTAGGTTGAAAGACTATTACAAAGTCTAAGGATTGTGACCAAGCAGTAGGACTGTGATGAAAGGGTAGAGCTGTGGCAAATTGTGCGGTCTGTGCAGTAGGGGGCGGGCTGTGCCGTAGGGTTGCACTGTCGGCAAGGGGCAGACTGTCAGGAAGGATAAGGACTGTGACAAAGGGGGAAGAACTATGACGAAGATGGATTGTCATGAGAGATGAGGACTGTGACAGAAAAAGGAGGCGCTATGATAAAGATGGAGGGCTAATGGAGGAGGATTATGCAGAAGGAGATGGATTGTGACAAAGGCGAAGTATTTATGAAGGAGAAGGCCTGATAGGGGATTGCAATAAAGAAGCACTGTGATATAAAAATGACTGGAAAAAGCACTGGGTGCACCTCAAACACTTTTCCCTTGTCTCCAAAGCCCCCAACCCTCTCCCAAACGATTTCTTAATTTCTTCCAACTCCTGTAGTGCCCTCAACCAGCCTCCACTGGTGCTCCGTCCTCAAACCTCTTTTGCCTTATCCAGAGCCACTGGTTCCCCTACACAGAACACCCCCACTATAGAAATGTGCACAGATAGGTCTGCACTCAAAGGTCCCCTCCTCTGCCTCGAGACCTCACAGAGAGGACCCAACCAAGGACCTTGAGCCAATCCGAGCATGTGCAAATATATATGGAGCAACAGAAGGTTATATCTATAGAGTTCCTGTTTAATGCATTGTCTCGGTGATGTCCAAATCATCACCAAACCTTTCCTATCGGCTCTGCCGCTAACGCTGTAATGAACCATTGCATTGACTGCGTACTGTAATGTTATTAATGCAAATACAGATTCCCTCTCCATTCTCCCCTGATTTCCAATTGTCAAGAACAGCCATATACTTATGATTTCCCTAGTTCTAGATCCAGCCGCTGAGCCCTCTTCTTTTCCCATAGGTATGTCTGTATCGCCATGGAAGCCCTGGACCAGCTGCTTATGGCCTGCCACTGCCAAAGTATAAACCTGTTTGTGGAAAGTTTCCTGAAGATGGTGGCAAAGCTGGTGGAGTCTGAAAAGCCTGACCTGCAGATATTGGGCACTAACTCAGTGAGTATTAGCAAGTCACAGTCCTTTGACATTTTCCCCTCGCACAGTTCCCTTCAGAGTAACAAGTATTGTATCCTGGTCGCCAATTGGAATAAATCATTTACCGAAGGCTGACAGTGTTCTGGCTTTTAGACTGTTATTTGTCATGTGATTTTGTGCTTTTTGGGGCTACTAGCCAACTCCAGCCCTATTACTTTAGACCTGCATACAGATTCTGCGTGATTTGCTGAAAGTCCTTGTTTCATTTTGGCATTGGCCTATCAGCACAGTAAAAACAGTTTCCACTGAAAACTACTTTAATTCTCAAAAACCCCTGCCAGGAAACTGCACCCATGCTAGGATCTAATGCATTGCAGCTTTGCTAATTGTGGACTACCAATATTTATTTGTCAAAGTTTGCAATTTTTTATTAGTACCACTACGAATCATTGATGTGTCCAGACCAAGCAAAATATCTGTTGCCTCACCTGGTTTAGGGACATGCGGATTAGAGGAACTCAAAATCATGGCACATGCTGCACAGATTGTGGCATGAGCGCAACAGGGGTCTGCCTTTGCTTTAGCACCCCAGTTACATTTGGTATTGGAGAAGGGCTGCAGTGGCGCAGGACTTCGCTACTATTCACTGCAGCGGTGCAGAGCTAGTGCCAGTGTATTGTGAAAAGGACGCTTTGAGCAACTGTATTGGTTTGAGCAAATGCACATGTTTGTGCAATGTTGTTTGACTCCTTCTGACCACTTGTCCAGCTAGTGCCACTATGGAGGTCCCTTGCGACGTGTTGATTAGATGTCGTGATTGTCATAATTGGATGGTTATTTCACCTGGGCTGAAAAGAGACCAACGCTGATTGTGATAGGAGGATTTTGCACAATTGTATCATGTAAGTTCACAGGCAGGGTTTGCTGCGAGAGGTGATGCAACAACAATGGTTTGAGCAGAATAACATATATTTGGCATCAGGTTATACTATGACAACAGCATTAGAGTGTTAGGTAGAATCCTGTGCAGTTCCCTTAGGGAATACTGCAAAAAGATTAAGACCACAGGAGTAAGCAGTAAACCCAATTGGTAGCAGTCTGCACCACCCAGATTTACCTGGTAGCTGTGGCTGAGCAGTCAGACCTCTCTCAAGAAGTGTAGGGCAGTATATAGAGTATACACAATAAGGCCAAAAACACAGTAGAGCAAACAAACACTGACCAGAGCTTTGTATCAAAAGTATATAATTATTTATTTAGAACACACTTTAGGCAATATACTAGCACTCTAAATCAAAAGCAAGTTAAAACACAGTTAGGTAAAGTATACACACCTCCCTTGATAACTATCAGACAAGTCAGAGTTAAAACACCACGATTTGTTAAAACAGATGTGAGCGCGTAACCTGATGGCACTCCACTAGTTCAGTTAAAGGGAGAGAAAAAGGCAGAGCATAGAAATAAAACAGGTCCCAAAACTTTTAGGAGTTCTCAGCAAGGGAATAAAGGCAGTATATACTGTAGAGCCAAAGTTCATAGGCCAGGCCCACTTTAAATGGAGCAAAGCGAAATGTGCCCAGAATCACTCGGTTTAAAATGCACTAAAGGTCTTTGCAGAATGTTCAAAAGAGATTGGGGCGATTCATGAAGGTAAAGTTAGAAGGTCTGGGGCCAACCCAGTTGGAAAGCCAAGGATTTAAGTGTCACCTTGGCCAAACCGAAGAAAGGGAGGCCAGGCAGGACACAGTACCTTAAAGAGAGAGGAAGATCCAGCGGTGGCAGTTGTTCCTGGCAGTGGTTGCCGTTCATTGTTTCGACCAGAGGAAGAGAGGATCTCATCGAGGAGGCAACGTGGAGTCGTTGCACTGCACAGGGATGGAACCAGCCGCGGAGTTTCGTCGGTAAAAGGTGCGTTCCTTTTATTCGCGGTCAAAGTGGTGAAGCTTGGCTATCCGGCTGCCGGGGTGCTTGCCACGGGCGATTCGACCAAGGGACGTCTTTGGAAGTGGAAAGGGGTGAAGTGGTTGGCCCCACCAGCTCAGAGGAAGAAGACTCGTCCAGCAGAAGATCTTCTCTTGTCATCGGAAAAGTGGTGAGGTAGTTGCAGCAGGGCTTCACCGGTGGTGTCGTCATTGCAGATGGCTCAGCATCTTCCCTCTTCAGATTCTTGGGTCCTGTGGCGACTTCTCAAGTTCCAGTCCCAAAGGCCCTGCTTTTATGCAGAAAAAACCCCATTCAACAGCCTAGCTGTCACTCAAACATGCTAAGTGGTGAGCCGGGCGGCTCACCACTGGGCCAATCAGAATAGAGTGCGACTTGAGTTGGTAAGGCAAAGCAGTCCAGGGTGCCAATTCCCCTCCCCACACATCTTGTGGAACCCAGACAGAGTGCACCATTTGGAGGGCTTCTGTGGAGAAGCCCGCCAAAAAGTGGAACAAAGGGCTCGACCTTGGTCAGAGTTACAGAGACGGACATGAACGCCATTTTAGAAAAGATTTCTGGCAAAAAGACCCAACCGTTAATTTAATATTAAATACATAAACCGGCGGTATCTTTAACATTGCACCAAAAAGTGGTGCGTTTAAAATCAATGGGAAAATCCCATAGAAAATATTCAGGTGGAATATTTTGTGTTTTAACCACTGCTACCAGCCAGAAACTCGACAAGGGGGGGTCTGGACAGTGCCCCCTTGCAAACAGACCCAGGGGCAATATAATTAACCCCTTCCAGTACTTCCACAATATGATGGTTTGTACTGGTTCTGTTCACAATTTAGGACTAGTAAAGTCAATGTTGATTTTACATGCCCTGATAGACAGTAGTCAGTCCCAAGGTATGGAGTCTATGTTTGGGGGTCACTATGACACCCCTGTGTTACTGCACTGAAGGTGCTGTGTAACACACACATACAAAATAGATGATACCATATGGAGTAAAAAGAAAACCCCATAGCCCATAAGCACACAAAGAGTCAAAGACATACCCCAAATCATGCCTAAGAGTGGGAGGAAAAGAGTCTCACTCTTAGCAGGAGAAAAAAAAATAAATCCAGCAAAGTTGCTGGGGTTCTCACTAGGTTTGGGAAATTAGCCTTATAAGAGAATTCTCCCTAACACATTAGCATTGGAAAAGAACAGAGTGAGGCAACCTAACACTGCATAATGTGACCCAACGGCATAACCGAAGCATATTCCATAATAACTCAGGGTATGTATGGGTGGAATGGCCAAGGCCATCCTGCACAGGTATTAGTGTGTTACCTTCTGAGGGCTAGGCGCAACTTAGATGCTGCTCCCCAAATCGCTCTTTGATGTCTGCTCTTGCAGTGATTGGACAGGGGCCCCGTCTGCTCTTGCAGTGATTGGACAGGGGCCCTGTGATAAAGCCTGCGGGACATGCTCTTGCCAGTGATGAGGCAATTTGTCTAATTGCTCTATAGCAGTGAAAGTAGTAGACAGAGGGGGAATGGGGGTCATTACGAGTTGGCCGGTAAGGGTTAACGGTCACCGGTAATGATGCCGGTAAACCCTTACCACCGTATTCCGAGGTCCCTTAGAGGGTCCCAGCAGGAATGGCTGGTCTGATCAGCCATTCTCTGCGGGTCCCGTTAAGGGACCTTGGAGCTAATAAAGGGCCCGCAATTTGCAGGACCGTTATTAGCCTCTTCCCCATTCCCATTGAGCCCTATGGGGGCTCAAGTAAATGGGAATGGGGAATGGTTAACTGAATGGGGACTTACCGGGTCCACATAGGTCGGAATGTCCGGGTAAGTCCCCATTCACCCAGACCGGACCCGGGTTTGGAGGCAGCCATGGTGCTAATAGCAGCATGGCTGCCTCCAACCTCGTAATGACCCCCAATGTCTTTTAATACTGGAATGTTTTGTTTTTTTAAACTTTTGAAACAAATCTTTTCTTTATGTATTACATTTTAAAAGCCTGCTCTTGTCTGTTTATCACTTTTGAAACTCTTGTGTTTTTTCAAACTTTGATGAAGTTAATTTCTAATGAGCAAGATGTTTTTGCAAAGACGCAGACATGCGCCTTATCATGTTTCGTATTCCTTCATTGGCGCCTTCTCCATGTGTACGAGAAGAATCCGATGCGCGATTTGTGTGGTTATAAGGGCCTGCCTCCCTCCCATCATTCCAAACAGCGGAAGCCCTCTCTGATTCAGGCCTCTAAAGTCATGGTGTAAGTGCTAATTCTTCTCTGCATTGCTTTTTTCTTATGCATTGTGTCCATTAAGAAGTACTTAAGCAGCTTTACAATTGTGTTAACAGATTGAATTATGGTTCATTTAGTTTCCTCTGGACTGCTGCCGTCCCCCTAAAGAAACCCTTAGATGGGTGCTGCTTTTGTAAATTGCATACGCTGTATAAGGCCACGTATGCACTAAAAATGTATGTTTGAATACTGGAGCTTGAGCTATTGTGACGATCCTTCAGATGGTGTCACTTCTCCCCAGGGGAGAACCCCTTTCCATGAGGCTAGGGAGGTGAGGCCGCTAACCAAGAGGCTCCCTAGGGGTGGTAAGGTAATATGCGGGAGGATCTCAGGGAGAGGGAGATCATATTGCCAAAATGCCAGGGGTAGCGGAAGTGACATCACTTGACCCTTAACCTCTGATGACATCACAGGAAGTGATGTCATTTGACCCAACCCCGAAGTGACATCACGGGATGTGAAGGAACTGGACCTTTTGCCCCTTCTACACAGCCAAAAATATGGTCACGATATCCCTATAATGTGACATACATTTCATATAAAAATGGATCATCCTATGGATCGTTAATTTCAGTGTGCATAGGCCTATATTGCCAAATTACTGTGAATGCAAGCAGACAGCCAAGGCCAAATTATAATGATATATTATATTGCACTTACGCTTAAGCAATTTATATAGAACAACTACACATACAATATAACCCTACCTGTGTTGGTACTCATTTATCAACCTCAGAAGGATGAAAGGCTGAGTGGAGAATAAATCAGGGACTCGCCCCCTGAAGTGTGCCTGAAATAAACCTTTAGTGAGCCTAGCAATTATTATATAGAATTCCAGAAAGACAAATTATTTGTTATTCCTATTCTTTCTTATTTAGGGTCACTGCTCAAAGTGTTACACTAGTGCAACCTCCTGTTTTTGTTTTAAGGGGCCTGAAAAAGAAAGCCAACCACCCCAGAAACAAAGTACCACATGGCACTGGCCACAGCCAGCCCAGGAGTTGCATGTAAAAAAAGAAATTCAAAAAATGACATTTGAAAAGATCTTTTCTTTTTTAGGATAGCAAGGGACACATCAGGGGTCGCAGTTGCAACCTTTGGCGACCCCCAAAGGATGTCCCTACTCCTCTCCTGAGGATAAGGACGTGATGGAAGGCACAGCCCCTTTAAACCCAACCTGGTAGGCTGTCGATTGTACCTGAACTTTATGGGTCTAAACTCATGTCCAAAACAATGTGTTGTTATGAAACATTGAACCATCTTGATAACATAGGTACTGAGGCGAAGAAGCACTCAACAATGCTACATTCGAGCTGGATGAAGACTAGAACAGGTGCTGTCAATTGGACGGATTTTACACTGGGGCTGTTCCCTGCTATTTAAACGGAACAGCAAAGAAATACTATGTTCTTCATCATTCGCTGACCCTTTTGAGATTGGACCGTGCAGTTCTGGCAAGCTGGAAGCTGTAATCCGACCAGAGGGAGAACCAGGTGACCGAGGAGGCCGCATTGAAGCCGGGAAAGCTGACACTGGTCATCAGGAGAATGCAACTAGGCTCATCTATAAGGCTGAGCAGAGGAATAGTGGGATACCAGAGAAGTGTCTTGAGTTGTTTGGCAACCAGCATGATAAACCTGCAGAGACAGAGAGGTGTTGCACGACCTGTAGTGGGTGGACCAGGTGGTCCGCCAACTGTGCAGAGACTGCATATCGTAACCTACAGCAGAACCACGGAGGTGACTTTCAGGAGAAGGCAAGAGACCTTGGAGGAGGTGTAAACTGTCACGGTGGAACCGAAGGGTCAGAGAGCTGCGCCTAGGCAGTCCACAACAACTCGAGGTGGAGAGCGGCGAGGTACGGAAGATTTCTTAAAGAGGAAATCGAAGTAGGAAGAGCAAGCCCGGGATCCCTATCGAAACCGGTAAAAAGTTCCCTGGTAGAAGGTAATGGGAACACGTACAAGTCCGGGAGGGAGCCGGGGATTTAAGATGCTACAAACCACAAAGAAATAGAGAAACGCTTAAACTATTTTGTGATGCAGTTCCCAGGTCAATCCCACAGATGGGTGATACTGGAAAGTCAAGAGGGTCTCCAGGAATGACTTCATCCTCCCACTGGGGGTGGAGCCAGAGATGTGCAAAATCCTGAGACTGTGAAAACCTCCATAAGGGAATTAAAAACCTTGTTAAGAACTGTGAAATGCATTGGGGAACCAGCTAGGAGAAGGGAGTCTTTCTCCTAGCCCCACAAGGACGTTGTGTAACTATTTGATGTTTGGTTTGGGCCACGGGGAAGCCAGACTTCTATGGAACTTTTGCTTTTGAACAACTCGAGAGGCGTTTGGAGCGGGAGTCCTTCTCCTGGATTACTGACACTAGCTGTACTTTATCTGTTGTAGAAATCCCCTTCGAGTTAGGGATAGATAGGTTTGGTTTTTCCTTTTTAATAAAAGTTTGTAGCAACCAGTATGGCACCACCTGGTCAGTCTATGCATTCCATGTCGCCACAGTATCCAGTGATATTCTCCCTAGAATGAAAACCTTTTTTTTTTTTAAACCATATTTATTCTTATTGCTCCATGACCACCATTGATCACTTTCCCTAAATATTCTAGGACTGCGGTTAGAGTAGTAAATTAACCTAGTCCTAGAATATGTGGAAAGTGCTTTTTAGGATCAAGAAATAAATTGTTTTAAGGACCACATAATTGTGCATTACCACCCTGCCTCATAAGGCTGCCATGTGTCTGGAAAGTGTGTGTGTGTGTATGGGTAGGGAAGATTATTCTGCATACAAAGCTAGAGGTGTGATCCTCGTGTTTGTATTACAGGTGTCCAGGACAGACTTACCAGACATCAGTATCTGGCAGGTGGTCTGTAGGCCAACAAGTGAATAGAACCTTTCTTCACCTTAATCAGCAATGATGCACACATGCGAAGTTGTGGCCTTTGTGCAGAATCGGTTCCAGAATTACTTAACTAGTCTAATTTAATACTACTGTGGCCTAGGATTTTCTCACTCTATCACCACCCTATCCATTACTTGAAAATCAGATAATGGTTCCTTCTTCTTTTGCACTTAGCACTGGATAAGAACACCTAACCAATAGTCTAATCATGTTCACACTTTGGAGCCGTCGCTCTTTGATTTGTGAATACTTAACTGCCCCGATGAAGGCCTATTGGAAATTAATGTACTACCCTTTTTGACATTTGGCCGAAACAGTGTTTCAACATTATTTTCTCTTTTTTTGTGTTTTGGCACATGCTGACTTAGCTTGAAATGTCTCTATCCTGCTATTTTTAATATTCGGGTCTTGATGACAAGTTGTATTTTATTTTAGCAGAAAACCACAGTAATCGTAGTAGTTGAATTCTGTCGACTCTCACCAAAATTTGACAAATGTAACAATGCGTACAAGGTAGCAGTGTTGCTTTCATGGTGAGAAAATATAAAATATCAAAATCAATTATAAATAAGTAAAAGATTGACCGTCATGAATTATGATAAATCATTTTTAAATAACTGGTAACTAGCATTATTTCCTTGCCACTCCAAGGCCTTTTGGCACAAGTCTACATTTAGCTGCTGCTCCGAGAGGAAGATGCCAATGGCGCCAACCTCTATGTTGGCCCATCTCCCAATCTTCCAATATACATGTAGCCAAGTACCCTTTGTACCAGGATTTCTAATGGAGGCCGCCTCCTGGAAGCGTACTGCACATGATGGTTTGTCCAACAGAGTTCCCGTCTTTCCTGGGCCCCTATGCTGGTGTTTTGATCTTGTGCTCCCTAGGTTTTGGTGGGGGATCCTGATCTGGGTAAGGACATGGTGGAAAAGATTGTTGACGAGGTGGCTGCCTTGGAGATGCCGCCCAAGTTATGGTCCCTCCAAAACCCTCATGTCTACAGTCAAGTAGAGGACTTTCTATTGCGGCGACTGGGGCACTGCACTTTTTTTCACCTCTGATCGTCGTTCTCCTCCGGGTTGGTCAGGATAGGTTTCTTAGAAATTTGCATATTTTTTTAGACAAAAATCTGTGGCTGCTTTATTTGAGACCTTTTAAATATATTGCGTTACACTATTGAATATGGACCTCAGAAAGAGTCTTGACCTCATAATTGCAGGAAAGTCAATATGCAGTTTCTTTTGGACAAATGCATAATTTTTCAGAGTTTTAAATATTTCAGGCATGTCGGAGGAGCAGAAGGCGTGCAAGCCCTCAACCCATGCGCTAGTCCTTTATACAAACCAAGATGAGGGCAAGTGCTTGGTTGTCTGGGCGCTGGGAACCAGGACACTCCCGTTTGGTTACATATCAAGCAGAGCCATGTAGAGAACCTTTGCACGCGGTGCCACGGGTGCTTTTGGCATCAGTAGGAGGAACACCCGTGGGCACTGCCAGAGCCAGCTATCAGGTCTCATGCTTGACTTCCTGGCATAGCTGCATTTAACTGCAGCCATCTTTCCAGTCAGCACAGAAAGTTGCTTTTCCCTCCAAAATAAATATATCATAATCTTCACAGCTTTTCCAAGAAGATCTGTTGCAGATTGCGAACTGTGAAACTGAAAAACCTTCTGCACGTCGAACAGATGTGGCGTGTAGGAGATTTGCCCGCACTGCATATTGCTAGATGTTAATGATTTCACATTTAGATTGAAGATTACAGATGAGCGTAGGTGCTCACGCCTTTGCTGGTGGAATGGTGTAAGTTGGGTGGATGTGCTTGTTCGAGGACCACATTCTGCAAAGTTTGAGGTGGCCTGGATAGGACTCAGCGACAATACTCTATTGTGTGGTGCTTTGTTTAGGATGTGTCTAGAAGGAGGTGGTGGTTACTATGAATCCCTTCAAGCCCTACCTATTTGCATGTCCTCAGACTCCTTTCCTTTTGGGACTCTGGATTATGGTGGAACATCTGATCGCTGAAGATGTGTTTCTCTTCCCCACATAAAGTAAGGCTGCGAGACCTGTCACTGAGGTTCTATAGCTGGACGGTTCCGTGTTCCTGTCATGTCCTTTTTTGACTTTTCTGCCAACTTGATTCTGAGCTAAATTGCGCTCCTTAAATACACGAGTGTACCTGCCAGACAGCACCTTGACTGTTTGACCTACCCAAAGGTTTCTAGCTCTGCCCGTCATTACCACCGGCAGTACTATCCATAATAGTCTTTCATTGGGAGAAGCTCCAAACCCTCTGTTGAAGAAGCTGTGACTAAACGTGTTTAAAAGAACCATTAGTTATTGTGCGGAGAAACATTTGTCGCAGTTCGGAGGGGTGCTCAGGGGTACACAAACAGTGCTAAGTTAAGGAAGTTGGGGCCTTTTAAATTCCTTGTTGTAGTGTCACGAGTTGTAGTCCGGGAGGGCAGGGGCGGGACCAAGGCGTGGGAAGTGACGTGAAAGGGAAGGGGAACTGCACTCTGTATGCAGAGGGTGTTGAATAAAGATGTGTTGAGTCATAGCTCTCAACCATTTATGTTGCAAAGGCGGGTGAAATCACCCGATTTTGTTTTTGGCGGGTGAGACGCCCATTGAAATGAATGGGCGTGCAGGAGGCTTGGCGGGTGAGTCAGCCTTTTACAAGGCGGGTGACACCCGCCAAAAGCGTGTGAGTTGAGAGCTATGGAGTTGGACTCCGTCTCTGCCTCTCTGCTCCCGCGCTGCGAGGTGCGCGTGCGCGTTAGCATATAGAGCGGACCGAGGTCCAGGTCTAGATCTGAGGGATGGAGCCTACACTTGCCTGGTCCAGATTGGCGTCTCCTCACTCCCTGAGCTGCCACGTTGGTCGTTTTGCTCCTCCGGCCACTTGAATGACCACTGACCAGCCCTGTTCTCGACTCCCCTCCCCCACGTGCTGCTGTGCAGATTTCTCTGCTCGATACCCGTTTTCTCTTGATTTGTTGGTAGCCCAGACATGGCCTCATCGCCGATGAATGCCTTTCTGCCAGCAGTATGCCTCATTCTCCAGCTGTACCCAGCACTGTGATGTAGCAGCGCGGGTACCGTTGTGTTCCCCACTGCCTGTGGTGTCCCGTGCTGAAATAACTAGCTCTGATTCCAGGATGCTTCCTAGACTCTAGAAGCGCGTGGCTCCCATTGCCCCCCCCACGCCCCATATGCACATCTTTGATGTTGATGAACCCGAAAGATGGCCCTGTGCTATAGAGACTCGTGATTGTGGCAGTGCACAAGAAATCAAGAAACGGCGACCCATTTGCATCATATCTTCCAGACGTTCCAATTACATTTATTTCAGATCCGGCTGTTTGGATATGGATAACATTTCTGTGGGATTAAAGTATTATGTTTTTGCGTGCAAAGGTGTCTATGTGGAGGAGCATTGGAACCGACAGCCATGTTTTTTTCATCGACCCACAGGGTTTAGCGTTTCATTAAGAAGCTATCTGTGCGGATGCGGTCCACTTGCCGGTAAGACATGTACATGGCGCGTCCTGAAACCGCCCGCGCCAGTGACCAAGGATATCAAGTCTCATTTGCTCGAGCTCTTGCATCGGTTATTCAAGGAAGACAAATGAGCAAGATGGGCAAGCAAATTACATGCTGCGCTTCAGAGGCTGCGGAAGGAAGCCGGGCGCACCCATCATTCACTAGGAGGTGGGTGCGGGAGGGAGCCGGGCAGGGGACATCATCACCACCAACTGACTCAGAAGGTGCAGAGCTGGATGACATTGGTCAACCAGCACACACTGGATTGTTGCGGTTCCATTTTTCTTCTTACAATCTCGGGAGGATAGCTCAGGGGCAACCCGCTCGCCTTGGAAGTAAGACAACACGGAGCAAAACAGGTTTGATCCCCGGGTCTGCTCTTAGAAACCTCTGGGTGTTAAGCGCGTTATAAGTAACCTATCATATCATATTAATGAGATAGCACTATATATGGAGCTACCCTGGAGGGCATGAGCCAAGCCTCGGGAGGATAGCTCAGGGGCAAGGTGCTCGCTTTGGAAGCAAGACAACACGGAGCAACACTGGTCCGATCCCTGGGTCCGCGCTTACAAACCTCTACTGCGTTATATATATCTAGCCTATCATAAGCCTCAGGCTAGCTCCTGCGGGCTGCCAGTCCCTTCAGTTCAGGATGTGAAACTTGGATCACTCTCATGTTTCTTAGAGTAGACACTTGGACGGCCAGTTTATCTTGGTTTCATTTTGAGCAGCCGCATCCGGGAATTTTGAATCATAACTTAAGCAAACTATTTTCGGAGTATTAGACGGGTGGAAAGAGGAAGTGCTTCTCTTGTTTTTTGTAATCTTTATTTGGAATTGTTATCTTGCACATAGTCCAGCAAACTGAGCAACTGTAAGCAAGTAAGGTCACGTAACAAGCATCTAATGATGTAGGTCAATAAGAGCTGTTGGATCCAGAAATACAACCGGGAATGTTAAAAAAACAATGAAAAATGATTTCGGTAGCATTTGCAATATAACGTAAGCTGCAAAAATATCCATTTCGCCAAAATATAGTTCCATATTTTAATACGAATTCCCAAACTCGCTATTATCACCATCACGAGCCTCATTACAAGTGTGGCGGTCTGGAAACAAGCGTGCTGGTAAGCTTACTGGCACCCTTGTCTCCGGAACTAAGTGATCGGCCCGCAGCTGATTTTGCCGTGGTCAGAACGTTCGCATGAGAAAGGTGCGAACTACCAAAAGTTTGCACCTTTCTCATGGAACACACGTACATGCTACGGGGGCTGCAGGGGTTTCCCTCGCAACACCCCGCTCACTATACCACACAGTATAGTGAGCGGGGTGTTGCGGGGCACACCCCTGCAGTCTTTTTTTTCTTACCTGCAATGCTACCACCAAAGGTGCAAACTTTTGGTGTTCAAACCTTTGGTGGTAGCATTTTTAGAACTTGTGGGCCTTGCGGACCTTTATTGTCGGTAAAAAGGTACATTACCCTTGTTTCAGGACCGCCACACTAATAATCAGCCTGCAGAGGCCGTTGTGCCCGGCAGGGTCAGACCTGCCAGGTGCAACGGCACCTGCAGGCAGACCTTTCACGGAAGCACTGGCAGCATTGTCAAAGGTGACGGTATCTTGCGTCTCCCCACTCCGATTGAGTGCTATGGGACTCCATAGGAATAGGAATGGGGAGTTATCAAACCCGCCGCCTGACTTCCAGCGCCGCCAGGACTTGCAATATTCTGGTGACACCGGGAAGTCGGGCTCTGGATTCAGTGTTACAGGGTTGGTGGCAAACCGGTGATGAGGCCCTTTCCGTTCAGGTAGGCATTCAGTACTGTCATTTTGCCCTTCAGTGGGGTTGTGGGAGATGGGGGGAAAACAGATAGAAGTTTTCTTGTGTATTAAAATAAATAAGGTCCTCGAACCATTTGGCGTAAAAAACGCTGTATTAATGCAAACAAAATACAAAGACATCTTGTCTATAGAAAGGTGGATTATTTAGGAGCCACACAGGATGTGGAAAGTAACAGAGGTCACATAAAACAACAAATTACCTCATTTGCTTCCTCAGACTTTCGAGAACTCGCCGGCTTTTCCCCAGGGGACCCTTTTTTCCTCACTTTGCCTCTTATCCCCTCCCACCTCTTTTTAATCCACTAATTTGTAGCACATCTATGTGTAAGTATATTAGATGCATATATAGACTGGCACAAGTGAACTGAAAAAAAAATTCAACCATGCAATTGTGTCTACATGACGCGTTCCTTCAATATCGCTCCATGAATACAATATCACATTGTAATGAAGTCCTAGTTATATCTGGATGCAATGGATCATGGTAAACGGTGACCTTATGAAACAATTCGCATATCACTGATGGGCGGGGAGCACCAAGGTCGCCATGCTTACCGTCATGCTATGCAGGAACCTTTCTCAAGTTGAGGAGTATGTTTCCTGCAGCTCTGCCTCTGGTTTATCCATTGCCACCAGTCTGGTGCTGTCTTTCTGGAGCTCACTCACTGTGATCATTCTTCCGCAAGCTCCAGCATAGAGAACTGGAAATGCAAGTGGGAGGGGAGTGCTGCGAGGGCAAGGGTCAGCCGAGGAGGAATGTAAGAACTGCCCAGGATCTGAAACCCAAATAATAATGATCGGGTCTGCACTAATAGTTCAAACTCAATCTCCTCCCTTGTGCTCATTGTTATTCAAAGGCACCCCTTGGAGGCATAAGAAGGGGGACCCATCATTGCACACGCCACACCTACTTGGGAATTTGATGGGCGGCTGGTCCAAGTGATTTCAGATGAAAACTGAAGGAGGTGGTGAAATAATGGTGAAATAAAGCTGCATGGGACCAATGTCAGCGACATCAATTGGGCGTCCCTTTTGAAATGTATCTTTATTCAGGATGATCATTATGTAATCTTCAAATATATGCACAGACAATACCCATGCGACCTTTCTCACCCCCTATGGCTTCCCTACCACCCCTTACAAGGAATTGTGGTTTCTGAATCTCAGTCATCTTGTTGGTTCTCTGACTTTTGGTGGCTTCCCCTGGCTGAAGTCCCCTTTCCAAGTTCTTGTAGTTGGATTTCTCTGTGCATTAAACTTTCAAAGATCCAACTCCATATCTTAGTGTTCCATAGTTCTCCAACTAATACCTAGAATCTTTGGGCTTTTGGTTCGAGTGCTATAACACCCGCAGGGTCAACATATCACATGTTCCAGGCTCAACAGAAAAAACTCTCAATCCAGTGTTCCTTTCCAGAGGTAATTTGTCACATTTGGGTCACTCATTATATTCAGGGTATAAGTGCATTTGTGCTATTACTTGATTCCTGTGTTTTATCTTTATTAGATGACCACCTCATTTGGTTTCTTCGGTCCTCTGAACACCCTTCCTCCTGGGTCACCAGGCCTGAATGTGCTTCCGCAGCAGACTTGGCTAGCAGCAAGTGGGAGTGATTTTCACTGCCAGGTCAGGCTCCAAACATTCCTGCAACACCTAGGCCATTTAGGCTCGTCTCTGGCCTGGCTTAGATATTGTACCTCCTTGTCCTTGTCTACGGGGCTTTCCTCTGCTGCTGTGACAGATTGTCATCTGTGAGGGTGTGAAAGCCCTGCCTCTTTTTTGATTTCTATTAAATAAAATGATGCAGTTAATTCTCTTTATAAAAAAGAGACCTACTAATCAGTCCCCCATTTCATAAATGCTCCATGCCAAAAGTATAGTGTACATGTGCCTTTGCTATAACCAGTCTCTGCAATGACACAGAGTGGTTTCAAAGGTCATATATGCATCCCTGACTGCTGCTGGTGCACAAAGTTCCTGCAGGCACAGGTTGCTTTTTTTATCTTCCACACCTCTGATCTAAATTACACTAATTGTATGCATTAATCAGTCTGGTGGTGAATAAGTCTTTAAATATAAGCTATGACGCGCTGTGGCTTAGTGACTGTCAAGGATGTACAATTATACATCCACTGCAATTTGGTACCACACCAGTGTCCCCTCTGTGAGCAGGGCTTAAATATGACTGGACCGATGTACATTGGTGTCTAGGCTGACTGTCTCCACAGCTACCACGTGGAACAATAGCCAGGATAACTGCCCCTTTGAATATTGAAAGCTTCCCCAGGTGGTCTCTGATCCAATTTCCCTTTTCTTCAAAACGAGTTACCAAACGTGTAGCACGCCCCATCTCGATTCCCCCTTTAAAACTGAGTCCAATGCCCCTACGCACAGCCTGGTCCGTACACTGCCTAAAGGAATGAAAGGAAGGCAGTGTCTCCTTTATGGAATAGGAGCTCATCATGCTATATTGCACTCATAGCTTTCACGTTCACATGTTGATTAGCAGGTTCATTTCTCTCGCATTTTGGCCTGATCACAAATTTGTCTGCAAATTCAAAGAAGCATTGGCCAGTGCATTTTGCATTTATAGGCACCAGTGTGCAAGGAGAAGAGTGCAGTGTTTCAAGGGAGGATGCAAGAAGAGATGCAGGTGTGCAAGAGAAGGGCAAGGGAGAAAGTGATTGGAATAGGGTGCCATCAATGGTGAGCAAGAGGAGATTTGATCATAAAAGGGGTGAGAGTAAAAAAGACAGGCTGTGTGAGGAAGGATGACAGAAAAAATAAGAGCTGCAAGCAAAGGGGAGAGTTGGAGAAGATGGAATAAGGGTGCAAGAAGGATACTCAAGGGTACTCTGTGGAGTGTGAGAATGTAAAGGCTCAAGGAGGAAGGGTGCCGAGAGAGTGGGAGAAAGAGGCTGAGAGTAAGAACATTAGGTCAGTGAGAGACAGATGGTGCACAGAGACAGTGAGCCAAAGCATAAGGAAAAAGAGAGTGAATCTGCATGGAGAATCAGTGGGGAACGAGAGAGAGAGAGAGCGAGAGAGAGAGAGCACACTGAGAGGGAGAGTATGGCAGTGCATGAAGCGAGAGAGAGTATGGCAGCTGTGGAGGGTTAGAAGAAGACGGACTGTATTTTTCCATCTTCAACAAGGTTTTATTCAAATCATTGTCAAAATGCCTCAATTTCTCTAAACTATGGGTTTCCCTACCTAACTGTGGTGCTTTTCGTCCATTGTGAGGTCCAAATGATAGTCTGTCCTCGAACCAAACTAAGCTACTCTGACCCTACCACTAATGCAAAACAACTAAAGTCCAGGAGAATGACTCCCTTCTCCTGGGTTGCTTTCTCAGCAAGTTCTTCTCAATAGAAGATCTTTAAATCGTTATTGGCAGTGAACTCCAACAGTTCATTCAGTTGCTTTAGGGCACTTTTCCAAATTCCTGGATTCCCCTTCTCCTGGCTTATTACAGGTATTCTTTTTCCTGAAGGTTCTCTCAATCTGTCTTTCTCATGTATACTTGAGTGTCTTTTCCTCTGATGCCAATTTATATCTTGGGAATTATAATGAACCTTCATATGGCTGCAGTTCTCAATTCTGTTATCACTTGGGTTTTCACTGAGACGAATGTGATGGTCCCATTGATGATTCTCGCTCTTCTGGTTATTTTGTCTCTCACTGGTACGAGTATGATTGACCCAATAATGCTTCTCACTCCTCTCGTTAGTTTGTCTGTCGGTGAGACGAGTAGGATGGATCCAGTAATAATTCTCATTCTCTGGGTTACTTTCTCTCTCTCTGGGATGAGTATGATTGGATCAGTAGTGACTCTCAGTCCTGGTTAGTTGGTCTCTCACTGGGACGAGTATGATTGGCCCAGTAATGATTCTCACTCTCCTGGTTATTCCACGTCTTACTGAGATGAATATGAGTATTGTACTCGTTATATTCACCACCCTCCCCGGGTCTCCTGTTCTTCCCGTTACCTTTGTGGTGTGGGGATTGTGGGCTGGTAGTCTGTCACACTGACTCTTCTTCCATAGTCGGGAAGGCAATCTCTGTACTCTCGTCCTCTCTTCATGACACCCTCCTTGGCGTCACTTCATGTTTGGCTTCTCTGCTTGTGGCGCATTCCCCACTGGTCCCTCCGATCTGAACGTTTCCTCTTCACGGCCTGGACCTCTCTCCTCTTTGCTGCAGCTCGGGCTCAGTTAGACATAAGCTTCCCTTGCTCGTAGAAAGCTGTGTCACCTTCTCAGCTTCACTCGTTCTGATGCCACTGCAGCTTTGAACTTCCCGGGCTTCTCTTCTCCCAAAGTCTCCTCCTTCAACACTTATGGTGTACCACAGGGGCTTTGCCTGCGTCACGCTACAGTCCTTCTTCTGTGTTGGACTCATACTCGTTATTATTCAATTGGTTTTCTTGGTATTGCATAGCAGGCTCACCTTCCTACCCTCACAAGAAAAGGTTCCCCACTGGGGAGAAGTGACCGAATCCAGAGACTTGTCACACTATGCTCGGAGACAGTGTGTTGCAGCGCGTGGAGAGGGAGTGTTGCAGTTTACGGAGAGAGTGTTGCAGCGCTTGGAGAGGGAATGTGACCGTGCACAGAGAGAGTGTGACCGCTCACAAAGAGAGAGAGCGAGGCAAAGCGTGTGACCGCTCACACAGAGGGGGCGGCAGTGTGGCCACTCACTGAGAGAGTGAGCGTGACAGCACAGAGAGAGAGAGAGTGTGGGAGAGTGTGGCAGCATGAGAAGAAAGTGAAGGGAAATGTGACACCGTAAGAAGAGTGTGGGAGAATGTAACAGTGCAAGGTGAGTGTGGCACAGTGTGATGGTGCAAGGAGACAGTGTAGTAGAGGGTGACATTACAAGGAAGCGTGTAGTAGAGAGTACAAGGAGAGAGAACAAGAGAATGACAGGGCAAGGAGAGAGAGGTAGAGAGACAGTACAAGGAGAGAAATATAAAGTTCAAGAATAAAGAGAAAGTGGAATCAGAGAAGGGAGTAAGACAGTTCAAGAAGTGGGAGATTGAGAATGCAAGGAGCAACGGAAAGAGTGCAAGGAGTGAGAGAGATGGTGTGAAAGAGGAGAGAGTGCTGGTGCAAGGAGAGTGAGGGAGCGTGACAGTTGTGCTGGGCATCCGCCACAAATAACAATGAAAATGCCATCTGACAGTCCAAGGGTGTTTATTGTAGGTTGTTCAACAAACAATAAAATTACTGTCAGTTCTTGAAACAGTGTCTTTAGGATCTACTGGGTTCTTGGTGGAGTTTGGAGTTAGGGCTCTCTCCCTCGACTTTCCCTCCTCCCTAGCCCTGGCGCCCGTAACTGGGTGTTAGTAGCTATCAGGTAGCTTTATTCGGGGTAGATATTCTGTTAGCTTTATTCGGGGTAACAACACGGTCACCCCGAATAAAGCTACCAGAATATTAAGATCCTACAACAATTCCCACCTCTGCACACCACGCTTCAAATACTCCAGAAGTAGCTTCCTAGTAATGGCCCCGAAACTGTGGAATTCGCTCTCAATCCACGTGAGAACTGAACCCTCACACCGATGTTTCAAAAAATCACTAAAAAATTGGCTCTTCAACAAATTTGAACCTGATGCCCCCCCCCCCCCCCTCACCCTGTCTCCAAAGTTCAGCAGAGCCAGGCAGCACTATGAATAACACGCATCCAGACCTCCACGGCTTAGCCACCTGCATTTTTGTTAAATGCACTTTGACTTTGTCCGATATATAAGCCTCATGATTGCGATGCTGTGAAATGTATAGATAGTCAGGATATACAAGAAAGCTGTCTGTAACTACGCCGTGATACCTCCGGGTTTGGGCGTATTATAAATGCATTAAATAAATTAAATAAAATAAATCGGCAGATGACCCCTATCTTTCTTTAATTCTTCCTTTGGCTATGTGAGGTGTCACTAAGATGCTGGCTACCTGACTCCATTGGGATCTTCTAACTTTTCCGCTCCTAACTCGGCTTAGTGTTCTAGGGGAATCAGGGATGCTGCCTGCTTCCACAAGGTACCACTCTCTCTCTACTTGCACGCACTGTCTCACCTGACCCTGTCTTGCACTGGGCCCTGTTGCGAACCAGAAGTAGGACTCGGACTCCGGGATGTCAAGTTCATGGATCTTTATTATATTCTTTTACAATTAGTTTGACCTCTTGGCCAGCTTCAAAGAAAATAAACTAAAATTAAGAAAATTAACTCAAAGTGTTAAGTTCCCTATTCTAAAACTCAAAGGTTTATGGAAACAATATTCTTGTCAGGATGAATCCAAAGCATAGAGTCCTAGCCTACCACGTTTATAGCAAAACTAACACACATATATCTAAAGGGTTTAACAACAAAAAATATGCTTGATTGCTGCTTCTGTTCCAGGTTTTCTCCCCTCGATATAAAGTTCTTCAGTGCTATTGTAGTGGCAAAATATTTCAAATAAAATCTTACTTGAGGTATTATAGTCTTTCTCCTGACACCTCAGTGTGCCATTTTCACATGTTTACCTCACTCCGTAGTGTTTCTTTTCCCCTCCAGGGTTTCACACACCCTTTCACTGCACTCTGGGTATTTCTCTTTTGTTTCTCTATTTCATCCCTGTTCCAGGGTATCTTCACTCTCTCCCCCTCCTCTGGGGTTTCTTGATTCTTGTTCCCCTCTCTTAGGGTATTTTCACTCACACACCCTCCCTTGGGGTATCTTCACTCGCACCCCCTCTCTTGGGATATCTTCACTCTCTTAGATTGGCTTCGCTCACAGTAAGGGGATGAGTCTTTTATGGGACTCTTGAGCACCATTCTCACACGTTTCTTGCCTTTTGTCCACCAGGAGTAGTCAAGTTCCCCCATGTCACTTCTTCACTGGTTAACTTTAGGTTCCCTGGCCCCTTCTACAGGCTAGCACGGGCTGCCTTTCTTCCAGCTCCTCTGGCTTTCTGTATCAGAGAGGTGTGGGCCTCTTCTCCCTGTCTGGGTTCAGGTGGTCTTTCTCAGATTTCCCTCTTCAGCATAGCAGGGTAGCTACAAGGCACATTTCTTCCCCTGCATCATGCTACTTCTCCACTGCTTTACCTTACCCAGCGAGACAGGAAACCAGTGTCCAGCTGAGACAACTTGCAACTGAACTGGCTCTCCTTTTATTCAGTCCTTTCTCCCCTTAGCCGACTACTGATTGGCCGAACTGTCTGGCTTCACTGCTTACATCACATCCTCCCAGGATAGGTCATCCCCTATTGGCCAGTTTGAATAACAGTTGGATCAATTAGGAGATCCAATGAACTCTCCTATATAAGAGCACGTTTCCAGTGTATCTGGTTTGCACCTCCTTTGTAGGTGGTACGTATGGCTTGTTGTGTTGCTTTGTGGAAGCTTTTATTTTATTTCCCCATTCCTTTGTGGTGTTGTAGATGTCATTTAATAAATTTAGATTAAGTTTACCCACAATCCTTAACAGGGAATGTAACCTGGGTATTCTACATGTGAGGTATCTGTACTACCACTGAGCTATTTCAGCGGAGCTACTATTCAGTGTTGATGGAGGCTGAAGTATTTTTCCTGCAGCTGAGAAGTGGGTTTCCTCTCTCAATGTTAGCAGCGCGTCTCGCTGCATGTTTCCAGCATGACCAGCCAGTCCTCTCTCAGAGGTATTTTATCTGTGCAAGTCGCGGAAAAACCTTGATTCACCACAGTCCCAAGCTGTTCTCCTCAAAACCCTCTGCTACCCATCAGTACTCACTCTGCCTTCCCACCTTCACCCATTGATGTTCCTTCCCCCTCCTCCCCTCGGTTCCTCCAATCACTATTATCACTACTGCCTACGAGCTCTGATGTTACCGTCTCCTCCCTCCTGCCCTCTTCTATTCCACCACTATTGCTATCCCTTCTCCATTCTTACCACCACTCCTTATTTCACTACTCCCTTTCACTACTACCACTCTCTACTAATGCTACTACCCTTCACTACTACTGCTTCCACTCTACTGCTGCTACCACTACTCTACTATTACTACTCTACTAATAATGTACCCTCTCTCCACTCTAGGTTCCCCACCACCCTACTCTACCACTACTGCTACCGCCTACTACTACTTCCTCTCCTTCCAACTACTACTCCACTTGCCTGCTTTAGTGTCTCGGACATCCTCCTCAGCCTCCTGTCCTCACCAAACTCACCCACACTAATTCATTCATACACACCTTCTTAAATATCCAACTACCTCCCAGGATTGGTTACCTACCCAAGGGCTTGTAAACCACACATCTGTCTCCAAGGAAGTCTGACTGTGTTTCTGGGGTGAAAAGAAAACGAGCCAGAGGGAGGTGTTGCTCTATTTAGTCAGGGCCTGCTTGCAGGCCTTTTTTTAAATTAACTCATCCCATGCCATTTACTGAGCTTTGTAAGGCCTTCTGAGAGACCTTGGTAACAAGGGCTTGGTGGGTTAGTAGTATCCCTCGCGGACCACATTGCAGCCCGCCACCACCATCCTTGGGTAAGCACCGGAAAGGAGGGAGCCTTCCCACACACGCTCTGGCACATACAAAGCTGTTTGGGGCCGGACTCCCTCCCTCCCCTGACAGGGCCGTGAAGGAGGCCCTGTTGCACAGTGTAACGAAAGATTGTGACAGAGTGCGACAGTGCAGAAAGGCGTGAGTGCAGGTTGAAGGGGAATGAAAGTGAAAGGAAAGTGTGACAGCACAAGGAGAGTATGGGTGTTTCTATTGAATCTGTTTTCTCCCTTTTTGGCTACTAGGCCTCCTGGTGAGTTTTTGTTTGTGCTGCGCAGTCTCTCCTCTATCCTCCATCGATATATCTCTGCCATCCATATGGCACTCACAATCTCCCTTATCTATTCTAACTACTATACTATCACCAATCCTCCTTCTCTCATTAAGTCTGGAAGGAAAACGTTTTTAAAAAGACATCCTGACCACTAACCCGGGCTACCGATTGCAGACACCTACGTCAGCGCAACTTCCAGACAGATTGTCACTGATATCCTCTTTTCTGTCCCCTCGCCACATATTCGGACTCCTCATCTTATCTCTACTCTCTCTCCTTTCACGTCTTCACCCATTAATGGTGGAACTAGATGGGAAGTACTCTTGGCGGGCTTCTCATCATCCATGTGTATCATTACTGTCTATCATTGCGATAGAGTCCTCAACTCAACCTCCTCCTCTTCGACCGGTGCTTGCCATCCTTCATCAGTTTCCTTCCTACACCTGCTACTCCTTCCTCCTCTCTCTCTGTCCCCCCTCCTCCGACTAGTGTACCACGCCCCTTTACCCTTCATCAGAAAACCTTCAAAGGCACAACCTAGCATCTAGCCACGCTTAATACTCGCTCTGCTATTAAACACCCCTCCGACATCTGCCTCCTCCTTGAAGACCTTGACCTTAACGAGACGTGGTTCAATGCCAGCTTACTCACTGCTCTTGACTCCCTTCTCCCTGATGGCTACAAGATCATCTTCAAGCCTTGACCTAACCGTGTTGGTGGTGGCGTCGACCTGATCTTCCCTGAGTGGGTCCCTTCTTCCCTAAACTGACCCAGCCAATCACCTCATTCGAGAGCCTGTTCTGCAAGCTGGTCATCTCTGCCACTTCCTCCCTGACCATTACCACTTTCTACAGGCCATGTTCCTCTCTGAAAGGGCTGATTTCTCCTCCTCTCTCCTCACATCTACATTTAAACTCCTTCTCCTGGGTGACTTAAACATCCACCTTGACTCCTCAATCATGGCATCCCCTCTCTTCCATGACCTCTGCACCTCCCTCTCCCTCTTCATTCTCCCCTTTTGGTCCCACCTACTCAGCTGGGCACACTCTTGCTGCCTTGATCCACACTGATCTTTTGCTCTCCGCCCCACTCACCACCTCATTCTTTGGTCAGACCACTCCCTCCTCTCCTCTCACCTGGGTCCTCTCTGCCGTCTGACCAGACCTCCCTTGGCTCTGACAACCTCGTTCACAAACATCCGTCCGATAAAATGAGTGTCAGCTGCCGCCTTCGCATCCACCTTTATCCCCCTCTCTCCTCCCACTGCAGACTCAAGCTATGACTCCGCTCTCAGCAAACTCCATGATATGATATGATATTATACGATATGATATTTATAACGCGCTTAATACCCAGAGGTTTCTAAGCGCGGACCAGGGTATTGAACCCGTTTTGCTCTGTTGTCGTCTTGCTTCCAAGGCGAGCACGTTGCCCCTGAGCTATCCTCCCGAGCATCTTGCCATCACTAACACTCTCGACATTCTTGCCCCAGTCATGAGGATCCATCTGAAACATGCCACCAAGCGTAAAACCTGTTACAATTCTGAAATAAGTGCAGAGCTTTGGAATGGAAGAGGCAGACCTCAGGCTCACCCTCCGACAAACTGGCCTGTCGCCTTCTACAAAGGCAAGACTGACTCTCCATTTGTTCCAAGAAAAGGGCCCACATCCAGGTTCGTGTCTCTGGAGCATCCAACAACCCGGCTGAACTCTTTAAAATTTGCAAGGAATTAGCCAACCCTTCTGCAGTCTCCACCTTGCCTCTTCCCTCTCAGGCCCTCTGCACACATTGGCTGCACACTTCACTGCAAAAACTCGGGACATCCTGAGCACCCTCTCTTCCTTTTCCCCGTCTTCTCCTCCCACCCCCCTGCCATCTATGGCCTCCTATCCTCCCTCTGCCTTTCTCTCCTCCTTCTCTCCCATCACATCCAATGAGGTCTCTAGAGTTGTCCGCTGTATGAAAATCTCCTCCAACCAGGTCTCCCCATGTTCTTCCAGACATTACCGGCTCTCTTGCCCCTGCACTTGCTGATTTCTGCAATCACTCTGTTGCTACTGGGCTATCTTGCCCCTGCACTTACTGATTTCTGCAATCACTCTCTTGCTACTGGGCCTTTCTCCTCTTCCCTCAAGCACTCGCTTGTGCGCCCCCTTCTGAAAAAACCTTCCGCCGACCCCTCGTGACCGGCTAACTACCGCCACATCTCTGTCACCCCTTCTTTGGGGAAACCCAGGGAGAAGCTGGTCTTTCCCCAGCTGACCCAGCACACTGAGCTTGTCGGTTGCCTGCACGACCATCAGTCTGGATTCCGAGCATCCAGAGGCATGAACACTGCTCTCCTGTAAACTTGTGAAGAACTGCTCGAAACTCTTGACTCTAACTCCCCAGCTGTTCTCATTCTACTTGATCTCTCCTCTGCATTTGATAGGGTCAACCACTCCATCCTCATAAAATGGCTCTGCGTTACCCTTGGTATCTCGCAGCGGGCACTGAACTGGCTGACCTCCTTCCTCACCGACAGTCCCTCCAAGGTTATCCTGGGTTCTTCCTCGTCTCCAACCTCTATCTCCAGCTGTGGCGTTTCCTAGGGACCCAACCATCCCCCTTGTTCTTTAATATCTATCTAGCTCCGCTTGCACACCGAATTTATACTTTCTCCCCTCACTTGCAGTGTTATGCAGATGACACACAACTTTTCTTCGAACTTCCCTCTGATCCTCTCCTTACTTCCTCCATCATTCCTGACTGCCCATCCGCCATCCAGTCCTGGTGTGCCTCCAATTATCTCTGCCTCAACGCCAGCAAGACTGATATCCTTCCCATTGGGACTCCTGCTCTCTCTTTCCTCCCTACACTCTGGCCACTCTCTATGGGCTCTCCCCTTTCTCCTTTATCTGAAGCCAGAAACTTAGGAGTCATCTTCGACTCCTCTCTTTCCTTCCTCGCTCACATCCAGAACCTTGCTAAGAAGGCCCACTTTCAACACCTGCTGAAAGGAATCCTTCCTTTCCTCACTTTCCCCCCAGAAGCTCAAAGTCTCTAGAGCTCTGGTACTCCAGGCTGGACTACTACAACAGCCTCTTCCTTAATCTACCCTCTTCCTCTCTACGTCCCCTCCAGCTCATCCAGCTTAGGGCTGCAAGGCCCATCCTTGGCAACAAGACCAGGGACTGCATCTCTCCAACCCTAAAATCTCTCCACTGGCTCCTAGTTGCTGCAAGTATCAAATTCAAATCCCTCTGCATCATCCATAACGCTGTCTGGGGCCGGGGATCACACTATCTACAACTGGCTCTCACCAAATACTCTCTCTCTCCATAACTTTACGCTCCTCCGGCATCAACTCTCTGCTTGTCAACCGCTTCTCTAAACAGCGAACTGGCGGCCATTCTCTTTCCTCGGCTGGCAACCACCTCTGGAACAACCTCCCCCATCTTCTCTGTCTTCAGCCAGAGCCCCTCAAAATCCGGAAGCTCCTCAAGGCTTTCCTTTTTACCTCCTCCTTCCCCCTCTTCCTCCCTTGCTAAACCCCACAGTCGCTGAGATTGGTGACCAGGGCCCGTATGTGCCCTTCTGGGTCCTGGCCCTCCTCTCCCCCCAAATGCTTCAACCTCCGCCCACTACCAGCACTTGCTTTGGGCACCAACTGGCCTGTGCTATCCTACAGACCTTCACTTATTCTATTGGCAGTTGACCACTCTTACCAAGTGATCTCTGCCAGGCACTTAACAGCTGCTTGCAACTTCCTAACACCTCCCTCCCACTTACCCTCTGCCCCTCGTCCCTTCTCTCGCTCTCTGCACTTGCACGTTCAGAATGCTCCCAAGGCCTAGTAGGACCGCCTCTTTTCTCTCTCTTGATTGCTATTATATTTGCCTTCCGATCTCATGTGCCCTCCCCTTGCCTTGTGGGCGCTTTGAAACACAATTTACTTGATGTATACACGCCTTACAAATGCACAATAAAATAAAATAAATAAATGCATACACTTATTTTTTTATTTTACTTTCAACATGCATACATACAAACTTTGTTTTTGTTTACCTTCCCATGCTGCTGCTTTAGGGTAATCCCACAGTCCTAGTGTTCAAAAGTAACCCCATGTAACCCTTGTTGTGGGTTTTCATGTGTTTTTGGGCCTCTTTCTAAAGGAAATCTGGCTTACGTACATTTTTATGGTAGCAGATCCGAATTCCTTTAGGAAAAAGGCACCAAAACACTATTAAAAACGATATTGATGCCAGGACCGATCCCTCATCATTGTTGTAGATGTGCATGTGTTTTGGGCCTTTTTCTAAGGGAATTCAGACATAAGTACATTTTTATGGAAGGCAAGCCCCAATTCCCTTCAGAAAAAGGCCCCAAAACATGTGTTAAAATAATGTTGAGGCCCAGACTTAGTAAATTGTTCATCTGCCATCCAGTGCAGGGTACCCTGCAGTCCCTGCTGTGTGACTGGCCACAACCAGGGGGCCACCACTTGCTCTGGGGCTTCCCCACAATGTGTGGCCTGCAGGGGCCCCTGTTATTCCAGTGGGTGGGCAGGCAAAGGAAGGATAACTATGCTAGTACAGGATGAAAGCATGTGATTTCATACAAGACTCCTGATTGGCAGAAGCATTGTAAAACACCCATGCACTGGTTTAAATGGCACAGGGACACCCAATATAACGTTATCTGATTCAGCATTTTCACACCGTCACATTTCTAGTTATCATGTCAGCCAGATCCTGCTTCTGGACACCCATGCTTCTTTCTTACGTTAGCAATGCATTGCCACAATATGCACTAAAACCCTACATGCAGTATTTGCAATACTGCAAGTTTGACCTGTTGCCAAACTAAGGGTTTTGTCACGAAACTCTACAAATCTGCCTGCTCTTGATGCTAGTGACCGACACACAAAAGCATTAGATGCAGCTGGTGGTAATACTGCATGCAATAATATGGCATTTCTTCATAGTGTCCTATTGGACTCCAGAATAGGGAATAACTGAAGGGTCGGCATTACTCAGAATCACGTGGACCCTTAAAGGTACTTCTATTTCCGCAAACTTTAACACTAGTTTCATTTGGTGCTATTTTCTGTGGCAATACTGGCCCATGGTCCGTTATCTTTTTTTTACATGGATGACTCTGTTCTTCATTTAATGGGTTATTTCTTGTGTTGTATACTAATCCTGACTTGCCCACCATATTACTATGCTATTTAAACGAGGCTTGGTGCAGGGGGCTGGGGTTTATGATTCTTTATATTTCAAGTATAATTCGATATTTTAGTGTGCAGCTATGCTCCTACTCTGTTTGACTCCCTTTTTGGGCTGTTATCGTTCAAAATATTGAGTGATGTGTGGCGGGTCAGAAGAAGGACACAGACTCTGATATCTTATAAGTCATTTCACTGTTGGGTTTATCGAATAAATGGAAAAAGGCCTAACTTTCCCTATGCTGTAAAGCGTCCCTACCTAACAAAACTAGCTAAAGTGCTCATTTAGTCGTTCGTGAATGTCTTAACAGAATCTGTCCACCCTCCAAACTAGTCTAGCTGACCCTTAATAACAGGAGAATTACTCCCTTCTCCTGTAGTCTATTTGCTTCTCGCAAACTTCTATTTCAATAGTTAATTTTCAGATAGTGTCTGGTGATTGTTTTGATCAGTTTATACAATTTGTTCAAGACTTTGCTTGGCCTTGCCTTTCCTTGGTGACCTTTTGGATTCTATTACTCTCCTCTTGATTCTCTCTACAAAGATCTGCTCATCTCTCGTCCCATGGTAATGTTATCCAATATATATAAGTCTCTACTTCTATTTTACTTTTTTGGACTTTACTAATACAATAAATATTCCAGTATTGATTCTTACTCACTTCTTGAGGTTTCACCATTTGGATTTCTACATCCTGACTGAGACGAGTAAGATTGGTCTTATAACGATTTTCATTCACTCCTCTGGGTTTAAGTATCACACTCTTTAATTTGACTGGGACAAGTACGATTGGTCCCATATCAATTCTCTGTCTCCTGTTGTCCCTGTTATCTCGGGTTCCAACAGATAACGTCACTGGGGCTTCTAGCTGCTCAGGGTCGGTATGTACCGTCAGCGTATTCTCTCTTGGTCATATAATGCTTCTCCTTTCATGCTGTTGTCAAGGATCGTTGTATGGTGCTCCCGTACCGTTAGGTACTGTGTCCTCGCTTGCAGAGTGATTTCTGCATTGTTTGAGGAACCCCTGGTTCAACACACATCTTGCGTGGTCACGTCACCACCTGCGGTCGGTCTCTCCCTCTCCCTCTTCCTCACTCTCTCTTTCTCGCTCTCTCCATCTCTCTCTCTGTCTCTCTCTCTTTTTCTTTATCTCTCTCTCTTTCTCTTTCTGGTCACAGGACGCTGCACGTCCAACTCTCTCTCTGCAACCCGGAACAGCCCTGTTTTGTAACTCACATGCTTTACTCTTATACAGTCTCCTCCCTCGTTATGTGTGATGTATGCTTGTGACTTCCCCAGTATAAGTCTGGGTCTTCCTCTTTCCCTCTCGCATGTCTTCTCTCTTCCTCAATATATAATCCTTCTCATTCCAGCTGATAGGAATAATTTCTTCAAAGAGATATTCACAGTTTCTGGGTGACAGTAGCAGAGACTGGTTCTTCTACATACATGTTTCCATAGTAAATGTTTTCAGAGGTATTGTTGAGATTGTTTTTAGGGGGTTCCTCGTTGGAACCGAAGTCCTTCTCTCCAAAGGTCCCACTTGCCTCAAGCCCTAGGGAGGGTATTGCAGAGCTTGCCCACCTCCCTAACCTCATGGAGGGCTCTTGGGGAGAAGGGACAAATCCCCATGAATCTTCACAGATGTCAATATAGGAATCCAGGACTGATGCCAAAGCTATCCACAAAGGAATGTGCATGTGGGACTAGAAGAAAGTCACATGCAGAATGAAGGAAAAGCCACCTGCAATGACACTCTAGTATTTAGTCCATAGACTCAGTAACTCACGCATCATTTTGGGTATTAATTTATATACAAACTCCTGTTGGACCCCCCCAGTAAACTCTTTATATATTGACCTTCACAAGGTATTGTATGATCCCAAAATTAGACCTGTGGCCCACTACAAAGACATTTGTGATGCTATCTTGGATTCATTGAGTTTGGCACCCTTTAGTTTAAAAACGGATTCTTTAACTGTAAAGAGATGACTCTCAAATCTGAGCGGTGTGTGAGGTAATCATAAACAATTATCAGTTTTCTTAGCACAGAAAAGGCTTGCAAAATTATCCCACGTTCCTTAATGCAATTTCCCAGCGCATTCCCTTAATACAATTTTCCAACGCATTCCGGAGAAATCAGTTTTTGTGATTTTGATTAAATCTCAATTAAATCTCCTTCTAACCCAGGAGATTATTGGTATACGTAGTAAAGAAAAATTGCCAGCTTTTTGTCTACGCTCTAATGATGTGGAGACTATTGAATCTCTGATCATCTTTTGGTGGTATGTCCTGCTCTGAATTCCTTATGCAGCACTATTTTTGAGAGATTTGTTCATCATGTTGATTGGCCCTCTACTGATGAATTGTGGTATAGGTTGTCTGTAGGGCATGAGACCTTTTTAACTATTGTAGCAATAACACTGATTGAATCAAATTACATGTTAGTTTGTAGTCAACAGAGTATATGACGTGATTAAATATTGTATTCATGTTTTCTTTTTAAATTTGAAGCAATGTTTTACTACGAATCAAATAACTAATTTAATGTTTGATTGTAATATTTTGTATATTGTGTATGGTTTATTTATTAAATTAATTCACTCAAAAATAATAATAATAATTATAATAATTGACTTGAAGACCATAGACTGGTTGGTGGAAGGTCCAGAACATAAATTGCTCTTTGCTTAAAACTTTGCAAGTAGCCTGGTTTAGCGCACAAATATAGCAGAGCAAAGGATGAAAGTATTAACCATTGTCACATCATACATGGAAGCAAATGCCCCAAGGAGCACTGCATTGGCTCAGTTGCTTTACGTTTTATTTTTCTGTAAAACTTTCTTTTGTATAGTTAATCCTCTGTTAATCCGCTTTATATTGCTTTAGCTCAAAGGATTAAATGACACTACACATGATGTGCATATTCTCAAAACTAATTAGTGAGATCTAATTAGATAGCAAGCTTACATTGCTTTTTGTGTTTAACATCGCTTTGGTAAAAATACACTGTAAAAAACACAGGGTTCTCTTGCTGGCCAGTCTCATCTAGATTGCTTTGTTAATTGACTGTAACATTGGACCAACTTAATTTTGGACTTGCCTTCCATTTAAGGTTTTGCTATGGTTTCACTTTTGCATTGATCAGAGAGACCTCGGCATCTATATTTTATTCATTTAGATTTATATACAGGGAAGAAATCGATCACAAAAGTACAACAGATTGACGGGAAGCAGTGAACGTCTTAAAATGGGATGGGCTGGTGACATTCTGACCAGGTTGGGGAGGGGAGTAAATGGAACTCTTACCGGGGCCAGTACATGGGTGGACAAATATTGATTAAGGACAACCGACGTTAGACATTTTCAAATAAGGGTAGGCGGTACGGCCAGTTGTGTTAGGGATGTCACCATGATAAAGTGCTACGGTGGAGGTGGAGAAAGTGAGGGACAGAGGCCGGTTAGAGGTGAGGGAAAAATGGTAGCTTGAAGGAAGATGAGAGATAGGTTACAAGGTTAACCTGAAGACAAGGAGGCTAGCTTTCAGGTTGGTTTTGAACACATCAGTGTGGAATGTTTCTCAGATGTCCAGGGGAAGAGAATTCAATGCAAGTGGAGCAAGAAGAGAGAAAGAATGGAAGCAAGAGGAACCACTGGGAGGGCAAGGTGCCACAAGGGTAGTCAAGGAGGTACAACACAGATTACGAAAATGCCTGTAGTGGTGAATAGAGAAGGATAGATAAGGTGGTTCCTTACAGTGGATAGATTTGGGAACAAGGAGATGGCATTGGAATCTGGCCCTGTTTTGTATCATTAGCCATCCAGCTTGGTGGTAGAAGGAGGAAGTAGGTATGAAATTAGGGAGTTCAAAGAGAGTTGTGGCTGAAAAGTGTTTTATCTTGTTGAGAGGACACAGTGTAGTTGGGAAACCAAAGAGGATGCTGGCACAGTAGTCCGGTTTAAAGAAGACAAGAATGGTTAATAGATGCTTTGCAATGCTGAATGCAAGGAGGTGCCTGATTTTACTAATATTTAGGAGGTTGAGGCAGTGTCTGTGGAAGTTTTGGAGATGAAAGTAGAAAAGGAGTGAAAAGGGTCATAGATGATACTGAGGTTTCTAGCTGATGAGTAGGGGGGAGTGTCATGTGGGAACTGGGCATGCAGGAGAAGAATTGAGAAAAAGTATTTGGCAGGGATGAAGAGCCCCTCTTGTTTTGGAAGTGTTTAACATCGGCGAGTGCAAAGCCTTCCAATATTTAATGTCAGAAACACATTGGAAATTTCGATCGAGAGATAACAGGAGAGTTTAGGACTAGAGAAAATGATTTGGTTGTTGTCCGTGAAGAGTTGGTATCAGAATCCAAATGGGGAGATAAATGCCACAAGAGCAGAGCTGTACAGTATAAAGAGATGACCCACGATGGATCCTTGTGGAATACCAACAGTTAGAGAAGTCAGTTTAGAGGTGGTGGCGTTCCAAGAGACAGAGAATTGGCAAGGAACAAGGTAGAATTCAATCCAAGCAAGGGCTCAATCACGTATCACAAGAAGAGAGTTAGTATTAAGGAGATCGGAGTGATCGACCGTGTCAATTTCAACACCTATCAACGAGAATTCGAATAGAGGACGGGTTGGAGTACTTAGCAGAGGCGATAAAGTTAGACACATCAATGAAAGCAGTTTTCATGGAGAGACAGGAGCATAAATCTGCTTGAAGGTTGTGAATGGCTACGAAATGTGTAATGGTTAAGCACAACACTTGTAAGCACTTAGTAGTGCCGAAGTAAAGATGTAAGATGAAAGTTAGCTGGTAGGGTTGGGTAAGCCCCTTGCTTTTCTTAGGAGAGGGATGACCATGGCTGTTCTGAAAATAGAGGGAAAACAAGCAGAGTCGAAGGACAGGTTGACAAGTTCAGCGAGGTGAGATGCCACTAAAGGGGAAGTAGGCTTGACTAGCTGAGGAGCAAGATGGTCTGATGGGGCACAAGAGGGGTTTATTTGTTATTATTAGGGTTATTGGTATTAGGGTATTTATTTAATGGCGCACTTTACAATCATAGGGGGAAGAACACTGTGAGGAAAGCAGAGATAGAGTGTCGAGCTAACGGCGGAAGGTGGGCAATTGGCAACATGGGTGAAGACCGTGGGGAGCAGATCACTGAGTCTCAGGTAGGGTGGGGAGGGCAGGGTGGGTGCACTCCCCACCTTACCTGAGACTCTGTGATCTATTCCTTGAAGAAGGTGGTCTTTCCTGACCTGTAGAAGGGATGGGGCAAGTCTGGGCATGGTTCTTTCCGTGCCACTTTAGGTTGTAACCGCAACCATCCTGTGTGTTAGTTTTGTTTGGGTTTTTGACACATTTTTTAATTACATTTTATTTGATGTCTTTTTATTAGGAATTGTTTACTGTGTATAAAAAACTATTTATGCAGCTGCATTTAAATCAATCAATCAATTAATAAATAATACATTTTTGGAGTGCTGCCATTGATTCCTTCTGCAGCTAAATGGTTCTAAATAGGATTGATGTAGGCAGAGGCTCCATTTCTAAATATTATCCATTTCATAGCTATGAGGAGGTTCCAGAGTATTGAAGCATAGACAGGGAAGTCCTGTCTTCTGGTTCTTTCCTTCCTGCACTGTTGTAATTCTAGTCTGCACATTTCCTTACTCCTGGTGGATTACGGGCCTCTGGAGATGCTTAGTTCCCCACTGTAGCTTGGGGACTTCAGGACGACAGACTTGTAGATGATGCAGCAGGATTTTAAGATGATACAGGCTAGCAGCAGGAGCCAGTGCAGTTTGCTGACGGTCGAGGTGATGTGGTTGAATTTGTAGATTCCTTTAATGAGCCTTGCTGCAGTATGCTGGAAACATTTCAGTGGTGCCAGGGTAGTCACGGGAAGGCCTTCCAAAAGGGCATTGCCACCATCCAAGTGGAAGAGGACCAAGGCTTGGACAACGGATCTGAAGTTGTTTTCTGGGATGAAGGGCTTGATTATCCACAGGAGAGAAAGTTGGTGCCAGGCCGTTTGTGTTTTCCTTGCTATGTGCTGTTTGAACGTGAGGTGTCTGTCGATGTAGAACCCAAGGGCCCTGGCACAGGGGGCGAGCTGGGGGGTGAATCCCTTGACGTTCATAGCAGAAAGCCATGACTGGAGGTCAGGGTGTTCAGTGTTGTTTGTCAGGAGTAGGAATTCCCTCTTGGAGGGGTTGAGTTTCAGGTAAGCACTGGACATCCTGGAATGGATCAATGTGAGGCTGTCCTTGAGCCTGTTGATGTCTTCGTTGGAGGATATGTTGAGGTAGATCTGTGTATCATCTGTGTAATGGTGAATGTGGATGTTGTGTGGCGCGAGAAGGGTTACGAGCAGTTCCATGTAAAGATTGAAGATCTTGGGGGACAGGATGGGTCCTTGCAGGACTCTACAGGTGATGGGTAGAGTTGATGATCTGAAAGAATCCATTTGTATGAACTGTTGGAGGTTCGCAGTGTAGGATTTGAATCAGCGGAGGACAATCTCGCTGATCCCCATGCGGCGATGTAGATTGTCGGCTAGTGTCTGGTGGTCTACTGTGTCAGTTGCTGCTGAGAGGTCAAGGAGAACTAGGAGGCAATGATGGCCATCCTCAAGGATTCTAAGGGCATCATCAATCACCTTGATGGTAGCCATTTCTGTGCTGCATCTGGGTCTGAAGCCAGATTGGTAGGACTGAAGGAGGGTGTTGGCTTCGATGTGCTGGAGGAGCAGAAAGCCATGACTGGAGGTCAGGGTGTTCAGTGTTGTTTGTCAGGAGTAGGAATTCCCTCTTGGAGGGGTTGAGTTTCAGGTAAGCTCTGGACATCCTGGACTGGATCAATGTGAGGCTGTCCTTGAGCCTGTTGATGTCTTCGTTGGAGGATATGTTGAGGTAGATCTGTGTATCATCTGTGTAATGGTGAATGTGGATGTTGTGTGGCGCGAGAAGGGTTACGAGCAGTTCCATGTAAAGATTGAATATCTTGGGGGACAGGATGGGTCCTTGCAGGACTCTACAGGTGATGGGTAGAGTTGATGATCTGAAAGAATCCATTTGTATGAACTGTTGGAGGTTCGCAGTGTAGGATTTGAATCAGCGGAGGACAATCTCGCTGATCCCCATGCGGCGATGTAGATTGTCGGCTAGTGTCTGGTGGTCTACTGTGTCAGTTGCTGCTGAGAGGTCAAGGAGAACTAGGAGGCAATGATGGCCATCCTCAAGGATTCTAAGGGCATCATCAATCACCTTGATGGTAGCCATTTCTGTGCTGCATCTGGGTCTGAAGCCAGATTGGTAGGACTGAAGGAGGGTGTTGGCTTCGATGTGTTGGAGGAGCAGAAAGCCATGACTGGAGGTCAGGGTGTTCAGTGTTGTTTGTCAGGAGTAGGAATTCCCTCTTGGAGGGGTTGAGTTTCAGGTAAGCTCTGGACATCCTGGACTGGATCAATGTGAGGCTGTCCTTGAGCCTGTTGATGTCTTCGTTGGAGGATATGTTGAGGTAGATCTGTGTATCATCTGTGTAATGGTGAATGTGGATGTTGTGTGGCGCGAGAAGGGTTACGAGCAGTTCCATGTAAAGATTGAAGATCTTGGGGGACAGGATGGGTCCTTGCAGGACTCTACAGGTGATGGGTAGAGTTGATGATCTGAAAGAATCCATTTGTATGAACTGCTGGAGGTTCGCAGTGTAGGATTTGAATCAGCGGACAATCTCGCTGATCCCCATGCGGCGATGTAGATTGTCGGCTAGTGTCTGGTGGTCTACTGTGTCAGTTGCTGCTGAGAGGTCAAGGAGAACTAGGAGGCAATGATGGCCATCCTCAAGGATTCTAAGGGCATCATCAATCACCTTGATGGTAGCCATTTCTGTGCTGCATCTGGGTCTGAAGCCAGATTGGTAGGACTGAAGGAGGGTGTTGGCTTCGATGTGTTGGAGGAGTTGTGTCACTACTGCTTTCTTAATTATCTTGGCTAGAAAGAGAAGATGGGTAATGGGGCAGTGGCTGATGAGATCGTCAGGGTCCAGTGTTGGTTTCTTAAGAAGCAGGAAGATGTGTCGGGTCTTGAAGGTCATGGGGAAGGTGCCTTGAGTTAGGGAGGAGTGCTTCAGTCGGAAGAGTCTTGTGTAGGGAGGCATGGGGGATGTTATCCGCATACAGTGTGGCCTTGAGGCATGCTAATGTGGCAGTGAGGTCTTCCATAGTTAGTGTCTTGAAAACTGTCTTAGGTAGTTGAGGTTTTGCAAGATGGGGTGTGTAGTGTGCTGTCAGTTCAGGCGTTGGTGTCTATGTGTTGGCGGATCATGCTGATCTTACTGATGAAGAAAGTTGATGGCAGTGGATTTTTCGATAGAGTGTGCTACGGGGTGGGACAGGCAGAGAGTTGATGCAGTGCCTTTTGGCTTTGAAGAGGGCTCGGATGAGAGTTAGCCTTCTTCAGTAGAGATGAGACTTCTTCAGTAAGGCATTTGAATAGCTCATCATTTCCATATATTGCCAATTCTGTTAGCATGTTTTTTTCCCACTGCACTTCAGTCCCACAGATTCTGGGCCTCCATATGAGTTTGATGGTAGTGGGGGAAAACTGGAAGTAATAGTTTTACTGCCTGTTTCACCCCTCTGCCTGATTATGGGCTTGGCAGTCCAAAATGAATAAGAACGCCAGCTTGTTAGTAGAGGTATTACTGCCCACAAAAATGACGGCAACGTTGCTAGGGTATTACTACATGCAGTAACATTGCCACTCCCTTATGAGGATCCCATGGGATTTAAGAATAGGGAGTAATAAACACCCATAATCTGGTATAGGTTTACCATTGACGTGGGTTGTAACACTCTGATACTGATAACGTTGTTATAACATAACTGTCTACGTGTCTGTTCTGGCTCCCTTTACATTTCTTTTTTAATTTTATCGTACCCAATAGACCAAACATTTACTTTAACACCTGCAAATACGGTTTGAAAATGTTCTTTCATTTAATTAAATGGATTTTGTACTGTGATACTAGGAAAGCGAGCCTCTTTAGAGCGACAAAGATGGATGCAAGTAGACTAAGGGGTGACCATTTTTTGCAAGAGCTCTGACTACTTATGAGGAGGGAACCGTTTCATAAACACTCTATTGTGTTTGTATTTTTATTTGCGTTTTACGTAAGTCAAACATAGCTAGGACACACCTGAGGGATTTACATGTTGTTGAATGTAAGGTGTGTTAAGGAGGGGGATTACAATATGTGCATGGGATGTTCTGGCCATGGGGGTTGGATGTGATGCGGGAACACAAGGGGCCTATTTCACACCTAGACATCCACTGAAAGAAAAAGGTCTGGCGTTCCTTTCTGAACAGCAAGCTAACTCTGTCCGGATTGCTAATGGGGTGGTGTTTCCTTGGGCAGGGACGTGGCGAGAGAAGGTGTCCCCCACCTGAGCTGCAGAGTCTTGCAGCTAAGTAGGCAAGTGTGGGAGCAGTGGTTGACTAACAGGTAATGCAGGCAGTCGAAAAGTGTATTCTGGCTGGGATGGCAAGCCAGTGCAGCTCCCCGAGTCATGCCATTGTGTGTTGGGCAGCCCTAAGTGGGGCCAGGTGTGTCGCTGAACATTGATGAAGGTTGCCAGGTCTCATGTCTCCAGTGTCCATCACTTTGTAATGGGCATATGCATCTATATGTCCACGTTATTACCATTGTTTAAAACTCCCTCCAAGGAATCAAATGCCACAATTTCCTTGGAACTACCTGTCTCATCTCTAAAAATGCATTATGGAACAATATAAGGAGTCAAATCGAGTCCCTTCCTGCATATTTCAGATAACGTAATCATTACTCGTTCCAAAAGACTCTACGTTTAGAGCCAGTAACAAACCTTTCTTGTAAGTATGTAGATTCTACGGGGCCGCGTTGGCATCTGGATCCAGCCATAGAGAACTGTCTGATTATTAATTCAAGTGTATAGTACGGATGCCTGTCAGCTCACCATGCTGGACAGTTCTCTGCATTTTTCTGTCACCTTGTTATGGGGGAAGGCGGCATCTCCCAAACCCTGTGTCCGACCCTTTACCAATCAGAAAACTGCTATGGAGAAATGCAGTAAATGTCCCTTCATCCAATGCCGTGAGTTGTGGCGGGAGGGCTACCGTATAATACATGTCACTTTGAGAAGGTCTAAAACATTTAATCAAATTCTCCATATCCTGGTCATGAAATAATTCTACCCACTTCTGTGTTGTATTTCCCTTGCCAGGCATGGTTCTTTCCATAGCACTTTAGGTAGTAATCGCATCCATCCTGTGTGTTAGTTTTGTTTGGGTTGTCTACACATTTTTTAATTACATTTTATTTGATATCTTTTTATTCGGAATTGTTTTACTGTGTATAAAATGCTATTAATGTAGCTGCATTATACTAAATCAATCAAGCAATCAATAAATAATACATTTGTGGAGTGCTGCCATTGATTGCTGCTGCAGCTAAATGGTTCTAAATAGGATTGATGTAGGCAGAGGCTCCATTTCTAAATATGATCAATTTCATAGCCATGATCTCGTAATTAATTAGACAAAATGGTCAGGACAGACGTTATCGAATCCCACATCTTCATCGTATGATTAATAATTGTGGTATCATGGCCCTCAAAGAGCCTATGCCAGGACCATTCAAAGCAGCAATTAACAGGAACAACTCTGCCACAAGCTAACTACATTCGATTACGAATGGCAGTAAGGCTTTCACATTCAATCGTGAGACGTTTTGTGCTTTTAACCAGGAAGTTTCCACACAGTCTACAAGAGCTATCCTTTTTTGCTAAATGCAGTCTGCCACCCTGGACCTCCAATTCTCTGTAACTGGGGGGGTAGTCCTACCCTCTGAAATGTAAATCTTTGCAATAATTGAATGCAAGTTTGTTCAAACCCTAGTGAAGACGCATCTAAATGGGGCATGAGGCATTTGTCCCATTAGAAAGCTACTTGTGAAGACACATGAACATTCAGATGTATTTGCACAGCTTTTTATTATTTAGCTGGTTATTTAACTTTTTTTCTTTTTGAAAGCAATTAATCGTATGAACAGTTGTGCCCAAAGTGTGATACACAAACATAATTATTTCAAGGCATTATTAATGAGCAAAAACATGTAAACCACACAACTCATAAGTGGAAGCATCATGAAGACCAATTCGATGAGCACAGTCTCTTCATGAGTTTTGTGAATGGGAGATCTTGGTTAAGGATCTCCTCTGCCCGGCTGGAATATGACCTCGTGCTTGGTCGAATATGACCTGGTGGACCTCCAAGGCGGGAACTAGATTGAATTTAAAACCTACATACTCATGAAGTATTGAAGTAAAAGGATATTGCGACAAGTAGAAATTGCGTTTAACTTGACTAATGGTTTTCAGGATATATTCACTGCTGAAAGATTTACTACCTAAATTCGGGATAATTTGTTCGCAATCAAGGTTTCCTAATTCTCCTTTAAGGATAGTTGTAAAACTTGGCAAGGGCGTGATGGGCTGTTTTAAAGTATCTGTAGAAAACCATGTTTTAGCTTTGGCTACTAAGGACATTAGGCAAGATGTCTTAAACCTAATCATAGGGTGATGAGTAGTTTCAAGAATAATATGAATCAAAGAGTTAGCTGGGCTATTAACCAATTTCCAATATAAATTAGTCAATGTTTTATTTAGCAGTTATTAGACAATTAATCCTACTAAGTCTCAGCTCTTAGTAAAGATATTCTACAGGGAGAAAGGCTGTTCTTTTGTGATGGAAAAAGGAGCCTTCTCAATAGCAGCCCCTATGGCCTGGAACACTCTTCCCTTAGCTCTGCGGGAACAAGTACTGCTCAAAAATTGAAAACTTGGCTATTTACTTAGCCTCCGATCTAACATTGCCATCTTGTGTTTACCTTAGTTAAGGATCTTTGTCTTGTCATGTTTGCACCCTAACGCCTAAGGGTTCATGGCTGCGCTATATAAATATAAAGTAAAGTAAAGTTTCTTCAGGCAGTGCCCCTGCAGCTTCATACGTTAACTAAATGTTTTATTCCCCAAATGTCAGCACCATACAATATGAGGGGGAGAGATCTTGCCTTGTTATACTTTAATAATAAAATCCAGCTAATAGCCCCCATGGTGATAGTCAAAGTTTTTGATTCCACCCATTTGCTGCTGTTACTCACGGACTGGAATCTCAGATGGTGAGTCTGGGTGAGTGCTGGACTACTGGTTAGCCCAATTTGATTCCTTAACCCAGGCCTCCTCCACTTGAGGGAACACTTCCTCTTGATACGCCCCTCTGATGTAGAAGCAGAAACAGGCAGAGGAGATCAAATGAAAGAGCTGGGAGAACCTACCCCGCCACAATACCAGGCTGCAAAGGAAAAGCACAGTAGTTATTGGCGTGTTTACTGTGGCAATAAGACCAGAGGCGGCGGCTCAATACCGCCCAGGGGCCGTAGTTACGATAGTTACGATGGTTTAACAAAGCCCTGGGGGCATTACCGTGGGCAGTATTGGCCTGCCGCCTCAGGTCTTATTGCCATTAGTACCCGGCCCGTTAGACCGGGATACTAATGGCATTTGTTTCTGTTTTTGAAACGCTGCCGCGTTTCGAAACCGAAAAAAGAAAATGTGATAAAATGGCCGCCGGGAAACGGACAACGTACTCCGTTTTCCCTTTCCATGGCAGCCATCGGGAGCGGACGTGTTGGGAACAGAGTGTTTCCAGCGTGTTCGCTCCGAAGAAAAGGACGAAAAAAGAAGGTAAGTGGGGTTGGGAGGGCAGGGAGGGGATAGTTTGCTGGGGTGTGGGGTTGGAGAAAAAAAAAAAAATTACCTTTGTCCCCGGCAGGGGACGAAGGCAGCCTCCAGCCATAGGGAGGCTCGGAGCGGGGTTTGCCCCGTTTCGAGCCTCCTCATTGGCTAAGGGCTGCCATGCCCCTCGCTGGGAACAGAGTACCCAGCACGCGCGGGATCTACTAAAGTACATGGGAATACCATGTGGTATGGCTCGGAAAAGAGCCAATCCACATGTTGTATTCCCGGTGTACAGCGCATGCCGGGTACTAATGATGAATAATACTGACTACGTGCTGTATTAATTAATAATCTGATTCAGTTCTCTTGTGCATTCAGAAAAGCAGGAAGGTACAGTATCGGGTCCCATGTTCCTAATGATAAACAAGGTATGTGTCATCTAGCTACACAAGGAGACTACAATACTGTAAGGGCCCGTGGAAGACAGAATGAATGAATTCTTGCCAGTTTATAATGATGAATGAGGGACTGTTGGAAGATGACTGAATCCGGGAAAGAACCGATGAAGAACCAAACGAAAAGGAGAAAATAACAAACAGGTAGGTTGGTTGGGTTCTGAGTCCGAGCGTCACGAGGGCCACACTAGTTCTGAGGTGGTGCATGTAAGAATGGCTGCCAGGTGTCCCGTAAGTGCACAAGGTCTTGGAGGCGAAAGGTGCCAACCGCGGGCTGTAGGAGTCCGTGAACAAGGTCAGATTTGGGAACGGGCAATGGCAAATGTTCAAAGCTGTATGTAATAGTCTGTGCAGCAGGTTCTGGTTGGCACTGGAGTGACCACTCCAAGCAGAATGTGGAGAGTGCCTGCGAGGCAGCATGAGTTAGCAACGATGAGGAAAATAGTCCAAAAGCAAATGCAAAAGGAATCCGGGAGACAGGCACAGTTCAACAACGGCATAGCAGAAATCCGCGAGACAGGCACAGTTCAACAACGGCATAGCAGGAAAGTACAAAATCAGCTGGGAGATGGAGTCCAAGAGGCAGGCAAAGTTTGGCAACAACGTAGCATTAAGGTACAAATTCAGGAGGCAAACGGAGTCCGTTAGAGCAGACAAGAGTCAGGAGGAGTATAGAATTGCCAGAAATGAAGATTCACAAAAGTAGTAAGTTAGCTGCAATCAGAAGCAGCGATAGTCGGGACTGTGAATCTTTTAAATGAATGCAGGGGGCGGAACCTGAGGCACCGAGCGGCTGACCCAATCACGTGATGCAGTGTACGTGGGGAAGCCATGATAAGACCGTTCTCAGAGCGAAGCGTGGCAGCAGTACGTTTCCAAGGCAACTGCCAAAGGTGAAGAAATGGGGCAGCCAAAAGTCATGTCCTACATGAAGTAAACATTCGTACACTGTAACCTACTTTGATTCACATTTTTTGTTGTTTTAGACAAACTATGTAACCATACATTGCCCAGATTTAGAAAAATAATACATTTATTCGTTTTACACAATTCAATACATATAAAAAGAAGAATACACAAACACTTTTCTCTCTTTTTTCTTTTTTCCGTTTTTCTTTGGTTATGTCTACAAAGGATTTCTTAATATGCCATTATGGCATTTTCAAATCAAAAAATAATACACCCTTATTTATACCAAGTGATCATTGTTCAAAAAAGTTGATGGCGTTTTGTCAGGATGCTATGTCGACGCGCTTCGACCTATATTTTACGGAATGAGGTGGGTTCTTCGATGTTGTTATAAAGGCCTTCTTCAGGACAAGTGATGAGTGGTATATAAAGTGACTGAAAAGTCTTCTAACCCTTGTATTGTTGTGTATCTTATTTGAGTAGACTTGGAACGGGGACTAACATAACCAAAGAAAAACAGAAAAAAAGACAAAAGAGAGAAAAGTGTTTCTGTATTCTTCTTTTTATATGTATAGAATAAATTGTGTAAAACAAATGTATTATTTTTCTAAATCTGGGCAATGTCTGGGTACATAGTCTGTCTAAAACAACAAAAAATGTGAATCAAAGTAGGTGTGTACTGAACCGAATAACGGGAGATGGGGTAGTTTGTGTTTCATACTTGTTTTTCATAGATGGAAATAATGCCAGGGTGGGAAGAAACCGGTCAAAGCGACGAGATTAACTGAATAACCGAAATACATTGAAAATAGAAATGAACAGAGTCTTCACTGCATAATGTGAATTCATCGTGAAGTAGACACAGACAACAGGTTCAAGATTGGTTCTCAATAGTTTTCTTGACTTAAAAGGCAGGATGGAGTAAGGCCTAACTTGCCCTATGCTAATGTGGTTTTTCCCCACCTAAAGAAAACTAAGGATAGTCTGTGTCAGGAAGTCCAAATCAACTGACTGTGTCCAACACTTATACTTGCCCACACAACTAACTGTATACAATGTATAGGGATGTCAGCATCAAAATGAATAGTGTTCAAAATGAAGTTCAGAGCTTCTTCCAGCTCTTGCCTTGTAATCAGCTTACCCTTCCCCAAGTTCAAAACAGTTCACAACGAATCAGGGTTCCCTTCCCCAAGAGTTCAAATCTTCCAGCTTCTCAAAACAACACAATTCTTTAGGACACTTCCAACACTTGTCATCAGTACTTTTCACTGGTTCACAAAGATAAGTCTGTTTCTTGACTCCAGAATCACATAAGAGGTTGTTGCAAAACACAAGCTTCTTTATGGATACTTTCATTGGCTTTTCCATAAAGGAGGGGCACTCTCTCTGGGCACAATTGTCAGACCACACTGTCTACCCATTATAGGTCATGCAACAGATACCCGTTGTTGACTGTTTTCCATCAACAATTGTCCACTGCTTTCCTTTGACAGTGAAGGTTGTTTCTTTCATCAGTGTAGCACTCTTCTAACACTTTACCGTGGGTTGGTTGGCCACCATACACTTTGTTATACGTTTATGTATTCTTCTTGCTCTTGCCAATCCAGGTTTCCTTTTAATCTGCAGTTCCTTGAACTATTTCAGTTTCATCAGTACTTGGTTTCTCAACTCATACCCTTCTCTGTATTCGCTTGGCTTTGCCAACACTTTGTGTCTCAGACAATTAAATCTGTCGTTTCTGCTGCATACACCAGCTTTCTTTCACTCAACTTGCGAGTGCTCAAAACCTGTTCTTTCTCTGTGCAGCATTCAAAAGCGCTTATAATGTCTTTCAGTTAGTTCGGTATTCAAAAGTACTTGTTTTGGCATTCGAAAGTACTTATAACAACTTTCAGTTTGATCCGTTTTCAAAGTAGTGGTTTCAAGTTTCCAAAGCGCCCCACTATGACGGTTTCCCTGTTTCCACTCACGGGTTGCACACAGCAGCTCCCTTCGGTTTCTTTCCACTCCTTCTCTGCTTCCACCAGCTCCGCTCTTCCCTCACAGCAACCACAGAGAGCACTGCTCGCACTTCTGGTGTCCTGCGGCGCCTGGAGTGCTTCGGCACCCCACAGCTCCCACTGCGTGCACCCGACAAGGATGGCAGTAGGACTTCCAGACCCTCTCGCGGACAGCTTCGGTGTCCCTCTCTCCTGCTCGACACAGCTCCCGGCTCCTGCGTCTTCAGCTCCTTTCTTTTCAGCCCGTTTATCCTTGTGCTGTGCATCAAGGATTTTTATATCCATTGGAATTGTTAAATGACCACAGGTGTGGTTCATTAAGTCCAAATGCCTGACTATGGCGAAACCCATTAGCAGGACGTGCCTGGCTGTTCCACCGGTAAACCTTCATAGCCCTCTTCTTCCTCTCAGTACCAGAGTGATGTTTGGGGCTGTGTGAATTAATAAAGGAAGTGTGTCTAACTCTGTATTGTATCCTCCTCATCTTGGTACCCGACTGAAGTGTCTCTGCATTAACAAAGTGAGGAAGGTATATGATTATCTCACCCAAATGAGGACCTGTCCTCCTAGTTGATCTCTTCCACGTCCAAGTGTTGAGGTGGTATTTCTTTTGGACATTTTTGAGTGAAGAGAAGGGAAAGGGTAGCCTACAAAGGCTTGAGGGATTGAGGGTTCATTCTGAAAAGGGAATGAGGGATACCATGTCTCACCTAACGACGTCCTCTCCCCGCTCCCAAGTTTCCTCCACCTAGGTGATCCCCCCTCGCATATCCACCTCCAAGGTCAGAATTAAAAAGTGACAGCCTTTCCCTGGCCACCCGAGAGGAGGATATATTGGGAAAAGAAGTGAGAACGTCCTTGGGTTCCTCACAATAAGCAGTAACTTGGAATTGCTTTGGTGGAACCAGTCTAAAGAAGGAGCGATACTGCATAGCCGAGCGTTAATGCTGGTTTTGTAGTATTTGAAGATTAAAGGGAAAGACATAAATGTGGCTATAGAAGCAGCTATTGACGAGTATGTGGAGAAACATTAAAGGAACACATGATTTGACTTGATGTGGTATCGCAGGAAATCAGATCCATAGATTGAGCTAGAACTGGCTTCCAAAGGTTTCGAGGAGATTGTAGCACAGCATCAGATAGAAAACCAAATTTAGTCATAGTCATTTAGCACATATGGACACCACTGTGGAAGATGTGGATATGTCAACAATATAAATACACTTGAGGATGAAGACAACGATCAAGAGGCAGCCAAACACAGAAAAGGATGATAAAGACCTTGACGGCAGATGAAAACCAAGACCTGAAAAGAAGAACCTGTGAATCCTTGCTGGGGATGGAGGACCAAATGGTGTGCCAGGTGTAACCCAGGTAACACTTCTAGATACATGGGTCAGAAGGACTCTGCTGCTATTCCCAAAGACAAGACTAGCCGCAGTTCAAACTTAAGGATGGCTCCCCAGAAGTATGATGAACTAACAAACTTTCCCCTCCAGGATTGCGTTCCATTTCTTAATCCGCGTAGTTCTTGCCGTCGGATTGCCCGGTGTGACACGCTACTTACTTCAATGTGCAGCCTCCTATGCATCTGACACATGTTTGTGTTTGTTGTGTCTTAAATGTTTTTTTCTTAACCTTCAATGGATAAAGAATTTAAAAAATAGAAATCCTACTATAAAGGTAATTATTAATAATGAGAGTATTGATGTTCTTCCTGAACAAAGAGTAAATAGGTCCGATTACGTTGTTAAGACTAAAAACCTAGGAATACGATTGTTTAGAAAACAAATCCTTTGTAAAGGAAACCATGAAATATAATGGCATAGGCTTGCCTCCCAAGCAGCCAAATAGGACATGTTGCAAGTCCGTTCAAACATGTTTGTCTTCGATTGCGAACACACCTGTTTCATGTCTCTTTCCATCCTTCACACTGAGTTTGACCAAACACCTGTAACGAGCATTTTTCAAGAACTGCTGCATCACCTGCCAGAGAGTGGCAATGGGTCAGTCTGGTTTTCTGGTTACTAAATTCCATATAACCGAGTGGAGGCCCACTCATAACTTGGACATTTTAAGACTAACCATTCCCTACATAACCATGTCCATTATTCTGCTTATGCATTATTCATTGCTGCGCCTTGAGTCTGGAATGTCCTATCACCCTCCGTCCCTTTGCTCCCCACCTTACTGGCATTTCCTAAAAGCCCTTGAACCTCTTCTTTAGTCCCTTGTTTATCTCTAAAGTCCCTGATTTGTAGATATGATTCTGTATTTCTGCTTCTGTGCTGGTTTTGTTTTCTTTGCTAATTACCAATGTTATCAATGTGTTAGGTGTTTTCACTGAAAGCTGTTCCTATGTCCATTTTTTGTTTAGTTTTATCGGCCATTTGTAAGGTGCCTATACATCAAGAAATTGTGTTTCAAAGCACCCACATTTTGCATTGATAATTGTATTGCACAGTGCTCGGGTATTTCCAGGTCAGGATACATTTTATAGGTGAATAATCCAGCTGTGTGTGCATTGGCCAACACTTGTTTTTCTTTGCTTTATGCAGTTTGTGAAGTTTGCCAACATTGAAGAGGACACCCCATCCTACCACAGAAGCTATGATTTCTTTGTGTCCCGGTTCAGTGAGATGTGCCACAACAACGATGACGAGTTGGACGTCCGAAACAAGTGAGCTCAACAATATACTTAACCGTGTGAGGCAGTGCCTGCCCTCTTACTCAGTGTTGGGTTTGCACACCATATGTCTCTGGCTCATGTTACCCTCTGTTTTATTCTCTGATGAGGGTGCACGACAGCTGCCCTAATGCATGTGATGTTGATCGAAATAAAAGGATCTTTCTGATTTTTGTAGAGGGCAGGTTTCAAATGCTTGTGTGGTGCTGGGGACCACACAGATATCTGGGCGAGGCCAAGTGGTGCGATTCTTCATGAGTCGAGCATCCTCGCTGCAATTGTACATGCTCATTGACAGTAGTGCACACGTGTGTTTAAAATGCCATGAAACGGTGCTTCTCCATATACTGGACCAAAACCATTGTCCCGGTCCCAAATGGCGATTGTCTTGTGGCAAAGAATCATTAGATACCCTTGAAGCTCTTTCTGCTATCAAGGTCTAAAATTGCCCCTTTTTTCAAATCTGTTTAATAGTAAACAAGAAAGAAGCAAAGAAAGTAAACTGATGGCAAAAACAGGAGGGCATGCCAAATATATACAGAGGCAATAAAGCACAATCAAGAGATGCAACCCAAACCTCCACCTCACCCTCCTACAGCCCCACTTTCAAATGCTGTATTTGTTTGGACCACTAGTGGGACCCTCCATGAAGCAAGACTCAAATTCTACCCTCTCCACTGCTCCACCGAAAGCAGTAGGCGTAGAAAAGGATCAGGGTGGTAAAAAGGAGAGCATACCATGGTGATGTCCCTTACAACAACGCAGGGCCATCAGATGGCATAGAAACCGCCTTCGGCTACCCGCATCTCCTGTGAATAGCGCCATTGTCAAATGTACACCAACCTCATGAAAGAGATACTATCTACATGGAATCTGCTACTAAATGAATTGCAAAGTCTTCAAAATATCAGGTAGTACAAGAGTATTTATTCTCTCAGTCCGATGAGCAAAACACAGGAGTCAACATGTTTCACACCTTTAGGTGCTTCCTCAGGACTTCATTAATTAATGATTCAATTCTTGTACAGTGTATTCTACACAGGTCCCTTCGGTGTTATATCATTTCTTATAAAAACATTTATTCTGACTATACATGATGCAAAAAGAGAATTATATTCTTAGCTTGTAAACATTAAAGTCTGCTTTTATAAATATTGAATTGTCAGCTCACCGACAAGGAATCTGCATCTTTTGAAGTGCCTATGGCTGTGTAGGGGTCTTGATTTTCGCCTTGATTAGCACCGAAATAATTTTACAGTAACACTGGCGTGACTCTTCATATCCCTCAACTTTGGCCCAACTTCCTGTAGCTCTCTTTGCCTTCTTAGGATTTCACGAAACACATCTGGGAACAGAAGCCTTTATTTATGTGTATTTTATTTGTGCGGTGGGTTCCAATACATTGGAGTGAGTAAAGAGAGGAGAAGGGGTGGAAGCAAGAAAAGGCACAGGAGGGTCTGGCACAGCGTGGTTGAGTGCAGAGGAGAAGCAGTAGGAAGGAGATGGTGAGCAGACAGAGATGGTCAGACAGGTTCTGTGGAGCAAGACTCGCTACTTTCTAGACTACAAGGAACGGGTTACGGAGAGCAGTGTGAGGCAGGCATGGTATCAAGAGAAACACTGATTCAAAAGTAACTGTTTGAAAACATTTATCACACTTTGTGGGGTTGGTGTAATGCCTATCTGGTCCTAACTCTAAGTGGGTTGTTCCTTCAACTGATGTTTCTAAGGGCTGTCGATGTCCGTAAATCCAAAACCAAAGTGTGTCTGGGTCCAAACCTATGCTTGCCCGCACTCTTAAACCAAATGTGGTAGGGGGTCTTCTTAAAGGAAAAATGGTGATTCAAAAGGAAATGTAAACCACAGCTGGTTTCAGGTAGTCTTACCAATAGGTGAAGTTATGCCAGTTTAAAATATTTAATCTTAAAAGGGTTGCCCTTGGAACCTTCCATGTAGGGCTATTGCAGCAAGTCAATCGAGTTCACAATGTCTCTGGCTTTCTTGGGGTTCCCTTCCCCAAGCTTCGGTCTTTCCAGTTCCAAATAAAAAAAACACTGTCCCTGTGAGGCCTCTCTAGGTTCCCTTCCCCAAGTCTAGGCCTCTCTTCACGAAGTTAAACAATGTCTCTTGTGGGTCTCTTAGGGTTCTCTGCCCCAAGCCTAGGCCCCTCTGGTCTCAAAACAAGCAAAATGTTCCTCTTGACAGGATGTACCTTTCACTGTACAGTTCTTTCATGTGGGTAGTATCAGAGACTTTCGAGAACGCTGGGTTCTTTGCTCCTCCAAGGCATGACCACTCTGATCTCTAACCCCTACCCTTATTCTCTGGCACCTTTTCCTCTTCTGTGCCTCTTTAACTTGGTCCTTTTCCACGTTATTGTGCTTCCTGTACAGCTTCTTTTTCTGTCGTACAAACTTGCACCTTTCTGTGCCTCTTGCACACTTCTCCTTACTTTTCACTGTGCCCTCTTGCACCTTCAGTTCTCACCGCGCTCTCTTGCACCTTCATTTGCCCTTTAACGTGCCTCTTGCACTCTCTGTATTTCTTTCAGGTTGCTTGCACCCTCTCTTGACTGTCTGTTTTCCTTCTCACTGTCTCTTTGCTATCTCTCTCGGTTTCGGGTTGCTTGCACCCCTCTCCTTACTTTCTGGTCTCTCTCGCACCCCCTCTTGGCTGTTTCTGCACCATCAACGCACTTTGCTGTCTTTCATTACTTCTGTGCCTCTAGCGCACCTTGTCTGTCATTCTGCTTTGCTTTCTTTCACTGCTTTCTGGTTTTCGCTTGCTTTCATCCCTCTTTCTCTCACCGGACTCTTCTTTCAACAATGCTCCTCTCCCGCTGCAGTCACCCGCTTGTCACTTAGTTTCTCGCTCTCATGAAACTCACCAACTGTAGCGCGGTGCGGACGAGCAGGTACAAATAGGTGTGGGTCGAGGTCAGAGTCTGGCCACCTTGGGACCAGCACACGTCCCAAGGGAACAAGCATTTCCCTGAACACCGCTGGCAAGATACAGGCTGCCTCGCTCCGGCTCTCTGGAGACACAGCTCCCTAGCCATGCTGCAGCCCCTCACAAACACTGGCCAGAATCTTGGCACGCCATCCTCCTCGGGATCCTCCAGGCTTTTCTTCCTGTAGCTACGTGCTCCTTGGCTTCTCTGGTCCAGTCAGCACCCCCAGCTTGCTCAATGCTTCTGGCAATACCACCCTTTTTATTATGCAGGTGAGTCAATTGGAGTCCGGTGCGCACAGTTGGAATAAAGTGCTTGAAGTTGCCTGACACTATTAGTGGGACAATTCAAAGGTGTTATGGGGTAGGCTTCATTTCGTATTCCTATGTTGTTTCTATAGGTAATCCTCATTGCTCCCGATCGCCTCTTCTTCGTTCCAGTACTTAATGGAAATGGGGAGGATGCAGTGTGATTGGAAATACCCCATTAAGACTGAGGCATAGCGGGTTGGTGTTAATTGGGAAAGGGGGAATACCATGTCTCACCCTTGGATATTCTCCTCCGAGTCCCACTTAAACCTCCACTCAGGTGATACTCTGTTGCTTGTCCACCACTAGGGTCAGGATCCGAAAGCGATGGCCCTTCCCTGGCCACCTGAATGGAAGATCCCGGGGGAGTAGGTAGGAGAATACTGTCTGGTTTCTCAGAGCATTTGTGCATGGAGTGCCAAACAGCATGGTGTCCGTTGGAAGAAGTGGGGTAGGTTGTAGAGAGTACAGGTAGCGAAGCAGAGGATTTTGTTTAGAGGGAGGAAAAGTAGAGGCGGAGGCCAAAGAGTTGGCATGAGCAGTATTTTGGTTTGCTTTTGCTTACTTGAAGATACCTCTGTGACTCAAATGTCACATGAGATGCTGATCAGGCCAGAATATGGACTAAAAGAAAACACATTTTTGAACCACTTCAGCCAATCCGATAGCACAGCGAGTAGAGCGCTTGCTTTGACATCTGTTCAGAGCCTGCTGACACAGGTTTGAATCCCGGCAGGGCCAAACTCAGCCTTTCATCCCTCTGAGGTCGATAAATGAGCACCACACACCGTGGGTAATAAGCAGCGCTCAGGTACCTGAGGGTTCGTAGCGCTATATAAATGCTAAATTATTATTATTATTATTATCATTATTACCACATGAGTAAAATCGAGGGATGCTGCAATGCAATATTTGATGTCATAGAATGGTCCAAAAAATATTTAAGTATGTCGGATTTTTAGAACACTTGCATTTTTTTATCATGACCTGGTGTTGGGGACATTTCTCTGAAATGTATTGTTGCTGAAATATTTAGAGGGATGGATTTGTATTCATTTTAATGTAGACATCTGCATACAGTGGTTACTATCACTGTAATGCCCTCATAGTTATTTGTATTTTTGAAATGTGTAATTATTTACATATAATATAGATTTATCTAAGAGTTTTTATTGCACATGGCACTGTTCCTGGAACCTCTGCATAATTTAGCTTTACATTAAGTGCAGACTTTTTGTGGAACCTTCAATAATTTAACTTTGCATTCCTTGCAACATGTATTGCCTTAAGTATAGGTCGGGAAGATTCTCAGGTGTACTGAAATGGAAAGGAGGGTGTCTTTTCGAAACAAGATGAGCCTTCACTTTGCTCTGGCTTATGTGTTCTACCCCATTGAAGATGATTAACATTATTGTTCCTAAATACTCTGTTATCTACTTTCTCTATAGTGGGGAACAGACTATGGAGACAGTGGTTCTGTGTATAGATTATTCCATTTTAGTACTTGTTTGAGGTCGTTTGGGAACACATTTGAAAAGATGGACATTTTAAAAGATGTGGGTGGGCATCACTTTGTTCTATCCGATCATAGAGTACTATTATTCCTGAATTTCACAATGTTATATTGGAGCATGTCACAGTTGTCTAGGCATGACAATATCCAAAGAAATCCACTAGGAAGGCTTTCTAGTTCATGGTTTGCTCGCAGTGTGCTCGTGTAGAGCTACCTGAAATCCTTCTTTTCACTAGTCCTTTTCCCTTATCAAAGAGTTAACAAAATCGCTTTAAGTCAATATCGTGTAAAACCGTTCCAAATCTTCTATTCCTCTAACAAAGCAGTATGCGTTTCCAGATCGTTATTGTGACATTGGGAGCCAATGCATTTTGGAAAATAATTCCGTCACCAGGGCTTAAACGCCACAGATCTTTAATTAGATAGAAGTATCATTCACAGCCAAGCAAAATACACACATGATTGAACTACAGATGATTTCCACAATATCCAATGGACGCGCATTAATATCCAGATTAGAAAGTACATACCAATCATGTAGTTTTAAGTCCGAACGCCGAACTGGAAATGGAGGTATCCAACAAGACACAAAAACACAAAGAAACAGTAAGCATAATCAAGGAATGTCCCCAATGTGTGAGGAAATGTTCAATTTGTAGATATTACACAAAATAAAAACATGTGGCAATTATATTTTACCAGGTAGCCGCTCGGAATCTGTGTCTGGAACACTGTAAACACAATTTTAATGTGGCTGTGTCAGGGGAATCCAACCAAAGTACAATGCATATTAGGATCAATATTAATCATGGTGTTGGTTTAGAAAAGGTGAAAGTACCTGAAACTTTATGGCCTTGAGTGCGCCATCTGGAAACTGTATCCTTCCTTCAAGGTAAAGGATACATTTATCAGGTCGTGTATGGAAAGTATGCAGTAATCTATGTGGGAACAGAGCTCCTAGGTTTCTCTTACCTGTCGTCTGGGCTCCAGTGTCGGCGTGGTGTGCAGGATACTGCGGGTCTCGCGGATCCATTTCCTTGGGGGTGTAAATGGAATTGTTTGTCGGCGTTGCTAGGCGACACCTCAGAGCGCGTTGTGCATCGCCCAGTGGCACTGCCTCGCGTCACGTGCTTCCATGGAAACAGAAGCACGGGATGTCGGCCATCTTGTGGTTGGACACCACATGGAGAGGATAGAGTAGACCTGGCCATATTGGCAACTTTGTGAATGTTCCAGATTTGGTCGCTAGAGATGACATGCATGCATGTTATTGTACCCGACCCGTTATAATTGGTTGGCGCAGATTCAAAGGTGTGTCTCTTGGTATCCTAATAAACTGATTTCTAAATAAAACATAAGTCGATGTGGAATGAGGGATTCCATATAATTCCAGAATCAGTGCATAGGATTATGTTTTTATATCCAAACGTGGCACCAAGGTGCTGTGGATAAGATTCAATGTAAAAGCAGTGGTGTACCTCACAACACACAAATGTTTACATGGAATACTGTGGCTGCAAGTGCACAGTTTGGTTGTCTGGAATGTGTGGCAACTTGTTACAAGAAGTGAGGTTACACACAATTGCAGGAGTGAACCCCACCAGTCACATTTGATTATATAGGATTGCAAGACATTTTGTGGCTCCAAGCCCCATGTAGGAGTCCATTTTGATGTGCATAACTAGTGGAGGATAATTTTTGTGAATAGTCTGAGTTAAGTCTTATCCTATCAAATGTAGCATGTGAAGTTGATCTCTCCATGAATTCCTCCTGGTGTCATTGCATCAAGGCGGTCAATCCAATACGTTTCTCGCTGATGTAATTTGATACTCAAGTTTTCATGCACATTATGTTTAATGTTAGTCTCAACAATTGAAATCTTATTTGGCTAATGTTGTGGGATTTGTCAATCCAGTGTCTGCCAACTGCAAAGTTCATGTTCCTATTTCTTATGCACAACCTATGTTCATTCCAAGGCATTTTCGCTTGTCGTTTAGATTGTCCCACGTAGTAAATGCCACATGGGCATTTGATTGTGTGTATGATATTGGATGTGTCACACGTGGCAAATTCGCGAACCTTGATCTTTTTGTCTGTTCTCGGATGATTCATTGTATTCCCTTTGGTCACAAATCCAAAATTACTGCAACTCATTTTTACTAGTTAGTCTTTCAGGTTTCTGCTACGTTGGTATGCAAAAATTGGAGGATTCGCAAAAAGATGTTCAACCCTTGTATACATGTTCAGGGTTCTCCAATTTCTCATGATGATGGTTTTGATTCTCTGGCTCTGCAAGGAGTATTGTGAAACGAATACCAATTGAGGATTGGTTTTCTCTTTTTTATTATGATCATGAGTTGTTGTCTTGGGTGGTATATTAGCAAGATGTGTGCTTGCTGCTTGCTGCTTCAATCTCTTCACGTTTTAGCCCCGTGCCAAAAATCTCTCTCCCATATTCCTGATTTCGTTCTCTCTATCCACACGGTCACAGACTATTCTCTTCACACGTAGCATCTGACTGTAGGGTAAATATTTCATCAAGCTTGGTTGGTGGAAACTCAATCTGTGGAGTAGGTTGTTACGGTCGGTATCTTTGCAGAATATGTTTGTCTTGAATTTAGCTTCAGACATCTCCATGGCAACATCCAGAAGTGAATATTTCTTTGGAAAATTCTAACGTGAACTGAATTCTGGGGCCAATAGTGTTGATGTATATTAGAAGACCTTTCAACTGCTCCTCTGTTCCTTTCTATATGGTGAAAATGGCATATATGTAGTGGACCCAAAGTGCAATGTGATTCCTCCACACCTCATGTTCTAAAATGTAGTCCATTTCAAATGTATGCATGATGCAGTTGACATATGTTGGTGCCATTGATGCTCCCATCAATGTTGCGGAAGCTTGAAGATAGAAATCTCTATTGTGTTGAAAATATGAGTTCTCTAAAATGAACTGGAGTAATATGAGGATAAAGTCCTTTGATGCTTGGATCTCTTTTTCTTTCAATAACATCCATTCAATTGCTTCCATGCCCATGTTGTGGGGGATTGATGTGTACAAACTTTTTAAATCGATGATGAACATAATGAAATTATCCATGTATTTTACATTTTCCAGTAGTTGGGAGAAAATATGTGGTGTCCTTGATGTAGGTTCTAGTTTTTGTACCAATGACTGAAGAAAACAGTCAATGTAGATTCCTAATGTTTGTAATATGCTTTCCATGCCAGTTTCGATTGGTCTCCCGGGAGGTTTATTTGGATGTTTGTGGGTCTTAGGCAATATGTAAAAATTGGGTATTCGAGGATATTTCATCAACAGGAAATTTTTAGTGTGGTGATTGATTCATTCATATCCTTCTGCATATCAAGTAATTCTGCGAGTTTGGGTGTAATTTCCACGGTAGGGTCTGAGTTGATTTTGGCAAACACTGTAGTGTCATTTAGCTTTGTGGCGCATCTTTGGCGTCCAATATTACCAAGGCTCCCCCTTTATCAGTTGCGCGGATCACAATGTTTTTGTCGCCATAATGGTTCTTGAATGTGCCAGTTCCTATGTTTTTAGGTTACTAAATTTAGGATGTTTGTAGCACATTTGTTTCGGATCCCTTAAGGTTTGTTTATGGAATATTTTGATTGAGTGGATATTGATTGGTGGAACAAATGCACCTTTGCTTCAGAATTCTTTATATTCCCCTTTCTTTCTGTCATGTTAGCTGTTTCTATGGTCTCTAATTCGTTAAAGAATACTTTCAGTCTGAACTCCCTAACAAACTTAAAAAATTCGACCTTGGTTTCGAAAAAGGGTTGTACTAAAAGTAGGCACAAAGTTCAAACCTTTCTGTAATAAATGTGTTTCTGCTGGGCTCAACTCTCTCTGTGAGAGATTAATTACTACGTTTTATTTTTTTGCCTGGTCACTCGCCCCTCCTCCCTTGGGCTTCCTCTTTCCCCTCTGGGTCGTTTTTCTCCTATTCTTTGACCTAAAAAAAACCAACACCTGGGGCGATTTGCCTGCTCCTGTTGCTTTCATTTTCATTTGGGTTTATATCTTCTATTTTTTGGGTATTTGATTTAGATATATACCCAACTGAAAAGAAAGTAGGAATATAAAGAATTCAGAAGCAAAAGTGTGATTTGAAAGGGAATTTGAAAAGTCTCTTTTCTCTCGTTCTGGAAGGACTCTCTGCGTCCCTTGCTCTGCTGTCGGCTTCCCAGCAATGTTCAAACTTGTGCTTTTCCCCGTGTATGGAGTCCCCTCCCCTCTAAGGTGTTGCATCACTGGGGTCGGGGGTTCCCTGCCCAATGTAGGACCCTCTGTGCCTCTGCTTGCTGCGGCGTCTCTCTCCACTTCAGCTTCTTGGCCCAGTAAGACACATTCATTTTCTGGTTGAAAGTAATTGATGTAAAACCCAAAGATAGGTGTGCCCCAATGACAACCTTAGACACTGGGGTTAATAATCATACAAGAAACCTAGCATTTCATCCAACAATTGGTAAAGAACATCCCCAAAGCAAATATCATACATGTGTGAATGATCACTTAATACATAAAGATAAAATATTACAAAAAAAGAAAAAAGTGCATAAATAAATTACAAAAGCAAGAAGCTGACCTTATTTGATTAGAAAGGTTTCAAAATAAAACACATAAACATGTAGCATACAAACAATTGAATCCTAAACATATATAATCAGGAATTTGTGGTGGGATCTCCGGCAATTCAAATCGTTTTAAGTTTGTGATTCCATATCATAGATTCAACCGTAGGTTTAACAGTCAAACCATCAGTCTACTAGAAGAGACAATGTGTTAATGTTTGTCTTCTGTAACAAGCTCTAGTGGGGTCCTTTATAAATCAACACTACTCTAGTTTCAACCATATCCCTTTCATCGGGCTGGTTTTCATCAGGACTGAATCCTAAGTATTCTTGTTTTCCTGGGAATCATTTTCTTATTCAGTGTCTGCCGGCTCACTATTTCAAGGCTGTTCTGTGAATATCGTGCCTTTAGGTAGAAGCATCTTCTTTCATTTGAGGACAACGTGATGCGCGGTCATGAGCAGTTTGGACCTCTCTAAATAGGAGATTCTCCCTGTTTTACATTGCAGGCGCTTTCCACCAGTAGGGTTGATTTTATAAAGGACCCCACAAGAGTTGCTACTATACTGATGGTTTGATAGTTAAACTTACTGTTGAATCTATGGTATGGAATCTTAACCTTACAACTAACCTGAGTTGTTTGAGTTCCTACCACACATTCTTGATTATATATTTTTATGATTCAATTGTTCGTATGCTACATGTTTATGTGTTTTACTTTGCAACCTTTCTAATCAGATAAGGTCAGCTTCTTGCTTTTGTAATTTATGTATGCACTTTTTGTAATCCTTTATCTTTATGTATAAAGTTATCATTCACACATGTATGAAATTTGGGTTTGGTACATTTCTTTACCAATTGTTGGATACAATTCTAAGTTTGTTGACTTGAAGTAGTGTGTTTATTTTTCCTCAACCTTAGACACATCCTTGTAATACCTTATGAAAATAATAGATGGGCAGTTTTTTCTTCATCCAAGTCTCTATATTGGATGTCCTTTAAGTTGTCTGATATTTCCAAATAGGCCATTTCAGCATATTCTTTCGGGAGTTCCTCAGAGGAACAGGAGTTCTTGACCCCACAGGAGAAGTCTCTACCAGTGAGGTTCTGCTTGCCTCTACCCCTAGGGAGGGTATTAGTGAGTGGGCTCCCCTCCCTAGTCTCACGGGGAGTGGGGCTCCCCCTTGCGGAGAAGGGACGGCATACCTTGATTCATCACAAGTGCCTAACCTCTGCCCTGTTTCTCTGTGCGGTTGCGCCACGTACAACAATGGCAGTTTGTTTTGTGATTGTCCCAGTTCGTGTTACGGGGGTCGAGTCTGGTCATTCCCAAGGCAAGTCTAATCCTACTTGTTGGGTTCTCTTTGATGTCCCTGGTGGTGTAGTGGGCCTGCACTGTGTCACACCCGGAAGGGCTGAGGCTGGAATGAGTTGCTCAGTGTTGGAAACAGCTGTTTAGGAGCACATGTTCTTCTGTCTGGTGATTCCCCTCTGGCGCTGTCTGTATATGGCTCGTATAACACTTCTGATAGTGAGCAAGAGCCCTGGCTCTCTTCCCATTAGTTCTTTCTCTCTGTCGGAGAGTGGGGCAGTGATGATTCTGTCTTGTGGCTGGCCTTCTCCCATGTCCGGTGTTTCTCTAGAAAAGAAAGGTAACATTTGGGCAGCACCTGGATTCAAAGGTATAGAGTGATGTAAATTATTACTGCACGTACCTAAGTGGCACATGTGGAGGGCATAGCAATTGGGGCCCCCTCAATTGTCACCATCCCCCACTGGGGTAGGACTGGTTCTGAATTCCTCCCTGGTATGCCTCCGACCCAGACTGAGAAGGATTCCCATACCCTCTTTCCCGGGTCAAAAGACTGACTTTGTCACAAGTGTTACTAAAGCGAAGTTAGCTTCCACTTTGTTGCAATTCTAATCAGCATATTATCCTTGCACATCTTTCAAACAATGGTAGTACTTGTCCTGCTTATAAACAGTTTTATACAGCTAATAAAAATGCAGATATAGACCCAAATTGGATTATTTGACTCCTTCAGTTCCTCCTTCTACACAAGAAACGAAGAATTCTATTTGACCTTTTGCACGGGATGCATGTTCCATCTGTTTCTGTTATCAGAAAAACGTTTGCATTGTCTCTCCCAGTGGGAGTAAGGTCAGTGGAGTGTAGACATTATCAAAAAAGGCTTTACATTGGCACGTCTCTCTACCCATCCTACCTCACCACCAAGATCAGAAAAAAGAAGTACAGGAGCTGCTTTTAGAAGTCTCTTTTCTCCTCTCAATGGGAACAATACTTTTTATACCAGAGGAAGGGCGGGAGCAAGGGATTTCCTCATAATTTATGATTCCCCAAAATTCTGGAGGTTTAAGGATGATTTTTGAAATGTACGACCTAAGCCAATTTCTTCTGGTGGAGACTTTCCACATGCTAACTCTTCATCAGGCAGGACATTAGATAGCATCTACAAATCTGCAAAAGGAAGAGTGGAAACAAAAGGGAGAATCTTGCGTCAATAAAGTGCAAAGGAGGCTTACTTCCATATTCCTATTCGGAAATAACATTGCCAGTTCCTGAGGTTCACAGTGGGAGGCGTTCATTACCAATACATGAGTCCTCCTTTCAGTCTGAATGTAGGCCCAATATTACTTGCAAAACTCCTGTCAGTGGTTGCCTGGAAACTTGGCTCATCAGGGTTTCGATCCCGGTTGCAGATTTGCCAGAGTGTGTGAAAAACTTGCAACACTCGTCACGGCTTGGGGTTTTCCATAAATATTCTGAAATCATTCCTAGTTACATTTCGTGCATTGAATAAATTGGCGCTATTCTTGACACAACCTGAAGCAAAGCTTTTCCTCCAAAAGATAGACTGCAAGCTTTGCAGAAGACTATCCTTTATTTTCAAATGAGGGAGGAGATCTTAATCTGGTGGTTCCGAGGATTGCTAGACCTCATGGCCTCTTGCATTTATCATGTTCCATTTCTAAAGCTATGAGAGACCTGCAATGACATCTCTTTTGGAACTGGAATCGGCTTTCAGAAGTAATTCTCTGTTCCAACTCATGTTCGAGAATGTCTGCATTTGTGGGCGTATCAGGACAACCTCTTGCAAGGTCTTCCCTTTTCCCCTCCTCTTCCTCAGCTGTCAATGACTCATGGGAATATAGTGGTGGGCTCGTTGCCTCCAGGTACAAACTCACAGACTATGGAGCAGTCTCAGCAAAATGGACCAGATCAATGTCCTTGAACTCCAAATTATGTCCTTGGCTCTCAAATCCTTTCTTCCATTCAGGGAAGAGTAATGCAAAATTTTATGGACATCACCACTCCAGTGTTTTTCATAGCAAGCAGGGAGGAGCTCGATCTCGCCCTCTGTCTTCTAGCAGAACAGATCTGGCATTGGGCCCGCCAACATCTTTTCCTGATCGCGTCCCACTTGGAAATGAAGAAAAATGTGATTGCAGACTAGCTGAGCAGGCTTTTTTGTGTTCCTCAAGAGTGGGAGTTGAATCAGTCGGTTACAAGGAAGATCTTCCTTGTAGAATAATAATAATAATATAATACTAATAATACTGCTAGGTAGTGGAATGCTCTTCGTGCTCTGTGCGCATCCATAATAGGAATTAGGGAGACCTCTCTAGAGTTTGCTCTTTTCCATGACTGCTTCCAAAATAAGTTTATGCTTTTCCGCACCTTCTGTTTATTCATAGGGTTCTTCTGAAGTTCAGGAGCTGCAGCGATTCAACAATGATCCTGGTCGCCTCTTTCTGACTGTGTCATTTAATTCTTTGACATACAGACCATGAGAGCCCAGGGTCCAGCGGATCTACCTCAGTCTGTAGATCTGCTATTCCAGAAGGAAGACCCAATTCCTCACCCATCCAACCCATAACTGAACCTGAAAGCCTGGTTGCTCTAAAGTTCACCTTTCCACACTTACATATTTCAGGCGAGAACATCAAGAACATGACCACGGTTAGAAAAGATTCCACAAAGGAGCAATATAAAAGAGTTCTCACTGGGTTTAGGACAGTATATCAATCGTGAAGGCTTCAGTGGATGACTCTGCAGATATTTTGGAATACAACTACCACCAGCCCTATCCATCATTTTTAAAGGAGCGAGATCATGGGAGTTGTAGTACAAAACAGCTGTTGAGCCAAAGGTTGCGGACCCCTGATCTAGAGCCACTCCTAGCCTTTTGGTAGCCCCTTCGGTCTCCCTGTCTCCTCAGGAAATACTAGTTATTTAACTCGTTCACCTTTCTTCACCCGTACTCCATGTTACTAAGAAAATGCTGCACTCGCCCCTTTAAAGGCATTGTTCCATCACTGGGTGCTCCTCATCATTTTTAAAAGAATCTCCATCCATGTGGCTGCCCTTCAGAAGGCCTCCATTCTCACCCCATACAAGCAAAGGTGGCTTTGTTTGCCAGGTAAAGCACTGAAATGTGCTGCACTGCAGCCGCTTGGGTTACGAGAACCCAGTGCTCCTTGAATCCTTGCTTCATGACAGATTTTTATATGTATTGCCTTTTTCTCTGAAACTCGCCTTTTTTCTCCGAAACTCGCCTCCCAATCTGACAGTTTGTGCTTAATGGTTCTCCCATGATGTCTATGGTTCCATAATCTCTTTGTGCTACAGGAATTGAGAGGTTGTGAGCTGTTAATTAGCAGATGTACCAACCTCCCTAGTCCACACCCCACCCCATTGATTCTCTGCAGTTGGTACCGTACAAGTGTAACGCTCACCTGGTTCCCACGGGGGCGCTGGTCTAGTCTGGATTGCTGTGGCCTCTTCTAGCGTGATGCGCAGGACCCGGAACACCGATTGGACAGGACCTCCAAATCGTGCTTGCCTGGCCCGTAGGAATATCCTTCTGCAGATGAGAAAGGGGATTAACAGTCTGCAGAATAGTGTGCTAACTCCCCTCTTTCCCCCTTCCCCCTTCGTTCCTCTCTAACTTCCTCCAAACCCCGGTTTAAGCTCACCTTATGGTTTGGAAGGATGAACTCTCCATCCTGCTTCTGGTGCAGGGGCGCGTGTTCGTCCAGTTACTTTATTGGTTTTCAGAATGGCTCTGGCAAAATCCACTTGACTTTCCTGAGCGATGCGCCGTAAGTATGAAAGTTCAAAGTTCAAGTGAGGCCCCCTTTGTGTTGTCTTTCTAACCTGTGATCTGTCCTTTATTTCAGGTGCAGAATGAAGGCGATGCGTCGAGGGGTTAAACTGCCGAGGTGAGTAGTGATGAGGGCGATCCCTCTAAATGTCCTTATCATTACCCAGAAATGTCTCTTGTCCTTTCCCCATAGGGGCCGGGGTATGGTACCTGCCAACGGGGCGACGCAGACCCGAAATGTGTAGAAGAAAAGCCGGTAAGTATTATGGCTGTTAATCAGGCTTTCCTTCTGTGTTCCTTCTACTCACCTTTTGTTTCTTCCTCTCTCCCCTAGGTGCAGAGATGTGGCGTCTGATGCTGACAGCCGCGATGGAGCCGGGAGATGTCTCGAGGACAGGTGAGTGAAGCGTGGCGCTGCAGCGAGCAACGCAATGCTTTTAAATGGAAGTCTTTCTTCATGGATGCTGGCGAGAAGATTCCGTATGCAGGTAAGAAGTTTAAAATAGTCCTTGGTTTTCACCTTTCTCTTCTCTTCCTTCCTTGCAGGTCTTCCAGATTCGAGGTGGGTGTGGCTGGAGTCCAGAAGCAGGAGCAGACACGGTGAGCGTTAAGCTGCAGGAAGCAGAACAACGCGAAGCACGAGCGCTGTCTGGGCGTGGCTTAAATAGCCTCCAAAGAAGTCCCAGGTATGTATCCTTCCCCAACTAGGTATGTATCCTTCCCTGGCCACGTCTGAGTGAAAAAATAGTCCCTATGAAAAAATAGTCCCTTTCAGGTCTCAGGGAGGCCTGAAGCGTGCAGCATGGTCTGCATCAGGTAAGTGCACAAAACACCTCCCTTTATGAGCCTGGCGCCTATGGCGCCAGGACTGATGTCCAACATGAGCCTGGCGCCAAAGGCGCCAGGACTGAGTCCAAAGAGCCCCTCTAAGGGGCCGCTGGGCTTTTACCCGAGGACATGATGCCTGCTTCCGGGGGTGCTGGGCCTGGCCTGGTGCTCCGGGGGTCGGCATCATGACAACAAGTGGTTAGCAGTTCTTAAGAACTGGGCGGATAAGTGGCTGGCATAATAATGCATGAAAAGACCACACAAGTAATGTAGATTGAAGACAAAAAAAGGAAGAGTGCGTGTTTAATGTAGCGCTATTTTCTAAAAATAATGACATCTTGAGGTACATGACCAATTTTAAAAGTTAGAAATTGACATTTTTTTCAATTGGTTGTTTGCAAAAGTGCATGGAACCTAAATCACAGGCAGGCAACAGGTGTGGGGGTGAGGGGATTGTGGAGGGTGGCGTAATTATCTGTGTACATTTGAACAAGTGATGAAACAGTGGAAGGAACCCGCTGTTTATGTTGGGGCCGGGAGCATAGCTCAGGGGAAACGTGTTTGTCCTGGAAGCAAGACAACACAGAGCAACACAGTCCCAGTCCCGCGTTTAGAGACTGGTCTCCGTTATTAAGTTTGTTATAAAAGATTAAATATGTGGACATTATCGGGGTTAAGAGGGGTCTCCACATTTTTATGGTAAAGCTATTGTGATGAATCCCAGGATGTCATCACTGCTTCCATAGGGGGAACCCTTCCCATGAGGCCACGGAGGTGAGGCCGGAGTAATGACCACAAATAATGTTTAAAAAAACGAATGCGGATTTACTGTGCATTCTGTATGGACAAAAATACTGAATCCCATAATGCTCCCCTAGTTTGCCAGTATGGGTTCAGGGGCTGCGGGGGTGTCTCCTGCTTCCATACATGGAAAGCGGGGGACAATAAAGAAAAAAGAAGAGGAAAAAAAGAAAGGGACCTTGCAGCGGAAGTTTGAACCCATAATCTGGCGATGAAACTGATGGTGCAGGGAGAGGCCCGCCGGAGGGAGAGGAAAGAACGTAAGTGCAGGTGTTTATGTAAGTTATTTAGAGGTAAAAGGGTAGTGGGTAGGGGGAATGCGGGTAGTCAGGATTTTCGGGATGCAAGGCTTTCCGCTTCACAGTATTGCGCTGCGTTGATCTCGGCTTCGCCTATTTTACTTAGATCCGATGGTCCCCCTGGAGGGTGGTACTCAGCGGGTGGATCTCATGAGAGAGGAAGCCCCCTATGGGATCAGTGATGACTATTGTAGTAAAATGCAGTATGCACCTAACACCTACACCTCTTCTTCACCCCCTTTCTCTCCACCCTTACCTGGTATACCTCCTGTAGAACACAGGAAGTAAAAGGACTGAGACGAGGAAGTGTAGAGGTAGTTGTCATGATGATCCAAACCAAGCAACTGTGATGAGGAAGAAGTGCGGACCCTCGAGGATCACTCCGAGGAACCTATGTGAACAGTCTAGTCTCCAATCAAAGACGGTACTGAATACCCACATAAAAATTGACAAGGGACTCACCTGTGTGTCAGATCCTCCCTGGAGGAACCTAGAGGATGGTGGATGCTTGACGCAGAGAATAGTAGGTGAAGACCAGTACGCGAGAGAGCAAGAAACAGTGTCCTGACGATACAGCGGGAGAACCAGAAAGCCAGCTGGGGAGAGCCACGCAGCAGTGCAGGACCACGTGGCCCAGCTGCAGGGGACACACTGAACCCTTTCAGGAGCCGCAGAGACGTTGCGGCAAGTCGAGAAGAGCCCCAGAGAGCCGGTGAGCCAAAAAGAGACATGGGGAAGCCTGCAACCGACGAAAGAGACACGGACCAGAGGGCTGCAGCCAAGATCCTAACGTTATTTGGGCAGCTGAGTCTATGGTTGGAGTCCAAACACAGTACTTGGCAGGAGAGTAAACCAAGTCTTGGTTTGAACCAAAGAGACCTGGGAGAGAAGGGAACCACTTATGACAACCAGGGTCAGAGATCCAACACAGTTTGGAGAAGTAACCAAACCCCTCTTCTTGGTTGGAGTGCCTCGCAGAAGGAAACCAGGTCTGCCAATCAGGGTAAGGGACCCACCACCACTTGGAGAAGCCGAAATGAGGCTGGTTGGGGAAAGGAGGCACTCCCCCTTCCTCCAATTGTTGAACGGCTTGCTGAACTGTTTTATAAACCTAAGGAGGGCTGGTGAAAGGAGACGATCCCCCAGCAGTTGGTGAAGTGTACCAGAAGCCTGAGGAAGGAAGAGATTTCCCCAACACTTGAATCAGAACTTTTAAAACCAAGAACCGCCTTTTTATACAATGGAAGACAACCATTACTCCGGACTAGGAAGCCATCCTTCCTTCCTTCCTTTCATTTAGTCTAACATAGAGTGCGAGGGACAGTACTAGGATTGTGACATAAGACTGTGAACTCTTGTTTTTCACATCTTGACTGTGACATTAGTAATTTTGGTTGAGGCAGGGAAACCCCTCTTAGAGCTAAGGCAAGATGGGGTTTTCTTTTCATTTTTTCACTTGTTACCAACCACAATGACCACTCCATGTCCTAGTCTTACTTCTACATCCTTACACTATATTGTTTGACAGTGAGTCCTGAAAGGCATATCTTAATATGTCTGTTTACTATGACTATTGTCTATTCTTTAAAACGTGATACTGTCCACATAAATTATTTCTAAGATTAAAGTATTAGGGTTAGTTTTTATATTTTTATTTTCTTTGTTTTTTATTGTTGTTTGCATTATTTTTCATACAAAGTTTTTTTATTTACCTTATATTCACGTCTTTGTTTTTACTTTAGGCTATTTTAGCATAGAACATGCAAGACATACAAGTAACTCATGTGGAGGGCATGCTATATTTGACGACCGACTCTTTGTAGCTCCGCCCCATTTTTCAACTTGATGGCACTGCAGGCATGTGAATTAAGTTAGCTATAAATCTGACCATACAGAAGTTATGTTGTTCCACAGTTCTTTCTTTCCAAATTAAGGTGGCACCAATGAGTGCACATGTTCACAGAATAAGAAAAGGATAACGGCCCTTCGAGTATTGGAATTCTTATCCTGGAAACATTGGAATAATAGTAAATATGGCAGCAAACCTTCGATAGCTTGAATAGCAAAGTGAAATAACAAGTTTAATACTAGCTTGTGTCTTCAGTGGCAGGATGGATAGCTGGGGTGCAACGTGAATGCAATGATTTTGTGCGACATCAAGTTTGAAACACTGGTCATTGGCCTTCCTGATGAGGTCAATAAATCAACTATCGCGAGTGGGTAATGCTAGCACCAAATATTAGAGCGCTTAGAAGCAGTTTGCGTGGAACGCTATAGAAATCTCCAGATGGTTTATTACTACATTTTCAGAGGGCTGAATACCAGTGGTTTATTTCAAAGTGGGGATATTTCCTATCTGGTGCCGTTCCTCTCTCGATCACTGAATCCTCCTGCACCGCTTCAGCTTCCGCTCACAAACGGGCTTCACTTGATGCTTGAGCTCATGAGCTAAATTCTGCATAAGCTGCTTTGGCATATGGATGTCAACATCCACTGCAAAGCCACCTGATAAGCTGTTGGGTTTACATCCCTCCCCTCTTCCCTGTCCTCCTCCCCTTCTTAGATCTGCATATGTTTCAGGCCTTGGAGCTGAAAGAGTGAGGTCAAATATCAAATCCCTTTAAAGAATTAAAGATCTCCAGTAGGTATTCTGAGTTCAAGTCGCCCACCATTTTGTAAACCGGATGCTAGCGACTGTTGCATCCCCGGCAGTGATACACATACTGATTGCTTTAAGTCAAAATCCTCCTGATGCATTTTTTGTGGTGAACAACGTGCAGTATAATCCCATAAAAGATTAGTTTTCTCATCTGTGACCTGTTTAATAGGAGCATGCAATTATTACCATCAAATTATCTGTGCATGTGGATCACGGGACGCTTCACGGATGCACGAAAAATGATATCTTCTGCTGAGGCGGCAAAGACAGTCTGGGCCACAGTGGTTCCACACCAGAAAGAAATCCAGAGAATTTGGGTGTGGGTTAAGGAGAAATCAACCATTGTGAATTGGGTGCGAGTCTCATTCGCAGCCGGAAGAAGATGGCCGTTGATTTCAGGCTGCAGTGAGCCGTGGGCGCTTCAGCTGAGAAGCCAAACTTCAGATGTAGAATGGAGAGGTCTTCGTTCAGGACGCCGGTGCAGAATGAGGGGAAAAGTCAGGCTGGCATCAAGAGGTACTAGTGGTGGTTGGTGTGACAACAAGCCATACGAGGATTGATAGGGGCTGGGTGGGGGAGGTGGTAACTCAGTGTAAGGGACAGAATGCCCTCTCTTTTCGGGTTCAAGGAAAATCTAGAGGACTTGGTTTTCTCTCAGGAAATGTTGGTGTACTAGTCCTTTCTTTTCCGGACTCCCTTATCCAGTTAGGGGCCCTGACCAATAATGTCTTCCCCTGCCCTATCTGCCATGGTGTCCACTCTCCATGACAGCTGAATTGGAGTGTGTATCTCCCCCATCTTGTGATTGTTGACATTCTGCTCTCCATTGTATTCTTCTTGCCGTTATGCCTACCATGACTTGTGCCATCTCATTGACCCCAATCAGAATCTCTTACAGGTTTTGTGCAGTTAATTTGTCATACCCAAAATTACCTTTGTAAATCTTCCTGTTTCTCAAGCGCTTCGGATCAGTTTGTTGGTTTTTGGCACTTTAGAAATGCTCAAGTGAAATACAAGTGGTTTAAAATGTAACTGTGCTTTTGAAGATTTTTTAGCAGAAGAGAATCTGGCTTAGAGAAATGTGGTTTGGTTGAGGATTGCCAGAAGTGATTGTTGTCATGGAGATGGATAGTTCTATCACTCGGGTTGCAAGGGGCCTACGTGTCAGCCTAAAGAAGGTATTCTCTTGAAAATATTGTTTTTCTGTTTAAAACTGTGATTTTTGATCTTTTGAGAAACAAATGTCTATAGTATAATCTCAACAGCTGAGATATATATAAGCTTTTTTCATATATAATTTGAAACTTCCTTTGGATGCAGGAGATATTTGAAAAAATCTAAAAGCAATGCATTTAAAAGGAAAAGAAAACATGTTTTTTGTAATGAGCATACAATAATTCACAAGACGCTGATATTCCTTTTTTTTAGACCACTTAGTGAGATTTCTAGTGCTACCAAATGTCTCTATTTTTAGCACTTAATTGTTCTCAAACATCTTTGAGGTAATTTGTTTCCTGAAAAATTAAAATGTTCATAACTCTACAGAAGAGACATTACAAACAAAGAACCCATAGATGAGCATGATCAAGCTCGCACTGCTATATATTCGTCTGCATTCTTTCTTTGCGACCAGTCGTGCGCTGCAGCACAGTGCACTCTTCTCTGGATCCCTGTCTGCTGGACAGAGGCTTCACGGAGAGGCCGCTCTCACTTCTCTCATCAGTCCTCTGGGTCATGCCTACTGATTGCTGCTTTGCTGTGCCCTCGCCATTGCCCATATCCTTTCATGGAGACAATCAACAATTGCAATCCCATTGACCTCAAGTTGCCCAAGAATCCCGTTTAGCTGCCTTAGATGATCCATTTCGGGGGCAGTCTGCAATCAGTGTTTTTGATGGAAAGCTTGTCTGTATACATGATATTGTGACTCTGGACTTGCCTACTTTTGCCTTTCACTGGTTGCTGTCCTCTGTACGTCGTCCGACCAAATCCAAAATGTCCCTTAGGCTTTCCATGATCTCCAACTCTCGCAGCATGCCATTTTTAGGGGGATCCCCAATTGGTTTGTGAGAAGCTTGAGAACGACACTAGTTAACTGTAAGGTGTTCCTCCCTATGTTTCTGAAAGAAAGCTTAAGCAGCAACCTGTAGGAGTCCTGAGTCAGGGATACAGACAACTTACCGCACACATGTGCGAATGAGAACCCAGGCGGATGATTGCTGTATCCTCACAAGAGGGCCTGTGGCAGACCCCTGTGTGCAAGAGCCCCAGTGGGGAGGGTCGCCCTCTCCTAATGGCTGGTTAGCCCTGGTGACTAGCAGATATCTGTAAAGCACCCGGAGAAATAACCAGTCAGTCTCATTTCATTTGGCCCATTGGCAGCCTTATTTATGTAACCAAATGATGAAAAACCAAATCCTTGGTCTTCCCCAGTACCTTTACATCACAGGGCCCGGGGTTTGAGGCCCTCCCGGTCAGTTACTGGACTAAACACATCCTTAAATGTCCCCTTTCCAATACATCCAGTAGCAAACACTTAAATAACACCAGTGGGCACCTGGGCGCCAATAAAATCACATTTAATAAATAACTGATTACACAACGTCCAATAAGCCCCTTGGGGCAAAGTAACTCACATTTGGTGAATAAATAATGAAACTGCATCAATTGGTCCACCTGGGGCAAGGTAAATCACATTTGGCAAATAAATAATTAAATAACATCCATTGGTTCACTTGGGGGCAAGGCAAATCACATTTGGTAAATAAAGAATTGAATAGAATCCGTTGGTTCCCCTGGGAGCAAATGTAAATCACACTTTGTAACTAAATAGATATCATCCATGGGTTCACTTGGAAACAAGGTAAATCACCTTCGGTAAATAATTAAAATGCATCCATTGGTTATCCTGTGAGCAAGGTAAATCACACATGGTAAATAAATAGTTAAATAACCTCCTTTGGTTCACTTGTAAGCAAGGTAAATCACATTTGGTAAATAAATAATTACACCACCTCACTTGGGCCACCTGGGGCACGGTACATCACATTTGGTAAATAAATAATTACACCGCCTCACTTGGTCCAACTGGGGCAAGGGAAAACACATTGAGTAAATAAATATTTGCACAGCATCACTCGGTCCACCTGGGCGGGGGTACATCACATTTGGTAAGTAAATATTTGACCTGCATCAATTGGTTCACTCGGGAGCAAGGAAACTCACACTTGGTGACTAGCTAATTGAATAGAATGCACTGTGCCACCTGAGAGAAATGGTACATCACCTTCGGTAAATAAATACGTAAATAATGTCAATTCTACCTTCCTGGTAGCTGCAGACTACCACATATATCCACCTTACTCCTGCCACAGGCGCGCACATACGGTTAGACTAGGCCGGTGAATATCTGCTCATTTACCCCCTTTTTACACGTGGGGTTTGTAATATGGTCCCTAAGGGAGCCTTCCTACATCCCTCACACCCTGCATTGAAATCACAGTGAAGCTAGGGAAGAACAGAATGGGCACTGCGCCTGCCCTAACACCACAACCAAAAAGGGTTGTGAGCGGTCATGCCACAAGGCATACCTCAGAGCTTAGGCTTCTTTATCTAACACCGCTAAACCCCTCTTTACCACTTCGCTATCCCCGAGGGGGGGTGAGGACATATATCATGGAGTGGGTGCACCGTGTAACGTCTGGCGCCGTGTAAGAAAACACCCAAATCACCCCGGTCACCATGGGGACCTCGTGGAAGGGCCTAACTTCTGACTGACGGTGGAATCACCTCTGTAACACCCCCCTTAAGTGAACCCTGTTAAGCACGGCCCCAGAGAGTCTCTTAGGTTGAACACCGCCCCACCGCAGTCAAGTCTGGCCACGGCGGTAATAGAGGAAAAACAAACACAACAACACGTGTGCGCATAAACTGTGCGTGTTGCCTGGCGTGCGCCTTCCACACTTTTCCCACTCCTACCTCAGCCGTACCCTGACCTGGGTGTCTGCCCCTATGCCGCAGCTGCTTATTGGAGTAGGCACCTGTTACACACTCTCCCTACTTCGGTTCATAGCACTGGCACCGCTCCAGCCCTTGACCCTGTGGAAGGAAGAGCGATCTGCCGGCCCTGGTGTGGGATTGCCGATGGGGACGTCCCTGTTTTTCTTTCTCTTCAGGGGTAGCGTGCCCTCGTCTCTCCCTCTCGTGTTCCTCCGGTCTCTCTTCCGTCCGAGGCTTCCTGCTGGCTTTATGCGCCCCGGGCCCTTTCCACTCCAGATTGCCAGCAGGGGAGCTACAACCGCACCTGAGGTGATTTCTCCTCACAGCCTGGCCGGCTCCCCCTGCTGGCGGATCATACCATGCCTGACAGGAACAAGCCTCACGCCAGAAGCGCGAAACGAAGTGAAAGGCCGAAAATGTCAGGGAAATGAACGAAGGCCCCACAAGCAGTGATACCATGCTCATTCATAGTAATCCCACCAGAAGATGGGTTTACATCAGTATCTAGAATGTCGATTAAATAGGTTAGTTGGGGGAACATGAGCTGGCAAGCAAGTCATTTTCTAAGTTAGGAACAGCTTCCAGTGTAGGCCTAACCTATCAACTTGTTTGTCAACAGGATGTGCCTGACCTGACGCAGCATCAATGAACTGAGTAGAGACTGTGTCACCTGAAATCTTTAATGTAAAGTGGTCCTGTGTGGCACAATTCTGCCATTTGGTGGCCCTGCTGTGCATAGTCCTGTGATGTTGATGCTTGAGAGCCAGATGTACTTGGTTCCCGGTGTGATTCTAAGTGGCCAATAAAATCTGGAGTGTGTGTTTCATCCAGTAAGGAAGGTGCGAGGTTGATCAGCTGGGATCTGATCTGTGTGGATAGAATTGCCCCTGCAATGGGGGTGTGTGGTTGTGCTAGAGAAGTGAGCGGTCCTGTTGCTCCTTCAGTGTGTTGTGTTTGCAAGCAGTTGCTGCCTTATGTGAAGGTTGGTTTTGAGAGTATTCTGTAGAGAGATATAAGGATGAGGTTTTGTTACAGGGGAAAGGTGAGAAGTATCCTCTTGGTTTGGGATTGCTGGTGCGGTGCAGTGTAGGTGTTTTGTATTGTCTCAGTGATGGTTCTTGTGTTCTGTTTTGGTTGGTGGCGGGGCAGGACCTACACAAAGGAGTGAAATCTCCAATACTGCTTAGCTGGTGCGGTCTCTGAGCAAGTCTGATTCTATTTAGTAGAGGCAAGGATACCAGCATGATTGAGGCATATATCCCATAGTCCTTGGCCGAAGAGATGTCTGTGGATTTGTGTCCTATTTGTCAGAATGTGTTCAGGGAAGTTTCTTTCTGATCGATGCTACAGAGAGTGGGCGTCTGCTGGCAAAGGATTTGGTTCTGTTCTTGTGCTCGTGTTAGGTTCATAGCAAAGTATTCGGAGATTCTGTGAAGGTCAGGTGGTTTTCCTCTGTGTGCACACATTGTGGCTTCAAAGTCCAGAGTTTGCTTTGTTGGAAGGAGGAGGATCCCGCATGGCTTTTCCTGTTGAAGCTTTGCACTGGTACTAGGACAGCATTGGTGGATAGACACTTTCTCAATGGTTTGTAGTGGATGAATTTGCTTGCAGATTCTGGGCCCCTATTGGGGGAGGCACAGTCGGCAATACATTTAGTTTTTAATTGAATCCTCGGTTTGATTAGGGGGCATTCTCCTGTTTGTAGCGTTGGGCGTGATGTGCATATGCGTGAGAAGTCTGAGAAGAAGACTAGTTGCTGCATCGTGGACTCTTTGTGGCCTGTTCAGAAGGTGATCTGAGAACCCCCTGGTGCAATCACAGTTGAGGTTCTTTGCATGAAGGTCCCGCTTGATGCCTCTGATCATTCAGAGTTGAAGAAAGCGATCCCGTGCAATAGCTTTGACCTGTGGATTGAGTGGTGCGAGTTTGATTCCAAGCTTTCTGAATGTTGTCGCAGGCACAGGTCTAGATCCGATTTGTTCAGGCCAGGGATCAGTGTGTGTTTCGGTAATGCGGTGCCAAAAATCCTCAACTCACTTTTCATTGAGTTAATTTTCAGACTATTCAGACTAATTTTCATACTATCATCCAGATGTCAATGTGCTTGAGGCATGTAATACGATCAGTGCGTTTTACAAAGGGGTGTTTTTAGAGCTTGTAAATGATTTTGGTATGAGCGTCGCAGAGTTAATGTTAAGTTATCTTGCATTCATATAGCGCCTCCTGCTATGGGTTAAGGCGTTGTAGAGATTTGCCTGTCAGAGAGGCAAAGGAGGAGTATGATGCAACATTTAATAGTGGTAGGAGGGAGCAAAGTATGGTAGATAGTTGGGATCAGGACAGAGGGTAGAGGAGATGCTCAGGAAGGCATGGGAAGGAAAACGTGGAGGAACTATAATTCTACCGAATTTATCGTGGCACTTGGCTGTATTCGGCGGGACGCAGTGCTAAAAGGAGAGATGGCTGGAGAAGAGGTATTAGCCATGCCAGGGAGTATGTCAGGAATGTGCTCACCACATAGTGAGCTTGGGCATGTTGAAGCCATGCCCAAAAAAATCAGATGGCAAAGCTTAGTACTTACTTCTCTATGGCCAACAATTACATTTGGGAGGGGTTGTCAAGTTTGCAAAAGCTCCCTGAAAAGCGAGCAAAACAAACCTGATTTTTTTTTTTTCCCCTCTCATTTATATAATGGTTATCGCAAATATTTGTATTTCCTTTAATTTGTATCTACTTGTCCTAAACTGCAGGGTTATGCTTCTGGGCTGAGTGCTTAACGGACACAACGCCCATCTATGGCTTAGCAGTGGTCAGGCTTGTGAGCCTTCCGCAGTGTCATGGTGAACCAAGGCTTTTAGAAAACATTGAAAAAAAAAACAGAGGGGAAAGCACTTCTACTTATTTCCCTGAACCCACAACAACATGTGGGAGGGGTTGTATGTTAGAAATATGAATTTGCCAAGTTTGTAAAGGCTCCCCCAAAAGCGAGCAAAATAACCTTGTAGACCATCAATAAGTTCAAAGAGAGGGTACATGTGTTAAAAAGAAGAGGCAGCAGACTGGATCCTTGTAGTACTCCACGCTCCAGTTTGCGGTGGCATGACATGCGGTGTGCCATGGGTGGTGGTTCATCCTTTTCAGGGGAGAAAGAAGGGGCCCAGCATTGAGCTGTTCCTTTTAATCCAGTGTCCTGCAGGATCTCATGGCTGATAGTATATTAAGTAGCAGTAATGTCCAATTGGAAGAGTGTACGAAAGAAGTTGCTATTTTTGTTGTTTTTTTAGGGTGCTCATATATAGCTTAGTGAGGATTAATTTATTCCTGTTGGTATGACTCTGTATTGTGATTTGTGAAGGAAGTTGTTGCTTTCTACGTGCTAAAGTAGCTGTTAAGTACAGTTTCGGGGGATTTTTCCAGTGAATGGTTTGTTGGAAATTGGTTACTAGTTTGCTGTATCATTAGGAACTGTATATTTTTAGGATAGGTTTGATGTAAGCTGTTTTGAAAGTGTGTTGGATGATGCCCTTTTAGACCGAAGTATTGAGGAGCGGGCTTGGAAGAAGACGCTAGTCTGTGTTGCTTCCCAATTGCTTTGTAGACCATGATGAGGAAGTACTGAATCAGGAAGGCAAAAAAGGCTGTTGGTGTGGGAGTAAGTGGCCTCCTTAATGCCGTTTCTATAATTTCTTATCTAGGTGATCCTGGATTCGTGGTTTGTGTTGCTGAAATACTTTACTGCAGAATTACAAAGCTCTGAAGAAGGTGTTGATGCTGTGTTTAGATTGGTCTATAAATTGTGAGCTAAATATTGAATGGATACACTAGTATGCTCGATCTGGACTTTAGAGCTTTTGGATTACTCCAGTTGGATCATATGTAGACTTAAATGATCACAGCCAGTCAGTACTGTTTGTAGTGAGGCTATTCGAAGGGATTGTGTCCTCCGACGTATTCCACATCTTTGACAGTAATTACCACAGCTGTGTTGCTTCGGAAAACTTTTTCGGCGTAGGCGTCCTGAATCGATGACTTCGATACGCTGTCCCTCGAGGGCCTCCGTCGAGGGTCGACATCACCGGATGTTAGATATAGGACGCACGGCACCCATAGCCTCAGTTCCGTTTTTTTCCGTGAACGTGTTTGCTTCGGAATATCTGCACGCTTAATTCTTCTACTTCGTTGTGAAAGTTTGAGATCATGTCTTTGTCTTCTTCTACCCCGAAGTCGGGCTTCAAAAAGTGTTGGGACTGCGGTTCCAAAATGTCCATCACGGACGAAAGCCACGCCACAGACGACTGCGATGACTGCCAATCCTTGACTTGGAAGGCCTTGCGGGAGCGGAAGAAGAAGTTAACGATAGGTAGGGTTTCTAAAACCCATAAACCGAAATCTGCTGGACTTTTGACCGACGACTGACGGGGCGACTCTCCGCGTCGGCATAAGTCCAGGGGGTCTCGGAGTGGTTCCCGCCATTCCTCTGCCTCTTCTAGGCATTCTTGGAAGCACCGTCACCGGGCGCCTTCCCCGTCCTCATCAGAGAGCTCCACCAGATGGCGGGTAGCTTGTCCCACCAAACATTAATTGCCGGCAGAATGGGACGCATTTGGCAAGGAGATGAAGGCGATTTCTAATCCCTGGGCACCGTTCCGTCCGCGCCTTCGAGAGAAGCCTGCAAGGAACGCGCTAGAGCCACAGCTCGCATGCCTTTGGGCTCGGGTGGTCGGCACGATCATCGGGAACCAACGCGGTCCTGATCGGACAAGGATGATCACCACCGTGCCCGGTCCAGGTCCCGGTCCTCGACACCGTCGAGACCGTTGGAGCCTGTGAGGCCTTCTAAGAAGGCACCAACGCTTTCGGCACCATATCTGTCAAGGGACTCTCTCGAGGCTCCGGCTCCGAGGAAGTCGTTGATGTCATCGGCGCCAAGGCCGTCAAAGGACATGCTTGGGGCTCTGGCCTCAAAGCTGTTGTCGAAGTTGTCGGCGCCTCGGTCAATGTCGACACCTCTTCCATCGACGCCTTTTGAGGAAAATTTACTGGAGGTGCCCCGGAGAGCTGTGGAAGCGCTGAGGAAGGCTCTCAGCAAGTCTGTGCAGCCTATGTTTGACCCATCCTCCCAGGGTGGAATTGTTCCAACCCTTGGAGTACATTTCAGAGGTGGAGGAAGGGTCTGATGAGGAGGGGGTTGTGCCTCCTGAGGTTCCTGATGACCTGTTGTCTGGTCATAGCCAACTGGAAGACCTTCGTCAATCTTTACATGACGCCAGTGGTCTTGATACCTCTCCGGAGGTTGAGTTTGGCAGGCCTGAGCCTGGTACATGTGCTGACTCCTCGTACAGGTGCCTCATGTCGAGGGTGACTGAGTATTTGGGGTGGTCGGCTCCATCTGCTGATTTTCTGCAGGTTGATCTTAGACATTCTGGATCATGGTCCACCCACTGACCCGGTGTTGCTATTTCATATGGCATTGCAAAGAAGAGTGGCGACGGCTTGGACTGCTCCGGAGAGTCTCTCGGCAGTGAATAAGTCGTTGCCGAAGAAATACCGCCCAGCCAGTGGTGACCCCTGCTACTTGTCTACGCACCCTACTCCGGAGAGTTTGGTGGTGCAGGCGGCTACGGCCCCGGCAAAGCAGGCTGCATACCCTACTATCCTTCCGGATAGGGACGACGAGCGCTTTGATGGGTGGGCGAAGAAGGTGTTTTCTTCTGGGGTATGGCTTCAAAGGCAGCCAACTCCGTTTGTGCCCTGGCAAGATTCACTGACACTCTATGGAATTGTGTGTCGTTGGCGGCTGAGCATATTCCCGAAGGGGAGGAACGGTATGGTTTTCTACCCCTTGTGCAAGATGGCAAGGATTCCATGTGTGAATCCGTTCAGTCAGGTCTGGACTTGGCGGTCTGTGTCAGCCGGTCCATGGCTGCGAGCACTGTGATACGCAGGTTTGCGTGGTTGCGGGGAAGTCAAGGTTTGCTCTGGATGTGCAATCCCGGCTCTTCAACATGCACTTTGATGGTGTCCATCTTTTTGGCAGCAAGGCTAACGAGAGCCTTGAGAAGTTGTAGACCTCCAACGCTGCAGCGAAATCTTTGAGCGCTCCAGTATGTCAACATCCGCCTTTTCGTCCTATGGGGGCAGCAATGGAGGGGAGGTTCCTTTCAATACTACTCTTCCTTTGGTAGATCGAGATTAGCTGCCAGTATAAGGGGCCAACGCAGGAGTACCAGAGGTGGAAAACAAGGTACTCGAGGTGTCAAAGCCGCTTGGGCAGTTGCCTCCTTGCCCTCAGGTACTGCCGCAGCCGCGTCCGCTCAGTCATGAGGCCATGTCCCATGGTTCGCCGGTTGGGGGAAGGCTGGTGCAACATCTTGTAGAATGGCTTCCTTACCGGCAGAGGCCTCACGACAATCTACCGGGGAAGCTCTCTTTGAAGCATCCGGATCTGTTCCTTGCGCAGAAAATCATATCCCTGCTGGAGAAAGGCGCCATAGAACTGGTGCCTGTAGTGAAGAGGATCAAGGGATGGTATTCCCCATATTTTTTGATTCGGAAAAAAGACAGAGGATGGAGACCCATCTTGCACTTGCGTGGTTTGAACAGGCTCCTCAGGAAGGACAAGTTCAAGATGGTTACTCTTTCTCAAGTCCTCCAGGCCCTTCAACTTCAGGATTGGTTGGTGTCTCTCGACCTCAAGGATGCTTACTTTCATGTTCCAATTCATACAAAGCACAGGAAGTACCTGAGGTTCGCGGTTGGTGACTCGCATTTTCATTTTCGGGTCCTGCCGTTTGGATTGACCTCCTAACCCGAGGGTCTTCACCAAGCTGATGGTGGTGGCAGCGCATCTCAGGAAAGGCGGGATTCACGTCTACACCTATCTGGACGATTGGTTGATCATGGCGCGCTCTCCTGAGCAAGTCCTGTATCATCTGTACGTCACCTGCCACTCCCTTCACAAGCTGGGCTTCTCCCTCAACTTAAAGAAGTCTCATGTGACACCTACCCAGCGGCTCCAGTACATCCCTGGGGTTGTGCTCGCTTCCCCAGCTGAGGGCTCATCACATTCTGCAGATGGTGGACAAATTTCAACGTGCCCAGAGACTTCCGGCGTTCGAGTTCTTGAGGTTGCTGGGCCTCCTGGCATCCTGCATTCTCCTGGTGCGAGAGGCCAGGCTGCGGATGAGATCTCTGCAGTGGGCTCTCAAGATGCAGTGGTCACAGTTCTCCAGCAGGATGTTGGATCCTGTTCAGATTCTGCCCTCAGTCGCACAGGATCTTCTGTGGTGGGCCGTCGAAGGCAATCTGATGAAGTGTGCTCCATTTTGGCAACCGTGTCCGGAGATAACGATCATGTCGGACGCATCCCTCGCGGGTTGGGGAGCTCATGCCAATGAGTTGACGGCCAGTGGCTGTTGGTCTCTGTCGGAGTCCAGACTCCACATCAATCTGTTAGAGCTGCGGGCTGTCAGGCTAGCCCTGAAGGCTTTTCTGCCGTCTGTGCGGGGGGAAGAATGTCCTGATTATGACGGACAATACACTGGCCATGCACTACTTCAACAAAATTGATGCAATTGTAAATTCTTTTCCCACCTCCATACGTTGGTACTCCTTTGGGAGTCTGTCAAAGATGTGGAATACGTCGGAGGACACAATCCCTTCAAAGAACAAGTTACTTATCTTACCTGGTAACGTTCTTTCCATGGGATGTTCCTCCGACGTATTCCACATCGTACCCTCCCTACCTGCCCCGCTACAGAATTTCTTATGCGATTGCAGCTTACGTTTCCGCAAGGCTTTCTGTAGTCATACTGGCAGGAGATTGGTCCCACACGTTATGGGAAAAAACTACAACTGGGGCTATGGGCGCCGTGCGTCCTATATATAACATCCGGTGACGTCGACCCTCGACGGAGGCCCTCGAGGGACAGCGTATCGATGTCATCGATGCAGGACGCCTACGCCGAAAAAGTTTTCCGAAGCAGCACAGCTGTGGTAATTACTGTCAAAGATGTGGAATACGTTGGAGGAATATCCCATTGAAAGAACGTTACCAGGTAAGATAAGTAACTTGTTCTTCTACTCCCATGATGGCGGCCTGTGTCAGCCCCCTTGTGCGGAATTGACTTGGACTTTCTAGAGGCCATTGATTTGGACACTACGAGGCATGCCTCTCTGTATAAAATAGAACACAGTCCGGTAGAACGGCTGAACCGCAACCACCTGAGTACCTCTGCATCTTGCCAGTTAGGTAAGAGAGGAGTGATTTCTTTTTCGTGAAATTATTGAAATCGTTCTGGTTATTTCGATTTGGTGACTGATCTGTTACTACGAACAAATGGAGCGTTTGGATGACACCACAGGTCCTTCATAGAAGTGCGCGGCACGTTTGTTATATATATATATTACTTCTGAAGTTAGTCTGTCTTCCGGACGAAGGGATTACCTTGAAATGCGATTAAGTTATCGTTTAGCAATGATATTGCAGACCTCTACACGATTTTTTGAATTTTGTTCCATATGTTTTGTACAATTATGTACCTATGGTTAGAGGGCTTCAGATAGTAGCAAAGTAGATGTTCTTGAATGAACAACAGTCCATTTTGCTGTTGTAATTATTTGTGCAACTATGTTGTGTCCCTTTAGTTAAATAATAATATGAATTATCAATATCTTACATGTAAACTATGATGTGATACTTGTCTTGAATCTCTTTTTGAATTTCCTTTCATGCTTGAGTGCAACACCATTCCCCTAGATCAATCAGAGAGTCTTTGGCATTTGTTGGTTCGAGTTCATATCCTGCTCGAGTCTCTGGAACTTCCTGCTGCTCCTGGGTCATTTTCTTTACCTCCAAGTCTTGAAATTACCTGCAGCTTCCATCTTTATCCGACTGCACTGAAGTTCCTTGTGACTAAAGGGCAATTGAGAGACCTTGTTTCTGCAAAATAAGTGCAGGAAAAAATTGGCGGAAACGGAATTACCGCCACTTTTCTCGCACCACCATACTAAGAGTATGGTCCTGGAGTGGGGGGATTCACCTCTAGCATCATGCTGGAGGTAAATCCTCCCACTTTTCACCCAAAAAAAGGCAGAATCGGCGGAATTACAGCAGCAGTAAATTCGCTAAAAAGCCCCATAGAATCCAATGGATTCTCAAAGAAATGGGGATTAAAGGAATGGTTCGCCCAAAAATTTTTTTTTCAAAAATAGATAGGCAACATAAAAAAAAACGATTGGCGTTTTTTTTTTTCGAAGTCCCTATGTAAAATTTTGAGCAATTCAAGCTCAAAGATAGCACATGGGGGCATCCATTTTGTGAAATGGATGCCCGCCGCTGTGCTTGCTCTGGCTTTTGCTGCAGTTTTTCTTTGAGTTTCTCAGGCTCGAACCAGAGAAACTTAGAAAGAAAAACCGCAGCGTTTTCAAACACAATAACTTTGAATTTATGTTTGCGGTCGCTTCAAAAGCGACCGCAAACATAAATACAACGTTTTTAAAGCTGCGGTTTTATTTCTAAGTTTTTCGGGCTCCTACAGCCCAGAAAACTTAGAAAAAAAAAACGCAGCTAGTGCTTATATTTTTAAAGAAATAAATAGCACTTACCGAGATGCAGCTGCAGCTTTTCTGCCTGTAGTCTCCGGTCCGCGTCCTCCAAGTCCCGGCACCAATGAAGGAAAAGCCACCCAGTGGTAGCTTTTGTTTACTACAGCTGGCTGGCTTTTCCTTCATTAGTGCCGCAAATGCCTGCACAGGCGGGCAGCCATTTCACAAAATGGATGCGCCCATGCTTTTTCAATTTTTGAGCTTGAATTGCTCAAAAATTTACATAGGGACTTCGAAAAAAAAAAAACTCCAATCGTTTTTTTTTATGTTGCCTATTTTTGAAATAAAAATTTTTGGGCGAACCATTCCTTTAACTCTTCCACCACAACTTGCAATCCGCAGGTAATTCTGCCGGACCAAGTGGCACTAACGGTAATTACATTGGGTGGTATTCCCGCAGATTTACAGCCAGAATACCGCCCAACTCTTAATGAGGCCTAAAGTCTGAATGCAGTTTTATTATTAATCTTCATAGTCCTACTACGACCCTTTGATCCTTGGCACAGGCGACACTAACTTTTCGTGGAAGTTGTTCCACAGCGATTGATTTTAAAGTACTCGTGTAGCAACCGTTTTTTCTCGGGCCCCAACAAGCCATTCGAGTATTCATTTGGGCTATTTTTGACACATGGTGTTTGTGCTTTCTTGTCCATAAGTTTTCATGGCTTACGTTTGTTTGGACATTACACTCGTTGTCACTTAACTGGATTGAGATGTGTTTGTTGTCCCTAATATACCCCGTCATCGCTTGCAGACTTATTTTAGGCGTCAGGTCGGCCAAGCTTTGACCTTGAGAGTCGTTGTTACATTGGCGAGGTTTTGGCTCGCCGCAAGTATCTGAGATTGGGTCTAGAAGCTCTGAATAGTGCCTAGACGCCATGACCTTATCACCCCCTTTCAGCTGGCAAGCGGGGGCAGAAAAGTGAAACATTGCCGGATACACCAGAAATGACCTCTGCTCTGTGCATTCTCCATTGGGGGGCTCTGACATAGTATTAAGCGCAGCTCCTCTAGTCCATGACATCTGGTATAAAGAGAAAGAGAGTTCCACCATGCGCTGCCCGCCCAAAGGTGTGCTTGTGGAAACTATTTCCTAAACTGTCAAACTGTCAGTGACGTTTCAAACAAAAAGGACCGTGGGTTTAAGCATCTGTTGCAGAAATGTTTCTAGGCTCCAGGTGCCTGGTGCCAATCCTGGCAGTGGCCACTCCTTTTCTCGCCGGATAGGATTCTCTGAGGATGAGGGGCAGTCCACGGGGAACAATCCCATCGAAAAATGACAGTGGCTCTTGCAGAATTTCCTAACTCGGGGGTTAGAAATAAGGATTTCATGAGCATGGGGCCTTCACCGGGTTTGGAACTATAGATATACGTGCTCCCCATCATGGTGTCAGCCTCAGTCATCCATGTACATAACTATCAGAAAACATCAGCTCCCTCCATTATTGAATCACCACATTCCTGTATTAATTCACAGATAAAGAAACATATTGGGAATACTAACAAAGTGAAGTCAAATGTTTACTAACAAGACATGTATGGTCGCACTTTCTAACTTTTTTCTTTTGTTTTGTTACATAATGCAGATATTGAAAACAAATGGGAGCTGTTTTTTTATTTTATTTAAGTGCAGCACCACAATCCTACAATATAAAAGTTATACATGCACTTAGGGAAATAATGAAGCAATACAGTAAATACTTTGGCATTCACTGCACTAAACCATGGATGGAGTCACCATTCCAAAATGTCCGCCACTGTTGTGCTAGTTTTTTCCTTCTGCTTTTGGACGAGCACTGTAGGCGGCAATGAAGAAAGAGTGTGCTGAGAACGTATGCAACCACTTCAAAACCTTCGCCTCGCTCCGAATTTCAGTGCGTACATCCCACATCCAGCACGTCTTACGGTGTAACCTAAGTGTTTCACAAAAGTTGCTGGCGCAACTTTAACGTTTTTTGAATATACATTAAGTTACACTTTTGTGGGCTTGAACCTCATGCCTATTTACCCAACCCCAACACCCTGACACACTCCTGGGAAACTGCTACCAAAAGAAAATTCAGAAATACTTGGTAACTCACTTGTAAATCCTTTTGTGAATTCGGAGTAACTTCTGGCAAAAGTAGTTAATTATTCATGAAGGAGTAGGCATCACAGGCTCCTGGAAAAAGCTTTGTGAATTGACCCCATAACGTATTATAGCATTATTGTGTTGGAGGGAATATGAATACCTGAGAGGCCTGCATGTATAATCCATGGGGCTTGTGTGTACAGTGGCTCTTGCAGAATTTTCTAACTCAGGGATAGAAATAAGAATTTCAGGAGACGGAACTAAATGCAGCTCCTGGGTTCACCCAATACGCAGGAGCTTCCTCTGGGGAACAAGGAGCTACTACATAACTTCCACATGAGAGGCAATCTATATCCTCGGGTCATTGTAAATGACCCACTCATGTTTAAATGTCTTCCCAAGCTCCCAGAGTTAATGTCATATAAGCATGTTTGTATGGCACTGGTTTGTTGGCCTCCGGAGCCAAAAGTAGCTCCTGTTAGATGTTGGTGATTACACCTCAAAATTAGAGACGGGAGGATAGCTCGGGGGCACTGCGCTCGTCTTGGAAGCAAGACTACAACTGAGCAGAACCCTGAGAGGCTCGAGCCCATCCCGAAATGCAGTATAAGAACCCCATTTTACCCCTGAGTCCTAGCCTTTGCTGGATTGGCCAGCCATAGGCTGGGCAAGCTTCTGGATATACAGATGCGTCTCTTTAGTGACTATGTAAACTGCAATTATATGTAATTGCATGTTTGCAGATCATGAACCTGATGTAGTTTGCATTATTCGGCTTGCTAATTGAGGGAAAAAGAGAATCATTACTTTGCAGCAAATGTTTTATTTTCTGCCTAGATATTTTTGCAAGCTGCACCCGTTACTGTGGAAACCGGCCAGTAGTTTATTCTCTTCCTCCGGTGGGAACAGTGGCCATCTTCGCGGATTTAACAATATGAGCTCCTACTGCAGAGTGTCTGCTGGACCATATGACCGTGAGCAGCCTGATCTGAGGGTGGTGTGGGGCGGGGTGGGGGGGGGGCTGCGTGCTTCCGTGCATGCCAACAAGTGTCCCGGTTCCATGTCAAATCCCAAAAGCTGCATTTAGAGTGCAGTACTGCAATTCCCCTCGAATTAATCTTACAGGATGGGTTTTTCTGCTGGGTGACCGGCAATGCAAAAGGTTAGTGACCTGATTAATTTGCAAGCTTTCTCCTTCCTGCTGGATGCTTGTAATCCCTTTCAGGCGGGGTCCTTGCCAAGAGCTTTAGAATGAGCCTGCTCAACCAGTTCCACTCCAAATAAATGCATTCTCTGATAACGCAATATCATTTGCTACTTTTCATCCTCCAAGGGCTTCAAGGCACTTTTCAAACTCATGTATATTGCTTTTTCAACATATTTGGTTTTCATTCACCTTCCACATAAGAATAGACTAGCTCAACAGAGCCAACAGTTGCTTCATTAAACATTTCAGCACGTGCTTCCGACATCCACACCCTCTTCAATTTTTTGAAAATGTTTACGTTTTAAAAATAACTTCTGGAAGACTACAGCTTTAGTTTAATGGTGGGGCAGGGAACTCTCACCTGACCCTCCCCTCCGCATGTCCGCTGCGTACGTTCCTTCCGTGTCGCTTATTCACAGATCGGCGAAGACGTGTGAAACTCTCTAGAATGTTCTCCTCTCTCTTCAATGGTTTGTCATGGTAAACAAGATGAATTGGTTAAGTTCTATCTAGCCGTCCTCCTGAGCAGACCTGCATACCTGTCTACATCAGCTTGGCTTATCGTGGAATTGCTTCACAACCACCCACCCTACCTTGGCACAGTGAAGTTTGCCATTCTTTGGAAAACTAGGGAATGTGTTGTCCAAATTGGAGACTTTTCAAAGAGGCACAGTGAGGTCTGTGAACACTCTACCTTCATAAATATCGTTCAGCCGAACGTTTCCAAAGTTCCTTTGCTACTTTTTGGCCGGGCCCAGACAGAGCAATCGACTAATGTATATGTAGAGGAGGAGCCAAGTGCCTCTACCGGAAGTCCCGCCCTCATTTTGCCTATATGTTGGCAACTGGAAATTGTGGCATGCGCAAAGCCAATAATGGTCCCTATACCGCAAAGAGTCCTTGAAACAAGGTATCCATTGAGAAAACCTCATATGATGTACCCGTGAAGAAATGACAGTCTTCTGAAGGAAATTCCGGAAGAAATGTGAAGATGAGTGAAAGAGAAGACTTTTGACGTCATATGAAGCAGAAATGACGCACCCAGAAGAGATGCCAATGAAGAGAGTGCATAGACCTTATAGAATCTGATGGCAAAGTAAAGAACTGAGCAACATTTCATGAGCAAAATGAAGATTGCACGTGTGGAGAGCACTGACAAAAATGCAAAGCCATTTTATAATTGTACAGATGCGGTAACGCAAGTAGACTAATCATAAGGCTGGCTATACGTAGTGAATAGACTGCAGGCAGTGCCGCCAATATATATATATGTGTGTATAGAATCTGCATAGTCCACAAAGCATTTGAGCAAACTTGGACCCCGTGAATAGAAGGGCTGAAGGTGTGGCACAGTAGAATAAAACAGCTGATTGTGAAAGAAGAGTCGAGAAGACGTGTCTGGCCTAGTGTCAAGGGTTGGGGCAGCCAAGAAACTGGTTATCTATTCGAGGCGATAAAATGAATGTGAGAAACAAGACAGGCTCCTGTTGAGGTGTAATGGAAAAACACTAGAAGTGCCAGGTTTTATTCATTTAATAGTATCAAACACAACAAAGGAGCTCAAACCGTGGTCTCCAGTGACATGATCAGATGAAAATAGACTTTGGGCAAGCTACACCGAGACCAGAAGATAAGGCCATGCTCACACTCCCTTTTATTCTCCGGCAGAGTGATCGTTTGCAAGGCAGAGTTCAAATAACTAATTGAATGGCAGGCAGTAGGAGTGATGATGGATGTTGGGCCAATTGGATGGGGAGGCCTGGTCAAGTATCCCCCCAGCACCTGGGGTGCCAGCTTGCATGCTGCTAGCAAGTGGAATATTCCAGAAGGGTACAAGCGTGCCAACCAATTGTAGAGGGCCACGTTGCAAAGAGCCCTATAGTTCGAAAGCCAATAAAACGTTGTGTATTAGTATGACACGGAAGATGACTTGCGCTAGGGGTGGGCTAAGCTGTCCACCTGACTGTAGTGACCCAATCACGATCCCATACCCCATAGAAAGTATATTTAGATGTTCCCTTTAAGCCTATCACAAACCCCAGTAGGTTTTAATATGTTGCCACGTAGTATGACGTCATTGATGACAAATGTTTGCTATAAAGCAGTTTTTTTCATGTGAATCATTGAGAGAGAATACTTGTGCAGCGTCTGTTGATGTCCGTTGTACTCTGTTTTAGACAAATCCAATTAAAACAGTTGTGTTTTACCAACTTCCTGAGTCTGTCTGATTATTGGTGTCAGAGTAAAATCTGCCTCCCCATCCACATGAGATACTGTTACCTCGCCTTAAAGGTCCTACGGGTTCATATATGTGAATCAGACCGGCTTCAGTATCGTCAGTTCATAAAGACCTTCCACAAAAGCATGGGACCGCTCTGATATTTCTCACTATGGAACTTACGCTAGAGAGCTTGGCCATTCAGGTGGCCACCGCAGCCTGTAGACTACCGCTTTTCCCACTGATCCATCGGATAGGGAATCTCGGGAACTTGATGGATGTGGAAGGAAAGTGTTTGCTTTTGCCAATTTGACCCACTGAGCCTTGACACTTTATGCACTATGGCTCTTGATATGCACTCAATTTGGGAGGAAGTAGAAACAGCTGGGCAACACCTGCATCTGTATTTATAGGCCCTTACAAGCAGTTAGCCCATGATGGGAAAGAAAACTCAAAACAACTTTTGGAGTTGGTGGCTTCACATTATGGATTGTGCGGCAAGGTGGGAGGGAAACTCTCCCCGGTGTACCCTGGAAATCGGAATCTCTATAGTAAAGGACAAAAAGGTGTGAAGTGAGGAGAAAAAACAGCAAGGCGACGCTAGGCTACAGGGAGCGGCAGAGGTATGCTGAGAACAAAAAGGAAGCAGTCCAGGTGATGCAAGAAAAACCAGCAAACCGGTTTTGATATCAAGAGGAGGGATACAGAGCTGAGGCATCAGAACGGAGATAGATGTGAAGGATGGATGTTGGCTTAATTAACTCCCAGGCCCAGCTCTCTCCAGCAATTGAAGTTAAATGACAGTGAGACGGCGACAGCCGATTCCGGCTGCTGTAGTAAGCAGGTTAGAAGACAAGCAAGAGAAAGATGCTGAATAAAGGATCGGGGTAGGAGCCGGAGAGAAGGCATTGCTCGACATAGATCTCATCTACCTATAGTCACAGGGTCAGTGGCTTGACCCTGTCGGGGGTAGGAGGTAATGGGGAGCAGAAAAGTTGGGGATGAGATAAGGTCCCAAACATCTGGGGGAAGTAAGATAGCAGACAGAAGGAGGAGCAGGGACTTGGAAGAAAGACTGTAGGTGTAACCATGTGAGGGGCTTGACCATGTGAGGGAGGAACGAGGACCCCTCACAGAAATGAGTGAGGAATTCAGGGAATCCCAGTCCCTATCCCCCTTTGTGTGCCAGCAATGTCTTGAATGGTACAACTCTTCATCACATGTGTTATAACAGTGTTTCTCACCAAAGGGAAACACCAAACTCTCAACAGTGGTAGCTTTGGGAGAGCAGTCAGGCTCAACTCAAGGGAGGGGGGAGGCTGGTAGTGAAATAGTTACATCACAAAGTTAACCGAAGAAAACTCACAACATTGGTATACTTTAATAAATTGTCTATATTGATGTGGTAAAATAAGTACTTTGGTTAAAACATACCACAGAGGGAAACGTAGTGTATATGTAAAACAGTAATGGTCAATTAATACTTAACCCTCTTCTAAACAGCATGTACTGACCACTACCTGCTGGTAGCCACATCACAGGGATAAGGGACAGGAAGAAAAGGGACACCTAGAAGATAACACACATTAACAGTCATGATCCGGACCGAAAATGCCATTACACAGTAAAAGGAATGCCTAGCCTTCTAGTACATATTAACCTGATTGATACAAATGCACACCATATATTAAATACAGCACTTAGAGGGAGGGAAATGTTTATTACTTTAGTGCCCAAGCCACTAAGAACTGTGATCCATTTGGACTGATAGTATCAAATCTGTAAGGCCACAGCACGCTCCTACAAAGCTGGATACATTAGTAAGTGGAAGTTATTGATTGTAGCACAATAATTCCAATCCTTTAAAAGTACATTAAAGAAACAGTGGGACATACTAAAGTGTTACTCTTTCGCCTAAAAATTCATAGATCAACTGATGACCCAAGTAAAGTTTCAAATACAGGTAAGAGTTTCAGATACTTTTTAAGTTCCCCATAAAAATCAACGAGACAATGTCAGAAGTGTGGAGGGTCAGAAGGAGGACGCAAACTCTCTGAGGACATTTTCAAGGTATTTTATTAAAGAACAATATGCAGGTTTAACTATGCCTATTGGTATAGGGTGCTCCCTACCTTAGTAACTAACTAAAGTACTTGTCAGTTGTCGGGAAATGTTCCGAAGGAAAACATCTGCTGTCCAAAACTAAACCTTATTGGCCCTACCTATTATTTTAACAACTAAGGGGAGGAGAATGACTCCCATTTCCTGTTGGCTGCTCTTCTAGATCTTTAAAGTTCTTGTCAATAGGCAGGTTTTAAATAGTCTCTTTTGACTCTCTACACCAATTCCTGTAGTTGTCTCACAAGGCTTTTGGCTTTCTTCCCTTCTTTACGAGTTAATCCCCTTGGCCTTGGTCGAACCTTTGGATCTGGGCTAATGATCTCTGAATATTTGTCAAAAGGGTATTTTCCTATTTGTTGTCCGTTTTATGTGACATTATAGTTCACCCTTCCTGGGTGTAATTTAACTTGTGTTGTATATATCTCTGGGGTTTCTCTCGTTGCCTCTTTATAATGTTCTTTCTCTGTTAAGCTCCGCTCAGTGTTCCTTGAGTTATGAGAAGCTTACCCCTCTTTGTAGGATCGTGTAACCCACTTTCCGTCGATTCCTCTCTCAGGATTGTTTATGATTCTCTTTCTCTCATTAGTACTGCAATAATCTTTCTCTATTAAGCTCCCCTCAGTGTTCCTTGAGTTATTAGAAGCTTCCCCCTCTTCATGTGAAAGTGTTTTCCACGTTCCTGCAATCCCTCTCTCAGGTCTGCTTATGATTCCCTTCCTTTGATTACTACTGTTCGAGTTCATCAAGTTTGCTTTTAGGATTTTGCCATATATACTGAGACAAGTCTCTGCTGTTGCATAATGAGCCCCTCTCAGCCCTTCCGGTTCTCTCCAGGATGTTTACTTTGCCAGAGTATCGTCTCCGGGCCTGTGTCGATCGAGGACCTTCTCCTTTGCTTGATTTCCTTGTCGGCTCTCAACCGCTGGCGTCCTCTTCTTCTGTGCCTCTCATTCTTTCTTGGCGTATCGGTTTCTCAAAGGGCAACCAGACTGGTTGTCCGTCCCTTAGCAGTATGGTCAACCTTGTTTTACAATCCACCTGCCCACCACAGAGTTCTTGTGGTCAAGCCACCATCGCGCTTCGGGCTCTGCTTGTCTCTGCTTCTCGCGTCCATAAAGGGCAACTAGGATGGTTGTCCGTTCCTTAGCAGTACAGCCTCAGCATTATTATATGGGCCCCCTGCGCACCAGAAAGCTTACCTGGTCACGCCACTGTCGTGTTCTGATATCCGCCTGTCTCTGTTTCTCGTCTCCTTCCAAACTTTTAACACTTTCAAAATTTGCGGGCTCTGCAGTGTTCTCTCGCTCCACCTCCTTCAGCTCTTACGCTATCAGGGGGCTACCTCTGCATGCGTAAGTCTTCTTCTAACCCCTCTCTCGTTGCTTCATATGTCCTGCACTCTTTCTTCAATGTCCTCACCCAAGTTGATTGAAGACATTTATTTAAAGAGATATTTCCTCTTTTCCCCTGACAATGGTATAAGATATCTTTCTCTTCAGCCAAGCCGGGGGGACTTCACGCTACTTTGGATATTAGATAGTGCCATATATGCCATCATGTGAAACAGGTAAGGGAGATCCTGCAGGGAACGGGAGTCCTTGTATCCAAAGGGGGAGTCTCTCCCAGTGAAGTGCCACTTGCCTGTACCCTTTGGGAGCGTGTTGTGGAGCAGGCTCACCTCCCTAGCATGATGGGTCGGGGGGCGATCCTTCTTCATGAGACGTGACAAATTCGTTTGATTTGTCACAGTCGGCACAACCTTGGTTATAGGGAAAAGGAAGGAAGGTTCCAGTTCTACCACGCAAGTGCAGAGGAGACAGCAACTGAGTGCAGGGGAAATCAGAGTCGACCCTCTTAAAGAGCTCCAGTGCCAGCTGTGAGACCCAGCCACCCCAAGAAGAAGAAAGGAAAAGTAGGATCAGGCCAAAGTAATGGCAAAATGCAGTAGGGGGGGACCTGTGAAAACCCAAGACCATAGACCATGGGGAATAACCACAACTCATTGGCAATTGTAATTGTAATTGGTTATTTATAACGCGCTTAAGACACAGAGGTGTCCAAGCGCGGAACTGGGATCGAACCTGTGTTGCCTTGCTTCCAAGGCGAGAGCATTGCCCCTGAGCTATCCTTCAGTCTTTCATCTATGATTTCATTTCTACAGCCATGAAACAGCGCATTCTGTAAGTCTTTCAGTTGAGTGACACAGATGCTGTTTATGTTCCCTCCTAAGGAAGACAAATCCTTGCCCTGATGAAGGACTTGTGCTGAAATGCATTGGCCAATTCTTCATGTCTTCTTCTGTATCAGGTTTTATGAAACAATTGTGTTATCAAAGACTTCAGTTATTCATTTTGGACTTGAGTTTGCTATACCTTTGAGATGAACAGTAACAAACATGATTGTTTACAACCAGCTTGTGCGAGCACAACACAGAAGTAAAGTTATTTGGTCCTTTCCTTTCAAGAATTTTGAATATCTCACCAACCCAGGATCGAGAGGTAAGTACTCACAAAGGTGGTTCCTGAAAACACAGTTCAGCAACAGTGAAACAACCCTGTGAGTACAAGACCTTCTTTTGCCTGGCAAGGCGGTTTACAGGACTCAGTCACCCAGCCATTTGAACCCCTGACCATTGATGACTGAGACGGCCCAAAAGAAGAACAATCGGCCACAAACTGTGAGTGAAAGCAACAGTGAAGATGGCTCCAGGGTGGTTAAGATATAAGGCCTTACAGATTGACAGTTTGATGGACAAAGAGGGGCAGCCAACCAGCAGAAAACTGTCCTCAAAGGAAGAGACATTGGACGTAATCCAAACGAACAGGAGAGGATGGATATTGGTGTCACACTACCCTGCTGGACAAAAGTGTTTTTTTACCCCAAGGCACAAGGCCAATTCAGTAGCTGCCAAGCAAAGCCATAGAATCATAGTCTGGCCTAAACCAGCCCCCCAAGCACACACAGCAACACTCAAACAAAGGTTTTGGTGGCCCGCCAAACAGACTGCTTCTAAAAAAATGCCAAACTTCCAGGGTCCACCGACACAGTATGCATATTGCCCTTTCTAGGACTAGGGGCTAGTCTAAGCAAGTGCTAACTACATTAGTGGATGCATGATTGGCCTAGCAAGCCCTTTTTTGCATAATGGCTATTTTAGGTCTTCTTGCAAATCAAAGGAAAGTCCCAAAAACAAAATGGCTGACAACAGGACTTAAAAAAATACATTAGCACCCAAATGGTCACCAAAAAGGTACATTGAATTGCTAATGCAGCACATTGTATTGCACCCATGGTGACGCCAAAACTAAATTACACCTACTCTCTAAAACCAATGCAGGGTGAATGATCACCCTAGAGCCAAATACAGTGCTTATCAAGCACCTCTGTCCTAGGAGCCACATGATCTACCATAAAGCCATTTACTGAAAAGGGTTGCAGCAGTTGGGGACTTCACTAGATCTCCCTCTCACCACAAAAAAGATAATGATCCTAAAAATTCTATGTTGAGGGATCCCATAAAAGGGACAACAGAACCCAGAAAATGTAATTCTGCCCTGAGAGAGGGAATAGGGGCTGGGTATGTGAGATAATAGAGTGCCCCATATTTTAATCAAGAAAATCAAGCATGTGAAGTATTGAGTGAGCACGGGCATGGCACAAATGTAGCGGGATAGAACAAGTTCCGCTAGCCAATGAGTTGCACTTTGGGATACTTTGTAAGCTTCTTTTTAATTTAGTCACTGTAGTTTGTAGGTTTGTATTGTGTTGACCATTGTCTCCACCCATCCTGTTTTCCATCTGGTTGGCATATTATGGCTATTAATGCCAAACCGGCACAAGCCGCAGAGGATTATTGTGGGATTTTTATCTTGATATCTGATGCCCAATAAGTAGGAAAGTTCAGGTTGTACTTTGGTGTGGCACCTTATTAATATTACTGCTATTATCATTATTATTCATATTCTTTTTTTATTGGTTAGCGCTTCATTCCGGACTACTCCTGCTTGAACCTAGCATACTCTTCTATGATAGGACACGATAACCCTGTATGAATTTGAGATAATTTGAAAAACATGTTGGCATTTTACAAATTTTGAAGTGGGTTGAAATTGTAGGCTTGTTCTTTTTGTTGGGACTTGTAGAGAATGGCCTGGTAGATTGCTCACCAGTTATGTGCTGGCCTAAAATGGTACCATTCTGCCCTTCGCAAGTTTGAATCCTGCGGATTTGCCATCACAGCCCTTCATCCTTCTGAAGTCGATAAATTGAGCGCCATTAGATTGGGTATTAATAGCACCTGTTATTTCAGCGCTTGGAAATGTGAGGAATCTTGAATTATGTAAGAACACAATTATTATTGGTCGAATTATTCCTTTCTCTGGTCTTGTATGGGTGATGCGCTATGTAATACATGCCCACCATTTATTCAGTGAAGACATTTCTCACTGGTGACCACAGTTCTGCATTGTTGAGTACGCTGTGAATTCCCCTATCACCGCCAGCAGTGGCTGAGTCTCTTCACAGCACATGGCATCTATTGAACAACAAGTGTTAGACAGTTCGGGTTCCTCAATGGGTGCCACATCTGAACCATGTTGTGCAGCTCTTTCTGTACGTGACCCATTTGTCCCTCTTTGTCTCTGCCCATAGGATTCGGATGGCCGGCATCAAAGGCCTGCAGGGTGTTGTGAGGAAAACTGTCAATGATGAGCTTCAGGCAAACATCTGGGATCCACAACATATGGATAAAATTGTGCCATCCTTGTTGTACAACCTGCAGTACGCCGAAGAGGCAGAGAGGTGAGTGCTCGTCTTTCCCATCTTCACAGGTGTGTTATGTTTCTATGTTTTGTTCTATTAGTGTACCCCTACCTCCCATGGCTGCAGTGCAATGTGCAGATTGGCCTGTCTGTGAGCTGCATCAACAGGCAGAGCTTTCAGATTAGTGCCAATGCCACAGTGGCACACACAGATCCGCGGGCAGAACTTTCAGCACAGTGTTGCTTTTCATCACAGGAGTGCCACACTGAGAATAGCCTCGCCGCCCCCAACGTGCCCGGGCCACACCTGACTGATGTACTAGCAATCCCACCCACAACCTGCTCCTTACCTTCAGGGTAATATGCCTGCTCCCAGCCTCAACAATCTACGCTGGGCCTTACCTAGCAGATGCAGCCCAGTCTCTCCCGTCCAACCGCACCCTCATCACCACTCTGTTGCATTGCTGGAGCGCACCTGACAGATGCAGTGCAGCTGTTTACAAAACCCCAACTTAACCCTTTAACTCTGTTTATAGGGCTTTTAACTCCAGGTTCAGTCCTCGCGCTAGCTCTATAAAGCCTAATGAGCACCCTTGGCGGGTGCGGCAGCCAATCGGGTTGCTCCAAATCCGGGCTCAATCTACCGGTGCAAGCCACAGTCTGGAGCAACACACGTGGCGCTGGACCCAGTGCTGCTGTTTTCCCTCCTACCCTTCCCACCAGCCCCTAAAATCCAGCTCCACAACACCCTCCAACGTCTCACCTGAAACGGGCACCTCCACCCGGGCCCACTGTCTTCCTAACTTCCTGGTCATTGCCATGGAAACGGAAGAGGGGCACAGAGCAGGGCTGGCCTTCCATTTACATGGCAATATTGACTCTTCCTGGCTGCTGCTGCGAACGAAGCAGCAGAGACAGCTTTATATTTCTTTTAAATTGCTGTTGGCATCTCGAGGGTTTGCGTCGGGGTGATAGTACAAAGGCAATAATACTGCATTCCACTGGCTTTACTGGCCCGGTAATGGTACTGGGGCCTGTAACTTGGGCCCCGATCCATTACCAGCCGATGAAGCCTGCAGGACACAATATTATTGCTTAATTCTAACCATGGGGAGTAATGTGGCATTTTCTGATTGCTTACACTCTGGGCTATATTTGTTGATGCAGCCTGATGTTTCAGCCATATCACTAATTACTGAGTGATGCCCTGCTCCAGCAGCCGTCCTCCCACTCTGCCTCTGCTCACTGCTCTGTTGACTGCCTCCTCTCGCTCGCCCAGCTGTGACAACACTTTCTGCTGCCATTTTCCAGATTACTGGTGCGAAAGGTCTTGTTGGTGACACTGAGCACAAGGAAGCCTACACTTCCAGCTTATGTCCGTGATTTGTACCACTGAGCTCTCATGGCACTTGTAGCCTGACTCCGGCATGCTAATAGCTTTAAGCACTCCCCCGAGGGCTACACTGTGTGGATGAGTCCTTAAGCACACCTTTACGCCCTCATTAACTGTTGTGAGTGGGCTAGAAAGGTATTGACCTTTCCCTTCCAGGTGTGACCACTGTCCTCTAGTGCTTCGCTGTGTTCTAATGCTGGTGCTCCTCGTAACCTACACACGAGCGAGCAATTGCATGTTTCCTGCATAGTTCCCTGAATTCTAGAGATGCCCGGGTATGTAGATGATGATGATGCTGCCCCTCATCCTACCCCAAGTCACTGCCAGGATCCAAGGTTGATTCACACTACACTGTACCATCACCGGCCCTTGTGTAGCCCTTTTCAGGTGCTTTCCTGCACGCGGGCCTGACTGAGCTCACCTGCCAGTATCTACCAAAACCATTTTGCTGGAGGTAGATTTCTTTAGCTTATTTTTGGTGTTCATCAACTCCTATAACCAAGGCAAATACTGCAATTATGAATTATGTATTTGTGTATTATTTAATCCTAACACCTAGGTCCACACATCCTGCTCTCTCCAAGCTACCCGAGACTCAGTGATCCGATTCCCCCTGTTTTCTTCCCTGGTTGCTTGTAGATCCCTTGCTGGCAATTGCCCACCCTCGCCCTCCCCTGTTAGTCCACCACTTCATTTTTCTCTGCTTCCCTCATGTGTTCTTCGCCCTATGATTGTAAAGTGGTCCATTGCTTCCCGAAGCTAGGTCTGTGCTCAGTATATTCTCTAATAATAATTATTATTATTTAGACATAACACATGCAGTATTTAACAAATGTGGTGGCTGCAAAACACTGTATGCACATTTTTAATCTAGTCAATGCGCATTCAATATTGCAGGCAATATCAAACTCTTAATCACAGGGTGTGTAAATAATAATAATGGAAGTGTTCATTGAAATGCTGCCTGTCTTTCCCCATTATCGCCTGACTCTTATTGAGGCTTTGAAAGTTCTCAAGTTAGAAAGGGTGAGGAACCTTTGCTGCTTGCACATTGTCACCCTGCTCAGTATATCATAAACTAGCACTAAAAATCATGAACTGCGCTGATGCTCCCCTAGCAGGCAAGATGTGAAACAAAGCATAAGTGAATGCTTGTATTGTACCAGAATGCTTTACCCTCAATCCAAGAAAACCTGTAGAAAGTTAATGGTAGATGTTCAGCTTTCAAGTGCGCCTTCATTGCCACCCTGTGTTATCGCGTTCCAGCAGTGATGTCGCGTCTCCCTCCTACTTCCAGCCGCTCACCATCTCCACTGCAAGCCGCCGACAAAGAGAAGGAGAGCCCAGCCGAACTGGCCGAGCGATGTCTGCGGGAACTTCTGGGGCGCGCGGCCTATGGAAATATCAAGAACGCCACCAAACCGGTGCTCATGTAAGAACCTGTTCATCCTGTAGACCTGTTGAGCAGACTAGGCACGCTGCCTAGCCTCTAGAGCAGCCTACACTTTTATTTATGTATATAATTGATCACAAAAGAACCTACAATAGATATGTTTGCGTATAGATCCATTTTCTGTCTTTAGTGTCCCAAACCCCTCACCATCGTACACGTTCGGGCTATGTAGTATCCATACGAGTTCTACTGATTTAAATCAAGATTTGTTTGGTATGTTTCACCAATGCATGATGACATCACATTGCTTTAGAGATGCAGTGTGTTTTATATAGCTCCTTCTAAGGGAAACACTTGGGTAGCAATTTGATGGCCAGGCTGCACAAGAACTTCCGAAGATTGCTGCACTCAAGGACTTTTAACAATACTTGCATTTAAAGACCTATTGAGAATGTTATGTCTTTTTGCTTCTACCGTTTACATACCGTTTAAAAGGTCATCCTTAACAACAAAAGCACATTACACCCACGCGGGAGTACCTCCTTAGCCTATGTGGCCTCAACGTCGTCAACAGTCCCAATGTTGAAGCAAGGCCATCTCCAGAAACGTATACCAAGATGAAATTGGAAGTGGGGAGAGGGGGAGAAGGGGAGTATGATGGAAATAAAATAAATGATCTTTATTTATAAACAAAATGGTGTATAAAACCGAGAAAAGATGGTGGAAAGGAGAAAGTCCAACTGGACCAGTATCTGTCCAACAGTGGAATGCAGGTACATAAACTGAGGGAGGGGGCCAACTGAGTCAAAGGAGGGCAACATTGAGGACCACACACCTCAAAGGAAAGGGTGAAATTAGACCCCTAGTTTCAGGCCCATGACAAGACACCCCACCAGGCAGCCCATGCAGCTGCACTGTAGTCACCATATGATAAAGGTGAAATGTGGGGGATGGAATTCACCATGGGAGATGGGGCAACTACCTGTCTGCAAGGGTGGCAAAGAGGTTCAGAAGCAAAAAACATGCGTCCACACTGTAATTCATCCAGAGTTTTCAGAGCATAGCTGTCAAGCTTATCACTTGCATACGTGACGCCTCAAGTCAGTACTGTATTTTTCAAACTGCATGCAGGGACTTGTAGGCCCACTCTGACAAAGGGTTAAAAGAAATTACAAGTTCCAGCAAGCAATTCGAAAAAAAACTGGACTGCCCTGAGGTGTCATGCATGGAGCTGGGAAACTTGGCAGCTATGCCAGAGTCATTCTCAGCCTCGAAGAGGGTAGACAATGCCAGTCCTCTCTCATGCCAAGCACTGTGGGAGAGGGGGAATTCTGGGAAATAACATCCACAGGTGGGTCTGTAAAGCCGTGATGCACCAGGGCTACAGGGGCCAACAAGATCGTCATCATGGAAGGTCATGGGAGCAGAGGACAAGTATAGTACACAATGTGCTTCGTCGTCCTACCGCCGTGCCTCCCAAACTCGCTATGCCAACTAGTGATGACCCCTGGCGACGGAACTTCTCAGCTGCAACTTGCATTTGCAACAATTCGTTCCTCCATCTGTTCATCAGCCACTTCTGGCCAAAGGCAATTATGCCCCAACTGCCTTGCTGCCACTGACCGCTGCATGCCCTCAACCTCTGTCTTCTCCCAACCGCTGGCCACAGTGCAGCACTACAGAGGTGCCAGCCGCTTCTTCTCCACCTAGCACAAGTGTGTGCTTTTAGCCATATTGCATAGGATGTACTCAAAGTCATGGTTAGATAGCTTCTGGTGGAACAGCAACATTTCACATTCTCTTGTCTACTTGGATTTAAGAGGCCCATTTTTTAATTTCTTGTTTTCACCTTTTTCCTCAAAGGCATCTGGACAATCACAAACTCTGGGAGCCCCAAATATTCGCCATCCGCTGCTTCAAGATCATCATGTACTCCATACAGGTAATAGGGGAATGGGATATATGCGAATACCAATGGGAGTCCAGTCCCGCTTCACTAGGCCAATCAGATGCATAGTCACAGCAACAATGGGGTGAATGCACAGAAGGTTGAATGTTGCATCTTCACAGCTTTCTGCAGTGGCTCATTTGCTCTTAGGTAAACCAAGCCTACCAATACTGATTCATGAAGAAATGCGCTGCAGTGTTTAATGAGCGCAACACAGGTATGCTAAGAAAAAGTCCTTATTGAGTACAAGCTTTGCTATCCGGCAACCCATTAACCACAACACTCCATTAACTGACATCTGCATCTGCCGTGGCTGGGAATGGTAGCGTTCTGTCAAGGAAATTCAAGTTAGCCACGTTTTTAGGTTCTGGGTGGCAGGGAGCTAATGAAGCAGGCGGCCAGGAAAATTTGCTAGGAGGCCTTTTGCTGTTTTCTGGCTCCTTCGGGCCAACAGCAGACATATAGGCATATTTGATTATTCATTGGCAGCCTCATAATTAAGCTTTTACTGTATTGTATTATTCTCTGCTCCTTTTATATTATGTTCAGCTGCAGTTGAGCTGGTGATATTGTAGCGACTCTGGTCGATGACGAAATTGGAACATTGATATTTGTTTCTTAAGAACAGAGTTGCTGCTTTAAAACTTCTGACACAGTAAACACATTGAGAGATTATCTGCTTCTCAATAAAATTGCCAGTAAAGCAGCTAGAACTGCATGGCAACATGACTCGGTGTGCCACTCTGGATTGTTGTACCATCATTTAGGAAGTACCCATCATTGCCGCAAATACACCCAAAGAATGCCAATTACACAGAACCAATTAGTTCAAATAAAACAAAATTATAAGAAAAATACATAGAAGGGAAAAAGTGCAGAATTGGGCCTCTAATTGATAAGCTAATTCACAGACACAATACTGAAAAACATTTCAAGGGTCAGTGCTAAGTGAATGTTCCTACCATAGGTCCCTAATGTTGGCTGTTTTCTTTTGTTATCAAGTTGTAAAGTGTAGTGTCTTGGGCTGTATCTGGGATTGTATGTGTACATGAGTAGTGATGGATTGTATGGAATGTGGGAATTGGATAGACCTGAGGGTCTCAGGGATGTCAATTGGGACTGCAGAATGGGAGCCCCGACTAGAAAAATGTGCTTACCTGAGACTCCTGCTCTTACTGTCTAACTGCTACCTGCAACATTAAAGAAACCTTCTATTTCTACTTACCTGGGTCCAGATTCCTTGAGTGATTACTACCATACATGGGCAGCAGATGCATCACTGAGCACAATCAGAATAACTTGCTGATCAACTCCTGCACTTACACAACAACCCTCTTTCGGTCATGTCTGCGATCGGGATTAAAAGACCAATCACAGGAAACTTAAGTTTCAGTTGTTTTAATAATGACCTTTTACAGTGTGGGGGCAACATAATAAATGGGCTGGCAGCAAAGTACAACTGAAATGTCAGGGTTAGTCAGACCGCTTTGACTAACTAAAGGTTTATGGATACTAAACATTTAAAAATGGCTTCTCTCCAGCTTTGTGTTTCCCATGATTTCCTCCCTGGAACAGTTTTTATTTTCAACAAGAGAAGGACTTACAATAATGTCTGTGGATCCAGGACCTGCCTTCTTTCAAGTTTTCTAAGGATTCCAGAGATTTTCTGGTTTCACAAGGATGTCTCTCCTACTCTTTCTCCTTCTCTTCTGTGACCTGGTTTTACCAGTCTGCTGTCGATTGTCTTTTTTCGGGAACCCCGCTGTCTGCTCCTAAAGCATGTTCTCTCATCGGAATCAGTGGGCTCCCATAGCAAAGGAATAGGAATAAGGGGCCTGGGTAGTTTGTGTGACATCTCCCACAGTTCCAGATGTGAACCAGGAGGGCTTGGCAGAACGAGAGGGTGACCTCCTATTCTCAGCCCTTAGGAATGGCAGGTTACTCCCTTTGCCGTCCGTTCTTCCAGGCACGGTTTCCTTTTCTGCCCCCTTTCTTCATCTACCAGTTTTGCTTCCCCTTTTCATATTTCTCACTTCACGGCGTCAGTCTTCTGAATTAATCTTTCTTCAAACTTTCAGTCTCTCCCCCTAGTTAACGACCTCCAATACGTACACTTCTTTCTTTCCACTCCCCACTCCTTGTCACCTTCGTCACCCCCCTTTGTAAACATGCCATCCCCACTCTTTAATTCCAAATACTCTACCTTTCCTCCCACCTTCTTTATTCCTTTGGGTACTATTCCCAATAATCTAAAATTCCTACCTCCTTTTTCTCACCTTGAACCCTGTGGGCACTACAGTCATTACACTTGAATCCTTTCTTCTCACTCCCACCTTCTTCCTCCCCTTTAGGCACTTTTCCTCTGAGCACCACAATCTCCTTTTCAATTCCCAGTCTTAATGACCTATATGCCTCTTTCACCTTCTGTACAGCTCTGGTCCCGTTCTTCACTCCGCTCACTACCACCCACCTTCCTATGTTTACTTTCAATACTTCTCTGTTTTTCCAAGTTTCTTCACTCGCCTGGGTACCATATTGGCCCTTTTGGGCACTGCCCTCTTTCTCTCTACTTTGCAGCTCAGTGATCTCTAGATCTCTCCCACATTCTCCACCCCTCTGGGCCTCATTCTTTCCAAATAACCTCAACCTCTTTAGTAACAACTCTCTCACTTCTTCCTCTGACTTCAGCTGTCATGGCTCTGGGTTTCTGCAACTGTCCTCCAGCTCCCTGGTTCCAGTGTTGCCCAGCCTCCTGGATGTCTCCTCAGTGCTCCTGCTCAATCGCTTGCTCTTTCCATCAACCTTCTACAAACACACTCTGTTCTCCCCTCTAAGGCCTCCATCTCCTACTCCAAATGCCATAACCTTCAGACTGAGCCCTTAAGTTTTGATAGGGCTGTGTCCTCCTCCCCCTTGGTTGAGCACCCTGTGAGGGTCTGCACCTGTGTTTTGAAATGGGTGAGAGGCTGTTCTAGGCTTCTTTTAATTGGCTCTCCTGGATTAACTTAGCATTTTGAGAATGGGACCAAGCCCTCATCTGGCAGCCTGTCTGCTATCCAGGAATCCGTTTCCCCCCCATAATGGGACCCTCCCCATAACTCAACTGTAGGCCATAATTAGAACGCTTGGGGAGGCATCCAGCCCCTGGTCACACCACGAGGGATCCTTACAGTGATGCAGGGAACGTTGTCACACCTGCAAAATAGAAATAATGGCCACAACAAACCCAGCAACTTAACTTCAAGTTCAATTGTTTAATTGACAAATTCATTGTCCACCCATATCACCTGAAAAAAAACACGAACATATTCTGCACTTCCAAACATTACATGCTGCAGGAGAACCAACGATTATTACATTTAGAAAGTAAAGGTCCTCATGCACAAGAAACACTCATCACACATGATATCAATAACTTTATCAAAGCAAACACCACCCCTTCCCATCTGCAATCATCCAGCTTCTGAACAGCTCAGCTGGACACTTTCATTCTGAATATTTACCATCCATCTCAAACATGCCTTTTCTGCTCAAAATCCAGAACACTGCGTCCAATCTGATGGTGCCTACCAGAACATAACCATCTACTGGGAGTTAGCCATTTGGCTTTCACCCAGCTAGTAAAACAACATCCTCAAACATTGCTTGATTTGGAATTGTTGATCACACATTCCTATTCAGCAGAATGATATAAGTCGCTAAACATCCACGTACAGCACCAACTTGTTCCGCTCCTATCTAGAACACACCACCTGCTTACTGACACAATGCTGCCACACTCAAAGCAGCTCCAGTAACTCACTCTCTTCTCACAGCTCCACACAGTCAGAATTTACATGAAACAAATGCATCACTTTCTAGGTCCTAAATTCCTGAAAATTCTCTGCCACACATGCAATGTTAATCTTATCATGTGATTCTGTGGTGCATCCATCGCAGATAGTGTCCTTCAAAGCCATTCATGCTTCCAGCAAATCCTCGATAGCCGAAGTTTCATTCGAATTGTGGATTAATTACCAATAGGAAAGTAGGGCTTCTGCCAGTAACTCTTTAATAGTAACCGTATAGAATGGCAATCCCATGAAGGCTGCTTCACATTGACACGGGTGATAGTGTGGCAAGAGAACCAGTGGAGAGGGTACATCCACCTTCGAATACAGTATCAGGATGATACTGCCCATCTCCACGCTGCCCTTGCCAACCAACATCCTTCCCACCGCGTCCTTCTAATCCACCCACAGCAAATGTCACGCTGCCCACAATCCTTATCCCCAGCACACTCAACACGAGGCACTGGATGAGTCCCCCAGCCTGCAGTCAATCTCGAGAGCTGAACCACCAGACCCACCGCGATACTCTCGCCACCCGCACCTTCTCAAATGCACGCTTACACCTAATTAACATCCCCAATTTCAAGATGCACACCAACCACGTTAAAAGCACGCCCCCGCCTCAAACACTTGAAATGACAACCAAACCATGCACTTCCAGGAGACCCACCCAGGAGGCGCCAAGTACGAGAAGCCAAAATTCCTCGTATCTTGCCACACTTAACAGCGACACCACAATACTCCCCTACCCACCTCCAAATGCACCCCGCCTATAGCTGCACACCTCCTCCTCATCCTAACCTCACAAGACCCTCCTCCCAACACCCACTATACCAGAGACACGTCTTGCAAACCCATCCCACTGCAGCATGTCACAACCAACAAAGGTGCACTTATACCAGCATCCTCTCCTAAATGCACTGGCTTGCCCCACACCTCCTCGCCACCTGATGCTCCTTTGAGGAATAAAAGACTGGCCTCTAGACTCACCAAGCCTAACTCACACCCCATAAGCCTGCGCACGCCCACTTCAGAAATACTCACCTAGGCATTAGAACACACCACAAACACTACCTGCACATAGACACCTCCGGTTGGCACTCTCCCCTGCCCACACAACCCACTCATTACATCTCCACTAGAACCACCAACTGTAACCCTCCCATTGACACTATCGATAAAGATTACAATATGGTGCCCCTCTGGCTCACACCCTGCTCCACATCTCCCAACTTTTCATCCAGCTCTCAGGCCAAGACAACCAAGCCAACAGCCTCACCATGTAGCCCATCCACCACACACTCCACGCTGAACCACCCACTGCTTAAGGGTGCCCTCATCAATGCTAGATCACTCCCCACCCACGCCCTGGACATAAACAACCTCATCATCACCCAAGACCTAGACCTAACAGCCATAACGGAAACCTGGCCCCACAAAGTCTCAGGCCCGCTCTCTCCATAGCACTACCCAATGGCTACGCTTTACATAGAAAGGACAGAGAAAACTCCAGAGTTGGAGGTGTTGCGCTTATATACAAAGACTCTTTCTACATCAGACCATCCGTGAGGCTTAAGGAAGTAAACTTCGAGCTCCTCGTGGTCAAACTAGCCATCTCACCGAGGGACACAATGACCATCCACGTCATCTACCGGCCCCCTGGGCTTTCTGTCTTCATCAAGGGAGACATCACTCTAATGGTGGGGAACAACATCAAACCCACTTCCAGAATTATAATTCTGGGCACCCTGAATCTAGTTCTTACTCTGACACCCTAACCAATGCCGTTAACACGGCAGCCCCCTTACTGCCTAAGAAAGCCAAACCTGTGGGTCACCTCAACCCTTGTTTCACCCCAGACCTACACAACTTGCGCTAAAAAAAAAAGAAAGGAAGAAACCACCTGGAGAAAGAACCCATCTGATGCTCTGAAAGCCTCTTTCAAATGTATTGTGTCCTCCCATGTATTTCTTATCTTTGATATTTCCAATATCCAGCTTGCTGCTTCAGGAATTTTTTTTTCCAGTAGAGGGCGCTTCGCGTCGATGCCTGTTGAGACGATGTCCCTCGGAGGCCTCCGTCTTGACTTCATCATGGGTATAAGTAGCGCGTGCAGCGTCCGTTGCTCAGTTCCGTTTTTCCACGCTTCATGAGTTTCGGGAACGCAACGCTCGGTTCTGTGAGAAATCGAAATTCCTCGAGCTTTTCTGTGAAAATCTTCTAAACTTCGATCGAGATGGCCTCTTCATCGGCTCCATCTACACCCGGTCCGGTTTAAAAAAATGCTGCGACTGCAGGGTTAAGATGTCCATGACAGAGGCACACAGGGTCTGTCTATGGTGCCTTGGAGCAGAGCATCCTTGTTCAGAATGTGATGAGTGTATGTCCATGATGGCGAAGTCCTTGAGGGAGTGCAGAGGGAAGCTTTAGAGAGGTAATCCCCAAAAGTCCATTAACCCTACCAAACGCACTTCTGATGAGTCAAGACCGTCTCCTCATCACAAGAAACATTCCCGGTCATGGGGGTGCCGGTAACCCCCTACCGCCAAAGTCTCGAAGCGGATCACATCATTCATCCGTTTTGAAACATAGTAACAAAAGACGCCATAGGTCACCATCCACCTCATCCTCCAGATCACCGAAGAGAGTCATGTGTCCTACCAAACATTTCTCAGCACAGTGGGAAGAATTCCGCAAAAGTATGCTAAAGATGTTCGAGAACGCGGCCTTGCCCCTCGAAGACACCTAGAGGTGATAGCCCAGGAGAAAAGCCTGGCAAACACAGAAGCCGTGAGTCTTTGACCTCGGAGATAGAATCTCCTTGAAAGCGTGAGAAACCCTTGAGTCGAGAAAAAGCCTCTGTGATGCACAAGTTGTCGATATTATCGAGTGATACGTCGAAGCCAAAGACTGCGTCATCGACGCCTTCGGCGACTCTGTCAAAGGAAAGGTTATCGACACCTCGAGCGTCAACCCCCCTGGACGCCGTTCAGAACATTACCCTCGATGACTCAATCGAAGACGTCGACAGCACAGTCGATTCCGATGACGACCTCAAAACCTATAACTGTTTCATCAAGGCCACTGACATCTACGTCGCCGATTTCGACTATTTCTACACCTGTAGTGACATCAATAGCTACTACTTCATTTGAAAAGACATATATTCCTCCTTCTTGTTCAGATTAGTTCAAAACTCTGTCCTCAATTTATGAGAAGGGTGAAATAAGTGATGGTCTAGGGTATGTAAGATCTTCTATCCCAGAAGAACTGGTCTCAGAAGAGTCCAGAATGAAACATCTGCAGGACTCCCTGCATGAAGCAAGTGGAATTGATACTTCCCCAGAAGTTGACTTTGGTAAGCGGATCATGCAGAAAGCAATTACAGATTGCTCATGAATAGAGTGATGTAATATATGGGATTGTCTAGGCCCACACCTGTGTACTTACAAGATGACCAAGTCTGGTTGTACACGCTGCAACTTCTTCTGGAAAGCAGAATGCTTATCCCACAATCCCACAGGATCGTGATGATAAAAAGTTTGATGCCATGGCCAAGAAGGTTTTCTCAGCATGTAGCATGGCCCTAAAGTCTGCTAATTTAACATGCACGCTGGCAAGGTTTAGCCACACCTTTTGGGATTGTGCTTCAATGGCGGCTGACCATCTTTTCGAAGGGGAGGAGAGAGACGGTTTCTTGAACATTATCAAGGATGGAAAGGATGCCATGTGCGCATCCCTCCAGACCGGTCTCAACTCTGTTGACTGCAACAGCAGAGCAATGGCAGCTAGTACGACAATCTGCAAATTTGCGTGGTTGCAGAAGTCGGGATTTGCCCCTGATGTACAGTACAGGCTTCTGAATATACCCTTTGACAGCACTCATCTATTTGGTAAGAAAGCTGATGACAGTTTGGAGAAGTTGCAAACTTTCAAGGCAGCGCCCAAATCCAAAGGAGCTGCAATAAGACAAACTCCTAACCACCCCACAGGTGCGCCCTGGAAGGGCTGGTCCTTTCGCTATTCTTCTGCATTCGGAAAAGGCAGAGGACAGCCAGCTCAAAGAGGCCAGAGGCAAATTCCCAGTGGTGGACCGGGCAGAGGTACTAAGACCGCAGCAGCAGGGCTACCTTACCCTCAGCCTCTGCGTCAGCTGCCTCAAAACCTCTCTGAGGTCTTATATCACAAGACAGCAGTAGGAAGCAGTTTAACTCAACATCTGACAGATTGGCAGGCTATTACTTCAGATGCTTGGACATTGGAGACAGTTGCCCAGGGTTACTGCCTGCCTTTTCTACGCAGACCTCAGAGTCATCCACCAGGGAACAACCCTTTGTTGTTTCCAGACCCGCTGCTTATGCAGGAGATTCTAGACCTGCTAGAGAAAGGTGCTATAGAACCGGTACCTGTATCGGAGAGGAACAAGGGTTGGAACTCCCCTTAATTTCAAATTCTGAAAAAGGGCGGAGGATTGAGACCCATCTTGGGCTTATGAGAATTGAACAAGTTCCTCCGGAAGGACAAGTTCAAGATGGTTACCCTTTCTCTGATCCTTCGGACCTGCAGCTTCAGGATTGGTTTGTATCTCTGGACCTTCAGAATGCTTACTTTCATGTGCCAATCCATCACAAGCACAGAAAGTACCTGAGGTTCGCCATTGACAACTCTCACTATCGGTTTCGGGTTCTGCCATTTGGGCTAACCTCTGCCCGAGGGTTTTCACCAAACTAATGGCAGTGGTGGAAGCGTGTCTCAGGAGAGTGGGGATTCACATCTACCCCTACCTGGACGATTGGTTGATCAGGGCCAGTTCCCCGGAACTAGCCCTGGATCATCTAAACCATACCTGCCACTCCCCCCACAGGCTGGGCTTCTCCCTCAACTTCAAGAAGTCCCACATGATGCCATCACAAAGATTCCAGTTTATCGGAGCAGTTCTGGATGCATCCCTTGGAAAAGCCTCGCCACCAGAGGTGAGGGCTCAAGACATTCTAAAGATGGTGAAAAAATTCCAAAATGCCCAACATCTCCCGGCCTTTGATTTTCTGAGGTTGCTCGGCCTGATGGCATCATGCATCTTTCTGGTGCCACAGGCTTGCCTGAGAATGAGATCTCTCGAATGGGCTCTCAGGACCCAGTGGTCACAGTTCTCACTGGACCTTCAGTGGTGGGCCTGTCGGGAAAACATCTTGAAAGGAGAACCTTTTTGGCAACCATGGCCAGAGATAACAGTAGTGAGGGATGCCTCACTCACGGGATGGAGAGCCCATACCAACAATTTGACCATCAGCAGTCGCTGGTCTCCATCAGAGTCCAAACTACATATGACCCTTTTAGCACTGAGGGCAATCAGACTAGCGCTGAAGGCCTTCCTGCCATCTGTACGGGGAAAGAATGGCCTGATAATGATGGGCAACACAGTGGCCAAGTACTTCCTCAACAAGAGAGGAGGTGTAGGGTCACTACCACTGTGCAGAGAGGCAATGCAGCTCTGGTTCTGGGCAATTGTGCAGAGAGGCAATGCAGCTCTGGTTCTGGGCAATTGTGCAGAGAGGCAATGCAGCTCTGGTTCTAGGCAATAAAGAAGGAATCTCTCTATCGGCAGTTCACCTAGCCAGAGAGAAGAACATGGCGACGGACGCTCTGAGTAGGCAGAGCACAGTCTCCCACAAGTGGGAACTAGCTCAGGAAGTCCTTCAAGAGATCTTCACCCTTTGGGGAACCCCTCAAGTGGATCTGTTCGTGACCAGTGTCAACAGGAAGTGCAAACTATTCTGCTCAAGGGAATTTCCCCCGAGAAGAGCTCTAGGAGACATGTTTGTGGTGGAATGGGAATTTCCTCTCCTATACGCTTTTCCTCCAGTCACCGTCATTCCTCATGTAATAAGGAGGTTGAGGAGGTTCAGGAAATCCATGATCCTAATTGCCCCGGATTGGGCCAGGAGAATGTGGTACCCGGCCCTTCTACACATTTCCATCTGTCCTCCGATTCGTCTTCCACAAAAAGCGGATCTTCTCTCGCGAGAGGAGAGTTGGGTCCTCCATCCAGATATAGAGACTCTCAGCCTTCACGCATGGTTTCTGAAAGGCTGAGATACCAAGATTGGGACCTCCCAGACGATGTAATGGAGGTTTTGCTTTCCGCCAGAAGGCCAGCAACTAAATCTTTTTACCACCGCCATTGCAACAAGTTCTGCAGCTGGTGTAGAGATGAGAATGTTTTCACATGTAATACACCAATGGTGTTATCCTTCCTTTTGTACTTTTTTGCACTTTTGCCCTCAGCCTCCGCTGACCCCATCCAAATTACATGTGGCGTTCCACAGGGGTCCTGTGTATCACCAACCATGTACAACATATTTATCAAGCCTTTTTTTGACAAATTGGACAAACTGTGTGTCATCTACACGAATTATGCAGATGATGCTCAGATTCTCATTCCCCTGTTGGTCAACTTTGATGAAGATTCGCGCCTTGAAACACTTGTGTATAGGCGCGTTACAAATGCCATATCATATCATATCATACAGACCTGGTAAATAAAATATGCCTCCTCATTCAGGCATGGATGGCATCTCATGGCCTCTGCCTGAATGATGACAAAACAGAAATCCTGATCCTTGGATCTACCTCTAGCTTAAAAAAAACGGTACCCCAACTACTCCGCCTTCAACATAGATCGTAATATCATTAAGATAGCTGAGAAAGTTAAAACCATAGGGTTTTACCTTGACTCCACCCTCTCCCTAAAGAAACAGGTGAGCTCCTTGGCGTCTTCAACTGCCTACACCTGCAAACTTATCCAAAACAAGCTGCATCACCCTTGCAAACGCCCTAATAATGTCGAAATTGGATTACTGCAATGCCCTATACATAGGGGCCAACAAGTACATCCTTGACAAAATCAAATTCTACAAAATAATGCACTTAGATCAGCCCTTAACAAACCGAACAGAGAACATGTCTCCAAATTCAGAAGGGAACACCACTGGCTAAAGATTAACGACAGAATCCTACTCAAACTACCTACAAATGCCTGAATAACACAGCACCTCCATACCTGACTGAGAGAATGGTTAGGAGAACATCTACCCGCCCCACTAGATCTGCTAATTCCTTTTGCCTGGAGATACCCAGATTTAAGCTGAAGAAATCTGGAAGTATTAGTTTCCTGGTGGAAGCTGGCCAATCCTGGAACGACCTCTCCCCAACACTTAGAGCTGGCCAATCCTACCCAAGTTTCAGGTGCAACACATTGATCTGGTTACGCGCCAACGACATATGATCCACGTTGGACCCATTATCAATGTACCTACCTGTATAGATTTCTCCTAATACATCATCCCACTTTCTTTCTCCTTTTATCGTCTGTAATGCTATTGTAACTTCTTCATTATGTAACTATATCCTGTGCAACTTTATCATGTAATGTTATTGTAACTATTTTACTGTGCAACTATATACTATGTATCAAGCTTCAAGTTCTCCTTTACCATGTTGCGCCCAGCTACCTTCGGTTCAGTGCGCCTTACAAATAAATAAATAAACAAACAAATTTCGCAAATCTGGGACTTCAGATTGGCACAATAAAAGGTTACCTAGCGGCGCTGTCCATCTTCAAGCGCACTGCTTAGGAACCCTCTTACTTTAAAATACCCTTGGTAATTCCATTTTTGAAGAGGCTAAGTAATGTTTACCCCCCAATTCCATTTCAAGTCCCGCTGTGGGACCTAAATCTGGTCTTAAAATTTGTAATGGGTACTCCCTTTGAACTTCTTCATTCGTGCCCATTATGACTTCTTACCCTCAAAAGTGTCTTTTTTAGTGGCAATGACATCTGCTCGAAGGGTGAGCTACAGGCTTTATCCTGCAAGCCTTCTCACACTGCCTTTCACAAAGACAAGCTGGTTTTACAAGTGAAGCCTAGGTTCCTCCCCAAGGTTGATTCGGAATTTCATATCACCCAAAAAATAACCTTGCCTTCCTTTTACCCTCCTCCTCATCCGGGGAAATAGAAAGAAAGGTTGCACAGACTTCATCCAAGGCATGGCTTGAGTTTCTATATTAGCAGACTGGCAAAATTAAGGCAAACTGACCAATTGTTTGTCAGTTACACAGGTTAGAAGCTGGGCCTAGCCATCACCAAACAAACCATGTCTAGATGGCTTATTCTAACTATTGTAGAATGTTACAAGTTGGCTGGTAAAGACCCTCCAGAGCACTTATGGGCTCATTCAACCAGGGGTATCGCAGCTTCGTCAGCTCTTCAAAGGGGAGGTCCATTAAAAGATATCTGCGCAGCTGCCACATGGTCGTCTGCACACACCTTTACAAAATTGTAAAGTTTGGCTTCTTCCACTAGCCAAGAAACTAAATTTGGAAAGGCAGTATTGCATTCTGTGCATACTTAAAAAATAAGTTTGTACTCCCTCCTCCTGTATACATTACTGCTTTGGGAGTCTTTCAAAGATAAGGAATACGTGAGAGGACACAATCCATTCGAAGAACAAGTTATTTACCCAAGGTAACGTTCTTTTGACTGGATGTTCCTCCCATGTATTCCTTATCGCCCCTCCCATCCTTCCCCGTAGTAAAACTTCCCTTGTGGTTGCAGTCTGTGGTCCCTCAAGGGTAGTGACCCTCTCATCCTGGACAGTGCCTAACGCTTCAAAACGGAACTGAGCAACAGACGCTCCGCAAGCTACTTACAACCATGATGACGTTGTCATCGAGACACAGGCCTCCGAGGGACATCGGCTCGACAGGCATCGACGCGCAGTGCCCTCTACTGGAAAAGAAATTTCCAAAGCAGCAAGCTGGATATTGGAAATATTAAAGATAAGGAATACATGGGAGGAACATCCAGTCGAAAGAACATTACCATGTTTAAGTAACTTGTTCTTCAATACTATTGCCAAGGAATACAAACAGGCCCTCATCACTGCTAAGGCGACCGCCTACAACACTAGAATCTCCAACGCCAGCTCGAACTCCCAAGAAATCTTTAGAATCCTCAAGAGAATTGGAAACAACATCCACACCTTCCTCTTCCATTACCAAAGATGAGTCCTGGTGCAACAGCATCCAAAAAGCTATGCAAGCCAAAATCACAACCCTCCAACAGAAGATAAAGACCAAACAAACTCTCATCACTTCCCACCTCCTTCTCCCCCCTGCCAAAATCCCACCCTCACCCCCTTTCCACTTTAGGGAAGTGTCAGAAGAAGAAACAACCAAAATACTCAATAAATTGAAGCCTTCTAAATGCAAAAGAGACATATGTCCCCCGAACATCATCAAAGACTGTTCGGAAACCCTTGTCCTATTCATCACCAAATTCATAAACACTTCCTTCTCTACAGGTAAAGTCCCAACCAACCTAAAAGAATCGTGGCTTCTCCCCCTACAAGAAAAGCCCTTGCTAGACCCCTCAGATCCCACCAACTTCTGCCCCATCACCACGGCCCCCTTCCTTCTCAAGATCCTCGACAGGGCAGCCTATGAACAAATCCAAGCCTTCCTGGAATCCAACCACATCCTAGGAATGCGCCATTCAGGTTTCAAACCAGGTCACAGAACTGAATCTGCACTTCTGGACCTAAAAAAACAGCTGGATGCCTTGAGGGATTAAAGCAAGCCAGCCCTGCTACTCCTCCTGGATGTGTCCGCAGCTTTTGACCTGGTGGACCACAACACCCTCTGCCACCACCTCAAGTCAGCCTCTCACTTTTCCCACCGGGATATTTTGATATTTGATATTTTATTTGTATTGCAGTCATACACACATGTTTCAACCATGAGTCTTCTCTGACATTGCCAGCGCCCCTACCACCCCCATCCCATGTGGTGTCCCACAATGATCCTGCGTCTCCCCCTCCCTAGACAACATTTTCACCAAACCCCTCTTTGACCTCCTAGACTCCATCGGCATAGCCTATACCAACTATGCCGATGACACCCAAATCCCGCCCCCCACCTCCTCACTGGCACCTATGACACAGATTCCCACACAATCAACAATATTTATGCTTCTATTCAGGCATGGATGGCCATGAATCATTTTTGCCTCAACAACGACAAAAGGGAGATCCTCCTGGCGGGCTCTCCCACCATGCAGAAAAAACTAGATCCGCAATACCCAGCCTTAACCATTGATGGCACCCGCGTCTCTGTGTCTATTTGGATGCCTCCCTCGACCTCACCAGACAAGTAAACGCTACTGCCCCCTCTGCGCTTACACAGCCAAGCTCCTTAACGCATCCAGACACTTCCTCACAATGCCTGGCTGCCTTGCCATCGGCAGAGCAATCACTGGTGCAAGGCTTGATTACTGCATTCTCTGGAACCTTAAAACAAAACATCAACAGACTACAGGTGATTCAAAACAATGCGCTACGCGCAGCGTTCAACATTCCTAGAAAGGCTCACATCACAGCTGCAAGAAAGGAAGCGCACTGGTTACCCATCCGGGAAAGGATTCTCTATAAAATTCTCTCCATCACCCATAAATGCCTTGCGAACAATGCCCCAAAATACCTGTCCCAATGAATTATGAGACCCACCTCTACTAGACCAGTTAGATCGTTCCACGCCCGCTGCATTGTCCCTTCCTTGGTCAAACTAGCCAAAGGAGGAGGATCCAGCTTCCCTACAGTTGCAGCACATCATTGGAACGCTCTTCCTCCTACACTGAGAGCAATGGAATCCTACTGGCCTTTCCATAAGGCCCTAAAGACTTCGGTCTTTGCCTAATTGACACTTTAAAATGAATGAAAGACTAAACCCATAATCTATAAGATTTCATGTGTAGCAGGTTCCTTTATAGCGCCCTGATGCACCAGGGCTAAGGCGCTCTACAAATGTAAAAATTAAATAAATACAGGCTAATCGCAAAGATGCGGAGCATAATTTACAGTAATCTACATTATTTACAGAGATATAGGGTGGACACATGCTGGATTAATAGATTATGGTAAGGTTTGCATTTAGCAGATCTAGGAAATGTTTTAGTACCACTTTCAATCAATGGCAGCGTTTTTGATATCTGGCGGTAGGTGGTTGCAGTTTAAGGGTGCCTGGAGTGAAGAGGAGCGGAAAAGGGGGGGGCTGCGCAGGTTAGAAGGGGGACAGAAATGTTGCGTAGTTTCTCTGAGAGAAGAGTACAATAGAAAGAACAGCGGGCAGTAGAGTTGGCCAGAAGGTTGAGCGAGGGCAAGCAGGAGGAATTGAAGAGGGATTTTGTTGTAATGAAAGACCGTCAGCCACTCCAGGTAAGTTGTACATAAGTCCTTTAATCCAGTTACACTTAAGTTACACAGACGGACCCACTGCTCCCACCACTAGCTGCATATCTCTAACTGCCCAAGTACGGAAACCATTGCCCCAACACACGCACTCCTACATCAACATTCTCTCCCCATCAAACCTCTCTCTGACATCATGCATCCATCCACCCAGCACGGCAAGATAGAAAACACCAGACACACGCATATATCTCATTCACATTCATACACCCACGTTCAGACACCGCAAACCTCCTCTCTTTCACACCACAGTCTCACAACACCTCAACATACCGAATCAGTCACTCACACAACCATAATGCATTACCCTGCCATAGGGATTTAAGCTATGTTCACACTAACACTTTAAACCTCCACTGGATCTCCGTCCATTCTAAAACCACCTAATCCCCACATATGATATGACATTTATAAAGCGCCTACACAAGTGTTTCATCTCACGACCTCCTTCTCCAAATCACCATTACACCTGCTATATCTCATCTACTTTGCTGCAGACATTTCCAAAATTAGGGACTCCCTCCTGACCTTTCTCACAATCCCTCCTCCTCTGCCTCTATTTCCCACTTTAGTCACACTAATACTGAAGAAGGGCCAACTCTACAGGTGAAGGCTAACCTCTCTTGTGCCCCATCAGACCCTCTTGCTCCTTAGCTCGTCAATCCCATTGCCCTTTTACTGGCTTGTCTCCTTGCTGAACTCTTCAACCTGTCCTTAGATTCGCTTTCCCTCTATTTTGGAAATGACCATGTCTTCCCTCTCCTAAAAAAGCAAGGGTTGACCCAAATCTACCGGCTAACTTTTGCCCTTTGTCTCCCCATCCACACTACTCTAAAGAGCTTGAAAGTGTTGTGTTTAACAGTGTTATACATTTCTTAGACATCCACATCCTTCGAGACCACCCGTCACTCCACGGAAACTAATCTCATGAATATCTCCAACTTCATCTCATTTGCTAAGCACTCCACCCCTATCTTCTATCCTAATTCTCATTGACCTGTCTGCTGCCTTTGACACTGTCAATCACTCTGATCTTCTTAATACTCTTTCTTCTTGGGATGTGCAATCAATCCATTGCTGCACGGATTGAATCCTACCTGGCGCCTTGCCAATTCTCGGTCTCCTGGAGCAACAACACCGCTCAACAACCCTCCTCTGGCTGTTGGTGTTCCACAGGGCACTGGCTTGGGTCCTCTCCTCTTTACACTCTACACATCTGCTCTTGGGGCACTAATATCCTCCTTTGGATTCCTGTACAACTCTTCACGGACGACACACAAATCTTCTCTTTTCTTGAACTTTCCTCTGACCTCTCTAACAAAATTTCCAACTGTGTCGCTGCCATTTCACAGCGTTCTTTTTTTAAACTAAAAAAGGCAAAGTGTTGAATAAAATCAAGAGTTAGGGAGATATGATAGATTGCTTATGAAGAACAGTGGTGCATCAAAATACATTTTGCCTGCATTTTTCATTTACCAAACCCACTTCTCATTATTCTTGCAGTCCTCTAGAGCGCGTCACTTAGTGTTTCATGATTGAAGATGAGGAAATCAAACACAGCTACCCCCTATGCATCTAATGACATTCTTCACACATGTAATTGGGTCACTGTAACGTTGACTGAAGCTCAGATTTAGAAATTGCTGTTATTAATTTTCGCTCAACATAAAATATAGCCCACTTCTTGCGCTGTGGTTCTCTGTATCCCTGAAAATGTGGCCTTATAGTGCATACCAAATAACTTGATTTCACTATTTCGCTGTGGTGAATATTATCCAACACAATTTAGGAAACATGTATTTTTTTGTTCTTTCACAGCCTCAGCATTCTCACTTAGTCATTCAACAACTTCTGGGACACCTGGATGCAAACAGCAAAAGTGCTGCCACAGTGAGGGCCGGCATTGTGGAGGTCCTTTCCGAGGCAGCAGTAATCGCAGCTAGTGGATCAGTAGGTAAGGTGTTTATAGATGTCTGAAGAATGACTTATGTGATATTTGATCAGGTGTATCTTTTTTCTGAATGTTGATATATGTGGCACTTGCTCAAGTGCATGTTGTTCAGGTTCGCTGTCCTATTAGAACAGAGATCTTGTGCGCTGTCTGTGAAACGGGGGTGTGGTAGCAAGAATGTTGGTCAATCAAGCAGAAGTCACGCTTCTTAAAATGTCAGCTGACCTATCCAACTATCCGAAATATGCTCACATCCTAGAATAAATCTAGGTAAGAGTGCAGATCTCTGCTCAAAGCCTGGGAGAAAGCAAGGGTAGTGTGCACAGTCTCTGCCAGACCCTCAGAGAAAGCAAGGGAAGTGTGCAAAATCTTTTCTCAAACCCTCAGAGAAAGAAACGGAAGTGTGCACAGTCACTGCTCAGACCCTCAGAGAAAGCGAGGGAAGTATGCACTGTCTCTGCGCAGACCCTTGGCGAAAGCAACGGACATGTGCACAATCTCTGCTCAAACCCTCGGAGAAAGCAAGGGAAGTGTGCACAAACTTTCTTCAAACCCTCGGAGAAAGCAAGGGAAGTGTGCAAAGTCTCTGCTCAGACCCTTGGAGAAAGCAAGGAAACTGGGCACAATCTCTGCTCAAAGAAAGAGTTCACCAGGGGTAGCAATGGTCAGGGGATCAAGGCTAGCTCTCAGGAGGAGAGGAGAGTAGAGAAGACAAGAACACAAGGTGACTGTTACTTCATGCAAATGAATATCAAAGCAGAGTTATATGTCAGATATACTCTATATCGAGTAAAAGGTTGGTAAGTATGCATGTGTGGTTGAAAGTAAGCAATTTGTGCTCTAGCACTTTGAAGCATCTCTTGTGCTAGATGGAATTACCAATACAGATCTCAGACCAAATATCTGGACAGAATCAAAAATATGGCTAGGAAATACTACTTTATTTTTAGTTCAATAAAGCTGGGCAAACTGGAAGACATCGGACTGATGCTCTCTCTCTCTCTCTCTCTCTCTCTCTCCCTCAATCTCAATCTCTCTCTCTCTCTCTCTGTCTCTCTCTCTCTATGCCAATATGTGCCATCTATGTTGTCATTCTGCGTGACAAATTATAAAACCTATTGAGGGGAGGGATTGGTTAGGGGAACATGTGTACCTATATTGTACTACCTCTACATTTGTATAATACTGATTTATAGCAGAGAAAATGGCAGCGGATTGATCTATGCAACATGGTATTGCCCCATATACGCTATGATTGGTTGGCATTCTCGCCCAACCTTGGTCTTTTCGGCTTGTTAGCAGCATGTGAGAGAAACGGAACCCAGGTGCTTGAGTCACGTCAGATTACTCCCTGCTTTCCCAATTAATCCATCATCTCTCATCAGTCCGACCATAAGCCAAAGTCTTCTAGTCTGTAGTTGACCTTGTAGCCTGCTCACTCTTCTGGAATATTTAAGGGACTGTAGCACATCACTATCTTCATCCAAAGCCTAATGAATAGCCCTTGTTTTTGACTTCTGAATCACGTGTGAGGAGACCACAAATGTGGCCATTTCGACCTTCTATTTACTGCTATTTGATTTAATTATCCTGGGTGTTCTTGCTCCTCTTGGCCTCTAGAGACTTGCTCACTCCATCTGTATAGACTTCATACACTTTTAATTGTCCAATGCTTGGCTCTTGCAGATGTTTAATCTAAGAGAAATATGTCTCTCATTCATAGCTTATCCGTCTGCCTCCCCTTGTGCCTTGCAATTATTCCTCAAAATAGCCTCATTGATCCCAGATCAACATAGACTCCTCTTTGTTTTGCACACAAAGCTATTCTCCCACATTTCCTAATTCTGCAGCCTTGGTTTGTCTCTGAGATAGCTGCGCTGAAGTTGACACAAGCCGACGTCCATTTTCCTTTCATGCCCATCCTTGCCACTCTATATGTTCCTCTATAGCAATCTTCTATATGTCTTTTTTTCCTTGCGTTACTGCATATCTACATTTATTGGTCAACAAGTTACTGTAACTTCTTTGTATATATGATGACTTTATCCTTAAGTACATGTTTCTCTTGTTGCTTCGGTTACATCGTCACTCTTAAAGATTTTCATATCGTTTCCGTATGTCTTCATATATTTTATTTATGGCGTCACTCTGCCCTCTTCAGATTTCACTTAACGCTCCCTAATGGCTAATGGTGCGTGCTGACATCCTTCTATACAACATCCTTCCATCCTTCCTTGTCTGAGTGCATATCGTCTCTCAGACACTCAATGCGGTATAGGGACAATGCATGGAGTCCCTTTTGCAGCTCTTCTCCGGTTGTTCCAATATGACGTCAGTGAGGTGGCTGGAGCTAGGGAAAACTCGTCCATCTGCTCCTCTATAAATTCTTTAGAAAGTGTCCAGTCTTTTGAAGATGCTTTCTCTAGTCTTGTCCCTATTAGTTTGGGTCAGCAGCAAAGCCCATGGTTAATTTAGGCTTTCGAATTAGAGGTTTATTATAGATTTTTCCAGGGTACTGTATGAACTGTATTCACTGACTCATAGGTTAGTCTCTAATAGGAAATAGTGAGTTAGACAGAAGGGCTTATGATTGGATGAGTTGGATACAGGCTATGCTAGGGCATGTATCGCAATGTGTGCAGTGTAATGTGTAGAGGCAGTGTTGGAGATTGTCATTTTCTTTGGGTTCCACAGGTTTCTTTTCCCAAAGTGAGCCAAGTGCTGGGAACCTCACAGGTCACAGAGTCCACACTTGGGAAGTAATGCCATCTCAGTCCCCTGCGGGGAACAAACGACTGGGATAAACGAATAGAATAATTTCAAAATGGCATACCTCCTCTTACACATCTCTGTCATATGCAGCCACAGGTTGGTCCACAGCCCAGCTTAGGGTACTTGGAGAATTGCTAGTTCGAGCATGCTTAAACTACTCTTCTTTTCCACTTATAGGGCAAACACAGTTGACACTGATCTCACAATTTATTTTACCAGGCCCCAGTCCCTCTAATGTACTTAAATGGAGAGAAACAACAGGAGGGTGTGATAGTTGGAAGTATGAGTGCGGAGGTGCAGGAGAGGCGGGTGTACAGTTTAGAGCATGGTGGAGCGGTGAGTTGATGAAGCCTAGCATAGGAGAGAGTGAAGAGGAGAAGGATTGAGAGATTAGAGAGAGAGAGAGAGAAAGAGAAGGAGAGAGTGGGGAGGAGAGGGTGGAGGTAGAATATGGGGGATAACCTGTACACCCTGTACTGTAAAGACGTTCCTGACAAAGTGGAGGGGAAGGAAGAACCTCTGTACTTCAGAGATTCTAATTCCGGGCCAGGTTGGGGGCCTGATTGCTTCGGCCCAGCAGAAGGGGGATGTTGTCAGTACCCTGGGGTCCACCATATTGATGGCTGCTGGAAGCCTGATTCCGGTATTACTCAAATTGACCTTTTACAATTGACCTTTTGTACAATTGACCTAATTATAGTGGTCCTAATTGACCTTCTGCACAATTGACCTTTACATTATTTTAGTTATTTTATATATGTATTGGGTTGGTTTTGGATTATAAATAATATAAGGGGGTTGGGTGGGGGATTGCGGGGGGTTCCCCCCCCCCCCGCATATATGTCCTAATTGACCTTCTAAATTAGATCAATTCTCCCGAGGTCAATTCTCCCAAGGTCAATTGTGAAAAGGTCAATTAGTATACAACCCTGATTCCACCAGTCGTAGGACTTGAGTACATCAGTTAGCTGTACCTAGTAGGATAGTCATGGAGGACCTACATATGACCCTGTCGACATTGACTGCAACCTCAAGAAGTACCCAGAGACAAGAAGGAAGTCTTTGGGACACTCACAGAAAATGTTCAAGGGGAACAGGGCAGGACTGAGGGCAACAGTGCTCGTGAGGATCTGCCTAATACCTATCTTTGTGACCCAGAAATAAAACTGGTAATTAACTTTTAACTGGGCTTGAGTTGTATGTTGATCCCACGGCCGCCGTGACAATACGAGCAGCAACAGCGGTGACAATACGAGCAGCAATGCCTTTGACAAAAGGAGCAGCACCGGCCATGACAATACGAGCAGCAACGGCCGTGACAATAGGAGCAGCAACGGCCGTGACAATAGGAGCAGCAACGGCCGTGACAATAAGAGCAGCAACGGCCGTGACAATACGAGCAGCAACGGCCGCTACAATACGAGCAGCAACAGCCGTGAAAATTCGAGCAGCAACGGTCTCTGGGCAATGCACTATGGATCAGATTGTCGTGCACATGGACATACGCGTTTTTTTATTGTCGTTCAGAGCCATTGATTGCACAGTCATGTGCACACATTTCCTTCTTGATAATGATCGATCCAATTCCATCTTTTTTTCAATTTTACCATAGTTTTCATCTTTTGCCTTTCCATTGTGACAAAGATGCCTTTTATAGGTTCATTATCAAAATGTTCAGCGAGAGATGGCTGTAAGAATAGGACATGAGGTAATATGTTTAGTTTCCAAAATGAAACCGCTTTATGGCAGGAGGTGAAACCATACACTTTCCCGCCAACACCTCTCATTCACAGAGTTGAACAAAAGATTCCCAACTCACACATGACGATAAGACTCATTACACCCACATGTGACAGGCAAATATGATGGCTGCACCTGCTCAGAATGGACATAAAGCATCCAACGAGACTTCATCGACATCAAAATCTATTCACTCAAGGTTCACACACTCAAAACTGAGCGGCTTGGCTTCTATGATCCTAGAATTTGGACATTTAAATCTACCACAAAGATGCATGGACATACTCAGGGAAATGCACAAGCCAAACAAAAGGGATTATTACTACATGGAAGGAAGAGGATTTCTGGTTCACAGGACACCAGATACATATCTTAAGATTTACAGACTCAAATATGGTTTAATGTCTACTGCATCTTTTAGAAAGCGACTAGCATGGCTTTCAGTAAAGGTCCATTTGGTAGCCGTAGCAACATAAAGCACATCACAGCGCTACATCATGGGCTGAAAAGAGCCAGTTCTGGAGACTCGTGGGAGCAATTAAACAGCTGCATCCACTGATCTCCTGACCAACCTCTGGTTGGCATTTGAATGTGGTTCTACATACATAGGCTAATGTTTCCGTAGTTCCTGGCAAGGTTGCTTTTTTAGTATCTAGCTCCGTCAGTGGTCACATGTGTTATACGCTAGGACAAGGTGGTGGTCAGAACACATCCAACATCTAAACACAAATTCACACCCAGATTCCATGTCAACCACACAATCGAGCTACCAGCACGTTTCAAGAATACACAATCAAATGCAGAAAGCAGACACTAGATTCAGGGATGGTGGTCATATTTTACAAGGAAGAGCTAGACCCGCTAGGCAACAAAAAATTGGCTAGTTTTCCTATGGGTTAGTGCAACAGGGATACCCAATCAGTAAGGGCAGGTGTTGCGAGATGAATTATACAGTGGATCAAAGGATGCTGTTAAGTACCAAGAAGCTGCTTGCAAAGTCCACATCACATTCTGCAAGTGTGACGGGATTCACATGCACCGGTTCACCAATAGACACCCAAATGCAAGGCTGAAACCTGAAGTTTGATACACACACTCTTAGCAGTACTGAGTAAGAGCACACACACATGTGGAGTAAGCAGCGCTGAGACAGTAATTGAACTTTGTACCTGCCACACCCACGGTTAGCGGGAAATGCTGATTGCTAATCTGTGCATAGTATTTGAATCCAAAACATTTGCAATCTGCACACCACCACCATTACGCACCAGTAATGGTCTTTTCTAATGTGTAACATATATAGGGATGCACGTTTACCTTTCTTCCACTTCTTTGCATAATAGGTGTTCTTATTACCTAAATTAAGGGCATGCAAAATAATGACCCCCAGAAATAAGAAAGTCTGAATTGTCCCTGCCAAGATGCAAACCTTTATCGTACAAGCTGAAGAAGGTACAGAACAGGGGTTACCTTGATGAGCTATCTTGCTGGCATGGGACTTGGAGCCTCGTTTGTTTAGGAGAATAACCAATGTGTTTACCTATGGTCAATGATCTTTGTGGTGTTTGCCTTTTACTAGCCAGAAATTCCTAACTCTCCTTGTTAATTCAAAGATGCATTGAATACCAGTATATCTGTTTAAGCTGTCCACACATGTTCTTCACAAGAGCATATCTTTTGTAAAAAAGGAAGCCATCTCAATCTTAAACTTGGATCAATCTACAGTTTTGTTCCATGTTTTTTCTTTTTTCAGGTCCTACTGTGCTAGAAGTGTTCAACACACTGTTGAGGCAGCTCCGGCTAAGCATTGATTATGAGCTGACTGGCAGCTATGACTCCGCACTGAACATTGGTTCCAAAATCATCAAAGAACACGAGGAAAGGATGTTCCAAGAGGCTGTCATCAAGACAATAGGTATGGCGGCATTCTTGCAAGAGCCAAACATTAGCAACAGTGGCCAAGATGCAAAGACTAGGCCATAGAAATCCAGTTACTGTGGCAATGGGAACTAGTATGATGAGAAGCGGGGAAGTAAATCAATTTGCACCGTGCCTTTAAAGAGGAGCCGTTCTTCGCACAAGAGCCTCCTTACATTATTACTGATGTCTCCAAGTATCTAAACCTGGCTTGTTGTAAATGTTATTTCGAGGGGATTGGGTCCTCCGACATAGTCCATATCTATGACATGTAATCACACCACAGCTGTGCTGCTTCGGAAACTTTTTTCGGCGTCTGCATCCTGCGTCGATGACGTTGATGCGCCGTCGTCGAGGACCTCCTCCGACGTCCGACGTCATCCGATGTGATAAGTAGGACGCACGACGCCTGTAGCCTCAGTTCCGTTTTTTCCGCGAACGTGTTGCTTCGTGAATCTCGGTTAACGCCTCGACTCTTTGGAGTTCTGTTCTTCTCGGTTCTTCGAACCTGTTCGTTTTTGTGAAAATCCTTCATGTGAAGATGTCTTCTACTTCGTCTTCGACCCCGCGTCCGGGATTCAAGAAGTGCGGGGAGTGTGGGTCCAAGATGTCAGTGACGGACTCGCACGACGCCTGCCTCTGGTGCCTCGGGGAGGCCCACGACACGGATGACTGTATAGACTGCCAGTCGCTCACGTCCAAAGCCTTACGCGAACGCAAGAAGAAGTTGTCGGTAGGTCGGGTGTCCAAGCCCCGGAAGTGGAAGTCTGCGGGGCTTTCGACGGATGACTCTCTGCGTCATTGTCGGAGGTCTCGTGGGTCTCCTTCTAGGAGTCGGTCTCGCCACTCCTCAGCCTCTTTGAGGCATTCTCGGAAGCGCCGACACCGGTCGTCTTCCAGGTCCTCTTCGGAGGACTCTGCCCGGCACGTCGCTTACCCCACCAGCCGTGCGACGCCGGAGGAATGGGCTTCCTTCGGGAAGAAAATGCTGGCGATTCTTGAGTCGCAGGGTACTAAGCCGTCCGTGCCCCCGAGTGGGGTCGGTCGTGTGAGGTCGAGAGACACCACTCGCAAGAGTGGTCGGCACGAGTCACGGGAAAGGTCCCGTTCGGACAAGGAGACTCGTTCTCGACGTACCCATTCCAGGTCCCGGTCCTCGACGTGTTCGAGACCGTGTGCACCTGTGAGGTCTTCGAGGAAGACATCGACGTCTGAGGCGTCGAGGGCGTCGACAGGCTTTCTCGAGGCTCCGGCTCCGAGGAAGTCGTCGAAGCCGCCGAAGCTCAGGTCGTCGAAGGACACGCTCGGGGCTCCGGCTTCGACGGCTGTGTCGACGCCGCCGTTGCTGGCGCCGCTGCATCTGACGTCGACGCCGATTTCCTCGACGTCGACGCCGATCCTCTCGGCGCCGATGCCTGTTCTCTCGACGCCGGCGCCGATTCGCTCGACGCCATCGACGCCTTTCGTGTCGGAGGTACCCCGTGGCACGGGGGAACCCCCTAGGAAGGCTCTGGTTAAGAGCAAGCACTCTCGGGTGCCTTCTTTTCGCCACCTGGATTATATTTCAGAGGCGGATGAGGATTCGGATGGCCTGGTTCCTAGTCAGGTTCCCGATGAAATTGTCTCGGGCCATAGTCAGTTTGACGATTTGAGGCAGTCACTGCATGATGCCAGTGGACTGGACACCTCTCCGGAGGTGGAGTTTTGTAGGCCCGAGCCTGGCTCTCATGCCGATTCCTCGTACCGGCGCCTTATGGCTAGGGTTTCTGAGTACTTGGGATGGTCTGCTCCCCCAGGGGAGTTTGTGCAGGATGATCTAACGGACATCCTTGATGTTGGTTCCCCAACTGACCCGGTACTGCCATTCCATATGGCTTTACAGAGAAGGGTGGTGGCGGCTTGGACTGCTCCGGAGAATCTCCCGGCGGTGGGCAGATCCTTGTCGCAAAAATACCGTCCAGCCAGTAGCGACCCCTGCTTCTTGACCAGGCACCCCGCTCTGGAGAGTTTGGTGGTGCAGGCGGCCACGGCTCCGGCAAAGCAGGTGTCGTACCCTACCATCCCTCCTGATAGGGACGACAAACGTTTTGATGGCTGGGCGAAGAAAGTGTTTTCTTCTGGTGGTATGGCGCTTCAGGCGGCCAACTCCATTTGTGCCTTGTCTCGTTTCACACACACTCTGTAGAACTGTGTTGCGTTAGCGGCTGAACATATTCCCGAAGGGGACGAACGGGATGGTTTCCTTGCTATGGTCCAGGATGGTAAGGATGCCATGTGTGAGTCCGTTCAGTCGGGTTTGGACTTAGCTGAATGCGTCAGTAGGTCCATGGCGGCGAGCACCGTGATGCGCAGGTTTGCGTGGTTGCGGAAGTCGGGGTTTGCTCCTGATGTGCAGTCCCGGCTCCTCAACATGCCCTTTGACGGTAAACACCTTTTTGGCAGCAAGGCTGACGAGAGCCTTGAGAGGTTGCAGACCTCAAAAGCTGCAGCAAAGTCGTTGGGCGCTGCAGTTCGCCAACCTCCGCCTTTTCGTCCTAGGGGACAGCAGTGGAGGGGTGGTTCCTTTCGCTATTACTCGTCCTTCAGTAAAGCGAGAGGAGCTGGCAGTCAAAGAGGCCAACGCAGGGGTACCAGAGGTGGACGACAGGGTACCCGTGGTGCCATGGCCGCTCGGGCAGTTGCCTCTTTGCCCTCAGATAACGCCGCAGCCGCTCCCACTCAGTCATGAGGCCATGTCCCATGGTTCGCCGGTTGGGGGAAGGCTGGCGCAGCATCTTCTAGAGTGGCAAGCCGTGGGTTATGATCTCCAGAACCCTTCAGATGTGTGGGTTCTGGAGATCATAACCCACGGCTACTGTCTTCCCTTTCGGCACAGGCCTCGCGACAATCCACCGGGGAACCTCTCTTTGCAGAATCCGGATCCGCTCCTTGCGCAGGAAATTCAAGCCCTGCTGGAGAAAGGCGCCATAGAACTGGTGCCTGTAGCGGAGAGGAACAAGGGATGGTATTCCCCTTATTTTTTGATTTCGAAGAAAGACGGGGGATTGAGACCCATCATGGACTTGCGCGGTTTGAACAAACTCCTCAGGAAGGACATGTTCAAGATGGTTACTCTCTCTCAAGTCCTCCAGGCCCTTCAGCTTCAGGACTGGTTGGTGTCACTCGACCTCAAGGATGCTTACTTCCACGTGCCGATCCATCCCAAGCACAAGAAGTACCTGAGGTTCGCGGTTGGCGACTCGCACTTTCAGTTTCGGGTCCTACCGTTCGGATTGACCTCCGCCCCAAAGGTTTTCACCAAGCTCATGGTGGTGGTGGCAGCGCATCTCAGGCAAAGGGGGATTCACGTCTACCCCTACCTGGACGATTGGTTGATCAGGGGGAGCTCTCCCGAGCAAGTCCTGGATCATCTGTCCGTCACCTGCCACTCCCTTCACAGGCTGGGCTTCTCCCTCAATTTAAAGAAGTCCCATTTGACGCCAACACAGCGGCTCCAGTTCATCGGAGCAGTGCTCGACACTTCCCTGGGGCAGTGTTTTCCTCCCCAGGTGAGGACTCTTCACATTCAGCAGATGGTGCACAAGTTTCAGCATGCCCAGACGCTCCCAGCGTTCGTGTTCTTGGGGTTGCTCGGCCTCATGGCATCCTGCATTCTTCTGGTGCCAGAGGCTCGCCTGCGGATGAGATCTTTGCAGTGGGCACTCAAGACGCAATGGTCGCAGTCCTCCAGCAGGATGTCGGACCCGGTTCAGGTGCCGCCCTCGGTCGCCCGGGACCTTCTGTGGTGGGCCGTCGAAGGCAACTTGATGAAGGGGGCTCCATTTTGGCTTCCCTGGCCGGAGGTGACGATCGTGACGGATGCATCCCTCACGGGATGGGGAGCTCATGCCAACGGGCTGACAGTCAGCGGTCGTTGGTCTCCGTCGGAGTCCAGACTCCATATCAATCTGTTGGAGCTGAGGGACGTCAGGCTAGCCCTGAAGGCTTTTCTGCCGACTGTGCGAGGAAAGAGTGTCCTGATCCTGACGGACAACACAGTGGCCATGCACTACCTCAACAAAAAGGGGGGGGGGGGCAGGGTCACTTCCTCTGTGCAGGGAGGCGATGCAGCTCGAGTTCTGGGCCATCCAGCAGGAAGTTTTGATCTCCGCAGTTCATCTGGCCGGAGACAAAAAACGTGACGGCGGACGCTCTGAGCAGGCAGAGCGCGATCTCTCACAAGTGGGAGTTGGCTCAGGAGATTCTCCTGGAGATCTTCGCCCTTTGGGGGACCCCTCAAGTGGATCTCTTCGCCTCCAGTGTCAACCGGAAGTGCGAAAGGTTTTGTTCGCGGGAATTTCCTCCAAAAGGAGCCTTAGGAGACGTGTTCGTGGTGGAGTGGTCATTCCCGCTGCTGTACGCGTTTCCTCCAGTCCCCGTCATCCCGCAAGTGCTGCGGAGGTTACGGAAGTTCGGTTCCCGGATGATCCTCATTGCTCCGGCGTGGGCTCGGAGGACGTGGTACCTGGACCTTCTCGACTTGTCCATCTGCCCTCCACGTCGTCTTCCCTACCGAGACGATCTGCTCTCACGGGAGGGGGGTCAGGTTCTCCATCCAGAGGTCAGATCCCTCAACCTTCACGCTTGGCTTCTGAAAGGTTGAGGTATAAGGATTGGGACCTCCCTGAGGACGCGATGGAGTTGTTGCTTTCGGCCCGAAGGCCAGCAACAAAGTCTCTGTACCGTTGCCGGTGGCGTAAGTTCTGCGACTGGTGCAGAGTTCAGAATGTGGATCCTTTTGCATGTGACATCCCCATGGTTCTGTCCTTTTTACTTTCTTTGGCCCACGGGGGCTTGCAAGTGGGTACCATTAAAGGTTACCTGGCAGCGCTGTCCATCTTTAAGCGCTCGTCTGAAGAGTGTTCTTACTTTAAAATCCCTTTAATTTCACAGTTTCTGAAAGGGCTCACTAATGTGTTCCCTCCGTCAACTTTCCTGGTGCCCGGTTGGGATTTAAACCTTGTCCTTAAGTTTCTTATGGGTGCTCCGTTTGAGCCTTTACATTCTTGCCCTTTGAGGCTGTTAACTCTGAAAACTGTGTTTTTAGTTGCGGTTACTTCCGCTCGCAGAGTGAGTGAGTTACAGGCACTTTCAGTTAAGCCACCCTTCACTGTATTTCACAAGGACAGGGTTGTCCTTCGAGTTCGTCCTTCTTTTCTTCCGAAGGTAGTGACGGAATTTCATTTGGCCCAGAAGGTTGTTCTTCCGGCATTCTATCCTCCTTCGCATCCTGGTAAGGAAGAGGAGAGGCTCCATAGGCTTGATCCTAGGAGACCTTTAAGCTTTTATGTTTCACGCATGTCCCGGGTCAGAGTGGACGATCAACTCTTTATTGGTTACGCTGGAAAGCGTTTGGGGCAAGCTGTGACGAAACAGACTTTGTCTCGCTGGATTATTTTGGCCATCTCGGAGTGTTACCGCTTGGTGGGTAAGGACCCACCGGCCGGCTTGCGGGCCCTTTCTACCAGGGGTATGGCTGCATCTACTGCCCTGCAGAGGGGTGTTCCTATTCGCAACATCAGTGATGCAGCCACCTGGGCTTCAGTACATACATTTGTACGTCACTATTCCCTCGATTCCATCCGAGGACAGGATCTGGCCTTTGGCAAGGCGGTCCTTTGCTCTGCTATTTGATTGGCTATTCTAAATTTTGATTCTAAATTCTTTCCCTCCTCCTTGCTCTGGTACTGCTTTGGGAGTCTGTCATAGATATGGAATACGTCGGAGGACCCAATCCCCTCGAAGAACAAGTTACTTTCTTACCTGGTAACGTTCTTTCGATGGGATGGTCCGACGACGTATTCCATATCGCTCCCGCCCTGCCTTCCCCGCTGCAGAATTTCTTTTGCAATTGCAGCTTACGTTCCGCAAGGCTTTGTGTCTGACTGGCAGTTGACTAATGTCACACGTTCTGGGGGAAAAAACTACAACTGAGGCTACGGGCGTTGTGCGTCCTACTTATCACATCGGATGACGTTGGACTTTGGAGGAGGTCCTCGATGACGGCGCATCGACGTCATCGACGCAGGACGCAGACGCCGAAAAAAGTTTCCGAAGCAGCACAGCTGTGGTGATTACATGTCATAGATATTGAATACATCGTCGGACCATCCCATCGAAAGAACGTTACCAGGTAAGAAAGTAACTTGTTCTACTACAGGAATGCTGTCATCATAGATAAAGCATTGATTGGATGGACGTTCGTTCAGTTTGGCATCTCCCTGAAGAAAACTCGGATGGGGCAGCATTGGCATTGGGTGTCTCGGTTATACTGCTTTCCCAAAAATTCCTTATCATAGATCAGCAGACGCTTGGAAGCATTCCTCCGTACTGTCTCTCCCAGTATTAATGATCACTTGGCCAAACATCTGCGACCAGAAGCCAGAGACCTTCTGTCCGCCTTGCCAGGACCACATGAGTCAAGAACCGCAGGCACTAGTGTTGATGCTCTCTGACGCTTCTCCTTGAGGGGGAGGGGAAAGGGCAATTGGGATTATTTCCAGAATGATCAGGAAATAACCCAACACAATTAACCTTTCTGCTAACTTTTATCATTATCCAGCTGGGACTAATTTGTCTGCTAATTCACCATAGGTTTTCTCGATCGACCAATGTCAGGCACTCGGAAGTAACCCTAAGGTGGCATGTAAACATGCTGCAAAACTTCTAAATAAATAATTATGTACTTACTTAGCCATTGCTTTCTGATGAATTTGATCACAGGCAAACTGTGCAAAAACATAGAAAGTGTTCACGTCTTCAGTTATCATTAATTTAAGGGATCAAGAGTAAGACTCGGACACAGTGACATTATGGAGATGGTTGAAGACTTTTATTGATCAAATTAAAGAGAGGGTTGTGGAAATCCTACCTATCCCTAACTTTAGGAAGAGGGGTGCCCTGCCTAAAAAAAAACTAAGGAGCATCTGTGTCAGAATGTCCAAGACAACAAGTTCTCCATCTGTGTCCAAAATCCTGACCTGACCCTCACACACTAAACTCAATATAACGCAACAGGTAAAATGTCTTTTAGCTGATAACCTGCAGCTCCTTTCCAAAGTTCCAACATAAAGTTCCAAAGTGTAAAAGAAATCAACTAAGTTCAATCAGTTAAAGGGGTTCTTCCCTTCCCCTGGATTTCCCCATGTTTCAATGTTCTTCACTTTCACAGTACCATACACCACAATCTCAAGGGGGATGACTCTTCCCCCGAGTTTCCTCCGGTTTACCCACTTCATCAATTCAAGATATCCGATTTCTCTCTTGATCTTCTTTTGGGTTATACCTTTCCATAATCTAAAGTGGTATGACCCTTCCCTTGAGATTTTCACATTCCCACAATTCACAGGCTCAAGGGGTATGCTTCTTGCCCTAAACTTTCAAAGCTTTTCCACAGTTTACAGGTTTCGCAGTTTCAAAATTCACAGGTTGAAGTGGTATGCTTCTTCTCCTGAGTTGCCTGGACTTTTCCACGGTTTACAGACTTCACGGTTATACAATTCACAGACTCAAGAGGTATGCTTCGTCCCCTGAGCTTTAGTGACTTCTCCACAGGAAAAAGGGGAGGGAGACTCGCTTCCCCTAGATTCCACACTTTTGGGAAACTGCTTTGTTCCAAGTTTAGCAATCTTGATTGGGTACGGGTCCCAGACTCGCTGTATGCCCGATTTGCTCTACTGCTAGGACTTTCTTGCTTGGTTAATTGGGTGTGGGTCCCAGACTTGCTGTATGCCTGGTTTACTCTCCCACCAGGACTTTCTTATTTCACACTTGGGTGCAGGTTCCAGACTCGCTGTGTGTCTGGTTTACTCTCCTGCCAGGACTTTCTTAATTGTTCAGTATTTGGGTGCTGTAAGGAAGGCATGGTATCAAAGTAAGACAGACACAAGTGACCACAGTTCAAGGGTGTTTATTGAACTTCATCAAGGGTGTGAAAAACACCTATCTAAAGCTAAATCTAAGATGGGAGCAACCTACGGCTATCATATAATAATAATAATCATGCAGTCCTAGTGGAGTCTCGTCAAATAAAAAGGGCCTGTACTAAAAAATAATAATGCCAATCCTTATTGCTGAGTTACAAAAACTGTGGAGTAATGTTCACAAAAAAGAAAGAAGTATTCACAAAAGGATAAGTCAGGATGTTCAGGCTGTTGACGTCCCTTCTCCACGTTTTTAGCATGGGACAAGGCGGTTCACTCGAGCATAGCACACTCTTGGGCTTCTTCGGCACGAGGATACAGTTCCTTTTACCAACATCAGGGTCCTCTGTGCCCAAGTCTCTTACTTTCAAAGTCTCTTAAAAACAACGAAAAAGTTCCTTTCCAAATATTCAAGTCGGGCGATTCACTCTTCACCCTGGATCCTCCTCTGCCGGGCTCAGATCCCCTTTTATACAATTAGCCTCCCTCCGCAGGGCTCAGACCAATTTTAGTTTGCAGGCATCCCTCAGTCGGGTACATTTGCCACAGTGATATCTTCTTGGGTGACTCCTTGTTCACCCCGGATCCCCCTCTTCTGGGCTCAGATCCCCTTTTACACAATTTGTCTCCCTCAGCCGGGCTCAGACCAATTTTAGTTTGCAGGCATCCCTCAGTCGGGTACATTTGCCACAGCGATATCTTCTTGGGTGACTCCTTGTTCACCCCGGATCCCCCTCTTCTGGGCTCAGATCCCCTTTTACACAATTTGTCTCCCTCAGCCGGGCTCAGACCAATTTCACTTCATATTGGCTATCTAAGACTTTTGAATGTGCACAGGATTTAGCTTGACCCGTTTGGATGACCACTTTGATTTTCCAGTTCATTCATTCTCATACTCTGTTGGCTACCAAACAGAGACCTTGGAGTGAGCACCCATGTTGCACCGGACCACTCTGTATCTGGTGCCTATTTCAGTTTCATAAAGTTCAATCACATATGAGTCATCTTTCCTCATACAATGCTGCCACTTGCAACCTTGAGCGTAACACAATCCGGTCTGCTATCAGTCTCTCTGACTCACTGGCTGTGTTGAATTCACTGGTGTTGGTTTGTTGTCAGAGCCAAGGACAGTACCACAGCAGCAGTCGCTTCTCCTCAACCTCAACCTGGCTATCAATGTGGGAGGGCCCCGTTTACCTTCAACACACACTGCACCGTTCTTCAGCTGCAATTCCTGGTCTTATGTTTCTTTTCCTCGCGGCCTCCTGAAAGTAGCGGTTCTTCCCCGAAAAGGTCCCTCCTTTCAGGCCACTCTGGTTTTGCCACCTTTCTCCTCGGTTTAAACTGCCATCACCGAATTTCTGCTTCCTCGTGCATTTTGCCTTGCTCAGAGTGTACTTTTGTGCTCCGTCTTGTATCCGTGTGGGGAAGTGTGATGGAAGTCAGGTGTGTGTAATTTGTCAGCAATTGCCTGACTCTGCCTGACCCTTGTGTTGGGACATGACAGGTGTACGGCTCTGGGCCATTGTCGCTCACGATGAATTGTCCTTGAGAAAGTGTTTGTGATGGTAAAGGGCGGGGGTTGAGCTTCTAGGTATCCTACCTTGTAGGATGGGGAGAAGGTGTTACGTGGAAGGGGATACCACATCTCCCCCTCTGGTGTCCCACTTCCACTCCCCTCATCCAGGTGATCCTCCTGCACTGGTCCACCCCAGGAACTGGTTGCAATAGCGATGGCCCTGTCCTGGCCATCTGGATGACAGATCCCCGGGGACTAGAGGGTGGGGCACCTTCAGGTTTCTCACAGCGCGGGTCCCAGACTCGCACTTCTCATTAGTAATCACATACTCTTTTATATAGTTCCAAGATTTTTTTAATATACTTTTCATATATTGGGTCAGAGACCCCCTATTCATTTGTCTTGGTCTCTTTGCTCATGTATCCCGGCTCCCTTGTTTGGGCTTAGCAGGTTCATCAATGGTATGCGGCATCTGCCATGAAGCGCCCCGGTGTCCCAACCTTAAGGATTTAGATGACAATTTACCTTTCAAACATCATCTTGGATTCAGGATCATCATTTTTGATTTCCCAATATTAAATGAGAGATGCAGATGCTTACAATATTCATACACCGCAACCAGAGAGTGTTGTAAACCAACCCGTGTATAGTCAAATACAACAATATCACCGGTGTATAATAAATAATGGATAAAAACGGCTCCTAATTTTGGAGGATTGGCTAGTAAATACTAAACTAAAAGGGGGCCAGCACGCATCCTTGTCGTAATCCACGAGTCGTACGAATCCATTTCGTATAAGTGCCTCGCTGATCTAATTTAACTCTAATTCCAGTATCCGTATGCAAGGCTATTAACATATTCAAAAGAGCAGCAAGGCATCCCAATTTATGCATTTTTTCCCATAGTGTTACTCTTCGAACACAATCAAAAGCTTTTGTAGTATCTAAGAAAGCTACAGACAGCTCTCTTTTAGCCGCCCTGCATTGTTCACCCACTACTTCAATTGTAAAATAATGTACCCCTTTTTAAAACCTTTTGATAAGGATTTGAGACATTCATATCCTTGGCCCATACTTGAAATTGTGTCAAAATAAAAGTCGCAAACATTTTATAAGAAGAATCAAGTAAAGATAATGGCCTATAATTACTCGGGTCGGCCCTGTCACCTTTCTTATGAATTAAAATCACTGTTGCTTCTTTCGATAATGGCGGTATAAAGTGCTTGTGCATTTCGGAGCGCACTAGCAACTTCAAACGTCTGTTGTGCTAGATGGGATCACCAATAAAGATCTCAGACCAAGTAATGGGACAGACTCAAAGAATATGGCAGAATACTGCTTTGGTCACCATTTAATAAAGCGGAGTGAACTGGCAGACATCGGACTGATGCTTGCACACTCACACACAAACTTGATTACACAGAGATTTTATACCCCAATATGCATCAACTATGACATCATCCTATGTGGCAAACTTTAAAACCTACAGACGGGTGGGATTGGTTAGGGGAACACATCTACTTATAGAATACATATAGGTTAGTACTTCATTGGCTGTCTCTTATCTGTGAGACACGCCCTTAGCTACCTCTTAATATGTGTAATACTGATTATAGCAGACAAAATGGCTGCGGATTGGTCTGTGCAGCATTGTATATCAGATTGACCCATAGACCCACTGATTATTTGGCATTCCCATCCAACCTTGGACTTTCAGCATGGCAAGCAGCACGTAAGCAAAACGAAACCCAGGTGCTTGCTCACGTCAGATTACTCTCCACTTTCCCAATTAGTCCATCATCTCTCATCAGTCTGACCGTAAGCCAATGTTCCCATCTGTATTTGATCTTGTAGCTCACTCTCTGTTCTGGGACATTTCAGGGAGTGTAAGCACCTCACTATCTTTGTCCACAGCTTAATGAATAGCCCTTGTTTTCGACTCCTGAATCACATGTGAGGAGACTGCAAATTTGACGATTTCAACCTCTTATTTACTGCTATTTAATACAGTTATGCTGGGCGTCATTGCTCCCTTTGGCCTCTAGAGACTTGCTCACTCCATTTTGTAGGAGCCTTGTCCATTGTTAATTGCCCAATACTTGGCTTTTGTAAATGTTTTCTTCTTCTTTAATCTAAAAGAAATATGTCTCACGTCCAAGACTTATCTGTCTGCCTTCCTTTGTGCTTTGCAGCTATTCCTTGAAATAGCATCCTTGATCCCAGGCCAACATAGACTCCTCTTCGTTTTGCATACAAGCCTAATTCTCCACTGTCTCCTGACTCTGCAGCCCTGCTCTGTTTCTGAGGTAGCTGAATTGAATCTTTGAACAAGCCGGCTTCCATTTTCTTACCATGGCTGTACTTGCCACGTTATATTTTCCTCTATAGCAAGCATATATATGTTTCATCTACCTTGTGTTGCTGCGTATTTATACGTATTGATCAGCAAGTTACTTTTTCTTCTCTGTATATATGATTACTAACATTTCGTACATGTTTCTCTTGTCGCTTCACTTACATCGTCATTCTTAATTATTTTCATATTTTTGGACCAATTCTTATACAGCTACTTACATTTTTTAATCACAGTTACATGACCTTGACTTTTTTTTGTAAGGCCCTTATCTTTCTCTTGAATTCCCTTTTTTTTAACTGAGTCATTTCATCCAACTTATGCATATGCTTCTTACATGCTCCTGTAGCTTTTAAAATACCCAACGACAAAAGATGAAGTAATAAAATACTACGTTGCAAGGTAAATTCTGCAGAGACACGTTCAGAGAACAGCCAAGGTTATAATTGGTTCCTACCAATGTGTTAAACTGGTTTGCAATCGAGCGCCTGCACAAAACGGCAAAAACAGGTTCCCTCACTTCCACCATTCATGGTGCCAAACTTGCCTGGACAGCAGAGTGCCAGGCTAGATCCAGGACAACAGCGCTATGATCACTTCCGCAAACCTCATGTTCAACGCTAAGTACATAGCATAATGGGATTAAATCTACAGATATACATATATAATGTAGGGTGGATGTTTGATGGCCATTTGACCACGTAGGAATGTCACCCTGAACTTTACTATTAGCTTCTCACTTTTTGTTGCTTCTTCGAGTTCCTCCTGGATCAGACTTTCTCGGTTAACTTTTGGGTTCCCACTCGCTTGGTTACACCTGCCCTCCAGTGCAACGGGCCCTCAATGCTGACAATGTGCTCCTCAGCCTCCCTCCGCCTCCTCTCTTGGGCCGGCTTTGCGTCTGCTCTTGTTGTGCCCATGTGGCTCTCCTCTCTGCCTTCTTCTCACTACTGTCTTTTTCCTGCTGTTGTCTTGGTTCACCTTTTGTGGACTCTGCTGTATCCTGGCTTTGTCTACTCCTGCTGCCCTTCAGCAAGCTCTGCGCCTTGGGCTTCTCCAGCTGGGGGTAGTTCTCATTCCTCCTCGCTACTATTATTAGTATTATTATTATTATTATTATAATGGTATTTATTGAGCACAGACGGAGCTTCGGGAAGCAACAGAGCGCTTTACAATCATAGGGGGGTGAACACAGTGAGAGAAGCAGTGAACAAGGGAGCGGGGAGCTAGCAACAGAGGAAGGCGGGCAATTGGCAGCAAAGGATCTACAAGCAACCAGGGGAGGAAACCGTGAGGAGAAGATCACCCAGTGTCAGGTAGTGTGGGGAGTGGAGGGTGTATGACCTGCATAGGTGCAAAGGAGAAGCCATTCCTTGAAGAGGTGGGTCTTTTGCTCCTTCCTGTATTGGGGAACCGAGGGGGCAAGCCTAATGTTGACTGGGAAGAGGTTCCAGAGTCTTGGGGTGGAGAGAGAGACAGCCTTTCTTCCGGACAGAGACATAGAGGGACAAAGTGACCTAGAGCAGCAGAGAGAGAGAGAGAGAGATACTGATAGACGGAGCGTGAGACCGAGAGGAGAGAGACAGAGACCCAGATAGGTGCAGATGGCATAGGCTAGGGGGGGGGGGGGTCAGGGTGGTATGGCAGACCTTGCCCATAGTACTAACCAATTATTGCCGCGAGATCTGTAAAATCAGTCCAAACCAGTCCAGTGCAAGATCATTTCGGGTAACAATCCATAAAACCAAAAGTATAACCTTTCAGCATATTTCATTTACATTTCAGCTCTAAGCACCATTTAAACAGCTGAAGACAGATTCAAAATTTAGCCTATCCGCTCGGCAAAGCGCAGGCGATTCTGTACAGTGTGCAATATTGTTATTTACAGACATCCTTTAAACGCGCGATAACACCATTGCAAGCACTCCATGCAAGGCAGTCGTGGAAATACAGCCCTTCCATCCAAGAGGCTCGTGCTGTCTGGAGCCATGTCCTTGCGGTGCCAAATCGGCGTTTACTGAGATTCGATCCAGCTTAGCTACCAATGCGATGGTCCGTCGGCGGTGGCGCGCCCCCTCCCAGAGTGCAGGTCCCTTCCCCCATAAAGGAATTCCCAGTTCTTGCTTAGAGGGCACCAGGGCGCCCGTGGTCGCCCTTAAATGTAATGCTCCTGCGAGCAGGAGTGTGTGTGCAGTGGATGGCGGGTTATTTCAAGAGTGTGAGGGGTCGAGGGTCGAAGCTCCATCTTGCCCGCAATTGCTTGAAAAAAATCCTTAATGTGTGTTTCAAGAAAGCGGGCCGTATGTAAAACCTTCTTCCGTCTTTCACAGTGAAAATGAACATGGCCGCTTAACATTGTAACACGTTTGCTTCCCTTGACATTGTTGTCAACAGTCGCCGTCTCGCTGACATGGACTGATTGTAAGACAGAGAAAGACTAGTTAGGTGTTGAACTATATCTACGCCTCAGGTGCAGACACCATTTCTTCCAAGACAGAGCGCCACGCGGCTCTCAGTTCGCAACAAGGCGCTAATAATGCCTTGGTCAAAGGATGGCTTCTGCACGGGATGTGAAGCTCGCGCAGGTGCGACAGATGGCAGAAGGCTTCAACTTCTTCAAAGCGCGTGCCCGTCCCCTTGGCCGAATCCCACGAAAGGCGCGGGCCTCGTTAGGAACCACGTGGCTGGAATTCATAGCGCCTTTGCTTGAGGTGCATTGTGTTCTTTTTGGCGCGCTTGGCACGCAGTAGTCCAAGGTTTTCCATTCTTTATTCCGTATTGGAGGCAGCTTTTTGGGTGAAATAATGACCTCGGTTACCTGGCCCACGTGAACCGAGAGCGTTTATGGAGCGCGGTGTTGCTGTCCCCCACAGGCCCAGCTCGGGCCCCACCCATTTATCGCCATGCTACGTGCACCCGACAGGCCGCTGGTGGCAATTCAGAAATCCGTTTTTTTTTCTGAAAACTCTCAGCGTTCGAGGCAGAACCTGCTGGCGTCACATCATTTTTCAGAAAATAAAAAATAAGTCCACCGGGGTAATAAGGAGGGCGATTTTCTAAAAACGAATGACCCCCTTAATGTATATTTTTTCATTTTAAAGTCCGTGTCATTCAGTGATGAAAGGAAATACCAACCCTGAAGTCTTCCCGCAGAGTTGTAATGAATTTCCCTTCAACGCTTGTGTGTTCTTAACACTACTCTGCAAAATATACTAACGATTATTACCTCTGTAGAGAGGGCATTTCTGCTTTGGCCAAGTGTGTATTCTAAACATTATAAACATGGGATTTTACTCTGGACAATCTTGCCCTTCCTAAAAGCAGGCTGAACGTTTTCATAGTTAAACATATTGTTTCTTGAATGACCGGCAGAGGGCAGCAGAACATCAGGGACGGCACCAGCATCCCCATAGCTAGCTCTGTCCTCTGAAAACCGGTCCATTGTTTTTTTTGTTGTCACTTTTAATCGGGTGCACGTTCCACTGCACATTCTCTATGTGCGCGTGCTTCGCTTGAATCTTGCATTCTCGCTTGCCAGCTCTTGATGTTAGTCATTAATCTAATGATATCCGTAAATAGTGATTCCCGTAAGATTTGTATTCAAATAACACAAAGGCGGGGTGGGGTGTTCAGATGTTCTCCACGTCTGTTAATTGGCACTGGCAGCAGCTGGGCAACACCATTGAGCTGGTCGGGCTCTAGCCACCCCCTCCCCGAAATGTTGGGCTATTTTGACTCGACCTGGCTGACCTACAGAGCTGTGGCTGGACAGAAAAGGACACTGACATTAAAGGCGCCTGGGCTTCACTGTTAACAAAGGCCCAGCAATTACTAACATACAGCATTTCACTGTCAGCGCCTGCATGCATATGCATACATTTGTAGGCCATTGAAATGGGGATGTGGGGTTAGCACTTGCATGCCAGGGGAGTGATTGGAAGGGTAGAGGAGACAGGAGACCACTCATTCTCACATCAGACCATAAGTGGGTGCTTTCAGAGGTAAAGGGCAGAGTGTTCTGCTTTTAACACTGAAGCGTCACCAGAACAGTCTCATTGGAATGTGTAAAGAAGTTGGATGCCCTCACACAGGTACGTTTGCCCCTCCCCACACTTTCTGAAGTTATCACCTACCCCTTCATTTGAAGGGTTACTCCCCCCACCCACTACATGTTAATCTAGATGCACCCCTGGAAGAGGCTGATGTGCACACCTGCTACCGGCAGGGAAGTGAGGAGGGAAGCCTTTCCAGAAACTGGCAGCATTCAAGGTCTACTGTGTTTGTGCAGAATCAGGAAAATGGACTTGCACAAACACAGTGACATTTTAAAGCTGCTACTTTCAAGACACCCATCGCCCTCTGCCTCAGCAAAATCAAGTGCTCACGCCAGCCTCCTTCCCACAGGTGCGAGCCAACAAATAACCACATTATGTGTACTTTGACATCCGAGGGTTGGGGGCTGATGTGTGCACTTTCTTTTCTTCGGCATATGGGTCATGTGGCTAGAATAGCGCTTTGGTACAGTCAGTCTAGTCTCTTATAACTAGCATAACTTTATATATTTCGTAACTTTGTTTTAATGGGCATGTAGGCATGCATAGTAAAGTAGGCATGGCATCTGTCATTGCATGGCTACACTGGCCTTTTGGTGCAAGCAGTATAGTCACGTATTACTGTGGCATGACCTTATATGGGCACGTGTTATGCTGCCCAATGTACCTTTTTTTCAAGATTATTTTAAGTGCTGTCCATGGCGTATACACATTCTCAAAGCAACTAAATGTTGCATGCTGTCTTTAGATCCAATTACATTTTCATTCTTGCTGGCATATTATGCCTTAAAATGTACTATTTTATACTTCCCACGCCACGACGCGTGGGGTTAGACGATAGGGGGTTGAGTCTTCAAGTTGACCCTGCTTAGTTTTTTGAAGTCGCTCCTCCATCACCTGTTTGCCCCCTCCCCCCTGACATGTAGGTTTCGTTGTCCATGACTGGCAGTTATCTAATGCACCTCAATAGTGAGGATCAAGGGGCCCCGTTGTGCCTGGTACCACAGTCCATCACTGCCTCACCAGAAAATATCATTTTCGGAAAGGTTCTTTTTACAGTGATAACCCTGCCGCAGCCGCTGGTTGGGATGCCGAATTGTAACAGTCTCTACTGATGGATGGATTTTCCTCTCTGCCACCTGCCATCAGACCGAGTGGGCCGGGCACTTGGGTCTCACCATCATTGTGCCCTCAGAGCTCAGTATCTCTGGCACCTGCTTTCCTTTGCAGTGTGCCCTGGACCCAGCTCCACCCTATTGTCGTGCCTACACTTCTCCCAGGGCTCCGTATCTCTGGGCTATCTGCTTTCCTTCCCAGTCTGTGCCCTCTTGCTGCCATGCCTAGTGTGCCTCCAGTGCTCCGTATCTCTCGGCTATCTGCTTTCCTTCCCAGTCTGTGCCCTCCTGCTGCCATGACCCGTGTGCCCCCAGGGCTCCGTATCTCTCGGCTATCTGCTTTCCTTCCCAGTCTGTGCCCTCCTGCTGCCATGACCCGTGTGCCCCCAGGGCTCCGTATCTCTCGGCCACCTGCTTTCCTTGCTAGTGTGCCCTCTTGCTGCCATGCCTAGTGTGCCTCCAGTGCTCCGTATCTCTCGGCCACCTGCTTTCCTTCCCAGTGCACCACTGATCACTCTCCCTCCTGCCGTCATACCCACTACTCACTTCTTGCCTCTTCTGCCGGTACACCCCGTGTGCCTAGTTTGTTCCCAATACTCATCTCTCTGTCACCCGCTGTCGCGCGCCAGTACTCTCAGTATCGCTCTGCCCCCTGTTGTTGCACCCAGTTTTCCCCGGGATGCCTCTCCCTCTTGCTTAAGTACTCACTGTTTCCCCTGTGGTTACGATACCTCTTCCTCCTGCTATTTTACCCAGTGTGACCCAGTGTTCGGTATCTCGCTCCTGCTTGCTGTCACACCCAATGTCCCTCCTGCCATTGTTTCCTCTGAAGCCCAGTGGGCAGTGGCCCCCTTCCACCCTGCATTTACTCAGCAGTCCCCGGGCCCTTCTGTAGTGGTCCTTGCACGGTATTGCTCTTCTGGTTCACATGCAGTGGGAACGAGCCTCTGCTTCTCTTTCCCATCTGCTGTTTTACCCATCATGCCTTTCGCGAGCAGTTTCTTCCTCTCCATGAATATGTCAATGTGCCTTTAAGGGGTTTATAAAATCTAGCACTACATTTAGCTGTTCTATTTCAAACTAGGTTAGCGTGTTCGCATCTAATCATTTATCCACTGTTGCTCCCAAACGCCTGGGTCGCCTGCGGCCCCTGCATCTGCAACCCGTGTTCTTCTGTTTCGCCCTTGGAACATGCCCTCCATTCCATGCATAGCACAGTGATACCAATAAAGCGCTGTGAAGCAGGAGCTGAAGGTCGCCCAGTGAACAGGAGCTCCTGCTGGGGGACTAGGAGCCTCTGCTGAGGGACTGGGAGCCTCTGCTAGGGGACTGGGAGCTCGTGCTGGGGAACTAGGAGCTCCTACTGGCGGACTAGGAGCTCCTGCTGGGGGACTAGGAGCTCCTGCTGGGGGACTAGGAGCTCCTGCTGGGGGACTAGGAGCTCCTGTTGGGGGACTAGGAGCTCCTGTTGGGAGCCTGGGAGCTCCTGCTGGAAGCTCCTGCTGGGGGACTAGGAGCTCCTGCTGAAGAACTAGGAGCTCCTGCTGGGGAACTAGGAGCTCGTAGTATATCTGATGTGCAGGAAATCACACTTTACATGTTTGAATACATTCTAAAGGACTCACACGTAGTAGGAAGTATGAAAGAGTCACTTTTTAATCAACTTCTCAAAATTATGCGGAGTAAAAGCCAAGTTAACGCATGGATTGTCTGTTCAGAATTGTGCCTGTGATCACCATCTGGCATTTACACTATCCCGGAACACAGAAGGCGACTTGGGAATCACGGTGCATAGCTTCACAGGAACAAAAAAAACAATTGGAAATGCAGATTCCTTCACAGCGACGGCCCTGCCTCCTTATGCCAAGTTTCAGAACAGTTATCCAATCCCTGGTCATCACTGTGCCCAGGCCCTACTCACAGTCGTGTCAGATGCCACCTGGACCCCTCCCTATCACACTGCCGCACACCTCATCACAAGACCAATGCAATTTTACCATGTAACCCCCCATCCTCCTAGAAGACCCATGGTTGCCCTTCAAGGACACACCATATTCAAGCTAGTCTGAATCGCCTTCAATGGGGTTATCCATTTTTATGGTCTAATTCTATTCAGTTTTGCAAACTGAAGTCTATATTTGCCTTTCTGAGTTCATGTTGCATTGTATTCAGATGAGAATGTCAAAGTATTTGGCAAGAGTGGAATAGCTAGAAACTATTCAGCCGGAGCCGAATAGCTTTTTTTCAGCCAGAATTCGGCCGAATACTTCGAAGCCGAAGTTCGGTACACCCCTACAACCAAAACAACCAAAACACCACGATATCCCCTGGTTTCAACAATGGAAATTATTTCAAAGTTATTACTTCAAATTATTTCGAAATATATATGTAGTTGTGGGTTAAGGGGTTAAAAGGGGGTGTGGAGGATTCGGTAGTAGGGGTATATGTGAAGGGGAAGGGAGCATGGGGTGAACCCACATTAAAAAAATGTAAGCACAATTTCTAAGTAATCACTTGAAGTAAATTACCTCAAAGTAATTTCTTTCAGCGAATTAACACGGAACCCACTCTAGCCTGGTGAGTGTCTCACCATCTTTGCAGGCCAACGGCAACACCAGAAGCCACAACATTGCCACACTGGAGGCAAAGAATTTCAAGAACGAAATCCCAGGAAACAGTCAATTTCCTTCAATGCACGCTTTCGCTGCTACAAGCCACTAACTCAGCTGAGACCGGCCCTCCATCCTGCACCTCAGGAAGGACTCAAGACCCTACTCTTCAAAGAACACCTTGACCAGCACTCTGAGCTCCATACAAGCCACAACCCTACTTCACCCATTCTTGATCTCCCTTCCCTTGCCCCTTAGCCCGCTTCAATGTTCAGCAAGGGTAATTCAAAACTGTGGGGCCCAGTGGCAGAACTGAATTCTAAGGCACTGTGTTTGAAACCTTTGCTGGTCAGACTAATGTAATTAGTATGTGCAGGGGGTTGTCACAGTTAGACAAACTTTATAAAAGGATACAGTTGTGTAAAGGATACAGTCAGCATCCACTCTCGGGAAGCCCTTCCCCTCTGGGGTAGCTTGAACGTGCAGCGAACCAGATTCTTCCGGGACACCTTGCGCGTGATGCTAAACAAGACTTCCCCCCCCCCCCCAAGAGCATAGCCTGTAGGAATTTAATTATAACTAACAGGCCAGGGGCTTGAGCGAAAAGGCAGGAGCAGCGACAACAGAGCTAAGGGAGCAAACAAAACAGTGATTCAATAGAGTAACTAAGGTTACCCAAAATGCAGCGACCAGCCACCCACAATTACCCTCTCTTACCTGCTTAGCCAGAAAGTAATCCCACAACCTTATGCAAGTCAAAACACACCACGGAAACCAGGTGATGCAGGAAGAAGGTCCCAGTTGGTAGAAGTTAGTGCAGAAATTCACCTAACCCGAACGGCACGAGGGCGCCGCTAGTGTCCAAAAAGCAATCCCTTATTCCATTCAGCAAAGCGTCCCTGAAGTGAAGGTAAGCAATCCAGGTAGTGACCAGTAGAATCAGGAGAGCGTTCATATAGTCACGTTGATGCGTAGAGTGATGTATTTTGTGACAAAATGAAAAGTACCATTAAACAATCCAGAATGCGTAGAATAATGAAGGGGAATTAGGAAGTCCGTGAAGAGCTTAATTGGAAGTTTAGTGATGGGGAAGCAAATCCGAAAGCGTCACAACAAACAGGAGCAGGAGAGAGCAATCCGTATACAAAGCCAGGAGTTCGATTACCAAAGGGAAAACAGTCGAGGGTTTTGGCGCCAGAAATGGTAAGGGAGGAGACGTATGGAATAGTCCTTAAAACAAGAGCCGGGTCCAGGAGATTCAGAAAACAGGATAACGAGAATCGGGCACTTCAACTAACTGCTTAGTTTTAGGAGCACCCGTTGCATGGACAAGCTGAGTTAAGTACGAGTGTCTTTCCCAGGACATGAGATGCGTTGTCGGCGTGTCACGTGATCGCAAAAAGGGGAAATGCTGGGAAATGTAGTGCGGCGTGTCCCGCGACTTGGAAAAAGTCGCCAAGGCAACTTCCACATGGAAACGGATGACCCTAGTCGTCCGTGTGCAGGAACACGGGGCATGACAGTAGTCCAGGAGATTACTGCTAGACCCGTCAGACCTGTCAATACTCGTAGACACCAGCCCTAGGGTAGACTCGTTTGTTGATGCTAAGAGAGACTTATTACATGCGCTTAGATCCGAAAGGTCCAATGGCAATGAGACTTGCATATATAGGCTGGGAGAAACTTATTGCAACATTCTCATCGTTTCTAGGAGCACTGGAGGTCATGGACTGAAAACAGCGAGAGAGACCCAGATTGAAACGAATTTCCAGGGCACAAGATGGGCGGTGGGACTTTTTGTTGTGCAAGCTAGTTACAGTATAATATCGCCTTTAAATGGTTCCTTTAAATGATTTGGAAAGGTTCTTTCATCCCGATCACAAGATTAGTTTGATGAAAACAGTAATGTTGTCCTTGCACAGCGAGGCTTTGGGAAGGAATTGACGCTTATTTGTAAGCACTGGACCCATGTTTTTGAATAGCCAAATAATTGCATAGCGACAGGGCACCGTGTTATGTTGCTTAGACGGAGCCGTCCAGAGCTTTTGACCCGGTGAATCCCAGTAGCTTGGTGAGGGCCATTTTAGCCATTGGTATTCTGAGTTAACCTGCTTGTGGTGATTGTGGCATTTTTAGGAACAGCCGGTGCTTCGCCTTCCATTAGGATCGAGCGTGGAATCTATAAGGGCGGTGGGCGTGCACTGCGCCATTTTCATTGGCTTCCCATTTCGTTCCTGGTGACCTTTTGTGACTTGGGAGCGGATGTGCGTCGTGTTGGCCCTTTCCCTATTCTGATGTGAGCATGCGCTGATGACGCACCGTTGCTAGCTTGCACGGCTTGATCTCATATGCAATTCATTGCAGCCTATACTGATTACATGTCCTGCGTTCTCTAGATTTAAAAAAAATCAACAGTAATAAATCTGGGAAAAGACAACATTCGACTTTTCAGTTCAAAGGGACCCTGGAATTCCTCAAACGCCCCCCCATTGCACATTTTTTGGTCTTCGATTTTATTCCGACTTGACAGGTCTGAAGCACATAGAAAGACCGCCTCTCAGCATGTCCCAAGCATGTGAAGGTATTTTTAGATTTAGTCCTAATTTCCACAGCTATCCAAAGTGCCTCATGCTGAGGCTTAGGTGGCCAAAGTAAAAATAGTGGCATTTATACGGCTGCCTCTGTGGAGATTTGCCAATGGGGTGGTTGCTCCGAAGATATGAGAGCAGATTCTGCAGAAGTTTACTGGGACGAAACCCTTCCTCCACGCCTGCCCTACGTGTGCAGCCCACAATGAGTTCGGATTGAAATATTTAGAAGAGTGGTTACTGACTAACCCTAGCGCTGTGCTGTATCAAACATTGTCATCAGGCTTGCGTGTGGCATAGTGAAAAGGCCTTCTGCATTTCCTTGGTTTGCATACGTTGCTTTTGATTTGTCTAAAACTAGCACCCAGAACCTTTCTCTTTGCTTTTGGTTTTTCTCCTCCCCTCCTCTGCTGACCTCGTGGCTGTATCCGTAGCTGCACTGGTTACCTGGACACCCTCTGATCTCGGGCCCAGGTCCCTCCCCCACCAGCGTCGCACACCTGCACTGCCTGCCTGGCAACCCCCGCACTGGGGACTCTTTCTATATCCATAGAATCAGCCTACCAGCACTTGACACTGATGTCAGGGGAGGCAGGCGGGCGCATGTGAATCCATGAAAGATACCAATGCTGGAGAAATGGAGTTACAGGTAAGAAACTATTCCCTTCCCATGTACTGCACTGTCCCTTCCCCCTTCCCACGCACTTGCGGGATCTGAATGACACCTGGCCTAGTAGGATCGTTGTCTGTCCTCCCTTTGTTCCCCGCCCTTGCCTCGTCGCGCCTTGAAACACTTGTGTATAGGCGCGTTATAAATGCCAAATCATATATAATATAATATCATATGGAAAGATACAGTTGTCGAAACAGAAGTGACATTTTGAGAATAATGCTTACATACTTGGCAGACAACTTTCTGAATCTGCCAAACATATATTGAGTTGATCCTGTTCTTCGATAAACAGGTTTTCATTACCAATACCCATTTTAACTCTTTAAATACATCTTTGCTATATGGGATGGCAACTGTTTCTCTTATTGTGTCTGCCCTTTCTGTCCTTGTATAGCTGAGACTAGTTATGCATGTGTTGTATTTTTGCCCTATGTTCAAGCTTATGACAAATGTCATCACTGTGGCCAACACATTTGTATTTATGAATGACTAATTCTACCTCTGGCTCTTTAGAACTAATGCACTTTTTATGTGATACTCTGTCTGGAAAAATCACAATAAATTAATTGCTTCTTTTTTAGTATTGCTTTTAGACTAGCCAATCTGATTCATTTTTAGCATGTCATGTGTTATTCATTGTGTCTGGATGTTTTCTATTTTAGTGATATGCACTTTAATGGGGAATATACATTTAGTCACTGGTTATTCAATTTGTTATGTAGTATTAGAAACTTTAAAACAAAAACTCAGAAACCCGGACAACTGTATCTTCTTGGGACAACGTTTGTGTTTAATTTTCTTCTTTACGAAAATTAGACTCTTTGGATGTTAGATACCTTTCACAAACCCATGGTTGTGTGTTTAATATGTTGTTGATTTCAATGCCTTCCCATATATTTCCTTTTATGTAAATTGTAGTTGACTCACCTGCTGTCATATCAAGGATTACTATGTTAATTTCCGTGGTCATTGTTTGACCTTGTTTGAATCTAGAACTCTATTCGAGGAGTTCTAATGGTTATGATTTGTTTAGTCCCATTGGGCCTTTGAATTGGCGTGCAGGGCTCGTGGTGTAGATATTGGAACTCTGGGTAAGTTCATGTTAGGTGGGGTGCTTTCCAAGTGAGACATGCAGTCCACAAGTTCCACTATTCTCCTCCTCTGACGTCTGTCTTCTGGCTAAGTCTTTAAGCACTGGATTAGTGAATGATCTTATGTAGAAGCACAAATGCATTCAAAACCACTCCCTACACACCTTTTCCAACTAATTTGCATAATATAGTTTAGTCCATGCACGAGCCATGCACCCAAAAACCTGTGGCTGCATCGTGTCCTAACAGAAAGAGGAACTTTGGTAGACTTCCATATCTATTCCTCTCTTTTCCAGTTCCTTTGTATTTGATCTACCGCTGGTGATTTCTCAAAAAATTGACAATGTGTCCCTGTGAGGTATTGCCATCTGTCAAGGGTGCAAAGCCGTGGCCTTTTTGATTTTTAATAACAAATAGAATCATGAGGGTGATTCCATCTTAAAAGTGGTAATCTGCAACCAGATTATCTTTTCCTGTTGACTCTGTGACATAAGCATAGTGCACTCGTGCCCTGCCGTATTAGTAGCCTGATCCACGGCACCCGCTCTACTCGTGGGACAGAGTGGGTTCAAAGGTCATGGAAGCTGCAGACACTGCTAAATCCCTGCAGCGCAGAAGCGGCATTTAAGGTATGCCCATCTGTGTACCCAAAACTAAGACGATCATGAGTCGTCCATGTTGGTGGCAGGTTAAACTTAAATAAAAGTTATGGCTACATTTAGGCATAGTGCATGGTGCTACTTGCGATCGCAACTGCCACATCCCAATTGATATTGTACATGTGTCAGATCCTGCGAACCAGCTCCAGTATGGAAGATGATGTGTATTCTGTTCAGCAGGTTGTAGCCTGCCAAATGTCAGGACGAGAACCTGTGAGGCCGGGCCTCCTCTTTGATCTCTTTGTAAGGGCAGGTAATACTCTCCACCCGAGACAGCCACACAGCAGGCAGCTGTCCCAGGCCGAGGCATCAAGAGAGCACACCCATTCAAACTGAGTAGCCTCGCACCAGGGTGCTGCATGTCTAAAGCTCTTTGTTCTCAGTAAGAAGGGAAGGGAGTGGGATTATGATAGGCAGGAGGGCTCTAGGCAATGGGATATGGTTTACACCATTTTGGTTCCGTCTGTCCCTCTCTCTTTCTTGTCCCCCTCCACTTCCTATGGAGCAAAACACTTTGGGTGCGACGTCAACAGGGCAAAGTCCACTTCGTCCCAGAGCAAGGATTGGACCACTAAGGCAGTCTAGCTTTTAGTCCGATCACCTGAGGATGTTTGTCCTTAAAAGAAGGGGTCTTCCACCTCTTCTTCACATTCACTCAGACCCTCTCAGATCCTTTATGGCTGCAGATTCCCTGTGAAGATCTCACTGGACTTCCTTTGGGAAAGTTGTACTCTCCAAAGCCCTCATCCTGAGGTGAAGAAGGAATCATCCAAGACAAAGGAACCTACCACTTCCAGGACATTTCAGCTGTGGATCAGGACCTACCACTCTGCACCGCAATCATCCTATCCTCAGATCCCCTTGTAAAAGCTTCACAGCAACCGGAGGAACAGACCATCCAAAGCTCCCTGTTCACTGCACCGAACCGATCGGTCTGTGTTCACTGCACCAAACCGGTCACTTTGTGTTCACAGCATCTGGAACTGGAGGGAAGTCACTGTGCTGGCTGCTGTGCTTCTCCACCAATGGAACATGTGCTTTTACCTTCGACCAGCTCAACACAGCATCGTGCCCCAGCCAAAGCTCATCACCTAGTAGGTGCGAAGAGACTGCTCAACGTCGGGACCTGAACCGAGTCACTTGGGAGTCACTTGCAGACTCCAACTCGGGGTTACAACCACAGTTTAGCCCAGCTAGCCCTTGAACTGCTGCCTCATTGATCGCATGCCAACGCACCCAAGGTCACCACTTGGTACACCTTCACACCCCTCTTAAGAGTATAGCCTTCCCTCGGCCCACGTCACCGCAAAAAGCTAACGATGTATATCTCTTAACTGTTCCTCTTTCACTTTTGATTGTGTTGCCTTTTGGTTTGTAGACTTATGAGGGCTGAGCGGGCCATAGTGCCTCTGTTCATCCTTGTATTCCCGCAGAGCAGAATCCAATGTGTCACAGTGCCTGAGTACCAGAGTACAGTAGGATGTACTTTATTCTACCCCTGGCGAATCATAGATGTTCAAATGTAAACATGACTTTGTTTTCTCCTTCTCATTTTTACTAGATGTTTTATACATTTGAATTTGTATGTGTTTGGAATGGCTGTCATTGCTTTCACCTGCAAAATTCCACACTGAAACCCATTTTTATAAAGTACTCTGCCCCTGAATGAATTGTACTGGGTTTGTATGCATTGGTTAGCAATGAGAGGTCAAACTCTTTGTATGTTTTCATAGAATATGCACATATGCTCACAGGTCCTCACATGCTCCCGCCCCTTCCAGAGATTCCTAATGTTCTCCTTCCTTCCCCTTCCTTTCCATGTCTTTCAAATCACTTCTCCCACCTCCTCCTTTGATCCTTCACTCAATCTCTCTCTCTCTGACTCTCGTTTTCTCTTTTTTTCAAACTCTCCCCTCCCCCGTACTTGTATCTCTCCAGCTGCCCGCTCCTCTTCTCTTGCGCCTCACTCCAACTCCTACACCACTTCCTGGACTTCGGCTGCTTATATGATACAGTAGCCCCGCCCCAGGTGCCCCCTCTGCTCAACTGTACCCAGCTGGTAATGGTTATCATTTGCTTGGCCCCATTGGTGCATTTAGATTCGCTTGCAGGGCTTGTGGGGAATGTGCAAGGGCGTTGGCTCAAGCTCCTACATACGGCAGAACCTTCTTGAAGGCTGGCCGCCACCTTATTTTTCTTTCAAGTGTCAGAACAGTGTGTCCTGGGTAGGCCACGCCTACGGCACCTTTTGCTTGGATGCTCATGCTTTAGGAAATTGCTTCCCCTAAAATTGCTTTTGTCCATCGTGGGAAAGCAGTGTGTATTCTGCCTTGTCCATCTTTCTGTAAAGGGGACATGTTCCTGCCACTGATTTGCGAGAAGCGTTTAACTTATTGGTGACATGATCTCCTGATGACAGGTTCTCGGAGTGACCCATGAAGGGGTGAAGGTGGTTTGTCAGACTACCTTTGCCACCTCTAGACCCAAGCCTATGCCGCAGGTGATGACACACGGGCCCCCTCTAACCGCTGTCTCCAGTTACAGCGCAGGAACTTTGTCTAACTTTCATATATTACTGAATCAACATATAGGTCCCACTCCTGATGGCCTGTGATAGTTAGTGTGCACACCAAAGCCGACCTTTGTGGTCCCAGTCACCCAAACACCCACAAATCCAGCAACACGTTTTTTCTGGTGTACACTGGGTTCGTAGATCTGGATTTTTGGATTCATTCGGACCCGTGAGAAAAGACTGCAAACATGCATTAGTCTTGAAAATACAAAAAAAAAACGCAGGAACAAAGATATAAATCACCAGGACCCTTTTGCAAACCTTTAAAACTGTGCATATGCAGCACGGACAGGCAAGAGCCACAGGAACATTCAAAGTGAGTCCCCCGCCCTCTTTATACGAGGTTAGGCTGGACCCCATGGCAGGTTACATGATAATGAGTACATGGCCTGGTCAGGAAATTAAGAAAAAGTGATGATTACTGGAAGGTTTGGAATGCATCTTAACCTCTAGCGTAGCTCTGGGCAACCCTCCAGACCATTGTCTTTTAGGCTTCCAACCCATTACAGAAAGGGTAAAGACCATTTGCAAATCAGACTTGGTACCACCTCAAGAAGGTTAGTGCAGCCGAACTGCTAGATCACATCCCTTCTGCACAAGACCACAATCATCCCCAGACATGTTTCAGCCTAGTAGGACCTCATCAGGTTTGGGCTCCACGTCTGGGCATGCCCGTCCCACTCGAGGTGACTAAGCAAAGCAAGAGGTGATGACTAGACATTTTAGAATTATTCTTGACCTCTGGCATAGCTCTGAGCAACCCACTCCCTCCTTCCCTGCAGCTCTCTGGCCAGCCTCTCTTGGCCCTCTTCCTGCTCCTACCTGCAAGGCAAAAAACCTCGGTGTCATCTTCGACTCCACACTCTCCTTCTCTCCTCACATATCTGATGTCTCTAAGAAGTCACACTACCAGCTGCACCTCCTCAGAGGTTTTCTTCCTTTCCTCTCCTTCCCCCAGAAGCTCACTGTCTCCAGAGCCCTGGTTCTCTCTAAACTGGACTACTGTAACAGCCTCTATCTAAATCTGCCTGTCTCTACTCTCCACCCTCTGCAACTCATCCAGAACAGGACTGCGAGACTTGTCCTTGGCCTCAAGCCCAGGGATCGTATCTCTCCAGGACTGAACTCTCTGCACTGGCTCCCAGTGGCTGCGAGGATTAAGATCAAAACATTCTGCATTGTCCGCAAGGCCTGCTGGGGCCTGGGGCCAAAATACCTTCAACTCTCTCTTCCTAAATATCCCCCTTCTCAAGCTCTTCGCTCATCCGCCTCCAACTCCATCAGGGTCAGCCGCTTCTCCAAGCAACGAGTTGGGGGTAGATCTCTCTCTGCGGAAGGGGCCTCCCTCTGGAACAGCCTTCCCGCCTCCCTGAAACCTGATGAGAACCATCTCCGGTTCCGGAAGCACCTCAACACCTTCCTCTTTGCTTCTGCTTTCTCTCCCCCTCTCCCCTGCTAATTCCTGACTGAAACTGCACTGAATCTGCAACTGGGCCACTCTCACCGATCTCGTTCCTTAGCCCAGCCACTCTTCCCCTTGCACCTCCCTGGCAACCCCTGCACTGCGGGACTGTCTCTGTATCCCTACAGCCCCCCCATCCCAGCATTTGTCTGCACTTACCTTGCACTTGCCACCAGCTGGCCCTTTTTATTTATCTTGTTATTCTACTACCCCTGTACTGCACTTTCCCCTCTCCCTTTCCCCTTGCACTTTCCCTTCCCCTCTTCTCATGCACTTGCGTGATCTGAATGACACCTGGCCTAGGAGGATCGTTGTCTGTCTTCCCCTTGTTCCCCCCTCCCTGCCTCATCGCGCCTTGAAACACTTGTGCATAGGCGCAGTACAAATGCCATATTATATCATATCATAACCCTTCAGACCATGTTTTGAGGGCAAACATGTTTTGGGGTTGCGTGTGTTCTTGTGCAGGATACCAGCCATTTGCCATCTTAGGGAAATTTCAAGTAGACAATCTGCTTCCAATTCAGTAAGATCAAAATGCCGCTCAAAAGCATTCATGAGGCAAGGAAATAGAACTAGTGCCATGGAACCCAAAAACACTATATTGTCTAGACTCCACAGCCTTTTAGCGATAATCGTAGGCGCGGCCTGACAAGTATATAGCTTGAGATGTTTTTGATATTCCTTGTTTGTCTTCTTTATGCTATGATCATGTGTTTACCATGGGTGGGCGGAGACTCTGTTGTTATGTGAATGCTGAAGATGGCCGCCTGCACTGCTTCTATGGATAAACTGTTGGTCTTGACCTCTGCCACACCACCAGGCTTCACTTTCTTGCATGCTCTTGGTGCTCTGTCTTCTCAGGTTCCTTTGCCAGCACACTGCCAACGTATCAGAGGTCTGAGGTAATGCTCTTTATCATGAGCAAGGTGCCACTTCCTTCTCTGCAGCACGCTATTGAAATGGGCAAAACAGGGTGAGAAAATACTGCCTTACTCTTTCGCTCTCCATTACCCCCCGCCTTACCCACTCAGAAATGGGAGCATCGTTGGGGCATCACACTGGCTGCTTCTGAAAGTTGACATAAATGTCACCTTGAAATAGTATCTGATAAAGAAACTGACATGAAACTGAAGTGGAGGAGGAGTCTGGCACATGAGATTCTGAATGACACTTGTCATTTGTGTGCCTGCAAAATGTCTTGAACCACCATTTTAGGGGCTCCGGGATACTGCCAGTGCATTGGCCTGCATCCCACTTATATGGCTAACGAATTCTCTAGTAATTGCACAGACAAGAAATGTGCACAATTCTCTAATGCGCTTTCCTCCACTTTTAACAGACCTATAGCTCTGTTTTTGCAATGTCTTATTCTAGCCAGGCCCACCGCTGGCATGGAACATCCAGTGTGCTGCTTAAACTGGCTTGCCTTTCTTTCTCCCACCCTGTCGCAGCACATTCATTTACTGCTATTTGTTGATTAATGTTAATTATTTATATTTTAAAAGTGCCTACAAAATTAACTATCTTAACCAGGTCTGTAACTGTTTTCTCGTTTATTTATATTGTTTTTTCCCCCTCACTGGCTTTCGAGTGGTCCCATGCCTGTTGCAGAATTACGCAATTCACATTAGCTATTCTAACGTGTCTCTTATTTTTGAATCTTACTTAGTAGTGCCCTCAAAACACCACACACAGTCTGCCCCTGGAGGTGGCATTAACGAGAGTACACTAAGCACACTCAAAAGGTACTTCCTTGAAGCAATGGCGATCTGTGTTCCAGTTCCTATATTCATCTAACTGGGGAAATCTTGGTAGGTTGTGGGAAGATCAGAAATTGAACTGTATAGAGATTGGGGGCCTCATTCAGCCATAACCTGAACCTGAAGGTTTGCACATCCTCTTTAACCCAAAAGGAAGAAACAAATGAGCCATTGGAGGTAGCAATGGTCAGTAATTTTATGATCTTGGCCACACACGATACCCACCCCTTTTCCCTGGCTAACATGTTAGATCACCTACAAGCCGTCGCGCACCCCCCACCCCAGCTCAACTGATCCCAAGTACAAAGGGAGGGTAGATGGTTGCCAAGCTATCCAGTATGCTTCACTCCCATCTCACTGCAAATGGAGTGAACTGGAAGCCCAAATTCCTGGATGCATCCTCCACCCCCCAAAAAGACCAGATTGACAACTAATTTGAATCCTGAGTACAGGGGATTGGGATTTTCCGATGTAGGTGGTTGGCACCTAAATTAAGTTGCCCATCAAGGCTGATGGCATAAGTCTTCACTCCGACCTCCTCCACAGGTGAAGAGAGCTAAAGCCCTAGCTCACCAGGTACACCTCTTCCATACCAAACTGCTCGCCCCCTACCCCACTGGGGTGTCACTTCTCTCCTCCCTCAATGACGTCGAAGGAAGGGACGACGACGGCCTCCCTGCTGCCTGTGGCAGGAGTATAGAAACTCAATATAATTATGGACTCCAGCCATGCCCACATTCGGAGACATTAACACTAGATATAGTGAGCCATTCGTATTCCACCCGATAGCCTCGTCTCCCAAATTGTTCAATGTTATTTTCCTGATGTTAACCTGTTCTCCACTGCTGACACTTGATGAACATCTGCAACAACGACCATGTTAGCAGTTTTCATGTTTAAAACAATAAAGCAAATTAAATATAGACAATGTGAATTGCCCTTTCAAAATATGTGATCAAGCTGTGCTAGACCCTAGACCCTGCGATTTTGGGTAATGATGTATTGACAATTTGTATTTCCATTTTATCAATGCCAGAGATTTTAACAAACTATAGGGTTGTTGAAGTATCCTGAGCCAGTGATGACAGGGTGCAGGAACCAGGCTGACTCAGGTAGGTGTAAAAAGGAAACGGGCGTTATTCTTCTTGGTTACATAGCATAGTCATGAAAGGTAGGAGAGTAGTTAAGAAGCCTCTGCCCTGGTTCCCAGTCTATCTCCCGTTCCCCAACCGTCACTCTCTGGAATCCTCTGGCCGCCCACACTCCAAGCTCCACTTCAACATTCTATGAGGCCCTTGCATACACTCAGCCATTCACCACAATCATACCAGGATACCACAGTTGTGTTGTCAGAAGGATTGTTACCAATATTAATATAGGGTATTCTACAAGAAACTTGACATGAGGAAAGCAGCTGAGTTTGCAACTAAATTGCAGATGTTAACTTGCCCAAATGAGTGTACAATTTAGTACTTTGCACATCTCATGACAGAACCAGTAATGAATCAATTTAACTTAATTGGGTATTAAGAAAAGGAGGGCATGGCAAAACATTTTGTGATTGAGCATTGAATTAACGCACATTTCAAGCTTCAAGTGGTTAGTGGCGCACAGATGGGTTTTACCAAAACCTTTTGTTCTTTCATTCCCCTCCTGCATGTGAACCCCATTTGCTTTGATTTGGGTCCAGGAAGGGGAAGCTTTCCTCTGATGTCACCCACTATCTTCACTGTGGCGCATCCTCAGCCAATCGCTCAGTGGAATCATGGGCCACTGAACTTCAGAGGTGGGTCTAGTTTGACCACGGGCTGCAATAATAACCAAAGCATGCCATCTAGGCTACAGAAATGTCATTATAAACAGAGTGTTGGTCCAATCGAAGAAATGTCATACTTCACCCTCTACAGAAATATACGCTCATCATTGATTAAGCAAGAACAGTAGTCCAAGATCTGCCAAATACAGTAGGTAATGTGTGCCTGATTTCCATCCAGGAGCTCATTTTAGCGTGCTTGATCAGACATTTTGCCTGATATGCACACCAAATGGTTAGGCAATGTTTACATTTAAATTGCCTTTTTCAGCATGGGGTCTGGCATGGATTCACATGCTCATGAATATTACCTGTCGTCAGGCTGGGAATCCTCGGTAAAAGAAAAAACAGGTTCACTTTCACTTTAAAACTGTATTTCTCCTCTAAACCAATCACTGTCCTCTGGGTCATACTGCCTCCATCAAATGACAGTCCTCTCTCTAAGCTCCGCCTCTGGTAGCCATCTTCAGATTTTTACTGCACGCTTCATTATTGGGAGTCTTGGAGTTGCTCTCCGAGCTATCAATTAGTAAGTTCTTTTGAGGAAAAGTTTGATTTTTGTTTCCACCACAGCCTGTGTGCTTTTTCCTCATCAGCAGGAACGGGGATCCATTGTCTGTGAAGTTTTGCGCCCCTCAAGGGCGAAGATTCGTCAAGGTTTCTGAAGGCCATCTTGGGCCTACATTGCGCCCTCTGACCATGACAGAAGAAGGAGGAAGAGTGAAGGCCCCACTTCAGGCCGTGCACCAAATGCGGGCTACGGAACATCTTCGTGGAGGACAAACATCTACAATGTTTTTACTGCCTGCACCCGGACCACAACGAGGATTGGTGTGAGATATGCCTAGGATTCTCGAAGAAGACAAAGAAAGACCAGCATAGCAGGCTGGCAGGATGGCTCAATTCGAGAAAGGCCTCTGCCCCGTGCTCCGAGCAGGGTCATGACTGGCCGGTATGAAGAGCGTTCTCCCTCTGGGAAGAGGTCAAAGTCCTTGAGGTCACCCCATCCAAGGGGGTCCAAGATAAGGCAGAGAACCGCAAGGCCGATTCCACCGGTTTCACAGCTGATGCCATGCGGGTCCCATGTTGGATAGGCCATGATCACCATCACCATCACCATTGCAGCCTGCCTCCATAGCTAGCCTGCCATTGAGGAAGTCGTCCAACCCGGCGAAGTTACAGGAGAAATAGGAAAAGCCTAGGCTGGAGCAATAGAAGGTCATGCAGCCTAAGCAGGGTCAACCGGTGCAGCCAAACTCCTCGTGGACCACTTCGTCGACATCTGCTGTGACGACCATGGTGCTGCGTAGGAGCCGATCCAACAAGGGTGACTGCTACGGCGCGGAGGGTATCCCTGCCTCTAAGGCATGAAATGGCTGTTGAGGCAGCAGCACAGGCTGCAAGCACCCCAGGGGGGAAATGTGGGGAAGACACTGGTACAGATCTGGTTCAAAACCTTCAGGGAGGAAAAAGGAGGGGATGAGGAGGCCCCAAAATAGTCCTCCAAGGTTTGCATTCAACCGATGGATATAACATCCATGGACAATGACGACCAATAGTCTGTCCATACGATCCACGAGGATGACGGCAGTGCAGGGGCTATCGCTCCAGCGTTCCCTCCACAGCTGAGGGACATATCCATGGACATCCTGTCGACTCTCCATACCCTAGTGACAGAGATCCACACGTGGTTGTCGCCGGCACCGACCTATGTGGTGCCACAGGCCGCTGATCAGCCTCCGGCTAAAAAGAGAAAGCATCCACATCAGCCTCTTCCACCACACCAGTCTCCTCCACCATATCATCCACGGACTCCACCAGCAGACCCGGATATGCTACAGAGACGACCACGGAAACTGACGAAGATGAGGATTTTGTCCTGGCAGCCAATGCATTACCGCACCTGGATGCCCCTCATAGAGTCTTTCCACCAGACGAGGTGGGATCATTCCACTCGATGATCACCAGCTGGTGCCCGAGGAAACCAAGAAAAGGGCTTCTTGTATCAGTGACGAGAGTAAGACCATCATGGCGGTACCCTTTTTGAACGACATTTGGGAGGAAAGCCTAGCCCTCGGGAAGAACCCATGCGTGACTCCAACCAAACGAGACAGGTTGGAGAAGAAATACAGGGTGCTGGACTCTGCGCCCAAGTGCTTGATGTCAAAACCATTGTCGGACACAGTAGTGTCGGCTCCCACAAGGAAATGTTCAGCTAACCCGGCTTTACTATCCTGGCTCAATACAACTGGGAGTTTTGCTACAGGCTGGGCCCTATCCTGGAATTCCTCCCCGACGACAAGAAAATGGAAACTCTTGCCCTCTTTCAGGAAGGGGCAAGTGGCGTCAGACCATGCCATTACAGTTGCAGTGGACATCGCCGATCCAGGTTTCCAGCAGATGGGAAACATCAGCAGGGATGTTTGCCACAAACATTCGTCAGGACGTTCTTTCAAAGGTGCTGAATATGCCCTTCGACAGCGAAAATGTGTTCGGGAAGGTGGTCGATGAATCCCTTCAAGCCATAAAGACGGATACGGAGATGGCACGTTCCCTTGCCACTCTTCAGCAGCATTGCTCGTCGTCTTTTCGCTCATCAAGGGGAAAATTGACCAGATCATCCAAGGAATTCTCTACATCATACAGGCAATCTCCCCAATCCTCCATACAGGAAGCCTACAGAGGTCGCTCCCAGGCCTATGGTAGCGGAGGTCGCCGTCGCCAGCGCCCAAGCAAGCCTGAACTTGCCAAACCGTGGGGTCCCCACTCGTGCACCCGGGTGGGAGGGCGGCTAACGAGGTGCCCATGTATTCCACCATTTCCCAGTCAGGAGCAGCACATCCCTCAGCTCCTGGAAGAAGTGCGAGCCATGTTACGGAAAGGGGTGATAGAGCTCGCTCCACAATTGCTCTGGGGCTCCTGATTCTATTCCACATAATTCTGTTAAGAATGAAGACAGGGGTTGGAGACCCATCCTGGACCTGCGCCGTCTTAACAAGTACCTGAAGTCCCAAAAATTCAGGATGGTCATGTTGCAGCATGTGCTCGGCCAAGTGGAGCAAGGGGATTTCTTGACGTCGTTGGACCTAGAGATGCGTACTTCCATGTCCCCATCCACAGGACACATTGAAAGTTCCTACAGTTCGTGGTCCAAGGCCAATACTACCAGTTCAAGACCATGCCATTCGGCTTGAAATTGTTCCCCAAGAGTGTTTCCAAAATGCCTGACCCCGTTGGTGGACCATCTGCATCTGCAGGGCATACACTTATACCCGTACCTGGACGATTGGCTGATATGCGCCCGCTCTCGGGAACTGGCCGACGAGCACACGAAGCAGACTGTCCGACTACTGACAGAGCTGCGATTCTCCGTAAACTATCCGAAGTCCTGCTTAACGCCATTGCCTGGTGTAACCCTCGGAGGAGTGGCTAGCAGCCATTCAAGGGAAGGTGCTGCGACTGTCATCGGCAAAGACAGCCACGGTGGGGGCCATCAAATTGTTGCTGGGCATGATGTCATCCTGCATCTACCTTGTCAGTCTCTGTAGGTTGCAGATGCGACCCTTACAGGAATTCTTGGATGCACGTTGGATACAAGTGCCCAGGAGTTTGGCAAACAAAATCCCTCTCAACAAGGATTTACGGCAGTCTATAGAGTGGTGGGGGAGCACTCCCACATCGCCCAGTGGATGGGATTCCAAACCCTGCCATACACAGAGACGGTCACTTTGGACGCCTCTCTGGAACCTTGGGGGGCTCACACAGGATGTCTACACTTGAGAGGAGAAGGATCTGCCCATCAACATCCTGGAGCTACGAGGCAGTGTTCTGGGCCCTCTAGTCTTTCCAACCATCTATGAAGGGCAAGTTGGTGAGGATCTTCACGGACAACACCACCACCATGTTCTATATCAGGAAGCACTCTATCCCCAGTGCTCTCCAAGGAAGCTCAGAACTTATGGCACTGGGCCATTGTACAAGGGATGTTCCTCATCCCTCTCCACCTGGCAGGCGTCAAGAGCACCATTGCAGACTCCCTCAGCAGGGAATTGCGCTCCTGCCACGAGTGTGAACTTCGTCAGGATCAGGTAGACGCCTGTTCGTCAAATGGGGCAGGCCCCCGATCAATCTTTTTGTCACGGCGCTGAACTCCAAATGCCAGAAGTTTACCAGCAGATTCCACCAACCTAGGAGCTTGGGGGACGCGTTCTCCTTCTCGTGGGAAGGTCTGTTTCTGTACGCTTTTCCCCCATTCTTAGAGTTTGGAGATTATGAGTTGCCAGCAGACTGCAGAGAAGTCCTCGCCAAAGCCAGGGCGGCGTAGACTCTTAATTGCTACTGCCATAAGTGCAAGTGTTTTGCTATGTGGTGCCGGTCTCAGAAGATCATCCATCTGAGGATCATGGCTCCAGAGATTCTTCCATACTTGCTGTCCTTGGCAAAAGCTCGACTGGCTCACACATCCATCAAGGTACACCTGGCAGGTATCTCACGCTACACCAGATCCCCAGGAAGATCCTTGCTGTTGTCCCACAGGCTTGTCAAGAAGTTCCTCAAGGGGTTTTCCAATCTTTTACACCAATGAAGGCTCCTGTCTCCGCATGGGAACTCAACGTGGTTTTGACGAGACCCATGGGGGCACCTTTCGAACCCATCTCGTGGAAGACGGCATTCCTTGTGGCCATCACCTCTGCCAGATGTGCGAGTGAGATCCAGGCCCTATCCTGCAAGCAACCGTATCTGACTTTCTACGAATCGAGGGTGGTACTGCGTACACACCCCTCTTTCATGCCAAAGGTGCAGTCAGAATTCCACCTCAATGAGCCCTTCGTGTTGCCTATTTTCTTCCCGAAACTTCATCGCCGGCAGTGAGGGCCTTGCTTTCGCTGGATGTTGCTCATGCCTTGAAGTTCTACGTAACACGCATGAAGAGTTTTCGGAAGACTTCGCAATTTTTTGTTAACCATGGGAAGGCCTTGTCAAAGGCTTCCATTTCAAGGTTGCTCTCCGGTTGCCTCATGCATTGTCATCGGCTGGAAAACCGCCCTCTGCCGGGCCATTCGAGAACCCATTCCACCAGAGTGATTGCTGCGATGACGGCGTTCCTTTTTGTTGTGCCCCTGCTTGACATCTACAGAGTTACAACATGGAGGTCAATTCATACCTTCACGAAGTTCTACTTCGTCGACAGGGATTCCAGGGAGGAATCCAGAGTCAGCCAGGCAGTGCTACGCAGCCTGTTCGCTTGAGGCTAGTCTGTTCCAGGGGTAAGTGTCTATTACTTCTGTTGAGCTTTGCCACCTCCCGTGGTTGTCTAATGTGTACTGCTGTGTATTGGTTATTCATGAACATGGGAGACCATGCCAGACCCCATGTGGGAGAAGGTTTAAGTTACTTGCCTGTAACTATTGTTCTCCAGCATGAGTCTGGCATGGATTCACATGCAAACCTTCCCTTCGGCCCCTCTGCGGTTCTTCTTGGTCATACTGCCACTTTACGTGCTTACCAAATCTGAAGATGGCTGCCAGAGGCGGGGCTTAAGGAGAGGACTGCCATTGGATGGGGGCAGTATGACTCAGAGGACAGTGATTGGTTTAGAGGAGAAATACAGTTTTAAAGTGAAAGTGAAACTGTTTTTTATTTTATATTCATGAGCATGTGAATCGATGCCAGACGCATGCTAGAGAACAATAGTTACAGGTAAGTAACTTCAACCTTCTCTGTAATTGTAAAATATATGTCAAAATAGTTTGTATTTGTTACAGGGGTTACGTAAGTTATGCAGTGCCACATATTCTTCAAAAAGACTTTAGTAAATCAGACAATAAGATTACAAGGCAAAAGGTTGGTATCCCAGCAAGTTTAGGAATTGCTTGAATTTGTAGGTGCCCCACGGTGTCTGTGGGTTTTCCTGAAGGTTTATATTTCTCACAGAGAGTCTTCATATCCCCCACTATGCAGCGTGTGTCACATAGAGAGTCTGTGAGTTTACAGTGTGTTGTGTGTATGTCCTAAAGAAGCTCTAGTACATGTATGTTTCTCGAGACCATTTCATTTAATCAAATAATTTGTTTGAAGGAGAGAGTGTATTTTGCACTGAATCATTGAGTTTTATATTGACCATAACGAGGGGGAGTCTGTCAGAATCTGTGAATGACCCACAGAACCTCTAGGTTGCCCACAAGCCCTAGTGCTCTATAGCCGTCTTAAGTGTCCCACAGAGTCTGAGTTTTCCAAAGAATATCGGGATGACCCGCCTCAGATTGGCAGTGCTGGATGATGCACAGCTTTAAGTCATGAATTCTTCCTTTAAATTATTTTACAGATTAAGATTTTGGCAGGCAGTAGAATCTTTTCTTTATTGTGTAGATAGTTCTGTGTGTGAAGTCAGGCGCTGAGTATTAGTGGTTAGGTTAGAAGGGTTCTTTGGGTTTGATCTTCTGGGAGTCTTATTGTGATGGCTACTAATCCTTTTTAATGACAGATCTGTAATGTTTACTCAACGAAATCCATGACTTTAGGACTATCGGTGGGTCTAGATAGATTTTTGGCATGAACCCTGTGCTTTGGAAAAACATGTTATCTTGTATTATAACATGAACATTCTCCTTGCTTAGAGAAATGATTTCTCGAAGAATAGTTGTACATTTATTACAGTAGTTGATTTAAGGGCAAAGATAAAGGACAGCATCAATTAAGCTAGTGGGGGGGACATTTCTTCAAATGACCACAATAAAGGTTTTCCAACTTAACCACAAATAACAATGCACAATTCCAATGAGGGTGTTATTAGTGTGAACAGCGCAACCAAATGCATCACACTCTTCTTCAATGGGGTGAAGCGTTTATCCCTCTCAGGGAAGGAATTACCTATTTATTCATGAGTTTTACAAATCGCTAATACCCGGGGTGCAGCCTCAAAGCGCTTTGGAGAAACAAACAGTGACATTGGGGTACAATACAGAGTTATCATATATACAAGGACTAGGTGCCTGGGATGAGGCTACACACTAATCTGTTCAGTTACAGTCCGTATCTGAGATTTGAGCTGTCAATGGGTTGACATAGCGTGGTTGACGCTTTGACTACGGCACCATGGGTTACAGAAATTCTAGTACTCCTAGGTTATTCATGTTACAACAAAGATAAAACAAATGGACATAGGAACAATGGGGGTAAGTTTTTCACAAGGCCATGGCTGGCAGATTTGAGGTTGTTGAGTATTTCAATTGCGAGTCCTGGGGTGATGGAAGGGTATAGGTTATATTATCGATGTACGCAAGCACTTCTGGGTCATCTCTTCTATTCTTGGATTTGATCATTTCTTTTGAACCACTTGGGGTTATATTTAGTTTTTCAGGTTGTGGGGTGGTCGGTGCAGAGGCTCGGAACTAATACTGCAATGGATATCCCTCCGTGTTTCAGTCTTTTGCTCCTGAAGGTATTTAGATTGTTACACTGTGGTGATCCAAGTGGTCCTATAGATACATATTTGTTTATGTAAGATTTGAGATATTTAGGAGCATTCCTATGGAGAATTTGGAAAGAAATGCAGTTGCTTTTATGTGTTATTCTCTTTCCAATGGGATGAAAGAAGAGGTGTGTGGTCAAGACCGTCAGAAATGTTGCAATACTGCTCGATGTTGGTGCCGCGTTAGAAAATTTGCTCAGCGATTCAACCAGGTTAGATAAGTTTTCCTTGATCATGGTGGCTGGCCCCATGTCAGAGTGTTCAGCTGAGACATTTACTTTCTTAGTGATATTAAAAAGCTCTTCGGTTGCTGCGGGTTTGAATTTCAAAAACTTAGGGGGATATCCACATGGTTTATGGTGGCTGTTCCATCTAATTGTTTCTGGTAATCAATGTTTGTCTGTATTACGGCAATTTATCCTGAAATGCACTAGCAAGGGAATTGGCAAGTTCCTCTCAAGGGTTTGGTTGATCACTAGTGTTCCTTGTACGTTTTGAAAACTTTTTAAATCTTATATTCTGAATAAGACATACCGTTTTGATTGCATGTTTTTTTATTTTTTGCAATGGTCCTATGGTAGCGCCTGCTCTGAATTTTGAAAACCAGTTTGCCATTGGGTGACTATGATTTCCTCCATGCATGTTCAAGGTTGCGATCTGTCATGAATGGAGGCTAGTTTTTCATCAAAATATTTATTCTTGTTTTTGTTTATGGATTTTATTCTTTTTTTTTTCGTAGGCACAATAATGACCAGCGTCTCTGTGATTTCTACATTCTGTTTTTTCTAGGTACAGGGAGGAGAGTTGCTCCTTGTATTATTTTTCTCTTTGGGCAGTGTGACATTTTCTTAAAGTTTTTTGACTTTGCTCACAATGAGGCTGGAGATGTATTCTACAGAGTGACTCTTGTGCCATGGGCCCCGAGGACACCAAAAGTAGCCCCAAGCATGACACCAAATCCCCATTCCAACTGCAAGGTTACCCAGCACACACACACATGAGGGGTCACCTGGGGCCACAGTATGAAGGATTCTAGTCTGGAGTTCGTCTTGATGGGCCAATCTAGCCTCACCTCCCGACAAGAGTACAGTGCAAGATCCTGTTCCAATAAAATCCTGCAATATTTCGAATCTCGTGGGATCTGGAACACTCAGGTGCCATTTAGTCAGGTGAGTCTATATAAGCAACACCCCCTTTGTGCACTTGCTTAGCGTTCCTGAAACGCTGCACCAGTCAGATGCTCCTGCTCTGTGCAACCCTTCTCCCTCTAGAATCAGCCCTGCACCCAGGAAGAAAGAAAAACATAAAAACGTACCAGGAAGACAACTTTTCCAGACCTCTGCATTCCGTCTCATGGATGTCTCCTGGAGCTGCATCCTTTCCTCGATCTGCAAGGGAAAAGCAAGAGGTGACTAAAAGTGCCATAGACAATTGAAACAAGACAAGAGGCAACACAAAGCCTAATGAATAATTGATACTATCAGAACGGATATAACAGCACACAAGAATTGACAGACAACCACGTGAAGAGACATTTATTAGGATACTGCAAGAAGCCAAGGCCAGCAGGACTGTGTTGTCGGATCCAGTAAAGCAACTAATACAAGCCAGCTTCCAGGCCACTTCCAACTCCCACTCGGGTACTAATAGAAAAAGAGGGGTCTTGAGGAGAGATTACGAGGATCATTTGTGCACTTTTTTCGTCCCACAGGGAGCCCCAAATGGAACCAGTGAGAAGAAAAGGGCAGGAGAAGACCGGCACAACCCACAATCCCTCATGCGTGGCTCCCTCTTGCAACTTTCAGCTGCCCATTTGGAATCCGTGAGGGAGTGGTGGGGATATCCACAGTGCCCCCGCAAGATCTGCAGCACAGGTGAGCATTAAAGGGAGCTGATAAAGCCCATGCAAAGGAGATCCAGGGTCTAAGTGAAAAAGAGTTTTGCATTGCAGGCTGGGACATGTGGTCCCAAGAGCCGGTGACCATATAAGAAAGGGAGAGAAATCTTTTGAACCCTATTGGGAAAGGTTTCCCTTTTGCTGCTTTCCTCCCATAGACTTCTATTGGACACTCTTTCTTTTTCCTTTTTTTCTACCCTGACCTGATTGTTTGAAGCTTAGTAAAGCCTTCAGCTTTACTTCTCTTGCTTGGTGCTCATTTTATGGGGCGACTGATCAGTCGATAAGAATATCAGTGCTGAGAGACTTCCTCTCTTTATGGATTTCTTGTACTTTTACAACTGCTCACATCACCCTAAATGAAGGGTGGTTAGGCTACTTTGTATCCTTATATCTTTTTTCTTTTAGAACTTTTGGGTTACAAACATAACATGACCAGGATGGGCTGATGGCTGTGGATGTTTTCCTACTGGGTTTTGAACGTTTTACTCAAGCACGTTTGCATTTACCGCAAATGTCTGTTAACAGTGTGTAGCATTCTGAGATGTCCATGCCATGAGGCCTGTGCCTGTCCTTTGGCCACATTGTTCTTCAGTCTTCTTCCTGCCTGCCCAGAGCCGCAATTGTCTTTATATTGAATGCCCTTTCCCAGGGAAAGCTTCTGCTTTCACAGACTAGAGGCTGATCTCTGTCTGTTGCTTGGCAGAATGTGAGGCCAGCGGCTACCCCTGACTGGTTAACCACTGCCATTTTGAATAGTGCAGATCCTTACCATTGGTTGACCTGGGGGAGCTTCCAATTCAGATCTTGCATAAAAGGAAGACTCCTGAGCCATTCCTCAGATCATTGTTGGAGCCGGGACCCATACGAAGAAGGGCAGCCCGCTGATGACTGGAAGAAGACTCCTGCATCTGACCAGCATCAACAACCAATGATATCCCTGTGAAGCCCTGCTCGTCTGCTTTATCCCAAGAAGACCATTGTCAGTGCTTCGACCCCTGGACTGGTGGGAACAACCACTATCAACCCCTTCTTGAGGATCCATGCCCTCTGAGCCTTCGGAAGTGTACCTGAACCAACCGGTAGACAAGAAAATGTCACACAGCACACTAATAATCTGAATAGGATGGTAAAAAACAAGTCTAGTAGTCAAAGTTAAACACTTAAGTTTCAGGGAAGAAAACAATCCTGGCACATGGATTGCACATACATGGGAACTGTGTTTTTCCCAACCGGCAGACGGGCCAGCTCTCTCCTGGGTGACCATGCTGCTGCCATCATAATTCTGAGGGCATACATCTAACTTGGAACATCTTCAGCTTGTAATACAAGACACCCGCTCCTGCATTTTTGCCTTCTCGCATCCATGGAAGCTGTGCAGTATCACCTCCTTTCTTCGTCCATTGAAGATCACCTGTCCTGCCTGACCGTGGTGACTCCCATTGCAATCCTTCTTCTTCGCTCCCAAGAGTTGTCCTGAGGTTGCATGCTTTGCAGAAGCTTTTCTCATTTTCTTGCCTGGGTGTTCTGCTGGAAGGTGCCTGGAACTGAGATTCAAGCACTGTGATGACCTAAACTAAATCCCACACCTGAATGTGACCACTAGACCCTCGACCCATGGGCCTTTCTCGACTGGAACAAGCACAAAAGATTGTGTCTCTAACGGATCACTTGAAGGTGTTTATAAAGCTTAGACTTTGCACTCAAAAAATGAGGGGATGAGTGAATGGAGAGAAAAGATGGGTGGAAGGAGATGGAGGCAGGGGTTGAGATAGAAAGATAAAGTACAGATGCATGGATTTGGTGCAAGCCCTCCTTGTCGGGTGCCTGCAGCGGGAGCTCTGAGGTACCGAAGCACTCCAGTCACTGCGGGACACCAGGAGAGCGAGCAGTGCATTCTATGGCTGCTCGCTCTCCATGGTTTTGGTGAAGGAAGAGCAGAGCTATTGGAAGCCGAAAAGCAGAGCAAAGAGTGGAAAAAGCCAGCAAGCTGCCACATGCGCCAGTAAGTGGAAACAGGGAAACGCTCCTAAGAGGGTGCTCGGGGAGCTTGAAACAAGCACTTTTGAATATCAAACAAACTGAAGTTTCAAAAAAGGTAGCAGGTGCTCCTCTCTAGAAAGAGCATGGCATGATAACCTGTTCTGTGTTTTCCCCCACTTTGAGAGTTCGCAGCCATTGCTTTTTGCTTAGTGTACTTTTCACAAAGGAGGAATATCCATGCAACCGGTGAGTGGAAACAGGAAAACTCTCATACCGGGGTGCTCTGGGAGCTTGAAACAAGCACTTTTGAATATTGGACGAACTTAAAGTTCTTAAAAGCATTTTGGATGTTGAAACAAGTACTTTTGATGCCACACAAATTGAAAGACATTTTAAGCACTTTTGAATGGCGCATAGAGCAAAAACAAGTTATGAGTACTTGTGAATGGACTGAAAGCAAGGTTGTGCAAGTAGCAGAAAACATGAAATGAATTGTTTTAAACACAAGTGTTGGCAAAGCCAGGAAGAAGCCAAGTAGAGCATGAAATGAGAAACCAAGATTGGCCAAAGCTAAAAGATTTCAAGGAACTGAAGGTTAAGAGGAAACCTGCATTGTCAAGAGCCAGAAGAACACAGATGGTGTAACAAAGTGTATGGCGTTTAATCAAGCCACGGTAAAGTGTTAGACGAGTGTGGCACTGATGAGAGAAACACGCTTCACTGTCAAAGGTAAGCAGTGGACAATAGTTGATGAAAAGCAGGCCAGAAGGGGTATCTGTTGCGTGGCTTTTGAAGGGTGGACCGTGTGGTTCGACAACTGCGCCTAGACTGAGTGCCCCCCTTTATGGGGAAAGCCCATGAAAGTATCCTTAAAGAATCTTGTGTTTTACAACAATCGCTTATGTGATTTTGAAGTAAAAAAACAGAATTGCTTATGTGAACCAGTGAAAAGTACTGATGACAACAGAGTTGGGAAGGGTCCCGAGGAATTGTGTTGTTTTGAAAAGCTGGAAGATTTGAACTCTTGGGGAAGGGAACCCCAATACTTTAACTGTTGGGGGAGGGGAGCTGATTACAAGCCAAGAGCTGGAAGCAGCTCAGAACTTTACTTTGAACACTATGTATTTCGATGCTGGCATCCCTTCCCATTGTATGCAGTTAGTTGTAAGGTCAAGTATAGGTTTTGGGCACAGACAGTTCTTTGATTTGGACTTCCTGAAACAGACTATCCTTAGTTTTCTGTAGGTAAGGAAACACCACCTCGGCAAAGGTCACGTTAGGCCTTACTCCATCCTACCCTTTTGTGAAGTTAATACAAATATTTAGAACCAATCTTGAACCTGTTGTCTGTGTCAACTTCATGATGCCTTCACAAGTCACTACTGGTTCATCTTCACACCACTCTTAAGAGTATAGCCTTCCCGTTGCCCACTTTACCACAAAATCTGAAGGAGGTCTACCTCCTTACGGTTCCTGTTTTACCTTTATGATTGCGTTGGGTTTTGGTTTGTAGAATTGTGAGGGCCGATTGGGCCATTTTACCCCGACTTGTACCTCTACAGAGCATAATCTAATTTGTCGCACATACAAACCTTGAGATAAGAAATCAAATGCCTAACACGCAAGAGTGGCAATAGAAGCTCTGGGGTTGCAGAGGTAGAGTGACATGGGTAGCAGCTGCTGCAGTGCGCGAACATAGCCCTTAATCGCACCTTGTATTAAGTGAGAGGACCTCTTCTGCACATTCAGTTGGGCTATTGGGGATGCGTCCTCTCAATTCCCAAATAAACCTGCATTTCTCGGGGGTATGTCTACTAATGCGAGGCAAGCTTTGCAAATGGAGATCATTACGTACCATATTATCCGTTTATCAAAAAGAACAAATATAGCGAACATAAATGGTCCTAAAGAGGTCTACAGTTATTCATATGCAAAGCGTGAGTGGTTAATCCAGAAAGGGTGATTTTTGCAAGCTTGGCCGTTTAAGGTACTGACACTATATGTTCACTTTGGTGCCTTTATATGCGAGAGTACTATGCTAGTGGTACCCCTGCTTTTAGAAGAAGCGCCAGCACATTTGAGTTAATGGATGCCCACCACAGAGCACTTAACGATGAATCATCCCAACGTCTGATTCAGTTTATTTCTGTAAAGGTTTTCGACCTTGGACGAGTGAGACAGCAGCATTTAGAAGGTGCCTTTTAGATTAAATAAAGCGTTTTTAAATGGTTGCGGGAGAACAATAAATAAAAAGGAGCAAAAGGTATAGTGGCAACGTGTTCGGCACAAACCGTGTACTCCCATGCAAGTGTTGTGCAGCTTTTGCCCAGACAGCTTAGTGAGTTTAGTGCGTGCTGCAGAGATTTTCATTCAGCCTGCAGATCAGAGGTTTGGATCCAGTGGGTCCGACTCTCCTTTCATTCTTCAAAAGTCATTCATTTGAGTACTGTTAGATTAGAATATCACATGTTATTTACCGATTTACTTCATGGAAAAGCGTGGTGGTGTTTGTTGCTAATGACTGACCAGGTTTTAATTAAGCAATAGAACCTGAGCTTCGGGGGCATTACCGTCCCAGGTAATGCCCCGGGGCACATAGGTAAGGACCCGAGTGACAGCGTTTCGGCGCTGTGGCGTTTCGGGAGAAAAAAAAAGAAAAAGAAAATGGCCGCCGCCATGGAAAGGGAAAACGGAGTCCGTTTTCGCTTTCCATGGCGTCCGCTCCCGAAAAAGGATAAAAAGAAGGTAAGTGGTTGGGAGGGCAGGAGTGGGACGGGAAAATTAAAAAAAAAAAACTAAAAAAAAAAAGTACCGGCATCCCCGACGGGGGACCAGGGAAGTCTCCAGCTGTGTTGAGGTGCGGAGCGGGGATGGCCACGCTCCGAGTCTCCACACGGCCGGAGGCTTCCCTCGTCCCCCGCTGGGGATGTAGGACCCAGAAGGTAAGTTGGGGGGCGGGTGATAGGGAGGGAAGGGATTTTAAAAAATAAAATTAAAAAAAAGAATTACCCGACTCCCTGGCGGTGGGCGAAGGCAGCCTCTCAGCCGCGGGGAGGCTCGGAGCGGGGATGGCCCCGCTTCGAGTCTCCTCATTGGCTGAGGGACTGCCATGCCTCCTGCCGGGGACAAAGGCAGGGGAATCCCGACGGAGGGATTCCCGGCCGGGTAGGGACCTGGCGAGAGCCAATCAGAATGATTGTTGCATTCTGCTTCCCTCTCGCCGGGTTACTAATCATGTTTCCTTCATACCTTTTTGATACTCCAGTACCTGGACTGGAGATACTGTCTGTCCTGAAGTGCAATATGCATAGCTGCTTGCACAAGTGCACAGTTTGAACCTGTACCTCTTTATTTAAGGAGTATTTTCAGAAAAGAAAATGTGCTTATCAGCTGGACAATTCATCAGACGACGCACCCCCATTGAACTAGAACACCAAGAAGGCCTTTTCCTGCAGCTGTATTGGGCACTCTGAGCATTCAAAGGGACGAGCCCCAGCTCTCCCCCAAATGCAGCTTAAGCCACTTCGAGTATATATTCAGGGCTCTCTACCCGTTGTAAGGGTGTCGAAGAAGGAAGCTGACGCAAAGGTGGCATGGTTTTGGTTATAAATATTTGTTTCTTAAATAGAAAACTTCACTGTCCCCATCTCTCAGAGGGATTTCCCTGCCTCAAACTAAACTAAAGGAATTGTTAGAATGTCCGTCAAATCAAAGTGCCACCATCCTGTGTCAAATCCTACTCTAACCTCTCACATTATAACTAAAGGATAAACTAACAGAATGTTCCTTTTTCTGGCGAATGGCTCCCTTCTGCTTTTTAAACAGGGTCCAAAGAGTGTTCACTTTCCACATAAAATAACAGGGGTTGATGTCTCCCTTACCCTGGCTGATGGGCTTCATCCAGTCTTTATGCAATATCCAGGAACATGACAGCCTTCTCTTGGTATAAACGTATGCAGTTCCCCATAGAACCAGAGGTAATGACTCCCTTCCCCTGGTGCCTCCAATACAGCTCTCCACCCAGTACCAACAGAATGCCTCCCTTTTCCTGGGGTTAGTTTATACAATTCACCACAAGGCCAGGGGGAATGACTCCCTTCCCCAGGCAATGCTCGGCACAGTTCTTTGTCCACTGTTGTGGTTCCAAACCCTTCTCTGGTGGGCTGTGGTATTCTCACTACCACTGCGCTGAGGAAGATTTCCTCGGATACTTTCCTTCTCACTCCTGGGCACCCAGACCCTTCTCTGGTGGACTGTGGTTTCCTTGTTAACACTGTGCCAAGGAAGAGTTCCTCTGATGCTTTCCTTTTCACTGGTGGGGTCCCAGACCATCATCTGGGTTCACTGGTTTCCTTGTGACCACTGCGCAGAGAAAGATTTCCTCTGATGCTAGTCTTCTCACTATTGCATTCCCAGTCCTTTCTTTCGTTATGCCCATTAACTTCCTTGCCGGGGAAAATACACCATAACCTCTGTGTCAACCCAGGAGTCCTCTGCGTTTCTTATGTACCTCCCCTTACCTCTTATGGGGTTTTGGTACGTTGCTGGGACTTCCTTGGATCGGGGCACACTTCTCACAGCTCCGTGGGCTTCTCTCATCTGCACTCATGGCTTCACTGTTCCCTGGCTTCAGGATTCGGTCCACCTCCATTTGGCGGGCAGATGACTTTGTTGGTGTCCTCTTGCCACAATCTGCTTTTCCACAGCCGTCGGTTGGTGTTTGAATCTCCTGCGCTGCAAACTTCAGATGCAGGCTGTTTTACCCAACAGCACTGGATACCGCTGCACCTGCCAGCACTGCGCTTCTCATCATGGCTGCGTACGGCTCTGTGGCCGGTCTTGACTTATCTTAACAGCCCTTTGTCCATTTATATACCTTGTTTCCATCTCCTCCCATGCGCATTGCACAAGTACTTCTTCTTTGTTACTGACTTAATCCTCATTCCTCCTTAGGGCCGCCAGTGTTATCACCGTGAATGAGCTTTATGTCTCCTGCTTTCTTCCTCGTCCTAGTACCTTTGGTTTTAGGCCCTATGTTACAACAATACCTAGGCTTATTTTCAATGTAGTGGTTCTGGACGTTAGGGAGGGCTAAGGATTGTCGGGGAATAGCACCATTAATTGTACTGTAAGCCAGGCGATCATCCTTATGCCCAGAGGGGGAGTCCCTCCCATGAGGTCCTCCTGCATTAAATTAAGCCACTCCTACAGGGACTATTGTTTAGCAGCCGCACCTCCCTATTCTCATGGAAAAGGGCTGCTCCATGGGGAAAAGTGACAACACTTCCCCTAATGCTTCCCACTTCCCCTAATGCTGTTGACTTCTGCATCTGAGACTGCATTGAGGTTATATCTCTGCAGGTTCTGCTTTGAACCATCTCTGGTATCTTCATCCCATGTCCTGCTCGGAGTATCAGTATCAGGTCTAAACCCTTCCCATGTGTCACAAGGACAGTATTTCACTGGTGTCTGATTTCTTCTAACAAGACTACCAAATTGAGAAACGTCGGTACCAATATTAGTTTCCCCAGGGAGTCTGGAACCACTGCCAAATTCATAATCGTTTCCCTACCCTTGATATTAATAATGACCGGCATTCAGGGATGCACTGATCTCCATGAACACATGTGATTCTCACTGGTTTCCCTACCATCAGGTGGTCAGAGTATATGAGGTCAGTAATTACTGCTGTTTGCTTACTCCCCGAGTCAAATAATGTGGATACTGGTACTTCATTGATTAAGACAGACTTATGTGTTTTAAATGGGGCTGAGACACAGAACTAGTTACTCATTTCTCTTTCTCTTCTGGTGGCTCTAATTCCGCCCCTCCCACCCCCATTCTTCTCTAGCCATCTATCCTATTTGCATGGGTTCCTCTTTTTGATTTTTAGAACACAGTTTGGCCCAATGTCCTTTTTCTGCACATGTAAAGCATGTTATTGAAGATCCAATTGAGGATTTTCCCTCTTGTGGTTTGTGTACTCTTCTCGCCTGAAGGGGATATATTTTCATTCCTCCTTTTTCTTTACTTCTTTGTCACTAATTTGAAGGATTTTGTTGGACCTTTGAGGAGTTATTGCTTTTGGGTTTATTCTTAATTCTTTTAATGGTAGGTTTCTGGGGTTTATTCTTAAATCCTTCCTGTTACATATGTAAGTCACTCTTGAGGCAGCAGGTAAGTTAATCAAGCTTCTTTATTCAATTGTAAAGGAGCAGCAGCGCCACTCTTAGCAGCTACTCCGATTGACAACAAGAGGGTACATGGGCCCCATCAAAATCCCTGCCGGAAGAACGGAAGACTCAACCATTGGGCAAGATTTACTGCCTTTAATATTAATCAAAATGACAGGAATTGCATCTGGAAAACACAAAGTTCTAAAAAGCTCTCACACAAACAATGTGCGTCCCAAAAACCTATCAGTGAAGGGGATTGGTTAGTCGAGAAAAACTACATATGTAACCTATAGGGGTTTGTTCTTGGATCGCCATATCTGGTGGCACCTCCTGGGACCACCTCGAAATGTCTGGAATAAGAAGATGCAGGTTACCCTAAAGGTAATTGGCTCCCACAACAGTGTGCTTAATGTTAATGTTAAAGGATATTTGTAAAGGATATTTGTACCGTGCACTATCACCACCGGAGTGGTCCCCTGGCACTCTGGCGGCTCTGGAAAGGGGACTGGGGGGTAGGTTAGTGGGAATAAGCTGGAAAAGTGCAAGAGAGCAGTGATGTGCTGTTGGCAGCCTCAGCCCGGTGGGTCCGTTGGCTGGGCTTGGGGTGTTTTACGGTCGGTAGTCGTCATGTGCTGTTGTGCAAGTCTATGTGTGGTTTGTTTTGTTGTTGCAGTGTTGTGAAGTTTGTGTGGGTTGCTGCGTTTAAAGGCTTGTGGTTGTGTTTGGTTAGAGTTTGAGAGGTGTATGCAGAGGGATGAAATTGTTAGTAGGTTGGTTAGTTGGCATTGCTGTCCTTGCAATTATGGTATTCCATCTAGGTGTGGTACTTGCCGCCATTCACATTTTTATCTAGATGCGACGCAAGATAAAGTTCAGAATTCTAAGTGTGGCACATGCTAAGAATCACATTTCTATCTAGATGCGACGCAAGCCAAAGTTCCGAATTCTGAGTGTGGTGTATGCCAAGAATCACATTTCTATCTAGATGCGACGCAAGCTAAAGTTCAGAATTTTAAGTGTGGCGCATGCTAAGAATCACATTTCTATCTAACATAGAAAGGCAGTCAGAGATTGGGCAGAACAGGTCTTCTCAGTCTTGGGACCCTGGACAGCTACCAGGCCAAGTTAAACTCTACAAGGTTGGGAGCGACCCTAAAGGTGCTGTGTGTTCTCAGCAAGTTGCTATCTCTGATCGCCCAAGCCCTGAGATAAAACATCCAGCTTTTGAACCTGTGTAACAGTTGCATCTCTTCCACCTCTGGTTCGATGGGAACAGCTTTCCCCATTCACCTCGAGTGAATAGGCTATTTCCTGTGCTTTCAGGTCACGGGTGTAGGTACCTCGAAATGGAGCCCTTCTGCTTGTAATTTTGAGGATTTTATGCTGCATCCCTCGCAGGTGCTTTATCGCCTTGGCTAACTGGAAACTTTCCGTCTCTGCTCGTCCATGGCAAGGATGTGACCTGTCTGTCTGCTTCAACTGGATCAATCTCTCAGCTTCTCCCCGTTCACTTTAATGCACATATGGCTTCTATCTTTGTTTTTATAGCCGTCCATGTTGGTTGCAATTTAAGCATGTGCATGCTAATTGTACATATTCTTGGCGTCTTGCTGTTTCTGCTTAGCAAAGGATATACTTGTGTGCATGTGTCTCTTCTCTCTCTATGGGAGTCCTAAGCATTTGTTTTGTGTCTATCTCCAGTAAGCTATTGTGTTTGTGCAGCTTCATGCATGGATGCCTATCTGCTTCATGTCTAACGCATCTATGTCATGATGTCAGTGGTGATGTCATAAGCTCCTCGAGGTTATAGTCTGTCAACTTCTTTGTACGTGGACGACTGTATCTTCTCCATATTGTCAGTCGGATACAGTTGAAATGGCTGTCTGAGCAAGTCGTGTTTATCACATCTGCGATACATCAACGATGGCAACGAAGGACCTAGGAGTGATGTGCATCTCTCATTTCTCTGCCTTTCGGCTGCGAGTCGGGACGGGTCATTAGGGTCACACTTGAATCTCCCTCTTCAATCCCACCTCTGGTTGACAAGTCTACCACACTCCCCAAATACCCTTCCATATTCACGTACAGTCTCGGGACCAAAACCTTTGTTACTCCTCCTAGATGTCCATGATATTCTGCGTGGTCGTCCAGACTCCAGGTCATGTAACTGCAATCTCAATCAGGGGTGCACCACAACATTTTCCCCCAATAGTCACATGAGTTGGAAGGGAATGTGAATACTCTGCCTGGCGGGAACAGTGGACACTGAATTAGCTGTGACTTCAGCACGTTACATGTCTTGTAACCTCTTTTGCCTCTACGTCCAGTAATGCCTTAATCCCTATAGTCTTTTCAGTAGTCTTCCTACATTGTGATATTGCCCCTCTGGTGACACAAAAGGCAAATATCAGTATCAATTCTGCTATCAGTACTTTCAGTCCGTTAGCCATCTGTGATGGCACCCAGGAAAAGATGTATGATAACCCGTCGTCGTCCTTTCCTATAGCATTTGTCTGTCTCCATTTTAGCAGGCAGTTCTGATAATTGAATGCTAGCTTCTGTTTGTTAGGGTCCTGTTTTCTTTATCATGGGAGGAAATGTATGTACAGCAGGAAGGCCCGATCTTGGCGCAAACGCCTCCTTCTATAGCTGTGAGAAGGTCTAGAACATATCGATTCTGTAGGGCCATTAATCTGACGGCTCTCAGTTTTTCTTTGATGGCGTTGATCCCCTTAACAGTTGAGTTTATCATCTGCATCAGCTCCTATTGTGTGATCTGGAGCCACTTGGCATTCACATTAGCTTGAATCATTGGAACGATAGACGCAAAGAACATCTCGGTCCTGCTGAACAGCCTATGTTATGGTGGTATTGCTTCAAGTGAATCTTCCATCTTTTATGATGCATACTTTCCTCTCTTCACTCTTGTCAGCTCTACAGATCTCTTCTTCCACTGATGAACATCCATCTTGGGGAACCTGTCTACTTGTATGTCCTTCTGAGGCACTACTAATGCTGGTGTGTTCAACTGTACCAGAGAGCATATTCCTCCCCAATTTGGTGGCACTTGCATTTATGCCTTGGACCTGCATGCCTAGTAGTGGTCTATTAGCACTGCGGTACCGACCTTCATGCCTGGTATCTTCAATATTTGCTTGCATCCTTTATTTTCCCCAACCTTCACTGAACCAGCGTGCTGGAAACACAATGAAGCACTCTCATTTGATACGGTCGGCATAGCACCTGCTTCATTCTCTACCCAAGTGAGCAGCTTTGCACTTGCTTCCCATTCCCTGAGGCAATTGTTGTTTTCCTTTTGTAGCACTTCTATTGGAACTGTTAGGGGCACATGTGCTTAGCTCCCAATCACTCCCTCTGTCCATCCCTCAGCTGTGTATATTTGTCCATATACTACTAACTGTGGTCTCTCCCAGCATCCTGACATTCCTTCTATCACCCTTTATCCTGTATTGGAGCATTGAAATTCCTTTTGTGCCACTACTTTAGCTTCCCCGTTGTGTGTGACTTCAGGGATATGTTCTATTGTCTTGTCTGTACTCCAGTAGTCATCTATCATCTCTAGAGCCTTGATATTGCTGTCCTCATAAGGGAACGTCTTTCGCGACATCCATCTTAGTGTAGCTTGTCTCCTCAGGAACAGGCTTCTAGTTGTGCAGAGTGACAAGTGCATGAGCCATTGTGCTCTGGCGGTTGGAATTTTAGTTGCTACAAAATATTCTTGATGTACTCGTGCCATAGGGGAGAAGAAAGTATACACAGCAGCTTTCTTTCACGACCTTGGTCATGTGCTTGTACCACAAATTGTTAGATATATGGACAGAATCTGTTATATATGAATTTACCTGTTCAAAGTATACATCAGCATTGTGTGTACATCTTTTCATCTCTCTGGCAGCATTAGTTGTCTGCCTAGATATCGCTTCTGTGAGAGCATGGATAGGGGTTGCGTTGAAAACATCAATACAGCAGTTAGAATTACAGTTCCCATTTTCTGTAGTACCGAATGTCCTTTGTGCTATTCAGAACGCCCGTTGAGTCACCTGAAAAGCCTCAAAATGTGTTACTATTGGTTTAGTGTGTTAGTGAGGCTCTTCTTCTTAAATACCAGGCACGAGCTGTGAAAAACAATAGCTCCCACAGTAAACGGACGTATGCAATGTTTAATACCGCAATGATGGATGGTTCATCGTGGGTCAGAAGTGGATATGTTTGTGCCACGTAAAGGTCTTAATCACAAATATAAGAAAGTGCTTCTCAAAGGGTGTGTGCCCCCTTTGGTACAAAACCATGTATTTCAAGACAGTCCTTTCACTTTCACAATGAATACCTAGTGTAAGGAAAAGATAGTGTGCCTAATCTAGCTGTGCGTCTTCTTCTTCCTTACTCTGGTCATAGATCTAGTCAATCTTCATGGTGGTGCTTCTCCTTCTCCTCTTTCTTCTTCTTGCATCAAATTTTCTTCGTGCTGGTGGGAAGAGGTCTCACCTCCACAGGGCTTGACATTTCCAATGTAGTTACAGCCTTTCTTGCCACTTAATTTCACTGTGCGATCAGTGGCTTGCTCTGCGGCCCCTCCACCCTAAATTTGAACCAAGGCCTAACAAATGTTCACAAATATACTGAATCCCCCGGATAAAGCAGTGGTGGCTTCAGTAGCTCGGAGTTGGTTTCTGGTGTGTTGTCTACCTCAACCTTCTTTGACCTCTCCCGCCATGATTTCAGCTGTCGAGAGATAAGAGGCACTAGCCATCACCAAAGCAAGGTAATCATGCATTTCATCACCCAAGACAATTGCAGAACTTTGGGCGTCTGGCAGTGCTCTAATGGAAGGAGCAAGTGGGAGTTGCATGTGTTGCCCTGTCCCCATTTCATGTGGTGTTAAATGGTGGTCAGATCCAGGCTGATTGTGCAATACAACGACGGATAGGGGCAGGCAATGGAGCCACCCATTTTCAATGTGGCTTTAAACTTGGCTATTTTATCTTTTAGCAGGCGATTCAGGCGCTCACATATTCCATTCCCTTGTGGATGATGAGCACAGTAGGGCTGTTATGTGTTCAACAGTATCATTTACAAAATGAGGTCCATTGTCTGACTAGAGAACCTTGCACACCCCCATAGCCCCATCGCGAGAATACCTCTCTAACAAGGAAATAGGCATCCCTGAGGGCAACAGGGTGTGAACATGGACCGGCTTCGATCCACCGGGAAAAAGGGCATACCACTACTATCATATAGCGGTAGCCTTGGCCAATGTTCCCTCTAATTATTTTTCCCTAAGTGCGGAAATGATTAGCCTTTGTGCACACATTATTTTCAATGTGCGCAACTGAATAACGATGTGAGCCACTTTGTAAGGATGCATAGTCAGTGAGATACCACCTGCGAAGAGTTTGGAAGGAAATTTCCCCTTCCCAACCACCGCAATAATTTACAAATCAGTGTAAAAGGAGCATCTTACAGCTCTTTTTCCAAATATATAGGCTAAAAAATCAAATATTTTATATGTGATTATGAGGAGAGTTCATCAACCAGTCCAAAACTTCAAGATATGCCATAGTACCTACCAAAAGTACTCCTGCGCAGAGAGAAAAACGTGTATGCACAAAAAAGCTGTGCATGCTCAGGATAAACAATAGGTTTAGTTGTGGCTATTCGTTTGTCAACACTGCTCAGAGACAATGCAGAAAGTGTTTAATGCCCTTGTGGAAAAAACTCATGTTTAAAGTATCGCTAATCACTGATGTGGTTATCAAAAAATTCAGACATGCAATTTTCGTAAATTGAATAATTGCAACTGAAAGGAATGTGTCAGAAAACATGTCAAAAGGAGTTCATGTGTCACTGTAATGGAGCAATCCAAGGGCCAGGAGAAAATGCCTCTCATTTATGAAAGGATGATAATTGCATCAGAATACCTGTACCACAGAATATGATGATCAGAATTCCTGGGCCTCCGCTTACTATCCACATTATGTTGTTCTGTGAGGTGTGATATTTACTCAAAACCAGCCTTACAGCTAGGAGGCATATACTATTTCACTAAAAAGAGGGCAATGTACCCAACAAAAACGGGAAACCATGAACATAATATAGAAATCTACACTCTGCTTCTACCCACAAAGTTCCACTGATCTCTTTCTGAATCAGTGACCAGCAGAGCAGTGTTATTGGTAGGAACTTGTTACTGCCCGATCTCAAAAGGAATTTTAAGGGGAAAGAACATATTTTAATGAGCATGAAATATCCCTACTGGCAAAGCCAATTACTTTCTTACTCCCTGAAAAATCTTTTGATTCCAAGTATGGAGTAAAATCGTATTGGAGCCCTGATTGTAACCCTGACATAGGAAGTAAAATTAACGGGCATATAATAAAGCCTATAGTTTTGCCCATCCTTGATCACCACAGCCTAGACAAAAATCAACAAGGTTTCTTCTGGCGCCCCGTTGAAGAAAATCACATATATTTACCCTTTAGGTCAACAGCACCAATGCTCACAGTTAACTTCTTCTTTAACTAGGGACCCCTCTTCTGAAATTCACTTTTGCTTTAACTAGGGACCCCTCTTCTAAAATTCACTGTTATCAGTTGAACAAGATGCATGGGGATGCTCGAAGCAATAAATGCAAACCCATGTACATATAAAAAAAAGGCCTCAGCAGCTGAACATAGAAAGAAATAGAAGGTGCAGTTTCCTAGGCTATTACTATAGTTGTTTATCCTTTAGCAAATAAACATTTCCTTCACTGTACTGTACTCCCAAAATATCTGATTTGTTTTTTGAAAGTTGCTGATTTGTTCGTCAACCCGAAGGAGTGTTCTACTGTTCCCTTCCACCGGTTCTCCTCCCTGGTTCCTGTGCTAGCCTCCAATATTAGTTGACATGGCTCTGTAAAAAATGAGGGATTGCAGAAGTAAAACTCTAACTGGGATATTTGCATACCCACAATGCTGTGCATGCAAATACAATTTAAAGCCTCATGACGATATTATGTGTAGTTTAAGAAAATGTAATAAATCTGCTTGTGCACAATGACTATGAAGTACATACGCGATTTTTTGCAACATACCCCACCTTTCAATTGTTGAGTAGGTTTCGACAAGTGCTCAGTGAAACCATTTTTGTATAGAAGCGAGTTAACATGCAATTTGTTAAGGTCTATCCCCCATGGAACTCTGAACGTTTTGAAAGGTTGCAGATTATGTGAAAAGCATTCTAGTTATCTGAATATTGTTGCCCTAGTTTTATATATGAATAATACCAGGGAGAGTCCATACCAATTATCCCTTACAGGCCAAGAAATGATATTGCAATGTTGCTCTCCACTCATAGGGTAATGTTAGCAATGCTAAAGTAGGATACACTGAGCACAACATTTGCCTACTCAAAATCCTTAGAGGACAAATTAATATTTTAGTTTTATAATGCGGTAACTTGCAAAGGGGGGCTCTTCAAAGTGCTTGTGTGACATATGTACAAAAAATAGGAAGCATGGGATGAGGTTAAATATCCTAGTAGCCTGCTTACTTACAGTCAGTACCCGATATTTGAGCTGGCACTCGGGCTACATAATGTGGGTAATGCTTTTACTAAGGCACCATGAGTAACAAAAATTCTTGTGCTTGAACGTCATTCATATTATACCCTAAACCAAGACTTGTACCTAAGTCTGCTAACCGTTTGCTGAGCTAAGGTAGGCAGAGTCGAGGTTGTCTGGTAATATCTGAATGTGGTCTGGGGCAGACTTCGAGTCATACGGTATACGTGTGGTAGAGTCAAGAATAGGATCCTAGGTGGGGAGGGAAGATAATTTAGTTAATGTGTGCAGGCAAATCTTAGTCATATCTTCTGTTTATGGAGCAACTTTTTCATATTCATTTTTAACCTTGTGTGTGTATTCTATTTTTAAAGTTTTTAGGTTTTTAAGGTCAAGCTTGCATAGTAGGGCAATGTCAATAGGTTACACCAGAATATCAAGAATAGTTAGTATCATTTAGCTTCATTTTGAGAGAAAGCTAATATTAGGTACCTGCTGTGGCTTCTGTCTTATTAAATCTTATTTGAATAGGTGGGAATTTTCTGTGTGCGCTGCTAAAATACTTCTGAGCGGCACCCAGAAGGAAGCTGGGCAAGCGCACATGCGCACAGCTTAGAGGGAACATTGGCCTTGGCATACTGGAGCATGTCTACATAATCTACATGTAGGTGTTAAAAAGGCTCAATCGGGCGGGTTATTGTTTCTCGCACTACTCGCATCGTATGGCCCCATTACATTTTTTACAGACAGCACAATTTTGCATAAATGCAGCAATGTGCTCTGCCGTATTTGGACAGAAGTGAATTTAGAGTATTCTTGGGTTGCGCCAGGCACAAAAAATCAACATCAGATTCTAATTAGTCTGTTTATTACATATGTATAAACTACATGACAAATATCTTATTGCCTTTTTGATAGTATCTTGAATGCCCTTTAGTTAACACGTATTTCAAACTTTGGGCCTTTCTCAAAACAGGGCTATTTAAGGATTGTGAGACAGTAATTTCCAATTCGGTCTTATGTATTGACGTTAGTAACTTGTCATTTATTTCTGGCATGTTCCCTGGTTGCATGTTCAATTAAGAGTTCCAACATGATTTTTGAACTCTTATTCAAATTTTCTTCCCATTTGTTCGCCAGATCAGCATCTTCTTCGTTGGAAAAATCCAGGAAAATTAGAATTCGTAGTCCTCTCAGAATATGATCTGTTTGCATGTAATTCTTTAGGGATATCATTTCCCAATACTTATTGATTTCCTTAATTGAATTTCTTTCCAATGTAATAAATATATACTTGAGTAAGTTTCCCAACAAAGCAGCCAGAAACCTGTTTCTAAGAGCGCGCCTAAATTTATTGCCGACAAATGAGATTCTAAGACTCAGAGGACAGAGTAATTCAAACACATGCCGCTTCTGTGAAAATGACACTACTGTAGAAACTATACGCCACTTGCTCTTAAACTGCTCAGGAACAAGAGCCATAGGCGAGAAATTTTTGTTACCACATCTTTCAGCGTCCTACACCAGGGAAGAGGATTTATGGTGGACACGCTTAATGAGTGGAGAAAGAAATACTTGGACAATTGCTGCCACACAGACTCTTAAGTTTATTCTATCTTGATGAAATTTAGAAATTTGGACTATTTGTTAATACCACAACCGCATTGAAACGTTTTGTCTTCCCACCACTACCTCTCTCTCTTCCATTTCTCATTTCTCATTACTCTTTATTCGCAGTTTTCTGATTCTACATCGTCCACTCTCTCTTCCTTTCTTCACGTTCTTCTTCTCTTCTTCTTAAACTTGTTTATCTCCTTCATTTCATCTTGTTTCTTCACTTCGTTTTCCATTCTACTATGTTTTGTAAAAATCATTAATTTGATTGAATCAACTAATAAATAATAATAATAAATATATATCTTAAGTCTTCACAATTACTTCTAGAGGGTTGAACTGCATGGTCCATGCCCCCTCTTGGCACAAATAGATTTGTGGTGTCCTTGCGACTCAGACAGTCTTGTTTCAACGAGGAAGCCAAGACTGTCTGAGTCGTAAGGTAATAGTCCTTCTACCCCAATCTTCCAGTTGATCATAATTGATGGTCACCTTGCAGATGGAACTACCAAACAATGGCAGAATATTTATTTTCTAGCAAATGCTTTGGGTGCTGTCAAGTGGCGCAGTGACCCTTGAATTTCAATCAAAAAAATGACAATGTCCGGAACAATTTTTATGATAAATTCCCTCAAAGTGCTTTTAATTCTGAAAATCTGATTTTCAGAATTAAAAGCAATTTGAGGGAATTTACCTTGTAAATTGTTCCGGACATTTTAATTTTTTTGATTGAAATTCAAGGGTCAGAGCGCCACTTGACAGCACCCAAACCTTTTGCTATTGAACATTTTGGGAGCTTTCCCGGCTGCAAGTGATCAACCATTTATTTTTGAGAACAGCGCACCTTCACATTGATTGCACCCCGCTAGCTACTTACATATTTATTTTCTAGGGAGGAGGACACCACAAATCTATTTGCGCCAAGCGAGTGCATGGACAGTGATTCATAGTGGAATCTTGCGTGTTCCCACTACTGGGTTCTATATAGGAAGGAGGTCAGGTCCTGTGACTCCTTGTGGAGTGGTATAGAGAAGAAAGTGTTCTTCAAATCGATTACCGTGAAATGAGTAGCTTCCAACGAAGCGCTACACAGGATTGTTGCTGGATTGGTAACTAACTGAAATCTTTCCTCAACAATTTGGTTCAAAGGACGTAAATCTTGAATAAAATGCCACACTCTTCCGAGCCCTTCTTCACTGGGTACATAGATGTATTACACTGCGAATCCGAAGGGACTAAAATGCCTTGCTTTACTAACGCTGCAATCGTCTCATACATGCCTTTGTCTGCTTCCCTGGATAGGGGATATTGTCTTGCCCTCAGTAAAATAGCCCCTGGCTTGAGCTTTATTTTGACAGTTCCTGCTCTCTTTAACAGGCCAATGTCATATGGACTGTTAATCCATAGAACACTGGATATTTGCACCAAATCTTCCTCGAGAAATGGTGATGGTACCTTTTTCATTAAAACCATTCTCTGTGGCACTTCTCTGTAGTGCATCCTCACTAACAACTTGCAATAAGTAATGCTCATGGAGAACACTGTCTCGAGATCTGATTGATCATCTCGAAACAGTTCCTCATCTGTCAAGTCAGTCAGTCTGTGCCCTTCTCCGACCACGATTACTGTCCTTCATGCCCATCCTATGTCATCGGTCCCATGCAACACTACTCTTTCCTACCTTACTGTAATTGTCTCCAGTTCTATTGGCAACACCTATCCTTCCTTCTCATCTAGGGCAACCTCTGGTCTGCACAAAATCTTATTGGGTATACATATCAGTTTGCCTTGTATCCCTGGAAGCCATGCTATCAGCACTTCTACGCCATACTGGAAAAGGTTGAGGTTACCTAGCACCCCTCTCTGTTCAGTCTGTCCACAGAATAGCTGAATAGGTTCCCTCACTTTCATGTAGTGAATCTCTGGAGTTGAACATACTATCCCCTGATCAGTGAATGAGATGGTCATGTTGATTCGGCTCATCATGTCCTTAACCATTGCGTTTACTGGTGTCTGTCGGGAATATAACAATGGCATAGTCAGGTTGTGTTCTCCTATGGAAATCAGAAGTTTGTCAGTAAAAGGAACCAAATCTGTAGCCCCAGAGAATCCCTGCATATTCATGGCAATGCCTACCATCGAGTATCTCCCCTCCCTAATAAAGGGTTGAGTCGCCCCATGTCCACGAGAAAATAAATAGTCTTGTCACCGATTGTTGCCCCTATACGAGGATCCTCATTCAGTTTGGGTGTAATGGATAGGATCAAACACATCAGGTCTGTCTGTGGGCTGTCCTATTGTGGGTATAATGTCATCCCAGTCCCAGTAAACTGATTGCTGCACATGTTCCTGTGCTTGTGGTGCATGTGTCATGGGCTGGTATGACTGCATTGGCATGCCTTCTGTTGGGGAAGCTTGTGGCGCATGTGTCTGCACGTGCGTCCGATCTTGGGCATAATAGACGACTTGTTCTGTCTGGTATGTTGGCTAGTGTGCCATTCCGCCCCTGCTCCTGCACATTTGTGATATGTGACCTATCCTTCCACATAGCCAGCATTGTATTGGACCCCCCATTTGTCTCGGCTGTACCGCATTAAATCTATCTCAACCCTGTTCCATCGGGTATCCAAACCCTCTTCTCCAGGACACTCCTCCCCGTCCCCTTGGCCAATGCTTTGCATCGCCCCTTCCTACAAAGCCTACTCCTGTCTGCAGTTGATTTTGCGTATTCTGGGCAACTACTCCCTCTCCACTCATCAACATTGCAACTTCCATCGTGTACTTTGATAGCTTCTTCTGCATTAAGTTTGCCTCTTCCTGCTTTCTCTCCTCATGCTTCTTTCTCACATTCTCCTGCATGAATCGGCAATAGTGCACTATAGTTAGCTGGATATCTGACCATGGTTTAGCCTCCATTCCCACAAATTTCTTGAGCTGCTTCTGTACCTGGTCTGGCAGTACTTGACAATATGTGATAAAATAACCCCATCGTTTTGTCCCACGGTTCTCTCATCTCAAGACGCCAATTCTCTTGTACCTCCTTAATGTATTGAAGTGGTCTTCGTCCTCACGCTTCTTGTGTGCCATATTCGTGCTTATGTCAGATGTGTATGAGTACTGTACTCTCATATCTTGCTATGCGGCAGCTCGGAAGTTATTGAACAGTGCGCCATCAGGCACTGTGGTCTGTGCTGTCTATCTGGGGTACCCTGCCCATTTCCAAACATCGTCCGATACCTCCCCAAGAATGGCTGAGAGTAGACTCTTCATGTCGCCCACTGCCAATGTCGTCCCTTACGTCAATCTTTCTATCTCATGAATCCATTTCCAGCCCCTGCAGGCAATAAGGGTAGCTTTAACCTCAGATTGTCTTTGCCCATCTGTTGCCATGGTATATACTGTGGTCGTCCGCAACCCTTCTCTAGTAATGGAAACTGTTTCAGTCTCATTCCTCCGTCACGTCTCCCCATGTCTTTAGTAGCTGTGAACGCCCTTGTCATCTCTACCCATTTCTGTCCTGGCAAGGCTATAATCCTCTGCGCATATGGGGTAATTTTTTCTGCACTATGCGACCTGTCCCTAGGACGCCTCAGTCATTCCTCTGGTTCTCCCTCATCTCTTCCTGTGTCCTCCCCTTATCCCTACACTGTGTCTCTGTCAGGGGTTATTCCCCTGGACTGGCGGCAAGGCCTCTCCCATTCGTCATCGTCACTTTCATGTCGATCTTCATCTGACCCCATGGTCCCAATGCTATCATCACTGTCTCCTTCTCTTTCATCCTCAAAGCTGAGCCTCCTTAACATTATAGCTTCTCCTGACGTTTCCCCTTCACTTTATCTAAACAATCACATTCCCCCTTCAGCGAGGACCCTACTGTACTCCTGCTTGCCTTTTGGGCAACTGAACTGTCTCTTCTACTACCATAAAGTTCCCCTATTCTTCTTTGCATCCCTTCTCCCTCATCGTTATTCTTAGAATGTTTCTCTTAACTTTCTTCTTTCTTCCGTTCTTGTCTCCTATCCTCCTCTTCTCTTCTGCGTCAGTGCTCTTTAATGAGTCGCTCAACTTCCATCCTTCTCCAGCATGGGCTCTGGCATGGATTCACATGCTCATTAATATTCCCTGACGTCAGGCTGGGATTCCTCAGTAAAAGAAAAAAACTGTTTCAGTTTAGTTTCTAAATTGTCTTTCTCCTATAAACCAATCACTGAGCTCTGGGTCATACTGCTCCAGCCAATGACTGCCCTCTACCTAAGCCCCTCCTCAAGCAGCCATCTTTAGATTTGGTAGCATGTAAAGTGGCAGAGAAAAGCCATAGAGGGACAGGCGGCAGGGGTTGCATGTGAATCAGTGGTCGAAGTGAGTGGGAGCGGTCGGGAGCGGTGCTCCTCTACTTTTTTAAATGACCTTTTACAGCTCCTATACTTTTATTTTAAAAACAAACCGTTCTGGAATGATTTTGTTTTAAAATAAATGGGTAGTTGAAACTTGCACTTCCAGTGCACTGCACTGAACGTTCCCTTAAACAGCAGGTGCAAGTGTCTGGGTGTGTGTATTGTGTGTGGGAGGGGTTGTGGCGATGGGGTTTGTGGGGAGCGGGGGCCGGTCAGCAGGGAACATAGTTCCACTACTTTTTTTTCATACACTTCGACCACTCAGACCCATGCTGGAGAACAACAGTTACAGGTAAATAACTTGTTCCTTCTCCAGCATGGGGTCTGGCATGGACTCACATTCTCATGAATAAAGAATAAACAGCAGTACATAATTACACAACCACGGGAGGTGGCAAGGCTCAACAGAAGCAATCTCTTACCTCCTCACCAGGCTCTCCTTCAAGCGAACAGGTTGCGCAGCACTGCTTGGCCGACTCTGTATGCGAGAGTGCACCTATGCAGAAAATAGACAGTTGAGAGGAGTTATCGCTGATGAGCTCAATTGTACACCTCTACAGACTTGGAATGCGGCCTGGTCACAGTTGGAGCTGGATGTGAGTGCTGCCCATCCGGCCGCTACTTTGTACAGAGTTCTGGCTTCTGTTTGCGACGGTGATACAGAGCTTGTGCCTGTATGTGCCAGGGAACTGCGTGAGGACTTGGACCTTGACTGCTGGAAAAGATGCTGCAACACCAATCGCCTGTCAAGCATGGACTGGGGTCGTAGGGGCTCGCAGATTAAGGTACTTTTCACGACATATTGGACTCCAGAGCGTATGTTCAGGAGACACCTGTTACATGATGATCTATGCTGGAAGTTTAGACAGGAGAAGGGTACGCTGAGCCATTTGATCTGGTTTTGAAACAAGGGCTGGGAATTCTGGCAGGGAGAGTCGGAGAGGCTGGGCCTGGTGCTTCGAATTGCTATACCGATGAAGGCTTCCCTACTTGTTCTTGGAGACATTTGCCTGGTGGAGGGTTTGAAATATGCAAACAAAACCTGGCTACTCCGCGGTTACATGATGGCAAAGAAAATTATCCTCTGCCCTTGGATATTCTCAAATCCATTTTGTATTGATGATTGGATTGAAGAGCTACTGACTTTTTCAGCTTTCGAGAGGGTCATTCATAAGCATAAAGTGACCTGGACAAGTTTGATGAGATTTGGGGGCCGTTTCTAGACATGTACAGCTGAAATGGATGTGGGCCAAAGCCATTACACCCCTCATATAGCTACTACCTACTACTACCTACTCGATCCCTATTATGACTGGTTTTGATGGATGTCTAGCTGTTTTACATTTCACATGGTTTTGTAAGGTGTGTGGGTTCATTTCATTTTCTTCTTTATTCTGATCATATTTTAGACTACTTGTCTGACATTGTGCTTCTGTGTTTTTGCAATGTTATTTGTTATGCACATGTTGTATTGACTGCTTCATGTTTGGTTCGGTTTGTACTTATAATAATAAAATAAAAAAATTGAATCAGAAGGACCAGCTCTGTGAAGTTAGCAACTGGGTCCTTAGTGGGTAATCACATACCCATCTCTAAGTGCCAATTTTAACATTGTTTAGGCCCCAAGAGTATAGTTGCGGTTAGGGGTAATGCAGTGGTAGTAGAAGTTGATGAAGGGTAGTCTATGGGCCTCCTTACCAAATGCACTGGTGGTCATTTCAACAACCTATCACCAAGGGACTCGACTCTATGCATGCCCCGAACTAGCATGCTTGGTCCAGTCCATACTCCTAAGAGGCCCACTTGGATAAAGGAATTTGTTTGGACTCTTTTATACACTCTTTTATTTAAGCTTGAAGGGAGGATGAAGATTCCAGCACACACAAGAGAGGAGCACAAAGTAACGTGGGTGACTAAGTTGGAAATTCCATATTTTTAAGCAGTTAAAAGGTACCTTTTGGGAGACAACCGCTCGTCACGCCCTACATCACCGCTCCCAGTATTGTGGAAAACGATTAACAAGGGCATCATCAGTTGTGGTGGCAGGAATTATACTATCATTCTCGTTTTTCAGGTCAGCAGGTACCTTTCTGTATTGGACAGAAAATGACAAAACATACAAAGAAATATAACACAGCTTCAGCTCTTTTTCATAATGACGATATCTTTGAAACCATGGCTGCTAGAGTGTAGGTTTTAAAGGCCTTTTCTATATTGTGAATGATGAAAACACATCAGAGGAACAGACAATGGATGTTTGGCCCCACACAGAGCACACACACACATACATGGCTTTGTGGCTTCATGTTTCTATAGAAAGGAAGCTAAACAAATAGGTCTCAGAACAAGCTGTATAGGTTTCAGTATTCAACAATAAGCAGTCAATATCTTTGCTCAGCAATAGGGCAGACACAGATAAGCACTGCAATAAAATCAATTGCCAGGCTTTGACTCATTCATCGGCAAAGCAAACCTATTTGTGCAAAGAGTCATAATATTTAAAGAATAAGGTATACGAAATGTCATGATATTGTGCACAACTGTATGTTGGAACAGTGTGGAAGTAGCGAGGCTTGTTTTCTATATTTCCACAGTCCCTATTTTGATGCTAGAAAATGTCACTCAAAATCCATTCTATAGTCACAGCAAAGTTCCATATTTGCAGCCATATTCTACTAAGAATACGTAGATTGCATAGTCTGTATATCAGCCATGAACACAACTCCGACAAACATTAAACTTACACTTTTATAGCCAATAACCTTTGAGCTTCCTCTAAACCAGGACCGTCTCTGTGTTTTATTTCTTCAACAATAGATACTATCATTATTGTCTGAGGAGGAGAGAGCCTGTGACAAGTATTATACATGCAACACTTGATAACATATTTGATTAAAGGAAGAAAAGTAACAACAATCCAAGTATAACAACACACAATACTAGGCCGTGTAAAATGGAAGAAGCCAAAGGACTAACCATTTTAGTAAACCATCTTGAGAGGGACCATTCCCGTGTTTCAAGTGGGACAGAAACACTTTTTCTAACTTGTTCACCATGATCTGAATCACATCAGAATTGTCAGGAATATAAGCACAGCATTCCTGTTTGATTAGGGCTCCTATTCCACCCTGTGCAGTGAGAGAAATATCTAATACCATTCTATGTTGCAAAACCATATCACGTGTTTGTTGCTCTTCATCTGCTAGTTTGCCTAATGCCTCAGCCGTGTTACTTGTCAGAATCCTGGGCACGGCTTGCAAACAAATGAAGGCTTCAGTCATAAAGGAAATGGGGTCACCCAAAATCTGTCTGTAAGGGTCCAAATCAATGAAGCTAGAGAAACTGTGAGCAGTAAAGTGAATAAGCAAGGCATTACAATTCTGAACTATGTTCTCTGCATCTAGAACTATAAGGCCCCTATAGCTTAAACAGTCCTTCTCTACTTGGTGAGCAGTGCCAGACAAAGTTCCCAAACTATGGGAACTCCCATCCCCTGCACACACTCAAGGGACGGAATTCAGCCAAAAAATAATCTAATGTAGTTATAGATGTATATCGAAAAACAAACAATTTCTAAGATTTTCAAGAAATATAAATGTTAAGACAAAATTATTTCTCAAGAAAGAAAAGATTCTGACAAGTTCCTTTTCTCCTAATACTTGCTTGTTTAATGGGAAACCCAACGCGTTTCGAGCTGCTTTGCTCTTAATCAGCGGTACTATTCTGTGAAGTATACTGTAATTTAACAAAAAAACAATCAATAACAGTTTAAGTGCTTAATTGCATAACCTTGAAATACAAGTCTTTTTTATATCAAATCAAGATCACCTTAAGCACGATAAATCACCTTTTGGGTTAAAAGACTCCAGAAATTCACTGGTCTTGTATATGTTGTGTGGACATAGTCCAAGTAATTTCATCTGTTCTAAACAGTCTAAGGTAGAGAACTAATTATGCCTCGATTTTCTAGAACGGAGACGATACCAATAAAAAGGAGTACAAAAATTGTCTGTGCCTTACCACAATGATTGTGGTGTCCAAACAAGGGGGCTATGTGACATTGTCAAGCACAACCTTTCTTTCTTAATTGCCAAAATATCCAAAAGTTGTTTTGCCAATTAGATGGGGCACTCTCAGGGACATTGGATTATAGCGGATTCATCACAGTCCATTACAGCTCCTTTACTATAATCGGGGTTATATCTGCAAGCAAAAATAAACAATCTTGCTATAGAATCAATGAGAGGGACTGTGTTAATTATATCTAACCAAAGTCTGCAATGTCAGACAATGGATACGCTCACCTCAATGTAATGTGGAAATATATATGGCAGTGGATAAGGATCTCACTGTCAATTTCCGGGAAGAACTCTGCCATTAAACCTAAACAAAAATAATATACATATTTAGATATAGAATGTCTTAACTCTAGAGGATAATAATCCTGTTTATGTAAGTATGGCCATTAATAGTGGCTAGTAGAAGCGGCAGGACCAATATATCTTACCTAAACAGGTGTCAAGGTGCCACTCGCATGAAAACCACTGCCGCTGTATTAAAATAAATATAAAAATACAAAATAAAAAATTGTAAAAAATGAGTATCAGTTCCAATAAAACCTAAAAACCTACTGAAACACTAATGATATGATATGATATGGTATTTGTAACGCGCCTATACACAAGTGTTTCAAGGCGCGACGAGGCAGGGAGGGAGGGAAACAAGGGGAAAACAGACAAACGATCCTACTAGGCCAGGTGTCATTCAGATCGCGCAAGTGCAGAGGTAAGGGGAAAAGGAGGAAGTGCAGGGGGGAGGAGGTGGGGGGGGAAGTGCAGTACAAGGTAAGTAGCGTAAAAAAAAAAAAAAAAAAATAAAATAATAATAAATAATAAATAGAAAGGGCCAGCTGGTGGCAAGTGCGAGGTAAGTGCAGAGCAAGTGCTGGGAAAGGGGCTGTAGGGATACAGTGACAGTCCCACAGTGCAGGGGGAGCCGGGGAGGCAGTGCAGGTGGAGAGTGGCTGGGCCCTGGACCGAGGTTGCTGAGAGTGGCCCAGATGCAGGTTTGAGCTGAGTTCAGTGGGGAGTTAAGCAGGATTAGCAGGGGAGAGGGAGAGAGAAGGCAGAAGCGAAGAGGAAGGTTTTGAGGTGCTTCCGGAACCGGAGATGGTTCTCCTCAAGTTTCAGGGAGGCAGGAAGGCTGTTCCAGAGGGAGGCCCCTGCTGCGGAGAGAGATCTACCCCCAGCTCGTTGCTTCGAGAAACGGCTGACCATGAGGGAGTTGGAGACGGATGAGCGAAGGGCTCGTGAAGGAAGATATTTAGGAAGAGAGAGTTGGAGGTATTTTGGTCCCAGGCCCCAGAAGGCCTTGTGGACAATGCAGAGGGTTTTGAACTTGATCCTCGCGGCCACTGGGAGCCAGTGAAGAGATTTCAGTCCTGGAGAGATACGGTCCCTGGGCTTGAGGCCAAGGACAAGTCTCGCAGTTCTGTTCTGGATAAGTTGCAGAGGGCGGAGAGTGGAGGCAGGCAGATTAAGATAGAGGCTGTTACAGTAGTCCAGCCTTGAGAGAACCAGGGCTCGAGAGACAGTGAGCTTCTGGGGGAAGGAGAGGAAGGGAAGAATACCTCTGAGGAGGTGCAGCTGGTAGTGTGACTTCTTAGAGACGTCAGATATATGAGGAGAGAAGGAGAGTGTGGAGTCGAAGATGACCCCGAGGTTTTTAGCCTTGCAGGTAGGGGCAGGAAGGGGGCCAAGGGAGGCCGGCCAGAGAGCTGCAGGGAAGGAGGGAGTGGGTGTGCCGATGAGTAGAATCTCAGTCTTACTGGCGTTGAGGCAGAGGTCATTGGCGGCGCACCATTCATGGATAGCAGACAGACAGTCGGAGATGAGGGAAGGAGAGGAGGAGGCTGAGGGTAGCCTGAAGATGAGCTGGGTATCGTCTGCATAGCACTGGAAGTAGGGGCAGAGAGCGGCGATGCGGTGGGCAAGGAGTGCCAGATACTGGTTGAAAAGCCAGGGAGAGAGGTTGGATCCCTGGGGGACACCACAGGTGGAGAAAAAGATGTCAGAGAGGAAGGAGCCCATTTGGACCTGGGAGGGTCGATCGGAGAGGAAAGAAGTCAGCCAGGCCAGAGCCTGACCAGTGATACCCAGGTTATCACGGAGACAGTTGAGCAGGATGGCATGGTTGACAGTGTCAAAGGCAGAGGAGAGATCGAGCAGAATGAGAACACAGGGAGTGTTGGTATCGAGGTTCAGGAGCAGGTCCTCACGGATGTTCAGGAGAGCAGTTTCCGTGCTTCTGGCAGCTCTGAAGCCAGATTGATGGTCATGCAGATTACCAACAGAGTCAGCATGGAGGTTAAGCTGGGAGATGGCCAGTTTCTCCAGGAGCTTACCCAGGAAGGGAGTAATGGAGATTGGGCGATAGTTGGCCGGGCAGGAGGGGTCGGCAGAGGGTTTCTTGAGGAGGGGGTGCACAAGGGAGTGCTTGAGGGGGGATGGGAAGACTCCAGAGGCGAATGAGTGGTTGCAGAAGTCAGCCAGGACAGGAGCCAGGGAGTCAATGTGGTCCTTGATGGTTTTGGAGGAACAGGGGTGAACCTGTTTAGACGAGGCTTTCATAGATCGGACTTGTCTGGAGACCTCATCAGCAGAAAAAGGTGGAAAAGCAGAGAAGGAGGGTGGAGGGGTGGCTGCAAGAGAGCAAGAGGGAGAGCTGGGAAGAGAGGGAGGGAGGAGAGAGGAGGAGAGCGAGGACAGGATGTCCTGGGTTTTTGAGATGAAGTGCGAGGCCAGTGCAGTGCAGAGGGCCTGGGAGGGGACAGGAGAGGTAGAGACTGCAGCAGGGTTGGCCAGCTCCTTGCAGATTTTAAAGAGTTCGGCCGAGTTGTTTGATGCCTCAGAGATGCGGGCTTGGATAAGGGCTCTCTTCTTGGTGAGAACGGAGAGCCGGTATTGCCTTTGGAGCAGGCGGCAGGCCAGTGTGTCAGAGGATGAACATGAAGCACGCCATTTCCTCTCTGCCACCCTACACTTGCGTTTTAGGGTGACGAGATCCGAGTCATACCAGGAGTTACATTTGGCTTTGGGCTTCAGGCGGATTCTCATGACAGGGGCAAGGATATCGAGAGTATCAGATATAGAGGAATAGAGCATGGAGAGGGCTGTGTCAGGGTGGGAATGTGTACCTAATGTGAGAAACCTGAAGGTGTCTCCCTCGCTAGTCCCCGGGGATCTGTCATCCAGGTGGCCAAGACACAGCCATTGCTATTGGATCCAGTTCCTGGGGGTGGACCAGTGAGGGAGGATCACCTGGATGCGGGGTCCTTGGGGAGTGGGAGTGAGACACCAATGGGTGAGTCATGGTATCCCCCTCCCTTTCCGACACAAACACTTTCACACAACACGAAAGACAATGGACTAACACCAAAACCGTTTACCGGACATGTCCCAATACAAGGGTCAGGAAAAGTCGGGCAATTGACCAGAATCACACAGACGTGACAGTCCTTTCCCTTCCCCACAAGAATAAAAGGTGGAGCGCGAGAGCACAGGACGAGCAAGGCTGGCCGCACGACGTGAGAGCTAAATCAGCATAGCAGTTCAAGAGGAGGAGAAAGACGGCACATACCGAGAGGGTGAACAGGAGAGAAGTGACCTTACCCTTTCGAACCAAGGCCAGTGAAACCTCCGGAGAAAGAATCATAAGATTGCGAGCAATAGCCAGCGTGTGTTGCAGCAGATATCAACGGTACACAAGACCCTCCTCCGCTGATTACCAAGCCGAGGAGAGACAGTTGTCTCTGTGGTACCAACCTTGACTCCAAAGGAAAAGAAAGGCAAGCGATTCATCACAGCCGACGAGTCGAGGGGCGAGTCGATAAGAAACCAAATTGTGTTGAACGAAAAGTAGCCAACAGCTAATTTTAACTTTGAAAGGATTAAAGAAACTATTGATGTAAAAGGGGGAAACCAGCAACAGAGGAGTCCGGCACCACATGGGTGCTCACGCAGGAAATTCTGGGCGATAAGCCGATGGTAGAAACTACCATAACCAGAAGGCCTTGGGAAGAGGTGAAAAGAAGTCAAAGTGGACATACAGGGGTCTTGTAAAATCCTCTGTACCATCAAAAGTGTTTGACCGACAGATGATTGTGAATGAAAGGGAGATGAATTCCGCTTGGTGAAATTAGCGCATGAACAGTGTGTTGCAAAGGTTGGCAAGAGTGAACCCGGCCGAGGGATGCTAACAAAAAGGAACAAGGCCTGAAGTCCCTGTGAAAAGTGTGTTGACCAGAGTGAACCTGACCGAGGGGTGTCCACAGTGAACTGTTTTGTAAAAGTTGGCAAGAGTGAACCCGGCAGAGGGAGGCCAACAAAAGGGGCGAACCCTGAGGAACTGTTTAAATAGACATTAAGATTCGTGAATGCAAGAAATATAGTAAGACCAGGGGAAGTGGTTTGTCGCCCCCCTTTGGCATTTGGATCCGAGCCCGACCGAGGGGGATCCAGGGGTGAAAAGCCATCACCCAAAGTCCATTTGGAAAGGGACTCTTTGTTTGTTTTGTTGTTGAATACATCAGGTCCTCGAAGGCAAGAGACTTTTTATTGGAAAGAGACTTGACCATCATAGAACTTTATAGCTTGTACGGAACTGTCGGCTCGTCCTGGGAAAGCTTGAGCATGTGCTGTGCTCAGGAGATCCACCTTGTCCCGTGCTCAAAACGTGGGGAAGGGAGACCCCTGGCAATCACATCCTGACTTATTATTTGTCAACACTTTTCTTTATTTAAAACCCTATCCCACACTCTTTCTGTAATTAGTTGTAAGGATTTGGCAATAGGTTTTCTTTAGTGTAGGCCTTTTACTTCGACAAGACGCCAAAAGGACTGCCTTATTTTTCGTTTGATGGTCGAAGCTTACTCCCATCTTAGATTTAGGTTTAGGTTAGGCGTTATTCTACCCTGCATTTACAGTTTAATAAACACCCTTGAACTGTGATCACTTGTGTCTGTCTTTACTGTTGCCACCATGAGTTCCTTACACTAAACAGACTCCAAAATGAGGCACCTTCGAGCAGCAGGAGAAACATATTTTAGTTAGTATTTTAGTTCATGTAAAAGATTTCTAAATACCTTCTTTTCCTTTCAGGGATTTAGAGTGAGGCCAAAGGGAATATGCAAACATCTGTTTATTTGCCAAATGGATTAGTAGCTAAGCAGTATTGGAAACAAATTTGTTCTGAAACAGAAGGCTTTTACTTACACCGAAGAGGAAGATAAGTTCATACATGTAAGGATTGTCAGACAGTCCCACAACTTGTCCATTGCTGTTGTGATGAATTCTTAGATGTCGTCACTTCTCACTTCTCCCCGAGGCGGAGCCCCTTCCCATGAAACCAGGAAGGTGAGGCTGCTACCCGATAGTGCCCGGGGGGGTGGTCATAGCGTGAGGATCTCATGGGGGAGAGACTCCCCCTCTGGGGACAAGGACGACCATCTGCCTCCTGCCGAACGTGCGCTTTATAAATAATGTTAACATAACATCTAGGGACAACACGGTATAACAACCCTCACCCAACACCTTACACACCTCCCTATTCTGTAGACTCCAACCACTTTCCCAACACTTCCATGTGTCTCTGTCTGTAAATGTTAAGACTTATCAATTAATGAGACGAGGAAGAGTAGGGACTGCCTAATGTAGAACTATTTTACAGGCACTGAGACGAAGAGGAGGTGCAGAAAAATGAAGAGCACCAACAAGAACTTAAATGAGCATTCTAGTTATTGGGTCTCGTTACAAGCTTGGCGTTCCCGAAACGACGTGCCGGTAATACCGATTACCGGCACGATTTCCAGACCGCTGTACTACGAGATGGGATACCGGTAACAAAAATGCTGGCAACATCGCACAATGTGCGACCATTGCCGACAGCACTGGCAACAGAAATTGCATGAACCCCGATGAACCGTAGTGGCGGCACGGAAATAATGCAGCATAACAACTGCTGTATTCACAAAAACACCGGCACCAAAATGCAGTGCCACCATGAAAACCATGCCGGAAACACCAACACAGCAGAGCAGGCAGTAAGCAGGACCAGGTGTGGAGAGACAGCCCACAGGTGCACCCAATCAACCCAGGCCACACACTGTATGTGATACTGCACAGATATTAAACCACTCTACCACAAATAATGAATGTCCAGACGTTAATTCCAATGCTAAACCATGTGTATTGTGGTATATACAAAGAACAAGGAACTTGTGGCCCACCACCCCCTGCCCAGCTATCCCTCCCCACCAACCCCTCCCCAACTATCCCTCCCCACCACCTCCTCCCCAACTATCCCTCCCTAAGACCCCAATCCCCCAAAACCCCCTAGTGAGCCATAGTGTCACTGCACGTGTTTTCCTGGGTCATTTGCATGGCTTTTTTCCACATGGGCAGCTCTTCTTTGGCGAGGCTGACAGGCGCAGGGACCAGTGCCTCAGGATCATCTGCTGGGAGCCAGCAGGTTTGGTGCTTGTGGAAGGTGGGTCTGATCCGTCCATCACCCTGTGCTCCAGTGCTGCCCGTAGGCTAAGGGCGAGGCTCTCAGCCATCACTGACACTGCCTCATTACCCTCCCAGACCTTCTGCACAAGCCGGACCGTTGCCGAGGTTGACCGGACCAGGGCACGGGCACATCGCCGGCCTGTGGCCTGCAAGCTTTTTCGGATCACTCGTGTCTCCTCCCGCATCAGATGTGCCTCCTCAAGGTGCTGGCGCACTAATCCTGCCATTTGCTCATCTCTCTCCTCCATGCGCCGTAGCCGTGCATCCATGTCCCTGATGCTGGGGGTGGAGGTGTTTTGGGATGGGCTGTGAATGGCGTGGGGCTGAACGTGGGATTGTGGTAGGGGGTGTGCTCCGAGATACCGTTGGTACTGTCCACGGCATCCTGAATGGCATCCTAGTCTGTGGATGCACCTATGTACATTGGTGCCTGGTGGGTAGAGGTGGATTGCCTTACTGTTCTTGTCGCTGTGGGTGCAGCAGGAGTGCTGGCAGTTGCTGCTGGTGGTGCAGCTGTGGGTGCTAGGGCCACCTCTTCACTGTCAGAGGACGTGCCTGTGGGGAGAGATGGGCATGCGGTCCGTGAAGTCTGCGCCATCCTATGGCCTTGCTACATGCTGTTCAGTTGACATGTCACACAACGCCTGGGCATGTTGCATACAGTTCATTCATTCAGAAGTGGTATCACGCATATACACAAGTATCACCAGGCACCACCAGAAAGATGGTGGTGTGCATGGGCGGAGAAATCAGCAGATGCAGTCGTACTGGGCCTTGTGTCATGATCATCATGCAAGTGAAGGGCACACTGTTGTGCTCGGGAGGGCTGACTGTGGGTACCAGTACGGTAGGGGGTGTAGTGCAGGGTGTGGTGGACACAAGGGGTAGTTCACATTTTGATGGCAGCAACAGGGAACGGTGCAAGGGGCGAAAGAGAGTTGGGGAGTACAGTGCGAGGAATGGGGTGGGCCAGTTCCTGGCTAGTTCAGGGAGGGGTGTCCATGGGCAAGTGCCTGTGAGGTGCACTGGTGGTGACTGGCAGTTGATGCACTCGTCCCAGTGTGACTAATGGGGGTGGGGTGAGACCAGGCCACAGACATCCTGGTGTGTGGAGCCGGGGATCTCAGTATTGGTCCGTGACCACGGGAAGCCAGTGCAGGGATCCCAGTCCTGGAGAGGAGCGGTCCCAGGACTTGTTGATTCACACAAGGCTATTATGGGTGTGTATGAGGGGGCAAAGGGAGGTTAGAGGTACAATGAGGGAGGGCTGTTGCTGTCGTCAGGCCCAGTGGGAACCAGTTCTCTAGGGACACTGGCCTTATGGGGGTCCGTGGGGTAGGGAAGGCTGCTCATGCTTTGGTGGTGTGGTGCGTTGGGCCTCCTGCCATGGTCTGTGATGTGCAGGTGCAAGGTGTGCGATGGGTTCAGGGTGACAGCAGGGTCTGTGGACTCTCAAGGGTGTGTGGGGAGGGGGAACATGTAGGTTGACCATGGAGTTGGTGGGTGGCAGGTGTAAGGAAGGCATGGTGTAAAACAGTAAAACAGACACAAGTGATCACAGTTCAAGGATGTTAATTGAACTTCAATTGGGTTTGAAAAACCCCATCTAATCCTAAATCTAAAGATGGGAGCAAGCTACGACCATTAAATAATATTAATGCAGTCCTAGTTGAGTCTGTCAAAATAAAAGGGCCTATACTAATAAACCTATTGCCAATCCTTACTTCTATATACAATAACAATAGTGTGGGAAACAATGTTATCTAAAAGAAAAGTATTCAAGAAATGTCAGAAAATTCAAGCCGTTGGCTTCCCTTCCACACGTTTTCAGCATGGGACAAGGCGGCACACTCTAGCTTAGCACACTTTCAGGCTTTTCTAGCATGAGGAAGCAGTTAAAACTTCAACAAAGTCTCTTTGCCATTCAAAGTCTCCTATTTCAGGGGGCCTGATGCAACACGACAAACATTAAAGTTCCTTTCTTCTTAGGATTTCACATATACAACTTCTTGGGTGATTTACTGTTGACCCCGGGTGCCCCTCTACAGGGCTCTGACCCACTTTAACACAAAACCTTCAATTGGTCTCTCTCTGCCAGGCTCGGAACAAATTTCTCTACTTCATCAAAATCAAAGACTTTCGACTGTGCGCAGGATTTTGCTTGACCCCTTGCAGGACCACTTCGATTCACAATTACTCGTACTATTCTTGATATAACCTTTTTCTCACTTTCACTTTTGCCACTTCTCAGCTGTATACCTTCAGAGACCTTCGATTTAACACCCACGCGGTGCCGCATCACTATGTCAAAGGTATTGTATCTTGCTTTTTAAAGTTCAGTCACTTATCAGCAGTTCAGCTTGACTTGCGTGTTGTCATGCATGGCAGTCAAACTACATCTGGACCTGTAACACAATCTTCGCACAGAACTGGTTATGCCCAGAGAACCGCAAAGCCTTTCTATTCTAGATGGAGGCTGTTTGATACCTTGCCCGGAAAACAACGTTTGCATTATACACGCCGCTAGTATCACGTGATTAGAGATTGTCACGTGTGTTCCACTTTACGTTTATAAGCAGCGTTTGGACGTCGCTTGCTGCTTTTGATTGAACAAACATGGAGTCTTATAGCTGATTCTTTGATCTGCGTCCTTGCAACTCTTCAGCAACCTCTTAAGCTTTCCTTCTGCGTGTAAATCCCTCACGCAAACTCCGGTTGCCGCTTCCAAGAAGAAACGGGCAGTTTTCCTTGTCTGCATGTAATTTCCACACATTATCTTCTGTAGCCGCGTCCCAGAAGACCAACGTGCGGCTTTCCCTGCACACGCTAACTCTTGCAGTCCTGGCTGCATGTATCATTGGCGTGTGCAAAATCCACTCGCGGTTTCCTGATCTTGTGCAGTCACGTGTAAAAGATTAACGTGCGGCTTTCCTGGCTGCGTGTACTCTTGCCGCGTGTAAAAACCTGTAAAGTAGTGAGCCAGAGACAAGAAGGTAAGTTAACCAATAGTATTTTATTCTTACAGCTCACCAATGGGTAAATGGTTGGGTGCAACCGGTCTTCTCCTTCGCCAATCAACTTCACTTAAAGTTCATAGCGAAAAACAAATAAAGGGTCTTCCAGGCTGCTCGAAAAAAAAAAAAAAAAACAAGGATTGCAATATTGCTTGTCCACAAATGAATGCAGTTCAAAACATGGAGAACACAGGAATGGCAGCCTTTCTTTGTTCGAAAACAGCCGTTTGTACCTTGAAAACCCCTGGAGAAAACTCCTCTTCTTAAAGTATCATGTATTCAGGACTCGAGCACTTTTACTCCACACGCCTGAATGGTTCAGAGCCTTCTTGTTCAAGCTCTGCTGCAGGTTCTCTGAGCCAGCCGTTCTACACTGGCCTCGGGCTGGACTTCAGTAAATAAACAAACTTACCTTTTTACGATGTTGTGACTCAGGCGTCTTCATCTGCTGTGCAGTCGGATTTGACTACAGGTCCGGTATGGGACACTCCAGTGAGATTTCCTTTTCCCTCTAATACGCCCACCGATATGGGGTACTGTCCTCGTACCATTCCGAGTCCACTCTGTCAGCCTCCTTCCACTCCTGCAAAACGAGAGACAAGTTGAGCTGTTTTCTGATGCTTTTAACCCCGGTGAGTCTCCTCCCCAGCAATTAGCGTTGGGCGTTCCCAGCCCTGGGCTCCTTACACCTGAGGCTAATTTACCTCCTCCCAGCTTCAACTGCACGTAGTAAGCCTTGTATTTAACCCCCACCTGTCCGGAACCCCCATTATATGAAAACGTGGTTTTTCGTCTTCGTTGTCTGATTTCTATTCCCATTTTCTGGCTTTTGTTTTAATTATGTTTCCATTGGGGCATTCTGGGATATGTAGTTTGTGTCTTTTCTCTCGTGTCTCTTAGATTTGTTTTGTCCGGTGTGATAGTTGATTGGTGGGGCATTCTGGGACATGTAGTCTGGGTTTTTAATTGTTCCTGCGTATCTCTTAAACTTGTCATTATATGGTCCTGTGTGTTATTAGACTCATCCCCCTCCCTCCTGTTTTGTTCCGTATTGGCCACTAACACGCGGTTTCCTGAACTTTTGCAGTTGCGTGTAAGGATTAACGTGCAGATTTCCTGGCTGCGTGTACTATTTCCACGTGTAAAACCACACGCGGTTTCTTGAACTCTTGCAGTCGCGTGGAAGAAGATTAACGTGCGGCTTTCCTGGCTGCGTGTTCTATTGGCACGTATAAAATCCACACGCAAGTTATTGTGCTACGCTCTAATTGAATGCGGTCGCCTGTGATGAAACAGGTGGCGTTCTCACTTATCCTTTACTCACTATCTTTTGGGCTACCTGGGAAAGGAAGTACTGCTGACAACTGTTAATTAAGAAGGTGATTGTGCACATTACTTTGGACGCTGTCCTGTGGTGCACCAACCCGGTATCTAGCGTGACCCTCGTGCCGTTCGGGATAAGCTTCCCTTACTAACCTTCCCTCCTTTTTCGTTGGTTCTATACTGGATTACTTCAGAGACCTGTTTTTGGAGCCTCCAGTTTTCAACATCAACAGATTAGTGTTGTTGTCCTCATTGCTGAACTATTAGTGAGAATTTATGTTAGGATACATCTTCATTACGCCTTATTTTATCCTAGGCTAACTTCCAATGGTTTTCCCACGCCCTTTCCAGTGATTCCTCCCTCTGCCTGTTATATTAGTCAGAGGGTGGTATCATTTGAACGGTCTATTTTGACTTCACTACTTTCAAGCCGTTTTCCTCCTCAAGGATCCACAAGAACCCTACCAATTGTATCCTTTATGGTTATACCTGTATCCTTTACTGGGCAGTATAAGATACGTGGTTGATTTACGACACGTGTCTTATCAAATGCGTTTTAACAATGTTCGTTACAGCTCTCGCCATACAATATTGCTGCTTGCGACCTTGGCTTCAACACAGATCAATCTTGTATCGGTCTTCCCAACTCACCGGCTGTGATGATTTCACTGACGCTGCTTTGTTCTTGGAGCCAAGGACAGTACCACAGCGACTGGTGATTCTACCTGCCTTGATTATTAACGCGGGAGGGCCCCAGTATCTCCGACACACAATGCAGGATTCTTCAGCCTGGTTTCCTGGTCTTACGCTTTCTATTCTCGAGGTTTCTGGAAAGTAACGGTTCCTTGTCAAAAGAGTCAAGGGAACTTCCCTTCTTGCGATCCCCCTTCTGTTTTTGCCGTCTTTTCTCTCTCGTTCAGCTGCCATCTCGAAACTGCTGTTTCCTTCATGTGCTTTGCCTCGCTCAGATTGTGCTCTCGTGCTTCGCCTTTTATCCGTGTTGGGAAGCCTAATGGAAGTTAGCTGTGTGTGTGATGATCAGTAATTGCCTGACCTCGCTTGACCATTGTATTGGGACATGTCAGGTATTCTGCTTGGGTGTTATTCTGTTTTCTCTCTTAGCAGGCTGTCCGTGAGAAAGGGTTTGTGTCGTAAAAGGGGGCAGGGAGTAGAGTTCCCAAATATCCTACCTGGTAGGATGGGGTAAAGGTGTTATAGGGAAGTGGATACCGCGTCTCACCATTCCGCATCCCACTCCCCGAAGATCACTCACGCAGGTGATCTTCCTGCACTGGTCCACCCCCAGGCACTGGATCCAAAAGCGATGGCCATGTCCTGGTCACCTGGATGACAGATCCCGGGGACTAGTAGGTGAGACACCTTCTGCTTTCTCACACAGGACATAGCCGTCAGGATGAGGGCCGTCAGGATGATGTGCAGTCAGTCAGGCACTCATGTTTGGAAGGGATGGGGTGGCAGTACAGGATATGGGTCTGAGGGTGGCCAGTGTGTCATCAGCTGGGGTGGATGCATGCTGGCTTGGAGGGTGGGGGGCCTTGTGTATATTTTGGACCTCATGTATGGTTTGTCTGCACATGACCAGTACTCATGTGGTCAGTTGTGTGTTTCTGTGTTCAGGAGGGCCAATGTGTGTGAGCACCTGGCCAACGACTATGGTTGGTGGGCCACTCCTTGGGTTGGCTGTGGTCTGTTGCTGTGCAGTTGGACATGTCTCCGTGTGGTGTGTGCTACATTGGAATGCACTCTGTTATATTCCTGGTATTGCAAGTTGTACTCACCGCCCTCTGCATGTGCTCCTATACCAGCCTCTGCCGCTCCTACTCCCTCGATGCCTTCCAGATGCAACACAGTGCTGTATCTCTCCTCCCATGGCATCAACTTTATAAGGTAGCCGTCCCACGGCCAGTTGTCAGGCATTCCCTCCTGTGCACTGAGAGCTGGGTGCGGACTCTCAGGCGGAGGTCATCCTACCGCTTGTGGCAATCTCGCGCAGTGCAGCGGATGCGGCCCACAGCCGACACCTTCTCTGCCACCTCTTCCCATATGGCAGACTTTTGTATTTGGCTGGTGCAGCTGTAGTCGGATGCAAACAGCTCCCCAGCATTGTCCACTATGGTGTCTGTGAGCATTGTTAATTTGGACTCTGTAAAACATGGTTTACGCAGGCGGACTTGAAGTACCCGAGATTTTGCTGCTCCTGACATGATGCCGTTGTTACAGGGTACGGATGGAAACAGGAAGTTGGTGATTTTATGTGGATTGAGTTTTTCAAAATGGCCGCTGGCCAACTTCTAGTTCATGCGATGACGTTGTTTCCGGTTTTGGTGTTTCCGTCACCGGTGTTTCAGATGTATACATGCCAGAATGGAAGCAGCGGGATGAGTGATTTTTAACACAGGTTCACGGATGCAGGTGGCACTGTTACCGGCATGCCAGAATGCGTATGCTCGCATACTTGTGATGTACCAGTGATTCTGTGGTTTTGGTTGCCGGAAACGGTGCCACCAGAACCACGGAATCACTGGTACTTTAATGGATTACTTGTAATGGGGCACACAGTGTTCATTCACAACAAAAAGGAATGAAGGACTGGTGGGGACACAAGTGGGTCTAGGGACTCAGGAGGCAGTAACCCAATACCCTATAAGTAACAGGGGCAGGACTAAAAACCCTGAGTGGAGATAAGAAAGAGGGGATACCCGAGGAAAAGGGTTTCCCGGCCTGGTGCAATAACATGTACCCAAATCTTAAAGAGGGAATACAAGAAAGCGTTTTCACTTACCTTTTCACTTACCTTACTCATGGCAGTACTTGGCAGGTGAGTAAACCAAGTCTGCCTGATGAGCCAAATAGAGAAATGCTGGTCTGGTACTGGCACCCAGGAGAAAAGAGTAATACAAGTTGTCTTCTTCGTGGCAGAGAGTGTACCAGATCTGCTAGATCCCAGTGAAGAGGAACATTGGTCTGGGGCCCTCACCCACATGAAAAGAGTAATGCAAGGCATCTTCCTCATGGCAGTACTTAATAGGAGAGTAAATCACGTTTGCCCAAGTCTGGGGATGCTTGGGTTGGGGACCCTCAAAGTGAAAGACTGAAAGTGTTAAATTGTGATCCTAAAGTAAGAAAGGCCAGGGGAAGAGAGACATTTCCCCTTGTTGTGGTGAACTGTGATATAAAGTCAGTGAAAGGCCTTGGGAAGGGAGACATTCCCCCTGGTGTTGTGAACTGTGAAAGAAAGCCTGAGAAAGGACAGGGGAAGGGAGTCATTCCACCTGGTGTTGGGAACTGTGAGAGCAAAGCCAAAGAAAGCAAGGAGAAGTGAGTCATTCTCCTGGTTGTTGAGTTCGAAAGAGGATCAAACCAGCAATCCAGAGGAAGGGAGTCATTTCCCCTGGGGTAAAGAAATGTTGAACTTCCTGATGCAAAGTCTTAAAGGAACAAGAATCCTTTTCTTTTTTGTGAAGTACTGAAACCAGGGGAAGGGAGTCATTCCTTGTGGTGAGGAACTAGCAACCAGTACTGTGCTACATAGTCCAGGAGAAGGAAGTCATTTTCTTGGACAAAGAACATTGATGCAGCCTTCTAGTTTAGTTATGAATGTAAGGGACAGAATTAGAGTTTTGACACATCACGGAAATGAAACGTAATTTGATAGGAGACAATGTTTACACAGCAATATTCCATCTATGTCCCTTCTGTGAGAAACCTGAGGGTATTTCTCCCAAAGAGTTCCCGGAAATCCCTTATTCAGGTGGCCAGGGACGAACTTGCCCTCCCAGACCCCAACACTACTAGGGGTAGATGAACGAGGGAGGATCACCTGGGTAGGGGAACCCAGGATTATGCTCAAGGGAAGGCCTTTCCTGACACGAACACTGTCGCACACCGCGAGAGTCGATGGATAATCGCCAAGGCCATTTACCTGACATGTCCCAAGCAATTAATGTGAATCACACACACCTGACGGCCCTTTCCCTTTCCCACAGGGATAAAAGGTGGAGCACGAGAGCACAATATGAGCAAGGCAGACCGCACAACGAGAGAGCTAACTCAGCAGAGAAGTTCAAGAGGAGGAGATAGGCGGTGCAAATCAAGAGTATACCAAGGAGAGAAGGGACCTTGCCCTTATCGACGGAGGCCTGTGAAACCTCCAGAGACGGGACCGTAAGACCGCAAACAATTGCCAGTGTGTGTTGCAGCAGATGTTAAAGGTACACGGGTGACTTCTGCACTGCCAGCCAAGCCGGGGAGAGACGCGTGGCCCAATGGTACCAGCCATGACTCCACAGACAAAAAAGCCAAGCAGTTCATCACAGCCGGCATGTCGAGGGGAGAGCTGATAAGAAACCGAACTGTATTGAACGAAAATAGCAAGCAGCTGATTAAAGAAATTCCAAAGAACTATTGATACGCAAGGGGAAAGCCAGCATAGCAGATTCAAGCACCACGTGGGTGCTCACTTGAGAAACTCTGGGTGATTACCCTGTTGTTGAACTACCGTGACCAGAAGGCCTTGGGAGAAAGGCGAGAAGGGGGTCAAAATGGGCATACAGGGGTCTAGTAAAATCCTCTGTACAGTGGAAAGCCTTTGACCGATAGCTGAAGATTGTTTTGGAAGCCATAGTGAACCCGGCTGAGGGAGGCTAACAATCGAGATTGTGAAAACTAAGCGAAGTGAAACCCGCATCATAAAGTTGTCAAGAGTGAACCCGACCGAGGGATGCCGATAAAAGGGGGTGAAGTCTGAAGTCCCGATTAACAGTTGTTGACAAATGTGAACCTGGCAGAGGGATTCCACAGTGAACTGTTTAAGAAGCCATAAGATTCATGAATGTTACAGATGAAGATTGCGTTGAAAGCCATAGTGAACCTGGCTGAGGAGGCTAACAAGAGCGATCTGAGCCCGAATGAGGGGAACCCAGGGGTGAAGAACTGTCACCCAAACGCAAGTAAAGATAATCAAAGAAGAACTTTGGAGCCAGTGTTGACTTTTTGTATTTTGAGAGCTCACCAGACCCTCGGAAGCGAGAAGCTTGATTACGGAGGGGTCTGATTCTAATTGAAAACGTCTTGAAGATCTAAGCCTGAACGAGGGGGATCCAAGGGTGAAAAGGCATCACCCAACGTGTAAATTGAAAGGAAATTTTGTTTTATTTTATTAAAGACATCAGGTCCTCGGAGGAAAGAGACTTTTTTTTGTAGAAAAGAGGCTTAACCACCAAAGGCCCTGATAAGTTGATAATGGAAATGTTGGCTCATGCTGGAAAAGCTCGAGCGTGTGCTGTGTTCCAGAGTCCTACCTTGTCCCCTGCTCAAAACGTGGGGGAGACCCGACTGCCGCATCCGGACTTATTATTTGTGAACATTTCTTTATTTCCTGTGAACCCTATTCCACACTCTGTTTGTATAGCGTAAGGATTGGCAATAGGTTTTTCTTAGTATAGGCCCTTTTATTAGACAAGACCTCACTAGAACTGCCTTATTATTATTTGATGTACATAGCTTTCTCCCATCTTACATTTAGGCTTAGATTAGGCATTTATCCAACCCGCATATACAGTTTTATAAACCCCCTTGAACTGTGATCACTTGTGTCTGTCTTTACTGTCGCCACCATGAGTTCCATACACTTCTCTGATTCACTGGGCAATGGAGGACTTGTACAGTTTGGATCTACAGTGGTTCTCATTGTTTCTGTATGGACTTTCGCCTGTGTCTCCATATTAGATCCTTAAGAGCCAAATCTTGTCCATGTTTTCAGGGCAGCCACTCAAGATATATTTCAATGCAGTGAAGCTTGATGAGAATTATTCCTAAAGTCATTTGCTTTCCTGGGAAACCTGGTGTGAATAGGACTCTGCAGGAACAAATCCCTAATCGCTCTACTAAACCCTAATTCTAACTTTCTGGACCTCCCCCTTTACCTAGTCATCCCCTGTACACCTCAGCTTCTCTTCTACTCTGGAACCTTTACTCGTAACCCATTTTGTGCATCCCTTCAGTATAGTGCTGCATTGCTTTCCAGCTGGGTTTGTGCTTTACACATCCCATGCAGACACAGAGGGTGAGGTACTGCGGGAGGATCACCTGGAAGGAGACAGGGCCCAGGGTGGTGAGGGGAGAGCCTGTGGGATGAGACACAGTATTTGTCCTTTTAAAAGGGACAACCTGTGATTGCATCATGACGTTAGACTCAGACAGCAGATGGTGTTGGAAAAAGGCCTAACTTTTCATATGCCAAGGGGGGATTTCTCTACCTAAATCAAACTAAGGATAGACTGCGTCAGGAAGTCAAAAGAAAGTAACTGGGGGTCATTACGACCCTGGCGGCAAGAGTTTAACGGCGCCGTAAAAGATGTTGGTGCCGTTAAACCCTTAACGCCTGATTACGAGGTCCCTTTGCGGCTCCCGACCTTAACAGCTGGTCTGGACCAGCCGTTAAAGTAGGGACCCGCAAAGGGACTTCCGAGGTAATTACGGTACCACAATTTGCGGTACCGTAATTACCGCCTTCCCCAGTCCCATTGAGCCCTATGGGGCAAAAATGGGAATGGGGAAGGGCCAATGGTAAATGGGGAATTACCGCCCTGCCAACCTTGGAATGGCGCAGTATTTCCCCATTTACCATTGGCGGCCTCGTTACAATACCGGCAGCAACCATGGTGCTAATAGTGCCATTGGTTACCGCCGGTGTTGTAATGAGGGCCACTGTCTGTGTCCAAAGCCTACACTTGCCCTCGTATCTACTTGAATACACTGTGTGGAATTCTCAAAGTCAAATTAATAAGTGTTCAAACAGTTCTGAGCTTTTTCCAGCTCCTGGCTTGAAAAAGGGGTCCCCCGCCCCTAGTTTCAAAATCATTCACAATGCAAATGGGTTCCCTTCCCCTAGCTTTGTGGTACCTCTTCACAACACAAATTCCAGGGACCTTTCCCAGCTCCTCTGGTTTGGTAATTATTTGCAAGTTTCACCAATAAAGTTCATTACTTTCTCTTTCAGATCAACGTTTCTTTATATTCAGTCACCCGTTACTCAACAAGCCAATAGGTGGGTGTCCTCTGTCTAGGTGCAGTTGTCGGACCCACAAAGTCCACCCATTACAGTTCACGCAGCCGATACACCGTACTTGTGTCGTCTTGTCAGTTTTACGATGCCACTGCTTCACTTCTGTAGTGGTGCTGGGTTTACTCGCCTGCCAGGTGACGAAATGTTTCTTATTTCACAATTCCTTATTGCTTTACCACTGCTTCTTTGGCCACTTCTCACTTGTTGCCACTTCACACCTTTCTATGGATCTTGGCAATCTTTGGTTTCTCAAAGTACACCGTTTCCAATGGCACTTGCCAATGCTTGATTCACACAGTTTCCAATGGCACTTGCCAATGCTTGATTCACACAGTTTCCAATGGCTCTTGGTAATACTTGTTCTAATCAAATCGATATTCACAGTTACCTGCAGTCCTTTTGACTGCGTTATTCAAAATGTAACTCTGCTACGAGTTTTTGGAGCACCCCGGTATGAGTGTTTGCCTGGCTTCTACTCACTGGTTGAGCATGACAGTTCCCCTCTGTTTGCAGACCTTCGGGACAGTAATCTCAATGCACTTCACTCTGCTTCCTGCCTTCATTAGCTTCGCCTTTCCATCGCAGCAGCCACAGACAGTTCAGCTCACTCTCCTGGTTTCCAACGGTAGCTGGGTTTCTTGGGTGTACCACAGATCCTGCTGTGTGTACCCAACAAGGGAAGTAGCAGGATTTCCTGAACCTCTCGTGACCGGCCTTAGCCTGGCCTCTCGCACTTGTTCTTCACACAGCTCCATGCTCCAGTATCGCCAGCTTTGCGTTTATCCAGTCTGTTCCTCCTTGCTCTATGTGGTGGAGACTTTTATATTCGTTAGGAGTGTTAAGTGATAGGTGTGTGTCAATAACTCGATTGCCTGACTATGGCAAAAATCAGTAGGTTGACTTGCCTGGTTGTTCCACCTGTATTCCTCCGTAGCCCTCTTCTTCGACTCAGTATCAGAGTGGTGTTTGGCTGAGTTCATATAGGAAGCATGCATAACTCTGTATTGCCTCCTCCTCATCTCAATACCTGACTGATAGGTGTTGAGAGTGTTTTCTGGAAATGTGGGGACATGATTGGTAAAACCCTATAAAGGCCTGGGGAACATCTGATTCCTTGTATAAGGGAAATGGGGGATACCGTGTCTCATCCAAGGGTGCCTCCTCCCCACTCCCCAGTTCTCCTCCACCCAGATGATCGTCCTTTGCACATCCACCCCCAGCGTCAGGATCCAAAAGCGATGGCCTTTCCCTGGCCCCCTGGGAGGAGGATATATAGGGGGGAAGAAGTCAGGACGCCCTCAGATTCCTCATAAACCTCTTTTAAGTTGCTAATGCGGGTAATTGCCCATTGTCATTATAACCTGCATATAAAAGCTTTGGCTAGGGGCACAAGTGATATAACACCTGAACAAACCCTAAGAATAGAAAGACCATTCAACACATTTAAGGATAAAGTTCCTCCTTACTCCCAAAGGTATAATGGAAAAATATAGCCTTAAATAAACTGTCTTCCTCTTTAAAAATTAATTCTGATGGTTCAGCCTTAAATACCTTTAAGGGAAATAAATCTGCGGCTGTGCAGCAGAAGGCATGCAGGAAGAATGCCTTTCCCCATGTTCACCTAATTGCAGAGATTACGCAGCAGTAAGCATGTCAGAGACTGTGGTGAGAAGCTGCTGTGAAGACACGAGTCTCAGGAACGAGAGGGACACCTTAATTGAGTGGCTGGACCAGAGTTGCATTCAGCAAGGAAGGGTGTGGGTCCCAAGTGAAGCCAGAAGTTGTAGAAGTTGTGCAGCATGCGGAGAAGGGAGCTCAGAAGCTGGTCAGTAGAACCGGGCGGTCTGATTCCTTGAGCGAACACTGCTGGCAACAGTATCCAGCTTAATAATCACTTCGGTATGAGTAGAAATGATGAGAAATTGATTGTTACCTGTTTGACAAGAACACTTGAATTGTAGCACTAGTGTGTGTCCAAGCATTTTCCCTTACACTCGGGTGAAGTGTAAACGCGGTGAAACTGCATTGTTAAACTTAAAAGCTTGCACAGAACACAAAGGAGCAGTCAGTGGACATATTAAAAGATTCAAAGAGGAAAACTGACATCTGAATCTTTATTAAAACCGTTAAACACTTTATTTGAAGAGAAACCAAGTGTTTAAACATTATTTCAAATTGAAAAGAGCCAGCATTGTGCAAGCCAAGAGAGAACCCATCATTTGCCCGATTAAGACCGGAACTAGCCTTTTCCAGAACCAAACAGTCTGACGGTTACTGTGAGATTTACAGAACTTCGGCATTGTCTAAGATGAGAATGTGCAATCATTACCTGAAGCCAAGAGAGTGGCGACAAAGCTTCTGGGTAATTGTTCTGGCTAACAGTAGGCCGAGGGATAAAGGCAAAGTGGGGGTAGGGAAGGGGGAAAAACGGAGGGTATTCTCCCTTCTGACCCCTGTGGATCCTCTTCTCAGGTTGCCAGGGAAAAGCCATCACTCTTGGATCCCAAACCTGGGGTGGAGAAGCGAGGGAGGATAACCTGGGTGGAGCGTCCTTGGGGACTGGGAGTGGGGTAAACACAGGGGAGACATGTTATCCCCCTTTTTCTGTTGAGGACTAATTCAACTCTCCCCCGACCTTAATGGGTTACTTTAAAGCTGTTCCCCTCATTTCCCCACATGTGACACTACAGAGATGACGAAGAGGAGACTAAGAGTAGTAGACACTATGCCATTTCACCACTCTAGTACTGGATGAAGAAGATGCCTGCAAAGGGTTGCAAGAGTCTGGCATTTTCCTTTTAATCAAAGTCGGCAAGACCCAATTGAGAGAGAACACCTGCAACCTGTTAAAGTGGTTGCAGGTGTATAAAATGAGAGACAGAGAACACCAAAGAGAGCAACAGGGAAGCCTGTGGTGGAGAAACCAGTAGGGGACCCTTGAGAAAAGGAGGCAGTCATGGTGGGACTGTAGAAGGAGCCAGGACGCCGGTGTATATCCCCAAGGGCTTGCGGGAACCAGGAATGATTGGACGTATCATTGCGGCAAGTCTGGGAGCCTCTGTTACCCTTAGCGAGCTGCATGAAAGCCAGGAGAGGAAAGGACGCCGCCTGCGTCCGTGAAGCGGCATTCAGATTGCTGACGTGCCGAGAGAAGCTTCCGGCAGCCAATCTGGGCTCGTAGCCATGGACCTCCTGGCTTCAAGAGTACAGAGGAAGCAGCGGGAGCTGCCGAGAGGAGATGCCTTAAGCCGGTGAGTGTCAGGAGGGTTCTCGAACACTGGGGCACTCCTAGTAGACTGAAATGAAGTAACGGTCCATGATATTAAGTAACACAGATGCATATTGAATACCGAACAAAATGAAAACTTACCATTACGAAAAATAAATGCATATTAAATGCCGAATTGAATGGATACTTTAAAATTAAGAAAAATAAATGCACATTTAATCCCATGCTGAATATATTAAACAAGGAATTGATTGAAATCTTGAACCTAAACATGTTGAATATTAAATGGTATAAAACCTTATGGGCAAAGCAGATAACTGAGAACACCGGAAAAGCTGGCAGAAGTACAGACCAATCCCACAGTGAACATAATGAATGCAGTGCGGCAAGGCCAAAGACGGGAAAGAGATGTGTGAGAGGTGATGGCAAAAACATGAGGCTTATAAATGGAAGCCAAGTGAAGGTGATTAGGTGCACGGAGTCAGTGCCAAAGAACCTGTCTGGGCTGAAGAGCCCAGGGATCCTGGTTGCATGCAACCTGTGATGGTGGACCATGAGGTCCCACAACTGCGTCTAGACCACCGAGCCCTGAATGCTGGAAACCAAAGACATTGTGAAGCAAACCAATAAAGACATTGTACGTGAATTGGACAGGCAAACCAGAAGCATGGTCAAGTGGACCTTGAGTTGTGTGAAACCTTTTTAAAAGACTTGGTGAAGATAGTCTTGGGGAAGGGAACCCTGGGACTTGAGAAACCAGATGTGTTGTCTTGAGAATGAAGCCTCAAGACTGTTTGTGTTTGAGCTATATTGCTTGGAACTTGGGGAAGGGAACCCCAAGGATTGTTTTGAACTGTATGACCTTGAACTTGAGAAACGTAACTTGATACTTTTGTGGAACTATCTTCCACTTGTGGGAGTGGAGCTGAAAGACAGCTGGAAGCTGGAAGAAGCTCAGAACTTTTGAGTTAAACACTATTTCGTTTATTATTGACATCCCTACACACTGTTTAGATTTAGTTGTGAGGGCACGTTTATGCTTTGGACACAGACAGACTTTTAAGTTGCACTCTTTGACTCATACTTTCCTTAGTTTCATTCAGGTAGGGAAATACCACCTTAGCATAGTGCAAGTTAGGCCTTCTACCATCCTGACATTTGATTTAAAAAAGTATTTTATTTTGAACTTTGTCTGTTGTCTGTGTCTTCCTTCATGATGCTTTCTCAGAAGCTTGATACTTATGATTGTTCCTTTGAAGTTGTTAAAACCCACATTGCCAAAGCTAATAGGAAGCAGAGATAAGTGTGTCCTAAAGGCAAATCTGGGTTGACGTGGTGGCAGACAAACAAGAGAGGCAAAGAGCCTGCCCCTCTGTAAGAGGACTATTCAGAGGAAGTGTGCCTTGCTTACTTGAATTTGTGGAAGTACCAGAAAGTGTTTCTTGTCATATCGGAGCACTGTTTAAGTCACAAAGCACTGAGGCTGTGGTGGTGTATTTGGTTGTCAGTAGATCTGAGACCTCAGTAGCACGATTGAAGTGGAATACTATGAGGCAGAGAAGTAGGCCTTTATGGGTAACCTTTGTAGAAATTACTCAAAGTTAAAGTTGAACTGCTGTGTCATCATGACAAAGATACCTAACGTGACTCCAAATCTTATAGAGAAAGACATTTTAAGGGTTAACCAAGTACTATGTTTCACTAACATTTGCAGACGTTGTATTTACTTTAACAAAGAACTGTGGTATTTCTTCTTGGGCCACTGGAAGTTGTTGCAAAGCATCGTGGCTGGAAATTACACTGATGCTATTCTTAGGAAGTGAAAAGTCTTAATTTCACCAAGAACAGATGTTTTATGCTATTTGAACTTTGATTAGCAGAACTTTACTTTGACACTGAATGAGTAGGAACTGAACTAAGACTGTATTACAAATGCAGATTTCCTGGTTTCTTTTTGTTGTTGAATATTGGAGTTGAATTCACACTGAAACCTGGGGAAGAGGAGTTCACCCAGGTTCCCAAGAGACTGTGAATATCTTTGTGATGTTACTATGAACTGCCATATATTTCTTTATGTATTTGATGTTTGTGTGAGGGGCAGTTATCCTGTGGAGTATTTTCCTTTACTTTGTTAGGCAGGGAAATCCTCGTCGGAATAGGGATAGTGAGGCGTTCGATAACATTTATGATCTAGTCAAATGGCTTATGTTAAAAAATCATACAAGAGTTGTCCGCCTTGCATTTCTGACCCCTCACAAATATCTGATATTATAGTATGTAGTTGTGGTTTCCTGTCACAACGCCATTGGAAGCCCGTGAGGATAGCCCCCACGGACCTCACTGAATCCAGCTCATGGACGGAATGTGTGTGATAATGAACCAAGAAGTGGCAAGAAAGGTAGTGAGGCAGTCGTACCATCATCCAATCCTAAGTTGTAAGGAAACCTGCTGGTAGGCCGGTTAGTATCACTGTGGTGGCAAGGAAGAGTCCTGCTGTAAAGGGAAGGTAATACATGATGAAGGCTTGCGGAGAGCATAAATCCTAAGGAGCGAGCAGAATAGTTGGGGGTGTGACACTTCCCTGATGGAGATTAGACGAGCAGCTGGGAAGCCTTTGACATGATGCACCATTCCATTTACATCTGAATTCTTGTGTTAAAAAGTCCTTTACTTCAGCTATTTAAAGAGGCATGTTTGAATTGCTGCACTTCCAGCACCTGGATGGGACAGGTTTAACCTTTCTGCTATTTTCACTTGAAGGAATTGTTTGTTGAAACTCCATTGGTGGCTCTTTCAGTTGAACATTTGCTAATTAAAGTGTTTTTCAAGGTATTTTCTCTGGTCTCTGAGAAAGCTGCTCTGGATGGGGGGCTCCTATGATTGTCAATTCCCAGGAAAATGTCTTGCTATATGCACGTCTGAGCATATGGGAATTCCTGGGATTCCCAATGCCTGGGTGAAGGGGACAAAAAGCAACTTCTTGTACCACCAGTTTGCTATGCAGGGCCACGTGGAAGCACAGAGATCATCATTCCATTAGCTCTACGTTCCTTAACCACCGCTGATGGTTCTGCCAACCAAATCTAAGTGGTGTGTCAAAGTCAGAGCCCATCAACTGAGAATGAACATGGCTAAGTAGCCTTTTTCTGTGGGAAGGTGCCAACTCAGGAGGGTGCAATAGCACATTTGCCTGTGCTATTACTCCCTCTGTGTCTTACCAGAGGAGACATATTAGCTTGTATAGTAGTTTGAAAGGGGCAGTGGGGTGCGAAGGGGGTCCATGCCTGGCTTAATTCCACAATTTGAAATACATGTGTTTTCACCCGAAGCAGAGTGTAATCCAGACATTGACCCCTTGCTCACTATGCTTCGAGTGGCCAAGCAGCTCATTCCCAACTCACTGATGATGCCCAAGAAAGGCAGAAACAGGTTGCTGGTGGTGCTCTTGTTCAGAGGAAAGTTTCCTAGCATTTCGTCGCTGGACTGTCCTTGTGGGTGAAAGCAGACTGATATGCAAATGGTTATTTCTACTCTGGTAAGGTACAATGGGCTACCATGTGCTTGAAGGCTCCCCCAGGGTGGGTACAGTCCCATAGTGCAGGTTCATTGGTTGTGTTTGTTCTCAGTAGAGGAGCTCCCACATCCTTGCAAGGTTAAGTAGAGGCCAGAGTTCCTGTCAGGAAAGTTTCTTCTTTTTGATTCTTTCTCTCCATAGATATCAATGGGATACCCTTCCTTGGCTATTGCTCTGAACCTTTCCTGACTTTTTGAAGTAAGTGAGGCCTGTGTGGTCCACTTGCCTTGTTAATCTCATCTCTTTTGGGGGCACTGGTCTGTCCCTATAGCTATCGGTGCAGGAGAACTCTGTTTATCCATAATAAAGTTCTTTGGGTCTCATTACGAGGTCAGCGGTGTGCGAAAAATTGGCAGTAATGTGGCGGTAATTCCATTACTGCTGCTTTCCCGCACCGCCGAACTATGACTTTGGTGGTAAGGTGAAGAGAAAACCTCCAGCAAAAACCTGGAGGTAAAGCTTCCACCGTACCGCCAAAACTCTGAAAATTTGCGGAATTCCAGCAAAATCCCCATGGAGTCCTCCATAAATGTGGACTGACACGGTCATACCGCCACTTGCAATCGGGCGGTAATTCTGCCAGACCAAGTTGCGGCAACGATAAATCTGTTCTGCAGTATTTTGGCAGATTTACAGCCTGAATACCGCTAAAGTCGTTATGAAGCCCATATTTTCCCTGCAAACATGAGCTTCTGTGAAGGGTGATAGGGGCACTCTGTGTTCCTGACCCTTTGTTTTTAGCAACTTTGTGGTTACTGCAGATACTTTAAAGGAATGTTCTTTTGTGTAATCTCTTTTGCATTTTGCCCCTTATTGCTAATTAGAGTACCATATACTCTACAATGGCTGTGCCATGTGATTTATACCTGTCCTTTGACCATCTTGTGGTTTGACCCTCTTCTTGACCTGGAGTGACAGGATTTTTCATATACAGTGAGCCTGTTCCGCTGGAAAGCTCCAGCTTTCGCAGGCAAAGTGGCGGTCTGTGTGTGGCTGGATGTGGGGAGGTGGGGTCTGCCTGGAGTGGTTTTTGGAGTGACTAAATCTACACCCATTTAATCATTGCAATGCTCCCTACACTGACTGACAGTGGGGGATAGGATTGACTTCAAGATTTGGGCCTGATGTACAAGTGCCTGAATAATTGTGAACCTGTTATTTGGTGGAGAAACTGAGCTTACATCAACCAACCCAGGACTTACGTTCTAGGGACAAATTGGTTCTGACAGTTCCACCATTCTCTTTTGTTTCTAGGAGAGATCAAATATTTGCTGTGTATGGAATTGTCTTCCTTGGGAGATCAGGGAAAAGGAATCTCTGCCCCAGTTCCGCAAAGTCCTGACAAACGCATGTGTTTAAATAAAATAACCTGTAGGTCTGCCAGGAGTAACAGTCTGGAATGAGATCAGCATTATTTTTTCCTCCTTTTTTGTCAAACAACTGCACCTAGATATGATTACATTTTGTTTATAACTTGCGCTATACAAATATCTCACTCAATCGCTCCAGGAACCATCTTGTGGGCTAGCCAGATGTCCTCCTGAGCTACTTGGCTGCAACAGTCACCATCCCTAATTGAACCTAGGGACTCCGCAGACCCTCATCTTTTGGAACAAGAACCATTTCCTTGAAGTTGCATCTCTCCATCTCAAACGTAGGGCCTTGCAAGAAAGGTTTCTTTGTTTCAACCATAAGGGTCATCTTCCGCCATTCGAGGGGATTGGTTCCTCCGACGTATTCCATATCTATGACAGGTAATCACCACAGCTGTGCTGCTTTGGAAATTTTTCCTGCGTCAATGATGTCGATACGCTGTCCTCGAGGGCCTCCATCGAGCCGACGTCACCGGATGTTATAAGTAGGACGCACGACGCCCGGTAGCCTCAGTTCTGTTTTTTCTGCGAACGTGTTCGCTTCGCAGATCTCGGCACGCCTCGTTTCTTCTGTTTCTACGGTCTTCGAACTTGGTTTGTGAAATCGAATATCATGTCTTTGTCTTCCTCAACCCCGTGGTCGGGTTTCAAGAAGTGTCGGGACTGCGGTTCCAAGATGTCGCTTACGGACCCGCACAACGCCTCCCTCTGGTGCCTCGGTGAGGACCACGCCACGGACGATTGTGACGAGTGCCAGTCGTTAACATCGAAGGCCTTGCGGGAGCGGAAGAAGAAGCTTTCTGTAGGTAGGGTTTCCAAACCCAGTAAGCCGAGGTCACTGGACTTTCCACTGACCATTCGAGGGGCGACTCCAGGGGTTCTCGGTCCCGGAGTGGTTCCCGCCATTCCTCTGTCTCGTCGAGGCAAGCGCTGTCACCGGTCGCCTTCCCCGCCCTCGTCTGAGGACTCTGCCGACGATGGGTTGCTTGTCCAGGCAAGCATTCTACTCCTGCGGGATGGGAGGCATTCTGTAAGGAAATGATGGCGATTTTTGAGTCGCAGGGCTCCGGTCCGTCCATGCCTTCGAAAGAAGCCGGCCGTGACCGTGCTAGAGCCACCACTCGCACGCCTTCGGGCTCGGGTGGTTGGTGCGATCATCGGGAACCTTTGAGGTCCCGATCGGACAAGGTGGATCGCTCTAGCCATGCCCGCTCCAGGTCCCGGTCCTCGACGCCTCGAGACCGTCGGAGCCTGTGAGGTCTTCTTCGAAGACGTCAACGCCATCGGCACCATGCCCGTCGAGAGGTTCCCTCGAGGCTCCAGCTCCGAGGAAGCCCTCGACGCCATCGGCACCGAGGCCATCGAGGGACACGCTCTGGGCACCGCCCTCGAGGACTGTGTCTTAGCCATCGGCGCCACGCTCGACGTCGACGCCGATTCCATCGACGCCCTCGATGCCTTTCGAGGATGCTTTGTCGGAGGTTCCCCGTAGTGCGGTGGAAACCCCAAAAAAGGCTCTGGCAAAGTCCAAAAATGTGTTTGTCCCTTTTTCTGTGCCCCCATTCCAACCTCTGGATTATATTTCTGAGGTGGAAGAAGGGTCTGAGGAAGGTTTGGTTCCTGATGAGGTACCTGACGAAATATTGTCTGGTCATAGCCAGATTGAAGACCTGCATCAGTCGTTGCATGACGCCAGTGGTCTGGACACCTCTCCGGAGGTGGAGTTTGGTAGGCCTGAGCCTGGCACGCACGCTGAGTCTTCATACCGGCAGCTAAGGTCAAGGGTGTCGGAGTACTTGGGGTGGTCTGCGCCCCCAGTGGATGTTCTGCAGGACGACCTGACAGATATCCTGAACCTAGGTCCACCAACTAACCTGGTTATGCCATTTCATATGGCCTTGCAAAGAAGGGTGGTGGCGTCTTGGACTGCTCCGGAGAGTCTCCCGGCAGTGGGAAAGTCGTTGCCGAAAAAATACCGCCCAGCCAGTGGCGACCCCGGCTACTTGTCTGTGCACCCTACTCCAGAGAGTTTTGTGGTGCAGGCGGCTACCGCCCCGGCTAAACAGGCGTCGTACCGAAAGCCTCCATCAGACCCACCAGAGCTCACCGCACCAACATGATTGATGTCCCCACGTTTCAAAGATCCAGGGCGGGAGGAACCAGCTTCCAACACCTCGCACCAAAAAACTGGAACTCCCTACCTACCTCACTAAGGAACGAAAAATCATACCATACCTTCCGTAAAAACCTCAAAACCCTCCTATTCCGCTAAAGTCTGCCACATTCACTCTCATGCTTGCATTGTAACCACAGCATAGCATAACCTTTAAGCTCAATGTTTATTACCAATGTGAAATGTACTATGTAACTCGGTTACATCTGTAAACACATTCCTATGCTTGTGTTCATGACTAAGTCTGCTGTAACAGCGCCACGATGCCCCAGGGCAGTTCTGTGCGCTTTATAAATGCAAATAAATAAATAAATAAATAAATAAATAAGTACCCTACCATCCCTCCTGATAGGGACGACAAGTGTTTTGACGGTTGGGCGAAGAAAGTGTTTCCTTCAGGGGGTATGGCTTTGAAAGCAATCAACTGTGTGTGTGCCTTAGCACTTTTCACTCATACTATGTGGAATTGTTTCCTTAGCGGCTGAACATATTCCCGAAGGGGAGGAACGGGATGGCTTTCTTGCCCTTGTACAGGATGGCATGGATGCCATGTGTGAATCCGTTCAGTCGGGTCTGGACGTGGCAGACTGTCAGCCGGTCCATGGCAGCGAGCACCGTGATGCAGGGATTTGCGTGGTTGCGGAAGTCGGGGTTTTCTCTGGATGTACAAGCCCGACTTCTCAACCTGCCCTTTGATGGTGACCATCTTTTTGGCATCAAGGCTGACAAGAGCCTTGAGAGGTTGCAGACCTCGAAGGCTGCAGCGAAGTCGTTGAGCGCTGCAGTTCGCCAACCTCCGCCTTTTCTTCCTAGGGGACAGCAATGGAGGGGAGGTTCCTTTCGATATTACTCGACCTTTGGTAAATCGAGGGGAGCTGCAAGTCAAAGAGGCCAACGTGGGAGTACCAGAGGTGGAAAACAGGGTACTCGAGGTTCCAAGGCTGCTCGATCAGTTGCCTGTTTGCCCTCAGGCACTGCCGCAACCGCTTCAACTCAGTCATGAGGCCATTTCCCATGGTTCGCCGGTTGGGGGAAGGCTGGCACAGCATCTTGTAGAATGGCGTGTCATTACTTCAGATGTGTGGGTTCTGGAGATCATTGCCCACGGCTACTGTCTTCCTTTCTGGCAGAGGCCTCGTGACAATCCACCAGGGACTCTCTCTTTGAAGAGTCCGGATCTGCTCCTTGCGCAGGAAATCAAATCCCTGCTGGAGAAAGGCGCCATAGAACTGGTGCTTGTAGCGGAGAGGAACAAGGGATGGTATTCCCCTTATTCTTTGATTCTGAAGAAAGACAGGGGATTGAGACCCATCATGGACTTGCGTGGTTTGAACAATCTCCTCAGGAAGGACAAGTTCAAGATGGCTACTCTCTCTCAAGTCCTCCAGGCCCTTCAACTTCAGTACTGATTGGTGTCTCTCGACCTCAAGTACGCTTATTTTCATGTGCCGATTCATCCCAAGCACAAGAAGTACCTGAGTTTCGCGGTTGGCGACTCACACTTTCAGTTTCGGGTCCTGCCGTTCGGATTGACCTCCGCACCGAGGGTCTTCTCCAAGCTCATGGTGGTGGTGGCAGCGTATCTCAGGAAAGGGGGGATTCACGTCTACCCCTACCTGGACGATTGGTTGATCAGGGCGCGCTCTCCCGAGCAAGTCCTGGATCATCTGTCAGTCACCTGCCACTCCCTTTACAGGCTGGGCTTCTCCCACAACTTAAAGAAGTCCCACTTGACACCTACCCAGCGGCTCCAGTACATCGGAGCAGTGCACGACACATCCCTGGGGTTGTGTTTGCCTCCCCAGGTGGGGGCTTCTCACATTCTGCAGATGGTGAACAGGTTTCAACATGCCCAGAGTCTCCCGGCATTCGTGTTTTTGAGGTTGCTCGGCCTCATGGCATCCTGCATTCTCCTGGTGCCAGAGGCCAGACCATAGATGAGATCTCTGCAGTGGGCTCTCAAGATGCAGTGGTCACAGTCCTCCGGCAGGATGTCGGATCCCATTCAGGTGCCGCCCTCGGTCGCCTAGGATCTTCTGTGGTGGGCCGTCGAAGGCAATCTGATGAAGGGGCTCCATTTAGGTTACCCTGGCCGGAGGTGACGATCGTGACGGATGCATCCCTCACGGGATGGGGAGCTCATGCCAACGAGTTGACAGTCAGCGGTCGTTGGTCTCCGTCGAAGTCCAGACTCCATATCATTCTGTTGGAGCTGAGGGCTGTCAGGCTAGCCCTGAAGGCTTTTCTGCCATCCGTGCGGGGGAAGAATGTCCTGATTCTGATGGACAATACAGTGGCCATGCACTACCTCAACAAAAAGGGGTGGCAGGGTCTCTCCCTCTGTGCAGAGAGGCAATGCCGCTCGGGTTCTGGGCCTTCGAGCAGGAAACGTCGATCTCTGCAGTTCATCTGGCAGGAGATGAAAACGAGGCGGCGGATGCTCTGAGCAGGCAGAGCATGGTCTCTCATGAGTGGGAGCTGGCTCAGGAGATTCTCCTGGAGATCTTCGCCCTTTGGTGGACCCCACAAGTGGATCTCTTCGCCACCAGTGTCAACCCGAAGGGCGAAAGATTCTGCTCGTGGGAATTTCCTCCAAGAGGAGCCTTAGAGGACGCGTTCGTAGTGGAGTGGTCCTTCCCACTGCTGTATGCATTCCCTCCAGTCCCTGTCATTCCACAAGTGCTGCGGAGGTTACAGAGGTTCGGCTCCCGGATGATCCTCGTTGCTCCGGCATGGGCCCGGAGAACGTGGTACCTGGCGGCGCTGTCCATATTTAAGTGCTCGTCTGAGGAGTGTTCTTATTTTAAAATTCCTTTAATTTCTCAGTTTCTGAAAGTGCTCACTAATGTGTTTCCTCCGTCACCTTTCCAGGTGCCCGGTTGCGATTTTAACCTGGTTCTAAAATTCCTAATGGGTGCTCCATTTGAGCCTTTACATTCTTGTCCTTTGAGACTGTTAACCCTTAAAACTGTATTTTTAGTTGCGGTTACTTCCGCTCGCAGAGTGAGTAAGTTGCAGGCACTTTCTGTTAAGCCACCCTTCATGGTGTTTCATAAGGACAGGGTTGTCCTTAGGGTTCGTCCTTCCTTTCTTCCGAAAGTTGTGTCAGAATTTCATTGAAGCCAGAAGATCATTCTTCCGGCATTCTATTCTCCTCCGCATCCAGGTAAGGAAGAGGAGAGGCTCCATAGGTTGGATCCTAGGAGAGCTTTAAGTTTCTACATCTCACGCATGTCCCGGGTCAGAGTGGACGATCAGCTCTTTATAGGATACGCTGGAAGGCGTTTGGGACAAGCTGTTACTAAGCAGACTGTCTAGATGGATTATCTTGGCAATTTCTGAATGTTACTGCTTGGCGGGTAAGGACCCTCCGGTAGGCTTACGGGCCCATTCTACTAGGGGTGTGGCTGCCTCTACTGCCCTGCCACATCTGTGAAGCAGCCACATGGGCTTCGGTCCATACTTTTGTAAGACACTACTCCCTAGATTCTAACCATGGGCAGGATCTGGCCTTTGGCAAGGCGGTCCTCTATTCTGCAATTTGATTGGGCATTCTAAATTTCTAAATTCTAAATTCTTTTCCCTCCTCCATACGTTGGTACTGCTTTCGGAGTCTGTCATAGATATGGAATACGTCGGAGGAACCAATCCCCTCGAAGAGCAAGTTACTTTCTTACCTGGTAACGTTCTTTCGATGGGATGTTCTGATGACGTATTCCATATCGTACCCTCCCAGCCTGGCCCGCTACAGAATTTCTTATGCTATTGCAGGTTACGTTTCCGCAAGGCTTTCTGTGGTCATACTGGCAGAAGATTAGTGCCACACGTTCTGGGAAAAAACTACAACTGAGGCTATGGGCGTCGTGCGTCCTACTTATAACATCCGGTGACGTCGGCTCGACGGAGGCCCTCGAGGACAGCGTATCGACGTCATCGACGTCATCGACGCAGGACGCAGACGCCGAAAATTTTTCCGAAGCAGCACAGCTCTGGTGATTACCTGTCATAGATATGAATACGTCGTTGGAACATCCCATCGAAAGAACGTTACCAGGTAAGAAAGTAACTTGTTCTTTTCTTTGTAGTGGTCATTGTTGTTCACCGCCTTTATCGCTTCTTGGGGGTCCTTGGAGGTTGTCGACTTTGTGGTGGTCCAGTAGTCGGTATGTCCTGAGTGTCCAGTTGTCCATTGTCTAGAACCGGTCACCACGGAGCTGGGAACTGCGAACTAGCTGGATCCAAAAACCAGATCCCTAATGTGATCACTGCACCCAAAACCCCTTGACAGTCTCAAACAGAACCAAGACATACATGCAGAGAGCACAGCAAAAGTGGGAACTTCCACGGTTGTCCCTCAGTTAATGGGAGTACGGGGGTGAGGGGGAAGTACACATACCTGTGTTTCCCCCGCCCATCGCCTGTCTCCATAAGATTCTGTGGGTGTAAAGTCCTAGCCATATCTTTCCCTTGCCTAGCCCTGAACATTGGTGGTCTGGCCTGGTATCCTCCACTGGTTCTCCCCTAAGGTGGATGGTTTGGGAGAGGATATGGTAAAGGATTTCCTCTTCATTTCATTAACGTATGAAACACTTATAACTACTTTTTGGCTCAAGCCAATTTTGTGCAGCTTCCAAAAAGAGACTCGTAGCCTCCTAAAACCCTGCATTGGGACTTTTAGCTAGAGAAGGACTTTTTAAGGTGAATAGCTTAGAGAACACCAAGGTGAATTTGTATATAATCGTGAATATTTTAGTTTGTTACCTGTGTTTTTCATCGATAAGAGTTTCGTTCAAGGATTAAATAAAAAAGCATATTTGTTTACATTCGGCCTAACACGTTAATAAGAGTGCTATGTGTGTGCTTAACTGAACCCATTACTACTCGCATGCCATCCTTAGTCTCAGCCTTGATGCTCATCCACACCACCCAGATAGAATTTGTGTAGACATTAGCGTTTGCACATGTTCGACAGAATAGGATGGCCTCTCAGAATCCGTTCACAGGGCTGATTATAAAAATCCATCTAAACAGTTCCCTACATGCTTCCTTTTTCAACCTGTCAACTCTTTTCATATGAAGTAGTTGTCACTAACTGTTTTAAAGGATAGTTCCGGGACTTTTTTTTTATTGTCCCTACGGTTCGGCCATGTGTTTTTAAGCATAAATCGGTAGATCGTAGAAAACTTTCCTATGGACCTTACCCGACTTTTCGTCCATTAACGCACTCGAAATCAGCCGCCATTTTCTGATAATCCTATCATTTCCCCCCATCGACCTGGCTCACCTGCTTTTGCGGCACTAAATCAAATCCCCCTGCCCCTGAAACAGACTTTATCAAAACATTCATATTCCCCGCCTCTATCCGTGACGTGACTGTGCTGCGTAGGCAAACGCGCCCAGGCGTCTTCTACGCGACTCCACACAGAACCCGGAAACCAACACAGATCAGCTCACAACACAGCGCGCCACAATTCGGAATATGAAACTGTACTTTTAAATCAAACCGCAAGATTGTAAATTTGGTAAAGTACATTTATTGGACATCAAATGTTTAGAGAATATTCAGCGATTTGCATTTTTCTTTGCTCTCGATCCAAAATAGTTCGTCTTGAGGCAAGCGATGTTCGTGTGCAGTACACAGGGTGTTGGTTTACGATAAAATAAGCTCTTCGGTCGCACTGATAATCGCATGGCTGTTCCAACAACGAGGCACTAGGCCACCACAACGGTCTGTATGTTGCATCTAGCCGTTAGTACCGCGTAAGGGCATACTTGTACTTGGCGATCGTCCCATAAAATGGTCAGGGTGGTAACGTTGTTCACGCGGAAAAGCAACTGGCGGTTGAAAAAGCCATCCGCCGGTGTCTGGTACTCGTGACACATACAATAATGAAGGATGTACCTGTTTTAAAAACATAAAAAATGAAATTAGTCTCACCATCAGATCTTTATAAAAATTATTCATTTTATATATTAGGTCGGGAAATTATTTCATAGCTAGGACAGTGCAACTGGGTATTATACGTCAAGGGGGGGCTGTAGGATACTGAGACAGTCCCCCAGTGCAGGGGTTGACAGGGAGGCAGTGCAGGTGAAGAGTGGAAGGGCCCAGGACCGAGGTCGCAGACAGTGGACCACTTCGTCACTGATATGATATAATATGGCATTTGCAACGCGCCTATACACAAGTGTTTCAAGGCGTGGCGAGGCAGGGAGGGGGGGGGGACAAGGAGAAGACCGACAACGATCCTACTAGGCCAGGTGCCATTCAGATCGCGCAAGTGCAGGGGTAGGGGGAAGGTAAAAGTGCAAGGGGAAGGGGAGGGGGGAAGTGGAGTACAAGGTAAGTAGCATAAAATACTAAATACATAGGGCCAGCTGGTGGCGAGTGCAAGGTAAGTGCAGAACAAGTGCTGGGAAGGGGGGGCTGTAGGATACTGAGACAGTCCCCCAGTGCAGGGGTTGACAGGGAGGCAGTGCAGGTGGAGAGTGGAAGGGCCCAGGACCGAGGTCGCAGACAGTGGACCAGTTGTAGCAGGGGAGAGGGAGAGAGAAAGCAGAAGCAAAGAGGAAGGTTTTGAGGTGCTTCCGTAAAAGGAGATGGTTCTCCTCAAGATAGTGCGCGGTACAAAACAATATGCCACATAGAACGAACAAGTACAACTTAACCCGTCTTTAAAGCTACTGTATAGTAATTAAATTGCGGTATAAACTCATCTAAAGAGTTACTTACATTATATTTGCATTTTCCATTGTGTCTGTGCGTAGGGCAGCCCCGAAATACCACTCCTTCTATGCCGACGTTATTTCTTCTAATGAAAGAACATTAAATGGCTTTCGTTTCTGAAATTATATTCATTATCGTTTCTTACGTTATTGCCCCACACCCCCAAAAAGAAGTCTTTCTGGATGGTCCCGGCCTGTCAAGGTCAAATAACAATAGAACCTTATACTGAGTCGTGGGCCATTCCGGCACCCGAGCAAAAAATCAAAGCAGCTGACCTTCACTTTGAACGAGCACACATTCCTAGTTAGCTACATTCAGTGTAAGGCCATCTCACAGGACTTGAAATTTACACTCCATCTTTGCATTTTGTCTGCGTGCATTTGCAGCCCCAGCGAACCATAAATACGGAGACATTCTATATTTTTTGAAAAATGATTTATATTACTGTTTGGTTTAATTTAATGCGCAAATGAACAAGGGTGGATAGACACATTGCATGTACACTGAGCAATCACTTTTATTTACACAATACATAGCTACACATATTCAATGGGCCTGCGACATGAGGAGACTCCAGAGCAAAGTCACAGGTGACACCCGGGTGGTTCGCACTACTGCACGTTGAAGGGAGGGGCAAGGGTGGAGAGACACATTGCATATACACTGAGCAATCACTTTTATTTACACATTACATAGATACACATATTCAATGGGCCTGCAACATGAGGAGACTCGAGAGAACAGACAATCAAATTACAATCATTTAAACCGTGATGTGTATTTCTCAATGAGCTCTGCTTTAGGTGGACATGGAACAGAGGCAATGTTGGGTGGCAATGCAGTTGTCCCCTGCACAGGTTCGTTCACAACTCCATGTATGTGCCTATCTAGGACATCAACAATAAGTCTCTCAATAAACTCATATTGCATATCCTCAAACACTGGTTTGATCCCCCATTGTTTACTTCTTTTAGTGAAGGCCTTATTGTAGCGAAGCGTCCCTAAAGTTCCGGTCGTCCTACTTTGTTGACGGCCAACATTATGGTTATGTGCCAAGACCGCTAGAAGAGTCCGATTTATCATGCCCTCCATGCCAAAATGCAATCGTTTTGGCCTGTACTTTAGGCACATATTGTGGAACACCTCCAAATCTCCTGTGTGGCAGAATTCCGTGAGTCCCCTCAAATCTCTTGTTATAGTTTTATCAAATACAATCTTTTCAATGGCTTTGTGAGTGGGTGATGAAGGAATCAACCACTTCTTCTTCCATGCCTCCTCTGTGGACAAATGGCCATGTTCACAATTGTGGAAATGTTGGTTTGTGGTCCAGCGGTGAACGTTGCTACAGTGTAGCATTACTGACCGCCATTTTTCCAGTAGAATTTCCAACGACCCTCCACATGTTTTTGAGCTCCACCAAAGATGGTTGCTGATTGACTTGGACCACTGTGAAATACCTTGCATATCTTTTTTTTTTACCTGCAGCCGACATTTTTTTATTGATTGTTTTTGCAAGATGCCAAACGTCAAATTGGTGATTTATATTTTTGTACTCTTCTCTCATTGTCTTGGCAATTGAAACGTGTCTGTCCGTGGCTATCAGGTCGATCACCATTCCCCGCGATTGTAGTTCTTGCAATGATGCTACAAAGCCAACTTTCTCCATGGCCACTGAGGATGTACTTTGTGACACCTGCACGACCACCGAACTCACAATTTTCTTACTTTCCATGTCCTGAAAGTGGTAGGTGCAGTACTTGGCTGAAAATCCTGGGCTGTCGCACTGTCCATCACCGGCTAGCCTGAACCGTTTGCCCGCGAATGTACTATCAATAGACATTTTTTCCATTCTCCAAGCTTCGCTAATGGCTGGAAATAGATAATCGGTTTGGTATTTGTAGAACTGAGTTTTCGCAATGAAATGGATTCCCACAAACTGAAAGAAAGACTCTAACTTTTTAAAACTTGAACCACTAAAAAGTGCAGCCGCTGCACAAAGTAGATTGCCTGCTGGCAGTTGCCCCAGCATGGGTTGTGCAGACCATGAGAAAGGATGATATTTTGTACAGGTGGCATGTATTTTAAGGTTAGTGCCTCGAATTGCACGAGTCACATTAATCAATGGCTCCCCACATACTTCCTCACCAACCGAATGCCCACATTTCATCCGAATAATAATATCAATCAAACAACTATCGAATACAATGAATTTGGCCTCTTTCCTTATACTGTCACTCTGCATCACAGCTGGTTCGGCCTGTAACGTTGAGGACATGTCACTCACATGAAAGGTAGAATCTCTGATATCGTCTTCCGCTATGTTCAGTGATATTGATGGTGTTTCATTGTCGTCCACTTCATTCTCTTCCATTGCAACATCTGTTCCTTCTCCGGCGATGGGTGAATAAAACAATTTCTTCAACTTTCTCGCGGTCTTAGTTTTTGCGGGTGTGGATTCTGTGAATTGATCTCCGACTGCATCCGAACTACCAGGAGGACATTCACTATCAATGGCTGGTGGTGGTATAGCTCCGTTGTCAATCACTTCATATTCTTCCCATTGGCACGATGCATCTCCAGTCTCAAGTCCCTGCCAAAAGGTTTGACAAGCAACATCTCTCGTTCGCTTCACTGTCTGTGTAGATCTAGTTCGTACACCCACTCGCAACTAGAGGACAGATTGGAAAAGGGATGTTCAGTTTAAACACAACTTACAGTATTGAACTATTAACAGTGAAAAACAACATAATATAGTGACCAGGACACTAACCTTCTTTTGCTTTCTTTTCTTTGAAACTTTCTTGCCTCGAACTTCAACATCAGGACGCTGTTGCTCCGACTCTTGTGTGCATGTCTCCACTTCCTCTTGCGCTGCAACGACTATATTTTCATGATAAGCACATCCATCACGCACTGACGCTCCATCGACTCCCTGAAACATAGAACTTTCATTAGTATGTATAATAATATTGAAAACACAAAATGTACTTGGGGACCAATACCCACGTACATCTCAATAGCAAAACACGAATGAACGCTTTGTGTAGAACATTCAAACGACAATTATTCACGCATTGTTGATCTAGTTAGATGGAACTGTCAAGATCCATACCTCGGGCTCCTCATAGACTTCCATTGATGATATTATTGAAGATGATGCTTCAGTAACTCCCTGAAACACAGTAATTGCATTAGTATGGTTTTCTATTTTGTTAAAAAGAACATAAACTTTGTGCAGGCATCAAGGGCTCATCTAAATAGACCTGCACAAATGATCAGTTGTCTAAAATAAATAATGGATATGTAAATATGATTCCATTTGCTCGATCGTTGGAAGTGTCACCACCCAGAGATCTGCATCAACTACTAGGGGTGATGTTCTTGTAGAAGAAGCTCCGTCATCTCCCTGAAACATAGTACTTGCGTTAATAAAGAAGGAAGTATAGTGGATGTAATCACGTCATATGATTTCGCTTGATCGAACTGTCAGTATCCATACCTCGAAATGCATAAGAACATCAAGGGACGATGTAACTGCGGTGCACACTTCTGCAAGCTGTTGCGCCGACCCGTAACTGCATGCTCCCCCTTCTTCTTGGACTAATGCTCCATCGACTCCCTGAAACATAGGACTTTCATTAGTAATGAACACAATATTGAAAAAAGAAGACACATAGGAGGGCGACGACAGAAGGACATATCAATGGCTAAAAACGAAAGAAACATTGTGTGTAACAATCACGCTACAAGAATGCAAGATCTGATGATCTCCATCGATGGAACTGTCCGGAAACATACCTCGAGCATCTGAATGACATCAACGGTTGTCGTCAATACGTTGGACTCCTCAGCATCTCCCTGAAAGACAGTACTTGCATTATTTTGGATAACAATAATTATAACTGAAAACAAAGACTAGAGGACGAGTACAAGGGTGTACCATTAGGTAAAATAATTACACGATAAATTAAAACTATTGATTTACATGCCTAAAACAAGTCAGTGGCAGAATAGCCAAGTAAGATTACCCGATAGGCGCTCGAAGTGGCTCATGACTGCAATAACGACACGGATGGAGAATCTTCCGCCTTCATATTGAGTGGATACATAAATGGGGAAATTATTGTTAGCTAATGCTACACACTACCGCAAGGCCGAGAGATAAATACGTAAACTTGACTCACCAGTGGAGGGATGTGGACAAATAGAGTGGGAATAGCGGTTGAGAGCAATTTTCGCCTCGCTCGCGGTGTGTTCTTCTTTATTAGCAATGATGTGGAGTACATGTCTGAGCTAAAGTGCCTGCTGCAGATGCGGTATCCATCACCCCTCTTGTCCGCAAAGACTTCTAGGACTCTACTTTCAAGCTCAGACGGTGGATATCCGCAATATCGGACCCATTCTCTTATCTGATCTATTGTCTTAGGGAAAACATGCATTATAGTACCTTCAGATTTATTATGGGTCTTCGAAGGGCAACCGCCAATGGAACAGGCAGGCATTGTGGAAAGTTCTGAAAAGTAAAGATCAACAATTCTCTATGAATACCAATGTGTTAAAAAATTAAATGACACATAAAAGGTTCAATGCAAGGTTCGTTTTGGTTCTTGGAACTATACACGTTATTCACATGCGGATAAGTATTTGAATAACTTTAAAAAATAGAAAAATAATTTGACTAAACTCAGAACATGTGACTAGTTCCTTGCATGTACTGTCTTGAACGAAAAGAAATTGGACGCAAAATGATTATGGTACATGGCCTTACCTTGACGAACAAACAGTTAGATGCAGGGATCAGAGTAGTTTCTTGTCGTAGAACAGGAAGCAGTTCACAGGTTGCAAACTGACGAGTTTCCTCGAAGTGGTCACGGAAGTTCACAGAGACGAAGAGCAGATAAACCAGCACCTTCACGGGTTGACTAGCAAAGCGCAAAGAAGTTCTCATTAGAAATATGAAGTGGGTTATAAAGAATTCGAAACAGGGGTGTGTTTGTGAATGAATGACGTGTATATGTCGTGGCATTATGCGGTTTGCAGGGGGGCGTCCAGCGTGAGGGGGGATGCTTGGCAGGAGACACGGGGTCTGGAGGTAGACATGGGAACAACAACCCATGCTCTATAGACCACTTTGAAGTGTACATGGTCTTTGGCACCTCTTGGCCTTTATCGCTCCCTGACAGCTCCACTTGCCAGCACAAGTACCCCGGTGCGAACTGCCTTTGATAGGGCGGGGGGTGGATTGGGGCGGTGGTCGTGCAGACAAGACACAGGAAGACTCGTGAATGGAGAGACACTTATGTGGATTGCAGGGGGGCGTCCAGCGTGAGGGGGGATGCTTGGCAGGAGACACGGGGTCTGGAGGTAGACATGGGAACAACAACCCATGCTCTATAGACCACTTTGAAGTGTACATGGTCTTTGGCACCTCTTGGCCTTTATCGCTCCCTGACAGCTCCACTTGCCAGCGCAAGTACCCCGGTGCGAACTGCCTTTGATAGGGCGGGGGGGTGGATTGGGGCGGTGGTCGTGCAGACAAGACTCGTTTGCCGCAGGGCCTCACCAAGGAGAGGCCATCTAACTGCATGTAAGAGGCAGGCTGCAGGATCTAGTACATGGAAGGCAGGGGGGTGAGTTTATAAATACCTCACCCTCCCAGGAGAATATATGGGTGCAGTTCACCCTGGAGACCCTGGATGCCTAGGCAGTTAGTCAGCAGCAGGCTGGCCTGTGGTGGCAAGGCGGCACGGGCCAGAGGGGGTCATCTCTGTACCCGGTGCCCAAAAGGATGATTTATTATGATCAACCATATTGATTATTTACCTATAACCATGTTTTGTATCAATAAAATCCAACGGCCTTTTATTGCCAACGCTTGAACAAAGTGGTGTGGTAAGTATTTTTGGGGGAGGAGGCAAGGCCGGGAGGCTTGATGCCAACCCGCAAAATAACATATGTATGTCTGCTGCATATGGGTTCAACGGTTATGTGGATTGAAGGTGGGCGGCCAGCGTGAGGGAGGATGCTGGCCGGAGACATGTGGTGTGACAAGACAAGGCACAGGAAGACTATTCAATGGAGACACACTAGATTCATTTAAAAAATCAAAACAACCATTGTTAAAATATATGTTGGGTTTTATTTTTGATCTTAATTTCAATTGAACATAAATAATAAACATTACACATTACACATTGTAAAGTTCCGGTTGTAGCACATCCAGGGAAAATCCGCGGTATTGTCCACTGTCGCTGGGGAAATGTTGTCTAATGGTACCGCACAGGCAGGTATTACTCTCCGAACGCGGTGTCCGAGCCTCCCGTGAAGCCACCAAGTGAAGCAACGATAGGCCACCAGCCTGTACCACCTGTGAAAATGAAAGATTCAAACTGTATTAAAATGACAAAACTTTCTCATCATTGTCGATTCAGGTAAAAAATGTCATTCTGCTTTGAAAAAAATTCTATCTAGAAAATGCACAATATGGAACCAATTTACATGCATTCGAATGATATGTAGATGTAATTTTATATGTGGGAGACGACCATGAAATAGTAGTGGCATCACTGACATCACAACCAGAGTATACTTACTCGTTACTCGGATTACGCGGACGAACAGTGCCGCGAAGTTCGTGCATAAGCACCATCATCATCCTCAACACGGTCCGTGAGAGGCAGGCTTCCCTGAACTCTGGCAGCTCGGTGATGCATTGCGGACTTGGCTCGCCTTCCGAAATGTAGGCCAAGCACCCGGAATTTTCACGGCAGCAGCAGTTCTCCTCTTAAGTTGGCATTAGCTCGCACCGATTGCACGTGCACCAGGTGGAGACGCCGTCCATGCGACATGGTCCAGGCTCTTCATCCGTTGACTGGTCCTCCCAACTGCCGTCCGAATCCCCATCGTTTTCGCGTGCTTGCCTTTCCAGTAGTTCTTCCTCGGTGTACTCGGGCTCGTACATATACGGCATTATTGTAGCCATTGTGTGGTAAAGAAAGTAAAATAATTTACAGAGATGGTACAGGTGTTCACAAGGCCTAGAAGCGGCGAAGGTAGCTGACCAGAGCACAGAAACGAGTCACAGAATACTCAAAGTATCACAGAGAGAGTAATGGAATCGAAAATCTGCTGCTGTGTGTTGTGAAACAGTGTGTTTATACTTATTGAGGAAAGAGGCGTCCTGCCATTTCCATGGCGACACTTCATTAGCTGAGGCGCAGCGATTGTTGACACGAAACGTGCTTTGGCGTTGAGAAATGGGCGGTACGCGTCTGCTGATGTCAGGCTCAGGGGCGGGGGATTTGATTTAGTGCCGCAAAAGCAGATGAGCTAGGTCGATGGGGGGAAATGATAGGATTATCAGAAAATGGCGGCTGATTTCGAGTGCGTTAATGGACGAAAAGTCAGGTAAGGTCCATAGGAAAGTTTTCTACGATCTACCGATTTATGCTTAAAAACACTTGGCCGAACCGTAGGGACAATAAAAAAAAAAGTCCCGGAACTATCCTTTAAGTCACTGCTATGCCGTCAAGTAAAATGAATGCAGTTTTGGCTTTTTTCATTAGTTATTGCTTCTTGACGTCCATCAAAATAGAATGGTCCCTGAGACAAAACAGCCTTTTTTTAACTAAAGTTCAGACATTTGTCATTATCACCAGTCTGCTTTACAGAATCATGTTATTCTATTCTGAAAATGTAGATGGATTTGAGTAGTATGACTTGTTTTGGCGAGACATTGATGATCCAGCATTGACAAATCATATATGTTTGATAATTCTCTGATGAGATTGGCAGTGCTGTTATTGCGATTAATTGACCTTTCATGGATAAAACTCTGTGTTAATGTTCGATGGGCCAGGCTTTCCTTCCCATTCCCATAAGTGACTTGGAGGCTCCCAGCCTTTGTCATTGAGGCGAAGCTTTGCTAGAGCACACTGTGCAAGAATGCTTTTACTATACAAGCTCAGCTATCATGGCATCAGTTTAGCATCATGACGCCACTTCCGGGTAAGTATCTGTGGAAATGTCAGCAACCAGTGTCGATCAGGGCAGCAATTCAATACTAATTTCTCTGGTAAGTATATTTTCTATAAGACCTAAAATCATTAAGGCAACTATAGATTGAAGTATAGATGTGGGGGATTTCTATCTTTTCATTCAAAGGATGAGTTGTATAAAAATCCTAGATTAATTAAATGTTAGTGTGCAAGGGCGATTTGTGTATGTCCACAGAGCCAGCTTGCTTGCAGCATTGATTTTGGGAAGCAAGCCCAAATTTGAGCTTGAGAAAACTGAACATGCTGAAAATATGCCCTGCTTGTTTTGATGGTTCCTATTTTTCTTTCAGGGTAAATCGGACTCGGCTAATCCAGATAATGCTTCTGAAATCTCTTCTTCAGGTACGAAAATCAGTGCTAAGTCACAGAATTCTTCTTGGCATTCTTTGGAAACGGTAATGTAGCCATCTGTAAAACAATTTTAATTGCAGATTGCAGATGCCATGACAATGTATAGAGTCCTAACCCTACCCACAATTATGCTAACCTGGTCAAAGCATATTAAAAAGGAATGTGACAATTGATTGCGCAATTGCCCACATTTCACTATATTCTATAATAATGCTCAAGCACATCTTGACCCCATCACCCAACCATGCACACTGTTATTGAACGAATTAATCAACCTTTGTTTCGAAGCACATAGATTTCATAAACAACAACATATAAAAACTATACAAATTGAAAAAAAATCACATTGTAAAATATAAAAAATACGACAACAAGACACACAATTTGAAACATTACAGCCACAATCATTCGAGCAGATGATCCACAATCAGCTGTAATGTAGCCTCTAAAAACATATATGCACAGCTGCTGCAGCCTCTCTTGATGACAATGACAGTATGTACCTAATTGCTTCTTGAATTGAGCTGCAGTTTGACGTCCTTGGAATTGATATTAAAAACCTTACCCTAGGTTTGTAGAAAAATTGACAAAAAAGCATAAGACAAACCCACACTTGGGATAGGATCAAATTGCATGGGCATTGAATATTCGATTCTGAGCCCATACAGTTCTTGCCGTTGTGGCCCTTGACTAATGACATCAAGCGGCTCGTCGTCAGATGGATCAGAACACTTCTCTTTTGTTTGCAATTCAACCAGCAAATATACTCTGTGTTTTGCCCACTGCAACTAAAATCTTGGTACCTTAGGATGGACTGATTTTTGATCTCGAGACAGCCGTGCAAATCCCTTTTGTGCTCCATATATTTTTGCCGCACAAATATGGCAATGGCTCTGGAAATACTAGCCGGGACGACATAAAGATCTAACAAATCTAGACTCACAAAAGCTTTTTCCAGTGTGTTTAGCCAAGTAATATTCCTACAGATATCTGAAGATTTCAGATCCTGTAGAGTCTTGTGTGTTAAAAGTTGCTCAGTTTGTGACCCTAATCTAATCCAGAATAGTAGGGGTTTTGAATGTACAGGATCATTTATATAATCCATTCTTATTTCTTGATGGAGCAGATACGTTGAGGTACGCTTAGTGGCCCCCAAAACAATCTGTCTTCTTTACCCTGAATTGATTGCTTTGGGGACAGACCCCACACTTCTGCTCCATAAACACATGACGCAACTGGTTTGACCCGGTAGATGGTAAGTGTTGTTAATGGTTAGCCCACTCATCTCTATTCCAAATCTGTACACTGTTAATTTACTTTTGAACAAAGCACAAAGAGCTCCTGAAATAATGTATATTTACACACTGTTTCAGAAAATGTCTTTCCTCATCCCAAACATGAACATGTATGTACCACTGCTTACGCTATCCTCCACTATCCCATCTTCTGCCATTCCCTGATGTCTTCCACTCCTTTTCTTACAGGCCTGCATATCCTACCCTTTTTCCTCCTACCGTAGACACCAGTCTGGTATTCACAGGCATGGGTCCCATTACTCAGACAAATTTCAGTGCTGGAACACTATTATGGTAATAGCTGGGGCATTTTAAATAATGCCGCCTTTACCTCAGGTAGGATTCCAAAAAAGCTGAAAGAAGCTCAAACGAATTCGAACCAGATGGTCTAGGCAACTACAGAACTATATCTAACATCCCATTACAGGCCACGTTCATGGAAGGAAATGATTATCATCCAAATGTCTGACCTTTGGGAAAATAACAGACTTTTTCTTTGTAGAGGTGGAGCCAAGTACCCGCACCCAAAGCTCTGCCCACATTCTGCCTATTTCAACACGTGCAGTACTGTAAGAATACCTGTACCACAAAGAATCGTGGAAGTAAGGTACCCATTGAGGAAACCATATATGCACTCAGGACAATATGATCGCCATTTGAATGAAATCCCGGAGGAAGTGTGAAAATAAGTGAGAAAGAAGACTGATGATGTCATGAAAAATAAAACTGACGCATCCAGAACAGAGACAAGAGGCAGAAGAATGTGAACATTCTATGAGATCTGAAGACAAAGTGATAAAGATGAGCAATATTTCGGGCTCGAGAAGAAGATGCTCATGCTACAGAAACGATGAAGAAAATGAAGTCATTTTACAATTGTACAGATGCAGTTAATGCAAGTAGGGATGAGTATTCTTAAGGCTGGCTATGTAGTGTATAGATTGCGGCGATGCGCCAACGTATATGCATAGGAATGTATGGACTATGGATGTTACGCAACGCACTTTAGCAGAGTCTGGACCCCTTGAATAGAAAGGCTTTTTCAGTGTGGCACAGTTGGAAAACGACTTCATGACGGAGGCGACCGTGAGCTTGGATGTTCATGCAGTAGTTACAAAACGTCTGAAAAGAACAAACTCTTGTCTGAGGTGAGGAGCAAGATCATTGAAGACTTCAGAGGTTCATCATTTAATAGTATTTTAAATACAGAAAGGCTCTGAAACATGGTCTCCATTCACAAGGTCGGATGAAAATAGATACTGAGTTGAGCTGTATCGAAAACAAGAGACAAAGTATGCCTGTACTCCCTTTTATTCTCAGGCACAGAGAACATTTCCAAGGCCAATGTTCAAAGGCTAATTGACTGGCAGACGGCAAGAATGATGATAGATGGCAGTCTAATTAGGTGGGAAGCTATGGTCATGACCAGCCCACCAGCACCCGGGTGCCAACCTGCGTGCTGCTTGCGTGTGTGGAATATTACAGAGGGGTACAAAGGTGCCAACCAATTGTAGAGGGCCGCGTAATAGAGAGCCCTATAGTTTATGTAACCAATAGGACATTGTGTATTTGATGACGTTCATAATGACTTGCCCTAGAGGACGGCTTAGATGCCCCACCTGATGTCAGAGACCCAATCACTTTTCCTGACAAGTATGGAATGTATACCTAGATGTTCCCTTTAATTCTATTACTTTCCCAAGTAGGTTTTTGTAGTTTGCCATGTAGATTAACGTCAATGACGACGAGGTTTTGCTATAAAAACTGTATTTTTTATGAAACTCGCTGAGGCAGAAGATAGAGCGGATGTTCGTTGATGTTCGTTATACTGCCTGTTTTAAAATATTGAAAATAAAACAGACATACTTTGCCAACTTCCTGAGTCAGTCTGATTATTGATGTTTGAGTATATTCTGCATCCCAACCATCTCAAAGTATTGCAACCCTGTCTTAAAGGGCCTAGTGTTGGGTACACGGGGTCACTGTGATCATCAGTCCAGTTTCAGGCCATGTAGAAACACTGACACTGCCTTCCTATTAATATAGATTTCACGCTCCCAGCTGGGGAGCGGACATGGGGTTTAACAGCCGGGCTGCGGGCCATCAAACCTCATGTCCGCCGCCCAGCCGGGGGGACACGTGATGAGCTCTGTGCAGGCCCCTCTTCCTGAGCAAATAAAATGGCCACTGCCATTGAACTAGAAAAGGGAATAGGTCCCTTTTTGGATGGCGGCGGCCATGGAAAACTTGTTCCAAAATGGCTGATGTCATCTGAAAAGGAAAACAGTCCTTTTTCTATTTCGATGGAGGTGGCCAGATGGGAGGAGCATCGGGGACCGGAGCGCAAGAATCCGGTCAGCAGGTAAGTTGGGGTGGGGGGGCAAATGGGGAGGCAACAGGGAGAGCATCCATGTTGCCTCCAGACGTTAGAAAGAAAAAATAAACAAAGGAAAAAAAAGTGCCATCCGGTTAAGGGCATCGGGTGGCTGGAACAGCGGGCTGGGATTGTGTATTCTCTAAAGGAGCCCTGTTCGATTCTTCTCCGGATCACAAAACCATAGACTGGAAAGAAAGAACTCCAAGGCAATGTAATAAAGATAGTTTCCAGCTTTCATGAGTTCACAGGGGAACAAAAACAAAGCCGCAGTACAACGCGTTTCACAGTCTACTTCACTGCGTGCTCACGTACATATATTACATGAGGTAATCATGAAAAATGGGCAGTGACAGGTTGGGGTGCACTCAACTTTCACAATATGAGGGTTGTCTAATGCAGTAGGAACTGCAGAGGAGGTTCCCCTGGATTCCTCCAACAGTTAATAGCATGGAAGTGTGGTTTGTGCAGTCAGTCTGCGCAGAAGAATCAGTAATCTGACTGCAAGAGGGATCAATCCCTTAGACTGCACCCGAAGGTATCAGAACCTCGAATTTTGGATTCCTAATTTTCCTGCCTGACAACATTAGTGAAGATTCCTTGCTCCTGCAACTATGCAGTGCTGTCATTGAGCACCATTTAGGTAATAGAACCCTGAATATTGGTTTGTATTATACCGACTAGCCACATAAGTCAAGAAGCTTTGCCTTTACAACTTCACGGTGCTTTCACTGATCATCATCTAGGACTAACCTGAGACTTTCAACGCTAGACACCACGCTAGCATCAGAGAGGACACCACAAGGGATCGTTCCCTTATATTTTCATTTATCGCCTTGAGGACAACCCTTAGGTCGAAACACACGTCGGCTGTGACCGTAATAAATCACCATTCGCACCACTGGATGGCTGCTTCCTGTTTATTCAAAAAAGAACCGATGTGCTATCACTAAGGACTTGAATACTTGATTACTGATTCTTCTGCGCAGATTGACTGCACAAACCACATTTCCATGCTCCATATATTACATATATGTGGTAGCAGCCCGGTAGTTATAGTTAAGTTGTTCAACCCAGAGCACTTTTTGGGCGATTTATAACTTGACCGCCCCTGGACGAATCCTCACAAAACTTTACATAAAACATATATGGTCCCCTCTGAATAATTCTGCAAGATCTGGGGGGGGGTGAAAGTTATAGGGGGATCCCAAAATGACTCAATGGAAAAAAGATTTTGCTCACGCCTCCAGCCCAAACCGCTGCACAAATTTTCACCAAATGTGCTCTGGTCCTGAAAGCATTCTTTTGTAAATTTGCTGTAAATCCGTCCAGTAGTTTTTTTTAAAACCGCCAAAAAGTAGGTAAAACAAAATGAGCGATATCTGGGTCCAGTGTGTGGTCTCCCTTCCCGATTTGGGTCCGCGGCCAGTCCCTGGACCAATCAGTTTCTGGATTGATATCCGCTGACATCATACGCACCCGCTGGTTGAATGCTGAAGAGCGCGAGGTGCGTAATTTTTTAAGCACTCGCCTTGTTGGATCCGCAGACTGCAGCCGATGTGGAAAAAGTCTTTAATTTGGGGTTCTTTGGTGGTCACAAGAGGGGCTGGAAAGGGTGGGGTGGTGGAATAAATATGATATGTGGCTGTTTCTATAGGTTAGAAAAGTGGTTGCAGGTGCCGCGCAGTCTTCAGACACTACAGTTGTCTGTGGACAGCGCTGTGAACGAACAGTTTGGAGAACACATTTGGAGTGATTTGTTGCCTGAAAGAGGCCGTGGAAATGGTAGGGGAGTGGAATAAAGATGATAGGAGCTGTTTTATAGGTGAAAAAAGGGTTTGCAGATTCGGCAAGTCCACGGTCAGTTTTTGTGTCCTCAAGCCCAGGGATGGTATTGCTGCAGCCCTAAAATGTGTATGTTGGCTCCTGCGAATTGCAAGGACTACAATATGTACAACTGTTTGCCTAAATACTCCCCTTCTACAGCCCTCCGCTGCTGTAACTCTAATACTCTGCTTGTGAAATGCTTTGTTAAACAGAGTGCAGGAGGCATGTCTCTGTCTTCGTCTGGTACCTCCCTTTGGAACGGCCTTCCTGTTCCTGTTATACTTGAGCTGGACTTCCTTAAATTCAGAAAAGTTCAGAAAACTCTGCTTTTGCATTCCTGTTTTACTTTCTCCCTTCCCTGCTAACTCATACCAGTGAGACTGGTGGCCTGGACCCTCATAAATCTGACAGGGTCCAGGCCCTATATCTAGTCGACACCAGTACACCTTTCCACCCTTTAGCAATATCCTTGCGGTTGTACCGCCTGGCAGCTGTGCATCACACCCTTAGTACTCCTTTGTCCCAGCAGGTAGTTAGTGGCCTCCCACTTTGGCATGTCTTGGCATTTTCCTTCTCGCCTTCTATGAGCACTTGGTAATCCCTACTCCTCTTTCCATTCATGCACTTCTTTTACTGCACAATGCATGTGTGAATTTATAGCAGCAGTGTGTACAATGTATTTCGATAAGCAAGGGAAATGCATATGGAAAAGAATTGTACAGTTGGTGTGTAGAGGCTTGATTTGTTGATAGGGTTATCTGTACAGTTTTTTTTTTACTTATTGGTGGATATATGTGTGACTGTTTCAAAGCAGGCAATGAGGGAGTTCTACAAACATAACAGTAAAAGGGGTAAAAGGGCTGTCTTGTGCGATGGTGTGCATGTGCAATCTGTGTTTTTTAATAAAGCATGGCCTAGAGAGGGGATATCATCTTTGATGTTCTAGGTGTTAGTCTTAGCAGTGCGCGGTGGTGGCACGAATTATGATTACTTAGCTTACCATAACAGGTGTATTTCTGGGGGTTTTCGGTTTTAATTGTAACCATAACGTCAAAACAAAGGTTTTTCACTGAATATATATATATATATGTTAAAGGATATTTATACCGTGCACTATCACCACCGGAGTGGTCCCCTGGTGCTCAGAAAAGTAAGGGGTTAGTTAGGCATAGGGGGACAAAGGTAGAGCGAGAGAAGATCATGATGTACTGTTGGCAGTTTCCGTTCGGTAAGCACTGTTTGCTAAGCATGGATGCGCTTTATGGATCGGTAGACTCTCATGTGCTGTTGTGCGAGACTATGTGTGGTTTGTTTTGTTGTTGCAGTGTTGTGAACTGGGTTTGGATTGCTGCCCAAGAACTTGGTTGTGTTTGTTTAGCGTTTTTGAGAGATGTATGCGGAGAGGCGAGTTGAGGTTTAGCAGTTGGGTTATTAGGGCTTTTTCTTACCTTGTCGCTTTTGGACATTCGATACTCGCCGAGTGCCTTGCCACATTCTGTGCCAGTGTTATCGTCTCACTGTTTGGTGTTCTGAGGTTAGGAAGGTGGTGAAGGTCCCCCCAACCCTTGGGTCGAGTAGTGTATGGTACTAGGATTGCTTGTAGGTCACCAGGGGGGGGGGGGTGGTTGCCTGCCATCGCCTCTGAGTTTCTACGGGAGGTTCTCTCCCTCCGGTTTGTAGGTGCTCCCTGTCTCACTGGGTTCCATTTATTGGCTAGTGCTCTCTCATCTGGAGCTAGGGTGCCTATCCTTAGGTGGAGCCTAGAGTTAGATGGTGGTTTGGGAGTGGGTATGTCCTGGGATCCCACCATACCCCGCTTCTACCTTCCATGCAAATTCGCTGTGGCCCGTTTCAATTTTCAGTGGTGTCTTAGTGTTTCTACTCGTTCCTGTCCAATTCTGAGCTGAAGAACGAGGTCTGAAGTGATTTTCTGAATCTTAAATGGTCCTTTGTATTATGTATTTCTTTCAGAAGGGTGTTCCATGTTTTGGCTGCCAGGTGGGAGAATGATGATCCTCCATGTTTTTTTCTAATATATGGCTCTGGTTCCAGGCGGATGGATGTCCTTGCTTCTTCTGAGAATTCTTGTTGGTAGTGAAAGGGTAGCATGGTATCACAAGTATGACACTGACACAAGAGGTACAATTTGTAAAACCTTTATTCCATTTTCGGGGTTAGGGAAAACCTGTGCTTTGCGCAATAGCTATGATGGGAGTAGTCTCTGTCATCAAATAATAAAGAAATCACAGTCCTAGTCCATCTCTGTCAAATCAAAGGTGGCCTATACTAACAAACCTAATGCCTGCCCTATCTCTTATACAAAAAATGTGTAAAGGAGAATATGTATGCAAAGGAAAATCAGTGTTAGAATTTAAAGAAACAATGTGGCTGAGTCAGCTCTCATCCCCACGTTGGAGAGCACGGAGAAAGGTGCCCCCCGTAGACAGGATGACACACTCTTTCTCAGGTTTTCAAAACAAAGACAGTTCAAAACATAGATCAAGGCCTTCCAGGCCTTCCATGTTAAAGTCACTAATTCCAGCTTTCAAAATCACATTTCAACAAAAGGTCTCCCTCGGTCGGGCTCGGACCTTTCAACCACTGCACTTGCAGGGGTCTGCTTCCCACAGCTTAGTTCACATTCCTTAGGGGTCCCCCTCCCCTATCCTATCACAGTGCTGGTCTCCCTCAACCAGGCTCGGAGCTCTTCCTGATGTCGAAGACTTTCGAATGTGCAAGGCTTTTACTACAGACCTCTGCAGGACCACTCCGAATTTCTCCCTTTCTTTTTCATTATATTCACATGCTTTGAACTTCCAGCTCCAGAATGCACTGCTTCTGCACACTTTGTATACTGTCCTTTCTCTTACTTGGCTTTTGGAATCTTTCTCTTACATGCCCTTTCCTTATTGGCAATGTACTTCTTATATACACACTAAATGTTTCTGTAGTTGCATTCACTTAAGGTTGACGAACATGCACACCGGGCTCCTCTGAGCTTTGGAAACTCAACGGTTGCCACATGGGACTGAAACAATTTCCTTCCTCCAGCCTTGGGATCAGGGCTCACTCTCACTGCCCCTCTTACTCCTGGGTTTCTCTTACCCCAGGAGAATGAGCACTTGTTTACACAATGTCTGTAGCAAGGTCTTTGCTTGGATCCAGCTCTTGGGAGGCACGGCTCCCTGCCGTGTTGCAGCCTTTCGCGCTCAGCGGGTCAGCGATCTGGCACGTCGTGCTCCTCCTCGCTTCTGGTCCAGCGTTCCTCGGTGTGAAATAGATTCCCAGCTCGCTCGATAAGCTGTTTAGAACCACACCTTTTATACTCTGCATATTGGTCAGTTGAAGTCAGGTGTGGATGATTAAAATGAATTGCCTGACTCTGCCTGACTTAATTAAGGTGACAACATGGCAGTTCCCCGTAGTAAGCTGTTCCCTGTTGATCCCTATGGGAAATCTTCCTTCCTCTTTGCTTACTCTTCTTTGTCCCAGTGATTGGGGAGGGGGTTATGGGTTATGAAGGTAAGTGACCCCTGACTATAGAGGAGAGGGATCTGGCTTGAATAGGAGAAAAGGGGGAATCTTGAGTCTCAAGCCTGGATACTTTCCTCCCATTTCCCTGCATTCCCTTCTCTTTGTCAGTATCTGAGGTATTGTGGGACAGGTAGTTCTCTGAGAGTTTGTATGCTCCTTTATGTTTTCTTACTGGGATGGGAGGAACTGGGTACAGTGATTGGGATAAAGGGGGAGTAAACGGGAGAGTACCATTAGGTTTCTCACAGTAGGTAGATGGTTATTTTATTTTTTAAGAATTCTGCTAATTCGCCATGTATATGCAGTCAGTGTTCACCACAAGATCATTTTAAGAAGACTGAAAACTAATTTGGGCATAGCCAGGACAGCTCATTGACTCGAGGACACTGTGTGAGTCTACACAAGACTTATCTGCTTGGTATTAGGTAGCCAACCTTTTGGTATAGGTCTGTACTACAGAAGTTGGTAGTGTGACTGAGCAGCCAGGCGTACTTCAAGAGGGCTAAATGTGAGCTGCAGAGCTGTACAAATGTAATTTGTCAATACAAGTAACCAAATAACACTTATACTGAAGGTTTCAGTTATAAATAATTATTTAACATCAGTTTTAAATAAGCATTCTTTAAAAAGGCAATTCTTTGTAACAGTTCAAGTAACTTTTGGCAATACTTTTCAGAATCAGTCAAGCTGGTGAAAACTCTTTGGATATGGACAATACACTTCTCCTACACCCTGAAGTGACTTCAATTACAAGGATAGTATTTGCATTTATATATCACATCAATATACCTTTTAGACTCTGAGTTGCAAAAAGGAAGAGTTAAGGAAAATAAAAAGCTTAGAACCGTTTCTTAAAAAGGTGTCATGATCTCTGCTTCCAAAAGGTCAGGGTTTTCCCAACTCCCTTGGAAGCAGATCCATAACCCAGGTTCCGAGTGCCAACCAGTCCCAATTGGGACCTTTTGGACCCAGTCCTGGCGCCAGTGGCACCAGGCTCATAAATATGCCCAGTCCCAGCGCTGGAAGCGCCGGGCTCATAATGCTTGGGTGGACTTACCTGCAGAAGACCATGCTGCTTACTTGCCTGCCAGTTGAGCCTCTGATCCTCTTCTGTTTGGAACTACTTTTCCTGTTGGGTGGGGCAGGAGCCACTCCCTAGATTCAGAACACTGGAACTCTTCTGGAAAGCAGGAACTCTTTTCTTACCTAGGCGTGGCTGTGGAAGGAGACACCTAAGCACTACAGGAGGCTATTTAAACCACACCCGGTGGATGAATCTTGCTTTGCGTTATTCTGCATCCTCTGCAGCAGAACGCTCATTGTGTCTTCTGCATCGGATCCTGGGCCTAAGGAAAAAGGCTTACCATCCTGAATCCAGTCTTCAGCAACACCTATAAAGACAAGAAAGAACAGGTTAGCATTCCGGCATCTGAAAGACAAAGGCTTACCCACTCTTCGTGCGCTCCGGAGGTCTTCACACTGCATTCCGGCATCTGAAAGACAAAAGCTTACCAACTCTTCGCACGCTCCGGAGGCCTTCGGCGCTGCATCCTGCATCTGAAAGACAAAACAAGGTGCGTTTAAAGACATTGGGGAACTTTAATACTCACGTGCCATTACTCCTTTCCACATCTAACCCAGTGGGTATTCCGGCACCCTGCAGCCGCTCCGAACTCATACCTGCAAAATAAAAGACAGTTAGAGCGCATCGTGAAGCAGGCAACAAGCGCTTACTTACGTGCTTCCAGGCGCTTCTATTCATCACACGGACTCCATCTTCAACTCACTTCAGCCCGTCATCCGCCATCGCCGGAACCCTGCAAAACAAGAGACATCATTACTAAAGACTTTAAAGACAATAGAATTACTCGAAACTTACCGTTCGTGCAGTAAACGACGGACAGCAGTCCTCTGAAGTCAAGAGGCCTGCGCTACCTATCCAGTGAAGAAACTGGTTACAGCACCCTGCCCCGAGGCAGATGGAGAGCTCGGCATTCACTTACCTAAGGTGAGAGCGTTAACCTTTGGGGGTCTACAGGAGAGCAAAAAGGGAAGAGATAGGGACACCCCAATAACCCCAGTTCATTAATCCCATATTTTCTATCTGCAGACATCTTACTCTTGAAGTCAGGCATACAGTGCACAGAGGTCCAGCCCAAAGAGCCAACCGGGTGCTACACATCACCTTTGAAGATACGGTAGTCGCCCAGTCAAGACCGGCGCCTCTGCGAGAATCAGGTGAGCGTTACAAAAGGTGAGGCAATGAAATCCTCCAATGAAGTCTAGGCACGCCTTTCCCAGCAGTAATAGTTTTCAGCAAGCTACAACCTATGAGGGACAAGCAATGCCAAAGTCGATGGATTTAGAAGAGTGCCTTTAGGGAGCCAGGACAGCCAATGTCATTTGGACAAAGTCTAGAGTCTGATGCAATTCTTGGATAAATGTATTTCACAAAGTCAGATTCTTCAAAAGGATATCACTGAAGACACACAAGCTGTCAGGCCTGTGCAAAGGGGAGTTGAAATCAACTCGGAAAGTTAAGCAAGTGCAAATCTCAAGTGAGACAGCACAACTTAAGGCAGGAAGGAAAGTACCCCAAGCCCAAACAGTACCTCTAGTTAGAAGAAGTGGTCCAGCTGGAGCGCGCCTTGCTACAGCTATACAGACCCTGGTTCAGAAGCCTCAGTCGTGGGGACAAGAGGGAGGATGTCTGGAGGCCTCCTGTGGCAGGATATAATGATGGGTACTCCCAAATATTTTTTGTTCTCGGGGGGACAGGTCTGTAGACAGGGAGGGTAGGGAGAGTGAGCACAAGGTTACAGACTGACTACCCCTCTCTCTAAGGTCTGACGGCACGGCAGGTGTAGGTGCTAAAGGGCTGATGTATGAGTCAACAGCAAAGTCTCAGAAGAGAGACAATATGTAAACAGAACCGTAGTAATTGTATCAATTAATCTCTTTAATAGAATTTGTTAAAAGTATTATATAAAAAATATATCTCTATACAGCTTTATCATATCTCACTCATACCATTCATATCGGTGCAATCATTCTGTGAAAAACAGGTGCGAAACTTGAACAATTTCTTCAAGCATATTGGTTGTTATTAATATGGAGAGACAGTAAGAAAAAACACATTTGAATTTTCTATAGGTCGACATATGTTTCGGCCCCTTTCAGTAGTCCCATCGTTGTCTGCGGTGGGCTAAATAGTTAGTACTGGGCCATCTTCAGGACAGTTGTGATTTTAGTGAAAGCTTAGCGTCTTCACCCTAATTCTGTATGACAAGCCAAATCTCCTGTGGCAGTACAGGACGGTCATCCGCAGCTACGGACTCTTCGGTTCAGCGGCACTTCGTGGTTTCAGCACTTCGCAAACAGCACTGATGCAGAACAAATCCCCAATTGGATTTTCCTTGCTCCCTTGGTTCTGGACTCTGGTACAGAGACTTATATATTTAGTTGAGGCAGGGAAACCCATCTTAGGAATGGGAAGATAGGTTTTCTCTTGCTTTATTTATTAATAAATGTCTATAGCCCTAAACATGCCACCTTTGTGTCAGTCTCCTTCTTCTGCACCATTATAGTGCCCGGGTGCCGATGTGGTACAGGCCACGGCAACAAGTGCGAGTCCACTGATGGCACAGCAGATAATAGCAGCTAAAATGGACTTAGTCACACACTCAAAAAAGACAGACACAACTGATCTAAGTATGGCCTGCGTATGGGAAATGTCCATCTAGGGTATATATATAACAAAATGAAGCAGTCGTATGCACATATTTAACTACATGCTCTCTATTTATGGAATTCACTGAAGTGGAAATATCTACTAAATAATGGCCAAAAGCTAAGAAGAACTTGGGGCCCAGAATCAGGGCCTACAATGAAGAACGCTTGATAAGAAACTGAATATATCATCACAACAACAAATATAATGATTAGGTAATAGACATAGATATATTAAGAATTAAGTTAAAAAAGGGAAGCGTACAGAGGAAAGAAATGTAGAAAATATGAATGAGTAAATATGGGGGTTGAAAGGATTACCAGAAGAAAGAAATGTTAAGAGTGATTGGAATGGTAGATATGAGAAACTGTGAAATAAAGGGATTGTGATGGATGCAAAGGAGTATGGACTAAAATGATGGAAATTTAAGAATAACCTAATTGGAATTCAAAACATGCCTGTCGAGCTACATTTTTCTCTTGTCTGTCTCACCATTTGTTTCTCTGTATCTGTAAAACCAAAATCTGGTAACAGTACTGCAAACCGGATAAGACCAACAGACACGGAGATGAGAATAAACAACAACGTTTATTTGCTTCAAGTGGACCCAGGTTCTTATACAACAATAGCTGTGCGGAAGTGAGCAATGTACAGAAAGAAAATCGCATCCTTTTATGCACCCCAGTTTACATGAGTTCTGCTGTAAGTGTGATGTAATAGATATCATAGATGGTTTACGGCTCCATGCTACGTATAGGGTTTTCTGTGAAAACATATATTTTCGTCAGTGATTTCATGCTTGCACATTCTAACTTTCTGACCTCACAAGACAACAGACTGTTCTCACTGAAAGGAAATAATCCTTTTAACATTATCTTTTGTTTTCATGACCGCTGGTTACTGTGTAGCGGCATGTTTGTACAGTTTGTTTAGGATAACCCTTTCCTGGTAAAAATAGAACAGAACATCTCCTGTGTCATAAACTATCCTTATTATTTGTAAGTGCATTTGTGAGACCCACGAAATTAAAGAGCTGCAGACAAAAATATTTCATCGCCCTTGGTCCAGCCTGTGTAAGATCCAAGGCTGTAATAACAATTAGCTAATTTCTTTGCAACATTCTCAGCACTCTTGTGCAGCGATTCCTTGCAGCTCTAAATAGATTTTGCAAGAAGGTGTGGGTGCACGAAACAAAGTAGGGGAGCTTAAGGCTTACCTGAATAAATGCATTTTCACAGTATCTACAATTGTTTCCATGACAATGTTAATGTTATAATGTCCACAGGGTATTCCAGGAACTCTAAACTATGTAGCGTGTAGAAGTAAAATGTTTGTGTGCCATTATCCCTGATCCCAAGACTTTGAGACTGAAGCACTGTCGGGGGCTATAGCTCTAAAATGTCCATCACCAACCCACACAATATTTGTGTGCAGTGTTACAGGTCAGACCAAGAGGTGGAGCTAGATCACCCCCCCTCAGAATCCTGGCCTCATCTTAACCGAAGTGTAAGGAGGTGGAGACCGAAGAGCCTACCCCAGAGAAACGGGACAAAAAATAGGGCAGGAGACGTAAGGCGAAGAAGCGTGTCACATGATTAGTCTTCCTCCTCCCAAGAAATGAGGTGGCACAGGTCATGGGGGGGCGGAAGTGTGGATTCCTTTGACTCCCAATTTGGTAAGGCCTTCTTTCCTAGTAAGCATACATCTATTGCGAAATGTGGAGGAATATTACAATCAGATGTTACCTATTTTTTTCCAAAGCCTCAACAAGCACAGCATTGGCAGCTTTAAAGTCCACTGCATTGGTCGACCGGTAGGGACCCTGTGGAGGGTAGCTGCATGCTCTTTAATGGTGCTCCTCTGGTGCTTGCACCTGCTTGGGGTTTAGCACTGAAGTTTCAGCTCTGATTGCTAGTGACACGCTGGCCACTTTGCTCAATCCCAGTCGAGCAACTATGCTCTGGAATTGGCCTTGGCTCTTCCAGTCTATGAGGCTATTTTTGATGGTGACAGGGACCATGTTCCTTATGGACATGAGTCCCTTATGCGGGCAGGTCAGGACCCTTTCTCAGGCTTCATGGCTGCGAGAAACCTGAAGGTGTCCCACTTGCTAGTCCCCGGGGATCTGTCATCCAGGTGGCCAGGACATGGCCATTGGTATTGGATCCAGTTTCTGGGGGAGGACCAGTGCGGGAGGATCACCTGGATGGGGGACTTCGGGGAGTGGAAGTGCGACATCGAAGGGTGAGACGTGGTACCCCCTTCCTTATGACACCTTTTCCCCATCCTACTCCATAGGGTATTTAGAAACTATACCCCCCCTTTTCCTACACAAAAACTTTGTCACACCGCGAAAGTAACACCAGAGCCATTTACCTGACATGTCCCAATGCAAGGGTCAGGCAGAGTCAGGTAATTGCTGATAACTTCACACACCTGATGGCCCTTCCCCTTTCCCATAGGGATAAAGGGGGGGAAAATGAGAGCACACTTTGAGCAAGGCCGTACGCACGAGGTAGCAGCTGTTCCAGGACGGCAGTTCAAACGGAGGAGAAAGGCGATGGAAACTAAAAGGATGACAGGAAGGGAATTGTCCTTGCGCTTTTCAACCCAGACCGGCAAAGCCTTCGATAAAAGAACCATAATACCTGGAATAGCAGCTGGCGATTGGTGTGACAGATGTCTGCGGTAAACGGGACCCTCCTGCACTGATAGCCAGGGCAGGGAAAAGATCTTGCTGCCGTGGGACCGTCATTGACTCCAGAGGGAGAAAACCCAATGAGTTCAGCACAGCTGGTCAGTCTGAGGAAACTGATAGTGGACCGGACTGTGTTAAACTCAAGGTTGCAGTGGCAACATTTTGCATAAAGAAAAGATCATGGACAAAGGTCTTTTGTGAACAAATGAGGTATAAATGTTAGAGCGGTCCTGCATCACATAGGCGCTGATTCGAAAGACTCTGACAAATGCCACACTCCTGAACAAGGAGGATATGGTGAATTGAGTGAACTACAAGAACCAAGAGCCCCTAAGGGAGGCCGGGGTGAGGTGTCAAAGTGGTCATACAAGGGTCAAGCCAAAACCCTTTGTACAGTCGAGTCTTTGATACTTTGTGAAGTGAACTGTTACTGAGGGGAACACCATGTAAATTACGATAATGTGAAACCTACACTTGCCATAGAATCACAGAATGACCCAGCGAGACGTGACCGCCCTTCGGAAGAATCTTTGTGAATTGGCAAGTGTTTTAGCAGGCAGGTAAAGGAAGGTTTGAACCAGGATGAGGGGGACCTAAGTAAAGGGGAGAAAGTAACCCAGAGAATTGTTTAAAAAGACATTGAGATTCCTGAATAGTGCAAGATGATGAATTGAAAAGGTAATGGAACTACATTGTGATGACAGACGTGAGGGATGTCCACAGTGAGTTGGTGGTCTGAGCCCAATTGAGGGAGGCTAATGTTGTGAAAAGGATCGGAGACTGGCTGAGGGGGGATCATCGGGTGAAGCGTAATCGCCCGACGTGAAGATTTATAGAAATAACTATTTGTTTATTGATTGATACATCAGGCCCCCTGAAGCAAGAGACTTTGCATGAAAGAGACTTGTGCACAGAAGGCCCTGATATTGAGAAAAGGAACTGTGAGCTTGGCCCGGAGAAGCCCAGAAGTGTGCTGTACACGAGAGTCCTGCCTTATCCTGTGCTTAAAACATGGGAAAGGGAAACCCCAGCCATAACATCCTGACTTATTATTTTGTGACACTCCTTTCTTTTCTTGTGAACATTATCCCACACTCTTTTGTATCGTAGTGGTAAGGATTGGCAAGAGGTTTTTCTTAGTATAGGCCCTTTTTATTTGACTAGACTCCACTAGGACTGTATTATTATTATTTGATGGTCGTAGCTTGCTCCCATTTTAGATTTACGTTTAGATTAGGTGTTTATCTCACCCATTTTTACAGTTTAATAAACACCCTTGAACTGTGATCACTTATGTCTGCCTTACTTTGATACCATGCCTTCCTTACATGGCCGACAAGGAAGGCATTTTAAATTTGGTGTCCTATCTTCATGATGTCAGTGGCCTTGACATTTTGCGTGGCCTTAAGGCGCAACAAGCTTCCCTGTATGGGCAACTTATCACCCGGCACAGGATGGTATCTAGAAAGTAGTGCCTAGTTTGGGCCTTACAGCACCATCCAAACCATTGGTCAACAATAAGATTATGGATTTCTTTGATAAGGTTCCTCAAACATTGCTGTTCTATGCAGCCATTGCTGGCCCTACCCCTGTGACACACTCTGTGCTCTATGCCCACTTTCAACAAGGAACTTACTAAGAAAAAAAGGCTGGACTGGAGAAAGGAAGTGGCATGTCAGGCAGGCCTGGATGTAGCTGATTGTGTCAGATGTTCAGTTCGGGTGTCTTCAGTGATGCATGGACATTTATGGTTCAAGTCTTGGCTTGTGGGTTGTGTAATCAAAATTGCTAGACATGCCGTTCAACATCATTGATCTGTTTGGGTTTAAAACCAACACAACCACTTTTTTCATTTATGGTTTCATAGGATGAGATTACCGGCCTTTCATATCCTTTGCGCACAGGAAGGCCTCAGTCTGCCCCAGGGAAGACTGCTCAGATTTGGTATACCCGCCCAAGAAAGGGGGGCCCTGAATGGTCACTGTTCAGCTGCATCAGTGCCTTCCATGCCATCTTAATCAAAGCCTCTTTGAGGTATCCTCCTCCTACCCTGCTCCTATTGGGGGTTGTGTCTCTGCCTTTGCCTGGGAGTGTCAGCCATTCACCTTCAATGCATGGGTTTTGCGACTGGCTCAGAATTACTTCTGCCTCTCCTTTCTTCAGAAACCGCAGGACAGACCTTCTTTCCATGATCCAAACCCATGCTTTTAGAGGAACTGACCTTGCTTTCAGCTAAGGGGGACATGGAGTTGCTTCATACCCGATGAGGAAGGTCTGTGGTGGTACTCCCGGTACATCTTGGTGCTGAAAAAAGGGGAGGTCTGAGGTCTCATCCTGGACCTCAGGGGCTTGAACATGTTCCTGGGGAAGGACAATTTGAGGATGGTGACCTTCAAAGACATTCTCCAAGCTCTGCAGGGTCAGGACTGGTTTGTGTCTTAGTTCCATGTGCCAGTCCATCAGAAGCACAGGAAGTTCATGAGGTTCATTACAGGCACCGCTCATTATCAGCTCAGGGTGCTTATGCTCTGCTAACCTAGTCCCCTGGGTATTCACCAAGTTGATGGCAGTGATGGTGACCAGTCTCGGGAGGGACAAGTTCCAAGCCATTCCTGACCTGGGCGATTTGCTCCTTCAAGATCGTCCTCCAGCACAGGTGTCGAACCACCTTGAGAACACCTGTTGTGCTTCTACTTGAACTTCCAGGAATCTCAGATGACACCTTTTGGAAAGCTCCAGTCAAGAAGAGCAGTTCTGGACAGTCAGCTGGAGACGGCCCATCAGGAAACAGCATTCACCAAATGGTCCTCTTGTTCCAGAACTTCGCATGCTACCAGCATCAGCCGTTCCCTACTTTCTGGGCCTCATGGCATCCTGTATTTTTTCCGGTACCGTAGGCTTAGTTGACAATGTGTTCTCATCAGTGGCTGCTCCGCAGTCAATGGTTCCATTTTTCCAGCAAGATGTGGAACCTCCAACGCGTTTCGAGGCTAGTTGATGAGGATCTTCCTCTGTGGTCTTGCCAGAAGAACTTGGGGCAGGGTAGCAGTGCTGGTAAGGGTGGTCGGAGGTCCAGAATGTTACAGATGCTTCTCTGAAAGGCTGGGTTGCACATCTCCAAGATCTGCAGATGAGTGATCATTGGTCCCGGCACAGTGCTTTTGGCACATCAATCTATTGGAGCTGCAGCCATCAGACTGGTGCTGATGAACTTCCTGCCTTCCATTCAGAGGATGAAGGTCCTGATCTTGACTGATAATGCAATGACCATGCATGATCTCATCAAGGCGAGGGGTTGTGGGGGTGGCAGTAAACTCTGTGCAGGGAAGCAATGTGTCTTTGGTTTTGCGTTCTGGAGAACCACACCTCTGTTGTGTCAGCCAAACCAGCCGGATCAGAGAATGAGGTGTTACAGACCCTGAGCAGGCAGTGCTCAGTCTCTGATGAGTTGGAGCTTTGCCTTCAGGTCATTTTGGAAATCTTCATACTTTAGGGAACACCTACAGTTGACCATTTGTGACAAAGGACAACATGAAGTGCAAGCTTTTCTGTTCTCCTCCAAGAAGGGAATTGGAGCACACCGTTATAGTGGAGTGGACTTCAAACTCCACTTTGCATTCCTGCTGCATCCCCCTCTAGTTCTCAGAAGGTTTGTGTATTGCATTATCCTTATTGCTCCAAAGCTTGAAGGTCATGGTAAATTGATGTTCTCAAGATAGCCACCTGCTCAACTATGTGCCTTCCTTGGAGGGCCGGTTGGTTTATTTATTTATTGGTTGTCCCAGTTGGGCTGTCGGATATTGCACCCAAATTCAGAGTCCCTCATTTTTCATGAGGATGAGTTATGTTGGCAGGCTGCTAAATGATGAGTTCACCCAAGTGTTGCTGCCTGAAAGCAGGCCTGCTACGTCATGTGTTTATATGTTCAGGTGGATGCAGTTCACGGGATTGGTGCAAGAGTGAGGACCCCGTGTCATGGACCACATTCTCAGTTTTGGAGATTTTGTTGTCTTTGGTGGGGCAGGGACTTCAAATGTGTACCGCCAGAGTTACCTTGCTGATGTTTAGATTTCTCATGAGGTCTCTGGAGCAAGGTTCTCCTTTGCAGTCCCTTTGGGACCAGTTTCTGAAAGGCTTGGCAAATAGGTTTCCACCAGTGCAATTTGTTGTTGCATTTTGTGATTGGTGGTTCTTCCTTTACTTATGGCTTCTACTTTCGAGACCATGCACTCATGTTCACTTCTGCCCTTTACACTGAAAACTGTGTTTGTGGTGGCTGTTATGTTTGCTCGATGTATTAGCAAAAGGCAGCACTTTCATGCTAGGCCTCCTCTGTTCCATGTCAACGGAGAAAGTTGCCCTTCGAGTCAGACCTGCATTTCTACAAATGTTACATCAGAGTTCCAGGTCTATTAAAAATATTCAACTATAATTCTTTTTTTCTTCCTCTTCTTCTAAGGAGGAGGAGAGGCTGCACAGGTTAGAGCATGGAGCTTCTATGTGGCCCTGGCAGCCCCGTTTCGTAAGGTCAGTCACCTTTTGCACACATTGGAAAGTGGTATGCATTACAGAATGTTAAGAAAAGGCAGGCAGGAAAGAGCATCAAGGCTTAGAGCTCACTACACCAGAGTAGTGGCGGAGTCCTCAGCATTGGAAAGAGGAGTGCTACTGGTCGAGATTTGCCATTCATTACGCACAGAGCAAGCATGGCCAAGGAGCAGAATTCCTGCAAAGGAAAATCGCCATTTACCAACCAACAAGAACACCCAGATCCAGCAACGACATCCACCTGGAACCAAACACGAAAACAACTTCGGGGATCTTCATTCTCCCACCCGGCAGCAAAAACTTTCAACTCCCTCCCGAAAGAAATGCGCAACATGAAGGATCACCTAAAATTCAGAAAAGTACTCAAAACCTGGCTCTTCACTTCAGAACCAGAAGGAAACAAATGAAAAATACTGGCACCAGCGAATACAACGCATCACAACAAAACACACACAGGAGGAGAAATATCAGGGTGGAGGGGTTCCCAGGGTACACCAACGCCCGTGTAAAACCCTCTCTGAGACCTCTGTGATGGGACAGCTACCTAGCCATAGAAGAGGAAGAAATGACCAACCAGGCAACCTCCAGAGCCAAGGGAGTCCCCCTAGAATTAGAGGGAGGGGATCCTGCTCTAGTAACCAAAAGGTAATGACAGGCGCACCCAGGATAATCCTAGAACTAACCTTATGTACATTCCCTAGTCTGCACCTAGGGTTTGGAGGAGACCCACCGATAGCTTGCCCACTGGATGGAGGGGAGCCTGCGTCTAGGAAACCAGGTAGGTGAAGGCATGCACACTTTACGATAATCTTAGAACGATCCCTATGTACCTCCCTTATCCGCACATGGGGGGTGGAGGAAGCATCACCAACTTGCCCTACTGATCAACAGACAGTTAAGGAGAGGGTTTGAAGTAGGCCTGCCACCTACTCGTCCGTAGAAGGAGGGGATCCCGCGTCAAGGAAACCTGGGAGGTGAGGGTAGGCACGCCCTTTGATAATCTAAGAACCATCCCTATGTACACCCCTAGTCCACACATGGGGGTGGAGATGGCATCACCAACTTGCCCTACAGACTACTAGACAGTTAATGAGACATGCCTCAACTATGCATAGACCTCGGAGAGTGACACACCATGGAACAACTTAATACAAAATACGGGCAAGGATGCGCAACACAGATGTCCGAAGCAAGGAGGTATGATTGAATAACCCACTAACCCAGCCGCTAAAATCTCAACTCTATGCATACTCCTCTCAAACGCAAAGCAAACAGAAACATATCTTTCATACAGCAATCTGCACACACTTTATTACAACAACAAAACAAATCGCGCTTAAACTCGCACAACAGCACACAACGGACTACCGACTCAGAAACCACACCCATGCTCAGAGAACGGTGTTAACCAAACTGAAGCTGCCAACAGCACACTACAACTCTCTCTACCGTGTCCCTGCTTTGCCCTACTAACTCATACTACCCTCTTGCCTTTCAGATGTGTGTGAGCACAAGGGGACCACTCCAGTGGTGATACTGCGTGGTATAAATGTCCTTTAACATTAACCTTCAGCAACTTGGTCCTCCCTGCATACATTCTCCAAGTTTCTGTCTGGATTTGTTAGGTGGTCAATATGCTGCTTTGTTCATGCGGTCTTGCATTGTTCACGTTCACTCCTTCTCTGATATTTTGTACTGCTTTCAGAGTCTATCTAGATTAGGAACCTGGTGGAATATGCAATCCATTAGGATTAATCATTTTCCCTCCATTCTGCAACAGAACATTTCTTATAGTAATGTTCTTTCTATGGATTATCCACCCACAGATTCCTCATTGCCCTCCCAGCCTGCTCCTCTACTGAAAGCAAAAACAAACAAAAAACGAGTTCATATGAATCTATCTGTTTAGAACAAGTGTATTAACGTTGCTTCAGTTTGTAGATTGAAATTTTTCACAGCCTGTTGCTCCCCTAAATTCTCCCTAAGCAAGAGTCCCCTCAGCTGCTGAGCACGGGGGAAAAAGGGAGACCTGAGATATGAGATCCTGGGATGAGTCAGGATGGTCGCCTCTTCCCACACTCGCTGAATTTCACGGGTTTTGCTGAAGATAAATGATCTTTACTCTGTTATAACTGAAGTCTTTTCCTGAAAATATATATTTTGTTGACTTTATCAAGGACTGTACTTACTGCAGTATATTTGCTTGAAAAGAGGAACATGCAGTTAACCATCTTCCTAAGTCGGATGATCGATCTTGATGTAACTATTGCAGCAAATTGCATGAGAACCTCGAGCTGCAGTAGCCATCAGTTCCTAAAGTTCTTGAAGTATCCATTTGGAAAGACTACAGCACTTCCTATGTCCATAGTTTAGAGCTTCCCTGTCACAAGCATATATTATAAGTATACTCACTAAATGTAAGTAATGAAAAGTGCTTGCATTTCCTATTTCTAGATACTGTCCTGTGGCTTGTTTTACCTCAGAATTGGTCTTTAGATTGAGAGATGTTGTTCTTAAACGTGCACTTCCTTCAAAGCTCAATGAGTCTCCCTTCTTTGAATCCTGCAGGTCTCAATAGGATTCCAGTGCAGTAATTTGCTTTCGGCACTTCCCAGCTCCTTCCTTGACCCTCTGCTCTGTGTGTCACTCATGGAAGATGGTGAGATCCGCCTCTTTGTTCTGGAGATCCTCATCAGCCTTATGGATCGTCATGGAAACCGGCACAAGTTCTCCGCCATCAGGTATTGCGTTGCAGATGTGGATTAGTCTGTTGAGAATAATACTTGTTTGACAATGTTAAGTCCAATCTCGTCATGAAATTACAATACTATGTGTGTGAGGACTGGGCTTTAGAGAACTAAAACATTTTCAGTGTCTTAATTCTTTCTCAATACAGGGATGCTCTTGCTTGTTTAACGGACTTATGATGCAGGTCTTTGCTGAGACAATACTTGTGATCAATGCTACACGCCATAGGAATTAAATGACATTGCAGCTGGACATTATCAGAGAGTAGAAGGATTGAATCTGATAATTTTTTTCCCCAATTCTTTATTTGCATTTTTAAACAATAACATCTTTCAATATGAAAGTTTCCCCCCCTCCCTTGCTCCCCCCCTCTCCTTGATTCCCCCCCTTATCCGGGTACAGTCTTTACGTGGATCAGTTCCTCAAAATGACCCTACTCTGGGAATGATGGTCGTTTCTGGGTCTCTCTTCGTGTTGGTCCATCGATACAAGTCTCTCATATGTCACCTTCCCCCAGCGGGTCTGTTAATTCTAAGAGACACCCACAGACCTCGGGCACCATGTTCTGCAAGCACCGTCCGTTAAATATCTCAGTAGGGCTTGACTAGTCAGTGTTGAATCTATTGTGCTCCCCCTGTATCGAGTAGGTGAGCAATTCCATGGTGACGAAGGACCATATTTTGGCTACACATTTGTTGTCCTGTGGTTGGTCTCTTGTCTTCCACCTACGTGGCAGAACCAAAGCTGCTGCCATCATCATGATGACGTAGAGTTTGCGGCTCGGCTTTGAAGTGATGTCCTCTAGGACCCCATTAAGTCCTATCATTGCTAGACCCCTGTTTCCTCCACTTTTGACCCCTAGGACCTGCTCAATGGCTTCTTGTATGCCCCTCCAAAATTGGTCTATTTTTTAACAGTCCCAGCATATGTGGCTCCAGGTACCCTCCCCTCCACAATCCCTCCAGCAAAGATGTGATGTCCCTGGGTAGATTCTATGTAACCTGACCGGTGTTAAGTGCCACTGAAACATTAGCTTCAGCCATATCTCTCTGACTTGGAGGGATCTCGATAATTTTGGAATATACGCCCAAAGTTGTGTCCACTCTGTTTCCTCTATTGTGCATCCTGTGGAGGCTTGCCATTTTTTCATGCATGCTCTAGATGGAGGGGCCTCTCCGTCTTTTATGTGTTTGTATATGGATGCAACCACTCTCCTGTCCCCCGTGTTTGTTTTTAGGTACCTCTCAACTGGAGTCATCTGACGGCTCCCCACTTCTTTCATGGAAGGGTGTAATAACCAGTGCCTCAGTTGAGCACAGCTGTACCTTTCCTTTTCCCACAAGCCGAAGTCGACTTGCACTGGTCAAAGCATTTAACCTGGTCGTCGATGAACATGTCTCTAATTCTCTGGCATCCTCCTTGTTTCCAGGCCTCAAACGTGGGAGTCTTGTGTCCTGGGGTGAATTACGGGTTGTCAAATAGGGGTGTGTATGGTGAAGGGTAGGTGGTAAAGTGAGCCTTTTTTACCGCATAATCCCAAGCATCTCCCACTGTTGATAAGATCAGCTACTATAAATTTGCGCCCGTCTGTCTGCCCTGGGTTTCGACAAGATTCCCACTAGGTCCCCCCCACCACAGCCCTGTCCATGGGTCTCCATATTTTCTCCCGATCCTCCTTTTGCCAGTCTCTGATGATCGTCATTTGGGCGGCCGTATAGTAGGCCCTGAAGTCCGGTTCCCCCATTTCCCCTGAGGCAGTTGGGGTTCTCATTAACTTGCCGGCCACTCTCAGGGGTTTTTTACTCCACACAAATTGATTTGTGACTTTGTGAAGGAATTTGAAGAAGGCCGGCGGAATGCAGACAGGAAGAGCCGTGAAATAGTAGACCAGTTGCGGTAGTACTACCATTTTTTAGGACATAATGCGCCCCATCCATGTTATTGTTAGCGGGCCCCAGTCTATCATTTTGGTTTTAAGCCTTTCCAAGAGGGGTGGGTAATTTGCTTGGTATAGTCCTCCCACCGTTTTGGCCAGGTTTACCCCTAGATACGTTATAGGATGCTCTATCCATCTATACTGTAAGGTCTGTTTGAGGTGTTGCTCTGCCTTATTCATGAGCGTTAGGTTGAGGATCTCGAATTTGCTTGTGTTCACTTTTAACCCGACCACTTCCCCGAATTAGGTGAGTTCTGCGTCTACTGCTCTCAGGGAGGTATCTGGTTGAGCCAGCGTCAAGAGCGTGTCGTCCGTGAAGGCAGCGATCTTGTGGGTGCCCCCCCCCAAAGAGTATTCCTGCTATGCGCTCATTAGCTCTTGTAGCTGCTAGAAAGGGTTCTAGGTGTAATGCGTATATTATGGAGGACAAATGGCATCCCTGCTTCGTGCCACTCCTGGCCGATACTGACTCAGAGATTTGCCCGTTAATGGAGAGCTGGAGGAGCGGCTGTTGATAGTTGGCCCTAAACCAGCCCAGGAATTTTGGCCCGAACCCCATCTTGATCATAGTTGCAAAGAGGAATCCCCACTCCACCCGGTCGAGGGCTTTTTCGGCATCAACTGCCACAAGGAGAGCAGGGATTCCTCGCTTGTGGGTCTTCTCGATTAGGCATGCTATTCTCCTGACGGTGTCTCCTACTGTCTGCCTCTAATAAAGCCTGACTGGTCGGCTTGGACTATTTTGGGAAGGATCAGGTCTAGTCTGAAAGCTAAGACTTTCGTGTGAATTTTCGCATCAACATAAATGAAGGCTATGGGGCGATAGGACCCGCACTGTGTGGGGTCTTTGCCTTTCTTAGGTATTAAAATCACCTTCGCCTCTTCGATTGATTTGGGCAAGGCCTTGTTCGCTCCTATGTGGTTAAATAGGTTCGTGAGATGGGGTATTATGGTTTCTTTGTGGGTTTTATAAAATTCTGCCCCAAATCCGTCCGGTCCCCGGGGTTTGTGGATGGGTAAGGAGTTTATTGCGGCCCTGACTTCGTCTCTTGTGATCTCCTGTTCTAGAGCTTCCCTCTCCGCCTTCGATATTTGTTGTAATTCAATTTTGTCTAAATAGGCTTCCTGGCGTGTCGGTGATGGATTTTCTGAGCTGTATAATTTGGTATAGAACTGAACAAACTCTCTCTCAATGTCTCTGTTGTTGGAACTGGTCAACCTTCCATTCATTTTTAAGATTGTGATCCTTTTCTTCCTTCCTCAACATTCTGGCACGAGACAGCCTGTTTTGTTGGCTTTGTTATAATATTTTAGCTTAAGGCGCAGCAGGCTGCGCTCCGCTGTCCTTGTTTGTATGAGGTCTAGTTTTCCTTGTATCGACTTGTACTCCCTTTTTATGGCTGACGTCTGTGCCAAGCCCATTCTAGCCATTATGTCCTTTAGTTTCCCCTCTAGTTGTGCTTCTTCCAGCCTCAGTTCACTATCCCTTCCTGCTTTTATCGCTATGATTCTCCCTCTGATTGTTGTTTTAAAGGCATCCCCCCATATCTGCGGCATGGTATCCTCAACCTTAATATTCTCAGCAAAGTCCTCTGCCTCTTCCGCTACCTCCCGGGCTAGTGTTATGTTTTTAAAAAACAGGGCCAGGTAACGCCACCTCCACAGGCCCGGTGGTTTCTTTTTAAAACAAGGGTTATTGGGGCATAGTGTTATATCGGTTGCTTTCCCGAGCAACGCACTGGAGAGCCATGCATAGTCGATCCTTGAGTGTGACCGGTGTGTGTGCGAATAGAAAGTGTAGCCCTCCCTGTCCCCTTCCAGTTCCCTCTATGTGTCCATTAATGCCAAATCCTGGAGTTTACGCCTGAGGTCCCCGGAGGGTCGCACCAGTGGGCCTTGGGCGATCTTACTCCTGTCTTTAGTAGGGTCCCAGGCCATGTTAAAGTCCCCTGTTAGTATGATGTGGGATTTTGTGAACTTCTCTAGACGGGTGAGAGTTTTTTGGATGAAGGAGTCTCGGCCTGTGTTGGGCGCATATAGTGTTGCTACCATGTAGACGTCCCCTCCCTTCCAGCACTACTGCTAGATATCTCCTTTGATCGTCAGTCTCCTTTCTCTTAATGGTCGGGTCCAGCCCATCCTTCAGTGCTAGCAATACGCCCCCTTTTTTACTGGCTTGCGTGGCCTGGAGGATTCTCGTGTATCCCCAGAATTTTATTCTATGCGTTTCCCGGGTTTGAATATGGGTTTCTTGCAGTGTAACTATGTGCGGTTGCTCCCTTCTCAGGTATCTCTCCACCTTTTTCTGTTTGACTGGTAAATTCAGCCCATTCACATTTAATGATATGACCTTCAGTTTTTCAGTGCTATGAAAAGAATGGTGTTCCCATTAACAATGGGAACTCCCGTCCCCTGCACACCTCTGGGTATTGGATAACAAGATCCAAACAAAATATACTTTTTTGTTCACTTATTGTTGATTTTTAGTATTGCAAAGTATCAATTAAGCCACTCTTTTGTACAAATATTACATATAAAAACATGCAATGATTTGTTTCAATATACATAAAAGTTTCAAAAAGTCTTTATGAAGGCATGATAGTATTTTAGTACCATATACATGATAATAAAGAATGTTCGAGTTCAATTCACTCAAAAAGAATATACAGTAATTCAAAAAAATTCAAGAAAAAAGGGGAAAGCCTGCCTAATTCAGAGCTCTACGCGTTTCGAGAGTGTGCCTCTCTTCTTCAGGAGCAATAACTTTTCAGTATGGACACAATGTTTTCTTATCCTATTATTCACAGTCAACAAATAAATTCAAAGTATGTCCATTTCATTTTTCTTTCATTTTTCTCTATGTCTTTAGAACTTCAAGCATCCCTTCTTGTTGTGGAATGGTGAAAACGTCATCTAGTGAAGTAGCAATATGATGTGCTGTAAATAACAATAATATGTATATTAGCTAGTGATTTAAACGGGGAATTAAATAAATATAAACCCGTGTGGGAAACGGTATTCCTACCTGTGTTTCTTGTTCATATCCTGTGTGTTTCTCAATTCAAAGATGACCACTGTTAATGGCTGGCATCTGTGGCTTCTAATCAGCCTTCGTTCTGTCACAAATAATAATTTGATAATTTCTATCAGAATGTAGTTGCACATTATGCTTTCATCTGATTCCTTAACTTAAGTTCAAAGAAATTACCTCAATGCCCTGTTGGTAGTGTTTGTTGTAGTGCTGAGCCCCTCGTGGTCCCGTCCCCAGCTTTTCAAAGGTAACCTACGCGAAAAACATTGTGTCAATGTATGTAACTTTTCCCATGTCACTAATAGATGTTGTAACCTCTCTCATTTCTTTCATACCTTATTAGTCGTGTTCCTTCACTCCAACACAAGATCTGCAATCTCTGCCCGAGCCGCGCGTGTTTTCGATCCTCTCTCCCTATTTATTGTCATGTGACTTGAGGTGTATGTCTGTGTAGATCATGTGAAAACTAAATACACACGGTCAGCATGCATTTGCGCATTATTTTGTAATTAACACTACGACTCCCAGAATGCTAATCCGATCACATGATCTACACAGACATACGACCTCAAGTCACATGACAATAAATAGGGAGAGAGGATCGAAAACACGCGCGGCTCGGGCAGAGATTGCAGATCTTGTGTTGGAGTGAAGGAACATCACTAATAAGGTATGAAAGAAATGATAGAGGTTACAACTTCTATTAGTGACATGGGAAAAGTTACATACATTGACACAATGTTTTTCGCGTAGGTTACCTTTGAAAAGCTGGGGACGGGACCACGAGGGGCTCAGCACTACAACAAACACTACCAACAGGGCATTGAGGTAATTTCTTTGAACTTAAGTTAAGGAATCAGATGAAAGCATAATGTGCAACTACATTCTGATAGAAATTATCAAATTATTATTTGTGACAGAACGAAGGCTGATTAGAAGCCACAGATGCCAGCCATTAATAGTGGTCATCTTTGAATTTAGAAACACACAGGATATGAACAAGAAACACAAGTAGGAATACCGTTTCCCACACGGGTTTATATTTATTTAATTCCCCGCTTAAATCACTAGCTAATATACATATTATTGTTATTTACAGCACATCATATTGCTACTTCACTAGATGACGTTTTCACCATTCCACAACAAGAAGGGATGCTTGAAGTTCTAAAGACATAGAGAAAAATGAAAGAAAAATGAAATGGACATACTTTGAATTTATTTGTTGACTGTGAATTAATAATAGGATAAGAAAACATTGTGTCCATACTGAAAAGTCATTGCTCCTGAAGAAGAGAGGCACACTCTCGAAACGCGTAGAGCTCTGAATTAGGAAGGCTTTCCCCTTTTTTCTTGAATTTTTTTGAATTACTGTATATTCTTTTTGAGTGAATTGAACTCGAACATTCTTTATTATCATGTATATGGTACTAAAATACTATCATGCCTTCATAAAGACTTTTTGAAACTTTTATGTATATTGAAACAAATCATTGCATGTTTTTATATGTAATATTTGTACAAAAGAGTGGCTTAATTGATACTTTGCAATAATAAAAATCAACAATAAGTGAACAAAAAAGTATATTTTGTTTGGATCTTGTTATCCAATACCCAGAGGTGTGCAGGGGACGGGAGTTCCCATTGTTAATGGGAACACCATTCTTTTCATAGTTTCACTGACCTATGATACCAGGGTCTACTGTTTTTCTCCCCGGCACCCCATAAGACTATCAACACAGTGACAAGCCATTGGAGCTTTTAATTGCTATATGAAATTAGATTTCTCATCAAAGCATAGGGTGTGCAATTTCCTTTCCCTCTTGCAAGTTTTTCAGTGCTAGTCATTCCTGTGCTCTCTGTTTTTTGTTGAAATCATCGTGCCCCTTGTGGTTTCAAAGGTGCCGATTTGGTACCTTTCTGCCTTCAGTTGTGATCTCTCCCTTCTGATATCTGTTACCCCTGGATTGTCCCCTCCCTCCCTTCTCCCTCCCATCTTCTCCCACCCCCAACTGGGTGGGTTCAACTAGCTCTTGGCCCCTCTCACCTTGTCGTCTCGAGAGTTGAACCCTAGGGAATTCCCAGAATTACCCCACGCAGGATCTCCCTATCCCATTCTGATGTTCCCTACCCCCTCCCTCCCCGCGAGATCTTCACTACACCTGTTTAACATTGAAGCTCAGGCACTTAGCTTAGCGTGCGCCCTCCCCAGGCTCGCAGTCTCAATGGTCTCGCTTCACCGGCTTCTGCTTTCAATTTGTGCCCCCGGCAGGTCTTCCCGTTTTGTTCATCTCCTTCCTGATCGGTCTCCTGGATAGGAGTAGGTATTCCCCCTTCTTTGTTCTTTTAGGCTTCACCGTGGACCATTCCCATTGGCTACGGCTGTTAAATTGGTTGGTTGGTTGGTAGGTGAGGGGGGCCCTGAATGCACTTCATCTTCAATTCCCAGAAGGGTTGCCCCTTGCTTGCACGTCGTGACTTTTTGCTGCTTCCCCTGCCAGTTGAACGTCAGTCCGAATGGGTGTGTCCATCTGTACCGGATTTCTCTGGCTGATGAGGGTTGCTTGTGCTAGATTTTGATAAAGAATATCTCTGCGCCATTGTAGGTGATCTGCTTTGCTTTTCAAGCCTTGGCTAGGATTTGTTCTTTGACCGCGTAACTTTGTTAGGCCACCAGGACGTATCTTGGTCTAGCCCCTGGTTCCTGCCAGCACGGATCCATCCTGTGATCCTGTCAAATTGGATCTCTGCACCTGCTTCCGAATCCAACAGGTCACCGAAGATGCACCCGAGAACCTGGGGTAGATCCTGGTCCTGCATCTCCTCTGGTAGGCATTTGACCCATATATTGGATCTCCTGGATCTGTTCTCCAGGTCCTATGCCTGCAGTTCGAGGTAATGGATGGCCGCCGCAAGGGTTTTCAAGAGGTGCCGTCTTTCCTCACATCTTCTGTCAGTTCCTGGATGGCCCTCTCGTTGGTGTCCACCCTTTCCTCTATTTTGGTAATGTCTCTTTTTATTTCCTGTATTCCCTCGGCTAAGTCTTCCCTCAACGTGTCCATTTGTTTCTGGCTGGCCGTGGTGATTTTGTCTACTATTTCGCCTAGGAAGTGTTTGAGTGAGGCGTGTGTTACCGGTCTATCTTGGTCATTCTGGGTGAAGTCCGCTTCTGGTTCCGTGGCCCAGTCAACAGCGGGGTGACCCCCTGCTGTATCCGTCTCTTTGGCCCATATCTTTCCTAGTGATCCTTCCTGTGTCTTATTAGTGTCTTTGGGTGCTGACGGAGTGTCTTTATTCCTGTTTTTCGACATTGCAACCGGGATTGGTAGGTTATGTCCTGTGGTTGTTCCAAACCGCTCTGGGTTTGTGCTGGGCTTGGCATCGAGCTGACTGATCAGTCGGTTCAGACTACTGAGATGCGGTGCCCCCCCTATGCATTTCTTAGTGTCCACTAAGAGAGGGTTACTTATTGTGTGTACTGTAGATCAGGGTTTTGAGGGCTCTCTGCCGTCCCCTCCGGCGTTCTCCAACTTCTTGTGTATGGCCTGTTCACACTTGGGGCCGGCGTCCCATGCTATTAATTGAGGGGGTCTCTCTACCCTTTGCAGTGCTTTCTAGTGATGTGCCTTACATGCCAGAGAGCAGATTCTCTCTGTGTGCCCCCTATGTGGGGGGTTCTCTGGTGGGTCCTGGGCTTTCCGCAGGCTTACCTCTATGCTCCGGGCATCCTCCACTGCCCCGGTTCCGGTAATCTTCTTCGCGGCTCCGGAGAGTCTTAGTCCTGCTTCTGCGTCGCTTTGGGCCCCATGTACGCCCCTTTGGCCCCCTTTGTTCTCCTTTATGGTACGGCTGGAGGAAGCTGTTGAAGCACCTCTGACTGCGTGTCCCCTACTGCCGCGTAGCTATTGAGTTCAGTGGCTCGGGTAGTTGTATTCGCTCTTCTGAAAGCCTGTTGTCCCCTTTGGCATTTGGTGACCAACAATTGTCCTGCAGTGTTTCAGGGACCCGGCTCAGGCGTCTTGAACTGGGAGGGAGCTTTCCCTAGTCTTTCTTACCCAACATGAGCTGGGAATACTGAATGTACTTGGGTGGTTCAGCGTCCTTGGAGGATTCCCGGCATTCATAGTATGGGCCAGGGCCTCGGTTGTGCTCTGTTGGGCGATGGGCTTCCCAATGCCCCGCCAGCTGGGAAGGGGGCAAGGGGTCTTGTGGGTGCGGAGCCCTTGGCTTTCCTGTCAGGGCTCCGGGAACGCCTCCGGATCTGGCACGACTCTTAGTGTGTGAGGAGGCCTGGGCTGATGCTGTTCTCTCTTTCCTCTGGTGAACCGGGTAGCTGGCACCCAGGACCTTTTTTAGGAGCCTCCCCGCGCAGTGTGGCCCGTCCGCCGGAGGGCGTGCAGCTCGCTAAGGTTCCTCCGCTCCCCAAACGTCAGGTCAGACAGCGGATTTCCAGGGATGGCTTGTGACCCTTCTTTCTTGTGCCGCCAAAGTCTCGCTGCCCGGCGGGTCTGCAGCTTTCCTTATTAATCGGGGTTGGTGGAGGGCAACATGTCTGGCTAGGTTTGTATCACCTTCCTGCCTGCCTTTTCGGCACAGAAACCTAGTTGGGGTTCTGCTTCCCTTGCAGATGGGAGGCAGGATCTTGTTGCGCCTTTTCCCCTCTAGGACGCCCCTCTCCGCTGGCGGGACCCTGGCAGGTACCTCGCTCTTATTGTGTTGCTGGTCGGGTCAGGTCAGCGGATGAACCCTCCCTCCTAGGTGCGCTGCGGGTGGGCGATGAGGTGTCCTGCCAGGCTGTCCGCTCACCGTGACGCAGAGTCTGGGACTTCGGGCTCTGCCTGATGTGGTCCCCGAAGTGTCTCCTTGTTCCGGCGCCGAATGCTGTGCCTGGAAACGCCTGGGCAGGGCTTGATTTGCCGGTTTTTGAGCTTCAGTTCATCCGCGGGTCGGGGTGTTCACAGATGGGCAGCCATCTTGGAATCCTTGAAGCTGATACATTTTTAAGTCATATACTCCTGTAGCAATTTACCACTTAGTTGTACACAATTTTTAATCGTTATTGTAATCTACCGTTATAAGGTTCCATTGATGATAATACCACATACTAAGTCTCTTCCCCCTGAGTTTTGGCATGGGTCAATAGAGAGGGTGGGCATACAACTACTTGGTGAAACGTCTATATTTTTGTTAGGGCATTAATGGACTCTATTAATGGTAAAAGTATTTAATTAACACATGAAGGCACAGTGTAAACATTTTATTGAGGTGTGGGGCAAATACCGAATATCAAAGCCTTACGTTGTTCCTTTGTCTTTAGTTAAGATCTGAACATTTCAGTGTTGGGATATTCTTCACCCAAACCAGAGTACAGAAACCACTGATATCAGATTACAAGAAATTGAACGCTGCCTACCGATGCGCATCATTGTACCACTCCATGCTTAAATCTGTTGACTTGTCCTTAATACTGTTACGTCTTAACATTATGCAGAGACGGTTAAGTGCTGGCTCAAGCATTTAGATCCATGGGTTTTTGTCTGTGTGTGTCTCTGTAAGTGAAAGGAGAATGCCCTCATGAGATCCCATGATTGCTGTACCTAGGGACTCATCTAGAGGAGAAGGTGGATGCAGTTTCCCTAACTCCCACCCACTCACCGCCGTCATACTGAAGGGCCTTATATGGGACCCCTCTTGTTATGTTTATACCGCATCGAGTGTACGAGAGACGATATGCACTCGGACAACCATATCAAATGTATCCTCGCACTGAGAGAGTGGAAGGATATCGTCACGCACCATTGGACATCATGTAGTGCTCAGTGAAATCTGACATGGACAGAGAGATGTCATGAAGAAGATATACAAGGACATACTGAAAGTGACGATGTAACTGAAGTGACAAGAAGTGACAAAACATGAACACAATGATAAAATAAGTGTAAATACGCAGTAATGCAATATAGATGAGACATATGAACATATAGAAGCTTGCTATAGAGGAACATATAATATGGCAAGGACGGCCAAGGTGGGAAAATGGACAGCTTGTGTAAAGATTCAATCTAGCACCTCAGAAACAGACCAGGGGTGCAGAGTCGGGGGACGTTGGAGAATTATCAGACGGATAAGGCATGGACATGAGACACATTTCACTTAGATTAAAGAAGAAAAAAAACATTGGCAAGAGCCAAGTATTGAACAATTAACAATGGATAAAGCTCCTACAAGATGGAGTGAGAACGTGTCTAGAGGCCAAGAGGCGCAATGACATCCTGCATAATTGAAAGAAATAGCAGTAAATAAGAAGTCGAAATGGACAAATTCGTTGTCTCTTCACACTAATTCAGAAGTCGAAAACAGGGGCTATTCATTAAGCTGTGGGTGAAGATAGTGCTGTGCTTACACTCCCTTGAATGTCCCAGACCTGAGAGCGAGCTAGAAGGTCAACTATAGATGGGAAACTGTGGCGCATGGTCAGACTGATGAGAGGTGATGGACTAATTGGGAAAGTGGGGAGTAATCCGAAAGTCCAAGTTTTGGTGGGAATGCCAACCAATCAGTGGCTCTATGGGGCAACCTTCTATACAATGTTGCATAGACCATTCTGCTGCCATTTTTCCGCTACAATCAGTATTATATGTATTTAGAGGTAGTTCAAGGTGTGCCTTACAGATAAGAAACAGTCAATGAAGGACTAAAGCATATGTATTCTATAAGTAGATATGTTCCCCTAACCAATACCTCCCGTCAATAGGTTTTAGTTTGCCACGTAGGATGACGTCCTAGATGACTCATATTGGGGTATAACACCTTTGTGTAATGGTGTAATGAAGTTGGTGTGTGAGTGTGCAAGCATCAGTCTGATGCCTGCCAGTTTGCCCTGCGTTATTAAATTGAGAATAAAGTAGTACTTTGCCATATTCTCTGAGTCTGTCTGGTTATTTGGTCTGTTAATTCCATGTAGCACAAGAGACGCTTGAAGGTGATAGAACACATTCACTTCTTAGATGGCCTCCCCAAAAGGACATTGTAGGTCTGGAGTTGCTTGAGTTCCAATGAAGAAGCAACGTGGCTTAGCAGTTTGGGAGGGCTGGTCTGCTTCCTTTAGGGACAAAGACAACATTGAGGTGCATACTGTTGGTTCCCTTCTGGCATTGCAGGGATGAGTTACGGAAATATTAAATATAACTCTATGCCAAATAATTCCCAGTGTTTAAGAAGTATTAGCTCTCGCATGTCCAGCCATCAATTCTTGGTTATTTCTATGCCTAATGTTTGGGCCCTAGGACAAGAATTCTGTCCCTCATATACCCATGGTCTGAAGGGATATGTCCAGCTTATCTCCCCTTGTAAAATGTGCCATGCAACCTTTAGAGACCAGTCTACTCTGGTAATGTCTGCTGATTGGGTAAGAGAACACACAGTTTCCATGCAGCGTCATTCTGTCACACGTGCATTCGCTAGAGTGGAAAAATCTGATCTGGAAAGAGTTTGTATTCAGCAAGTCTTGCAAATGTGTTCTTGATTTGATAGGCCTCAATGGAACTGCAGAGTTTGATCAAGTGTGGATGATACTTTTCCCCATTAATAACGGAGTTCTTTTAACAAACTCTTTCATTTGTTTTTGCCTGTAGTACAATTAGCGACATATCTGTCCTGAAGCTGAAGGTTGACAAGTGTTCTCGCCAGGACACCCTCTTCATGAAAAAGGTAAAAGGCCATTGCTTGAGTATTCACTGAGTACATCCTGTACTGCCAAAAAAAGTCAACCATTTTATAAATCAGATGGTTTAACATCTCATTTTTGCAATCAGCTCCTAGTTACCACACGCATTGTTCAGGGAAACCTTAAATTCCTTTCCTAAAGGACCCAACGTTTAGACAGAATAGACTTTTCTAGTACCCTGTACAAATGACTCCCCAAAGAATTGTGCTTTATTTGTAATTTAGACAGCCCCAAAGTTTGAGAAAAAGGACAGCAACATGCTATATAACTGTGGCATAAATGAATGAATTAATCCAATAATTTCAGTGCACGTTCACCAACTAGTGTCGGCCTGTTTGTGTGTGTTTATTTTTTACATCTGTGTGTTTGCAGCATCAGCAGAATAGCAGATTGAAGATTGCGGTAGAGGCCTAGATTCAATGAAACTGGCATGTTTATCGTAACAATGCGTGCCGCTTTACAACCAATTCATTTGCCGCTAGTAGCCAGTGAAGACTAAATACGATGGAGGAATTCTGAGCGCTTCAGTGATTTTTGGCTAATTTACGCACCCTTTGCATTTCAGAGGCTTTGGATCCTATTGATGTTTTTCCTGGTAATGCTCATATATAGCATTTTCATATAGTCAATTCTACACAGAACTAGCCCCAGCCACCACCAAAGATGCCTCGTGCACCCTTTGTGGAAAGGTTCAGGGGTTTGTTTGTTTGTTTTGCTTTCAGGTGGAAATAGGCTGCCTGCACTACTCAGCTCATTTGTGTCTTCAGTCTTAGAAATCCCACTATCCTTACAAGACCAGAGGGGTTCAAGCTTCAAATGAAAACTGAAGAAAGAACTTACTAAAGAAAGTGGTTGATGGTGGGAAACAGGGGCTGCTTGGACCAACCCCCCAGGTCTGCATCCTTAACATGTTATGGGTGGATTTCCATCCTCTATCCATGCCTTAAAGACAACAGACCAGGAATGCAAACTCTATGATTGCAGCGATTGGTAAAATATGATTCCCTCGCCATCCAGGATGGACTGCCAATTTGTGTTTCTGGTCCACCTGTCGGGGGGGAAATTCTGCCGGGGTCGGCCGGGCCGTCCGTAGACCTCCGGGCAGGGAGGCCCCAACTCCTCCCGTATATCCCAAAAGAGATAGAGTATGAGACACACGCAAGAAGCAAGGTGACTCTGCTGTTTATTAGACAAAACGGCAGGGATGGGTCAAGGATCGTACGCGTCCGTCCTTACACACACACAATCGTGGGGCTCGCAGGCCCTTTTTACCTTAGTATGACGCGCTACTTGCATCACCTTAGAAAGTTTAGCAAAAAACCTATTTCCACTCTGGATTGGTTACTCGAGTGGTAGGGTTAGTATAGCATACATATAGAGAACGGTGTTAGTGGTTGAGGGTTAGTCAGGTGATATACTTGGGCTGTCCCGGGGGGGCGTGGCTAACCGCCATGTGAAGAGGACGTGCTCTGGGTGCGCTCCGTCCGATGCGACCAACATAAGCTGTTTTTCCTACTTAAATGTGAACCCCTGAAGCCTGCACTCCTTCTCATCGAACGCTGCTACCATCCTGCACCCGCTGGCTGTTTTTCCAAGCCCGGAGGCACCCTATGAAGAAAGAGCTGCCGCACGGAAAATCGCCGCCCACCAAAGCCAAAATGGCGGCTCCCTCGCGCTGAGATACGCGGCAGCCCTTACACCAGAGCCGCGCCCGGACCGCGGCGCCGCGCTAGCTGAGCTGATCGGATACGGTGCCTACGATCCTGCCTGACCTGGATGCCCGGCCGAGAGAGGAAGCCCTTCAGCCGCGTGCATTGCCTCCAGTGCCGCTGACGGAGTCCCGAGCGGCCTACCCGCCCTGCTCCTCCTCATCAACCCGTACGGGGCCCGGAGCCCCGATACTGCACCTGACCAGCGGAGGGCACACGCGACTCGACACGCGAGCGGAGATCGAAGGGCGGCGCGGCCTGGGTGCTGCACGCAGCCTGCCGAGAGCGGAGCCCCTGGAGTGGTGGCCGGAGAGAAGAACGGAAGGCCCGGGCGTCGCTGAGCCCACGAGGTGAGCCGGGGGAAGACCTGCATTCCCCCACCCCCTTTGCCCACCATATCCTCTGGAACCCCGAGGCGTAACACCCCGAACGGCTCCATCCGCCCCGGGCCCACGCTAGCGTAGACAAGATCCGCCAGGCCCTCCGCCATGTCCACCAAAGGAGCCAGGTCCAAACAGCGCCAAACCACCATAGATACCTTCACTGCTGGGGGCCCCATCGCTTCCGAAACCTCTAGCGGCACAACCTTGGACGCACAACCCGACCTCCCGGGAACGGCCACTGAACCTAGCAATGCCCAAATCCTTGAGGCCATTAAATTGTTCCAGACCACCATGGAGCAAAAAATTGACGCGGTGGCCATAGATCTGGGCCTCCTACGCCAGGACGTCCGCTCCTTAGCCGACAGGACTGATACACTTGAGGCTCAAGTGCGCGAAAATACAGAAACCAAAGTGGAGCTCCTCAGAGATGTTGACGAACTGCGGCAAAGAGTGAAGAACTTGGAGGAAAGGGCCGAAGAGGCAGAAGGGAGGGCACGCCGAAATAACATCCGCCTCCTGGGCCTGCCGGAGGGCATTGAGGGATCCGACCCCACGAACTTCGTGGAGAACCTTATGCTACAGGAGATTGGCGCCGAGAAACTGTCCCAAGGCTTTACGATCGAGAGGGCCCATAGATCCCTCACCAAAAGACCCCCTCCTGGCACCCCACCCAGACCAGTAATAGCGAAGGTTCTTAATTACAGAGACCGGGAGACCATCCTGGCCTACTCGCGGTCGGGCGGCCAGATCCTCAGAGACTCGGCCAAAATATCCATCTACCCCGACTACACCTTCCAGGTCCAACTGAAGAGGGCTCAATTCATACATACCAAAGCTAGATTGAAGGCCGCCGGACTGCGCTACATGCTCCTCTATCCCTCTAGATTGAAAGTAATACGCAACAACAAAGCCCACCTATTCGACACTCCGTCTGAGGCCCGCGACTGGATGGATAGGGAACAGATCCCCGACATAGAGGCGAAGGGGCGACGACCGCGCTGAGCCACACCACGCTGGCGGCGCTGGGCCCGAGGACCCCCATGGTCCCCTCCACGCAAGTGCCAGCTTGTCACAGCTGAACAGATCCTTAGCAGCGAGGCACCAGAGTCGAACACTCTTCCACCCCCGGAATCTTTTCCTGTTTTTTTTTTTTGGGTATACCCATACCCGCCCGTAGGGCACCAGGCGACCAATGCACGGTCTAATGGAGCAGAAACGGGATAGTCATGACGGGGGATACCTCGCTCGACTTGTTATTAGTTTGAGTTGTTTAAAGTTACGGGGGGGAGGGAATATGGGAGTTGGCACGAAGGTTAGGTGCCGGGGAAGGGAAACCACTAGACCACTGACGTCCAGAATACATAACCCGAGGACCACTCAGCCCCTAAGCCAGGCGACACCCAAGCCACTGAGTGGGGGAACAAGAGGCAGTTGCTTCACAGTTATGTACCCTTATCTAAGAGCGCTTAGACCACTGACATCCCCTACATGCTTCTTGCCGCTGACACGGCCCCTACCTGCACCCCCAAACAGACGCTATACCCCCTATTACCCATGGCTGCCACGATAAAAATCATCACGTGGAACGTCAGGGGCATGAATAGCTATGTGAAACAACGTCGCGTCCACGCATACTTGAAAAGGTGCAAAGCCGGGATTGCCATGCTTCAGGAAACTCATCTCTCTGCTGATAAACTTAAAGCATTGGCCAAAACTTGGCGAGGAACCTTGATAGGATCCTCCTACTCCTCCTATGCAAGGGGAGTCTTGATATGGGTTGACCCAACCACCCCCTTCAGACTAATAAGCACAAAGACTGATGATGAAGGTAGGATGGCACTAGCGTATGGCACCATCGAAGGCAGAGAGGTATGCCTAATTAGCACCTATGCACCCAACCACGACGCTACCGCTTTCTTCCACTCCCTATACCCAAGGCTCAGCCCCTACAGGGACGGCGTCATGATTTGGGGAGGTGACCACAATTGCACCCTAGACCCTCTAAAAGATAGATCTGATGATAAACATACCCGCCCATCCCCCCCGGCCAAGATTCTGTCCAAACTGACTAACCAGCTGTTACTCCGAGACTTGTGGAGAGAACTGCACCCTGATCAGCGAGTTTTTTCCTTTTACTCCCCTCCCCATGCTGTCCACACGAGGCTGGACTACTTGTTTGTAAGCCAAGAACAGCAAGCTATGTTTAGCGACGCCCTCTACCTGCCCAGGGTCCTGTCTGACCATTCCCCGCTGCTGGCCACCTGGGAAGTGTTCCCGCCTAGACCCCCGATCCCCACTTGGAGGCTTAGAGCCGAAGCCCTCCATGACGCGACCCTTCGGGAACACGTAAGCGACTACACCGAGGAGTACTGGGAACGAAATTTGAATAGCGTCAGATACATGGGCACTGCATGGGAGGCATACAAGGTAGTCATAAGAGGGGAGATGATTGCGTCCATAGGAGGGGCCCGTAGATCCATCACATCCTCCCTGGAACGCTCGGAAGCGGAGCTGGGTGAATTGGAAAACAGGGCTGATTTAACCCCTGAACTCCTACAAAAAATAACCGACCTGAAGCAAACCTGTTTAACACACTGGGAATCCCTGGGTAAATTGAGTTATACTAAACACATTGAAAGAACCCACGCCCTAGGAGACAAACCCGGGAAACTCCTGGCTTGGTTGTATAAAAGTGAGACCCCCCGAGCTCCCATTTGCCAAATTCTTAAGCCGGATGGCACCACGGCACATACCCAAATTGAAATCAACTCAGTTTTTTCAGATTTCTATCATAATCTTTACTCCGAGACCCCGCCCGAGGCTGATACCAGCATTGAAGACATCTTAGACATCATTGAGCTGCCTAAATTAGACTCACAGATGGCCGAAACACTAGACGAGCCCATCACTCCCGACGAAGTAAAAGCAATCATTAGATCCCTCCCCTCTGGAAAAGCCCCTGGTACTGATGGCCTCCCCGGTGAGTTTTACAAAACTTACGAGGAAACTCTGGCTCCTCTGCTGACCCAAGTGTATAACGAAGCTTATGAGCGCGGCACCCTCCCCGACACCATGAGGGAAGCCGTTATCATCCCCCTTCTCAAGCCTGGCAAGGAAGGTACGGACTGCGGCTCCTATAGGCCCCTCTCCATGTTAAACGTTGACGGTAAAATCCTCACCTCTCTCCTAGCGAACAGATTGCGTAGGGTAATACCACACTTAATCCACCAGGACCAAACGGGCTATGTGCCCGGGCGCTCCATAACCGAGAACCTGCGGAGATTGCACCACGTTATATACAGCACGGAACTGAGGCCCCAGAAATACGCGGTCGCGTCATTAGACGCCACCAAAGCTTTCGATTCTGTGCGCTGGGAGTGGCTATATGCCACCATGATAAAAATGGGAATAGGACCTGTTTTCTTAAATTGGACTAAATTGATTTACACCAACCCATCTGCCAGGGTGCGGACCAACAAGACATACTCTGACTCGTGGTCTCTCCACAGGGGCACTCGCCAGGGATGTCCTCTCTCCCCGATGCTTTATATCATCGCCAGTGAACCCGTGGCCGCATACCTCAGACAGGAGTATGGCGATGGGGGCATTGAGATCGACGGGATAACTCATCTGGTCTCCATGTACGCTGACGATACCCTGCTATACTTACACAACCCCGAACACCTCTTGCCCTACATTCTTGAAACCCTAGAATGCTTCCAAATTCACACAGAAATCCGTATTAACAAAAGCAAGTCCTGCCTCTACCCGCTTGCTGCACTATACAGAGAAAACTTCAGATCCCTGCCCTCCTTAGATCTGCAATGGCAGTCGACCTCCTTCAAATACCTTGGAATCACTATACACCGTAACCCCCACACAGAACACATCCTCAACACAGTCAGAGCTAAAGATGCCCTAGCAAATTCCATGGACTTTTGGGGGAAGCTTCCGCTTTCCGTGGCCGGGAGAGCAGGTCTCCTCAAAATGGTAGCACTTCCACGCCTATTACACAACTTCACCAACGTGCCCTTCAACATCCCCCCTTCCTTCTTTAGAGACATCAATAAACTATGCAGGCAGTTCCTCTGGCAGGGGGGCAGGCACAGGGTAGCACTGGAAACACTTCAAAGACCCTACGAAAGAGGGGGTCTGAAAGTCCCCAATTTCGAACTATACTACCTTGCAAGCCAGCTAAGACATGTGATGCGATGGATGGCCGATGAGATCACCACAGATACCAGACTTCTCCAACCAGCTCTGACAGGCTTCCTACTCAGGGACCTACTCTGGGTCAAGGAGGACGCCCTAAGGCAGTACCCTTATCTGGTACAGCTCGGAACTCGGCTCTGGAGAAGGGCTTGCAGAACGTTGGGGTCCCCTGATCCGTACTCCCCACAGATCCCCATAGCAGCACTCATGACCCATCGCCCGTGGGGGCAACTGGAAACGCGAGCACAGTGGGAGCCCTGCGGGGTGGCCACCCTCGGAGACCTGGTTCAGGATCGGGTAATCCTAACATTCTCCGACCTGAGCGAGTCCTCGGAGCTACCTACAGGACAATTTCTGCTCCACAGAGCAGTGATCCAGGCCATGAAAGACAGATGGCCGGTGGCGACCATTCTTGCAGCGGAGGACGAGATTATTGAGACTATGTTGAACACCGCCGAGGGGGGCCACGAGACCTCACGGCTCTACGAAGCCTTAATGTTAGGCACGACCAGGAATGAGCTCAGGAGCAGAGGGAAGTGGGAGCACGAACTGGGCCGGGAATTTGACGACAAGGAATGGGAAGGAGTAACCCTTTATCACAAGAAAATCTCCAGAAACGCCCGTCTGCAACTTATCCAACTATACATTACCAACAGGGCTTACCTAACTCCGGAAACTATATCGTCTTTCAAGGGCGCAGCCATCCAGCTATGCCCTAAATGCAATGAGCCGAAGGCGGGAATGACTCACATGTTCTGGGATTGCCCAGCGATACGCTCCTTTTGGATGCAGGTGCGGGGAAGGGTGTCAAAAGCAGACATTGAACTGGACGTACATAGCCCTGTGGCCTGCATCCTGGGCAGGTGCAGCCGTGATCGCAAAAACAAACCCCTAAATAGACTCAAAGACTTAATTTATATCACGGCTAAAAGACGCATAGCCATGTGTTGGAAGAGCCCTAGAGGCCCGATTGAAGCACAATGGTGGAACGACCTCACTAAGTGGTTGGCAGCCGAGACCGGAGCGTGGGAAACCGCTATCCACGAACAGAGGCTGGACTCCAGTGAGGAATTACATCGCTGGGTGTCGCTGACCGTGCCATTACTCCACCTTGGAGCGGTGGATGACCCCTCAGTTGATCAGCCAGCCCTGACCTCTGAACTGGCTCGATATTGAACAGTGGAGTTGATCGGAGTCTTGGGGGGTGGGGTGGGGGTGGAGGGTGGTATGGGGGAAGTTATGGACGTGTAATGTATATGCAGTACCTGATATGTTCGTGGTCTATCAATCTGTTGAAAATCAATAAAGAAAGTTTAAAAAAAAAAAAAAAAAAAAAATACTTGGGCTGTCCCTTCAATTTGATTCATGAAAATTGTTACATGAAGACCTCTGAGGATTGGTCAATGTTAATGGCGTCAGTGATAAGAGCCCCATGTTCTGATTGGTCCGCTCGTGAGGCTCCCAGTCTGGGACTATCGCTGTTCCCAGCTCGCGGTGCACCTGTCATTTGCAACAATGTTTTACTATGGGTAGGTGTAAACAATGTGAGGATTTATTCATATGTTGGGAGGTCGACTACTCCCACTGCTGCAGATGTTCAATGAGTCTTTTAATTGTATATCTGCCTGTGTCTTGAAACGTGGGATTCAGGCGTCTCCTTCCTCCTGGGCTTGGCATCCTGTCAGGTTTGGCTTTGTCACGTGAGGTGGGACCGTGTTTGAGGCAAAATTCAGCACAATTAATATTGTTTTTCCCACTGTGTGCCTGGTTTATCTTGCAGGTGCGACCTTGGCGTCGGCTTGCGGCGTGCGAGATTGCAACATCGTGCCCTTGGCGGTGTGCTTTCGCCGGGCTCATTCTGCAGGGTCAGCAACCGAGCTCTTGCTCATTCAATGTTCATGGAAGCTTTTGCTTGCGGCCTACTTGGGCCTGGTGCATAGGTGGAACCGTTTGATGCAGAGCGCTTTAGGTTACGGTATCATATTGCTCTATCCTCAGTATCGTGTCTCCGTTATATTCTTCATTATGGTACATGGTTCTTAGAAGAAGCGCGAGCAAGCCTTTTTAGATAAGTTCATTATGCGTCTTACGTTTCTGCATTTTGAGAGCCTATGTGGAAAATAATAAAGATGCACGTCCGTGGGTATGTCTGTCGCCTACGTCATAGCACTGAGTATGTTCTTCGTGTGGATTGGTGTGGGAGTGTCCGGTGTGCATGTTTGCACAGGTGTGCTGACCGTTGGCTAGGTCGTCATGGCATCTCTAACGACGTGTAGGTTTAGTCGAGTTGATCCATGCCGCAGGTGTCGGCATGGGCAGGGCGGGCTGCTGGGCAGGTAGGTGGGCACATCCGTATGTTCCTGTACCAGGGTATTTGGTCGTCTGGTAGATAGGCAAACTCCTCTCGTGGCGGGTGTCTGGCCGTGATCCTCTAGGCCAAGCGCGAGAGGGGAAGGGCGGGAGCCTGTTCTTCCATTCTCCCACTTCAGTCCCCCCTCTGGTCGACTTGTCGACCACAAACATATCCTTTTCTTTATCTCCTCTCACTCTCCATATTTTAGTTATTCCTCCCAAATGTCCATAGTGGTTAACATGGTCTTCAAATGACCAATACATATATGCACAGGTTCCTCCAGGAGTGCAGTATACCCATTTCCCTATGTAGCTCCTTGGGTTTCTTGGGTTTTCGAGCTTCACAGATGGTGGGTCCAGGTGGTTGGTGATGATCTGGTTGCGCAACTTCTCTCTCTCTTTTATGATTGTGCCTGTGTGTTGGCCGTCATCTGTTGTCATCAAGAGGTGCATACCAACCATTTCGATCATCTCGTCTGTGGTGCGTGCCTTCCGGGCCTTCCAAAATCTTATTATGATCAGTGTAGCTCCAGCCAAAATAGTACATCCAACTATAATCTTCAGTCCATCTGACAGCCAAGATGGCATCCAGGACCATAATATTGAAAACCAGCTCTCATCCTTTTTCACACCTTTACTTTCATCCATCATTTTTGAGTGCATCTGGGCCAATTGTAAAACTGCTTCTGTCAGTGTACCATTGTCAGCATCGTTGGCAGGGTTGAATGTGCAGCATGATTGTCCTATCTTAGCGCAAACTCCTCCTTCCATTGCTGTGAGGAGGTCCAGTACATATCTGTTCTGAAGTGCTACCATTCTCACAGCTCGCAGTTCCTCTTTTATTGCGTTGAATCCATTTACTGTAGAATTAATAGTCATCATTAGTTCCCATCGAGTTATCTGGAGCCATTTTGCGTTTGCGTAAGCCTGTAGTCCTGGATGTATTATTGAGGAGAAGAACATTGCTGCTCTGCTGAATAGTCTGTGGTCTGGTGGAATTGAAGTGAGTGCTGTTTCCGACCTTCCCCATAGGTAATTTCCTGTCGGAGGTTCTCCTTGTCTTTTCTTTCTATTCAGGACAGTATTATTGCCGTCGGTTTTGCTCTCTGGCCCCTTCTGAGGTTGTACAGATCTCTTCTTCCTCTTGTTCCCTTCATCCATTTTGGGTAAGTTCGCCACATTGACATGTTTCTGGGGTACCACTAGTGATGGTACATTAACGTGCACCATTGTGCATATACCATTCCACAGAGGGGGCAGTGTGTGGTATGCCTTTTTTCCACAGGCCCAGTAATGGTCCATTACTACTGCTGTTCCTGCTCCCCCCCTCAGGTAACTCCATCACGCTTTCACAGTTGGTGTTGTATCCTACGTCCACCTCCCCTTTATGTTGGTAGCATACCTTAGGCGCAGTCAGCGGCAGTATTGTTATTGGGTCTTCATCCTTCTCCATCCACGTGAGCATGGGTACGTACTTGACCCAAGTCATCCAACATCTATGGTTGTGTCCATCAATAGTTGAAATATTTTCTCTTGTTACCATGTTGCTGCCAACCACTCCTATGTCCCATTTGTTGTTCATGTACACCTTCCCTGTTATTATCACAAGTGGTCTTTCCCAACATCCGTTTTTACCAGGGACTTCAGTGGCGTACCAATCACATGGTAGGTACTGTAGTGTTACTTTCTTTGTTTCTCCTTTTTCAGGACCACTTGTTATGTATCTGAATCCTTCAGCATGTAAACTGCTCTTGTGGTAACTCAAATAAGTCTTGAGGAAGTTGTTTTCATATGGATATGTATCTCGTGTTTTCCACACCAGTTGCACCACTGTCCCTTGAAATCTTCCTTTCGTCTGGAACAGTGGCAGGTATATTATACATCGTGCTATTTTTTCATCTATCTCCGTGGCAACAAATGTTCGAGAAGCGCTCATGGCGTATGGGATTAATGAGCAAACGTAGCAGCTGTCTTCTGTTGTCTGCTTACCTATGTGGGTCATGTGTTGGTACCATATGTTGTTTGAGATGTGTGCTGAATCTTGTATGTAGTTGTCAATACCTTTATTATATGAGTATGTGCTGCGTTTAACTCTGTTGTCCTTGTGTGGGATTTTACTAGTACCACCTGACGTAACACCTGTTGCAGCTGGGGGTGGGGGTGGGGGTGTATTAGGTTTTGGTACAGCAATAATATTGATAGCATAGCTGTACTGCCATACAGAGGCAGCCAAGAACCCGGTGGTCATTAAAATCCCTATCAATTTTATTACAGATGCTAATTTCACCGGCATTTTGCTCTTACCTTGCTGCAGTCCGGCAGCTTATTCTTGCGACGTTACAGTTGCCCGCCTGAAAATTCTTAATATGCTTGTTATTAGTGTTAGTTGTCGTTTTTAAGCTCTCCCTATAAAGTAGTCATTCAGTGTCCAGGTGAAGAGCTGTTCCCACGCCAATCTAAGCGATCTATCTCTTAGGGCAGGCAAGTATGGTTGGAGGTGGGGCATTGAATGTTCTATGGCCAAGAGGAATGCTGTGTAGTAGACACGTACCCTCCTTCTTTTCAGGTACGTTGGCCTTTTTATTTCATATACAAATTGGTGTGACAATTCTTCCAGGTAATTATCGTCTGAGGGTACCATCTACTCCTGGGCAGTGAATTGGTTAGTTATCTACTTTCTTAGTAGTACAATAATACGCTGTACCTGCATGTGCGAGAGAAAAGAAAGAGAACATTCAGGTGTTTACATGTGTCTATGTGCAAGACAATGTCCTTCAGTTCAGTTATTACTACAGTGGGTAGGGGGTCAATGGGCAGAGGGTTTGGGGCTCAACTGGCGGAAGTCTCTTTACTCTTTAATCGTGTAACCATGGGGTGGGCGGTATGGGGATCACCCCTTTCTTTTCTAGTAGTTGTCTCTGGGGAATCTGAGGGGTGGCAGGGTATGGGGACACTTAGGCCGTTAGTTGTGGTAGAAGTCTCTTCCTCCGTTGGTGACGCTGTTGTTGTTCTTCCAGTGGCCATGTCGGTGGCGCTGGGGCGGGTCTGGAGTTTGTAGATCTTTACGTCGTGTAGGTGGTTCCAGGCACGTTTGTCCTGTAGCTTTACTGCTCTCGTTGATACCTCCTCTACCAGATGGGGGCCAGTGAAGCGTGGGCTGTTCCACTTTCTGTTGAAATTGCGAAGTAGTACGTGGTCACCTTTAGCAACTTTGCACAGTCTTTCCTTTTCCAATTCTTTATCCGCGTCTTCTTGTTGATCGCTGTTAGACCCGCCCCGCGTGTGCTCGAGCTGTTGAGACACAAACACTACACTAATAATCAAAGAAGACACATATTGGTACATTTCATCACCAAGGACATTTGCAGTACTCTCGTGGTCGGTAAATGCTCTTGATGTTGGCGTTAGGGGAAGGCGCATTTGACGTCCGGTAACCACCTCGTGAGGGGTGAGGTGGTGGTCGGAACCATGTCTATTCCTTAGCTCAAATAGGGCTAGTGGAAGGCAATACAACCAACTCTTCTTTGTTGTTTGCTGTATTTTTGCAATTGCCTCCTTTAATAGGCCATTCAGGCGTTCACATATACCGTTGGCCTGTGGGTGGTATGCACATGCAAATTTATGCTTGATGTTCAGTAAGGATGTGATGTGCTGGAACATTTCGTTTGCGAAATGTGGGCCATTATCTGACCGCAGTACCTCGCACACTCCCCACCTGGGGAAGACCTCCCTCACTAGGAATTTAGCTGCTCTGAATTCATCTGGGTGTGAACAGGGCCCTGCTTCAATCCACCTCGAGAATGGGCATACTACTACAATCATATACCTATTTCCTTGACATACGTTGATCATATCAACATAGTCAATATGGAGATGTCGGAAGGGTCCCTCTGGCCGGGGTATAGTACCTCTTATCACCTTCAGAGTGTGACCGGCCGTAAACTGTTGACATGTGAGACAATTGCTGATAAAATTTGACACATGAGAATTTAACTCGGGGCAGAACCAGTCTTCCCTAATTCGTGCTGCAATTACTTCCTTGCCTGTGTGGGCTGGGTGGTGTAGTTGGCTCAGGGAGGTGTTCAATAGTGCCAGTGGTATTACAATCTTTCCAGTGTCACCCTGGCGCCATAGTGCGTCAGTTGGTGACATTGTGCATCCTCTTTTTACCCATATTTCTTTTTCTGCCATTGGTGCAGCCGCTTGTAGCTCCATTATCTGTGTGGCTGGGAGATGGGTGTACCCTTCTCTTATCAACATCTCCTTAGCCATTCCCCTCCCTCTCCCTCTCTTTGACTCTGGGGGGTTCCATATCTCACTAAAATATGCAGCATACTTCGCATGTGCGTCTGCTGCTGCATTCCCTTTTGAAATGTGGTCTTCACCATTGGTGTGTGCGGTGCATTTGACCAAAGCTAATTCTTGGGGGTCATTCATTGCTTCAATTAGTTCAGCCAATAGGAGGGCATGTTGCACTGGAGTGCCATCAGCTCTCCTAAACCCTCTTCTTCTCCATTTCGACAGCCCTGAGTGGACAGTGGACGTAACATATGCGCTGTCGGAATATATAGTCACTCGTTTGTCAAAGCTTTCCTTCAACGCCAAGATTAGTGCAATTAATTCTGCTGCTTGAGCGGAATAATGCTGTGGTAGTTGTACACATTTCATTGCCACACACACCGGTACCTCCATCATTTTTTACCACTGCTGCCCCAGTCCTCCTTATACCATCCCTTTGGTCGATAGCTGATGACCCATCAATGAACAGGAGCTCACCTCCCTCTAGTGCGTTCTCTTCAATCTTTCTAGTACGAGTACATTTCAGTTATTTGCGTACAATCGTGGGCATAATCTCCTTCCTCAATTACTTCTGCTAGGAACCTTGCAGGGTTGACCGTGCTACATCTAACAATTGATAGTTCAGCTCTGGATAAGATGATCTCATAACCTGATGCCCTTTGCGTGGTTAGGGTGGACTTAGATTTATTCAATATTGCAAATAGTGCATGTTCCACAAACAGTGTAGTTGGGCACCCCATGGTGATTACTGATGCTTTCTCTACCGCAAAAGCAGCTGCGGCGAGACCTTGTTCGCAAGGGAAATGACCTAACATCACAGGATCTAAGTGGCCGCTGTAAAATGCTACTGGTTTGTAGCCCATGCTTGTTTTTTGAGCCAACACTGCTTTCATTACTGCTGAGTCGCAATGTGAAAATATAAAGAATTGTCGCTCATAGTCTGGGGTTGCCAGTACCGGAGCAGTTGATATCGCATCTTTCAGTTCATCAAAAGCCTCTTTCATTTCCATTGTCCACCCCAACTGTTTCTCCCCTTTATTAGCTTCCTTTAACGCCTCAAGCAGGGGTCCTATGTATGAGCTGTAATCAAATACCCATGCTCTACAGTAGTTGCACAGACCCAGGAACTGCTGCAGTTCCCTCACTGTTTGTGGCACTGGCGTTTTTGAAATGGCCTGTGCTCTTTGTGGTGCAATCTTTCTTCCATGTTGGGATATGAGCTGACCAATGTAAAGTACCTGTTCTTGACAGTACTGTAACTTTTCCATGTCTACCTTGTAACCTTTTTCAGCCAATATTGTTAGCATCTTTAATGAGTCCTCTCTGCATGTTCTTTCGTTTGTACTGCAAATTATTATGTCGTCGACATACTGCAACACTGTGCTTTCCACTTCAATGTTACCCAAATCCATCTGTATTACTCTGTTGAAGATTGAGGGTGATTCGCAGTACCCTTGTGGCAATCTGGTGTGTTTCCACTTTGTGTTTCTGTAAGTGAAGCTTGTCAGATCTTGTGAGTCTGGGTGCAATGGTATTGAGAAAAAAGCATTTTTAAGGTCGATCACTGTAAATCGTGATGCTTCTGCTGGAATGCCACACAATATTGTGGCCGGGTTTGCGGCTATGGGGTATTCTGCTTCTACTATGTTGTTCAAGGGCCTGAGATCCTGTATGAAGCGCCAAGACCCCTCTCTAGCCTTGCGCACTGGGTATACAGCCGTGTTACGTGGTGATTCTGAGGGGACCAATATGCCATTATCTATAAGGGCCGTTATGGTTTCATATATGCCCTCATCTGCCTCTTTTGATAGTGGGTACTGTTTCACTCTGGGGAGTATTGCACCTTTTTTCAATTTTATCCTTACTCCCCCTATACTTTTTATGCACCCCACGTCATAGGGGCTAGTAGTCCATAATGATGTGGGTACTTTTGTCATATCCTCCTCAAAGAAGGGAACTGGGGTGGATTTGGGTGCCTCAAGTGCCATTGCAATTTTCTGTGCCACTTGTTTGTATGCCACTCTTAGCCATATTTCCACACTCATCATAAACACCATTTCACCTTCCTCCTTTTCTTCTGAGAACAGCTCCTCATCTGACACCTGGGTGAGTCTACATCCTTCTGCTAGTGCTATCACTGCCCTCCATGCTCTTCCTTCTCTGTCTTGGGCATGTACCGCAATGTAATCAGCTGTTGCTATAATGCTCTCAATGTCCACTGGAACCACCTTTCCTTCTGGTTCATTGACTGGTGTTTCTGGTCTGAACAAATAGGCTGCTGGCCTCCTCCAGATCTTTCCCTCTATCCCTGGCATCAAAGCAAATGCCATGTCTGTCCCGTACTGGAATAGTTCGCCATCTACTGGCTCAGCCCTAATCGCTGTCTGTCCGCAGTATGCTTGCATAATCTGTCGTGCTGTGAGCATGTTAATTCCTGGAGTAGAGCAAATTATGCCGTCCTCCGTAAAGGAGATCGTCATATTCAACCTGTTCATGATGTCTCTCCCCAGTATATTTACTGGTGAGGCACTATAATATAAAAGTGGTACTGACATGTCATAATCTCCTATAGATAAGGGAATATTATCAGTAAAAGGAACCAACCCTCTAGCCCCAGAGAATCCTTGGGTGTTCATGGCTTCGCCCGACATCTTAAATTTCCCTTCCCTTATGCAAGACCGGGTCGCCCCGGTGACAACAAGGAATGATAATTTTTTGTCACCTATCGTTACCTCTATGCGTGGTTCCTCCGCACTATTAGGTGTTACCGACAGGATGGGACACACCAAGGCCGTCTGTGGGCTGTCCTATTGAGGGTACAACGATTGACCATTTCCTGTGTAAGGGTTGTGTCCCAGGACCGTCACCCTACCCAGTTGTGTTTGTTGTGCTTGGGGTTGTTGTGTTATCGCTACCTGTTGTTGTGGCAGTGAATATGTCTGTGGCTGTTGTTGTGTTGTTAGTTGTTGCTGTTCATTTCCCTGTTGCAAAGTCTGCTGTTGCTGTATGCCCTGCTGTTCCTGTGTGGGCCTTGGTTGTCCCTGTTCGCTCCATGATGGTGTTCCTGGTCTTACTCTACACGTGCGTGACATGTGCCCTACTAATCCACAACTCCAACACACCGGTGGTTCCCTACTCTGCCATGGAAAGCTTCCTGTGTTGTCCTGGTATACTGGTTGCCCGGTGGGGTAGGAATTTCTAAGTCCTCCCACCTGCTGTTGTGTGTTATATCCGTATCCTCTCCCTCTCATAATTCCTCCTCTTCCCCTGTTGTAATTATAATACCCAGCTCCTGGCATTGAGTATCCTCCTCCCATGTTGGTCGTGTATGGTTGGAGTGGCGGCACCTGTTGTGTTATAGTCTGTGAGGGTGGTATTTGGGAGGGATCTTGTGCAGCCACTACTTGTGTGGGGCTTTGGGTCATTGTTGTAGGTGTAGTTATTAGTGCCCCTTCCATTGTGTATCTAGTAAGTTTTTTCTGTACTAGTTTAGCCTCTTCCGTTTTCCTGTCCTCTTCCTTTTGTTTCATTTTTCCTTGCCATGTCCTGCAATGATGCACTATTGTCAGTTGTATTTCTGGCCATGCTTTTGCTTCCATTCCCACTACTTTCTTCAGTTGTTTCTGAACTCCTTCTGGGAGCCCTTGTACTAGTATATGATAAAATATTGCTGGTGTTTTGTCCCATTGTTCTCTAGTTTCCATGCGCCACTTCTCTTGGATTTCCTGGATATAATCAACAGGATCTTCGTTCTCACACATCTTGCGTGAGGTAATTGCTCCTATGTCGGATGTGTCTGGGTACTGTACCCTCAGTGCCTGCCATAGTGCATGTCTGCAGTTTGCGAATGGTGCCCCATCGTGCGATGTGTTTGCTATTGTTACCCCAGGGAATCCCGCTCTCTTCCAAATGTCATCCGCTGCATCCCCTAATATCGATATTAGAAGGCCCTTTACATCTCCCACTGCCAGTTTCTGTCCTGCGGTGTGTTTTTCCATTTCATATATCCATTTACCCGCACCTCCACTTAATGATGGGAGCCTGCACTTTATATTTTCTTTGTCTGTATGCTTCCAAGGGACGTACTGTGGTCTAACCCCTCCCCTCTCCAGAAGTGGCATTAAGTTGTGTCTCCTTTTACCCCTTGGGTTCCATAAAATCGAGTCCTCACACCCCTCCTCTTCTTCCCTCTCTCCTACATCGTCAATTTCGTCCGTATTTCCCCTGCTCGTAACTCTTTCTTCTCCATCTTTTCCCCTTCTTCCATCATTTCTTGTATTTAATGTGGGCGTGTGTATTCGTCCTTCCTGCCTGCGTCTAGGGAGGTCTCTAAGCCTACCTGCATAGGGTGTCAGTTCGTTTGTGAAGGGCGCGAGTTTGATTGTACGTAATGAGCGTGAGGTGGTTGAGCATGTAGGGTGGGATGGGAGAGGGTGTGATGGTGACGGTGTGGCTTCATGTGTCTGTCTTTCCGCTATTCCTTGCTCTTCCTCCTCACTTCTCTCCAGTTCATCCTTTCTCCTACAGATCCATGGTGAGTCTGTATTGGTCCGGGTGGTGTATAGTTTATCTAGGCTTTCCCTTTCACTGTTTCTTCCTTCCTTCTCCATTCCTTCTTCTTCCTCACTACAAAAGTCATTCATAAATGGCAGCCCCCACTCTGTCTTTTTCCCCTTGATTTTTACTGTTTTTAAGTCTATTAGGTCCGGTTCTCCCTTTTCTCCTTTACCAACCGCTCCCCTTTGCGCTGATGTTGTTGCTACTTCTGTGTCTCTATATACATACCCCCTTACTTCACTCTCCCTTCTCCTATCTTCTCTTTCCCCTTCATTTCTCTCCTCCATCTCTCTACCAATTTCCTCCCTTTTCCTTTTTAATTCCTCCATTACTTCACTACTCACCTTTTCCAATATCCTTTCATCCTCTTTCTTCCTTTCCCATCTCACCCTCTCCCTTTCTAATATACTCTCTATCACCCTTCCTTCTTCGTATTTCTTAGTCGTTTCTGATAGTAATCTCTTCTTCCACATTGCCATTTCTTTTTCTTTCTCTTCTTCTTCCCTTTTCCTCTCTCGTAGCACTGCTCTTGATACCCTTTCTGCTGCTGCTTTTACCCTTTCAGCTTCTCTCCTTTGCTACTCAGTTCGTTCCCTTATTTTTTCCAATTCGTTCTTACCTTCTTTCCTTTCCCTCGCTCTCTCTCTTTCCTCCCTCTCGAGCTGTTTGATCAGTTCATTCTGCTCATCCCTTAACTCTGCTAGTCGTTCCTCCAAAATCTCTTCCTTTTGTCGTAACAGCTCTTCCCCTCTCATTCCACTCTCCCTGGTATTATCCTCGTCTATTTTCCTTACTACCTTCTTCTCTTCTCCTGTTAATGAACCTCATAATTTTAATAGTCTCTGCGCAGCTACCCACTCATCATGTCCTATTTCCACAGTTTGTTCTTCTCCAGTCCTCCCCTCCCCTGCTGGCATCTTCCTATGAGCCACATATGGTGGCAGGCTGTATGCCAGGTTCGAGTACCCCTCAGCCGCCCTTAACTGTCCTCTTTCTATTTCTCCTAATTCTCTTAAAGGGTACAACCCCCCTCCCTCTGTTTTCACTACCTTTGCTAGGGGTATATCGTTGCTCTGTTCCTTTTTTATTTCATTTTCTTTTGAGTTATTATTCTTTTCTCCTCCCTCTTGTCCGTTCCCCGTGTTCTTTGGGTCTTCACTCCCCTTTTTCCCATTCTCTCCTTCCTCCTTAATCTATTTTTCTTCCGGTATTTCCCCCACAGTGAACATTCCATTTGGTCCTGGTCGGGACCCTTGGAACATCCTCCATAAGTTAAACACCTCCACATGGTGTGTCAACTTCTTCCCTTTGTATGTATTATGCAGATGGTTTAATAGTGAATGTTGGGTATATGGATCGAAGCTACCATTAGGCGGCCATGGTGTTATCATTTTGTTGTCCGTCCCCTGTGTCCATTCTATGCTATACTTGATCAGTTTCTCCCTATGGGGTGACAGTGTTGTACATATGTGTTGTAGTGGGGTAGTGAGGGTGTTCCCCCACCCTCCTGATCCTGTCCCGTATGACATAGTAGCGCTTCACTTGTTATCCTTCCCCTATTTGGTAGCTATTATCTTACTAACACTTACAATACACAGCCTTATACCTTTACCTGGCCCCGTACATTTGGGGACTTGCGATAGTCCGCTAAGGAAAATTATTAAAATATAGTATTTACATTTGTATATTTTCTTCTTTCTTTCTTCCTTTACACAACACCCTTACGGCCCCCTGCGGCCGAGGCGCACGTAGCCCCCTGCGGCTGCGTACCCCTTGTGACGTTCTTATACAGTCGTCCTATTTTCATTTGCTCCTCCTCCTTCTTCTACACTTGCCGTGGCCGGCGTTCTCCGTGCGCAGCCACGTCCCCCGTTTCGCCTTTCCCCGATCAACTCATTACCGTTTATCTCCGTTTCCACTCCCTTACCACAGTTCTCTTCCCCACCACTCTCAGAAAGAAAGATGCCTTGTGCTCAGGATATTCTATGAAAGCCCTACTGGTGACGTCACCGATCTCTTGGAACTACTGGTAAGTTCTTCATATATTCTTTAAGTCCAAAATACACTTGCAATCTACCCCCGTTAACCTCACAGCTGTCTTCCTGTCACTCCTGGAACAAGGTAATCAATAATATAATCGGACTGCGCACGCTGCGTCGCCTCGCGTGGGATACGCCCCTCGACAGGAGGGCTTAACCAGCCAATTATCTTCCGTATTGGGCAACTAACTAGCTACCGCCTACAGGGAAACGTCATCTACCTATCGAGTTTCTTGCTCGAACAATAGGGATCCTCATCTACTCATTGATCAATAAATGCCAAATCGTAGGAAACCACACACACACACCCTTACACGTAGTCGCGACCTAGGCCAATCAGTGTCTACGAGCGGCCGCACGTGATGTTTTCATGCTCCACCCCCCTCTCTCGCGTAACGTAGCCGACTGCTCTCGCACTCGTTCGGCTACCATTCATTTCGTTGCCTACACTAAATTGTCAAACCTTCGCCGCGCACCTGTGCAACACCTCCCACCTCCCGTATTTAATTCCTCCCCCCTCCCTCACAATTTCACATTGCTTGTTGTGCGTGGCATGCTCACCAAGTTCTCTTGATGCGGGGCCGCTCGACTGCGTGCACCCCTCCAAGCGGCTCGCCACCTCCCCTCGTCTGGACCACGTCTGGACACTTGCCAACCGCGGGCGGGATACTTCTCAACCGGCTCCCGAAGGCCAATATCCGGATTGCGCTGTCCGGTCTTCTTGCAGTTCCGCGATGGTCCTGTAGTCCTCAGAAGGGGGCAACGGCAGAGGGGGCCGCGCCGCCGGGCCTCCTCGCAACGGGAGTACCTGGAAAAATAAAAAAAGCAGATCTTAAACAGATCCCAGCAGTGCCTCCAACTTGTCGGGGGGAAATTCTGCCGGGGTCGGCTGGGCCGTCCGTAGACCTCCGGGCAGGGAGGCCCCAACTCCTCCCATATATCCCAAAAGAGATAGAGTATGAGACACACGCAAGAAGCAAGGTGACTCTGCTGTTTATTAGACAAAACGGCAGGGATGGGTCAAGGATCATACGCGTCCGTCCTGACACACACACAATCGTGGGGCTCGCAGGCCCTTTTTACCTTAGTATGACGCGCTACTTGCGTCACCTTAGAAAGTTTAGCAAAAAACCTATTTCCACTCTGGATTGGTTACTCGAGTGGTAGGGTTAGTATAGCATACATATAGAGAACAGTGTTAGTGGTTGAGGGTTAGTCAGGTGATATACTTGGGCTGTCCCTTCAATTTGATACGTGAAAATTGTTACATGAAGACCTCTGAGGATTGGTCAATGTTAATGGCGTCAGTGATAAGAGCCCCATGTTCTGATTGGTCCGCTCGCGAGCCTCCCAGTCTGGGACTATCGCTGTTCCCAGCTCGCGGTGCACCTGTCATTTGCAACAATGTTTTACTATGGGTAGGTGTAAACAATGTGAGGATTTATTCATATGTTGGGAGGTCGACTACTCCCACTGCTGCAGATGTTCAATGAGTCTTTTAATTGTATCTGCCTGTGTCTTGAAACGTGGGATTCAGGCGTCTCCTTCCTCCTGGGCTTGGCATCCTGTCAGGTTTGGCTTTGTCACGTGAGGTGGGACCGTGTTTGAGGCAAAATTCAGCACAATTAATATTGTTTTGCCCACTGTGTGCCTGGTTTATCTTGCAGGTGCGACCTTGGCGTCGGCTTGCGGCGTGCGAGATTACAACATCGTGCCCTTGCCGGTGAGCTTTCACCGGGCTCATTCTGCAGGGTCAGCAACCGAGCTCTTGCTCATTCAATGTTCATGGAAGCTTTTGCTTGCGGCCTACTTGGGCCTGGTGCATAGGTGGAACCGTTTGATGCAGAGCGCTTTAGGTTACGGTATCATATTGCTCTATCCTCAGTATTGTGTCTCCGTTATATTCTTCATTATGGTACATGGTTCTTAGAAGAAGCGTGAGCAAGCCTTTTTAGATAAGTTCATTATGCGTCTTGCGTTTCTGCATTTTGAGAGCCTATGTGGAAAATAATAAAGATGCACGTCCGTGGGTATGTCTGTCGCCTACGTCATAGCACTGAGTATGTTCTTCGTGTGGATTGGTGTGGGAGTGTCCGGTGTGCATGTTTGCACAGGTGTGCTGACCGTTGGCTAGGTCGTCTTGGCATCTCTAACGACGTGTAGGTTTAGTCGAGTTGATCCATGCCACAGGTGTCGGCATGGGCAGGGCGGGCTGCTGGGCAGGTAGGTGGGCACATCCGTATGTTCCTGTACCAGGGTATTTGGTCGTCTGGTAGATAGGCAAACTCCTCTCGTGGCGGGTGTCTAGGCCGTGATCCTCTAGGCCAAGCGCGAGAGGGGAAGGGCGGGAGCCTGTTCTTCCATTCTCCAACTTCACACCGAAGCAACGTTTTTGGCATGCGTCACTTATACATATCACACTGAATCAATATGCAGAATTTACAATCAACATTACGGCAAGGTGTCACACCGATTCCATGAGAGGAAGGCAAGGACCAAGTAAATGTAACCAAATTGATTGCATATTGAGGCATTGTTGCCAACTACCAGAATCTCTGTAATCGGCAGATTTAATTTCTAGCAACTGGGTTCCATTCTACTGTCTATTGCCAGTAGATAATCAGCCAGTCGATTTTGCAGAACATGATCAAGGGAGGTGAGTTACATAATTGTTTGCGAATCACCTGCACGGTTAAAACATTTTAAATTGAAACGCTGTCTTACATAGACATTTAAAAACATAGGTTATTGTGAGAAGCCCTGCTGTCATCCACATGTAACACTCCTGAACTGGGAGCAGAAAGGTAGAATGCTTAAAAAACATGATCTTTCCTTGAGGAATGGTGATCTATATAGAATATAGGTTGAAGGTGTGAAAACCGCAGATGGGTCCATCAGCTATCATCTCTGTCCACCTGTTGTCTTAGGTCAACGACAGCAGCCACTAACAATGATTATTTTCCTTGGTGTGGTCAAAACCCAGATTGCTGATGTCTATTATTTTTCAGGAAAAATCAAATTTGGCACAAGACAATTTTTTTCTGAATTTTAGACAGAAAATTAAGATTTTATATCAGGTGATAAATTACTGAATTGTCAAGATGAAGATTATATTTGTTCAGGAGATGAAATCGTTGCTGACAATGATCCTGGCATCACCAGCCATCCAACAACTGAGGACAACCGTGCTCCTTTTCTTACACTGATGGCTCTGCCAAATCCTTTTGCTACACAAATGTATCCTCATTTCACTCCAACCCTCGCAAACTATATGTGACACCTTAGCAAAGCATGCCTTCTGATTGAATCTTTTAGCCCTCCTCCTCTTTTTGGTTACTGCTGTGGGAGTCTATCCAGATGAGGAATCTGTCGGAAGATGCAATCCAGCGAAGGAAAAAATGACTAATTGGTAATGTTCTTTCGACGGATTCTTCTCCCACAGATTCCACATCAGTCTCCCATCCTTCCCCACTTGTCTGCTTCTGAATGCTTCTTGTGGGGGAGTTTATAAAAGCAGTAAACAAAAAAAAGAAGGGACTGTGTGCAGGTTGCACAGATTGGACAATATTAATGACGCTTGGCTGCAAAGTTTGGCTGTTGTTTAAAAAAATATGTATTTGTTCCTCACAAAGTAAGGAATTCTATTTGTATGTATTTTCTTGGCTTGGGAACGGTTCGCCTCAGCAGCTCAGCATGGGAGGATAAACGTGAGAAATTGATTTGGGAGAGGTGTAGTATATACCGTCATTGTCATATCTGGGGCCAAGAGGTGCTGGAGCCGAGGAACACAAGAACTGGAGAGATGTTGTCAGGCTACACTGTGCCCCCCTGTCAGACTTTTCAGATTACAGCTGGCACTGGAGGGTATCTATCCATATGAGGAATCTGTGGGAGAAGAATCTATACACCATTACGGCTAATTAATAATTTTTTCTTTACCACTACCACCACACTAGTAATGAGGCCTTGCGTGTTACTTGAGGGCTCTGATGTACTGGAGAATTTTCAAACTGAGCCTTTTATTGGGTGCCATGCATGGATCCTTTTGCTGGACTCCTCCACATTTTATCAACCCTGCTCCTCCTCTAGTAGTGTTTATGGTAGCCAGAGTGTTAATTTTATGTCTCACGAATGTACCCTGATGTTTTAATGTATCCAGGCCCCCATTTTTCCTCTCGTCTTTTTTATGAACATATCCAGCATCAATGATTAAGCTTCTTTATATTGACCCCTTCAGCTGCTGCTAATAAGTGTAGTCTTGTTTTTCACCCTCCTCATCCGTATACTTTTTGCTGATCTTGAAACTGCACCAAAGCAGGCTTAATTTGAGGCCATATCTGGCCAAACGTTTGTAGCCCAACGTTCAGCCTCTCCTCCACGGATCATAACTTAAGGTTTCCTACCATTCAGCTTCAGGTAGATTTCCAGTATCCAGACAATTATGCAGGGTAACCATGTCTGAGAATGAATGAGTGTCTATTCTCAGAAAAAATGTAGATGTGTGCTCTTATATAGATGTTAAAAAGCAGATCCTCAAGGAAGATCCTTGATGGGCATAACATGGAAGAGAACATTTTCTGAATTAAAGATGGGGGGGTAATGCAAACAGTCAGCCAGAAAAGATGAAATCCAGTTCAAAGCTGTTACAATTAGGCCATGTTTACCAGGCAGCTGATCAGGGTATGACAGCCTAGACACTGTGTCTGGCAGCCGTCTGACAGAACAAGACAATCAGCACAAAGTTAAACCATTACTCTTATTTGAACCAATGAATAGGATGGATGCTCACTGATTGTGGTCATCTGACACATCCCAAAGGATCGTAGGAGGGCCGGACCAGTGAATGTGGGTGCACTAATGGAGAAGCAGTGAAGGAGATACAGAAAAAACGGTGGAGAATGTGGAAAGGCAAACCGAGTAGCAAAGATTCAGAAGATGTCAGAATAAATAAAATAAATGAACTGCCAGTGCTCTCTGTTCGTGGCGCACAACTGGGGACGGAACTCCAAAGAGCGGTTTTGCAGACTATGTAGGTTACATCACGTGTCTGATACAGTTAAACACGTTCTTACGGAGTGCATGAAATTGGGTCCAGTGTATATGTATAACTTGGGTAAGTTTGTACCTTTGTACGAGACCGTCAAAACTATAAACTTCTGGACATACTGTTTAAATGTACAATCTACGGCTGCCCCATTGGAAACATGTAAAAGAATGTTTAGATCCTAAGGTTCAAACTGTAAGACCCCCCTCCACCAACTGCATGATTAAAGCCTCTCTGCTGTATCAGAGTAATGGAAACCGGGAGACTTTACCCACTTGGCTAGCTACCGGTAGGATATGCACGTTTTTGGGAAGTTATGTATGTATGCATGATTGTTTGCTTGTCTGGACGGCTGTCTTGCTGTTTGTACGATACTGAGTTATTCATTGTTAACATTTATTATTAACATTGATACTGTTATGACAACTACTTTTATTTATCACTATGAACTCTTGAACCTACAGGGATCTTAGTGTTTTAGCTGACTGTTTTTAGCTTGATTGCAAATAATTAAATTTATGTTTGAAGTCAGATGCTCTAATATGATTTTCTTGTATGATGCTTTTAAATGATGAGGTCATGACGATTAAGTTGTTATGTTAAGTATGTAATGTTTATGTTTGTATCATCATTATTTGTGTAAAGCTCTTTGAGCTAAATCACAATAAAGATTATTATTATTATTAATAAAATAAACTAAAGGAAACACTCTAACAAAATGGTTCTGTCCCTTACACTTAAACATAGACAACTTAGCAAGGCAATATATGGCAGTTCAACATCAACAAATATAACAGTTAAATTCACTTCATAACAACTGTTTCTCCTTCTAATCTGGGTGACTTCCCTCTTCCCCAGATTCAAGCAGGATTTTGTTCAACAGTTCTAAAAAGGTTAAGGGAATCCTATATCGTAAAGTTCTACTTCAATTCTCTTTTGGTTCCAACATGATAACAAAAAGTTCCAACTTGTTTTCAAACAATAATTCACAAGAGTTGATTAAATTTTCCTCTATTTACTTGTAACAATGTTCGTGAAACAACGTCTGTTCAGCAACTCAGAATATCTTACTTGCTTTCAACCAAAAGGTCTTTGTCAGGATATGTCCGCACCAGTTCACAAAACCACTTTTTTGACAATATTAAATACTTCTGCAGCAGTTCACACAACACTTGTTTCAATGATAGTAATTTGTCAGAATGATTCTGCATTAATCCTCAAAAAACACTTTAGTGGTTTTTCAACTTCTTCAAAACTTTTTACCATTTCACAGTACTTGAATGGCTTCCACCTGGTCCACTCATCTGCCAGGCTTATTACAATAAGGTTATCTGCTCTGGTATACTCTCCTGCCAGAACAGATACAACTACTACAAGATTATCTGATCTGGTGTACTCTCCTGCCAGGCCAGAGTAAGCTTCTACTTGCAAGTACTTCTCTGGAAAGGTTTAACTCAAACATGTTAGCAATGTCTTTTGCTCCGCAACTTCAAATATAAGAAATACTTCAAAGGAAACGAGAATAAAACTGGTGCTGTTTCTTACACCTGTGTAATTGCCACACTCTCTGCAGTTTATGCTCCACTCCCTCTGAACACCTTCCTCCAGAAGGGCAGCCTTCCTGACACTCCTGTTCCTTCCACGTTCCACTAGCCAACTGCTGATATGGTTTCTGTTTCAATTTCACATTTTGTTGGCTTGGCAATATAGGTTTAAGCCCTTCTCTCTTAGGACCTCATTCTCATATGGACAATAGTTTTTATCAACACTGAAAACACCAGCTGCCTTCTTTTGGCTTTGGCAATTCTAGTTCTTTCTTATTTGCCTGTGTATGTTTCTCTTTTGGCTTTGGCAATCATGGTTTATCTTTTCTCTCATATGTATTGCCTCTTTTTGTTGTTGGCTGTTATTGTTCCCCAGAATGTCACAATCACTCTCTTCTGATATGATAATTAGATTCTTATTTTGCCATCTACTGCCTTTTAAATCGGCTTGGTTTACAACAGAAGAATCAACCTGCTTTATATTAGTTTGGTATTCAAAAATGTTCTTCTTCACTTGGTTTACTCTGTCTAACAAGGTTCTATGTCGAATGCTCCTAGAGTTGGCCAACAGGTGGTTGCAGAGTGCTCCGGGGTCACTGTTTAACAGTGAACTCACCGGGTCTGGCATACACGTCCGTTTGTCTCGCTCCCTCCAGGTCCTCAGCTTCAGTCTTTCTCCTCTGTGGTCTTCCGGGACTCATCCCTGTCACCAGCAGGGCCCACCTGGCTCCAACAACATGCCGGTGCTCGCCTGCCACTGGTGCTTGTCAGACGAGGGTGAAAATTATCAAAAGGTGTGCTTTCCACTGCACAACCTCTGCAATGATGGTCTTCAACATGAAATGCCCTCCCAGGACAGGCATCTACTTCACACACCACTGTGGTCCCTGTGGCTTTGCTCAGGCACAACCTCTGCATCTGCTGCCATGAGGAGGTAGGAAGACTACTCCACCTTCTACCTCTGCTCTGTCTCATGGCCTGCGCCTCAGGGTGCTATTTATGCCTCCCAGTCCTCCTCAGGTGTGGTCATTATTTCTAATTGACTGCAACCTGCAGTTTTGTGCTTTTTCAGTCCACTTCTTTGTCCCAGTACTTTGGGATTTATGGGACATGTAGCCCACAATATAAAATTCAGTTTTCCTAGTGAAATTATCACCACATTCACTATTCGTCTTGTACATATTCCCCAAAGTACTAGAAGGCTGCCATGAATTATTTGACTTTACACAAGAGTATGGTTTCTCAGGATTTAAATTGGTAACATTTAAAGACTCTTCTTCCTTATTTCTCTGGGACTCAAAGGGGCTGTCATGTTTATGAATGTCAGTGACTTTAAGAGGGTTTTTCTGACTCTCAGAACATAACTGCTTATGATTATCCTCATCTATATTGTGACAGTCAGTTTGAGAAACGAAAAGCTCTCCCTGATAGCAAGCCATTACTTATTCCAGTATTAAAGATATTCCTTTCCTTGAGGAAGACAAATACCACGTCTCATCCCACAAAGTCCTCTTATTTCCCTGGGGCCCTTCTTTTCCCAGGTGATCCTCCCAGGATTAGGGTCGGGAAGTGCCTGCCTTTCCCATGCCACCTGGGAGGAGACTTTAGCTAATGTTTTTGTGAGGACTCTGTAGGATTTATCACAGTGCATACTTTGGACACATATGTTGTTTGTTTTGTTGTAAAATGTATAGAAAACAAAGTGGTGTAGACATAGGAATCACTTTGGTCAGTTTGAGGTATTTTGCCTAGACAAATGTCCTTGGAAGAACTGATTATGACTTGTCTTAATGCTGTGTCTTGCCTAAGGAAATTGGAAAACATTATGAGAAAGTGGTCGCAACAGCTCGTCTAGGAGAACGAGGCCCATTGATTTCTCTGCAAGTAGATGGAGTGGACTGGGAAATTGATTTGTAGTTGGGGAGGTGGCAATCTCTCTGATCTTCTGAAGGTTAGCAGAAATGGACTTCTCTAGCTCGCCACGTAGATACTGAGAATGAGGAGTTATCATTGAGGAAGGGAGGATGTCAGCTACATTTTTAATTATTTGACATATTTCTTTTACCATGAAAATCTTGACGATTAAGAATATTTACCTCCTAAATTAATCAGTTGTTTTATATTTGTATCAAGTCAAAAATAGAAGTTAATTTTAGATTTATATTGATAATGGCAACATTTGAAATTTTGACTCTGCTTTCTTTGAAAACCGTCTGGAACCAAGGATTTTGCTTGTTGTTGTCATTTAGATTTTATTTGGCTATAATAAGCCCAGAGCCTCATGTGTTCATTCATTCAAAGTAAAATAAATGACCCCATGATCATTTTGCAAGGAATTAGCATTAGAAAGTTTGAGGGGTCAGTAGTTTTCAAGTAAATCCTTGCTAATCCTACTCTATCAGGAAATCCATACCTAGTCTTACCTAGTCTTAAGGCTAAGGGAATAACCCCTAACATAAACAAACTGTCCCTCACACCAAACAACAAAATATTAAGAGGGTAATTCATGGAATAAATGTGCGCTGAAATTAGTGGTGCAAGTTGGCGCAAGCGTGAAAAAGCCGGTATGGACTGGGGTGATGGGCTGCTTGCGGGGCAGGCCCTGGGGTGTGGGGTGGTCCCCTGTGGTGTTGGCTACCTGCGGGGCATGGGGAGGAGGGGCACACCCGGGAGGGCACAAACTGCCAAATCACGTGTAAAGCTTCACACATACCCCTTGGAAAACACATACCCCGTTCGCCCCAGGCCTATCATGTAGAAAACTCCCTGCTTACCCCTCGGAAAACACGTACCCCGCTCGCGCCAGGCCTATCGTGTGTGAAACTCCATGCGCATCCCTAGAATACGCACAGGCAGCCCATCCACCCTCCCCATGCTCCGCAAGCAGCCCATCACCCCAGTCCATAGCCCGCAGGCAGCCCATCACCCCTGGGCATGCCACACAGGCAGCCCATCACCCCAGTCCATAGCCTGTAGGCAGCCCATCCACCCTGCGCATGCTCCGCAGGCAGCCCATCACCCCAGTCCATAGCCCGCAGGCAGCCCATCCACCCTGGGCATGCTCCGCAGGCAGCCCATCATCCCAGTCCATAGCCCACAGGCAGCCCATCACCCCTGGGCATGCCCTGCAGGCAGCCCATCCACCCTGGGCATGCTCCGCAGGCAGCCCATCACCCCAGTCCATGGCCTGCAGGCAGCCCATCACCCCTGGGCATGCCCCGCAGGCAGCCCACTCCACAGGGGGGACCTTTTCCATGTGTTTTTGCTTGTGCGAGCGGGGTACGTATATTCCGTGGGGTGCATGTGAAGTTTTACACGCGATAGGCCTGGCGCGAGCGGGGTACGTGTATTCCGGGGGTGCGTGGGGAGTTTCACACGCGATTTCGCTGGCGGGAGTGGGGTACGTGTATTACGAAGGGTGCGCGGGGAGTTTTATTCGTGTGTTTGATGGCGCGAGTGGGGTATGTGTATTCCGAGGGGTGCGCGGGGTGTTTTACACGCGTTTTCGTGGTTGTGGGGCTGTATGCTGGTCCACTGGCCTTTGCACCATGTACTGGATGTGTGTGATGTTTTTGACACACAGGGCGGGGTTGGGGGCGTAACTGGCGCTGCTGCAGGGTCGCTGCGCCACTCTGCGCCATGGCTGCTTATGGATGTATAAATCCATGAATACGCTGTGCGCCTAAATGGGTTTTGGTGCACGAGGCTGGTGCAGACTGCCGCAGGCGCACTCTGTGCGCAAAGCCGCGTGCGCCACTTGTGCACCGAATTCTATGAAATACCCCCTAAAAGTAAATCATAAACAACATAAAAGAGTGAACAACAAATAATCCGTATTTTGAATGATCTTCAACCGTCCTGGGTAAATCTCTTCTCCAGGATTGTCCAGTCAATTTCCCCAAATGTTCAAAAGGAAATGGAAAGTCTTGAAGCAGTTCTTATAAGTTCCAAATAAAATAAAAGTTCATCAAACAAAAAAATCTACTGGTAACAATTCTTCAGCTTTCAGTTGAAAAGATTCCCTTCCAAGTTCCAGCTAAGAAAATAGTACCAATGGTAATCAGTTATATGTTCTTTCATCTCCAGAAATTACAATGCCTGGCATTTAAACTTGGAAAGAATTACAAAAACGGTAATCACATTTTTGGGGGGTCGGTGGGGGGTTCCCCCTCAAACCTCCCCTCCCCCATCTATTTTTACCTATTCCCTACCCCACAATCCTTACCTGCCCCCCCCTAAAAATGTCATTTACTGTTTTCGTAATTCCACGTTTAAATGCCAGACATCGTACCTGGCAATCCTGGATATCTGTTTTCCAAGATTGTTTTGCCACAGTTTAATGAATAGATTAACAACTTCTCCTTCTGCAACTTTACAAATGTTTCTGACCACTGCAGTGTATTTGGTATGATTGGCAGGATGCTTCTTCTTGGGTTGTTGCTTTCCTTGACAACCATCCTCCTACTATTGTTACCGTTGGAACAGACTCCTTTTTTCCACAGTATGCAACTACAGTGTTATACACAACCACATTTCTGGTATTTCTGCTTCAAATTTAGACTTCTGGATTGTTAGGCATTTAAAGACAAGACTCTTCGACCTCTACAGGTAGGCAAGGCACTCTTCTTTCCTATGCTCCAAGAAAAGGGCAGCCTCTTCGCCTCTTCTGTCTGCCTTATTGCCACAGGTATAACCTACCTCTGCCTCAAGACTGACTTTCTTTCAACTTCAGAAGTTTTAGTATCATAGATTGTATGCTCCATTTTCTTTACAAGCACCCAGCTTCCTTCCCCAGCTTTATTCACACCTTCTTAGTTCCAGTAGCTACACCGAAGCTGTATTGCCACACTTCCATCTTCGGGCAACAATGTCATACTTGTATCAGAGGACACTGGACCTTTAACAACTTCACAGATCCGGCGGATAGGTCTAAACAGGTCTTGCTACACTATAGTAAGGGTTCACCTCTTGACTTGGGTAATGCTTATTCTTCTCGTTAGTACAACAACTTCTGGGTTTAAAGAATACTTGTTCTTACAGTACAACAACTTCTGGGTTTAAAGAATACTTGTTCTTAATGTTATAAGGTTCAGTCTTCAAAGGAAAAAACGATTTAGGCAGACGCAATCACTCTTTAAGGTAGATCTTTAACCTGAAATAAATGCAAGTGCTTGTATTCCCACGTATTATCACGGATATGCTTTCTAACTCCTGCCAGGAATCACAATTGGCCACACCAAACCTTCCTTTGATTCCTTAAGTGCTTGTAACAATTATGAAAGTCAACGTTAGGGTTTTTAGAATGTTTTTGCAAGTGTTCCCTTTTTAATTAGGGACACAAGACCACACCGGCAACATTATTAGTTCAACAATGGTAAAGAGATGCTTTTCTTCTCACGCAAGCACTATGGCTTTCTCTAGAAGTGCATGTGATACATTTCCATTGTTAGTAATACTTTTCACAAAGACAAACAGTTTATACGCGCTTCTACACTTAAGCGAGTCTTCTTCTACTACTGCTTTGGGCACACCTGGGACCCACACCGTTCTGCAGCGCTGGTGTCTCCGGTCTGGCCACACCCACTGGGAGTCTGCTACACTTCTCTGTCCCTCGGGTTGCTTTCTGCTATGGGCCTCGGTCTTCAGCACGGCTCTGCAATTACAGCCACTAGGCGCACCTGGGAAAACCTTCACTCTAAGCATGTCTTTCTCAGTGCAGCCACAGCAACGCAGGGTTTGTGAACACAGGACCCTCTCAGAACTTGAAGTTGAAATCTGTGTCCCAGCATTTAGGTGAACACACTTCCTCATGAATTGCCAGCCTTGTGCTCTTCTGCTTCTGCTACTACTGCCAGCCTTCCAACTCCTGTTCCAGCTCCTTCCTTCTCTCTCCTGCTGCAGTTTTGTATGCCTCATAGGTGGGGCAATTGGTTTCAGGTGCAAGCCATTAATGTCAATTTCCTGACCCTTGCAAAGGCTGTTAGGCCTAATTGCCTGTTTTCCACATCTACCTGCTTCTTCAGCCGCCTTCTTCGTCTCAGTCCCTATAGGATTCTGGGACATGTAGGTTATTTTATCAAATTTAGATTTGTCCAATTCTTGTGTATTTTTAAGGGTAGATTTAATTCCCTTAGTAATTTTAACAGAGAGGTTGTAGGTTTTAACTTTGTTAGAGGAAGATGATACAGAGAAGACACAATTTCCACCATTCCTTGTAGTAAACCTTTGGTATTTAGGAGAGCATCTGATTTTAGGGACAAAAAGGATTCTTTCTTTTGGGATAATAGGTTTGGATGTTACAACCTTGGGGTTTACCATCTTTGATTCCATTGCAGGTTTAGAGACTTTAAAATGACACTAATCCATAACCTCTTCTTCTGGTACAGTGGTAAGAGTCTCTGTATTAGAGGAAAAACACTGTCTCATCCCACGGAATCTCCTCAGTACCCTGGCCCTTGTATCCACCCAGGTGATCCTCCCGCAGTACACCACCCCCAGGGTTGGGATCAGGAAGGGTCTGCCTCCCCTGGCCACCTGGGAGGAGACTTAAGGCAGGGTTTCAGTGAGGGGTGTGCAGGATTCTTCCCAGGTGACAGTGAGAGCTTGGCTTTGAATGTAGATTCAGGCAGGACTTAACCCAAGATCGGGTCTGGCCGCAAGTCCTGTTTGGGCATTCATGAAGTGGTTGAGAGGATGGAATGTAAACATGAACATTTGAGTGTTTCTACCAAAGAAGTAGCAGAATCGCAGCTCATAGGCTCATGTAACTTCAAATAGTCCCAGGTGGGCTCATCCACATGTTCAATGGAAAGCGATGCTAGTGTGTTAGGGAGATTTTCCCTTAGCTCTCCGATGAGGGGTGTGAGGATATCCATCCTAAGGGGCGTAACCGTGTGTCCACCAACTTAGACCAAAACTCTCTGAAATAGTAATATAGAAGAGCATTGAGGCTTCACTGTAAAGAGAACGTGGACTGATGGTTTTGTACCGTTAGACCCAATAATTTATTCAACAAAAGACACTACACAGATATACTCAAAAACATATACACTCTTTAATAAAGCATTAAACATAAGAAAGAAGTAGGCCAGCAAGCACTACTTGCAGATAATATACAAGAGTTACATTGTATATATTGAAAGCAGTAAATGACCTTAGACAGGACTCTTGCCACTCCCGAAACCACTGATTATGCCGAGTACTAAATCCTATACCTTACATTGCCAAAGGAAAGGTAAGGAAAAGGGATTCCTGCACACAGGTGCCATAGAATCACAATGCCAACACATGGGTGGAACAGTGGTCTCTACTACTTCCAATACATGAAAGCACAAATAATCATGATGCAAGAGTACTAAGCAATTACCAATACTTGGGTGCAGGACAAGGTCAGTACACTGGCCTTGTGAACAGGGGGGGGGGGACCTCCTCTCAGCAGTAGATGGAGGTCCTAGTGGGGAAGCATAGAGCCTGCATTCACCATGAGCACAGGAGCAGTTGAAAGGGCCACAATTTGTGCCCCCCATGTGCCAGTGCACGCCTGCAACTCCTGCCATATCTCCAAACAAAGATGCACAATCGATTTTTTTCTGTCTTTCATAAATCCACTAATTGGGAAGACGGAGCAAGAGAGAGGGACAGCGCCCCTCGAGAGCCACAGAAAAAGAACGGAGACCGAGACCCATTAGCGAATTTAACACTCAAACGTGCTACACAGGTAGCAAACAAACACATGCCACAAGAAGCTCCCCAGGGGACCGAGAATAATCCAAGACGCTACAGCAGTACATACGCCTCCAGGAAACCAACTTGGCACGGCTCCCAAACTGCTGTCGATGGCACATTTTGGCAGCTGAAACCCCACTAGATGACGTTAGAATAAAAGAAGGGTCATAAACTCTTACAGAGACTATACCTATGGGTACATAGGAGCAAGCACCATAACTGGAACTTGCAAACGAGATATACAGAGCCAACATTAGCAACTTGGAAGGGGGTACTGGCCAATCAGGATACTCGGTGCGCAGGCTGTATTGTGTGGTACAAGCCCACATTCTGAGGAGCCTGGGTAGCCAGCGCCTCGTTCCATTCCCACCTCAACTCTTAGCAACCATGTCATTTACTATGTGGGTGCAAAGATAGTGTATTTTTTCTTCTTTTAAAAATACCCAAAAAAAATGTACCTTTGCTGCACGGCGCAGAGCCATGCAGTGATGGCTTCGAAGTCCGTTTTCTATGTTATTGGCGTCACTCGACATTTTAAATGGACTCTGTGAACCACCACGCGGCACTGTGCAGAAAATGCAAGTTTCTTTTTTAATTAAAAAAGAAACACCTATAGCACCCGTGTGGTTAACTACATGGGTGCTAATGGCAATATTACCCTCACCATTGAGCCGACCCTGTTGGTAATGGGGCCGCTGCCCCCGTTGAGACCCTTGCTTCGCTTGCCCCCTTAACTTTGGTGGTGGGCCTTTACCGACGGGGTTGGCTTGCTGCCTTGGGTAAATTCGCCACATTATGGTTCCCTGGAGAGAAAGGGTGTAGGGCTAAACCCACTCTTAGTTTTCTACGATCTGTACCACCTCACAGGCATGGACAACACATCACCATTGGACAGGGTGAGTAAACCAATGGAAGGTGAAGGAGCATAAGGCAGGGAAAACGAAACAGGAAGAAGTGGGGTGTTCAGGTGAGGTTATATGAGGTGGAGGTGGTCGACTAACAGACGAGTAGAAGGAGGGAAAGGGCAGTGGAAGGTGAATGCAGTTATTGGAGAAGATGAGGTGTTGGTTTACTGAATGCAAGGGTACTGTGGTGTGAGTGCATGTTTGTGTGGCAAGAGAATAGAGAAAGTGCTGTAAGGAGTGCTTATGAAGTGAATAATTACTGTGTGAAAGGAGGGTGTTTGAGTAGTTGGGGGGGCAGGTGTGGTTTGGAGGGGAGGTGTAGTGGTTTGGAGGGAGATGGAGTGTGAGGAAGGGAGTAGTAGTAGTAGTATGAGGAAGGGAGTAGTAGTAGTAGTATGAGGAAGGGAGTAGTAGTAGTAGTATGAGGAAGGGAGTAGTAGTAGTAGTATGAGGAAGGGAGTAGTAGTAGTAGTATGAGGAAGGGAGTAGTAGTAGTAGTATGAGGAAGGGAGTAGTAGTAGTATAGTGGAGGGAGGAGTGGAGGCAAAACTGAGAAGGAGTGAAACATTGGAGGGACAGACGATTTTTGGGAAGATGATAGCAGTGTGAGTAGAAAGGAAATGTGAACGTGAGCGTGGTAGGGAGTCTGACTCAAATCAGTGTCATACCAAGACAACAGCCTCACTCCCTTTAGAACACTAACCTTTGGCAGAGTAAGGACATCTAGGAAGTTAATGCGGGAGCCTTAGGAAGCAAAGGCTGTTTGCCCCTTAGGTCATCACAGCTAGAACAAGCCCTTGGCCTTTAGGTCATCGCAACAAGAACAAGCCAGACTTTAGACATTAGCGGTCTACATCTGGTAGAACTAACTTGGGGTTACAGACCCATGGGTTAGCGAGGAGGATGAGAAGACAAGAAAGAGAGAGTGATTGCCCTTGGCCCCATAGAGAGAACCATTCAAATCGTTGATCCTGCTTGGCAACTGAGAGTGATTCTTGTGCCATATGTGACAATAGTCACTTTCAAAATAGTAACTAAAATTAGGCAACACAGTCCTGGGCCAAAGGTCCCGGTACACTTAACGCCCCGCAGGAAACAAATGAAACACAGTTGAAACGTAATCCCTAAAATCACAAAACCTGAGAACCACAGGGTAGCCTAGGAAAAATATCACTGTCCAAGTATGTACCTGTCAGTCAGTTTTGAAGAGTTAGAACTTACCACATGTTTTCCCATAGAGAACAACAGGACAAACCCAAAAGACTGTCCACGGTTATGAGGAAAAGAAAGGTAGGTTCACCTTTTACCCCACAGGTGCATTAGAAGGGGCAACCAGCCAAAGGGGACACCAGGAGATACCCACATGGCTCCCAAGAAAAGTTCCAGCCCAGGGTTTAAAAACAAGCAGAATTATGATGTTTCAGATGGAGCAGAAGTCCACTGGAAACAATGGAAAACGTGTTTGAGGGGACCTCAAAACTCCACTACTACCAAACCCAGGGGACACTGATGAAGAATCTGAAGACTATACTAGGACCCTTAGGTCGGGGTAAAATTACTCCAGTCACTGCATTTGGAAGATGTGGCCCAGGAACAGCAGAGAAAAGGGGAGTTTGGCTCCAAATTTACATCAGGCAACTTACAGTTGAGACTTCTGGCTGATAGGAACTTCAACTTACTTCTGAGTGAGGGTCAGCATGACCCTCGGGAGCAATGCAATGGACACCTGTGCGGAAGATACACAAGGTAGAAACACTAGCATTTGCAAAGATGGCAACATTATGATGTAGAAACATGACCACGGTTCCAGTACAGCTCCAGGGACAGGAAGGAGCAGGCAGCCAACAGAAATTGGTCCCACTGCAGAGTTAATGACAGGAGGCACCCAGGATGTCCCAAAATGGAGCAGAGAAGAGACAGCAGCAAGCCACCAAATGCCCAGGCCAGGAGGAGACTCCTCTTCAAGACTCTTGGGGGAGGATGATTTTGCCAAGAGGTAGCATAGCAAAGGCCAGGAAACTTTACCCACACACGCAGTCCAACCAATAAGGAGGACTGGGGGAAACGAAGGAAGAGCCCACAATGGGATTCCACCAGCGAAAAAGGAACTGGGTTCAAGGACAAAGGTGCCAGGGTCCAGCCAGTATGGCCACATCAGGTCCTCTGGCGCATCCCATCTTCAGCAGCAGAGTTCCTCAAGATCAGGTCCAGAATCTCTGAGGAGTGCACAGGGTCTACCACCAGCAATACGTTCCTCTTAGAGGCTGGACTAAGCAGACCACCAATCACACAATCGACTGACGCACAAAGGTTTTGGAGCTCATCCAATTAGGCTTCCTTACCCACACCCAAACACACTGGCACACCCACAATAGATATCAATTGGGAGGTGTAGATGATTTTAAACAAGTATACACCAGTTTAAACTCCAAAGGTGTGTTTCTAAGCTCAAGAGGAGACTATGGGCCTCATTACACGGTAGGCGGTAACCATGGCGCTATTAGCGCCATGGTTGCCGCCGGTATTTTACCGTGTCCGCCTTGGTGGATGGCGGAATTACCGCCCTACTCCAAGGTGAGCGGGGGCGGTAATTCCTCATTCACCAAGGCACTTCCCCATTCCCATTTTTGCCCCCATAGGGCATAATGGGAATGGGGAAGGAGCTAATTACGGTACTGCAAATTGTGGTACCGTAATTAGCTCCAAGGTCCCTTTACGGCACCCTACTTTAACGGCTGGTAAAACCAGCCGTTAAGGTCGGGTCCCGCAAAGGGAACTCGTAGTAAGGCGGTAAAGGTTTAACGGTACCGATGCCCTTACCGGTACCGGTAAACCCTTACCGCCTAACGTGTAATGAGGCCCTATGTCAGCAAAAATGTTTTTTTTGGTTGTGCCTTGTTCATTTCACATACAAAAAGGACGACCCCATACAAAATGACCACGAGCAGGTCTTAACAAAATGCATTAGTACCCCAATGACCATCGTATTGGTGCATTGGCCAACAAATGTAAATGAAGCCACAAGTACATTGAAGCTTCCACCTGATAACCTCAACACACCTTCCTCGCGATAGTAACTCGGGAACAAATGTACGGTCTGTATAAATCACCCCTTCCCTGGTAACTGTAAACCAAGGAAGCCATCAATTGGTTTAGGGGACTTTATGGTATTTATTGAGCACGGACCTGGCTTTGAGAAGCAACTGAGCGCTTTGTAGAGCTGTACAAAAATACAGATACATAACTGGGTGCTTGACAGAGGTGTACAACAGAATAGATAAACAGAGGGGCATAGAGGAGGGGTACAGCTGGACCGGGTGGCAGGGAGGAGAGGGGACAGGCGGTGTCTAGCGAGTCAGGTGCCGCGAGGGGTGATGTGATGGCCTAGTGTTAGAGGTGCCTCTGGCAACCAGAATGCATGCATGGGCCCAACATGATTGTACATAATTATCCTTTTCTACGCATCAGTTCACCCTGGCATGGGTCCTTAGTTACTGGGTTGATGTGTGTACATAGTTACCAGACTCCAAGTCCTAGTGACAAAGTAGAACGTGGGGCCTGGTGCAGAGGCATGTTATGATTCTATGTTGAGGCAGTTGATGAGAGCTTCCCCTGGCTGGGGGTCATTGTTGAAGGCGCTGAAAACCCATCTCTTGAAACTTTCAATAAAAGAAGAAGGGTGTTGCAGTTTGATATCGTTGTGAGCGTCCTTCTTTTCATTCATAACACCCAAGTCTGGTGTTGACGGGGAGGAGATTCCACGGTCATGGTGTGTAGGCAGAGTTGGCTTGTTTTCTGGTCCTTTCCTTTTTGCAGTGTCAAATTTCAACTCTGCATGTGTCCTGGCTTCTGGTGGTGCGCTGTCCGCCATAGAAGCTGAGTTTCTCTGGAAGGTAGCTGGGTGATTTGAGGGTGACTGCAGCAAGACTTGAAGGTGATTTGTGTATGCAGTGGGAGCCAGTGAATGTCGATGAGGGCAGGGGTAATGTGGTCATATCTGCATAGACCCTTGATGAGGAGTGCAGTTGTGTGTCAGACGCTTCTCAGGGACACAAAGGAGGGTGAAGGAAGGCATTTGGGGAGTGCATTGCCTCCATCCAGGTGAAATAGGACCAGTGCTTGAATGGTGGCTCTAAAGCTGTCCGGAGGGAGCAAGGGCTTGAGTTTTCACAGGAGGGAGGGTTGATACCAAGATGTCTGCGTTTTCTTAGCTATGTGTATCTTGATGGAGAGGTGTTTTTTTCGATGTGGAAACTTGGCGCAGGAGGTGAACTCTGGTGTGAATCCCTCAGAGTTCATGGTTGATAGCCAGGTCTGTAAGTCTGTGTGTTCAGTGTTGTTGGTGAGGAATAGGAATTCGTCATAGAGGGGTTGAGCTTCAAGTATGCACCGGACATCCAAGACTGGATCAGCGAGAGGCAGGTTTTGAGCCTATGGATGTCCTTGATGGAGTCAATCTTGAGGTATAGCTGTGTGTCATCGGTGTATTGGTGGATGTGGATGTTCTGTGTGGCTAAGAGGGTTCGCAGTGGCTCCATGTATACATTGAAGATCACCGGGGAGAGCATGGAACCCCGCAGGACTCCACATGTGATGGGTAGCATTGGCAATCTAGAGAAGTCCATCTGAACAAACTGCTAGTGGTTGGTGAGGAAGGACTTGAACCAGCGTAGGACAAGGTTGCTGATCCCCATGCTCCGATGTAGGTTATCGGTAAGCACCTGGTAGACTACTGTGTTGAAAAAGTGGCAGAGAAGTCGAGTAAAACCAGGAGGAAGGGGTGGCCATCATGAAGGATGTTCAGGGTTTCGTCAGTTTCGTCAACCACTTTGTAGGGTTGCTGTCTCTGTTCTGCATCTGGGTCTGAACCCGGATTGGTAGAATTGGAGATTGTTGGTATTGATGTTTTTCTGCAGTTGTGCAGCTACAGCTTTCTCGATGATCTTGCCCAGGAAGGGAAGATGGGTGAGGGGGCGATAGTTGCCTAGGTTGTTGGGATCCAAAGTGGGTTTCTTTAGTAGATGGAGGATTTGTCCTGTTTCTAGAGTCGATGGGAAGGTGCCCTGAGTTAGGGAGCTGTTGATGATCTCCGGGTAGGGAAGGAGGGCTTCTGCAGGGAGGATCTTAAGGGTGGATGCTGGGAGAATGTTGTTTATATATGATGTGGCTTTTAGGACGGCCAGGCTTTATACCAGGTCCTCTGTTGAGATTGTCTTGAATGTTATCCAGGGTGTGGAGATTTCCCAAGAAGGGGCGTGAGGTGGGTCAGTGGATGCAGAGCTGGTGTCTATCTGCATCTTGCTGATTTCGTCATTGAAGGTGTTGATGGCAGTGGATTTTTCAATGGAGTGGGGTTTGTAAGGGGTGGGTAGTGGGTTGACACAGTGCTTTTCCGCTTTCAAGAGGGCTCTGCTTTTGTTTACGGCTTCTGCTATGGTGTTCTGATAGTAGGAGGCCTTAGCTGTGTTGATGAGTTGTCGGCGGGTTGCTCGGAGTTCCTTGAGGAGTGCCAGGTCAAATGCGATCCTGGAGTGGCTCCATGTTTTCTCTTGTTTACTGATGACTCTTTTGCTGAGGTTGAGTTCTTGCGTGTACCAGGATGCTGATGGTTTCGGTTTTCAGGTGCGTTATTTCAGAGGCACGTGTCGGTCGATGGGGGCTGAAAGGATGGTGTTGAGTGCTTCCAGTAGAGAGACAGTGTTCGGTCCATGTAAGCTGGAAGTTGGCGAGATCTTCCTTGAGGGCTTCCACTGGGTAGTTCTTGAAGGATCTGAAGGTTTGGCTGATTGAGTTTCTGCTGGGAGTTCTTGACTGGGTGGTGGGCAGGATGTTGAAAGGCATGGCTAGGTGGTCTGACCAGTCAAGTGGGAGAGGAGAGCTGTAGTTGAGGGTTGGTAGTGCGGTGATGATTAGGTTGAGGACGTTACCTGTCTTGTGTGTTGGGTCTTTCATGTGTTGTGCGAGGCTAGGGTGTCGAGAAGACAGAGGAGAGCTTCCTTCAATCGTTTTGGTGGCCTTGTTGCCTGGGACGTTAAAATCGACTAGAAAGATGTTGTTGGAATGCGTGAGTGACATGGTGGTGACCAGGTCAGTGAAGTCTCTGATGAAGGTGGTGTTGGGTTTGGGATACCTATAGATGAGATGGAAGGTGAATGTGTCCGTCGGGGAGAGCAGGAAGTGGCAGGAGAGGACTTCAAAGGAGCCAATGTTGCCAACTTCAAGTCGGGTGCAGGGCCACAAGCTCTTGTGGACGACTTCGAGGCCTCCGTCTGTCATGTTTGGTTAATGTCTGTGTTGGATGCTGTAGCCGTTGGGGACAAGGACATCTAGGATGTGGGTGGAGTTGGGTGTCAGCCAGGTCTCAGTGATGAAGATGGTGTAGAGAGGCAGATGTACACATCATCAATAGTGCCCGCCACCTCACCTTCATCATATTGGATGAACAAGAAGACACTGTGTGGGACACCAGGTATCATCGCAATACCACATCAAAGATATGAGACGTTATGCGCTCAGACAACCGTATCAAATGTACCCTCGAACCGACGTGGTAGAAGGATGTCTGCAGATATCACTGAACATAGAAGAGCTATAAATGAAGTCTGACAAGTGTAAAGTGATGTCATGAAGAGAAGAAGCGAGGACGCAGTGAAACGATATACGAATACTTAAAGAATGAAGATGTGACTGATGTAAAGTGAATATATATGCGAATACGGAGAAATCCTTTACACTGAGATAAGAGATACAGTAGATGTATATACATAGACATGCAAGGTATATGAGCCGCATAGACGCTTGCTGCTGTAGAATATATAACATGGATAAGGCAGCCATGATGAAAAAATGGACGTCGACTCTGTATAAATAGTAAACAAGGAGCCTGAAGGAGAAAGACCAAGGCTGCAGAACTGACAGGCACTGGAATACATACAGCTCTGAGCAAGAACAAATATTTGTTTGGCTTGGGATCCAGGATTCCACAGCAAAAATCACTTGCAAGGCAGGAAAGGAATCGAAGAGGATAAACTACATACGTACAACATATTTCTCTTCGATTAAGCAAAGGAGTGAACATTTTCAAGTGCTAAGCATTGAACAGTTAAAGATACAGAAAGCATATGCAAGAGGGAGCAACCAAGTCTCCAGAAGACGAGAGGAGTAATAGCACCCAATATAATTGAATCAAATAGCACTAAATAGAAGGTCAGAATTGGCAAAATCGTGGTCTCCTCACACATGGTGCAAGACCAGAAACTAGGCCTATTCATAAAACTTCAGATAAAGATAGCAGTGTACCTTCACTCCCTTAAAGTTCAGAGGAAGAGAACAGTCAGCAAGGTCAACTACAGAGAAGATATTTGGCTTAGGGCCAGACTGATGAGAGATGGTAGGCTAATTGGTCAAGTGGGCAGTTGTCTGACATTGTTCTCCTCACCTGAGTTTCGTTTTGCTTTTGCTTTGGAAGAGAATATCAACCAATCATGAGGGCCTATGTGATGATGGACCATTTCTCCAGCATGGGGTCTGGCATGGATTCACATGCTCATGAATATTTCCCATCGTCAGGGCGGGAATCCTCGGTAAAAGAAAAAACAGTTTCACTTTCACTTACAAACTGTATTTATCCTCTAAACCAATCATTGAGCTCTGGGTCATACTGTCCCCAGCCAATGACTGCCCTCTCCCTAAGCCCCTCCTCTGGCAGCCATCTTCAGATTTTTACCGCATATTCAAGTGTTGGGAGTCCTTGTGTTTTGCTCTGAGAGCTTGTCTGCATTTTTTCATGCTTTTTCACTAAAAGGTTCGATTTCTTGCTCAAATAGAGCATGTGTGCCCTTTGCAACATCGGCCGACAAGCGGGGACACTTTTGTTGGGGAATGTAAATGCCCCTCAAAGGACAAATCATCAAAGTTTCATCGAATATTCCAGAAGAACACCGGGACTACTCCGCACTCCAGACCATATCGGAGGAGAAGGAGGTTCTGCTCTAGCTGCAGACTGCAGAACGTGTTTGTGGAAGACAAACACCTTCAATGCCTCTACTTTCTCCATCCCGATCTTAAGGAAGCAGATTGAGAAATATGCCTCAGGTTCACCAAGCAAACCCTGAAGGATCATCGCAGTAGGCTGGCAGCATGTCTCAATGCCTCAATGCCTCTACCCCGTGCAGGAAGCAGAGGCATGCTTCACCCAGGACTGGCTGGTCCCAAGAGTAGGCTTCTAAATCCTTTGAGGATGCTCCATCCGTGGGGGCCCAAGACAAGGCCAAGCGCCACAAGTCTGTTTCCGTCGGGGGCGCTGCGCAGGAGGGCCTCACGACGGGCAGGACACGCTCCTCTTCAACATCTGCTCCCATCTCCAGCCATCGCTCCAGCTCCTCCTCAGAGAGGAAATCCGCTAACCCAGCTAAGTCTGGCACCAGTGGTGGCCCATCTGTTTTCTACAAGGGATACATGTGTACCCGTATATCAATGACTGGCTCATCCGGGCCAAGTCGAGGGAAGTGGCAGTCGAACACACAGAGAGGACTGTCTGGCTACTGGCTACTGACGGATCTGGGATTCTCTGTCAACTATCCAAAGTCTTGCTTAATACCATCGCAGAACACGCTGTTCCTGGGGGCCAGACTCAACACAGTTTCCTACCTGGCGGCCCCCTCGAAAGAGAGGATATGGGCAGTGCTGGACAAGGTGCAGTGACTGTTGGCACTGAAGACCACCACCTTGTAGACCATCAAGTCACTGCTTGGCATGATGTTGTCATGTGTTATCTGATCCAGCTTTGCACGTTGCGGATGCAACCCCTTCAGGAATTCCTGGACCCTCTGTGGATCCAGGTGTCAAGAGGTTTCGCATACAAGATTGCTTTTGCCAAGAAATTCCACCGAGCGATGTGGTGGTCGTGCGTGCGCTCCAACATCACCGGGGGCACGGATTGCCAGAGCCCCCCATACCAGGAGACGGTCACCACAGACGCTTCGCTGAAGGGCTGGGGAGCCCACAACAGATGTCTCCACGCCAGAGGCCTGTGGCTGCCGGAGGAGAGGGATCTCTACATCATTGACCTGGAGCTGCAGGCTGTGTTCTGGGCCCTCAAGTCATTCCTTCCATCCCTCAACGGCAAGGTGGTGAGGGTCTTCATGGACAATACCACCACGATATTCTACATCAGGAAGCAGGGGGACACCAGGTCCCCAGCGCTTTCCAGAGAGGCGCAGAACATGTGGCACTGGGCTGTCGCCCAAGAGATGTTCCTCATCACTTTTCTCCTGGCAGGAGTCATGAACAACATCGCCGACTCCCTCAGCAGGGTGCTGCGCTCTTGCCATGAGTGGGAACTTTGACAAGATCAAGTTGATCGCCTATTCTGCAAATGGGGCAGACCCCAGATCGATCTGTTTGCAACAGCGACAAATTCAAATGCCAGCGATTCACCAGCAGGTTCCACAAGACGAGGAGCAAGTGGGATGCGTTTTCCTTCTCGTGGGAAGACCTGTTCCTGTACGCATTCCCTCGGTTGCGAGTTATCACGGTTGGCAAACCGACCTCTGCCCGGCCGTCCGAGAGCCCATTGCACCAGAGCAATCGCTCAGATGACGGCGTTCCTGTCTGGTGTGCTCCTGCTGGACATCTGCAGGGCTGCTACGTGGAGGTCTACGCACACCTTCACAAGATTGTACTGCGTCGACAGGGATTGCAGAGAAGAGTCCAGGGTCAGCCAAGCACTGCTACGCAACCTGTTTGCATGAAGGTGAGCCTGTTCCGGAGGTAAGAGTAATTGCTTCTGTTGAACCTTGCCATCTCCTGTGGTTGTGTAATGTTGTACTGCTATCTATTCTTTATTCATGAGCATGTGAATCCATGCCAGACCCCATGCTTGAGAAGGAACAAGTTACTTACCTGTAACTATTGTTCTCCAGCATGGGTCTGGCATGGATTCACATGTGAACCCTCCCTCCTGCTCTTCTGCGTTTCTTCTTGGTCATACTGCCACTTTACGTGCTATCAAATCTGAAGATGGCTGCCAGAGGAGGGGCTTATGGAGAAAGCAGTCATTGACTGGGGGCAGTATGATCCAGAGCTCAGTGATTGCTTTAGAGGAGAAATACAGTTTGTAAGTGAAAGTGAAATTGTTTTTTTGTTACCTAGGATTCCCAGCCTGACGACAGGGAATACTTATGAACATCTGAATCCATGCCAGACCCATGCTGTAGAGCAATAGTTACAGGTAAGTAACTTGTTCAATATTGTTGCAGAAGCCTGTCCACTGCTACTGTTATGTTATTATCTGTATTATACGTAGTTGGAGGTAGTTCAAGGCGTGCCTACCAGACAGGGGGCAGCCAATAATGTTACTAACACCTAAATGAACTATAGGTATATATGTTCCCTTAACCAATCCCTCCGCCCCATGGGTTTTTACTATTTGCCACGTAGGATGACATCATAGCTGACGTGCATTGAGGTATGAAGCCTTTTGTGTAATGGAAATGTATTCGAGAGTGTGTGAGCTACGAACTCTTTGTTCACCAGGTATCCCTATTTTATTGAGCTGATAATAAAGTACTATTTTGTCATATTCTTTGAGTCTGTCCGGTTATATGGACCTGACATCACTTATTGGTAATCCCGCCTGGCAATTGGAATGCTCGAGGTGCTATTGCACAATGGAGTCAAGGTTGTGTGTGGTGATGAGGTTGGTGATGCTTGTTGCATGGGTGATAGCTGAGCGGACGTTGGAGAGCATCAGTTTCCGTTTTGTGGACAGTGAGGAGGTGCTGATGGGCTTGGGGCTGATGTGGGTGAGATTGCTGCATTGCGGAGTCCATACCTTAGAGGAGGAGCAATGTCGTTGGCGTTGCCTGATGATGGTGGGGAAGGCCTGTGGGAACAGAGAGAGAAAACACATGGCACATGCTTACCTGTTCTCTGAGCAGGGGCTTGGGCCCCTGATCCTCCTGGTCTGAACAGGTCCCAACAGGAATTACCCTTTTCTTCATCTGCCCTTTACTTCGGACGCCCAGGCGAGAAATGCTGTTGATCTAAGAGTTAAGAGCAGAAAGGAAGAGGCAGGGCTAAGAAGGTGGGTGGGGCTTAGGCCAGGTGACCTAGATCCACCTGCACCTGCTCACCAACAGCAAAGGAAAGGAGGTTGGAGGGCTCCTTAATCAGGGAAAAACAGCGACAAATCAGGAAGGCACCAACAGTTTGAAATGATTGACTGGTGGGCTGGTCTTAGGCCAGGTGACCTAGATCCACTAGGCACGGAAAGAACGCACAGAAAAATGTGAGGGTCTTGTTATAAACTCTGCGGCATCATCCAAATAATTGTACATGGTCCTGTTGGCAAGGGCTTAGAGGATCTTCTGAGACCGACACTGTGACAGGCAGAGTAGATTGTTTGCGACATATAAATCTCTGGAAGAATCTGTGCTAGACAGCAAATACATCTGAATCGCAAACGATTGTGGTCGCGAGCTAGTCATACATATGTTTGCCTCTAATTGCCATAGCGACACAATCTTGTTGCAACTACTGGAAAATAAGTGACAATTTTATAGCAATAGCCTGGTTATGTCTTTTTACAAAACCACATTTAAGCTGTCGGAAGTCATGACGATTGAGACATGCATTTCATTAGATTTCCAGTAAACAAATGCATGGTGGTTAATAATGTCTTGCTCAACACTTAATGGTTTGCCTGAAGAATAGATCCTCATCTGTCCATTCCAGATTCCCTAACCCATTGTATTCCCTTATTCACCTAAATGTTTCATGTTTCCCTTTTTCTACAGCATGCGCAACAGTTATACCGACATATCTACTTGAGTTGTAATGAGAGGACCAACATTCATCCACATTATGAGGCCATCTATGGCATGCTTGCGATGATCAGCATAGAACTGGCCACCGAGGAGGTGGTGGTGGACCTGATCCGTCTGGTACTAGCAGTGCAGGTAGGACTGCTAAATGGGGTTTGTGGGTGAACTCTGTTGGTTTACTGAATATGCTCTCTCGTTGTGCTGACAAAGGGTTCCACCTGGGACCAGATAGGACATCAAGACCCTGGGGTATAGTTTACTGTCTTTATTAGGAGGGGTTGGTCACAGGTATGGAAACTCGTACAAAAGAAAAGGTCCGGATGGTGCACCTTAAATGGAATTGGGCCCATTCTCCCTTCAAACACCCTATCCTTGTACAATGTTTCTTTCCTGGTCTTTAGGTACTGTGGCAAGCAAGAAAAAGGACTCGCACCAGAGGATATACTTCTTAAGTGTCTTTATTCAACTTAAAAGAAAAGAATGGTTCACTAACCCTATTGATGAAAGGTGCATGCCAATAGTCAAAGGAAAATTAGTCCTCTGTCAAAAACATATCCACCAAACTGGCCCTACCACTTAGACAAAATAAAAGCAATGTAGGTCCCTGCACTCAGTGTTGGATGATAGGGTATTTCCCAGCTGCTCCAGGAATCTCTCCTGTCCATACATTCCTCAATTTCACAGTTCCTCAAGTTTCCCCATTTCAACAGCAGCAAAAAAGTCTTAATTTCCAGAGAAAACAAATGTCCCAAGTTCTTTAGATGGAGAAATATTTCTTTGATCCCTCTCCTCCACTTGTGTTTCTCTCTTCCCACTAGATCCTTGGATTGGGTGCCCTTAGGCCTCCCCTCATCTCTGTTCTTCACTTTCTTCATTGGGCCTCTCTGGCTCCCTTGGCTTTCCTTGTCCCAATACTTCGCTTAGCTCTCTGGTGTATCGGTAACCTCGCTCTTCTACTTGTGGTTCTCTCGCCTCATGTGGGTTTTTGTGATCCTTCAGCAGGTTGATCCTTCTAGAGTTTCTTGAGCTCTCGTAACCCTTCTCTCTCACTCATTCTTTCTCTCTGGGCCTCCATGACCATGGTATGGGATAAGGACACTCCTTTCTGCTCCACCACTCACTCTTTCCTCTCTCTGATCCCCATCAACCTGGGCTACCCGCATACCTTTCGCGTTGTAGGGTCCGCTCCAGTGAGGATGTGTCTCTTCAGCAGTGGTAGCATTCTTCCCAGCTTGCCGGTCTTCAGGTTTGGCTATTGGCGTTTTTTGGACTCCACTTGTCATGGCGTTCTCTCGCTCTTCTGCATTCTGGTTGGGAGCGGAGGACTTACTCCTCCCTTGGTCCCCGGGTTCAGTGTTCGTTTGTGGGTACCGGGCCCACCACATCTTTTCGGTTGGGCTAGGCTTCTCCACCCAGTATATCTTTGTATCGGGACAGCGGAATCTTGCTTTGGCGTTTGCCTCCCTGTGCGCCAAAGCCGGCTCTGCTTTGCAACACAACTACGCCCCTCTCCTATGTACTCGCGTTGGAGGCTTGCCTCTGTATATGGTTTCTCCTCATCCACTCAAGGGTCGTTGGTGCTTTATTGTCGCTCCTGTAATGAGAGAGCACGTATCGTTCAGCACAGGTAGTCAAATAGGTGAAGAAATAATAATTTCCTCGACCCACGCACATAGAGGTATTGTCCATATTATCTTGAGCCACACACATAGATGTATTGTCAGTATTACTGACTCCCTTGTAGGAAGATAATATCCGGTGTGTAGGGTGTCACACATGGGAGTGGCAATCCTTATCCGCTCGAGAGGAGTCACTCCCAGTAAGGTTCCGCTTTCCCAAGCACCTACGGACGGTTTTGCTTAGCAGCTCACCTCCCTAGCCTCAAAGGGGGTGGCTCCCCCTAGAGAAGAATGGGTGAAGTCTCCAGATCCGTCACAGTACCCAGGCCTTCTTGGGCTTTAAGGTGAATATCCAAATTCATGCAGGTTACCTTCTCCCTCCTTGCATTGCCGGTTTTAGGGTGACTCAAGTACTTGGTCTTGGATTTCCCAGAACACACACCCCACGACTCGCTCCGTTGTAAAGTCGTGTGACCAAACTGGTCGGAGAACATGGACGGCAAGGAGAGCTTGAGAGGTGTCCCTGGTTTCTGGCCTGAACTCTGCTTCCTCCTGGTTTCTCTTTTCCAACCCCTTTACTCTCACAGTCATTTCCCTGACTCGATCCTCATGCTGAGGTATGGCCCTATCAAGTGCCGACTGGGCCCACCAGAACTTGCCTTCTCTTACTAAATGCTGCTGCTTTTCCCACCTGAGTTCTTTCCTCTCCACCTGGTATTTTTGTGTCACTTCTCACCTCTCTGGGTTTCACCCTGCCCCTGTGTTCTCTGGTCTCGCTACCTGCTGTGGTGACCTCTGAGGCATCACCTACCTCCTTCCTTGTCTTTTATTCTCCCTCTGATGTTACACCTCCATTCACCTCGGTACCCTCTTCACTGCCAGCTGCAAATCATGGGTTTCCTTCCTTTACCCTCTGATGTTACCTTCTGTATTGCTTTTGCCCCTGGTGATGTCACCTCTTCGTTCTTCTTGGGTCTCACTACCTCCTCCTGCACCCTGGTTGCTACCACTTCCTCTTGCCTTCCACTCCCAATTCCTGATGTTACCTCCTCTTGCTGCAACTGCCCTCTTCCTGATGTCACCACCACGTCCATAACTCCATTAGATCTTCCCCCATCCATCTGCCTTTTCTCACCCTCTGATGTTACCACCACCTACTTAAACCACTTAGCTGTCACCATCTCTTGCTGCTCGCCACTGCTGCAACCTCCCTAATCTCCTACGTCTCTCCAGCATCTGCTTCTTCTAACAGTCTCCTGCCATCTCCAAACATGGGCCTCCTGCTCCTCCAACCCACACTGCCTGCTGGAGCTGAAGGCTTTTATTCTCCAACACAAAGATATATTTGCTCCCATCCTCCGGAGAATAGTGAATGCTTTGTTTCAAGAGGGCATGGTGCCTAAAGATCTGAAGAAAGTCACTATCACCCCACTTGTTAAAAAAAGCGGGACTAGATCCCAAAGATCCCGCAAATCTTCGTCCCATAACCAACTCGAACTTTGTTCTCAAACTGTTAGATAAAGTAGCTACACAGCAACTCCAATACTTTGTAGAGAACCAGGAGATTCTGCACCAGCAACAATCTGGCTTCAGAGCATCCCACAGCACTGAAACAGCCATGCTGGACTTGCAGAATCAGATGCTGACTTTGTTGGACGATAACAAGTTGGGGATGCTGATGCTCCTAGACCTTAGTGCCGCATTTGCTTTGGTGGATCACCACCTCTCATCAAGGCGCTTAGAGAGAATGTTGGTTGCTCGGAGGGAGCTATTGATTGGCTCCTGTCCTTTCTTTCCAACCGCCAAGCCAGAGTACACTGGGGTAGCAGTTTCTCCGACCCATGTGACATCCTATTCAGAGTGCCTCAAGGGGCCAGCTTATCTCCAATGCTGTTTAACATATATATGCGCACTTTGTGTAGCCTACTGGTGAAAGCCGGAGTGTCGTTTACAAATTACGCAGACGACACCCAACTCATATTGGAGTTGGGGGGTAGGAATCATGCCACGGGCAGTGAAGTGATCACTAGGGTTTACAAGATAATAGACGACTGGATGCAGGCAAACTGGATGTGCCTGAACGATTCAAAAACCGAACTGATGCTGTTTGGCTCCAGTCGTCAGCTGGAAAAACTGGGGGCAGAGTACAACTCATTCCAAATTAAGAATGCCACTATTCAGGTGGTCCCCAAGGTGAAGACTCTGGGTATGATGGTCGATTCTGTGGTCGACTCTCACGGCCAGACCAGTTTCCTCCAAAAAAACACAGCGTACTATCTCAGGCTTATGAAAACCATTAAGCCATTGCTTAATGAGGGAAACAGGGCAACGATAGCCAGAGCCATTATCCTCTCACGGCTCGACTACGGGAATGCCCTGCTGTTGGGGGCCTCATCCAAGGATCTATCCAGCTGTCAGGTGATCCAGAACAAACCGGTCAGGTTAGTGAAAGATCTGAAGAGGAAAGACCATGTTACTGAAGAGAGGCTTGCTCTGCACTGGCTTAGAGTAAAAGAATGCATAAAGTTCAAGGCTCTCTGCCTGGTACACAAGTGCCTTTTTGGGCACAGCGCCTGCCTACTTGAAAACGTGTGTAGTGCCCTACAATCCCAGTAGAAATCTACACTCGGGGGGAAAATGCCTCTTGATCGTGCCCAAGTTCAAGCTAAAAACCAGGCTGGGCAGATCTTTCCTTGTGCTGGCTCCTAAATTGTGGAACAACGTCCCAGAATCCCTGAGGTCTGAAGTTATTCACTCCACGTTTAGGAAGCTGCTGAAGACACACCTTTTTAGATGAGAATTCGGGCGAAGGCCATTTCTCAGGGACACTCTTTAGGCAGTAGCTATTTGTACTTGTCGTCCGTCTCGTACTTGTCGTCCGTCTCGCAGTATCAGTGTTTTATGTACAAGCCCCCTGATGCCCGTGGGCTACCGGCGCTATACAAAAATTAAATACATACATACATATAGTGTGCTCACTCCTACCCCTGGGTAGGACTTTCAGTGAGGGTCTGCACCTTGGGTTTGCAATTGGGGAGGGCTTGGGTTGTCTGTCATCCTTGTATACACCAGAGGCAGCTTTTGGGGCAAGGGGTTGGACCAATCTTGTAGTTTATCTGCCATGTTGGTTCTTAATCTTCCTCTCCTGTCCCTCGTGGATGTTACCTGTGCTATACTACCCCATTGAGGACCCACTCATTTAGGATACTTTAGTTCACTGGGCTTGCAGGTGGTGGGGAGGGGGGGAGTATCATTGTATCCATGACATACAACTCTTTCTGGGGAGCAATTCCCCAAACCTTTCTCACCATGCTAAACTCTGAGTGTTTGGGGAGTCACAGACTGGAAACAATGCATCTGCTGAACTACGTAGTTCACTGCAGGTCCCGCGAATGCCAGTAGACAAGTCCTTTGATATATCACGCTGAGCTGTAGCAGTATGCAAACACTCGCTACCCTCGTCAAGTGGGTGGAAATGAAGTCCCTTCCAGAGCGAGCTTTCTTTTTACACGTTGAGGTTTTGGGCCTGCTCAAGGAGGGCTTCAGGCTCTCTTCATTGGGGAGGGGGTGCACCAGCATTGCCCTGTAGGGACTCGCCAGGGGTTTGGGCAGGTGAAAGCTTTCATGGCTGGTCTGCTCTACTGGTGCAGCACTGTGATGCAGAGACTAAGGTGGGGGCCTCCACCTACCATCCTGGGCCCAACATCCACTGGCTCATGTGACAGCTAACCCCCTAGAGTCACCAAATTGCTGACCCCCAAAACTAGATGGGAGACTTCATCATAGTTTATACACTAAGTCTCCCGCTTTTTAGTAACCTTTGTTTTCCCTGTCCAGTAATGTTCTCATCACAGTAATGTCCCTTTGAGGCACAAGCAAAGCTGCACATTCACACTCCCATAACACTGGCAACCCCTGTGTAATTCCACTTCTCCCGCATACGCATATCCTGTGCAGGCGGAACCGCTGCAACACACACTTCCCTGTGCGGTTACTCTTTCAATGACACTTTCATAGCACACACAAAGGGATTCATTGACATTCATGAAACGCGCTCAGCCCCATGTACATCCCAGGCCCGGCTCCAGCAGGGGGGCCAGGGGGGCCAGGCCCCCCCAAGAAACTGCTCTGGCCCCCCCTAGAAAGGAGGCCTCTGCTCGGACCAAAAGTTGTTGCTGCTTGTGTGCCGTACCGTTTTCTTTTAGTTCCGTTAATGAACGTGAACAAAAGAAAACGGTACATGCACACAGCGCACACATCGCACAGTGGTCAAGAATAGGGTTAAGGGCAGGCGGGCTGCTATTATTTTATGAAGCCGCTTTTTGGACTCCAAAAAGTAGCCGCAGCAGCCCGCCTGCCCTTAACCCTGGAGCACTGCAGTAAGTGGCTAAGTCACTCACAGCGCACGCACACAGAGCAACACAGAGCAAGGCTGCACAGCTGGTGCTGGATCGGCGCACAGGCTGCCTTGGCCCACGCCTGCGCAGTGGAGTAACTCTGCTGGAAATGTTGGGCGGGACATGACATCTGAAGAAAAGGTGCCCCAGCCAAATTAATGAAGACAAAATAGTGTGCCATGAAAGTTGGGGGGGACAAAAACCTCTGCCCCCTCCTAAAATTACGCCCATGTGCCTGCGCATTGTTTGAGCATTTTCACGTGCCCTCACTATGCGCAGGAGTGGGCCAAGCCTAAAAACCCTTCCTTTGCTGGCACAAACATCATAATGCAGTGAATGCAGACAAGGGTCGGACCAGCTGCAGTGTCATTGCGCCTACAATCTACGTTGGAACTTCCCAAGTTCCAAGGCTGGAGTCAGTTGGACTTGGAGACAGAGGGTAGAATTTCAGTTAAAGGTAAGTGCTGGAGGAGGAGGCAGTGGCCAGTCTGCCGTAGCCCCGGGGTGGCATACTTGCCAACCCTACAGATTTAGGCTTTAGGCAGTAGACTACTGCTTTTTAAGCAGTCCTACAGTCTACAGATAATCTGAACCTGCAGCCTGCCATAGAGTCACATAAATGACTACTCGCCACTTTAAAAAGTAGTAGCCTACTGCCTACAGCCTAAATATGTAGGGTTGATTTCAGTGACAGAGCCTACTGCTTTTTAAAGTGGCGAGTAGTCATTTATGTGACTCTACGGCAGGCTGCAGAACCAAGCATGCAACACATAATTATACATTTCTAACATTTCAACATCTTTCCATGTTGTTATTGTTATTTTGCATTTATATAGCGCCTTATATACCATTGGTATGGTCTGAAGGCGCTGGTAGGTTGAACGCCCTTGGGAACCGAGGTTCGGGTCAGTGGAGAGATTAGAGAGGGTCAAAGGTGCGTGTGCGCACCAGGTATGTGTGCAGCTGGTGCGGAATTTCTGTGGTAGCTGCTTCCTAGCAATAGGTGTGGTGGTTGAGGAATCAGGAGTATGTGTTCGGTCTGGCAGGAGTTATCCAGTCCGAGTGAGGCAGCGTTAGGCCTGACGAGAACGCTTGGCTGGGGGTGAGAAACCAGCAATGTTTACTTAGAGTGATGGGGAGTGAGCGGCGGATGTTGATATGAGAACAGTTATACCGAATGGTGTCATAGTATCTCTGTGTTCTACTTGAGTGGTGGTGTAAGGAGAGAGTAAGCGTGGGGTGTGAAATGAAGTATGCTCTTACAACGGTTCCTTGCGTTCCACATCAAAGTCTGCACATTACGCAATTCAGAGGGGTCCGGTCCGGTCCGTGCGATGTGTTTTGTTTCTCATCTGCTCTTATGCACTATTCATCGGGTCAGCGAATTCATCCGTATAGCTTACTCCTCCATCTAGCATAATCATGCGCTCTGGTCCATTCATTCATTTGTTTCGTGCGTTCACCCGCTCCCCAGGCTCATCTGTTACGCACTCATTCGCATCAGATGCTCATCCGCCACTTGTCAGTTCTGCATTCATCAGCTCCGTTCACTCTTCCGTACAATGTACTTCTGTTTTGTGTACACTCGTTTTCTCGCTCTTATTTCTCGTTCGTTCGACGCATACCCGTTCTCTCGCCATACTCAGCCGCTTACTACACTCGGTCGCCCGACATACTCAGCTGCTTGCCATACTCAGCCGCTCGCTACATTCCGTCGCTCGCCAGATTCAGCCGATAGCTGTACTCAGCCGTTCCCTAAGCTCCTCCGCGGTCCATGTTCTTCCCCTCATTACACTCAACCGTTTTCTACATTCATGTGCTCTCCATATTCATTCAGCCGCATTCTACACTCATGTGTTCTCCACATTCATCTGTCCACCACATTTATTGGCTCTTCATATTCGTTCGCTCTGTACGCTCACCGCCCTCCACAGTCATCCGCCCTCCACAGTCATCAGCCCTACGCAATCATCCGCCCTCTGCAATCATCCGCCCTCTGCAATCATCCGCCCTCCACAATCATCCGCCCTCCACAGTCATCCGCCTTCCACAGTCATCCGCCCTCCGCAATCATCCGCCCTTCGCAATCATCCGCCCTCCGCAATCATCCGCCCTCCGCAATCATCCGCCCTCCGCAATCATCCGCCCTCCGCAATCATCCGCCCTCCGCAGTCATCCGCCCTCCGCAGTCATCCGCCCTCCGCAATCATCCGCCTTCCGCAATCATTCGTCCTCAGCAGTCATCCGCCCTCCGCAGTCATCCGCCCTCCGCAGTCATCCGCCCTCCGCAGTCATCCGCCTTCCGCAGTCATCCGCCCTCCGCAGTCATCCGCCCTCCGCAGTCATCCGCCCTCCGTAGTCATCCGCCCTCCACATTCATCCGCCCTCCACATTAATCCGCCCTCTACAGTCATCCGCCCTCTACAGTCATCCGCCCTCCATAGTTATCCGTCTTCCACGGTCATCCGCCATCCACACTCATCTTCCAAAGGCATCCGCCCTCCACAGTCATCCGCCCTCCACAGTCATCCGCCCTCCACAGTTATCCGCCCTCCACAGTCATCCGTCCTCCACAGTCTTCCGCCCTCTACAGTCATCCGCCCTCCATAGTTATCCGTCTTCCACGGTCATCCGCCATCCACACTCATCTTCCAAAGGCATCCGCCCTCCACAGTCATCCGCCCTCCACAGTTATCCGCCCTCCACAGTCATCCGTCCTCCACAGTCTTCCGCCCTCCACAGTCATCCGTCCTCCACAGTCTTCCGCCTTCCACAGTCATCCGCCTTCCACGGTCATCCGCCTTCCACGGTCATCCGCCTTCCACGGTCATCCGCCCTCCACGGTCATCCGCCTTCCACACTCATCTTCCACTGGCATCCGCCCTCCACACTCATCTTCCACAGGCATCCGCCCTCCACAGTCTTCCGCCATCCACACCCATCTTCCAAAGGCATTCGCCCTCCACAGTCGTCCGCCCTCCACAGTTATCTGCCTTCCACGGTCATCTGCCCTCCACAGTCATCCGCCCTCCACCGTCATCCGCCCTCCACCGTCATCCGCCCTCCACCGTCATCCGCCCTCCACCGTCATCCGCCCTCCACAGACATCCGCTCTCCACAGACATCCACTCTCCACAGACATCCGCCCTCCACAGTCATCTTCCACAGGCATCCACCTTCCACATTCATCTGCCCTGCCCAGTCGTCCGCCCTCCACAGTCATCCGCCCTTAACAGTCAATCCGCGCTCCACAGTCATCTTCCACAGGCATCCACCTTCCACATTCATCCGCCCTGCCCAGTCATCCGCCCTACCCAGTCATCCGCCCTGCCCAGTCATCCGCCCTCCACAGTCATCCGCCCTCCACAGTCATTCGTCCTCCACAGTCATCCGCCCTCCAGTCATCCGCCCTCCACAGTCATCCGCCCCCCACAGTCATCCGCCCCCCACAGTCATCCGCCCCCCACGGTCATCCGCCCCCCACGGTCATCCGCCCCCCACGGTCATCCGCCCTCCACGGTCATCCGCCCTCCGCAATCATCCACACTCCGCAGTAATCCGCCCTCAGCAGTAATCCGCCCTCCGCCATCATCCGACCTCCGCAGTCATTCGCCCTCCACAGTCATCCGCCCTCCACCGTCATCCGCCCTCCACAGTCATCCGCCATCCATAGTCATCCGCCCTCCACAATCATCTGTCAGCAGCGTTCATCTTCCACGCGCATTCCACTCGTCGGTACTCAGTCGGTCTCCCACTTCCGGCCTCTCACCCTCCACATTCCTCCGCTTTCCACATTCTTCCGCTCTCCACACCCTGTCGCTCCCCCATTCAGTCGCTGATACTTTTCTCTACTCATTACGCGCATCTGCTCTCCACGTTCTTCTGCTCTGTATGCTCTCTTCGCTCAACAAGCTCCTTCGCTCTGCATGCTCTTCCATTCTCCACTTTCCTCCACTTTCTACACATAGCCGCTCTCCATACTCGGACCGCTTTCTACAGTCAATTGGTTTACACACTCATCCGTCACCCCCATTGATTTTGCTCGTATTATTCATTGGGTCTCCAGACCCAACCGTCTTCCAGACGCACTTGTCAACCGCTTTCATCCTCCACATTCATTTATACTTGTCTAGAATCATCTTTATTCATTCGCCCTTCTCACTCATCCGTTCACCACACTCATCGGCTTTCCAAGCTCGTCCACGCTCTATTTTTCTTTTGTCCAGTGATCAATTCGTGTTATTGACTTCACTGTTTAGATCTACATTACTCGTTTTAATTTCTTTTGTGAACATTTGATACAATCCGTTTTTTTTTTTTTTTTGCTTTTGGTATTGCTTTAGGTGCTTTGCTGGGTCCGTGTTATTTTGATGATGCTAGAACGGAACCGGTTGGTTTTAGGGAAAGAGCCAGGTTTTCAGTAGTTTGCGGAAAGCTGTTAGCTCCTCGGTTAGCCTGATGTGGGGTGGGAGAGAGTTCCACAGGGTTGGGGCTAGGGCTGAGAATGATGCTCCGCCTAACCTGACCGAGTTAGTCTTAGGAATTACTAGGAGGCCGGCTGTGCTTGATCTGAGGGTGCGAGTGGGGTGATAAGCTATTAGTTTTTCTTGAAGATATTGCGGTCCAGTTTTATGTACTGCTCGATGGGTGAGGCATAAGGTTTTGAAAGCTACCCTACGGGCTACTGGAAGCCAGTGCAGTGTCTTGAGGGCTGGGGATACGTGGTCTCTTGGACCAAGCGCAAGTAACACTTTGGCCGCTGCGTTTTGTGCTCTTTGAAGTTTGTTCATTTGGTAGGCATGGATGCCGAGGTATAGGGGGTTGCCGTAGTCCAGCCGTGAGATGACGATTGATTGTACCGCAGAGACTCTGTTAGGAAATGATAGATATGGAAAGACGCGCCTAAGGTTTTTGAGGTGGTAGTGGCAGGACTTTGAGACATTGTTGACTTGGCGCGAGAGTGTTAGGTCAGAGTCTAGGGTGCATCCAAGATTTTTCACTGTGTTGGAGGGTATCGGTGAGTTGCCCATGGCGGTTGGCCAGGGTAGAGGGTGCGGGAGAAGATCTGGGTTGCCGCACACCATGATTTCTGTTTTGGAGGGGTTTAACAGGAGGTGGTTTTGGGTCATCCAGCGTTCAATGTTAAGGAGGCAGGATGCCAGGTCTGGTCGTGAGTTAGGATTCGTGTTCAAGAATTTTAGAATTAGTTGTGTGTCATCGGCGTAATTGTAACATAGGATGTTGTGTGCACGAGTTATCGGTGGGAGGGTGGTCAGGTAGAGATTGAAGAGGAGGGCAGATAGACACGCTCCTTGTGGGACTCCTGTGTCGACTGGTTGGGCTTGGGAGGTAAAGTTGGAGAGTGTCGTTATTTGGTGCCTGTCCTTGAGGAATGAGGCTATCTATTTGAGGGCGGTTCCACGTATTCCTAGGGAGTGGAGGCGATCAAGGAGTATTGAGTGATTGATCGTGTCAAAGGCGGCTGATAGGTCTAGAAGGATTAGTGCGGCGCATCCCGCGGAGTCAGCAGTCATTTTAAGGTCGTCCCAGATAGAGGTTAGGGTGGTTTCAGTTCCGTGACAAGTTCTGAAGCCTGATTGGGCGGGGTCTAGGAGTTTGTTGGCTTCAACAAAGGCGTTAAGTTGAGAGTAGGCGGTTCGATCAATGAGTTTGGCGAGGAACCTGGTGTTTGATATGGGGCGGTAGTTTTTGGGCTCAAGCGGATCGAGCGAGGGTTTTTTAATCAGGGGTTTGACGTGCGCCAATTTGAATGCGTCTGGAAAGGTACCGGAAGAGAGGGAAGCATTTATGATAGATCTTGCGTTTTCTCCTGCGCAGGTGGAGGCAAAGATTTCTTTAAGGGTAGTGGCTGGGCATGGATCCAATGGTGATCCGGATGGTTTGCGGGCAGATAGGAGTTTGAGAAACTGTTCTGTTGTTAATGGACTGAAGGAGTCGAACGTTGGTTGCGTGGAGGTTGCAGCTGATGGGTTGGGTGGTACGGGCTGAGGATTGTCTAGTGGCTGTAAGAGTGCTAGTTTGGAGGTTAGAGTATTTGTCCTTTCTATAGCCGTGGAGTAGAAGTGGAGGGAGAGTGAGTCACAGAGTGATTGCGATGCGGTCGGGATGGTTGTGTTACAAGCTGGATTGGTGAATTCGGAGATAATTTTGTGGAGTTCTTTACTTGGGTTTTTGCAGTTTAGGATTCGGGAGTTGTAGTGGGCCTTTTTTGTTTTCCGGATTTCGGCTTTGTACCGATACAGGTGTCGGGCCAACGTGGTCCTGCTCTCATGGGTTTTCTCTTTATGCCATTTGCGTTCTAGGTGTTTGTATAGTCGTTTAGTGGTCTTCAGCTCAGGAGTGAACCATCTGGGGAAAGGGCCACGGCGGGTTGATGGTTTGCAGGAGGGGGTGAGGCGCATCAGAGGTGCGCTAAGCCATGAATCAAGGGCCTCAGGGGTGAGATGGTTGTTGAGCGGGCAGGATGGTGGTGGAGACTGGAGGAGAACCTCGGCTAAGTCTGGGGTGATTATTAGTTTCTTCCAGCATTTGCCTATATTCGGAGGTTCGGATATGAGTAAGGGGAGGGGTTCGGGTGAGTGGATGGTGAAAGAGAGAATGAAGTGATCAGACCAGATGATAGGGGTGGGCGGCATTAGCTGAATCAGGTTGTTGGAGCTAAAGATGGCATCGAGAGTGTGTCCTTTATAGTGGGTCGGTCCGTTTATGTGGGGTTGGAGGTTAATTGCATCTAATCTGTCAACCAGGGAGTATGTCATAGGGTTGGTGGGGATGTCGAGCCATATGTTGAAGTCTCCAAGAAGTGTGAGGTTGGGATGGTTTAGTTGGAGGGTGGCAATAGAGTCGCAAAGGTTATTTGCGAAGTATCTATCGTAGCCTGGGGGCCTGTAGATTATTAGGAAGCTATGTGAGAGCGATGGTGAGAGGGATAGTTTAAAAGGAGAGATTCGCAGGATGGAATGGAGGGTTGGTTATCGATGATTGAGGCGCGGAAGAGAGATTTGAAGACGAGTGCTACCCCTCCTCCCCTGGACGGACGGTTCAGTGGGATGAGGGAGTAGTTGGGGGGAAAGGCTTCGTTGGCGATTGGGCCGAAGTCGTCAGAGAACCAGGTTTCAGTGATGAAAACTAGGTCTGGTTTGTCAGAGGTGAGGAGGTCAAAGATGGAATGTCTGTTTTTTGCTATTGATCGGGCGTTAAATAGGATGCAGTTCACATCGGCAGTCGGGGATGATCTTTGTGGTGGAGGGGGAGGGTGCAGTGGTGGTCGAGTTTGGGGCTGGGGGTAGGTTGGGTGATGATAGATGGGAATAGTGGGCGAGCAGAGAGATTGGCAGGCTTCGGTAGGGGTTGGGAGGCTGCGTGTGATAGGATGGTCGGGTTTTGGAAGGGGGATTTGAAAGAGGGATGTTGGCGGTTAGGAGTTTCAGTTGCAGCTGATGAGAAATCGAGGGAGAGGGGTTTCAGGCGGGGGGAAGCCGCGGGGGAGAGGGGGGATTGCAGGATAGATGTGATTGGTCGAGATAGGGGGGGGCGAGGAGTGCTGTGAGATTGAGGGGGACCAAGAACGTTTCCTCTTTAGTTTCCTTGCTGCGACTGGTGTGTGGGAGAGAGTGGGGGGGTCGGAGGGTGATTGGGAGGCAGCTTCGGTTCTTGCTAGGGCTAGCCGTGCAGTTTTTAGGGAGGGGAAGGGGTGAGGTCGAGTGGGGATGGTGGCAGGGGTATAAGGGGAGGGCGGGAGTTGGGTGATTGCAGGGTGGGGTGTGTCAGGTATGATAGAGAGGGGAGCGGGTATGGGTAATGCTGGTGGGTCGGGGTTCAGGGGATGAGTGGTCTTGGGGTGGGTGGCTCGCCATTGTGCCCCCCTTGCTTGGTGTTTGGAGAGGGGAAAAGCAGGGGGTGCGAGAGAGGGTGGGGGGGTTTGGGAGAGGTGGGAAGGGACGGAGGACAGATCGGAGATGGTGTTTCTGACTGATTCTGGTGGAGTGGGTGCACTCATGATTGGTGCGAGTTTTAAGATTGGTTTAGGAGGGTTATCTGATTGTAGTTCTAAGGTCGGTGATGACACGCTTTTAGGCACACTTCAGGGTTCAACTGCTCAAACCTGAGATCCTTCCTATAACATGAGATGTGATATCCAACTCCTTCCCATTCCAGACCGGAGACCCTTCCTATAGCATGAGATTTTTCAGAGAGGTTATTGGGCGCAGCTTCTAATTGTAATTTTGGGGAACAATTCTAAATGCCAGTTTCTTAGAGAGGCTATTGGGGGCAGCTTCAGAAATACAATTGGGAACACTTCTAAATGCAGTTTTCTTAGAGAGGCTAATTGGCACAACACCTAAATGCAGTTGGGAAGACTACTAAATGCAAATGGGGACACTTCTAAATGCAGCTTTCTTCAGAGAGGCTATTGGGTGCAACACCTAAATGCAATTTGGAGCACTCTTCAATGCAGTTGCGAATACTATTAACTGGTATTAGGAATACTTCTAAAATGCAACTTTCCACAGAGAGGCTATTGGGCGCAACACCTAAATGCAATTGGGAGCACTATTAAATGCAGTTGCGAACACTACTAAATGGTATTGGGAACACTTCTAAAATGCAACTTTCCTCAGAGAGGCTATTGGGCGCAACACCTAAATGCAATTGGGAGCACTATTAAACGCAGTTGGGAACACTACTAAATGGAATTGTGTGATCTTCTAAATGCAACTTTCCTGAGAGAGGCTATTGGGCGCAACACTTAAATGCAATTGGTAACAATACTTAATGTAATTGGGAGCACTACTCGAGGCTATTGGGCGCAACTACTAAATGCAATTGGGAACACTTCTAATTGAACTTTCCTGTGAGAGGCTATTGGGCGCAACTCCTGAATGCAATTGGGAACACTTCTAAATGCAGTTTTCCTCAGAGAGGCTATTGGGCCCAACACCTAAATGCAATTGGGAACACTATTAAATGCAGTTGGGAACACTATTGAATGCACTTGAGAACACTTCTAAATGCAACCTAACCTCCCCTGTGTTTTTATGGTACGCATTCACGAGTGAAGAGAGATACTCACGCTTGCAGGCCTTGCGGCTGGTGATGGGCTTGGCAAGATCCCGTTTGAAGCCTTGCTTACAGTAGTGGCAGTGCCGGCCTGCTGTGTTGTGCCGACAGTTGGAACACACACCACCGCTTTTGTGGCCCGAGATCTTGTAGAGTTCCATGTTGAAGCGGCACCGGTGGGAGTGGAGGTTGCACTCACAGGCCACACACTCATTTACTTGTGCTGTTTGATGGGTTGTGTGTTTTAGAATGCTTCAATGATGCCAACAATGTATGTTTTTTATTTTCCTGTGATGTCATTGTTATGGAAATTATTATTTCTGAAACTTGAAAAATCCTACATCTTCTTGGTCACAGAATGTTGGCAAGTATGTGGCACTGGCACACTGAGATTCTAACCAGAAACTGGCAGAAGACTCAGGACTGACAGTCTGTCAGGTACATCAGAGAAAAAAAGACTGCCTGTCCTTCTCACTGAAGCCGGTAGACTCTACTGGCAGCCTGTGCTTTCCGAGACGCATGCTGATTGCAATAAAAACAGCTGTGTGCAACATTTCCAAGTTTAGTCCAAGAAAAAACAGTTTCATTTCGGCTTTAGTTGACACATGGCTGAGAATTAAATAGGAAATATTGCACAAATATATTTTAAAGGCATACACTTTGACTTTAAAAAAAGATTATTTTAAATTAAAAGCAGCAGGTCGCACTTTTCACGTATTGGAACTTTTTAAGAGAGTGCAAAATCTGATGCAACGCAAACAGTCCTTGGAAATTCCAATATACTGTAATTGTGACTATGGAAGAGTTTTCACCACAGTGAAGGGAACAGGCCATCACAGACTAAATCACATTCTGGTGTCGTGCTACCAGTTTCAGTGAGAACAAAGGACAGACTGGCCTGGCAGGGAACAAGGTAGGAAAGCCTGATGCTCTCAGTGCCAGGCACTGTAGCTCTGCTGCCCTTCTGGGCTTTTGTATTTGCAGCAGGAGGTAGGCAGAGAGACACAGTAGTGGGCTAGTGGCTGGTAGTTTGTTTGTTGTTGTTGCTATCTTGGCTGTGTAGGGTTAGAAAGTGACAGGTGCAGAGGGAGAGGTGCCGTGCTTCTTTGGGAGAGATACACCACATGTAAGAATGAGGTGCAGGGAGAGATATATTGCATGAGCGAGAAAGCAATGTGTGGTGGGGTTGGGAGTGAGGAAGAAAAATGGGAGGAGGGGCCGCAGTAGAGTGTGGTGAATTTGACAGTAGGGTGTATGGGGCGGTTGTAGTCATAGAAGGAGAAGTACACTGAGAATGAGCAGTTTAAGTAATAGTGAGGTAGGTTCAGAGAGCAAATTTAGCTAGCAGGGACTCGAGACAGGGTTTACACGAGAGAGCTCAGCTGTTTGGGAGATAGCCGTGCACTGGCAAAACCATTGCTGCAACAAAAGAAATCACAGCAGGTTCAAATATTGCCACAATTTGTGAAGTGCTAAACAGTTATGCAGATGCTTTTCCAGGACTGCATGAAAATATGTCTCTGCACTGGTCATAGGCATTTCACCTGCGTCCTGTGAGAACTAATTGTCTACTATGTCCCGTGTAGTCACAGCCTTTTGGCGCTCAATGCTTCATGATCGCAAAGAAAATCTGACCATATTAGCATTAGCATAGGAGAAAGAACTGACGGAAAATCTTTGCATGGATGACTTTGTAAGGGAGTTTTCAAAGATAAAGAGAAAGTTACCCCTTTAAATCAGTTGCCAAAGGACTATTCTCATTTGTCGAGAATACAGCTTTTTTGAGAATAAAATTCATGTCTTGCTAATTTTTTCCTCTATTGTTTTTTGTTCAAAGTGTTTTTGTTTTTGGGGAGTACACCTTAAGTCTAACCTAATTAATCATTAATATTTATGCAGTTTGAATTCTACAAATGAAAAAAAATGGAAAAAACACAGATGGGCTGCTTAAATAAAAAGGCAAGGACAAAACCAACGGTTTGAGCTTTTGGTTAGGTATGTGGTAGGCATTTGCTAGGCACTGCTACTATGGTGGTACTACCTGGCCATAGGTTTGCAACAGTGCCGGGAAAATTATGTGATTACCTAGACATTTGATAGCAGTGCTTGGCAAATTCCTATGTAATACCTATACAAAAGCCACCTGGCTTTGTCAATGCTTGTTTTTAACAGGACTTCAGTGCAAGGAACAGATAATAATCAAGTGGCCAATAGCGCACTTGGTCAAGACATGTTTATTACACCATTAGCCATTTACTTCTGCAATACACTCTCAGCAGACTGCTTAGAAATAACTCAGGCAGACAAAAGTGTGAAATTTCATATTGATAGAGTGTGCTCAAAGAGATCTACGGGGGATGTGTTTTGGGTGGTTAGGGGCAGGTAGTGGGTGTGTCCTTTCTCACTTGCCAACTCCCACTTTGCTGTACTCAAATACAATAGTTTCAGATTAAAGGTGTCACATCATAGCCCAAACTAAAAATAAAATGGGTAAGATGTGCAGGTATGGACTTTGTAGAGCTCTTCATTTTTACTCATGCAGAGTGCCAACCTAATAACAATGCTTGATGCCTGCCCTAATTGAAGATGCCAAGAATGGGACTTTCAGAATGTCTCTTCTATACTTGGGTGTCAGGCAGCCTGCCCTGCCTGAAAATGTGTCAAGGCAAGAATGATGACTTTGTTCCTCTTCACTCTAAGCATATATCTCATAATGATTCCTACCTAATCAGAATGTATCCTTTGTACTTGGGCGGGTTTAACAGCTTGCCCTGCATGCCAGGGACTAGGGCAAGATGGTGAGTATGGGCCGTGTTTTAGTGCTTTCTGTCGTACGTACTTACTAGAGGGTTTCTGACCAAACAAGTATGGAAGACTGCCCGGCCAGAGGATGTCATGGCTGCGGCTGTTTATAAAGTACTGATCCTCATTAGCTCATGCAGTTTGGATAACTGTCCATAGTGCATGTATGGAAACAGAATCTAACCCGTGTATTGTTTGTGCCAGAGGCTTGGAAGGCTATATAATGTAGCTCCGGGGTGGGTTAGGCTACTCTCACACCAACTGAAAATTGGGCCCCCCCAATAACACCTCTGGCCCACCTAGATGATACATTCTGGAGCCGGGCCTGGTACATCCACACTTGTATAACGCATGCACTCCTGGGCAGTGTGGCCTCGATTTACCCATTTCAAATGTATTTCCTAACTTTTAGAAAAAAAAAAGGATTGCTTGGGTTCATATTGTCCTCTTATTGCACTCTATGGTGCCACAGATGTTATGCTTAGTTTTCCTTTATTTTAGGCAATATATGCCCCTGGGCCTGGTGCGCTATATAAATAAAATAAATATATGCCCTCGCCACACAGGCTAGGTCTTGTTATGCTGTGATATGAGTTTCCCATGCTGTTCTATGCTACGCTGTTTTACTGCACTTCATTTTGGTATGCTACGTCTTGCAATTGTATGCCATGATCTTTCACAGTATGCAGTGCTAAGTGATGTTATGTGATGTTGGTTATAGTATGAATTGTGTACCGTTGTGTAATTTACGAACGCGTTGTCATTTCTTGTGGATTGTCGGAGAACGGTGCAACGCTGTACACACAGACAGCCCACAGCGCTATGAGGCCATGCAGTGGCAGATGAGCACTGTACACACGATAGCAAACAGCAGCAGGTCTTGGAGTGTAAAAGGCACCTTTGTCAATAATCCATGTTTAGTTTTGATGCAGAGGAGGAATCTGGGGGCCCTTCATGTGATGGGCTCGCTGCTGCTCTGATGCACAATGGGCGGAAGACCTAAACCTCTCACTTAGAAGGTATTTCACGTCCTTTCCCACTTTGCCTTCGTGTTCTTTCACATGTCCCTTCGTGTCATTCCTTGGTGTTCTCTCGTGCCCCTAGACACTATACCCTATGCTTCTCTCAAATGCCCCTAGACCCTATACCCTATGCTTCTCTCAAATGCCCCTAGACACTATGCTTCTCTCAAATGCCCCTAGACACTATACGCTATGCTTCTCTCAAATGCCCCTAGACACTATACCCTATGCTTCTCTCAAATGCCCCTAGACACTATACCCTATGCTTCTCTCAAATGCCCCTAGACACTATACGCTATGCTTCTCTCAAATGCCCCTAGACACTATACGCTATGCTTCTCTCAAATGCCCCTAGACACTATACCCTATGCTTCTCTGAAATGCCCCTAGACACTATACCCTATGCTTCTCTCAAATGCCCCTATTGACTATACGCTATGCTTCTCTCAAATGCCCCTAGACACTATACCCTATGCTTCTCTCAAATGCCCCTAGACCCTATACCCTATGCTTCTCTCAAATGCCCCTAGACACTATACCCTATGCTTCTCTCAAATGCCCCAAGACCCTATACCCTATGCTTCTCTCAAATGCCCCTAGACACTATACCCTATGCTCCTCTAAAATGCCCCTTCACTCTCTACCTCTGTGCTCTCTCAAAAGTCAATGTAGCTCCACCCTCATGCCTCCAACATCAAAAACGTTCTCCATCTTTTCTGCGACCAGAATAGTAAATCATCCCCTCCTACAATATTTAAGTGGTAAGGAAGATCACATTGCCAACATTTTATATTTACCCTTCTCGCAGTTTTAAAAATATTTTAAAGTTTGGCCACAGTATGCCCTAGGGTTTCAGAGTCCACCCAGGGCACTAGTGAGAAAACACTTAGGCATTGTGCCAAGGCCTTCTTACAAATAAAATGAGGATACATTTCTTTCTTTTTGGCTTATGTGGTATAAGTACATTTTTCAAGTTTTATTTGAAACAATCACAGATCCATACAAATTCAAGTGAAACTATTTAACCCCCTTGACTGTGTGGTACATGCACGTTTCACCACTTTAAATTTCGTCGCTTTTTAGGATGTACTAACATACTGCCACTTGACCACTAAAAGTGCCCAGAGCCTAGCTTCCCCTGTCAACCCCACCTCCTCTACAATTCTTGCTCAAACTGGTCCTCTGTCCTGCATCGTCAATTCCCAATCAGTATGCACTGTTCGTTGTTGCACTTTAATTTGGGGGTGGGTATTGGGAAAGCCGAAATGAGTACCAAGCCAAGTGTGAGCCCAGTGTCTGGGGGTTGCTTTCTTGCTGCTGGTCTCATTCTAAGTTTAAACAGAGCACCCCTCCACCCTGCACCCCCTGTTAGCAGTTGTGTATTCAGGTAGGGAGGATGGGGGAAAGGGCAGGGAGAGCTGCTTCTTTAGCAAGTTAACTGAAGTTTAAGCCAAGCTTTGAAGAGATCCACCGCTAGGCTGGCTTTGATTGTTATGGGTTATAGTGGAGCAGGACGAATATGGGGGACGAGCGGAAGCCAGAGGAGGCACAGGGCGGGTATGGGACGGTGAGGTGGATTGCAGAGGAGGCTCTGAGGGAAAACGATGAGTAAACTGAGATTACAATCTGGCGGGTACTGAGGAGCAAGACCATTGATAGCTTTGAGACTAAAGAGAAGAAACTTGAAAAGGGAGCGGTTGAGCATGGAGGTTAAACGGGGTAAGATCTGGGTAGGTTGGAGAGCATGCGGTGTGGGGTGCTTTTAAAGCCCCTAAACAGAAGCCCCTTTCACCTGAAGGGCAGGCATTTAAACACTGCAACAAAAACGGCCTGGCTTTTGCTTTTGTTTCACGTAAAGTTAAAGAGCCATGTGGAAAGGGGCCCACCTGTCATTATCAATGGACATGCAGCAGTTTGATTTACAAAAGAAGGAGGCATCAAAGAATCCTGTAACATGAAAAACAGGATTTTTCAACATTGAAAGCAAAAACGGCCCGCACATGTGTTTGCAAATAAAAACAGCTTTAAAAGGCCAAAATGGGAAAAAAATATCACTGCTCACAGAAAAATGACAGGAAAGCAAATCATGATGTGTGGGTTGCCCAAAGCAATGTATATTATGTTTCACCCACAAAAACTCCAGTGACATTTGAAGAGACACTTAGTCTTCAGGAAAAACCTGTTCCGGCTGAGGGCAAAACTTCACAAAGGAAAGCCCCACTTCGGTGTAGATGTCACATCTCATATCTAATAAACCCGCAATAACATTTGGTGCTGCTGAAGGCGTCATAAGTCCGTATCCTCCAGACATGCTGACTGGGAAAGCAGGGACTTCGAAAGAAAGCCATCCTTGGCTGGAGCATGACTTAAAGAGACTCATAAAAACCTCTGGTCACAGGCTGGCTCAGAGAGACAGATGGCGGTGCTGGATGAAGCAGCCCTCCCATTTGTTGAATAGGAACACTCACAATTCATTTAAAAGACTATTTTCATTTTAGGCATTTTGCGCAGCAACCATACTGTGGATGGAGTTAATTTGTATACCAGTTTTCATGCAATTTCTAGGTGGTTTTGGGGATATAAAATGTATCTACCTGTGACTCTGGGAACTGTAATGGCCAGTTAAACTAGGTTTCTGGCTGATCTGAACATGTTACAAATGTGAGAGTTGGTGTTGCCCACTAGAGACCTAGTTGGTCCTCCCGGTTGGTCAACCTTCTGTTTTCAAAAAATGTTTTCACAACATGTTGCCTGTAGCAATTTATGCCACGTGCCAAACGTGTTTCCATTCAGTTGGGAAGCCAAAAGTGGTTAAATTTAAAGAAAGGGCCATTTTAGCTTGCATGGTCAGTTAATTTCGCATACCATAATCCTCTAGCCATTTGTAACCGTATTTCTGGCTGGTTAATTCACAATGGCTTAAATAGGTCAGTGCTGAGTTTGGAGCCGATGCAATATGTATTTTATCCAATAGGTGGCAGCGTTCCCTGCCTTATTAAAGGCCAGACGTTCGGTTTACACCGTACCATGGTTTCAATCAGCCTTGAGAATCATGTTAAGAACATCTATTTCTGTGCAGGTGGTTGTGCCAAAATATTTTTAAAAAAAGTCGAGGCCTCTTCATTCTACTGATTTTGCTACATATGATTAAAACGCTGGACAAATCTTTTTTTTTTTATTGCAACAAAGTAAAAAATCCATTTTTTTTTTGTGACTGGTGATTTCTTTTGTTGCCTGTAGCTCCCTGTTGTAACTTCCACGCTTTGATCATCGCGTGAAGTGTTCTCTGTGACCCTGCTTTGATATGATAGGTTATTTATAACGCGCTTAATACCCACAGGTTTCTAAGCGCGGACCCGGGGATCGAACCTGCGTTGCTCCGTGTCATCTTGCTTCCAAGGCAAGCGCGTTGCCCTTGAGCTATCTTCCCGAGACAACTTTGCCATAATTGACTTCCACTCACACAGATAAGGAAACCGTCCCAATGAACCTACTTCTATAATGTATTCCTCTATATATCGTTCTCTTTACCCCAATAAAATATTTAAACAGAAAACTATCTGCACGGTTTGTTTTCAGATTTTGGTTAGTGTGCATTGAGAATCCGCAGGGCATCGCCCATAGCAAATTCTAACCAAAATGCTAAAAGTAATCCCTGCCTCGGTGCACTGCAGTATCAAGGGAATGGGAGGCAGGAGGGCGCGCGCCAGGCTAGCATGATGCCATGCAATAGCAGGAAGTATTGCACTGTAAAATCAGAGAAGATGTTTGGGTGGAGAACCTCCCATGCGCGTCTCACTTGGGATGTTCTCTTGCTTAACCTGGAACTGGCCCCGAGGCGCTTTTCTGGTTTTTCTCCTAAGTTATGCACCTCCCATGCGACCAGGCATTTTGCTTTGAACTCTGGAAAGGGAAGTCATCCTACTTGCACAGTGATTCGCGATGATGTTCTAGAGGTTCTAGATCAGACCCTAGGATATGCGGAACCCATAATGGAATGTATGTTCGGAAGACTGACATTTATTTTATTTATTAATTAATTGTGTTATTTACAAAGCGCCAAAGCGAGCCCTAAGGCATCAGGGCGCGAACACAAACAAGACCAACAATAAACAAATATAGGAGAACATACCAAAAATTAAAAAAGAATTAGCAAAAGGAAAAAAAGGAAGTCATATACAAGCCAGCACATTGAGAAGTCCGGTCAGCGTGCCACAGGCAGACATAGAACATGCAGAATGGGCAGTCCGTCCCAGATCATATCAAGAGCATGACACAGAATCGACCATCGCTTTCCGATTAGATGGGCTTTGGGGAAAGTCTTTATGAATGCTAATAAGAGGTGGGAGAGGGCTGCCACCTCGTCATCCATGCTGCATTTGAAGCTTAGCGGTTTTCTGCATTTAACACACATTTATTTTGTTGTCATGTTGTTTTTCAAAGGAACTCGCCCTGACCAATGAAGACAACCTCCCTGTGTATAACCGCTGTGCCCTGTACGCCATCTGTGCCGCCTACCTGAACGTGATCAGCCAGCTCACCACCGTGCCCGCCTTCTGCCAGCACATTCACGAGGTTAGTATCTCTTGCCGCTCTTGCCAATCCGTCTACCATGGAAGCCTTGAATGCCAAATACATAACCCACATGCGTTCCTTTTGCAGCATCTGGCAGCCCATCCAACTGTGCTCTTGTATACCAAGAGCTAGACTCCTAGGGCCAGATTCTCCGAAATAGAAAAGTGAGCAAATCTAAGAGGTGCCACAAATGTTCCAGAAATTGGTGTTCCACATTTAAGGACGTTCGCCTCTCAGGGAGGCTCCATTATATAAAAGTAGTGCAGAATGTGTCCAGAAGATGCACAAGTGGGTGGAAAGCATGGAAGGCTTCCCCAAGAACACTGGCATTTTTTACATGTACAGATCATGTGCGATTGCGCAAACATTTTATTCATTTATCTATCTATTTATTTATTTACATGCAGGAGGAACAATGCTCTTTTGATCATAATAGAACGAACAACAGATTATAAATCAGATTTAATGGGAAGCAGTGAGCTTCTTACAATGGGGTGAGTTTAAGGAACATTCTGACCAGGTTGTACAAGGGAGTAAATGCGACAGTCACTGGGGACAATACGCAAGTGGACCTGCATAGATTAAGGGCAACTAACATTGGACATTGTCAAGTTCAGGTTGGCGGTACGGCCAGCTGTGCTTGGGATGTGACCATGATGGGTGAAGTGCTAGAATGCAGGCGGATGAAGTGAGGGGCAGAGGCAGGTTAGAGGCGAGGGAACATTGTTAACTAGCAGGCAGTTGAGAGGTAGGTAAAGAGTGTAACTCTAGTATGAGGAGGTAGGGTTTTAGTCTGGATTTGAACAAATCCGTGTCCTGAATACTAACTATTTTGGAGCTACACTCGACAGCTGCATCTGTCAGTACTTTGCTATAGCACAAAAGTTTGAGGCAGGATAGTACATCACTATATTGTTGCCACTTGGATGTCCATGAAATGCAAGTGTCCTATTTCTATTTCTATTATTTATATAGCGCCGCACACCAGAGGCCCTATAGTGCTCCTCAGTGGTATTCTGGTTGTACATGATGCCAAAGCACACCCCAGCCTCTTTTCAGAGGTTCAGCATCTTGCAATAAGTATGGTCAGAACAATACGAAGACTTTAGGAAGCAGAGCACTTTTCATGTGGCTGTCTAGCAATCACACGAACACAATTATTTGATTTAAATGTGTAATCCTGCTCTACAACAACACAGTCATAGACATCACTCTATGGCATTCCTGAATGACATGGCAAAACTACCACCTGAGAAATGTAAATGGTATACCACTACCCCTGGGAAAGTGATCCACTTTACAAAGGCAACTCACCACGCAGCTGAAGTTAAACAATACACATTACTGATTTATTCTCAGACCTAGACAAAGAGAATGAACACCAAACAAACTGCCTGAACTACTTTGCGTTTAGGATGGACGCACACTGTTTTGGAGTGGCTGGTGAGATGCACGTGTTTTTGGTGCAAATTGATGCCCACGTCAGCATTTGCATATAAAACAGTGTGCATCATCAGATGTGCCATTAAATGCTCACTAATTTGCACCTGTTTTGCACAGCAATTTACACACTCTTGCACGCTGGGCCTTTTCTGGTGTTTTGCTTGTGAATTGGCCACCTCAAATGAGATGCACAATGGCACAAGGTGCCACAGGCATTTGATTAAGATGTGCTTTATTTGGAGGATCTGTTCCCTAGTGTCCTAATCGCCCCACCCAAAATCTCATTATAGCTCAACTTCTCAAAAAATCGCTGCAGCCGTGATTTCTGCATGATCTTAATATCATATCAGTGTGAAACGAATTGGCGAAACCTACCACCAACTCCCCTCCACTAAGTCTCATCCTACTTTAATTAACTGTGTTTCTCCAATTAAAGCCTGCTTGAGGGCAAAAGTGTAATGGCAAGTTTGGTAATTGTTTTGATATACTTAACATTATGGCAGGGATCAAAATAGAGTTGTGATGCCCAGCACCGGAAATCTGCATCGCCCAGTGGGCAGGTGCCACGCGTGGAGAGCAATTAGCCTGTGCATCACATGCTGCACATCTAACTTCCACATGAAATGCAAATTAGAAGTTTGACCCATTGTACTTTAACATTGTCTATTTAGGACATACCTAGAAGACACGTAATGTCACATAGGTATGTGTTTATGGCATGAGCTGACATGAGTGGTCAAAAGTAGCTCCTGGTTAAATCTTGCTGTATGTCTACAAGCAAGAGTTAACTAATTGCCAGCTCCCCGTAATTTGTAGCCCGGTTTTGTCGAATGGCGCCAATGATACTAATACATGTTTTAAATGTCCCAAATGACATCTGCACAAGTTACATATTTAAAACATTAGGTTTCAAACATGTTACAGTGCAGATGTTCTAGTAGTACATTCTTTAGTGGACGTGCACATTTGAAGCTTCGTGTTTGATGCTCTTATTATTGACTGCCCCCCTAGCTGACATGGGTAGTCTCACGTCACTTTCCCTTTCCTGCATACTTATGAGAAATGCCCTAGAAAGGGGCGGGACCAGAGCGTGTTGCCACGCAACAGCAAATTGTTTCTATAGAACTTCCCTCATGCGGGCACTCCTACAGAACAGGCTCCACTCAGTACCTCCCTCACGCAGATGCCACGCCCTGCTGTAAGTCCCTTCCTCCACATTGGACGGGCGGGACCTGTGCCAAGCAGCTAAGCGACTGGCGCTCCCTTGTCCCTTTTCTTTCGTTCTCCACGCTGATGCCCAACAGGGTTAAACGGTGCACGTTTGTACACGAAGCTTTCCTCTGCCGACCCGTACAAACTGTATGTAGGGGTCCCCTTCACATAGCATCTGTGCAACATGTCTGACTCTTTATCACACGCGTAACGTTTGAGGCATGTGCGCTGGGAAGGAAGTCGTCAAGACCGTTCCAGCGCACATAACCATCAGTTCTGTCCAGAAGAAAACAAAACTGAAGGTAAGTGAAACTTCATTCACCCAGGCACCTGAAACAGGGGGAATGTACTGAAAAAGACACAACTGACCCAAAGTAGTCCAGAAGACCCTATGCCCTCCCTCAAGGGACAAAACAGCAGATCCCAATCCCAGGTCTCCCCGGGACTGGTTTGTGCCTCTGGTGCCTCTATGTGCCATGGTTCCGGGATGGCATGAACCTCACCATAATCAAGATCTCCGGTCACCGGTACCCTGAGCCTTCCATACGCGAGCACTGAGCCACAACGCAACCAAGGTGCTCCAGTCACCGGTATCCAGAATCAATGGCCCAGGAGGAGAGCACTAAACCCTAAGCAAGGCAAAACAACTATCTGTGCTCGATTGGACTCAAAGGTCTCCTCGGAGGCTCACCACTCAACCCTGGTTCTTCCCGAGACCACCCAGTTGAGGATTTACACCGTATGTAGTATATCTGGCGGTGTACAATGTCTCAGGCAGTCACTTAACCACTCTGCCCCTCACAGAGGCATCAGCGAAACAGCAAAACCACAAAGTGCCTTAGGATCAAACTTGTGACACTCTGAATGTGTAGACAAGCTTCCACATTCAGATCCCCCCACAGATTGGTGGGTGGACCAACAAAAAAACAGGCCCAACGACAAGTAGGTTATGCATGTTTCGGCAGCGCAGGGCCAGGTGCTGGACTTCGGTCTGGAGCCAATCGAGAACACTCTTGGCTCCTTATCTTCAACAATGGAAGTGGCTTTTTCCACTGGCCATATTCCAGTTGGGGAATATAGCCAGCAGGGCCCTGTCTGTACGGGATCTTGCATAGCCTTATGTTGGGCCCGGATCAAAGAGGGCGCAGAGACAGGTCTGTGCTGGAACACTTCATCTTTATTACTAATTAACTTTCTCCCACACACGCGCCTCCTCTTCCTCCCTTTTCCCTCATGGCCCGGGCTTTTCGTTCACCCCTTGTGGCCTCTAAAACCTCCCCTCACATATCTCCTTGTGTCCTTCTCATATCTCTTCGATCAGTCTAGCAGGTCTTATAATCACTCACTGTGGGCGCCCTTCGTTGCCCACTCTGACATCTCGTTCTTCCTCTTTAGCTGTAACTCCTGTTTCTTCGTCCACATCCCTCACTCTCTCGTTACTCTGCTACACTGGTTCTTCCTGTTCTGACTCAGGGACCAGGTATCTGAAGAATTAGGCATTCTGGGTTATCTTTTGTTCCTCATTGTGTGCAGTTATCATGGTCCCACTGACCTCGGTCACTCTCAAAGGCGTGGTGTGATATCGGGTGTCTTGTCTTTTTCTTCACACTCTGTTTGACCAGGTCTTCCTCCCCTTCATTGAAACCCTTCATCGCTGCTCCCCGTTTCCAGTCAGCCCACTTTCTTGCTTCCTCTCTTTTCTTTGTGTCCCTCTCCTTGAGGTCCACGTCAGTTGTCTGTTTCCCCTTCTTTTTGTTCTGCCGCCGCTCTGGGGATCCTCGTCCTTGCCTTGTATGCTGTCATCAGTTCGCCAAGGACTTAACCCTGTGGTACTATGAGGCGTGTTTCTCTACTGCCTCAGCATTCTACACAATTTTCTTTGAAATTGGTGAATAATATCAGTCGGTGCGCTCTAACCCTTTTTTGAAATGCTTGGTTTTTATTGGTTGAATTGGATTTCGGACTAGTCCTGGCGATATGGAGGTCAGTCGCTGCATGGCTGCATAGGGACCGGTGTTCACCAAAAGGGGGGGTTGAGTTTCTATGTTTAGCCCAAGCGCATTAAGAGTATGCAATTTTCTTACATATAGCTTATCATCAATAATTTACAAATGGACACTAGTTATTGATAAAAGCTTTTTGGTTTTAGTTAAATGTTTTCAGTGTAATCATATACGTGATTCATAACAGTTTGTGCCAACATAACTCTCCTAGGAGGCACGTGTGTTTGCTTCGCCCATCCTTGGGCTTTTTCAAGGCACTAGTACATTGGTTTAGCACATTGTGTATTTATCATAAGTATAATGCAATATATACATGGTATGGAAATTTGCAATCAAAATTCACGAAAACGTGTTCCTCGGTCTTGTGTTAGTGAGGTTTCTGATTGAACGTATTTCTGTGGTTCTTTACAATTTTGGTAGGCTGTTCACAATTGTGTAATCTTGTTACGGTTGAACAGTTTACGAGAAACACACGGACACTCGGAGTAACGAAGACAATCCCAACAGGGAATAATGTAAAGGCTACCTACAGACAAGGCCCAGACCAACAGACCGAAACTTGGCATAGATCGGAATAGTTGCAGGATGTTCAACCCTAACAAGATTACACATTTGGAAACTACTTACCAAAACACGATCTCAGGAGACGGGGTCTTGTTCTTGGTGGTGGATAATTCTCTCTTGGTATGTTCTACCATCCAGTGGGGTTTTGCGTGGTTCGCCTGTTAGTGTCCCTGGGCGTTGTATCATCTTTCTCGGTTTTCCTTTTGGGTGTCACCATGGCACTGGCCTGTATTTCTACTCTCTCATGGACTCTCGCTAGTTCGTTTACTTCGTCAATCGCCAGAGGTTTTTTTAATAGCTGCTTCCAAAATGTTGGTGGGATGCAGCCCTCAATGACATGTAGCTGGATGGCTTCACCATCCGAGAATAGTGAGAATTGGCAGTGTACCAGCTTCTGTCTGAGGTGTGTGATAAATTCCTCCACGGTTTCATGAGGTGATTGCAAGCATTGGTTGAAAACGTATGTTAGGAAAGATTTCGTAATTGTAGGGAATTTTCCTTCCATGTGGCAACCCCTAAACTTTTTGCTGTTGTTTCTCACCTTGTTCTTGACTTTGCCAGAGAAGTGCAGCCTTCTGCCGCACTCCTCTGGGCTTTCGCTCTTTTCTTACGGGGAAACTGACATGCCCTTAAGACAGTCAGTACTGGGGAACGCTGTTTCCCGTAGTTTCTTTTATCGTGTTGCGGCTTTAGTGCAACATGACACAAGAGGGCACTGTAAGCTAAGTTACAGCTCTCTTGGGTCTCTAGCCTTCTACAGGCCCTAGATACTCTTTTAGGATGGTATTTGATCGGTGCAAGTCATTCAGGGACTCGAATGGTGGCAGCGATCGTTTTGTTTATTTTGAGCTCCTTTTGGCGTTCTGAGCACGTTTTTCGCACTGAACCCAAAATGGTGGCCTGGCTCCCAAAATGGCCAGACCACGAGGCTCCTTTGTCTTGTCCACTGACCGTCTTGCTCCCGTCACCTTCCCCAGGTCGAGCGACCCGGGGCCTTCCTTATTTGGGCATGTACTTTCCCGCGAAACGTGGTTGCTTTCGCGGGCTTCTACATGTCGTTTGTGTGCCCCCAGTGTGTGGGCTGGGATGTCTGGTCCCAATACACATCCTGGGTGCCAGAGAGTCTAGGGTGGTGTGAATGCCTGGGACCACCGTGGTCCGTGATTGGTCCGCGTATGGTGTGTGTGTTGATGAGCGGATCTCCCATTGGCTCCCCTCCGTTTTGGCGCGAAGGGAACCGTGGATAAGAGGGGGCTGGAAACACCACTACCAGGTCGATCTCCTGAGTTCTCACGAACGAAGGAATACAGGAGCCAAGTATCCTGCAACCAAGAGGCTGGACCGAGGAATCGCTGGTGACCCGCTGAAGGAATCCTCCTTTGCACTGCTGTCGTCCTGTGAAACCCTTTCCTCCTTGGATCGAACCAGAAAGCCTGTACTGGTGCTTCGACCTTTGGAATAGCAGGAACAGCTATTCCCGGCGACTTCATCAACTCCTGCCAAGTAAGCCTTCGGAAGTGTCTCTGGGCCATCCAGTTGACTGACCAGCTTACAAGGGAGTCCTGCTCTGTAACCGCCGCCAGGTTGTGTTGTATTTCGAGTCCTTGTCACTCTCCCACGCTTCGTACGCTTGGCGTCCCCAGGTCTGAAGGGAGGAGTGTACATTTGGCTTGAATACACACGGCCGCTCCGTTGTCCTGCTGCGGCAACAAACTGTGCTGGTTTCGTCGATTGGGACGTCTTTTTGCTCTACACGACTACGAGGCGTTCCCTGCTCTTCTGAACCTGCCAGCTACTGAAACTAACGTGGAGAAGCCTGGGTCTGCTTGCTTCGGGGACCGGTGAGTAGTTTAGCTAGGATCTGGTCGCCCTCCTGCAGTATCCCATTGCTTTTCCCTGCTGTGTAAAAACAGCACCCTTTTGGCCGTACTCGCGCTCTGCTTCTGCCCGCTGTGGAGGCTGCGCTTGAGTTGCGGAACCTGTTCTCCTTCTGCTGTGCACTAACCCGAACTGCCTGACTTCCTCCGAAGAGCTTCCCCTTTTGCCCGTTGGCACCGGCGTGGCAGGTACTTTGAGCACAAGGCTCCACTCTTCGCAGGGCTCGGACTTCCATCTAGTTAGGTGCCTCTGAAGGCGAACTGAGTCTAAAGCGTTATCGCACTGCCTGTTTTCCTTTCCTTTCAGGTGGACTACATATTTCGTGCTTTAAACGCTTGCGACTGTGTATTTGTATATATATTGTGTTGATATGGTATGTGTTGGTTTAATATGGTGATATTGTGATTTTCTCGCTACGGTCATTGTTTTAAAGGCCTTAAAATAAATGTGTATCTATTTTTGATATAACAACTGTTTGGAGTAGTTTGTAAGCGCTCTTGCTTTGTGTGCTCATTGCGGGCTTTCAGTCACCCTCACCCCTCTTGAGACCTAGTCTTGACCGCCGCGATCGCTACCTTGATTGGTCTGGCTTGTCCAGAGGTTACCCTGTTCCAAGTAATTAGGTTGGCCTTCTGAACTTCTGCGCCACCAGGACAGAGTTCAGAAATCCGTCTTAACAAATTGGTGTACAGCGGTGGGATACGACTGAAGGTATCCAGTGTTGCGCTCGAACTAGGGCATTTCAGGTTATTCCAAACAGTACACGTAGTGAATTGTTGTAATATAACTTTAAAAAGGCCATAGTCCTATCAAACAGTATGGAAGCAAATACCTTGTTAACTTTAAATGCTTCCAAATCAGAAACATTGAAGAAGATGTGTGCGGAGAGAGGTGTTTCCTCTCAAGGCACGAAATTGGAAATGATCCAAAGAATCGTGGCGTGGCAAGAAGTGCAGCTTGACGCTATTACTTCTGAGGACAGTGCAGAAGGTGGTGGGGCTGCTCTCACTGGTAGAACCGACGGTTCTGCCGCTGCACTGATCCATCGCGACCACGAGGACAGGGAGGATGTGATGTCTAATGTTTCCTCTGCCAGTGTTGATGGGGAGGCTATGCTTGAATTCAAGAAGCAAGAGCTGCGGTTTAGGCAGCAGGAGCTTGAATTCAGCATAGCCAAACTAAAAATCGAACAGGCAGAAAAACAAAAAGACAGGGATCACCAGTTGGAACTGGCCAAGCTTCAGGTTGCAAATGGGTCCAAGGGTCCTGGACATGGGTCTGGGGCTTCCTCTCATCCACGGTTTCCAAAAGATCTGCTCAGTGTGTATGAAGAAAGGAATGACATTATGGACTGGCTGAATGCGTTTGAGTATGCATGCGAGGTTCAAGAAGTTGACAATGCTGATAAGATTGCGTGGTTGCTCAGTAGACTGCCCCATTCTGGCTGTAGTGCCATTATGGAAATGTCAAAGGCTGAGCGAGCTGATTTCGCAATGTTAAAGCAAACTCTCATTTTAAAGTTTGGGAAGACTCCGGCCCAATATTTAAAGCGTTTTCGAGAGTATAAGAAAAAGGAAGGTGGTACTTGGGTATCTTATGTGGCTGAATCTTTGAAAAACTTAACTGGCTGGGTCGAAGGTTATAAGGTTTCTACCTTCGAAGGCATGATAAATCTTGTCATGCTGGAACATATTTTTGCTTCTTCTTCCCCGGAGCTTAAGCAGCATTTGGCCGATTCGAAGGAGATAGATCCTAAGAAGCTGGCCATTGCAGCAGACTTATGGGTGTCACATCGAGTGTCCCATAAGGACAAAACTCATCCTGGTAAGCAGGAGGAAGGGAAAAAGTCCAAAGATATGGAGGGTGGGGAATCTGCTAAATCTTCTTCCCATAAGGGCCACAAAAAGAAAAACAAGGGTACGACACAAGAGAACTCACAGGGTAGTGGAGGTTCGCCTCCGAAACAGAACTCTGGTTACAATAAGCCTCCCTACGTAAACAGACCCACTGGGGCTTGTTTTTCTTGTGGAGCAACTGACCATGTGAAGGGGGATCCCCGGTGTAAGGTTAGACCTTTGGGGGTCCACTCCGCTAATCTGGCCTTCTCCTCCTACGAGGAAGAAGAGATTACAGGAGCATCCTTCTCCTCAGACTCATTTCCCAGCGGAATAGAGGCTGAGGTAGTTTTAGTGTCCCTGGGTTCCTGGGAGCCTAAAGTCGCAGAGGCTTATGCTAGGATTCCGGATAATACCAAGCACTACTTTAAAGACAGTGTGCTGATCAATGGAGTGGATACTCCAGCTCTTAGGGATAGTGGGTGCAGTCGCACTGTAGTGGATTCTACCTTGGTAGACTCAGAGGAAGTTGCCAGAGCTACTCTGATGCCCACTAAGTTGGCTGACGGCCCCCTCCGTATGTTTCCCGTGATCCCTGTAAATCTTACTTTAAATGGTACAGCAGTCAGGATTCCAGTGAGCATTCAGAGAAACGTCCCGGGAAAGGTCTTGTTGGGTAATGATCTCAGAGCTTTAGGGCTCGTAGGAGACACTGCCGAAAGACCCTACACACGGTCTCAAGCACGGGCAGCATTGGCCAAGTCCAATACGCCGCCCCAGCCGAAGGGGAAACCCAAGGCGAAAGGAGTCTACAAGTCAAAACGAGGGAAAGAGAATATTCCCCCGAGCTCGCCTACCACTGCGGTGGAGGAAGTTGGTCAATCGCCCGGGCCTGACGAGGAGGTGGCGATGCCTGAAGTATTCGACCCCAACGATCATCCTGAACTAAAAGACTTGTTAGTTGAAGGAGGTCCTGATAGGGACGAATTCAGTAAAGGCCAACGTGAGTGCCCATCTCTGGAAGGCCTAAGGAGACAGGCCTGCTCCCAGCTTGAGGGTGAACCTCCTGGGAAGCATAGGATTTACTGGGAAGGTGGACTCCTGTATAGTGAGCCCACAGAGTCTACAGAAGGAGACCATAGGAGGTTGGTGGTTCCCCTTGCTGTTAGGCCCTTCCTCCTGCAGTTGGCGCATGAAGTTCCCCTTGCTGGTCACCTTGGTATGAAGAGGACCAAGCAAAGGTTATCCATGCACTTCTACTGGCCCAAGATGGGGGTGCAAGTAGAAAGTCACTACAGGAGTTGAGCCTCCTGCCAGTTGTCTGGAAAGGTTGGCGCGACAATCCAAGCTCCGTTGGTACCGCTCCCAGTTGTGGGGGTACCATTTGAAAGGGTAGGGATCGACATGGTTGGTCCCCTTGACCCGCAAACATCCTCAGGCAATAGGTTTATCCTGGTGCTGGTCGACCATGCAACCAGGTATCCTGAGGCCGTCCCATTTACAACTGTAACTGCCAAGCCAGTTGCAGAAGCTTTACTCGGTATGATTACTAGGGTTGGCTTCTCCAGCATGGGGTCTGGCATGGATTCACATGCTCATGAATATTCCCCGTCGTCAGGCTGGGAATCCTCGGTAAAGAAAAAACCAGTATCAGTTTCGTTTCTGATCTGTCTTTCGTAGTAATAACCAATCACTGGTCTCTGCGTCATACTGACCACAGCCAATGACTGCCCTCTACCTAAGCACCGCCTCTGGCAGCCATCTTCAGATTTTTACCGCACGTTCATGTGTTGGGATCCTCGTGCTATTGCTCTCGAGCGTTAGTGCTATTTTTTCGCGTTTTTTCACAAAAACTCGATTCTTTCGGTCAAAAGAGCCTCAAGCTCCACCGATCCTACATCCGATCAACGGGGACCCGTGTCGGATTCGTCTGCGCCCCTCAAGGGTGAAGATTTCGTCGAGCTACACTTCGGAGGACTCCAGAAGCTTCTCAGGCCCGGTCTCGGAGATGGCCCAGGAGAAGGGAAGCTCGACGCCCGGAAAGCTGTTCAGGGTCTGCCCTGGATGCCAGCTGCAGAACGTCTTTAAGGAGGACGAACACTCTTTCTGCCTTTACTGCCTTCATGAGGACAAGACGCACGTGGAGAAGGACTGTGCGTTTTGCGGCAACATGTCGGAACGGACCATGAAGGACCGCCATCAACGTCTCGCCAACTGGCTGGAGGGTAAGAGCCCGTCTGGCGAGAAGAAGAAGAAACCCGAGCGGTCTTCTAAGACCTTTGAGGGCGCCCCGGCGACGGGGGCCCAACATAAGGCTAAGCACCGCGAGTCCGCTGGCACCGGGAGCGCCGAACGGTCGGGCTCTACGGGCGCCAGGCAGGGCGCACCCTCCCCGGCACCATCAGCCACGAGCCAACGCTCTGGGTCGGGTAAGAGGAAGGCCGAGCACCCGGCGAAACTCCTGGAGAGGCCCCGGTCGAGCTCTAAGGCAGAGGAGGAGCGTGGCAGTGCCCCCTCCCTCAAGGATAAGGCGGTGAGCGCACCTAAGGTGGTGAAGGCCTTGATCCATCCGACCAAGCCCTCTATCGAAACGGTCGCGGCGGCCCTGGCTCAGCCTGTGGAGGCTGCGCCAGTGGTGGCGACCGCGGGGCCCAGAATCTCCCTGCCTCCTCGGAGGGAGTCTTCTTTTGTGCCCATCGATAGGACCCCCGTGAAACCCTCCGTGGGGAAGAAGAAGGGGGGGCAGGGCGTCGTCGTAGATTCGGCCTCAACCTCAGAAGAGGAGCTGATCGAGGTCTTAAGCCACGGCCTAGGCGTGGAAGAAGGCCAGCCCGTCGGAATGGACCCCGACGCAGGTGACGACGACGACGACATCGTCGAGGATACCGACGGGGCCCCTGCTCGCCCGTCGGATTCCCCTCTGCCAGCGCCGCAAGACAACTCGGCGGCCATTTTGTTGGCTATACAGTCCTTATGCTCCGAGATAAGGACGAGACTACCGTTACCGACGGAGGAACCTTTCCCGTCGGGGGATCCAGAACCGGGACCTTCTGGTGTTCCCCCTACCAAGAAAAGAAGGATCCATCCACCACCTCCTTTTCAACCGTCGCGCCCCGTCCAGCCCTCTCCCCCGTCCACCCGAGGGGATGATACGGGAACTGACACGGCAGCGACGGGTACGGACGACGAGGCATACGACGAGGATATTCCGTCGTCGCCTCCCGCCAGGGCTTCTCCGCCCGACGAGATCGGATCTTTCCACTCCATGATCTCCAGGGCTTCCGAGCTTTTCCAACTCTGCCCTGAGGAGAAGAAAAAGGAAGGCTTCCTTTATCAGCGGCGCGAGGCCAAGAGGAAGACGGTCCTCGCAGTGCCTCTGTTGGACGACATTTGGGATGAGGGCCTTTCCCTCCTCAAGAACCCTTCCACGACGCCAGCTAGAAGAGACCGGTACGAGAAAAAGTACCGGGTCCCGGACACGGCCCCCCTGTGCCTCCGGGCGCAGCCTACCCCGGATTCCGTCGTCTCCGCGGCAGCCAGGAAGAAAGCGGGGGGGGGTGCGGCCTCCACATCGACTTCCCCGCCGGACGGCGAGGGAAAGAAATTGGATGCTATGGGACGTAGAGTCATCTCGTCGGCAGCGACGACGATTAAAGCGGCCAACGCCTTGGCTATCGTGGCTCGCTACGACAGGGAGCTCTGGTACAAGATAGCTCCCCTGCTGGATTTTCTGCCGGACGACAAGAGGGCGGAGGCCCTGGAGATCCTGCAGGAAGGTGAGGTGGCCTCGGACCACGCCATCACCGTGGCGACGGACATCGCCGACACTGGGTTCCGCCAGCTGGGCAACGGCGTTTGCCTTCGACGTCGTGGATGGCTCAAAGCTACGGACTTCCGGCAAGACGTCCAGACCAGAGTCCTGGACATGCCCTTCGACGGGAACAACCTGTTTGGGAAGACAGTGGACGATTCCCTTCAGGCCATCAAGGCGGATACTGAGACGGCCCGGGCCCTCGGAGTTCTGCAGCAACGTCGGACGCCCTTTCGGAGCAGCGGAGGCAAGGGCGCCTCCAGAGGTTCCGGCGGCGGTTTCGCTTCCTACCGTCAAGCGGCCCGCTCGTCGTCGCAAGAGGCCTACAGAGGACGAGGCAAGTCTAGCGGACCCCGTCGTCGTCGCCCAGGAGGTCAAGGCGGCAAGGCCGCGTCCAAGCAGGATTGAACCGGCTGTGGGGTCGGGCCCCCACCGGAGCACCCCGGTGGGAGGCCGGCTGGCGGGCTTCGTCAGCGTGTGGGAGTCCATCTCCACCGACCGTTGGGTGCTGGACGCCCTGGCCCGGGGCCACGCGCTCGAGTTTCAAAGAAGGTGCCCGCGTGTCCCCCCCGTGGCCAGGAAAGAACTTCACGTCCCTCAACTTCTCCTGGAGGTAAAGGCGATGCTCAGGAAGGGCGCCATCGAAATCGTCCCAAAGAGGCTTCGGGGCTCCGGAGTTTACTCGAGATACTTCCTCGTGAAGAAGAAGACGGGAGGATGGCGCCCCATCCTAGACCTCCGACGTCTGAACAAGTTCATCAAGGCGCAGAAGTTCCGGATGGTCACCCTCCAGCACGTCCTGGGCCAGCTGGAGGAAGGGGATTTCCTATCGTCGTTGGATTTGGAGGATGCCTACTTCCACATTCCCATCCTAAAGGGGCACCGAAAATTCCTCAGGTTCGTGGTGCAAGGGCGTCATTACCAGTTCAGAGCCCTTCCCTTCGGACTACGGTCGGCACCCAGGGTATTCACCAAGTGCCTCGCACCGGTGGCGGCGCAGCTGCGCCGCGAGGGGATCCACGTCTACCCCTACCTGGACGACTGGCTCATCCGCGCCAAGACGAGGGAACTCGCCGTGGTTCACACGGCAAGGACCGTCCAACTCCTCACGGACCTGGGATTCTTCGTGAACTACGCCAAATCCCACCTGGTGCCCGCGCAAGTCGCACTGTTTCTGGGAGCGAGGCTCGACACAGTGTCCCTTCTGGCCTCCCCGTCGGAGGAGAGGACCAGGACCATCTTGGGCAAGGTGCAACGGATGTTGGTGGCCGACGCGGCCAAAGTGAGGTCCATCAAGTCCCTCCTCGGGATGATGTCTTCCTGCATCTACCTCATTCCCATGTGCAGGCTCCGGATGCGCCCGTTGCAAGAATTCCTGGATGCGCGCTGGATCCAGACGACGGGCAGCTTCGAGGAAAGGATCAAGCTCGACGAGAACTTCCGACGAGCGATACGGTGGTGGGGCACCCGCGCGCATCTGACGGCGGGCATGGACTTCCAGACCCCAGCCCACCAGGAGACTGTGACTACGGATGCCTCCCTGGAAGGGTGGGGAGCGCACACCAAAAATCTGCACGCAAAGTGACTCTGGCTCCCGACGGAGAAGTCCCTGCATATCAACGTCCTGGAGCTCCGTGCAGTGTTTTGGGCCCTCAGGTCTTTCCTTCCGTCCCTCAAGGGCAAGGTGGTGAGGATCTTCACCGACAACACCACCACCATGTTTTACATCAGGAAACAGGGCGGAACCAGGTCCCCAGCGCTGTCCAAGGAGGCGCAGGACCTGTGGCATTGGGCCGTCGCCCAAAGGATTTTTCTGGTGCCGTTTCATCTGGCAGGGATAAAAAACACCATCGCCGACTCACTCAGCAGGGAGCTGCGCTCGTGCCACGAGTGGGAACTACGGCAGGATCTGGTGGATCGCCTCTTCCGACGGTGGGGCACACCCCAGATCGACCTGTTCGCGACGGCGACGAACACCAAGTGCCGGAGGTTCGCCAGCAGGTTTCCCCAGACGAGGAGCATGGGCGATGCTTTCTCGTTCCCCTGGGAGGGCCTGTTCCTCTACGCGTTCCCTCCCTTGCCTCTGCTAATCCGGCTAGTCAACCTGCTCAAGAGGTCACGGTGCAGGATGATCCTCGTCGCACCCTCGTGGCCGAGGCAGATATGGTTCCCGGACCTTCTGGACTTGTCAGCGTCCCCGCCGATCAAGCTGCCGGCGGACGCGGATCTACTCTCCAGGGAAGGAGGCGCCATCCTCCACCACGACCCGAAGTCGCTGAACTTGCAGGCCTGGCTCCTGCAGCGCTAGAGTTTGGAGGATACGACATACCGGCCGACTGCAGAGAGGTTCTTGCAAAGGCCAGGGCGTCCTCGACTCTTAAATGCTACGGACACAAATGGAAGAGGTTCTCTGTCTGGTGCCACGCACAGAAGATTAACCCTCTACGGATTACGGCCCCCCAAGTACTGCCGTACCTGCTGACGCTGGCCAAAGCTGGACTGGCACACGCGTCCATCAAGATTCATCTTGCTGCGATCTCCCGATACACCAGAACCACCGGGCGGACGTCCTTGTGGTCTCATCGTCTGGTGAAAGAGTTCATGAAGGGACTGTTCAGATCGTTCCCGCCGGTGAAGGCTCCGGCCCCGGCGTGGGAGCTCAACGTGGTGCTGACCAAGCTCATGGGACCTCCGTTCGAGCCTCTGCACTCGGCTCCGTTGAAGTTTCTATCGTGGAAAACTGCTTTTCTTGTGGCCATCACCTCCGCACGACGAGTGGGAGAGATCCAGGCCCTTTCCTGCAAGGCCCCGTACTTGACTTTCCACGACACGAGGGTAGTGCTCAGGACGCACCCCTCCTTCATGCCCAAGGTACCGTCGGAATTCCATCTCAACGAACCCTTGGTGTTGCCTGTATTCTTCCCGTCGCCTTTGTCGCCGGCTGAGAGGACTTTGCACTCGCTGGATGTAGCTAGAGCGCTGAAGTTCTACGTGGACCGCACGAAGTGTTTTCGGAAGACGTCACAACTCTTTGTGAACTTTGGACCTGTTAATCAGGGGAAGGCTCTCTCGAAGGCTTCCATTTCCAGATGGCTCTCCGGCTGTATCATGTACTGTCATCGGTTGGCAAACCGACCTCTGCCCGGCCGTCCGAGAGCCCATTCCACCAGAGCGATCGCAGCTACCACGGCGTTCCTTTCTGGTGTGCCCCTGCTGGACATATGCAGGGCTGCTACGTGGAGGTCGACGCACACCTTCACGAAGTTCTACTGCGTCGATCGGGATTCCAGGGAGGAGTCCAGGGTCGGCCAAGCAGTGCTGCGCAACCTGTTCGCCTGAGGTGAGCCTGGTGAGGAGGTAAGATGCTTAATGTTGAGTTTGATGCTATGCTTAATGTTGAGCCTTTGCCACCTCCCGTGGTTGTGCATGTGTGTACTGCTATGTATTCTTTATTCATGAGCATGTGAATCCATGCCAGACCCCATGCTGGAGAAGGAACAAGTTACTTACCTGTAACTGTTGTTCTCCAGCATGGGTCTGGCATGGATTCACATGCGAACCCTCCCGCCTACCCCTCTGCGGCTCTTCACTTGGTCATACTGCCACTTCACGTGCTTCCAAATCTGAAGATGGCTGCCAGAGGCGGTGCTTAGGTAGAGGGCAGTCATTGGCTGTGGTCAGTATGACGCAGAGACCAGTGATTGGTTATTACTACGAAAGACAGATCAGAAACGAAACTGATACTGGTTTTTTCTTTACCGAGGATTCCCAGCCTGACGACGGGGAATATTCATGAGCATGTGAATCCATGCCAGACCCATGCTGGAGAACAACAGTTACAGGTAAGTAACTTGTTCCTTCCCTAAAGAAGTTGTGTCGGATCATGGCAGCAACTTTATGTCGAAGTATAGGCAGGCTATGTGGAAAGAATGTGGGGTCACCTACAGGTTCTCTTCTGCATACCACCCCCAGACCAATGGTCTGGGGGGGCGTTTCAACAGAACGTTAAAGAGCATGATTGGGGCTCTGGAGGAGCCTCAGAGAAGAAAATGGGATCTTCTTGTTTCATGCTTACTGTTTGCCTACCGAGAGGTACCACAGGAGGGTGTTGGCTTCAGCCCCTTCGAACTTCTGTTCGGTCATCCCGTACGGGGACCCTTAGCCATCGTCAAAGAGGGATGGGAGATGCCCACTCCCCCTGTTACTACCAACGTAGTTGATTATGTGCTAGGGCTCAGAAAACGGATGGTACTTCTGATGGGCTTGGCTAGTGATAAATTGAAGGCAGGGCAAGCGCTGGTGAAACATTGGTACGACCAGAAAGCTTCCCTCATCAACTTTACACTTGGTCAGCAAGTCCTGATCATGAATCTCATAAGGCCTCGAGCTTTACAGGACAAATGGTCAGGCCCTTGCCCAGTGGTGGAGTCCCTGGGTGAGGTTAACTATTCAGTGGACCTTGGAAGGCCTGGACAGGCTCCAAAAGTGTTTCACGTGAATAGGCTGAAGGCTTTCGTCCCAAGCGGCGAAATCGCAGCACTGCTATTGGCTTCAGACGTTGAGGAAGAGGAGTCTGAACCTCTCCCCGACCTGTTCAAAAGCAGTCCTTCAGAAAGCTCTTTTGAGGGTGTCCGAGTGGCCCCTCACCAAAATGGACAAGGCTCAGTGGTTTACCTTGGACATGAAGTAGGTGGAGGGAGGAGACAGCCTCTACTCAGTCAGGTACAAGCAGTACAAGACTGGCCTACCCCCACTACGCAAACCCAAGTGAGAGCCTTTTTAGGACTCACGGGGTATTACCGCAATTTTGTGGCAGACTATGGCACCATAGCTGCTCCTCTGACTGCACTCACAACTCCGAAGAAACCCAAGAAGGTAACTTGGACCGACGAGTGTGAGAAGGCCTTCAATGGCTTAAAAGACTCCTTGTGCCAGGCCCCTGTGCTCAGGGCCCCTGATTATCAAAGACCTTTTATCGTGCAGACGGATGCCTCTGACACTGGGATAGGAGCTGTACTATCACAAGTAGATGAGAAGGGTAAGGAACACCCTATCGGTTTTATTAGTCGCCAGCTTAAGGACAGAGAGCTCAGATGGTCCACGGTAGAGAAAGAATGTTTCTCTGTTGTGTGGGCCCTAAGGAAGCTGAGGCCCTACCTCTATGGGACCCACTTCACTGTGCAGACTGACCATAAGCCGTTAAAGTGGCTAATGAACATGAAGGGGGAGAATCCAAAGTTGCTTAGGTGGTCCATAAGTCTACAAGGCTTCGACTTCACTATTGAGCATAGGCCAGGTGTCCAACATAGCAATGCTGATGGGTTGTCCAGAATGTTTAACCGACCTGAACAAGAGACTCATCCAGGGGTGGATTAGTTCCCCCTGTCCATAGTCTGGGAGGGGCGAGTGTTAGGAAAGATTTCGTAATTGTAGGGAATTTTCCTTCCATGTGGCAACCCCTAAACTTTTTGCTGTTGTTTCTCACCTTGTTCTTGACTTTGCCAGAGAAGTGCAGCCTTCTGCCGCACTCCTCTGGGCTTTCGCTCTTTTCTTACGGGGAAACTGACATGCCCTTAAGACAGTCAGTACCGGGGAACGCTGTTTCCCGTAGTTTCTTTTATCGTGTTGCGGCTTTAGTGCAACATGACACAAGAGGGCACTGTAAGCTAAGTTACAGCTCTCTTGGGTCTCTAGCCTTCTACAGGCCCTAGATACTCTTTTAGGATGGTATTTGATCGGTGCAAGTCATTCAGGGACTCGAATGGTGGCAGCGATCGTTTTGTTTATTTTGAGCTCCTTTTGGCGTTCTGAGCACGTTTTTCGCACTGAACCCAAAATGGTGGCCTGGCTCCCAAAATGGCCAGACCACGAGGCTCCTTTGTCTTGTCCACTGACCGTCTTGCTCCCGTCACCTTCCCCAGGTCGAGCGACCCGGGGCCTTCCTTATTTGGGCATGTACTTTCCCGCGAAACGTGGTTGCTTTCGCGGGCTTCTACATGTCGTTTGTGTGCCCCCAGTGTGTGGGCTGGGATGTCTGGTCCCAATACACATCCTGGGTGCCAGAGAGTCTAGGGTGGTGTGAATGCCTGGGACCACCGTGGTCCGTGATTGGTCCGCGTATGGTGTGTGTGTTGATGAGCGGATCTCCCATTGGCTCCCCTCCGTTTTGGCGCGAAGGGAACCGTGGATAAGAGGGGGCTGGAAACACCACTACCAGGTCGATCTCCTGAGTTCTCACGAACGAAGGAATACAGGAGCCAAGTATCCTGCAACCAAGAGGCTGGACCGAGGAATCGCTGGTGACCCGCTGAAGGAATCCTCCTTTGCACTGCTGTCGTCCTGTGAAACCCTTTCCTCCTTGGATCGAACCAGAAGGCCTGTACTGGTGCTTCGACCTTTGGAATAGCAGGAACAGCTATTCCCGGCGACTTCATCAACTCCTGCCAAGTAAGCCTTCGGAAGTGTCTCTGGGCCATCCAGTTGACTGACCAGCTTACAAGGGAGTCCTGCTCTGTAACCGCCGCCAGGTTGTGTTGTATTTCGAGTCCTTGTCACTCTCCCACGCTTCGCGTCCCCAGGTCTGAAGGGAGGAGTGTACATTTGGCTTGAATACACACGGCCGCTCCGTTGTCCTGCTGCGGCAACAAACTGTGCTGGTTTCGTCGATTGGGACGTCTTTTTGCTCTACACGACTACGAGGCGTTCCCTGCTCTTCTGAACCTGCCAGCTGCTGAAACTAACGTGGAGAAGCCTGGGTCTGCTTGCTTCGGGGACCGGTGAGTAGTTTAGCTAGGATCTGGTCGCCCTCCTGCAGTATCCCATTGCTTTTCCCTGCTGTGTAAAAACAGCACCCTTTTGGCCGTACTCGCGCTCTGCTTCTGCCCGCTGTGGAGGCTGCGCTTGAGTTGCGGAACCTGTTCTCCTTCTGCTGTGCACTAACCCGAACTGCCTGACTTCCTCCGAAGAGCTTCCCCTTTTGCCCGTTGGCACCGGCGTGGCAGGTACTTTGAGCACAAGGCTCCACTCTTCGCAGGGCTCGGACTTCCATCTAGTTAGGTGCCTCTGAAGGCGAACTGAGTCTAAAGCGTTATCGCACTGCCTGTTTTCCTTTCCTTTCAGGTGGACTACATATTTCGTGCTTTAAACGCTTGCGACTGTGTATTCGTATATATATTGTGTTGATATGGTATGTGTTGGTTTAATATGGTGATATTGTGATTTTCTCGCTACGGTCATTGTTTTAAAGGCCTTAAAATAAATGTGTATCTATTTTTGATATAACAACTGTTTGGAGTAGTTTGTAAGCGCTCTTGCTTTGTGTGCTCATTGCGGGCTTTCAGTCACCCTCACCCCTCTTGAGACCTAGTCTTGACCGCCGCGATCGCTACCTTGATTGGTCTGGCTTGTCCAGAGGTTACCCTGTTCCAAGTAATTAGGTTGGCCTTCTGAACTTCTGCGCCACCAGGACAGAGTTCAGAAATCCGTCTTAACAACGTACCTCTCATAATCCCTATTGGGCTGGATTACCAGCTTCTTGGTCAGTGCTGATACTAATGCTTCGTATGTAGTTCTCTCCTCTGCCGGGATTGTTTTTATTATGCCCTTAATCTCCTTGCTTGCTAGATTAGTGAATATGTCTTTGAGGACCTTCGATTTCTCCTCACCTGTGGCCTTTCTGAAGTCATCATACTCAACCCATTCGATCCATCTCGGGCCTTTGTCCTGTTGGGGTTGTAGTGTGAACAGAGCCGGTCTCCCGAGGAATGACACCCTTGTGCTTGGCTGTTGCAGAGCCTGTGGGTCGTCTTCTTGCTCCCCCATTCTCAGTTACCACGCTGAGATCTGGTCACAACTGTCGGAAGAAACATTGGTGGTGGGCAGTGTTTTCTGGTGGGTAACCCCCAGTAGAAGTGTACACGTTAAGTTTCGGTTAGGAACTGTTCGGCAGTCGCTTCCTTCGATCCTGTAGTCATGGGGCATCCATGCACATATCAGCGCTCATCAGCTTGACGTCTATCTTTATATGTGTATATATACATATATATATTTATTTGTTCTCACCGCCCCTCACCCTGCATGGGTCGGGCCTTACCGGTTGCCTTGGTAGGTGGGTTGTTGGGCCTTCTGTCCATGGATGGACGCAGGGCCTATGGGGCTTCATATTGTTTTTTTTGTTTTGTTTTTTTAACGTGTCCCCCCGGCGTGATGTGGAGCGCTCTGCTGCGTAGCGCGCAGCAGAACTCGCTCTGCTTGTGAGGAGGCGTTGCTGCCAGTGGATCTGTTGTAGGACCTCGCCGGGCGGTGAAACAACCTAACAGGCACAGTGTAGGCTGCCTCCAGGCGCGGATCACAGTAATCGAGGACCCCTCTCTGGGGGCAGGCGGAACGTGCCGTGGGCGTGGAGGTGCAGCGCTCTGCCGGGCACGGGCTCTGGTGACTACTGTTGTTGCTGTAGAGCGTAGTGAGGACCACGCCTGGGGAAGGGATGCTACGCTGCCGGCGTAGCATGGAGGATGCTGCGGATGGCAGCGGGACATGCGGGTGTGGGCTGTGTCTGTCCCACGTCACCAGTTGTTGGGCCTGGATCAAAGAGGGCGCAGAGACAGGCCTATGTGGGAACACTTAATCTTTATTACTAACTAACTTCCTCCCACATACTCCTCCCTCTTTCCTCATGGCCCCAGGCTTTTCATTAACCCCTTGTGGCTCACACCACCTTACTCTTCTGAGCTTCATCAGTTCAGCCTTATGTACTGTATACAGCACCTGTTCAAAAGCCTTATATGGGCATACCCGTTTGGCCTCCACAGGTTAAGCAGTCAAACCATGGTCTTTTGGAGGACGCGGTCCTCATTTAGCACAGACTCCTTACCAAACCAATGAAATCCATTTCCATACCTGCCAAAGCCCCCCAGATCCTTATGGCATGCTTGTCCAAATATGAGGACCTTTTTTAGGGACATCATACAGGAGGTTGCCCCTGGGGCAGGAAGCTCTGCCACCTCAATGCAACCATAACAGTCTGGGATTCAGCCTCAGTCGTCACAAAATCCACTCGACCACTAGCAGAGTCCAGTACTTCTGAAATGTTTGTATACACCACCTGCACTGCCTATAGATGCCCTCTAGATGGCAGAAATTCCCCAGCTTAATCTCGATTACCTCCCATTCACGCTAAGGCCGGATGTGACCATTGAAGGTGAAAGCTTGCTGTACACAGCCACTGGCAGCAGTCCATGTGGCACCCGCCAGATCCTGGACATGGCAGAGCATGGCAATCTCGGCTAGCTAGGCTCCAAGCTTAGAGGCACCAGACCGACAACTACAGGTGTATTGTGGAGACCAGTGACCCAAAGCAGAAGCTACCCGAGCTTCCATTGGAAGTACTATGCTAAAGCGTGAATATAAAAATATGAAAAAGAAAGTGGTAAGAAATAATGCATTGTAAATCTGGGACATGGGGGTACTTTTTTGTACGTTCCTCACAGGACGGATCAGAAGTAACGGACTTGGGAAGTGGGCAGCTGCACTGGAGCCCAGTGCCTGTGGTATCCCTGGCTGTTGCGGTCAGAGCGCACCCCGCCCCAACCTTGGAGAGGGGGCAAACAACTTACCAAATTCTGAGCCTCAGAATGGTTATCTACATTTTGTTCTTCGAGTAAAGGTAGCTTGGAGATGGCCGACTACCTTCTCATTTGTTTTCATGAGTGGCCCAGTTCATCCATCTTCATACATGCCTCCATCACTGTGGTTGTGCAATAGGGGACAGGTCATTATTGAGTTGCTGCGTTGTGGGGTACAAAGGATGGACTCTAAATAAACACATGCGCTGTTACTCAAGTGCCTATAATTCTGCATCAGTTTTCAGCCAAACATATTCTTTCTGGCAACAACATCCTGCACCATTTAGTGCTCTTTTTAGTTTCCGAAGTCCAAACGCTAATTCACACTGGAACCCTATCCGGTGCCCCAGTTGATGCTCCTTTGTGTATCTGGGTTCTTTATCCTCGCCTTAACTCAAATCCTAACTGTTAAACTTATTACACCCTAACACGAACCAACAAGCTATTGCAAACTCTAAACCTGTCACCCAAATGGATTTTAACCCTGGCCTTAGCCTTTCCTAATGGTGCTTCATATTAAGACCTGGTGGGCAGAGGTTCAGAAGGCCAGCCTAGTTTCTTGGAACAGGGTACCCTTCTGGACAAGCCAACCAATCAAGGTAGTATTGATGGCGGTCAAGACTAGGTCTCAGGAGGGGTGAGTGTAATCGAAGGTCCACAATGAGCACACGCAGTAAACAACACCACAGATTACTCGGTCAGGTGTATATATCAAAATTACATATATATTTATTAAAGGCCTTTTAAATCAAACACAAGCTGAAACGACAGCAATATTAACAATACCAACACAACACTATACTAGGAAACATGTATCCAGTCACTATTGGGCAAAATGAATATTAAACAAGGGAAGATCCACAACCTGTAACAGAAGGGGGGGGGGTCAGACAGTGCAAATATACTTTAGGCAATTCTTCAAGAGTCTCAACCCTAACTAATAGGCAGTCCAATCCCTACGAACTGTGGAGCCTTGTGCTCAGAAGTACGTTCAGCGCAGCAGCACTTGAGTGTGCGTTAAAGTACACAGGAGTCTCTTCAAGGAGCTGGAGTGTCGCAGGAAGGGGGGGTAAGTCGATGAAGGATAGAGTTACACTATCCAAGGAGGGTCTTCACAAGAGGGCAGAGAGATTATCAGGAATCAGGAATAGGATGGTAGCACAAATTACCCTAACAAAGGAGAGTGGCCCTTGGGGGACACTTGTGCGTAAAAGTCTATGGATACGCCAGGGGCCACCGGTAAGTGTTGCAAGTACTCACTGACGCTCGACGCACTCCGGACCAAACTTCACCAGTCAAGGCCAGTTCACTTGTAGGTTCGAGCCCAGCAGTTGTGCGTCTCTCCAGCTTTCAAGGGCTGAATTCCGGGACCTCAGTCAGTGGCGGGACAGTGGTGATTTCTTCACTTCTGGTGAAGGGATTAGGCCATTTCCACTATAGCCCATCTTAGGCCACAGGGGGGCACAGCAGCAAGGCACCCACGAAGCTCGTCATCACAGAGGAGCGACACGGGTACCGTGTAGGCTTGGGTTCAGGTGGACACTCCTAATTCCAGACCTAGGATTGCTAGTTGTTCCGGTCATCGCAGCACATCAGACATCCTGGCACCCAGAATGTGTATTGGAAATATGCAAAACAGAGGGGGGTCTGGGAAACTCTCTACCAGCACAAACACAGCCCATTGACTTGCTCTTGGGTGGATGGCCCCTGGGAGAGTCTCAACCAAGTCTTTAGCTCACTGTTCTTTTCACAGAGAAGAAATTTCCCCGCATATCAGTCTTTGTCCTGCCAAAGAGCAGCCCAGCACCGAAATGCTAGGCAATTCTCCTCTGAACAAGAGTACCACAGCAACCCCATACAAGTGTTTCAGCCTAGTTGGGCCTCATCAGTGAGGTGAAGCTGTGCCTCTGTAAGAGCAGTGAGCAATGGGTCCATGTCTGGATTCCCCTGATAACTTAGGGTGAGACCCAAGGTTACTTGGTATGCAAAACAGAGGGGGGTCTGGGAAACTCTCTAACACAGCCCATTGACTTGCTCTTGGGTGGATGGCCCCTGGGAGAGTCTTAACCAAGTCTTTAGCTCACTGTTCTTTTCACAGAGAACAGGCCATGGGCTGTGTTTGTGCTGGTAGAGAGATTCCCAGACCCCCCCTTGTTGTGTATTGGAACTAGACAGCTCCAGCCCACATCCTGGGCGCAAACATATAAGGCATGCAGAAGCCTGCGAAAGCTTCGGTTGGCGCGGGGGTTTGCATGACCAAATAAGGAATTTCCTGGGTCTGCTCGACCTGGGAAAAGCTAAGGAACAAAATGGCCAAAGGACAGAACAAAGGACAGAACAAAGGACAGAACAAAGGACAGAACAAAGGACAGAACAAAGGACAGAACAAAGGACAGAACAAAGAACAGAACAAAGTACAGGACAAAGGGCCTCGTGGCATGGGCATGTTAGGCACTGGTCGTGGTAAGAGTAAAAAAATGCTTTAAAAGTAGCTCCTGCCACCAGCTCAGTCCTGGGCCCCAGTGCACTGTACTGTAAGGTACATTATACACTGATAAAATGTTACCAACAAATGGCAACAAAGTGAAAGACTAAGGGAAACAAAGTCTCCCAGTACTGACAGTCTGAAGGGCATGTCAGTTTCCCCATAACAAGATGAGCAAAAGCCCAGAGGAATACAGCCGAAGGCTGGGCTTCACTGGTAAAAGCTAGTCTAGGATGGTCAAACAAAAGCAAAACGTTGGGGGGTTCACAGCTGGAGGGAAAATTACCCATAAATGGGGGGGCGCTGTTGCGCACTACAAAAATGGCCGCCTGATTCCAGAGCTCCCGCTCCACTGAGATATCCTGTGTCATAACATCCGTTATAACACTGCCTGCATGGTCTATCTGTTCTGGGAAGGCAGTCCAGCTATCCGTGGTCGGCCGGCCGAACTCCTGTGGGTCGGGACCTAAGAGTGCCGGAGATACAACCCCTGGCGGATCAGCCGATGCACGCAGCCAAAAGTATCCTGCTACGAGCTCCAGGACGATTCACGCAAGTGCCGCGGTGCAGCTGTGGTGCTGAGGCCCCTGATGGGAGGAGCCTAAACTGCGGCCCAGGCCCGACGTCTTTCTGGTAATACGCAGGGCTATCCGTAACACGGGTAGTTTGATCGAACGACCTGACCTGCATTCGAGTCCGGCCCCAATGTGTGGGGACCCGCGGCCGCTGAAATCCTAGAAAAAAATACCCATGGAGCCCGCATTAAAACTGGTGACGAGGGTCACGGCCGGCCCGTGAAACTGGACCGCAAGGAGATCCGGAGACGAGAGTAGCCAGAGCGGTGTCGGGTAAGGAGGCACGACTGGGCGGCGGATAAGTGGCCGAGAAAAGACTCATCATTTTTCCGGAGGCAGCGGCTGCAAACCCGGGTACAATCCCTTTTGAGCTAATACTCCTTGCTCTGTGCTCCGCTGGACCAGCAAACTCCGGTGGGGCGTGCGGCAGGTAAGGGTCACTCGGACGGTCCCCCTCAAGACCCCTGATACTTACATTCGCTGGTGGCGCACTGAGTGGGTCTTCGCTCCGTGTGGGGGACTGGACTAAGTGGAGGCCCCGCACATACAACTGCGGGCCGAAGCGGCTCAGTAATCCTGCTAAACTATCACGGCACTTACTGCATTGCCCCAGGGTACAATTCCGACAGTACCCTGGGGAGCCACAGAAGTCGGGGAAAAGCGCCAAAACTCCGGGGAAGCAGAAGAAGGGCCCAATGGACGCTTACACGGGCAGTCAGAGTCTGGCTGAGCCGGCTGACGCCCAGGCAGATGCTAACGAGACCCCCACTACTGAGCCTAGTGAGAATTTAGACAACTTAGCCGCAATAGTGCTGCATGGTTTCCGCGCAGTTAACACGAAACTGGACGACATAGTGTCCACTATCGGCTCCTTAAAAGCGAGAATGGAGAAAGAAAGTTTGCGCATCACGGAGACCGAAAGCAGGATAAGCACTAACAAAGACACTATCTCGCATCACAGCCGTGACATCATTCAAATCAAAGAAAACCTGGTGAAACTACAGAACAAATGCGAGGACTTAGAGTCGCGTTGTAGGAGAAATAATATCCGCGTGGTAGGCATGGCGGAATCTTTTGGCAAAAGCCAAATGGAGAAACAGCTCGAGGAACTGCTTAAAACCCTGTTTGGACCTGAGGCATTCTCTGAAATTTGTTTTGGTGGAACACGCTCATCGCACTTTGGCTTCAGCACCTAAACAGGGTGCACCACCACGCACCATAATCGCACGACTCCTCAATTACAGGGACAGGGACACTATCCTACGTAAGGCAAGAGAGATGGGCACCCTTCAATATGAGGAAAGTCGCATCCACATCTACCCTGATTTCTCCTCGGGGGTACAGGCAAGCAGAAGATCCTAAGAGTCAGTCAAGAGGCTCCTAAGAGAACGCCAGACCCCGTACGCTCTGATGTTCCCGGCAAGGATGAGGATCCAGCATGCAGGGAGGACCCATTTCTTTGAGTCTCCGGCCGAAGCCACGCAATATATTGAAACATCCATACCTCTTCCTCCCAGAGGGGGTAGACCGGCCCAAAATAACAGACCCAGACCTGCAGATTAAGGAACACTCGACTGTCAACTCCTTCTAAGGCTCTAGTCATGATGAATGTTCGATCAAGATATACCAGGCAATTTGGTTGGTGGAGTTGCCGGACCTGATCGGCGGCCATGTGGAGCAACATGGCTACCCGTGGAATATTCCATAAGTTTTGTTGGACACATAATCATGTTGGGGGTGATGATGAGGGTGGGGGGTGGGATGGGCCGAACTGTTTGGAGAATTCTGCTCCAGCAATTACTTATGGTGGCAGCTTGTTGGGGGTTGGTGCCACTCTGCGGAGCCATGTTCAGGCACAGAGAAGTTGGAGATGTTTTGTTGGTCAAAAAGTAAAAGTGTGGTAGCATTGAGGCTGGTACCAAGTATATTGTACGATTACTGTAAACCCGTTGAGTTTGACAATGGCTAATGCTTCGGTTCAGAGCCCAGGTAATGGACTTAAGGTTAAACTCCTGACGTGGAATGTTCGGGGTCTAAATAACCAGGTTAAGGTCAAGAAGGTTTCCAACTATGTTGCCAGGCATGCCCCCCAGATCCTGATGCTACAGGAAACCCATTCGGTGGGGATAAGTAATGCCCATATATTGCCCAGGTGGGGTCCCCTGAGGTTCTACACTGATTATTCATTCCAATCCAGGGGGGTGATCACCCTCATTCATCCAGGCCTTGGGTTCAGGGTGGGTGGTCACAAGGTTGATCCTCAGGGCAGATATGTCTTGGTCTGGGGGGAGGTGGCTGCTCAACAGATACTTCTGGTCAACACATACGGGCCCAATATCGATGACCCTGCCTTTTACATGGATGTATACCAGATGATTTTGTCGCTTGCTATCCCGAATGTGCTATGGGGGGAGGGGATTTCAATATGGCTTTGGATCAGACTCTTGATAGATCCTCGAAGGTGGTTAGAACCCCTAGCAGGGCAGTGCGGAATCTGAGACATGTTTTGTCGCAACTGTTGCTGGCTGATGCATGGCGTGAAATTCATCCTGAAAGCAGGAGATATACGTTCTATTCCTCAGTGCACGACTCGGAGTCTAGGATTGATTATTGGTTTGTCTCCATGTCTTTGATGGCTGGGGTGGAGGGGTGCGAAATCTTTCCCCGAACATTGTCAGACCATTGCCCAATGCTGCTGGAACTAGTGTTCCGAAAGGCCCCGTGTCCAGCCAGGAGATGGAGGATGCCGGGTGGAATGTTGGGAGACCCGGGGACAGTGGATAATAATGTGGGATCAGTGGACAAGTGCTCAACGGTGTGGGAATCCTTTAAGGAATGGATAAGGGGGGTTTTGATGTCCAAATCTACGGGTATGCTGAAGGCTGTGCAAACCGAATTGTCCACTATTGAAGGCAAACTAGATATTCTGGAACAAACATACACCAACACGCCAGACAAAGTAGTATTGGCCGAAATACACACACACACCTCCAAGAGTTTGATAAGCTCGCCATAAGGGAGGTCCGATATGTGGCGACCCCTATACGCGCGTGCAGGTACAGGGAGGGTAATAAGGCAGGCAGAACGCTTGCAAACCTACTCAAGCACGATAAGCAACCTATACACATCACAAGTAAACGCACAGCTCAGGGGAAGGTACTGCTCAGAGATGAAGACATAAACGGGGCATTTATGGAGTTTTACAAAGAGTTATACTCCAATAAAGATAAGAAAACACAAGAAAATGAGATATACCTTGAAGCCCTCTCCCTTCCTAAACTCTCTGACGAAGAACGCCTGGCGTTGGACCAACCAGTGACTTCGGAAGAGATTGCAGAAGCAGTCAAAGCATTGGCTTCGGGCAGGGCACCGGGGTCGGACAGGTTGGGTGCTGAATTTTACAAAGAGTTCCACGAGGAACTCGCTCCGATACTGTTGCGGGTGTGGGAGGAGGCCCTGGATTGTGGCAGGCTTCCCCCTACTATGAGAGAAGCTATCATAACCGCACTCCATAAGCCTAGGCGACCGCCGCAGGACGTTTCATCCTATAGGCCCCTGTCACTTATTAACACCGATGTTAAAATACTTGCAAAGGTCCTCGCGAATCGGCTTCTGCCAACGATCCCTACTTTAGTAAATCCTGATCAGAACGGGTTTATTCCTACGCGATCTAGTGCCCTGAACCTCCCTCGACTCTTTGGTATAATGGCACAGATAGATCCCGCTAAGAGCGCGGTGGCCATATCCCTTGATGCTGAAAAAGCGTTTGACTCTGTCTCATGGGTCTATCTCCTTGCGGTGCTGGAAGCCTTCGAGGTGGGGCCCAACTTCATAAAATATGTGAAACTACTGTACACAGATCCTGGGGCTCGTGTCCTGACTAATAGAGCCATTTCCCAGATGTTCCTGTTGGGGAGGGGAACCAGACAGGGATGCCCATTTTCACCCTTGCTTTTCGCATTAATCATTCAGCCATTGGCAGCTGTGGTCCGCCTCAGACATTCGGATAGAGGGATCAAAATGAAGGGATCTACCCAACTAATATCGCTTTATGCAGATGACACTCTTTTATATGTTAAAGAACCTGAACTTAATATAACACCCATTATGGCTGAGGTTCAGGACTTCACAGAGTATTCTGGTTATACGATAAACAGAGCCAAATCAGAGATATTTCCGCTCACACTGGCCACCCAGTGCCCCACAGTTACAGATGGACTTAAATGGTATGACGACCGTATCCGATACCTGGGAATTCTCCAGTAATAAACTTGCATTATATTCGGATAACCACGAAAGTGCCCTGCAAACCTTAACTGCCAAGCTTCAACTGTGGGGGCGTCTCCCGATCTCCTTGGCCGGCCAAGTTGCTATACTTAAAATGGTTATCCTCCCTAAACCTCTTGATTTATTTGTCAACATCCCTATATGGCCTGGCAGAGCCTTCTTCACCAAACTCGGATCCATGGCGATAACATTTCTTTGGAACGGTAAGACTGCAAGGATAAGCTTGGAAAAAATGATAGAACCATATTCTTCGGGAGGTATAGCGGCCCCAGATTTCGAACTTACTATGTGGCCCAGGCTCAGTTGGCTAAATATTGGTACAATGATGAGGACAGCACACCCCATGCATGGATAGAAAAATACACTACACATCCCACCAACATACAATCGGTCATTTTTGACCCACGCTACAAAGACACATGTGAATATAATCCAGTTAGCTGCACTGTCAGGGCATGGGAGGCTATATTCAAAAGGCTTGGACTGGAGGCCCCCTACAACCCCGAGAAACCTCTTTGGAACTTTCCGGGATTCCTCCTACACATGACACGAGTATACAGGAGTCTTGGGACCCTAACTGTGAAAAGAAGCTCGGCGGTATGTTTGTCAATGGCATTTTTTCAGACCTGGAATTGCTGTTGAGGGCGCTGAGTGATGGTCCACTAAAAACTTTGCAATATTATCGCATGAGAGCTGCATTTCAGAAAAAGTGGCCTTTGTTCCCGGATGAACCTCCACCACATCCATGTGTACAACTGGTAACAGCCAAAAATGGCCTGGGAATTTCTAGACTATACTCTGAGGTCCAGACCCATACCCCCGCAGTGAATCAGATAAAGGAACGATGGGAGGCCGACTTACAAGTCCCCATCGAGGCGAAGCAATGGGCCAGATATTGTTCACTAACTAAACAATTCTCCCTTAATTCTGGCCTGAGGTTGATCCAATTTAAAATTCTCAATAGATTGCATTACACGCCGGCCAGGATTGCTAAATTCGCACTGGGTTCTTCGGGTGCCTGCCCTGAATGCAATGCCCCTCAGGCGGGTGCCTTTCACATGTACTGGGAATGTCCGGTGGTTAAGGGGTTCTGGAGGGAAGTAGCAGAAGTATTGGAAGGCATAACTCCGGTTCCTCCGGATCTAACCCCACAGAAATATCTTTTTGGGGACATAGGCAACCACTCAGAAAAAATCAAGACTATTCAATATTTCATGTGCGGTTGCCAAACAATGTATTTTATTAAAATGGAAAAGCGCCCTGCCGCCCACCATGACCCAATTTTTACAAGAATTGACGCATGTTAATGAATCGGAGGAGCAATTTGTCTTGAGCCAGCCTTCGATGTGCAGACCCAAAGACATATGGGGCCCGTTCAGACTCTACCTGTGCAATATGATTACTGATGAGGATTTGGCACCATAATATTGTTACGTGAAACTGCATTGACCACATTTATTCTAGTTGTATCTTTGAAATGTACTGTACAATGGTGCTGTTGGCCTCTCTGTTACCACTAATAAAAAAGAGTTTAAAAAAAAAAAGAAAATTACCCATAAATGGAAATCCTTCCTAATAACCACATATGGGGGATCTTGTACTCTCTGCGGTCCATCGGAAATTGTTTTACAATCTGTCCAAGAGGAGAATATTGAAAAGGCACATTAACGTTGCTGGTAGTGTTTCTGCCATCAAGTTCATGGGTCGTGTTTTTGCTCTTAGTTCGAGTAGCTAAATTAAGTTACTTGATCTCCAGGGGAGCTGCCAGGATTTTAAAGATTTTGTGAGGCCGGAGCCAGTTAAATGTGCTGTTCCATCGGGCGGGCGTGACCCTGCCAGTCAATGACACAGACTGGTGCTGTTACATCTCCACCTTGCAGCATTGCTGCTTCTGGAGACCAAATCTGACCAGTTCCAGTGGACAATGTTGAGTCAGATGACTCAGTCAGTAAAAGCCACGGATATTGTGCAGTTCCGAGACCACCCCATCCTGTATGTACTGCTCCTAGGGAATGGTGTGGTTGCTGACCCACCCATTACCCTCTACATTAATTTTTCACCGGAACCCACCCCCCCACACACATTTGCAGCATTATCTGTGGTAAAAAAATAAGATGCGTTCTACCACAACACAAATATGCTGCTGTGAAACCTCCCTTTGCCAAGGCCCACAAAGGGATTTCTTGGCTTGACTTTGACAGAGCGTGAGGAACTGAATCTTTAAGGATATACAGAACTCCAGCTGGGGAAAGAATATCCCTGCATGTAACAGCTTGGAGACAAATAACATCAGATCTCTGGGTGATATCCACAGAGCCAAAACAGATACAGCTCGCAGCCCGCCAGCCTTGCGGAACAATTGCCATTGAATCTTCTAGCGGGCCTCACAGACATGTAAAACTGGGTGCAGTAGAGAGGATATCGCTGAATGGGGTGCGTCGGGGCTGCTTCTCACAGTTCTTGTCCTTCCAAAGAAGGACGGGACAGGTTGGCTGGCAATCCCCAATCTCTCCGACTTGACGCAAGTCCTGCCTAAGGCAAGATCCAAGATGGTCACTCCATCTCACAATCTCTGAGCCTTGCTGGAGGGAGATGGCTGTGTGCCCCGGACCTCCTAAGGCAAGATCCAAGATGGTCACTCCATCTCACAATCTCCGAGCCTTGCTGGAGGGAGATGGCTGTGTGCCCCGGACCTCCTAAGGCAAGATCCAAGATGGTCACTCCATCTCACAATCTCCGAGCCTTGCTAAAGGGAGATGGCGGTGTGCCCCAGACCTCCTAAGGCAAGATCCAAGATGGTCACTCCATCTCACGTTCTCTGAGCCTTGCTGGAGGGAGATGGCTGTGTGCCCCGGACCTCCTAAGGCAAGATCCAAGATGGTCACTCCATCTCACAATCTCCAAGCCTTGCTGGAGGGAGAGGGTGGTGTGCCCCAGACCTCCTAAGGCAAGATCCAAGATGGTCACTCCATCTCACGTTCTCTGAGCCTTGCTGGAGGGAGATGGCTGTGTGCCCCGGACCTCCTAAGGCAAGATCCAAGATGGTCACTCCATCTCACAATCTCCAAGCCTTGCTGGAGGGAGAGGGTGGTGTGCCCCAGACCTCCTAAGGCAATATCCAAGATGGTCACTCCATCTCACGTTCTCTGAGCCTTGCTGGAGGGAGATGGCTGTGTGCCCTGGACCTCTAGGTTGCCTATGTGCACCACACAGGAGAGCCACACAGGAAGTATTCCAGGATCGGTTCATCCCTTTGGCCTTCCCTCAGCCTGGAGGATTTTTACAAAAGTAATGGATTCCATAATTTCACATTGGGACACACATTCTCTCTGACCCCCGCACCCCCACCCCCCAGTCCTCTCCCCCTGCACTTCTTGTTACTGCACTTACATGATCCGAGGCCTAGTAGGACTGTTTTTGTTTTCGTCATCCATGTTCCCACCCCTCGTTGTCTTGTTACGCCTTTAAACACCATTTGCTGTATGTATAGGCGCATTATAAATACCCAATAAAGAGTCCATAGTCGCTTTTCACCATATGACCTCACCTCATCCTCACTTTTAAAGGGTACTCCGTGTAATTATAGAGACCCACCTGATCGACGTCAGGCGTTGATTGTGAAAATAGGTTCCCAGTTTAAGCTGCTCGAAATGAGCAGGTGGTTGCCATACAGACTAGTCCTGTTTGAGAGGCCGTTTGAGGGTTGACGATGTGGGTTTGGAGGGAGGTGAGCGGCAGGCAGCAGTGTAAGTTAGGCATTTATGGAATGTTGGGGTGCTGAGCCTGGTACTGCGGGTTCAGGGGGTGGCTCCACTGAAATGCGCAAATCAAAGAGAAAGTTGCAGGGTTAGGGAAAATAGCATTTGTCATTTTTAAATAGCATGTCTATTGCCACTGTCGGCCACTGGGTGGCGCCAAGTAAGCACCTTCTCAAGAGTTGCGAGAAAGGTGAGCACTTTCTGATGACTACTGAGGGTGGTGACGGCCACTTGATGTGTAGGTTCGGGCTTTTTTTTTAGGACCAAGAGAACTACAACCCTTAAATCCGACTAGATTAGGAGACTGATGGCTGTGTGGGGTGCCTCCACAAGGGAAGGTCTATGGAAACAGTGTACTGCTGCATGGCCGCGGCTCTGGGGCATCCTAGTTCCACTCGCCTCCCATGGGCGTGAAGGGACGATGAGTGCATTGGGCACGATGCCGAGGAACGTTTCCTGATTTTAATATCTATTTTTTAATTGAAGTGACTGTAGAGGCACAAAATAAAGTGTTCCTTTTCTTAAAGACATTAGTTGCCCGTGTGGAAATTGGCAGGAGCTTCCAGTAAAGCAACAGTGGCCAGAATTCTGCCCTGGAAGACTAGTACATTGGTGCGTATGGAGAGGTTTCAGCTGCGTTCAACGCCCTACGGCCAACATAGTACTGTGGTTTAAGGGACGTCCCTTTATTTCTGTTTAGTTACATATTGGAAATGTGTGTTTGGGAAGTTAAACATTGAAAACCAATTGTACAGCGTGATTTGTAGTAATGTTTCAATTTCATGTCCCTATTTCCTGAGACCATCACACACAATGCAGCTGTCTCGTGACACTCCACACCCAAAACAGCTGCTTCGAGACCCTCCACACACAATACAGCTGTCTTGAGACCCCCACACACAACACACCTGTCTTGAGACAACCACACTCAATACAGCTGTCTCGTGACCCTCCACACCCAAAACAGCTTCCTCGAGACCCCCCAAACACAATACAGCTGTATTGGGACCACCAAACACAATACACCTGTCTTGAGACGACCGCACTCAATACAGCTGTCTCGTGTCCCTCCACACAGATTACAGCTGCGTCGAGACCCTCCACACACAATACACCTGTCTTTAGACCACCACACACAATACAGCTGTCTCGAGACCTTCCACACACAATAAAGTAGTCTCGAGACCTCCACACACAATACACCTGTCTTCAGACCACCACACTCAATACAGCTGTTTCGAGACCTTCCACACAGTACAGCTGTCTCGAGACCCACCACACAGCTGCCGCGAGACCCCACCCCCACTCAGTACAGCTCTATGTACAACACCTCTTGATATAATAAACATTATATTTAAAGATATTACTTAAAGCTTGTTGTGCACAATATCATATTTCTAAAATAATTACAATAATCTTCCCTTTTCATATAGTGCTTGTGCGGCATACCTCTCGCTTCTATGCGTTGCAATAATTAAGCATTATTGTCAAGATGCATTACCAATTGTTAAGAGCTCGTAACGGCATATTTAGGGCCGCGCGAAGCAAGGGTGCAAGAGGAGGGCTACTAGTCGCTGACACGCAGTATAGACATGTGAGGCTGGGCACCAATGATCTTAGTGTAACCCTCATGTGGTGCCAGCATGAGGCGGAACTCAAGAACCTGGCTGTGTAATGGTGGCCCAGTGGTGAGAAGGCAAAGCAAAGGTATGAGATGCTGCCAGTCACAGAACGGGGCTGCAGGACAGGGCGAGGTGGCAGTGGGTATCGGGCAGAGAGCAGGGGATAGTAGCGTAGATGAGACAGCCACAGGACAGGGTGATATAGGAGACAGGCTCAGGAGCAGCTGATATAATCCTGTGAGCCAGCAGGATCCACGGCTTCATCAGCCGTTATTGTCCAGAACGAAGCTCTGGATCCTAGACTTCTAACATTCTACTCCGGGTGCATATTAAGCCCTGATGCTCGAGATGTATTGCTATTAATACTCCGGCCCCTGAACTCAGGGTACTAATGGAATATTTTTGCAGTTGCGAGAAGCTCTGGCGTTTCACAATCGAAAAAATAAAAATGAAATGGCTGCCATGGAACGAGAAAGGAAGTCTGTTCTCCCTTTCTATGGCAGCGTTTTAAAAGTAAGCAAAGAAGATTGTCACCATGGAAAGGGAGAAGGGACTACAGTCCCTTCTCCCTTTCCATGGCAGGCAGTTGCAGAAGGAACCCCGAGAAACGGTGTCGACCAGAGTCTTGTCAGGCAGGTAACTACCCCGCGTGGGGCAATCAGATAATTTTGTAACAATTTGATTGACCCTTGCCAGGTACTAATGGGCGGTATTGATCATCTCAATGGTTCTCTGAGTTGATCTCTTAAGGGTGAATAGCTGAGACGGCTCTGTTGGGATTAGAACTTGTGAGTGAAAGTGTCACACACCTGAAGTGAGCACGTAGCTTTGCTAACTCACTGGCGGATGGGCTCAAAAGCTTACGCACAGTTTTGGGAATATCTTTTCAAACAAGGTGGTTAAGAAAGTCATGGTTGAATTGTGATTTTTATTTTGTGTCAATTTTAAATCTAAATGCATACAAAGAACATGTTTCGTTGAATTCAAAGATGCATCAGAAGGCGCAACCTTCCTGTTCCAGAACTCAATTGACACGTTTCAGTTTTTCTACCCAGGTAATCGAGGCCAGACAGAAGCAAGCGCCCTACCTTCTTCCAGAGGACGTCTTCTTAGAAAAGCCCAGGTAAACAGCACATGTCTCTCTGCTGCGGCCAGCAATGAACGCTTTGCACATTTCAGAGGTCCCTTCTTATCACACATAGATTGTTATCACTCTGAAGTGGCTCGTGTGTCCTCAAACTTTAATAAAAATCATAAGAAGAGCTTAACAGCATAATGTTTGGGCATGAGCAGAAACTGATTACACCCACATCCCCGTCTTGTAGTGAATAGTGAATGGGTTTTATTTTAAAGTGCGATTCATCCCCTTTATAATCATTAAAATATGGACTCTTAGTTACCAAGGCAGACATTTGACCTAAGGCACTTTTGCTAAATCCTTTTACTTTATACCTTTGGGTGTAAAGAGGGTGTTTATCCTGAAACGCATTAAAAGATATTTCTGTTGACCAGGCTTTGCTCAGATTTTACAGAACTTATACCCAGAATCATAGACCTTATATGTGAATCAGAGACATTATAATGACAATATGCCATCACCTGTTGTGGTAACCCAAAAAGGTACTTCCTTTCAGAGGACAAATACTCTCTCTAACCCCACAGGATCTCCACACCACCCTGGGCCTTGTCTCCTCCCAGGTGGTCAGCCCACAATACGCCACCCCAAGGTCAGAATCGGGAAGTGTCTGCCTTTCCCTGGCCACCTGAGAGGAAACTTTAGGCAGGGTTTCAGTGAGGGATCCGTAAGATTCTTCACACCCTCCCTTACACATTGCAAGAGTTGCAACCAGCCACTCTCGCCTCCACATGCCCCCTCCTATGCACATTTATCCCCCCCACATCACCACTTTCTGCCTTTCCTACTCCTTCTCCAAACTGCCCTCTCTTTATCTCTCACAGACTCAGACTCCAGCCATTCATCATAGATACTCCCACGGCTTCCATCACTAACCTGCTCAACATGAATAAAATCTGCTCGCTCCATCATTCGGCCAAAAACTCAATCTCTGCCATTGTGCTCAGCAAAGTGGAATACTGCTCAGGCCTACTTCTCAGTCTCCCCCTCTACTCCTATGCTCCTCTAAATAAAATTCTTAACGTTGCTGCTATCATCCTTTAGAACCCACCCAGATCCCCCCCACTTCCACACAACTTTATCATGCTGGTTTGCTCGACAAGCAAAATAGCTCTCTAGTTCCTACTCCTTGACTACACATCTACCCATGGACTTGCCCCCCACCTTCCTTGCTAACTGCATCTCTCTTCTGAACTCTGCAGTCCTCCCCTCTCGTGTGGAATGCCACCACAGCTGCCATTAAAGCGATCTCATTGCGGGAATCGTTTAAGGCAGGCTGAATCTTCACCAGCTACACAGCGAAGGGGGCACCACCAACCCCCTCCTCACCTCAACCCCCAGTTGACTCTTATGGATAATGTAATATTTGTTTCTATAATGATATGTATATATTTGAATGTTCATTCTCAAGGTCCTGTCAACAGCTGCCTGAGACTAAGAAAGACACAAAAACCATAGTCAATTTCAAACTTTTATTTTAGGGACTAAATATAAAAAGGGGTCATCCTTATGACAGGACCTTCCCAAAACCAAATTTCAGGATGACTGCTCCTTGTGTTTAGCTGGGCCTCTTTCCCTCTTAACAGTCCCCATAATGTCTTCTCAGGTCACTCTGGGCTCTTTGGCCGTGTGAATGCCCTTACCAGTTCTTCCATTACGTAAGGGGTTCTGTCTTCCCTTCTCAGTTCCTTGGGCATTGCAGGCTCTTAGGTTTCCCGTACAGTTCTTACACTAGTGTCCAGTTCTTCATGCTACTTACAGCAACATAGCACGGCCAGCAGACAGTTCAGCGGGAGTAGTTGGCCGGAAGATCTGGAGAGATGCAATCTTAGGCCTGCCCTAACAGGGGAGCCTCTCCTACTTTCTCCCCTTGCATCTCTTATTCTGGCCACTTCTCGTTCCTCCTCCCACCTTCTGGTCCTGCCTAGATAAAATCAGACAGCATATCAATGTGTTAAAATCTGTGGCCCCTGCATTGCACAGCACAACCTTGACATACTTCACCCACAAGGACCTCACTGATACTCTCGCCTCACTAAAACCTATCGCATTCAAGGACCAGACCCTTCCCTCCATTATCATGAAACTGTTCTCAGGATCCGCCTTCCCCGCCACCTCCAAATAGTCAATGCTTCTCTTGATCATTGTATCTTCATAAACTCCTAAACAGCTGAAAAACAGAATTAATCCACCCACTCTGCAAAAAACCACTGTGGACCCAGATGACCATGCCGACTGCCAATTGATCACTAGCCTCCCGGTTAGGGGTGACATTTTTGGGAAGGCATTGATCAACCAGCTCCACGATGGGATTAATCAAAATTGATAAAGGTGGCTCGTGCCTCTTAGTTCTCCTTGATCTCTCCAATCTGTTTGACATGTTTGACCACTTAATACTTATAAACATACCCTCAGATAGAATGGTGTTTACAGGCACAGTTGTGATTAATCCAATGGAGTCATAATTGATCTCCGGGGGGGTAACCTCCTTTTTTGTTGCCAGGGGATGGCAACCCCTGCCTGATCCTAACCCTTGGTGTAGATCTATGGAGGAGGATCACATGGGAGCAGGCAGCCTCCAGGGAGACATCATGGCTTCGTTAGATGAGACATGGAATCCCCCATTTGCCCGTGAAGATAACCCCTTTATAACCAGTACCTTCATGGCCTATTGCCATACATCTACACCCCTTTTAGAAAACATAATATAGAACCCATTTCCCAAGACTCTATAGACCAAACTTCCATCCCTGGTCTAAAATATGGAAGCTCCAAGACCACCTTTTGCAGTTCTAATTATTCACCATATAGAACTGATTTATCATTCACAACTGTTCAAAGTGATTTTCCAACTAATCTACATCACCTGACAACAATGGACTCCTTTTCACACAATCACCCAAATACTGGGATGAGGGAGAGTGAAAGAGCAAATCAGAAAGAAAGGAGCCACAAGCTGCAGGAGCGTTCTAGTTGTTTTCAAAAAACACCTGTATGCAGGAGATTTGGAGACCGGAGGCCAGGTCATGGAGGCAGCTGCTGTTTGGAGGAAGACGTCTCACTCATCTGCGAGGCTTGTAAAGCTCAGAAGAATGAACAGACGTGGTGGAGCCGAGCGGGGTCACCAACAAGGGAGAAGAGAAGCACTGCGAGGACAGGCCACATTGCAGACATGCCAGGAGCCAGTGGAAGACTCTTGGGTATGTGGCAACCGCAGAAAGCAGCGTTTTACCTACCGGGACATGGTTCAAGACGGGCATGCTGAGGCGAAGCCACAGGAGACACAGAAGTGAAGCAAGAGCAGTCCAGAGAGAAAAGCAGGCGGTGCACATTTGCCGCTTGAGCGCAAACAGAGCCGAGAATGCCAACCAGAGTTGGTGAGTCAACTCAAGCACAGTTGGAACCGCAGGGCGATTCAGTGACTGCCCCAAATTTGAACTGTAATAATTAAACCCACAGAAGGGGAGAAAGTAAAGATACTGAATGAGAAACAAGAAAATACATTGCGAATAAGACCCATAACAAGATATGGTGGTATGGAATACAAATATGTGGGGAACCCAAATCAAATGATTCGTCAAGGAGATATACTATACCTAAAGGGTATGCACAACTGTGAAAGTAAAAGGGGAACGACCTGTGAATATAAGAAGTCCTGGCAGAAGATTAAACCAGGCAGTTTCAAATGTGTGATTTATCAAGAAGATATACTACACCATAAAGGGTGTGCACAACTGTGGAAGTAAAAGAGGGACAACATGTAAATATAAGAAGTCCTGGCAGGAGAATAAACCAGGCAGTTACAATTGCATGTGAATACAAGAAGTCCTGGCAGGAGAATAAACCGGATAGTTAAGATTGTGTGTGTGTATAGAAGAAGTCCTGGCAGGAGAGTATACCAGGCAAACAGCAGTGAATGAGCAGTCCTTCCAGGGTATTATACCAGGCATTTGCAAGTCTACAGGAAATCGTAAGAACAAATATAGAATTGTTTTTACCAGACAAAAGTGTTTTTTTTAAATATAAAATTGTGTGTGAATACAAGAAGTCCTGGAAAGAAAGTATACCAGGCAATTATGAGGGGGAATACAGGCAGTCATGGCAGGGGAATATGCCAGGCAGTTGCAAGCCTACAGGAAAATTGCAAGAAGAAATATAGAACTGTGTTTACTAGACACAAATAACTTTTTGTAAGAAGTAGTACTAAAAGGCTAATCAGCTTTGTAAATAGCAGTACTGTTGTGGGCCAAGAAAGACACAAACAGATGTTAGACAAACAATTATTTGTATTGAAGAGGAATCCAGGGGAAGGGAGCGACCTCATGGAATCAAGGCTTTTTCGTCCATGAGAACTTATGTTGGAGCAGTTTATTCTTCCTTTACAAACTCTTTTTTTTCTATCACCTAAGTTTAAAGACATTTCCTTTTCACCATATAGTTTAGTTTATAGTGTGAGGGGCAGAATAGAACGTTTGGACACAAGGACAGTTTTGATTTTGACATCCTGACACAGATTGAGCCTTAGTTTTTGGTTTTAGTAGGGAAATTCCTCTTAGAGGAGGGCCAGAGAGGCATTCTCCCAACCCTTTTGTTTTCAATGAAAGTCTTTAACCAAAAACATGGCTAACTTGTGTCCAAGTGTCACTCCTGACTCCTCGCACTGTCCTGAACTGGTTCGCTTCTACCTCTTTGAAGCACATCAAATAGCCCAGCTGGGGGCCCCCAAGATAAAATCTTCATCAAAAGAAGTATGTTTTTAGAGGCAGTGCCTTTATTGTGATAGAAAAAGGAACGGGCCGCAGGGAATGCTTGCATAAGCAATACTTTTGAACAGCATTCACAGCCAAAAGTAACATTGTTATGTTCGTCCAACTTATAAAGTGCAGTCTACACCGACAAGGGCATCATGGCTCTAGGAGGACAAGTTAGGAAAAAAGAGGCAGAGAATGAAGGGTCGATAATACAACAAACAACACATCTATATGAGTAGATGTCAATGTTGGAAGTTCCATTGCACACAATGCAGAAACAGAGGGCTGTAATGGCTGGTATATGTCTTCTGTCCCAACATTCCAATGTTTCTCATTTGTCTTTTTTTAACAGACCACTCTACCATCATTGAGTGGAATGTTCCAACAGCAATAATGCCCCTTCCTTCAGCCATTTTCAGGTGGTAATGCTCTTTGGCCTTTGCAAAGGTTCCTTGCTTCACATAGGCTTATTAAATTGTGCCAAGAGTTGTTACCATCTGCTATTTCCATTGCAATGCAGCATTATTGCTTAACTTTTTTTTAATATAGATTTAATGACAATCTAAATATTTGTTTATCATTTCTCTGACCTTGTTCCATCGATGCACAGATCATGTGTAATTTACGAGATTCCCGTTATCTTCCCCGTTCAGGTTGCCAAAGAGCGTGGATCACTTGGAGAGGGAAGTCCTGTTCCTGCAGAGTAAAATAAGTGAGGTGCTTGGTGGAAGTGGCTATAACTCGGACCGGCTTAGCACTCCCTATATCCCGCAGCTCACAGGTACCGGATGAAAGTTAAGCAAGGCCAATCATGTCTGAACCCTTCAATATTTTGAAATACCCATTTTATGTGATGTCATATGTTATGTTACTTGGCATTTATATAGCGCCTTATGTATCATTGGTATGACCTCAAAGCGCGGGTAGGTTGAACGCCCTCGGGAACCGCAGTTCAAGCCAGTAGAGAGGGAGAGTGTCATATGGTGCGTGGGTGCACCGGATATGTGTGCAGCTGGTGTGGTTGTTCCATGATAGCTGCTTCTTAGTGGTAGGTGTGGTGTTGAGGAAATCAGTTGGATGTGTTCAGTCTGGAGGGTGGACACCCAGACTGAGTGCTGGCTCTGTTAGGCCTCAGGAGATGCCTAAGCTAGGCGTTATGTGCTCAGCTAGCTGTGTTTTATTAGAATGATGAGGTGTTCGTGGGGTCATGTTAGTATGAGAACAGCTAGGCTGAATGTGCATAGTATGCATACTAGCTGTGTTCTAGTTGAATGATGGTGTATAGGAGAGAGTAAGCGTAGTAGTGTGATATGGTGGTTATCAGTAAAGCACCTGCGACCAATAACAAGAGCAGGGCAGGGGGCGTAGACAGCGGCATACGTATATAAAGCGACAGAATGGATAGGGTAAACATGTGATACAGGTACATAGCATATACATAGCATAAATAGGAGATACAGAAATATACAGAGATATATCCACTCCATCCACTCTGTCCTTTTCATCCACTCCATCCACCTTTTCCATCCACTCCATCCTTTCCATCCACTCCATCCTCCTTTTCCATCCTTTCCATCCACTCTATCCTTTCCATCCACTCTGTCCTTTCCATCCACTCCATCCACCTTTTCCATCCACTCCATCCTTTCCATCCACTCCATCCTCCTTTTCCATCCTTTCCATCCACTCTATCCTTTCCATCCACTCTGTCCTTTCCATCCACTCCATCCACCTTTTCCATCCACTCCATCCTTTCCATCTACTCATTCCTTTCCATCCACTCATTTCTTTCCATCCACTCCGTCCTTTCCATCCAATCCATCCATTCCATCTGTTCTATCCATTCCATCTGTTCTATCCATTCCATCTGTTCTATCCATTCCATCCGTTCCATCCGATTCGTCCGTTTCGATGTGTATGTTGTGTATATTGCGTCAACACACCATAGAACCTGTGATGAAGTAAACTGAATGTTCTTTGGAAATTCCTGGCAAAATATGAAAGGTTTTGCAAAGGGCAGACACCCTGTAGTTCATGGGAGCAAAAGAGGGGAGCGTTTCATATCCTTCCGGTGATGGAGAAAAAACTGCCAGCCGGACAGAGGGTTGTTTTTGAGAACCACTTTTTTTAAAGAGTAGGGTGTATCGCAATCTGATGGGGAATGTTTTGTGCTAGAAATAGACAAATTCCTGCTCTTACTCGGCTCAATCTGTGATGGTCGGTATATTTAATTGGATAATTTGGCCTGTGCTATCACTGTGGGTATCAAGGTAAGGCGCATACAGTGAGGCCTGTTTAGTACATGGTCCTCTGTGCTTCCCTGATGGCATTCGCGCCGCAGCATTCTGGAAATGATGTAGTGTGGAGATGATACGGTTGATGATGCCAGCATAAATGCAATTCCATATTTTTCATTGTTTCAATATTTTCGAAATTGCAATTTTGTTGGGTACTTTTCAGTTTTCTTTGGATCAGAAATGGTTTTCAGGACAATAAGACCGAATAATCATTCAGACCGTGCAGAATAATACCACACATTTCCTCTGTGAGACCAAGAGCCTTCGTGTTGTGTGACTTATATCTGATCACTGTGACCGCAGGATCAGGGGCTTTACCCTGTCAAGGGTGGAACAAGGACCTCTCCCGATCTGGGGTAGGCAGCCTACCAAGGTGTACGCCAGAGCCAATCCTAACCCAGAGGCATGGTGTGGGAGTTGGGAGGGCCCCAGTCATTGAAATCTCTTCTGAATATTCAGTGAATGATGCCTTTGGCGTCACTGTCTTATGCACAATGCCTTGTCAACACATTGCTGGCCAGAGTTCTTGTTTACTTATTTCAGGACGACATGTCCGAGAACACCAGGCTGCTGCAAGGAAACAGACTGAACAGCAAGTCGTAGTCAGCAGCAGCCATGAAGACCATACAACTCCATTAACAGACACCAGGAGAGAAATACACTTACCACAACAACAAAAGAAGAGAACGCAGAGTGAACACCAAGCAGAGTGAGCCGCGGAGGCTGAGCAAAGAACTGCGAAAGATCTGCAGAAACAGAAGAATGTGAAATGTGTTAGGGTGCGATCTGGAGGCATGGAGGTGGACCGAGAGACGAGGAGGACGATGGAAAGTGGAGTAGAGTTCTGAGGAGTTTGTGGTGGTTTTGGAGGGTAGTCCAGGTAAGATGCTGGCTGTGCATGTGAGAATGTGTTGGGCTGAGTGTGTTGGGAGAAAGAGGTGCAGGAGAGAGAGATTGCCGTAAGAGTGAGAGGGTGAGAGTATTTGGTGTAGAGGGATGGCTGGAGAAGTGAGTGAAGGGTTGTTGGAAGGGACACAGAGTGTAGAGCGAGAGTGTGAAAAGATTAGTGGGACAGAAAAGGAGAGAAGGAAAGGCAAAATGACAGAGAATAAGAGAGAGGAATGGAGGGTTGGAGAGAGTGAGCAGGTACCAGGTTAGAGATTCGAGGTAGGGAGCAGGAGGATAGAAGGAAGGTGGTGGGAAGAGAGAGGAAGGTGGATCTAGGAGAAGTGAGAGCATGGAGAGGAGTGAAAGGGAGGCAGAGCATCCGCACCACACTGATAAGATTCTGAGGGAGTAGAGAAGCCTTAGGATGGCCCAAGGGGAGATAGTGTAGGTCTTGGGCTTTTGACCCTGACCTGGAGCTTAAGCTTTCAACTAGATGGTAAGGGCTACCGATCTTTAGTCTTACCCCTCACACTGGGTTTAGTTTGAAGTCTGGGTTGGGGTGGAGGGAGCTCATGGGAGGTCGAGGAACCAGACAGGGAAACTCAGTAGAGTGGCCTACCTGCAACCGGACAGTCGTACAAAGATACCTTTTCTATCGTTCAATACAAACTCTTGATCATCCTTTGGATCTTTTTGAGTTATTTAAAGCCATCACTTGACCTTGCGCTCGGTGGTAAATCTGCATTGTCCAGCAATTGATCTTCCAAACATTGGCATTGAAAGCAAACAAATCTGCATCTTCAGATCAGGATTTGGGTCCCTCACCTTTGGTTTTGCTAAAGAAAGCAATAGCATTCGGAGTCATCAAAATGATCCCAGAGCACACCTGCCTTTCCATTGCAAATCCTTTTGCACACTCTAAATGTGGGATTCTCAGACATATAATGACATTGCCATCTCACAAAATGTGCTACAAATTCTCAATGTTTACTGAAATAGTCCCTAAACTGCTTCAAAAAGAATGATGTTTGAACGCTCAAACATGTTTGTAAGTTGTTGTTAGCTCACTATGGCATTACTAATAGAAATATTAAAATTCTCCAGCTTGGGGTCTGGCATGGATTCACATGCTCATGAATATTCCCCGTCGTCAGGCTGGGAATCCTCAGTAAAGAAAAAATCAGTTTCAGTTTCGTTTCTGAACTGTCTTTCTAGTAGTAACCAATCACTGGTCTCTGGGTCATACTGCCCCCAGCCAATGACTGCCCTCTACCTAAGCCCCTCCTCTGGAAGCCATCTTCAGATTTTTACCGCACGTTCAAGTGTTGGGAGTCCTCGTGCTATAGCTCTCGATCTTTTACTGCGTTTGCAATTTTTCAAAGAGTTTAATCTCACTTTTTCCATCAATCTAGCCTCAAGCTCCACCGTTTCTACTTCCGATCAACAGGGACCCGTTTCAGAATTTTCTACGCCCCTCAAGGCCGAAGTTCTCATCGAGTTTCACTTCTTGGAGGGTTCCAGAAGATCTTTAAGGCCTACCCCGTGTGGACATGGCCCAGGATTCCACTCCCCAACCGTTGCAGCCGGTGCCTGAGCCACAAGACAACTCAGGAGCTTCCTTGATGGCGATCCAGGCCTTGTGTACGGAGATAAGGACAAGGTTGCCATTACTACCAACGGACGATCCAGCGGAGCCTGGACCATCGGGAAGCCCTCCTAGCAAGCGGAGGAGAATTCATCCACCCCCTCCCTTCCAGCCCTCACGGCCATCGCAACCTTCTTCTCCCTCCCCGGTTCCGAGGGATGACACGGGAACGGAGATGGCCACGATGGGGACGGATGACGACGGTGGTGATGACGGGATGGGCCTTCCATCACCACCTCCTCGGGCCTCCCCACCTGACGAAATTGGCTCTTTCCACGCCATGAATGCCAGGGCATCCGAGCTCTTCCAGCTCTGCCCCGAGGAACAGAAGAAGGAAGGTTTCCTCTACCAATGGCGCGAGGCCAAGAGGAAGACGGTCCTCTCTGTCCCATTATTTGAAGGGGGTGGGGCGACGGCTTCAACTTCAACATCCCCGCCGGACGGCGAGGGGAAGAAACTGGATGCCATGGGACGACGGGTTATCTCATTGGCGGCAACAACGACGATTAAAGCGGCCAACGCCCTCGCGATTGTGGCTCGCTACGACAGGGAGCTGTGGTTTAAGATCGCTCCCCTGCTGGACTTCCTCCCGGATGACAAGAGGGCTGAGGCCCTGGAGATCCTACAGGAAGGCGAGGTGGCGTCGGACCATGCCATAATTGTGGCCACGGACATTGCTGACACCGGATTTCGCCAGATGGGCAACAGCGTTTGTCTTCGCTGGCGTGGTTGACTCAAGGCAACCGATTTCCGCCAGGACGTACAGACCAGAGTTCTGGACATGCCGTTCGATGGGAATAACCTATTTGGCAAGACAGTGGACGAGTCACTGCAGGCCACCAAGGCCGACACGGAGATGGCTCGGGCCTTGGGTGTTCTGCAACAACGACGGCCGCCCTTTCGGAACTCCGGAGGCAAGCAAGGTGCCTCCAAAGGATTCGGCGGCATCTCCTTGATGTACCGCCAGGCAGCCCCTCCTCGTCGCAGGAGGCCTACAGAGGACGCGGCAAGTCAGGCAGATCTCGTCGTTGTCGTCAAGGAGGCCAAGGCAGCAAGGCCGCTGCCAAGGAGGACTGAACCGGCTGTAGCGTCGGGCCCCCACCTAAGCACCCCGGTGGGAGGCCAGCTGGCGAAGTTTGTCAGCGTGTGAGAGTCCATCTCCACTGACCGATGGGTGCTGGATGCCCTGGCCCGCGGGCACACTCTTGAGTTTCTAAAGAAGTGCCCCCGCATTCCTCCCGTGGCCAGGAAGGAAAACCACATCCCTCAACTGCTGTTGGGAGCAAGGGCAATGCTGAAGAAAGGAGCCATTGAGCACGTCCCAAAGAGGCTGCGGGCTCCGGAGTGTACTCACGATACTTCCTCGTAAGAAAGAAGACTGGCGGCTAGCAACCCATCCTGGACCTTTGTCGTCTAAACAAGTACATCAAGTCCCAGAAATTCCGGATGGTCACCCACCAGCACGTGCTGGGACAGCTGGTGGAAGGCGAATTCCTATGGTCGCTGGACTTGGAGGATGCCTACTTCCACATCCCCATTCTAAAAGGACATCGAAAGTTCCTGAGATTCATAGTCCAAGAGCGACACTATCAGTTCAAGGCTCTTCCCTTTGGATTGAAGTCGGCGCCCAGGGTATTCACCAAGTGCCTAGCACCAGTGGCGGCGCGGCTGCGCCTGCAGGGGATCCATGTCTACCCCTACCTGGACAATTGGCTCATCCGAGCAAAGACAAGAGAACTCGCCGTCGTGCACATAGTAAAGACTGTGCAACTGCTCACGGATCTGGGATTCTCGATCAACTTCACGAAATCCCACTTGGTGCTGTCACAATTCGCCTTTTCCAGGGAGCCAGGCTCGACACAGTGGCGCGATTGGCTTCTCCGTCGGAGGAAAGGACGAAGGCCATCCTGGGCAAGGTGCAACAGTTGTCGACCATGGACGTGGCCAGGGAAAGGTCCATCAAGTCCCTGCTCGGCATGATGTCGTCGTGCATCTACCTCGTGCGCTTGTGCAGGCTGCGGATGCGTCCACTGCAAGAGTTCCTCGATGCCCGTTGGATGCAGGCAGCAGGCAACTTCGAAGACTGGATCTCGCTCAATGAGACCTTCCGCCAAGCGATCCGGTGGTGGGGCACGCGCGTGCATCTGGCGGCGGGTATGGACTTCCAGACCCCGGCACATCAGGAGATGGTGATGACGGACGCCTCCCTGGAGGGATGGGGAGCAGCGCACACTGGAAATCTCCACGTAAGAGGCCTTTGGCGACCGGAGGAGAGATCGCTGCACATCAATGTCCTGGAGCTCCCAGCCGTGTTCTGGGCCCTCAGGTCGTTCCTTCCATCCCTCAAGGGCAAGGTGGTAAGGATCTTCACCGACAAAACCACCTCGATGTTCTACATCCAGAAGCAGGGAGGCACCAGATACCCAGCCCTATCCAAGGAGGCCCAGGATATGTGGCACTGGGCCGTCGACCAAGGGATGTTTCTGGTACCCTTCCATCTGCCAGGAATAAAGAACACCATGGCCGACTCGCTCAGCAGGGAGCTGTGCTCGTGCCACGAGTGGGAACTGCATCAGGATTAAGTGGATCTACTTTTCCAACGATGGGGCAATCCCCAGATCGACCTATTCGTGACGGCGACGAATACCAAGTGTCGGAGGTTCGCCAGCAGGTTTCCCCAGCCGGGGAGCATGGGCGATGCCTTCTCATTCCCCTGGGACGGCCTGTTCCTGTATGCGTTCCCACCGTTGTCGTTGCTGCTGCGACTCATCAACCAACTCAGACGGTCCCGGTGCAGGATGATCCTCGTCGCACCGGCGTGGCCGAGACAGATCTGGTTCCTGGACCTTCTGGACATGTCAGCATCCCCCCCCCCCAGTCAAACTGCCGACGGATGCGGATCTCCTCGCCAGAGAAGGAGGCACCATCCTCCACCACGACCCGGGGTCGCTGAACTTGCAGGCCTGGCTCCTGCAGCACTAGAGTTTGGAGGGTACGATATCCCAGCGGACTGCAAGGAGGTACTTGTAAAGGGCAGGGCATCCTCAACTCTCAAGTGCTATAGATACAAATGGAAGAGGTTGTCTGTCTGGTGCCGTGCACAGAAGCATAGCCCTCTACGGATTACGGCCCCTCAAGTGCTGCCGTACCTGCTGTCGCTGGCCAAGGCGGGGCTAGCTCATGCCTCCATCAAGATACATCTAGCAGCGATTTCCCACTACACCAGAACTCCGGGGCGATCATCTCTGTGGTCCCATCACCTGGTGAAGGAGTTCATGAAAGGACTGTTCCGTTCATTCCCGCCGGTGAAGGCTCTGGCCCCGGCGTGGGAGCTGAACGTGGTGCTGAGCAGGCTCATGGGGCCGCCATTCGAGCCTCTGCATTCGGCACTGTTGAAGTTCTTATCGTGGAAAACAGCGTTTCTTGTGGCCATCAGCTCTGCACAACGTGTGGGAGAGATCCAGGCCCTCTCCTGTAAACCACCTTACTTGACATTCCACGAGACGAGGGTGGTGCTGAGGACGCACCCCTCCTTCATGCCCAAGGTGCCGTCGGACTTCCATCTCATCTCAACGAGCCCTTGGTGTTACCTGTTTTCTTCCCGTCGCCTTCGTCGCCGGCCGAGAGGACTTTGCACTCGCTGGATGTGGCTAGAGCGCTCAAGTTCTACATTGACTGCACGAAGAGTTTTCGGAAGACATCACAGCTGTTTGTGCACTTTGGACCTATGAACCAAGGGAAGACCCTCTCGAACGCTTCCATTTCCAGATGGCTCTCCGGCTGCATCATGCACTGTCACCGGTTGGCAAATCGATGGTTGCCCGGCCGTCCGAGAGCTCATTCAACCAGAGCGATCGCTGCTACCACGGCGTTCCTGTCTGGTGTGCCCTTGCTGGACATCTGCAGGGCTGCTACGTGGAGTTCGACGCACGCCTTCACAAGATTCTACTGCGTCGACCGGGATTCCAGGAAGGAGTCCAGAGTTGGCCAGGCAGTGCTGCGCAACCTGTTCGCCTGAAGGTGGGCCTGGTGAAGGGGTACGAGATGCTTAATGTTGAGTTGATGTAAATGCTTAATGTTGAGCCTTGCCACCTCCCGTTGTTGTGCATGTGTGTACTGCTTTGTATTCATGAGCATGTGAATCCATGCCAGACCCCATGCTGGAGAAGTAACAAGTTACTTATCTGTAACTGTTGTTCTCCAGCATAGGTCTGGCATGGATTCACATGCGAACCCTCCCTCCTACCCCTCTGCGGCTCTTCTCTTGGTCCTACTGCCAATTTACTTGCTACCAAATCTGGAGATGGCTGCCAGAGGAGGGGCTTAGGTAGAGGGCAGTCATTGGCTGGGGTCAGTATTGCCCAGAGACCAGTGATTGGTTACTACTAGAAAGACAGTTCAGAAACGAAACAAACTGATTTTTTCTTTACCTGACGACGGGGAATATTCATGAGCATGTAAATCCATGCCCATGCTGGAGAACAACAGTTACAGGTAAGTAACTTGGTCCTTATCTCTACCCACGGCAGTAGACAGCTGTATTTTCACAATGCGCCCAATTATAAGTTTGGCGGTAGTCTCATAAACAGGTGGTAATGACATTAGGCCCTGTTTTCCTACTCTGCCTGATGGGCAAGAAAACCGCCTGCTCTTTGACGGAATCCTTTGCTGGATGCGATTAGGCGTGGAGAAATTCACATACTCCACGCAGCAAACAGCGTTGCTCTCTGAAAGTTGCGGACCAATGTCTAATAACAATTGAGATGGCCCTAGCTGGTTGATATGGTCTCACGAGATCAACAGCGTTGAGGCAGTAATTGGTGTGGGAACGACACCATTTAACTACTAGGCAAGCCATGACCATCTAGGAGGTATCAAATTCGTGGATAGCTCAATCCAAAGAACTGAACTACCAAGTGCAGCAAACCCTAGACGCCAGACACGTACCGGGAGGAATAGTGAGCACTCTGCTCCTGCTTTTGGGAACTACGACCTTAAGGCTTCCAAATCGATAATTGGCAACACACACCAATGGGACCCCCAAATGGTGTTTTTGTTTGTCCTGAAGATGGCTCGGGTCCAGAAATCATGACCAGGACCCAGCCGAAACACGAGTCGACAGTATTTTGTTTAAAATTCCATCAGACGACATTGAGTTGTCGCAGTTACCATAATTGTGAGGGAAAATGTCCATATCAAAACTGTATTATTGATATGTGCTTGTATTGCAGTGAATGGGTGCATTAATGTGCAATTATCGCTTTGCACTTTGGGGTCGAATTGTAAGACCCTGTGTTCTTTTTTGTATTTTTTTAAAATTGTTTTTCTTATCAATTGTACACTGCTCATTTTGCACAGTATAAGTGATTATGAATGTGAGTGAATGGCGTGGGTTGTATGTGATACAGTATGGGTTGTTTTTGGTTATGAAGTGTGTTTTTTTATTCTAAATCTAATTAACTGCTATTAGAGAATCCACTTATGTACTTTTTAATGAATGTAAGTAACTTTTTATACACTGTCTTTATATAGAAATGATATAAAATAAATAATATTTTGCGAATTAAAAGTATATGGGGTTCCTATGTAAGGAGATCGCTATTATAATGAAAATCACTATGTAATTCCATGAGAGTTGATCTATACCCTCAGGTCTATACATTTTGCACAGGGCTCTGGATCCTCTAGCGTTCATTGATAGACATCTCCTCTGCCTCCCAGAGACCCCTTATGACACTAGTGCCAGAAGATGGGAGCCCCTCTCTGCCGTGCTGAGTGGCTGCTGCTTCCCCGTCTCCCCTTTTTGAGGAACGTATTGGATCAGCTCCTGCATCCTTCTTTATCGTGGGATTGTCTTCTGCTTCCTAGGTTCTCCCCCCGAGACGCCTCTGACCCGTTTGCCGAGTCCCCGTCAGTTCTTCAATGTTAGTTTTGACTATTAGGTGGTGATGTAGAGTCACCTATAACCTGAATTATTGCATTGGAGTACAGCTAGGGGGAAATGGAATATGAGGAGGGATACAAAGCATTTTAGGTCATGTTTGGTCATTTGCCCACCCATGATGGCCATGTTATTCCCCATGGCCATTCCCACCCAGTTATTGACCCTCCTCACCCCCAAAACACATCCTCCTAGGATCTCTTCCAGCTAGCTTTATCAAGCCTTACGATCGAGCATTGAGCTCGAAGTGCCTGCCAGTGTTTTTTTTTTTTTTTTTAAAAGCAGCCTTCTGAAAGTTAACTGAATTGGAGCTGTTAAGGCGCTACTATTGTAATAATAATGTGTTAAGCAGGTCTGCCTTTAGCATCTTGATTTGTAAGCGCTATGCATGTCGTTCACGGAAGTCCTGGTAAAACCAAGCATTGGCAAAGCCAAGAGTGTTGACTTGTGCTCAAGTATTAGGCATTTACCAAGCATTCCTATCATATGCACAGGTACGTGCACCACTTTGCAGCTGCAACCATCAATGGCTAGTTAATACCACCTTGGCAGTACTTGGCAAAACTGTTGCCATTGCCAATGCTTGTTGCTGCTGCGGTGCCCCCTTTCATCATGGGCCGCCTAAGGAGGGTCCTTCTTCTTTGGGAGGGGTGGGCTAGTGTCATGGTCCTGCCACCGTCTGGATTTCTACTGTTCAGAACCAGTGACTAAAACTGGCGTCCTGCCCTACCCAAGCCCGACTCCGGCATGTACTCCTTCACCTGGGCCTGAGAGTAGCTTTCACTGGGTGCTTGGCCCCTGATCCCCTTGTTGATCAGCTCTGCCGGGGCCGGGGTGCTGAGGGGTTTCTGTGCACCCCTTCCATGAGCAATAGTATGCGTGGTGAGCTTTTGCCTCACTGTGCATCCGGCTGTCTCCGGGCCTGAGAGAGTGATAGCTAGGTCTGGGTAAATCTGGCTGGGCCCCCAGTCTGCTGTTTGCCTCATCCCCGACACCTGTACGTTCTCATTCGTTCGCTGCTCTTGTGCCATCACCATGGGAGACCTATTAGGTTTGTCACGTTAAAGTCAATGGACAAACTTTCAAGCACTCTGAAAACTGCCCTGAAGTGACTAAAATGATGACTTGTGATCAGTCACTGCAGGATTCTGCCCCCTGCGGTCCTGGAACTCCCCGAGGGATCCCTGTTTTTTAAAGAGCTACGATTTCGCATCCATGTCACTCCTTTAAATAGAGGTATGTCACTCTTGTGGAACCATACACAGTAACTATGGGCGGATACAACTGAATGCTTTTATTTGCATTTTGGTTTAAAAGTAATGCTTTGGGACTGCGGTAAAAACAGGTCACTGGCTGGGACTTCTATCGCGAACCAGCCTGGCTTCTAGACTGTCTCTTCACACATACACCGCTATAAAATACATAATCCATTCACACATTCATCTCTTCCAGCGGTCGTGACCAATATGACAATATTACATTTCGTAGAACATTTTTTTTACTTTTTTTTGTTTGATAATAAAAACGAATCATGAAGCTATACTGTAACCTGAAACACTTACTGTAAACGTATTCTTAAATCAAAGCGCCTAGGGATCTCTGGGTTTTGTGCGCTATATAAGTGTCAAAATAAATAATAAATATACTGAATGCCACTCTGTATGGCCTACTAAACGCACGAAATGTTGAAATGATCATTTCATATGTTGTCTAAATCCTACCTTCCTAAATGTCTGCAATGACTTGGGCCGGCCCTTCCACTCTGCTCGATAACGTGATTCGCATCCTGGTTTTCTTTTTGCAAGATGAAGACCGTCTCTCGAAGAGGAAAAGCATCGGCGATACCATGTCTCTCCAGGTGGAGGTGGAGTCCAGAAACAGCCCCGAGAAAGAGGAGGTGCGTTATGTTGCGGGAATGTGTAATGGGCGCCTGCCGGCACAGCGTGGCTGCTTGGCACTATAGTGTATTGTATTTATAAGCAGCCATGCATTGCCATAGACTATTGGGGGGGGGGGGGGGGCGCTAGCTTTGATTGTTATCTTGCAATCCCGCCACCAGGGTATATGTCCTACCTGGGTGCCCTCCCACAGCTTCGTGTAGTTCCGCAGGCCACAAGCCCACAAGGATACCTATGGGGAGAGATTGAACTTTCTGAAAGCGCCAGGAAGATGTGATGAATGCGGTAGAGGCTTCAAGCATATCTAGTCCAAGGGGTCTTGGAATAGTATCTGTCGGAGGAGAAGTCAATGGTAGCAGTGAGTTATTAATCACGACATCGCTAATCAAAATATTGCTTGGGGGATGTAAGGTTAGGGCAAGGTTGTGGTGAGGGTCTGGGGAGCGGGTTCACATTGGAAGTCCAGGAGAAGGAAAGGGGAGGTAGGAAAGTGGGAGTTTGGGGTCCCCTCCATTCACTGAGAGGGCAGAAGGGGTGAGGAAGTGAGGTGGTTTGGAAATAGCAGAGTAAGGCGGGGCTTGGGTGGGAGGGGCTGGTGCAACAAAGCAGAGGTAGCGATTTGGGGAAACTAGGGTAAAGATAACGCGATAGGAAACAGGGTTTGGGGGGGGGCCTGAATAGAAGAGAACAGTGAGAGGAGATGAGGAGTGAAGGCAGTGGATTTTGATGGGGGTGGTGAGCAGTTGCGCATGTCAACCACCAGGTGTCGACCAATATGCAGTTGCTCATAGAAATCAGCAATTGTTCATCACTTGGGGGTGGAGGGGGGGGGTCAGATGGTGTCGATCAAAACACCAAACAATGACCCGTGGGTGATCTTTAGACATAGAACCGCCCGCTCGTTTCTCTGACTTTGTAAAGTACAATTGAAGTATCGTCCCGAGAATAAAAGGCTGCCCATCTCATAATGTGTATAAGATGGGGTACAGGCGATAAGGCACACCATCCGCTCTGGGTTGTACCTGGTTGGTTCTGAAGGCCAGTCCCTGAACAGTGTAGATGCATTGCCCCAGCAATGTTGTCTATATGTTAAATGCATGGGCAAATGGCAGGCCCAGCCCTCTTCTGTACAGATCAGGAAATCTACAAACGTACAATGCACCGGCATCCAAAGCAGCGTAAGGGCCCTGCAGTGTGTCTAATCCACAAACCAGCCCTTATGAAGTGGCCAGCAAGGTTAGTCGTCTGTACTAGCATCTCAAACCCACCAAAGTTCTTTAGTAGGCTTTTCTCTTGGAGCACTGGCGTGATTCCTTGCTGACAGGTGTTCAGAAGTGAAAAGCAGCTGTGTTGGGCATTAAGATTGTAAACAAAAAAGTGCGTATCTATTTTCCCCTCTCTGCCAATTCTCCCACCGGGAGGTCCAGCAAGATCTGAATGGGGCATTCAGGGTGTCATGCTAGGTACTGCCTTCCTCTAAAAATGGTAAAGGTTGCACCACAACCTAAATCTTGGAAAGATAAGCAAGTCCCTGAGCAGTAACAGTAATACCGTAGTTCCACACGTATGCGCTGTACACATGCTATAATAATGCACGCTATTTCACTCTTCAATGTAGAACACATTTAATGTGTGCCAATGCAAAACACAAACATTAAAGATTCAAATAGTGCTAGTCATTCTTCCAACAATTGGATTTATTGTAATACTGAGAAACGCCTGCAAAATGTGCCAATTTGAAAAAATAGACATAGAAGATTCACATAATGCTGGGCATCTCCCAACAATTGAAAATCTCTGGATGGTGAAAAGTGCCAACACGTGTTTCGACCTTCTAGGTCTTCCTCAGGGCACAGTATCTTATGAAAACCACTATAATTTGGACCAAAGCAGATGTCTGACCCTAAATATGACAGCAGTAACAACTTCAGAATGCTCATCGCAGCCCAAATCCTCCAAGGCTAATCAGGAACCGCTGCTTCATTTCTTAGTCCTTAGGGTCCCTTTCCCTCCTGCGCGCCACACTGTCAGTAACTTCACGTGATGAGCTGCCAGCTCAAGACTGCCACCTTAAGCTGTGCACCAGCTCGCCAGCTCCAGGTCTTTTCACAAAGCTACTGATGGATGTGCCAGTGCTTCAGGCGACCATACCTGGATGACTGGAAGATCACAGGTGCCAGAGAAGAGGTGTTCTTCACAGCGAGCAAAGTGTGTGACACTATGCAATATATCATGTAGTTGAAGGGGTAGTATTTAACAGTGTGGATGTTTCAACTGAGGGGTTCCGCGTGGCACCGTAGATAGCAAGAGCATCAGAAAAGGGGCTTCTTAAAGGATGGTCATATTGGGAGTCTTCTGTGCTAACTTTGCTCTGTCCTAATATTCGCACTTCCCTTCAACTACCCTTACTTTAGTGGCATACCTTCTACAAAACCTCTCTGTGGTAACGCACTTACCATCCCTCCAGCATGGCACATGTCTGCATGCAGCACCCACTCAAACCTGTGGGAGTAGATGGCTGTAGATCAAAAAATTTCAACTTTCAGAAAATGGTACATTTTCTTTAAAGCCTAACTTTTTCTTATTTAAACAGATTTAAGGAGCATTGGGGAGGTAGGGCCAACCTTTATCAAAGTCAAAGTTACTAGTCATGTAAAAGGCATTGCATATGTGTGGTTGTACAGCCAAGACTGTAGATCTTGATGAACCCAGTTGCATGGGGAACCAAACATAAAAGAGAAGATTGCTGTGGCTTCCTCCACAGTGTATTTAATTTTCACATCTTTGTTTGTGTCCTCTCCTAGAAAGCCCCAGCGGAAGAGATCACTTTTGAGACACTAAAGAAAGCCATTGGTAAGTGTTAAGTCGTGCATTTCTATTCTACGACGATGAAGGTATTGATATCTTGGAACTGTTTGAGCCTCTGTCACCCCTAGACGGGAGCATGGTGGAGCCACATGTTTCGGCACGGTTCTGAGCCTTCCAACACTAGGTGCACGGGCTCTGTTGCAGCCTCTACGGGTGATGACTTCTAAATACGTGGAGAGAGTTTGCTGGTCGAAGTGAGTCTATTCTCTTGCTAGTCTTTCGGATCTATGTGATCACCTTGACGACAAGGAATCCGGGGACGAAAAGGTCTTTTTAAAAAGTAAAATGGATTCCACTGCTTATAAATGTGGGGTGGGAGGAGACCCATACACCCCTCTCTTACTGCCCCACATGTATTATTACCCTTAACAACCCCCCCCACACACATATATATATATAGTGAAATGCAGCCTTCTATATTCAGCCTTTTCGTCCTTGTAATTTTGACCTGTTATTTTGGTACAATACTGTGTTCCAACCTTTGGAGATATTTGTCTGTCATTAGAAGGTCATGCATTGGAAAGAGTTGGAGGAAATACCATAAACAAAGATTGTACCATTTGAAAAGAACACATGTGACGGCTCTATATTTCTATTGTTTGAGCTTTTGTAAAGTACTGTTTTTTAATTTAAATTAACAAATAAATTGATAAAGGAGGATAGGGGCAAATAAAGGAAAATGGGCAGGTGAATTGGAGAATTGCCAATGTTCTGTGAAAAGAAAACATTCTTTAAAAAAAAATGTCTTTGGATTGATGAAAAGACCGCTGGCGATGTTGGTACTGATAAAAGGCATGGAACCATCAGAGCATGGAATGACTAAAGCAGTGAAACCAGAAGGTTTCGAGTTACAGAAAGATCTACTGATGTCATGAACCATAAACCATGGCACAGTCATTGCATGCAATCCCAGGGCATTCGACTGGCATAAAAGGTGCATGACAAAAGGTTGATCAATATAACATTATTCAGAAGTGCTACTGGTGTGACAGAAAAAACAGCAAATGGGGCTCGGCTGGGAAAGAGTGGCTGCTTTCGTCTATGTTAGGCAGAAACCTGTGCAGTTCCCTTAGGGACCACTGCAAAAGATTTAGGACTACAGGTGGTTGGCAGTAAACCCAATTGGTAGCAGTCTGTACGACCCAGATTTACCTGGTAGCTGTGGCTGAGCAGTCAGACTTCTCTCAAGATGAGTTAGGCAGTATGCAGAGTATACACAATAGGTACAGGGACACAGTAGTACAAGCAAACACTGACCAGAGCTTTGGTGTAAAAAAAATATTTATTTAAAGACACACTTGTAAATTACACTAGCACAAAAAGAGGTAAGTAAATTCAACACACAGTCACTATTACTAGATGTACATCCCTTATTCCTTATTAGACAAGTCTTAGTTAACACCACTTATTTCCAGACAGAGGTGAGCGCTTAACTAAAGATGGCACTCCAATAAGTTAAGAAAAGGGGAGGGAAAAGGCAGAAATTAGGAAAAGCACACAACACAATACTTTAGAAGCACCCAGCAAGGCAGGAAAGTCAAGTCTACTTGTGAGCAAAAAGTTCAGAGGCCAGGCTCCCTCTTAGAGAGAACAGAGCACCAATGCGCCCAAGATCACACAGCTTAAAAGTCTTGAAAAGTCTTGCAGGGAGTTCAGAAAAGAATTAAGTCAGTTCAGAAAAGTTCAGTTAGCCAGCCTAGGGCCAACCCAAGTGGTAAGTGGAGGCTTTAAGAGTCACCCCACACAGACCGTTGTGAGGGAGGCCAGGCGGACACAGTACCTTCAAAGTGGAGAGGATCCTCCAGCGGAGGCAGTTGTTCCTGGCAGCAGGTGCAAGTCACGGCGTCGTCCAGAGGAAGAGATGGTCTCGATGGTCTTGACGTGGAGAAAAGCTGAAGGTCGTTGCACTGCCAGGAAAGAAACCAGCCGCGGTAGTGGAAAAACCGTGGTATTCCGGTTGCCGGGGTGCTTGGCACAGGCAAGGCGGCCACGAGATGATCCGTGAAGGTGAAAAGACGGGCAAACTGGTTATCCCCACCAGTCCAAGGAAGAAGACTCTCCGGGCTGGAGATCTCCTCTGTCGTCGGGAAAAGTGGTGAGACGGTTCAGCAGGGCTCCACCGGTGGTGTCATCATTGCAGGTCGGCTCAGCTTCTCCCTCTTCGGATTCTTTTGGTCCTGTGGCGACTTCTGAAGTTCCAGTCCCCAAAGCCCTGCTTTTATGCAGCAAACCCCCATTCATTCAGCCTAGCTGTCAATCAAACATGCTAAGTGGTGAGCCGGGCGGCTCACCACTTGGGCCAATCACACAAGAGTGCGACTTGAGTTGCCAAGGCAACTCAGTCCAGGGTGCCTAAACCCCCTCCCACACCCACTGTGGTACCCAGACAGAGTGGCACCACTTTTGGAGGCTTCTGTGGAGAAGCCCGCCAAAAAGTGGAACAAAGGGCCCAACTTGGGTTGGAGTCACAGAAGCGAACACAAACGCCATTTTAGAACCGAGTTTTGTCAAAAAATACCAGCCGGTGATTTTATATTAATTTAATAAACCGGCGGTATGTTCGAGGCTATATTAAAAAGTGGTAGCCTCGAACAATGGGAAAATCCCATAGGAAAATATTTGCGGTCGAATATAAAAAGTAGTATCCACTGCCACCAGCCAAAACTCGATCAGGGGGGACGGAGACGTGCCCCCTCGAACAACAGACCCCGGGGCAATCGAATTGCCCCGACCAGTACGTCCACAATATGATGGTTTGTACTGGTTTCTGCTGATAATTTGGGACTAGTAAAGCCAATGGTGACTTTACATGCCCTGGGAGACAGTAGTCAGTCCCAGGGTATGGAGTCTATGTTTGGGGGACACTATGATACCCCTGGGTTACTGCACTGAGGGTGCTGTGTAACCCACATACCAAAAACACATGAAGCCCTATGGGGTAAAGGACCCCATAGCCCATAAAACACATTCACAGTCAAAGGAACACCTCAAATCATGTCTAAGAATGGGAGTAATAGAGTCTCACTCTTAGCAGGAGAGAAAAAAATAAACCCCCAAAATCCAGCAAAGCTGCTGGGGGACTCACTAGGTTTCAGAGAATTCTCCCTAACAGTCTAGAGATGTGCAAAGGGGAGCGAACCTTATGTTTTGGAACTTCTACATGCTAGTAGTGGTTGGGGCTAGTATTGGGTGGAAAAAGAATATACCATCAATAACAAATGACCCTGGTGCCAAATGGGACCCACTACAGGAAACATTTTGAGACTTGCAAAGATTCGAAGAAAGATCGAGATCTAGATGCGTGCAAAGATGAAGATGTGGATTTGGTAGGAATTTGTAGAGATGAAGCGAGGTAACTGGAGAATATGGAAGGGACGCACAGGGCACACACAGGGCTCGCTTGACTTGAAAGGCTGACGTTACGCAGTCGGAATGGTGAACTGTATCAGTTATTTGTTATTCTTTATTTTGATCACGTGGTGATCGGGTGCAAAAGAGAGGGTTGAAATTGGAATTATTGCTCAGAGGATTGCAGTCGAGTGACCTGTGAAGTCAAAATAGTTTTTAAGCCCCATAGACAGAGGCCAGGGTTATGATTACAGGGGAATGACCTACCCCCATGTTATTGCCCGATGTCAAGCTGAGGGCTACATATTGAGAATGGGTCTTTATCCGAAGCGTGCATGACCCCCCCCAGCACTCCCCCCCCGAAGGTCTACAAAGCAATTAGCAAATGGAGGGGTGCAACTAAAATGGCAAAGTTAGAATATTCCAATGACGTCTACAAGAGAGGCCTATAACTTCACAGCAGTTCATCAGTTTAAATCTGTTTAGATTCTTAAACTTAATGCTAGATAAACTCTTTGCAGCAAAAAATATTTAATTAGTTACAATAGAAATTGTCAAAAATTCTAACATTGCTACATTCTTTATAGTGTGCAAGAGTATACAATTATTCATCAATTAGTCCAACAAAATAGCACATTTCAGTTTTATTGAATCTTCATGCAGTCACTTGACAGAAAAATATATCCTGGTCTAGATTTTGATGAAATCTAGCATTAAGACTTCCTGGCTTCCAACATTAAGTAAATAAAACTACTATAATCTGACTTTTTTTGTTGTTTAATTTGTAAAATGAACGAATGATTGTATACTTTTGTACACTAAAGTATGTAACAAATAATGAAACCTGATGTTAAAGATATTTTCATAACAATTGTTATTCTAATTTAATTAAATATCTTTTGGTTGTAAAGAGTTTTAGACTTATCGGTTTAAATTCAACAATATAAAAAATCAATAGTGATAGGCTTTAGTCCCTTGTGATTGCAGGAAGGTGTGTGCAAAAGCACAGAACATCCTTTCTTTTTCACAATCCGCCTGAAGTCACACCTTTGTTACCATTATGGAAGGATTCATTTACTTGAATACAGCCCACTTAACTGAAATAAGCCACCAGGCAAACATCACATTTCTACAATAAGGTCTATAACTGAGATCAGCACCTCCCCCTCCCCCCACCCACACCCATCCCCAGCCCAATTTACCTGCAGCCTTCATAGCCCTCACCGACTCCAGGAACACGCTGTACCAGCCCTTCCCCTTCGCTGAAATGGCACAATAGAAAGGGGGAATACACTACATGTAGTCCCTTTCTCCCTGGGGTCAATGGGGACCATTTTGATTTGTAGTTTTTTATTTTTTTATTTGAGAAAAGGCATTTCCCAATTTAAGAAAAGGCTATTGGCTCTTATAAGGGTACAGATGAAGGAGACTGACAGACAGGTGGCCTGATTGTTGGCATAAACGATTATTATACCAGAGCAGAAAGAGAAAACCTAACTTACTCTAACGGGGGTTGCCCTGCCTGAACTAAAAAAAAAGGGCTCTGTCCCTATGTCCGTGCAAAACAATAGTCCACTGTCCTGTGTCAAAACCCTACTTCTGCCCCTTACACTAAATCCTAAACTAAAAAGGTAGTGGATCTTCTTGGTCCAGGCTCCCTTCTTCTGGACAACGGATCACAGTTCCAACTGTAAGATTGAATCTTTACCTGTCTAAATCCTTTTCCAAGGCACAAAATAAATGTTCCAAGTTAAAGTTCCAACTCAACCATCAGCATTCCTTATCGCACAAAGTTGTTTCTTCACTATTGGGTTCTCCAGGTATCTTGTTCTCAGAGTTTTCATAATGCCAGGGGGATGTCTCCCTTCCGCTGGTCAAAACACATACAGCAAGGTTCAAAACAGTTCTCCTTGGCTGGTAATGGAAATGGTTCCTGTCCCCAGGCCACAACACAAAAGACAAAGTTCAGCACAACCAGGAGGAATGACTCCCTTGCCCCGGTTTAGGTTACCAGCAGAATGACTCCCTTCTCCTGGTAGCTTTTAACTTCTTTTCCAAATCAACAGGGGGAATGATTCATTTCCCCTGGTTTCTCATCTGGAAATTATACTGTTCTTAACTCCTCTTCTTTTATTGGACTCACTTGGTATCTCTCTTTCGCAAATACCGTGATGAGGAAGATTACTTGTGCTGTATGCTGATTTCAGGTTACCAATGCTGGCTTCTCTTTCTGTTTAGCTTGGCCCACTTGGTACACTCTCCTGCCAAGTGGGACCGGAAGGAAGGTACCTCACTTCCTGTTTTGGGTCCCAGACTTCTGCTTCTCTCACTCACTTGCTCGACACTGTTGGCTAACTCTTCCCGCCAAGTGCTGATGTGAGGGAGATGCCTTGCTTTTCATTATGGGTCCCTGACCCCTGCTTCTCTCCTTCTTAGGCTCTGCTCCTATGGCTCACTCTCCCACCAACTACTGGAGCAAGGAATATGCCTTGCTTCTCGATGTGGGTCCCAGGCCCTTCTCTAATGGTCAGTGGTTTTTGTGATGCTACAGAGCATTTTTGCCACCTGCTTGGTGTCCCTTACGGGTCTCCAAATCGTCCCGTACCTGTTACGGGGGCCGGGTAGCTCTCCGGTCCTTCTTGTGATTGAGCTTCTGCACGGCAATACCAGCGTTCCTTTTCACTCACCTCTCTGGCTGTTCGGGTTTTCCATTTGCCTCTCTGCCTGCTGCTTCTTACGGCTGTGCCACCCCACGATTCTTCAAGGATGGCAGAGAGGTTGCTTCCTGCGTGACCTCCTCAGGACCTCCATGGCTCCTTGCCTCTGTCCGCCACTCTGCCTTGTTCTTCTTTCTTGCACAGGATTTGAAACTGTGTGTTCAAAGCGGGATGTAGGAGAAGACAGCAAGTCCTTCTTCAGTTTCCTTTATATTTGGTAAACTCCACCCTGGCGTAACTTCTACACCTGCAGTAGGAGCTGTCAAGTCAATCTTTACTCTTCCCAGGGGCCACCTCGTCTCAGTACTTAGGTCAGGGAAATCCCTAGGACTCTTAAGAATCTTCTTCATCCCAGTATCTTTAACTTCACAGATGATACAGAAGTACATGGATCTATCCTGACCATGGGAGATTGTGTTAGCAGAAGGGTGTAGGGATTGAGGGAGTATGTAGGGTATGGGTGGAAGGGTGTGTATACCGCATTCTCCCGAGATGTCCCCAGAGGAGAGGTCTCTTCCCATGAGATTCTCCTGCTGAGTACCACCCCCAGGGGGACTATCGGGTAGCAGCCTCACCACCATGGCCTCATTGGAAGTGGCTTCCCCTCGGGAAGAAGTGACAACATCTCAGGATTCGTCGCACTCCCCAGAAAACATGTCGGGGTGCTGATTGCAGTAACCTTCTTGATGGGTGGGCATTACTGGGTTTGGTAATGGCCTGGGCCTGTAACTCAATAATGCTGATTGAGCGGCTTATTGCTGAACACATGGATTTAATTATAGACCTCTTCTCATCCAATCAGAATGTTTGGTTATAAACCTTGTTGCAAACATTCTGACTTCAGTATCTCAGTCATTCCCTTTCTTTTCTAGTTGTACAACTACGTGTACCAATAGTCTTGTAGACCTCAGCAGGAATCATGATCCTCGATTTATAGCCCTCAGCTTCGCCTCAGTTAATACCACGAACGTTACCCTTCACGTAGTCAATAAGGCTTAACTATTGATTGCGTTCTAAGCATTCTGATTGGGTCTGATGAGGTCTGGAATGGAATCCATGTGCTTATAAGTCTTATTAAAGATATGTGCATTCCATGTGATCTCTGTGTCTCATTTTTGATACGTGTTGGTTTATGCTGCCCTGTTTTTCTGAACATTTTAATAAAAAGAATACATGCTCATAAATTCTTTGCCCGAAGCACCATCAGACATTCTGAATTTTTATAAATTGTCCTGAGGAAGTGGACAAGTTTGAAAAACAGCAAAACTGAAGAGGTGTAAAGGCCGGGAGGATAGCTCAGGGTCAACGTATTTGTCTTGGAAGCAAAACAACTCATAGCAGCATTGGTTCGAATTCCGTTACCACGCTTAGAGACTGGTCTCTGGTAATAAGCACGTCATAAAAGATTAATTAATTGAATCTCGCAGTAGTAGAACTCCGATTTGGTGAAGCCTCACAGTAGCAATGATTAAAAAGTGAAAAAGTTCTAGGTGGCGAGACTTAATAGCAGGATTCAAACAGTGGATTTCAAAGTGGTGAACAAATGATGGATTCAAATGTTCGGGGTGTGTTGCGTCACCCCTTACCTTTTTGTCTGTATTCCTCCAGGCTGGCCGGGGGGGAGCAGGAGAGCTGCAGCTTATGGCTGGGCGCCAGCAAACGGGAATCACCCTCATCAACTGCCCTTCGCCGGCTGCTCGGGTACGACTGCCCTAAGCTAACTCTAGAAATAGGACTAGGGAAGGGGCTCAGGGGACTTCCTTGTGACTATTGGAAGCCTGGATTTCTTAAAGGGAGTGCAAAATGGCTCCTTTAAAAAGCAACTCTGTTGTTGCAAAACCAAGAGAAAAACACCAATCCAGCAGAAATAACATAAAAGCCTTTTTTTAAAGCCTTGCAAAAGAGAGGGCAAATCGTTTAAGGTCAAACTAATCCAAATAACTCCAGCAGGACACAACGTCCCTTTTTAAAGGTTGGAAAATGGAGGGACCCTCGAGCAGCTCCTTCCACAGAGCACCACTCCTCCCCACAAAGAGGCCAGTGCAATACACACTGGGGGAATGTAGCATTCATGCCAGACCCCAATTACCCCCTGTTCTTTTTGAAAGGAGATGCAGTTAAAATTAGGAGGTTCTTCAATGGTGCTTGTCCTGTTGAATTTGGCAAGCTTGTCAAAGGTGGTGAGCCAGTCTATGATGCCATCACATGGTGTGGGCTTTCTCTAAGATTCATATCTACCCTTTGAATTTAGAATAAACGTTTACCGGAATGCACCCAAAAGCAGGATCCGTAATCACTAGGCGCCTTGTTGGCGCTATCACAGTGTAACCTATGGCAGGCTGCATTCCTGTAAGATAGCTCAGCGGGTTGAGCGCTCGCTGCTGCAATCTGAGCGTGATCTGCAGGTTATAGGTTCGAATCCCGGCAAGGCCAACTCAGCCTTTCATCCTTCCGAGGTCGATAAATGAGTACCAATTTCGGTTGGGAGATATTGTATGTAAATATGTGCACTGTAAAGTGCTTTGGATAAAGGCGCTATATAAATAACACATCATTATCATTCCTCAGATAGCCGACTCAGCCTTTTATGTGTCTGAGAATGAAATAGAGTAGTATTAGATTGGATAATGACAATACTGCTTTTTACACATTACGAGACATCAAAAACAGAGGTAAACATTTTTAGTTTTGTGTTCTTTTGCCATAAATACCTCTGGCAATGCTTACGTAAATGCTGTAGTGTTGTACTGCTTAAACTAAACACACATAATTTATTTTAGAGTCCACATTTAATAATTTAACACACACCTCTTTTAAAAATATACATCTTAACTTTGCTGCCTGGTAGGCTGGGGCCCCCTTGCTGCGCCTAATTACCCCTTCCTCTGCTGCCTGGTGGGCTGGGGCCCCCTTGCTGCGCCCAGTTACCCATTCCTTTGCTGCCTGGTAGGCTGGGGCCCCCTTGCTGCGCCTAATTACCCCTTCCTCTGCTGCCTGGTAGGCTGGGGCCCCCTTGCTGCTCCTAATTACCCCTTCCTTTGCTGCCTGGTAGGCTGGGGCCCCCTTGCTGCGCCTAATTACCCATTCCTTTGCTGCCTGGTAGGCTGGGGCCCCCTTGCTGCGCCTAATTACCCCTTCCTCTGCTGCCTGGTAGGCTGGGGCCCCCTTGCTGCTCCTAATTACCCATTCCTCTGCTGCCTGGTAGGCTGGGGCCCCCTTGCTGCGCCTAATTACCCATTCCTCTGCTGCCTGGTAGGCTGGGGCCCCCTTGCTGCGCCTAATTACCCATCCCTTTGCTGCCTGGTGGGCTGGGGCCCCCTTGCTGCGCCTAATTACCCATTCCTTTGCTGCCTGGTGGGCTGGGGCCCCCTTGCTGCGCCTAATTACCCCTTCCTCTGCTGCCTGGTGGGCTGGGGCCCCCTTGCTGCGCCCAATTACCCATTCCTTTGCTGCCTGGTAGGCTGGGGCCCCCTTGCTGCGCCCAATTACCCATTCCTTTGCTGCCTGGTAGGCTGGGGCCCCTTTGCTGCGCCTAATTACCCCTTCCTCTGCTGCCTGGTAGGATGGGATCCTCTTGCTGCGCCTAATTACCCCTTCCTCTGCTGCCTGGTGGGCTGGGGCCCCCTTGCTGCGCCCAGTTACCCATTCCTTTGCTGCCTGGTAGGCTGGGGCCCCCTTGCTGCGCCCAATTACCCATTCCTTTGCTGCCTGGTAGCCTGGGGCCCCCTTGCTGCGCCCAATTACCCATTCCTCTGCTGCCTAGTAGGCTGGGGCCCCCTTGCTGCGCCTAATTACCCCTTCCTCTGCTGCCTGGTAGGCTGGGGCCCCCTTGCTGCTCCTAATTACCCCTTCCTCTGCTGCCTGGTAGGCTGGGGCCCCCTTGCTGCGCCTAATTACCCATTCCTCTGCTGCCTGGTAGGCTGGGGCCCCCTTGCTGCGCCTAATTACCCATTCCTTTGCTGCCTGGTAGGCTGGGGCCCCCTTGCTGCTCCTAATTACCCATTCCTCTGCTGCCTGGTAGGCTGGGGCCCCCTTGCTGCGCCTAATTACCCCTTCCTCTGCTGCCTGGTGGGCTGGGGCCCCCTTGCTGCGCCCAGTTACCCATTCCTTTGCTGCCTGGTAGGCTGGGGCCCCCTTGCTGCGCCCAATTACCCATTCCTTTGCTGCCTGGTAGGCTGGGGCCCCCTTGCTGCGCCTAATTACCCCTTCCTCTGCTGCCTGGTGGGATGGGATCCTCTTGCTGCGCCTAATTACCCCTTCCTCTGCTGCCTGGTGGGCTGGGGCCCCCTTGCTGCGCCCAGTTACCCATTCCTCTGCTGCCTGGTAGGCTGGGGCCCCCTTGCTGCGCCCAATTACCCATTCCTTTGCTGCCTGGTAGCCTGGGGCCCCCTTGCTGCGCCCAATTACCCATTCCTTTGCTGCCTGGTAGGCTGGGGCCCCCTTGCTGCGCCCAATTACCCCTTCCTCTGCTGCCTGGTAGGCTGGGGCCCCCTTGCTGCTCCTAATTACCCCTTCCTCTGCTGCCTGGTAGGCTGGGGCCCCCTTGCTGCGCCTAATTACCCATTCCTCTGCTGCCTGGTAGGCTGGGGCCCCCTTGCTGCGCCTAATTACCCATTCCTCTGCTGCCTGGTAGGCTGGGGCCCCCTTACTGCTCCTAATTACCCATTCCTCTGCTGCCTGGTAGGCTGGGGCCCCCTTGCTGCGCCTAATTACCCATTCCTCTGCTGCCTGGTAGGCTGGGGCCCCCTTGCTGCGCCTAATTACCCCTTCCTCTGCTGCCTGGTAGGCTGGGGCCCCCTTGCTGCGCCTAATTACCCATTCCTTTGCTGCAGGGTAGGCTGGGGCCCCCTTGCTGCGCCTAATTACCCCTTCCTTTGCTGCCTGGTAGGCTGGGGCCCCCTTGCTGCGCCTAATTACCCATTCCTTTGCTGCTTGGTAGGCTGGGGCCCCCTTGCTGCGCCCAGTTACCCATTCCTTTGCTGCCTGGTAGGCTGGGGCCCCCTTGCTGCGCCTAATTACCCATTCCTTTGCTGCCTGGTAGGCTGGGGACCCCTTGCTGCGCCTAATTACCCCTTCCTTTGCTGCCTGGTAGGCTGGGATCCTCTTGCTGCGCCTAATTACCCCTTCCTTTGCTGCCTGGTAGGCTGGGGCCCCCTTGCTGCGCCTAATTACCCATTCCTTTGCTGCCTGGTAGGCTGGGGCCCCCTTGCTGCGCCCAGTTACCCATTCCTTTGCTGCCTGGTAGGCTGGGGCCCCCTTGCTGCGCCCAATTACCCATTCCTTTGCTGCCTGGTAGGCTGGGGCCCCCTTGCTGCGCCTAATTACCCATTCCTTTGCTGCCTGGTAGGCTGGGGGCCCCTTGCTCCGCATACTTGAACCTCTTGTCTCCTTCTGAATGTTTGCACACGTACGCTGCCGCAGCACTGTTCTTTTGGACTGCGTGTGCCTGGCGTTGTTTTTTCGTGACTTCCTATGATGTTTTTCGTGTGCTCTTTCATCTGTTTAGTAGACAGCGTCGCGGTGGAAGAACAGGAGCGGGAACGAAGGCGGCAGGTGGTCGAGAAGTTCCAGAAAGCCCCCTTTGAAGAGATCGCTGCCCACTGTGGCGCACGGGTACGAAACATGTATTATTCATGTTCTGTCTTATAATGTGGCAAATTACAACCATGCTCTTTTATTGTTTTAATGTGTGGAAAACGGGCGTAGGGGAAGGAGGCGATGGGGGTGGGGTGTGACACAATGGAGGAGTGTGGATGGAGAGGGGAGTGCAATGATTCAATGAAGCCCTCAAAGTATGGTACACAACGCAGTGCATTGCTGCTTGTACAATATACAAAGAAAGTGAACACTGGCAAAGAAAGTGTGTCAAGATTAACATTTAGAATGTGTGGATAAGAGCCCTCCCTGTCGGCTCCACTCCAATCCCCCCACCCTCACCCCGGGCAGAGTGGGTAGTGCAACGTTGCAGCCTCAGAAAAAGAGGATGGTCTGATCAGCAGATCCCCCCGCCCCCCTTGCTACTGGCAGTGGCGTAACACAAGATGTGGGGGCCCCCCTGCGAGCCATGCTGAGGGGCCCCCCCCCAACTAAGCAACAAATCAAGGGTCGCGCCACACTCTGGGCCATCCTAGATTATCACACTTGCACAATACGTACAAACGTGCTGCTGAACTGATATGCCGCGCACTGCACTAGGAGAAAGATATGAATATGTGTTTTAATATAACATACAGCACACTGAGAAAAATTGGCTAAAAAGCCAGAGTGTTTGCAATTGTTTTGTAGGGTAACACCAATCCAATAGATGCAAGTCACCAACAGAGCACAGGAACATTAAAGCTTTGCTATTAAAAATCCCATGCCACAATGAAAACATGTCCAACTGGCTGCACAATGTAGACCAGTGTAGACATGTAATAACAATATCATCAAGAATAGAACACACATTCAAGCCTGTGTCTCTGTGGCCTCTAACAACACAGCCAAACTCTTTAAAATCTGAAAAGAACTGGTCAATCCTGTTGCAGTCTTTACGTCTCCTGTTCCCTCCCAGGCCCTCTGTATGGTTCTGTCATCTCACTTCTACGCTAAAACTCAGGACATCCTGTCCTCGATCTGCTCTTCCTCTCTCGGCCCCCCTTTGGCCATCTCTACCTCTCTTCCTCCTTTCTCCTCTTTCTCTCTGACAACACCTGACGAGGTTGCTTGACAAGTCCGATCTATGAAAGTGTCATCCAAACAGGTGCTCTCCTGCTCCCCAAGAACCATCAAGAACCATATTGACACCCTCGCTCCAGCCTTGACCGATTTCTGTAATCACTCTTTCCCCTCTCCCGTTAAGCACTCCCTTATGCACCCACTCCTCAAGAAGCTTTCTGCCGATCCTGCCTGCCAGGAAAACTATCGCCCAATCTCCATCACCCCTTTCCTGGACAAACTGTTGGAAAAGCTGGCAATCTCCCAGCTTACTCTCCACACAGAATCTGTTGGTTGTCTCCATGACCATCAGTCTGGCTTCAGAGCTGCCAGAGACACGGAAACTGCTGTCCTGAACACCTGTGATTCCAGCATTGATTCCAGAATCTCTAACCTTGATTCCAGCATTCCTTCTGTCTTCATCCTCCTTGATTTTTCCTGTGCTTTCGACACAGTCATCCATGCCATCCTGATCAATCCTGATCAATCGACCCCATGAGAACCTGGGCATCACGGATCAGGTCCTTGAGTGGCTGACCTCCTTCCTCTTGGACTGCCCCTCTCATGTCCAACTTGGTCCCTTTCTCCCCGCTCCATCCTCTCACTCTGGTTTTTCAACCTCTATGTGGCCCCTTTGAACAACCTGATCTCTACATTCTCCCCTATCTTTCAGTGTTATGCGGATGACACACCGCTTTCCTTCAGGCTCCCCTCATACGCCTCATCTCTCGCTCATCCATGATTCAGGATTGGTGTGCCTCCAACGATCTCTGCCTTAATGTCAGTAAGATGGAGATCCTTCTCATTTGGACTCCTGCCCCTGCTTTCCCTCGCTAACTCTGGCCGCCCGCATTGGGCCCTCTTCCTTCGCCTTCCTGTGAGGCAAACAACACTGGTGTCATCTTTGACTCCACTCTCTCTTTCTCTCCTCACATCTCGGACGTCACCAAGAAGTCCCACTACCAGCTGCTCCTCCTCAAAGGGACTCTTCCCTTTCTCACTTTCCCCCAAAAGCTCACTGTTGGCAGAGCCCTGGTTCTCTCTAGGCTGGACTACTGCAACAGCCTCTTTCTCAATCTGCCTTCCTCTACTATCCAGCCCGGCAACTCATCCAGAACAGGACTGCGAGTCTTATCCTTGGCCTCAAGCACAGGGACCGTATCTCTCCAGCCCTGAAATCTTTCCACTGGCTCCCAGTTGCTGCAAGTATCAAGTTCAAGACCCTTTGCATTGTCCACAAGGCTTTCTGGGCTCAGGGCCTGCACTACATCCAACGCTCTCTTCCAAAATATCTTCCTTCTCGAACCCTTCGCTCAGCTACCTACAACTCTCTAAGGGTTAGACACTTCTCCAGGAATAGAGTGGGGAGTAGATCTCTCTCCTCTGCAGGTGCCTCCCTCTGTAATAGCTTCCCTTCCCCTCTCAAGCGTTAAGCGGACCACCTGAAGTTCTGGAAGCAGCTCAAAACGTTCCTCTTCTCCTCTGCTTTCTCTCTCTCCCTCCCCTGCTGGCCTACCTGACCTACCTGTTTGCTTTACCGACTGGTTGCTTGGCTACCCTCAGAGTCTCACTGAGTCGAGACTCTTTCTTGATCAGTCACCCATGCACTGCCTCTGGTCCTACCATGCACTTAGGGGCTGTAAATGTAACCCTACAGTCCCTTGTTCTCCTTGCACTACCCAGAGCTGTGCTGCCCTGACAGCACTTACTCAGCCTTGCTGCCCTGTTTTTCCCCTCCCCTCTTCCTTGCACTTCCCCCGTCCCTTTCCCCTTGCGCTTCTCGTTATCGCACTTCCACGATCTGAATGACACAAGGCCTAGTAAGATTGTTTGTCTTGTCCCCCCTCTATCTTCCATCCCTTGTCTTGTCACACCTAGAAACAGTTGTGTGCAGGTGCGTTATAAATGGCTTATATCATATCATTTGATCACAGATGCCCAGAAAAATATACAATGCCGCAGTAAGAAACGGCTAGACTGGCAGCACCCAAATGGCAGTCCTGCCAGGTAATTCACTTAGCAGGACTGCTTTATCATAAATGCCTCATTAAAAAAAAGTCATACCAAACAGGAATGACTATCCTGGCTGCGCCAAAATGCCTCTCTTGCCACTAATACCACATATCATGCCTGCTTAGCCTGGACATGGACAGCCATTATAATTTGTCGTACAATCCTGCCCCCCTCACACATCACCTCTCCCTCCCACCCCAACCTCCAAAATCAGCTCCTTGGCTCAGAATGATCTCCATGTCCCTCTTCCTTGCCCCAGAGTTTACGGTTGAGGCTCCTTGCCTCATAGGTAAATACTGGGATGAGGAAGAGTGGAACTAGGAGTAATGAAGATTACAGGTAGCTAAATCAAGCATTACCTCCATGTACCTCTACCTCATCCCAGTACTTGTGTATGAGGCAGAGTGCCTTATACACACGTACTGTCGCATACACACTGGGACGAGGAAGAATAGGGCTAGGAGTAATGAAGATTACCAATAAGTAATCCAGGCATTAAACACAAGTATTGGTGCAACACCATTGAGTTGACTGGGATTCAGCACTCCCCCCCCCCCCGAAATGTTGGGCTATGTTGACCTTGCCTGGCTGACCTTCAGAGCAGTTGCCAGACAGAAATGGACACATATGTTAAACAGCACATGGGTTTCTCTGTTAACAAGAACCCACAAATTACTAACATAAAGCATTTCACTGTTAGTACCTGCATTCAAATGCCATTTTTTTGGGCAATTGAAATTGTGATGTGGGTTTAATACTTGCATGCCAGGGGAGTGATTGGAAGGGTAGAGAGGGAACAGGAGACGGCTCATTCTCACGGCAGTCCATAAGTGGGTGCTTTAAACCTTAAAGGAGAGAGTTAACTGCTTGTAACATTGAAGCTGCACTACAATAGTCTCATAAAAAATGCATAAAGAAATTAGATGACCCAAACAAAGAAGTTTGCCCCTCCTCCACCGCCCATGAAGTTGGCACCCCTCCCAACATTTGAAGTGTTAGCCCCCGAAATGTAGGTTTTGTTGCGCCCCTGAACGCAAGCACACACACCATTCACCATATACAGACACGCACACCCAGCCATCCAAACATATAAGTGTGAATTCTTTCACCATACTGGCACACCAAGGTAGCCATCCATACATTTAAGTGTGCACCCTTTCACCATACAGGCACACCCAGGCAGCCACCCATACATTTACGTGTGCACCCTTTCAACATACACTCACACACGCACACATCATGGGGTTGAGGGGAGCCCTAACACTTAAAAAAAAATTGGGCCTCATTACAACTATGCCGGACTGTAAAAAACGGTGGCCAGTCATAATTTCGAAAAAAAAATGTCGACAGACAAAAATGTCGACAAAAAAATGTCGAAAAAAAAAATGTCGACTTTCGTTTTTTTTAATTATATATTTATTTTAGGGGTTCGGGAGTTAAAAAAAAGGGAACAATTAAAAAAAAAATTAAAAAAGGGGGGTTGGGAGGGAACCCCCCCATTTAAAAAAAAAAATGCATTGAAAAAAAAAGTCGACATTTTTTTTTCGACATTTTTGTTGTCGAAATTATCACTATAAACCGTAAAAAAGCTTACGGGCACCATTGTTTCTGGGCCAGCATATTACAGCTCTGCGGGCGGTTGCCATCCTGCCCGGTAGGTCAGACCTGCCTGGCAGAACGGCACCCACCCGCATAGTTTTCACAGAAGCACGGTGCTTCTGTGGTCCCCATTCCCATAGAGTCCGATAGGACTTTGTGGAAATGGGGACTTACCATTTCCCGGAGCCTGACTTCCCAGACCGCCGGGGTTGTAATCCCCCAGTGTTACCGGGAAGTCAGGCGCCGGTAAATCATTACGGGTCCGGCGGCAACCTGCAGGTAGCAATGGCACGGTTGCCGCCAAACCCGCATGAGGCCTATCGTTTCTTTTTGAAGTCACTCTGACTTCATAAAGAAATTATTTCTATTACAGAAATTATGTCTTTATAAATGCAGAGTGAATTCAAAAAGAAAAAACAAAGATTTTTTTTTGCAAAAAAAAATAAAAAATTCTACAAGTCCTGGGAGGGGCCCCCACACGTGCTGGCGGGACCCCCCGCACCGCGGTGCCTTGTGGGCCCCTGTTACGCCAGTGGCTACTGGGGAGGGCATGTTTTTAGGAGAAGTATTTCAAGGCTCACTTAAACCCGCCATAGTTAAATTCCGATTGGAATGCTTCCGGTGCTTCCCTTCAGAGGTTGGGGGCCTTTACATGAAAGGATCTGCCAGTGTAGATCTCTTGAATCTTGATGGCTCGAAGAGATCTTCCTCAGGTTCCTACTCGTCCGGTAGTGCTTAAAGAGTGTCCAACAGTACTTTGCCGCTGTTCATCCAACCCCGGGTAGGTCAAACAGAGCGCTTTTGAGGGAATTGCAATGTTCAACCTGTAGAGCGCCTTGAAGAAGGGAGTGGCATGATCCCCAACTTTAACAGCCCGTAAGAGTCGGGCAGCTCGATTTTGAATGACGCTGCACCCAGCGTTAACATTTAAAGCCTATGTACACGCTTATACAATTGTCCAATTGGACAGCGCAAGGGCTCTGGCCCACTCCAACGTCTAAGCCATGTCCAATCAGGGTATCGTATTAAGGGGCCTGTGGAGTTATAAACACGTCTTACGTGAGACTTTGTCGATCTGAGGGGTAAGCGAAAAGTCTGTGTCAAAATGCTGGCAATTAAAAGAAGGGTTCCTGGGCCATTTGAAGCTGTCGGCTAAGGCGGGATATGGTGGAGAAGAACAGTATACAAGGGTGGGGCAAAAGGGGGGGCATCGAGTTCCGGGTGCAAGGGTCCGCGAGGGCATGTCAGAGACCCAGGTCGGGAGGTCCGGGAAAACTCGCCCAAGAAAGTAAAGAAAGCACGAAAGAAATGAAGAAACAAATAGAGAAAGAAATTCAAAAAGGTAATAAGAAATAAATAAATCATGAAGACGGCAGTCCAAAAAATACAGGAAGAGGTACAGGAAAGAGAGGAAGTACGGAAGTGAAAAGAATGAAAAAACAAAGAAGGAAAGGGAGCATACATACAAAGGCTGTTTGTTGTAAGGCTTCGAACATTTTAATCTGTGGACGACCAATGTAGTCTCATAACATGACCACCAGGTGGCGATCAGTCATCATGTTTCCATTGAGTTAATACATGTCGTGCAGCTGGGATCATGCACGGTCGACCAGTGTGGATGGACGACCACCAGACATGAATTCCTTTCTACAAAGTCTATGCTGCTGCTTCTGAAATAGCAACGTGTTAGTCAGGCTTGGCCTCCACACGGCAGAGCAGTTTGGCTTGAGGAGGAGGGCTGGCATGAACTAAAGCTTACACCCATTTTGACGTCCCAGTTGGGCATAGCGCGCATGCGCGGGCCTCGTTATGGACCCGCGCATGCGCAGTTGAATAAACTGCGTCCGTGCGGCAGTTGCCGCCGGGACGCGTAGCAAGCAACATCGCGTCCCGTGTCCTCCTTGATCTGTGTGCGTGCGCGTATGCATGTGAGGGCCGAGGGGCCGGATGTAACAACTTGCGACGAGGCGGGATTGCCGCCACAGCGTTCGCCCAACGTACGTGGGCGCACAATCCACATCGTAAGCACGCGAGGACACGACGCGGACCGAGCACGAACGTTTTTCTCCTCAGAGCAGTAGCCGCCTGAAAAGGTGCTCGTGCGCTGCTACAAGGAGAAGAAAGGGATAATTTTTGGAACACTTGATTGTCCCCAACAACCTGGGGACAATCCAAAAAAAAAAAAAAGCCGGGCACAAGCTTAAGGCGACAGATAACAGCAGAAGGTACGTCGAGACTTACACCAGCCAGGTTTGCGGCCTCTAACACACCCAGAGGTGCCTGTGCGACCTGTGAAGATGGCAAGTAGCGACGATGAGACAGAAGTGGCAACAAGAGCAGTGAGGACACAACAGGGGTCGCTGCTGCCCATGCAGGAGTTTGACACGTCGGGGCCCCCATCCAAACTGGGACCCAGGTGGCTACTATGGGTCAAGAAGTTGGAGATGTACTTTACAGCGACTGGAACCACCAACGACGATGCAAAAAGGCCGACCTTTCTGTATTCAGCCGGGCTAGACATTATGCGCATCTATGAATCACTCACCCTGCCAGTAGTCACGTATGACACTGTCAAGACTGCGCTAGAAAACCACTTCATCCCACAGTCGAATGTCGACTATGAAAGATTTCTGTTCTGCAGAGAGAAACAAAGGGAGGAAGAGTCTCTCGATCAATTCTGCGCCAGACTGAGAATGATAGCCAACACATGTCGCTGGGACAACGACGAGCTGATGATAAGGAACCAGGTCCTCCAGGGCTGCAGCTCGGGTAAATTGCGGCGACAAGTGCTGAGAGAGCCGGGGTGGACACTGCAGCAGATACTAGATAGTGGCCGCACGTATGAGCTGGCAGAATCCAGAGGAACGAGCATGGACGCGGCGGTCAGGCCAAGCGCAAGGGAGGAAGCTTTTGCCGTAAACAAAAGGACGAAGCTGAAGGATAAGTGGGTCCCGAAGACAACGGAGAACAGATATCCCACTGCACCCGGATCAATCTGCCAAGATTGCGGATATGACCTGCCACATGTAGAGGAGTGTCCTGCCAAACGAGATCCTGCGGACGGTGCAATGGACCGGGGCACTATGCCCGCATGTGCCGCGCCCCTGCTCCTGTATCTACTCAGAGAGGCCCCACGAGAACAAGGGGCAGCGGTTTCAGAAGGCAATGCAGCATCGCAGCTCTCGAACAGGAGGTGCGGAGGTTGCAACTTGCAGAGGAAGAAGAAGAAGAGGAGGAGGACGAAGAAGAAGTATTCTTCATTTCAAACATTGCCTCAGAAAGCAAACGGAGGAGGCAACCCAGGTGTGTGGTAGACATACTGGGCGTGCCGACGCAGATCCTCATCGACACAGGAGCATCCGTATGCGTGCTGGCTGAGGAAGATTATCTAAAACTCCCAGGCCCGCCGGCACTGGACAAGTCCATGGCGAAGATATTTACCTTTGGAGGAGACACCCCATTGCCACTCAAGGGTGTATTCGTGTCACCAGTGTCGAGGGGGGGAAAGCACCATCAAGGCAAAATTCTTTGTCACAGACGTTAGCCCTCACTCGCTTCTCAGCTGTGCTGCGTCGGAGGCCCTCAATTTGATTCATTTTGCATATGGAGTATACCAGATCGACATTGAAACGCAGTTGGACAAGTTCTCGGGCATCTTTGAGGGCATAGGGATGCTTAAAGCACCCCCAGTGCGCCTGCATATCGACGAGTCCATCAGACCGACAGCCCTCAAGCACCGCAGGATTCCGTTCCACCTAAGGGAGAAGGTGGAGGAGGAACTCCGATCACTCGTAGATATGGACATTATTGAGAGAGTGGAGGGGCCGACACCCTGGTTGTCCCCAATTGTGGTGGCCCCCAAGCCGAAACAGCCCGGGGCTGTGAGGATTTGCGTTGACATGCGCCTCCCAAACCTGCGATCAAGAGGGAGAGGCACATTACTCCAACTCTAGATGACATTATCGGAGAGCTTCAGGGGGCAAGAGTCTTCTCAAAGCTGGACCTATGAGCGGGCTACCATCAGCTTGAACTGCTCCCGGACTCCAGGTTCATAACTACTTTCACGACGCATGACGGCCTATACCAATTTAAACGCCTGAGCTTCGGTATCTCGTCAGCTGCTGAAGTATTCCAGAACACCATCAGAGGGGCGTTGGCTGGCCTAAAAGGGGTATTGAACATGAGCGACGACATCTTAATTTTCGCGGACTCGGAAAGGGAGCACATGAAGAGGTTGGAGAACACGCTCCAGAGATTGAAGAACTTGGGGCTCACCCTTCATCGACAAAAATGCGAGTTCTTCAAGGACAGTATTGGTTTCTTCGGATTCATCTTCCATGCGGCCGGTGTGTCGCCCGACCCAGCCAAAGTGAAGGACATTAAGGAAGCCGCCCCCCCACAATCCCCCACGGAAGTAAGGAGCTTCCTGGGGATGGTAACTTATTGCGTGCGTTTCATCAAAGGGCTGGCGTCGCTGGCAGAACCACTCAGAGTGCTAACAAGGAACGACGCCGCGTGGAAATGGGGCGCCGGTGAACAAGAGGCATTCCAGACCCTGAAAAACGCCCTATCCGATGGGGACACCATGGCATACTTCAACCCCAAGGTGGAATCAGAGGTGGTGGTCGATGCGAGTCCAGTGGGAGTAGGGGCTGTGCTGCTGCAACCCGATGAACGCGGGGAAATGCGTCCCATCGCCTATGCGAGTAAGGCTTTTTCGGACACGGAAATGAGATACTCGCTGTCGCCATTTCCGTTTGTACATTCTGGGCAAACCTGTCGTGGTGGTGACTGACCACAAGCCGCTACTGCCCATACTGGCGGGTGTGTCATCCAAGCCACCCCCCAGGATCGAAAGGTGGATGCTGGCCCTGATGGAGTACGGGGTGAAACTAGTTTACCGACCAGGAACGAACAACCCGGCCGACTACCTGTCGCGCCACCCCAGCAAGGAAAACTCCGTCACTGACATTGGGGCGAACGAGTGCCACGGGCTGCTGTGTCAGGTGGTGGAAGGGTCCCTTCCAATGGCAATCTCAAGACTTGAAATTGCGACGGAATGCTCCAAGGACGAGGTGTTTACCATCATCAAGACTGCCGTGAGGAGCGGTGATTGGAGGGAGGTATTGCACAACAACTCGCGCCGTCAAGCAGAGGCCCAGAGCGACCTCCAAGCACTCTGGAAAGTTAGGGATGAACTCTCCCTCTCAGACGATGGGCTAATACTTCGAGGGAGACAAATCGTCATCCCACGGGCACTGAGGACAAGGGTGCTTGAACTGGCCCACATTGGTCATCAGGGGGTTGTCAAAACTAAGGCTCGGCTGAGACACAAAGTATGGTTCCCAGACTTGGAGGGGCGAGTGGAGAGCTTTGTGAGGAGATGTGTGGCATGCCAAGCAGCAGCCCCAGGAGACAGAGCTCCGCCGATAAGGTCGATGGAGCGGAGCAGCAAACCATGGGGAACTGTCCACGTGGACTTCGGCTCGACTGGTCGTGGCATGTACTTTCTGGTAGCAGTTGACCAATGGTCCAGGTACCCCGAGGTGGAGGTGGTAGAGTCGACAGCGACAGAGTTCGCGACGAAAGCATTAGACAAAATGTTCGCCACGCATGGGTTCCCGGACCTACTGTGCTCAGACAACGGGCCGCCGTTCACGGGCAGCCAGTTTGCAACTTACCTCCGGGAAAGGGGGATCCGGCATCGCAGGGTGTCCCCACTCTGGCCGCGAGCCAACGGGGAGGCCGAGAGAATGATGCAGACTCTTAATAAGGTCCTAAGAATTTCCGCCAGTGGCGGTGAAGACTTGGAGAGGAAGCTAGTGGAGTTTCTAAGAGAATACCGCACTACACCCCACCAGTCCACGAGAGTGGCTCCCGCCGAAGCACTGTTTGGACGATGCCCGAGGGGAATGCTACCGGAAGAGGAAGGCCGGCCGCCAGGGATAATAAACAACAAGGGTGTCCAGGAAGAACGGGCTAGGCGTAACGACAAAGAAAGTGAACGGAGGGGTCTGCAGGAAAAGGAGGTGCGAGTAGGGGACACAGTGCTGGTCCGAAACCGGCACCCCGAGGGGAAACTGTCCCTACCATTTGAGCCGCGCCCGTGGATGGTAACGCATGTAAAGGGCACAATGGTGACGGCAGCCTGCGACCGAGGAACAGTCACGCGCAACCGGTCGTTCTTCAAAAGAATTGAAACACCCGCTGAGAACGGGTCCTCAGAGGAATCCACGGGGCGGGAGGGCCCGCCTGGAGATCAGGAGGGTGAGCAGAGCAGGGACTCCGCTAGCTCTGAACGGGAGTGTTCTACTCCGCCCACCACCTCGCCAAGGTACCCGGTCCGCCGCGAGCGGAGATTACCAGGGCATCTCAAGGACTACGTCCTGGACTCAGGTGACTGAACTGAGAAACGTAAGGTGAGACTCCTAGTTATTCATGCGCCCGCCCACACGGGCACCAGTTGTGCAGGGGTATGCACACCCCGAAGGTTTACATTGTTTTGGTTAAAGTTGAAAAGGGATGTGACGTCCCAGTTGGGCGTAGCGCGCATGCGCGGGCCTAGTTATGGACCCGCGCATGCGCAGTTGAATAAACTGCGTCCGTGCGGCTGTTGCCGCCGGGACGCGTAGCAAGCAACATCGCGTCCCGTGTCCTCCTTGATCTGTGTGCGTGCGCGTATGCATGTGAGGGCCGAGGGGCCGGATGTAAAACCCATATCGCCACAAAATTAAGCAATGTCCACACACTAGATTTACTCAAAAAGATACTGCTTTTTATATTGAGTGAAGCATCGATTAATATCCACAGCGCAGGTAAATACTTCAGAAATAGTCCCAAGTGGTATTAAAACTGTAACGGTCTCTAAAATACAAGCTGGCACAAGTTACACCAGCAGGCAACGCAGTTTTCAGGGTGAAAGTACATCCTGATTCATGGATTTATTTGCGTGGAAAACGCAGATTTGCGCACCTTTCTGCCCGAAAATCCCTGTTTGAAGTATGGGCATTTTTGGGCAGAAAGGCGCGCAAATCTGCGTTTTTCACGCAAATAATTCCATGAATCAGGCAGTAAAAGTGTTTGAAACCTTGTTAATTCAGACACATCCTTCAGAAAAAGAAGCTCGGTATCGCCAAACAGCAATGTGTCCCTAAAAATCACAAACCCCACTTGAAACTGATAGATATTCAGCTTAATTTAGAGTGCAATCTTGGCCCAAGGTATTGGACCAAGGGTAAGACTCGAATCCGAAGTGGTCAAGCCCGTGGAGCGAGGAGACACAAAGCCCTGGTGTGGCGGCGAGGGGGAGCAGGATCTCAAAGTAGTGCAGTGGTGAAGAGAGCAGAAGCCAGAACCCTGAACCAGGGAGGCGGCGAAGACCCGCAGAGCAGCTCCAGAAAAAGGAAGAAAGGGTGAGGGAAGCCCTTAGACCCCAGGCCTAAGTGACTAACCCGAGGGGACCAACGAGTGAAGGGGTTAGGCAACCCTAAAACCTAGGAGTGGGCTCAGAGTAGAAACCCGACTACTACCTACAGCTGCAGGAAGCACGGCACGGCCCCTGTCGGCAGCACAATATTCCTTTGAGACTGTAAGTGAAGTAGCAGTAGTGATAAGCGTGCTTAGAAGTGGGAGGAATCTGACATGAAGCGCTATATAAAAAGAAACCTGAAACATTATAGTAATGCGGCTTTAGCCAATTCAGTCACTCGAGCCTTCTCAAATCTCGGTAACATTTGCCAGACATTTGACGTCTGTTTTTCCAATTTAACATGAAAGGTGGGTTTTTATGTTTGTTGCATCTCGAAGGATGGTTGTTGGTAACGTCTCGTGCTTGTTCATTCATTAAAATAATGTGTTTGTGACTCAAATGCACCATTGCTTAAGTGCAAAAAGGTTTTCTGACATGACATGATACAAAGAAGTCATTTATAATGCGGCTGTACACCAGTGTTTCTAGGCGAGATAAGACAAGGAAGGGTAGACGGAGGGACGACAAAACAAACAATCTTACTAGGCCTTGTGTCATTCATATCGTGCGAGGGGGAGGGAAGAGGTGAAGTGCCATGGGGAGGGGCAAGGGAGAGTGCAGTAGCAGAAACGCAATAAGTGCTGCCAGGGTGGTGGCTCAAGTAAGTGCAGCGAGACAGGGGACTGTAGGGTTGCAGATACAGTCCCTTTGTGGGTGGGAGGCCTGGAGGCAGTGCAAGGGGCTACTGGTCGTGCAGGATCCTGCTGCCCGTGTGGTTCAGTGGGTGGCCAGGTAACCAGGTAGCGCAGCAGGCAGGAGCATCAGCAGTGGAGAGAGATCATCAGTACTTCAGTAGATGCTCACCTTCTCAAGTGTGTGCAGCACCATCGTGTAGCACGGCTCTAGTTCCTAGTCAGTAGTACTTACCAGCCATTCAAGGTGCAATTGTTCTGGATAAAGTTAGAAGAAAAAGGATGTCACTGAGTGTCTTACTTAAGTTCTCGCACATCCGTGAATCCTCCCATCACAATCCCCACTGCTCTTCAACATTTATGCCAGCCTCAGGCAATCGTGCTCAGCTGCGGTGAAGTACATGTACAAAAGCGTGGCGATGATACAGTGAAGAACAACTGTAACCACTGGAATAAAACTAGTATGCCTCCTTATGCATGAAGGGAAGTTACTTGTACCTGATTAGAACCAACACCAATTTACGTTGCTGGGCAGCAGTAGCTCAGCTGAGCAAAGCATACCTTTCCACTGGCCGCCAGAACCTGGAGTAGTCGGGTTACCTATGTAGGAAGTAAAACATCTAGGCCTTCGGTTCGGTTTTGCTTCCTCCTGGACAAAGCAGATGACACCTGGATCATTGCAATTTAGTCTACACTGGCGCTCCTAAAAAGTAAATGAAAAGCAGGTATCCAGAATAAAACAGATCAACTCTGCTAGACCCTGAGAAAGACAGACCACATCTCACAAGACAAGACATAGTTCCATTGGCTGTCACTGGAACAAGAGGGTTTAAAAACTTTTCTGCCATGAACAACCGCCTTCAATTACCTGTTAGACCTGGCTCTTTATTAACCCCCAAGTCGTGACACCAGATTAGGCAACTCCAGGCGGGTCGGTCAAGACGAATGCATGCAGATGACTCAAGAGTGCACAGCGATTTTGATGGCCGAGAACACTCCTCTTGAGCACCTTGGACCAGCTGCTTGTTGTCTCAACACAGGCTTCCAACCATCATGAACGCTCCAGAAACCCAAGACATTATTTGGCTGCTTCCCCTACCCCTTATTAGGAGCAAGTGGTCCCCATCATTCAAACCCAGAACCTCGCATTGTTCTTCTCTGAGGAGGAATAACCTGCAAGACAATAATCAGCAGCCATGTTTACCAGGGCTCAAATCGAGGGTACACATGGGTGGACGGAGTCCCCCCACTTTTTTCAGAGAGCACCTTGATATGCTAACTTCTGGTGATGCCACATTCAGTTGGTATGTTAATGAGACCGCCACTTTTTAATTTTTTTAGGACTTGACCCCTGATGTCTACCCTGCTTCATAGGCTGCTCTTGAAGCAATTTAAAATAATTTTAACCATGAATGTACTATAAGGAAGTTGCATTTTGGCTTTTCTTCCATCCTAATAATAATTGTCTCGACTATTGACCTAATGTTTTAATTGCTAACAATTTTTTGTGTCGCATCAAGATCATTCCCAAATTGAAATGTGACATATCCACGTTTCTGCCAATCAGGAGATGACAATATTAGAGACGACATAAATGCAAGGCCACCCATTCAAACACTGAATGAATTCATTGATGATCGGTTGACATAAGCACTCTGATTTTCTGGGAGGAAACTGGTGACCGTATTGTCCACAGCGTATCCATGGGAATGTGAGGTCTTGAGGGTGATCCCATGTTCTCTCCTTCATTACGTCACTGTTGGAAACCATGACGTGATTACTGCTTATTCCAAGGAACATTGCAGCACCTAGTCCCAAAATATCGTGACTAGAAGTAGGCCATTGAGACTTGGGCCTCAGTTAATAAGACTTTTTAAATGCACGCTCTAACCAGCAGTGCCTTTATAAGGACAAGTCCTAACTGTTTTTTAGCATGCGTAACAAGCCGCATGAGCTTATTTTGTTTAGGGTACTAGTTATGTTGCCAGGTCTGACCAAGCGCTAATTATCGACATTGCTTATCAAGCAGAAGGCCTTGTGTTCTTTCATCCCAAGCCTCATTGACCTATAGTGCATGTCTTCTGGTCGGTGTCAATACATTACTTTTCCCATTCTTCACAGACCTTCTTGGGGCATGGTGCACAGCTCTCCAGCTCTCTCCCTAATTTAGTGTAGTTGCCAGCTTCACAAATACAAGTGACGTTGGAGACAGTAGTTTGACCTGATGACTCCATAACACATTCCCAGTCCTAAACCTTTCTTTTACAACTTATTTCCTCTGCGGTTAAGTCCAATTTATTTAATTAAGATTGCAAGTACCAAAATACTTTTGTTTATTACATAAAAGCCGAGGTCTGACATAGTCGTGTCCCTGATAAATGTTATCATCTGGTCACCCTAGTTATTCCAGGTAGGTGTGGCATGGCAACGCTGTCCTTCAATGACATTAGGAGGTATTTAATCTGTGTAGTGCTATAAATGTGCATCCAAATGATTGGTTGCCTCCAAGAATCATTATGTTTTGTTAGATGTAAAGAATGCTGGAGAACTCCAGTAGCCCTGCATGCACCCTATTCTCCTCACTGTTTACCCCCAGAAATAAAATGTAGTGGAGATAATGGGAATGGCACAGCTGTACACAGGGTTCCACAGACAACTCTGGGCTCACAGAATGGTGTACAAACATATTTATTTTACACCAACAAAAAGAGGCCCAGGGGCCTGGTTGTAAATTAATGAAAGAGTTTGCTTAAGGACTGTAATAGTCAGTTGGCGCTTTATATTGAGACCACCCTTAACCTAGGGAGTTCCTTCCCACCAGCAATCAAGGAGCTGTGCAATACTCATGTTTGGTTTTTTTTTGGCTCTGGCCTTACTAACGACTACTATAGTGTTGCATAAACCCCCCCCCCCATGCCCACAGTGAGACAAGAACCAGGCTGGGGTATAGGAAATATATTTGTATTTATTTGACTAATTGAGGATGGAGATCACATTAAAACGACACACGCCACCTTCTTTGTGGCTCACAAAATAAATCACACCAATTCGTTGGGAAAAACACAAATCACAATTCTTTTCTTTTTACATTGGTACAAATGCATATGGCAATTATGATTTCTCCCACACTTTTATTTAAAACAAACACAGGGTGATTTAGCGGTTTGTTTTCAGACCCTCTCCCTGAAAGGTCTGTGTTGGGGAAGCCAGACAGAACAAATTGGAATGATTTGAGAATTTGGGATTTCAGACCCCCTTCCACTTAAGGGCCTATGTTGGGGAAGCTAGCCCCATGAGATTACCCAATTAAATTACAGACTATAGTTTTCAGCGCACACTGGGAATGAGCTTTGTTAATTTCGAATTTTAACAAAATTCACCCTGCGGTGTTCTACCAAGAGGAATTGATTGAATTAATATTTCTAGTTAAATAGGCTAAGGATCTACACAGTTTTGCCCTCGCCCCGGCCACTATAAAGGGAACGGATTTAAGATAAGCAGACTCCCCCATCTTTTGTTTCAATTGGCCCAATTCCACTCACATTGAAAACCTCAGTTTAAAGTCCAGGAACGCCAATCTGCATTTCAGGACCCTCTTGGAGGACAGGACGAGGCAGGGTTCTGGTCACACCACTCTCAAGGATGGACTTCAACTCTTCACCATAGGGCCCAATCAGCTTTTTTTAGGACTATTTTACCTAGGGACTATTTTTTTACTCGGGTGGGGCTGGGGAGGAATACTTACCTGGGACTACTTTGGAGGCTATTTAAACCACGCCCGAAGAGCAGCACACGCTTCGTGTTATTCTGCATCCAGCAGCGTAACGCTCACCGTGCCTGCAAGTCTGCATCCAGTCTTCTGCCACGCCCGCCTCGAGTTTGGAGCTCCTAGAAAAAAGGGAGAAAGAAGAAGAAAAGGTTATAACAAAAGCAATACCTTTGATCCTTACCTGAATTCCCGATCCATCACGCCTTCGAGCTGGAAGAAGTTATTTTATGCGCGTCGCCTCGCCTGCTGCAGCGCCGCGCTGAACTCACTGGCCTTCGCAGCATCTTCACATTTCACCGCATCCTCCTGCATGATACCGCCACACTCTGGCACCTAAGGAGAAGACAAGAACAGCAGGTGAGCCAAGGCAATACACAGAGGAATACCCCCCATAGGCTTACCTGATTTTACCACCGGGAGTACTATTCTTCTTCACCGTCGGCGCAGCTTCCACTGCATCCTAGCCGAACCCCGGCCCCTAAGGGGAAACAAAAGGACAGCAAGGTGAAACAAGGGACTAGCAAGGGGAACCCTCCTCACCTCAAAAGACTTACCTGATTTTACCACCGGAGGCATTATTCCCCGAGACTTCATACTTTCTCTCAGCGCCTGAATAAGGGAGAAAGCAACAGGTTACATATGGACATTATTTTATCGAACTGTGTTGGATAATACAAATCCTTACCAGAACATTACCGGTTGCCACGAGGAACTCTTGGGTCAAGCTGCAACCTGCAAGGAATCGGACAAGAGTGAAAGTCAGGCATTTGAACTCTTACAAAATACATACTTACGGTGTCTTGCAGAGAATATCAGAGTCAATATTGTCCTGGAACTCACCAATTCCTTCGAGCCAGTGAAGCAACTGGTTATCTACGCACCCCTGCGCTCAAAGCAGGATGGAGAGCTCATCTTTTCAAATCATCAGGTGAGACTATAAGAGGGAACATCCAAGGTGATCAGTGGGGAGAACAGCGGGATGGGGGGATTTACGCTCAACTCCACGGGTGGTTAATTCCCTTTCTCCACTTGCAGCATAATATTCCTACAGGACAATCAAACAAAGCTAGGTGGGCCAGTCCGTCATCTTGGCCCTACGCGTCACATAGGTGGAGACCGCAGCAGTCCAGTCCAGATCGACGCCTCTGTGGGAGCCAGGTGAGCGTAACAACGGCACCCCCTTTCACCCTTCTTTCCGGGGTCCCTGTTTTTTTCCCCAGATTCCCCTCTTGCCTCCAGCCTGAAAGTGAACGAAGTTTATTATCTAGCAAATAGAAGAAAAAAAAGTTCAGTTACACAACATATTTCCTCAGAAGATCTACATAGAATTGATAAAAACAATGGTTTGGGGTCTTTGATAGCACCCTACAGAGTTTGTCCCACACTTCACTTGGGCTCCATCTCCTGGCGGTGAAATCAGTTACAGAGTCTTTGGGGTTCATAGAGCTGCTACAATTTTTCTTGGCTTATTTGATGTTTTTCTCTGTCATCATCTTGGTCAGAATGCTGGATTCTAGGGGGGGTCCCTTCACCTGGCTGACTTGAAGGGCCTGGATCTTCCTCAGATGGTGCTTCTCTTTAGTTGGGCATTGACACATCCCGCTGGACACGGTGACCGGTGTCCCTGTGATGCTGGTGATAGACTCTGCTACATTTTCTGGCAGCAGTGGAGGGTCAGGTGCCCCTTACACAGGATTCCTTGCTAACCCTTCCTAACCTCAGTGTTGTGTACTCTCTTTTGTCTTCTCTACCGTTTCCTCTTTGACGCCTCACAACTATCGCGCCATTTTCTCCTCTCTTGAGGCCTCTGGTAACATCTCCTCTCTTGAGGCCTCTGGTAACTAGCTTTACTTTTCTGTGCTTGGTACTCCTTCCTTCTCACATTTAATCTGTTTCTTCCTGCGTGGTTTTCATCTTCACTCTTCTGTACTCTCTCTCCTTCTCTACTTCTCATCAGCTCCTCTTTTGTTCCCACATCCCTATCCTCTTCCTTATCCTATCTTAAATATATCCACTATCATTTCCCCAACTTGTTGTCCCCCGTTCCAGCTCTTTCCACTCTACTCTTTGCTTTCCAGCTCCTCAATTTTCTACTCCTCACTGTCTCATTGCTTGCACTTCTGCTTTGTACTGCCACAGCACTGGGTTCCTCCTTAGCACCACAGGCATTGATAGAAAGAGGCTGCTTTTATTGTAACATGGACATGTCACCCAAGCTGCAAACCCCAAATCACACCCAGCTGTGGTGCTGCACCCACTAAGCACAGGGATTGGGCTGTCCGATTTTGATGTGTCCTTCATAGCTGTTTTGATTTGTTCCATGCTCCCAGGCATGGGTCTGAGGACCGAATGCTTAAGAGAGTAGTCTGCCATCTTGAATTTCACGTTGTTCCAGTATGTTGCAGATGCTGGTTTTTCTCTGTGATTGCTGCTTCCCTTGCTGCGTGAGCGGTTTGCCTGCAAGTGCATAGTCTGCGAGTGGGAAGTACACAGTGGTTCTCTTCACCACAAGCCGCTGTTTTATACCTGTTGGTTTCCAGCGGTGGTCCCTGAATCTACCAACTCCTTCTTGCGTTCCCCTGTACAAGCTTGACCTTTTTGAAAACAATGCCAATGACAAACCCAGTTTTATGAGGTATTTTCAATGCAAGTTTGCTGTGTTCCAGACTTCCGTTCTTCAAAGTGGCACTGTAATTCCTGTGTGTTGGATGTGAATGGGGCTTCAGAAAGCCAGGAGTTTCCAAGATTGTTTGGGTATTAGAAATAGTAAATAATGGGTGAAGGGGCTGGGGTAATGGGGTGAACCCCACAGGTTAGAGATGGGCTCGGCAACCTGTCCTACTTTTACCTCTTCCGGCCCTACTTCATGTAGAAGGTGTTGGCACCTGGTCCCCAGGTCTCTTCTCATCTAACACTAAACATTGCATGATAACTCCCATTGTTCCCTGACATAATGGAACAAAATGCAACTCTCTGACATTTGTCTTGAACACAATTAGCGCTAAAGTGTATGTGAAGTTTCTATCACAGCTACGTTGTGATTTGGATGCTTATCATTATTGTACAACATTTAGTTTGTCTTAAATGCAGGTGGATATTCCTTTTAATTTAGTTGGTTTTCTGCTTTTTTCTGTAGGCGACATTGCTTCAAAGCAAACTTAATCAAATCTTTGACATTACGATTCGGTAAGTTCTATTCATTTGTTCACTCAACAACTGTGTAATGTTTTCAGCAAGTTCCACACTTTCGTTGTTTTATTAAATCTTCATTCTTTCTGTATTGTAACCAAATTAATGAACACCTTTTTGTGCAGATTAAAATGTAACGTCTATGATGTACACATTTTAAACCAATATATTAGTTCTTAGGTTGTTCACCCACTTACTTGACAATCCATAGTCGTGACAATTCACACCCCTGGGGACAGTCTGGCTTTGAGAAAGAGGCCGTCCTCTCAGCTAGCATCTGTTAACTACGCACAGCTGCTCCGGTCTTTTGCATGTTTCCATTGTATGCACTGTTTTATGCTTCATTCTACAAATAACCAGCCTTCTTGCTCATTTAAATTCTTGTGAGATGCATTATTATGTCATTTACCCACCCGTTCCAAGGGCTGGAACAGGGAGGAGGCTAACACCGCGGTCCGGGAGATAACGAGAGCTCTGGGCCGTTACCCCCTATTCCAGCACTTGGAACGAGGTATCAAGGCAATTGGCATCCCGGTAACCCGGGGTGCTAAAAAAATGTATTTTACTTTGTTGAATGGGAGGCTGCGTGCATGCGGTTGAACGAAGGAAAATACTTTTCCAAGATGGCCGCCAGGCAAAGGTAAGTTGGGCTCCATACGGAACCCCTTTTCTCTTTGCATGGCAGCCAGCAGGATCCGAGAAGAAGGAGCGGCTGCGGCACTCAACGCCGCAGAAATAAGGTAAGGGTGGTAACAAACCAAAAAGGGACAGAGAGAGGGGGGAAGATGGCAGCATGGGGAACCAGCCGTCAGGCGGCTTAGAACGTGTGCTGAGATTGTATGTTTCAGCCCGCTTTCCTAGGCACCTGAATGGCAGGCTCCCCCAACGAGGGTGCTAATGCTTAAAAATACATCTCTTCTATTGGCGCCTTGCAGACATGATCGACTATCACTGCAATTTGCTCGCAAAGCTTTTTTTTAGAGCCCTTTTGGCTGGACTATTTAGTTATTGTGTTATACTGTCTTTCCTCGGCTGTTGGTGCTGTGCTTCCCAAGGTGATGGAATACTTGAGCGGGCTAAACTACTGGCAATAACGCAGGCATTTGTTAGGTCTCACTCAAGAGTCTGAGCTAGTTTATCTCTGAAAACGAACAGGAACGTGTTGGAAAAGGTCTCTTGAGCGCCAGAAGAGTCTCATGATGCCGGCAGAAAACACACAAATTGTCATTGTCTGTCTACTGTTTCTACTTTCATGGAACGGTGTCAGATTCTGCGTGAAGTCTTCGGGATAATTTGGAACAAGTCATTGTGCTAACCCCCTCCCCAGGTGAATAAGCCACATAGGCTAACAAACAGTCAGTTTGACCAGTCACTCCGGTCAGGAGTGATACGTGAAACACCACCTCAGGAACCCAGAGCTTGATTAAGCAAGAGCTGTAGAGGAGACAGGATGCACAAGGTTTTATAATATTCCAGAAAGAGTAATTAATTAACTTACAGAGTACTTCCAATAATAATCGTACCTATGGGGAAATAGCACCTGGCCTTAGGGAACACCAGAGAACGATCCAGACCCTAACTAAGTACCTAACTACTATTCACATGGGAACAAGAGAAACTGGATGCACAGGTCCTTGGTCACAAGAATATGCAACTGTTGCAAGAACGCAGACATGATGGGACTCTCAGCTTTATTGCCCAGGTCACTCGAAATAACCCTCTTCAGAGGAAAGGACTCTGAAACATTGCAAGTCACCTGACCTGTGGCGTCCCTCGCCTGTGTGGAGGATGGAAGCACTGATGGATCTTAGGCATGGCACTGGGAGTTCTGCGGCCTCCATGGAAGCCTGTAGCGGTCCAGGAACTTCCCCAGGATTCCACAATACAGATGCAGCACTGCCGCGTTATCAGGTGAGATCAGGGAAAAGGACTGGGACTGTCCGTCCCTAATCCTAACACACAGTCTGTATAGAAAGGTGGAAGGAGTAAATCTGTCATTCCCCAATGATCAGCCTCATCCACCTGCCTTACATTAATGAGCCAGCTCCTCTGCAGTTGTGACAAAATGACTACTGATCTGCAGGAATGCAGCAGTAGTGGGTGACGTGCCTGCTCAGTCCCACCACGCTACTATTAAGCTAGCAATTATCTCAATCTTAATGATGAAACGGGCAGAGCCCGAATAAAATACCCCCGTCGCCTAATGTGATAGCCTAGGCCGAGGGCAGACTATACTTTCAGGAGGGGTGTGAGGTGATAGAAGTAGCAACTCAAACAACTTTGGTAAAATAGTGCAAAATGAAATAATGCCGATCGAGGTTCTATAAAAAAATATAGATTTTTAATTAAACAATAAAAATGCAAATAGTTAAAACACAAGCAAAAACCCATCCCTGTAATGAAACTGAGGAAATGCAGGTTTTTGTAGATTAGCACTTTGCGTAGATACGCAGGGGTGTTTAGGCCTTCAGTTAGCACAATGTTAGTGTTAAACAATGTCTTATGAGAGAAAAGCAGAGAAGTGGGGCTTAAATGCCACTAAGGTAACAAAGGTCAACCAGGGGAACAAAGCCTCTTCTCAGTAGCTTATTTATTTCTTTGGGACTTAACAGCATTGAGCAAGGCTTTTCATCATTGAAACAGGAGTCTGGATGCTTTCAGCATCTGGTGTGGTCCGGTCTTGCAGCATCAAGTCCCAATGGTGCTGTGCAGGTTGCTAGCGGTGTTGGTTTACAGGTTGGAGAGCCTGGGAATGGCAGGTATTGTCGGGTCTGTGGCGCTGGACAACTTGTTGACTTTGGAGAAGGAGAAGAAGAGATTTGCCTTTGGTGGCCAGTGGACTTGGCTGGCTCAACAGGGCATTGGGACACTGCAGTTGCATCGGGTAGGAACTCGAAGAAACTGGTAGCCAACCATCATTTTTGAGTTGGTTATGGCAGAAGACTCTGATGGATCTCAGATGCAGAGACTGCAGAGCTTTGGTGTCTGTTTTAAGTGAACTGTGGAGACAGTCGAACTTTGAGATGAAGGATGACTCGAGCTGTTCCCTTGCAGCAGCTTGGCCATGTCGAAGGTGCCCAAACAGGCGTTGAAGTTTGGGAAAGCAGGGAGAGCCAAGGGTTTCTTCCTTGGTTCTGTGTTTGCTGGGAGTTCCAATTCTAGGGGATCCAGAACAAGGAGAGGCCTTCTTGGATTGGCTGACTGACTCTACAGGTGTTCCTTGACCTCCAATGACCGGGTCCTGTTTCCAGTGCAACCAGCAGTTGAGGCCACAGCAGTTCACCCTTAATTTTCCCAGAGGGTGGCTACGGGGCAGAGTGCTCCTCAGCCCTGGTGACCTTTTTTGTCGCCTCTATGGCAGAGGACTTTGGAATGGACTTCAAGCTTCAAGCCTTCTCTTTAGAGTGCCCTGGTATGATTTTACATGAGGGTATGGACATCCCTGAACTGTTTCTTCTTTCATTCCCATGATTTTGTCTAACTTTGACTTGAATCAGGAAATTGTTTTATCGGTTTTTCCTCTCAGACCTCCCACTTCCTCAGCAAAGGAGACTTTGCATAATCTCAAAGTAGAAAGAACATCCCATTCTGTCTTCACAGAACTAAGTTATTCAGGAATTCTGACCACCTTTTCATTACCTATGGTGCTCTTTCACCCGGAGATAAAGCAGATAAAATTGCCATCGCTATGACCTATATGGCCGGCCTCCAGGTCCCTGAAAGTCTTCAGTCTCACTCTATCAGAGCTAATCTAAGGCAAGTAAGGAACTGGCTGGCATCTAGTTCATTCTCTGACAAAATGGATGCTGCCTACTTCAAAGGCAATGCTGCCTCACCATCTGTTCCAAGATGGCTCATGTCCAAGCCTGTATATCTGGAGCTCTTTAAAATCTGCAAGGAATTTGCCAATCCTACTGCAGTCTCCTCTTCCCCTCCCCCCAGGCCCTTGGCTCCGCACTGGTCGCCCAGTTCTCCTCCAAAACCTTGGACCTCCTGTTCTCTCTATCTTCTGCTCCCCATCTCCATGCCCTCACCCCTCTCTCGCCTCCCTTGTCCCTCTTACCCCCACACTCTCTTCTTTCTCTCCCACTTGCACCAGATGGCTCTATGAAAGACTCCCCTAAACAAGTGCTTCCCTGCTCCACCAGAACCATCAACAACATTGCCTCTCTCGCTCCAGCCTGGGTTGACCTTTTCAACCACTCATTTGCCACTGGCTCCTTCATCCAACCGCTGACGCATTCTCTTGCGCACCCTCTCCTCAAAAAATGTGTCTGCTGACCCTGCTTGCCTGGCTAACTATTGCCCTATCTCCATTCCCATTTCTTTGGCAAACTCATGGAGAAACTGGTCATCCCCCAACTGACCCTCCACACCGAAATGGCAGGCTGCCTCCACGACCCCACAGAAACTGCTCTCCTGAACACCCATAAAGACCTACTCTCCTGGATTCAAACTCCCCCTCTCTTCTGATCCTCCTCGATCTCTCTTCTGCCTTTGACACTGTCAACCACTCCCTCCTCATAAATCGTCTGTGATCTAGGCATCACGGACACAGCACTGGCAAGGCCTACCTCCTTCCTTTCAAACAGACCCTCCCAAGAGCATATGGGTCATTTTCTCTTTTCCACCACACTCTCTTCCTCTGGTGTCCCCCAGGGCTCCATTCCATCGCCATTGGCTCTTCAACTTCTACCCAGCCCCTCTGACCTACCTGATCTCCACCTTCACACCTCATTGCCAGTTTTATGCAGTTTTATGCAGACAACGCACAGCTCTCCTTCAAGCCGCCATCCTCTACCTCCTCCCCCTCCCTCCCTGCCAATGATCTCCGACTTAATGCCAATAAGACAGAGAACTTACTCATTGGGACACCTGCTCCTTGTTTCCATCCCCTCTATCTGGCCCCACTTCTTTGGTCCCATCCCCTCACCCACCTGTGAGGCAAAAAACATTGGGATCATCTTTGACTCCTCTCTCTTTCTCTCTCCACACATCATGGACCTTGCCATAAAGTCCAACGCTCATCCCCACCTTTTCAGGAGCATTCTACCTTACTCCTACGTCCCGTCCCCTTTCCTCCATACTGTACTCGCTAGGGATGGGAGACGGAACCTTTTTCACCAGAAAAAACATCTTTCCCTTTAAATTTAGATGCGCTTGGGGGTGCGGCCCTGGGAGCATGCGCTCCCCTGACTCTGCCCTCCAGCGCCACTCCTCAGTCCTCTTTTCCACGTCGACAGAAAAGGACCGCTTTCACCAGCGCTCCTGGGTTTGGCCTCTAGCCTAGTAATTCCACATGTGCTTCCCCTGAGAAGTATTCTTGTGTTCTTTTTTCTTTTCAATTCTCAGCATGACCCTGGTTCTTGGAGCTGCTCAGCCTGTCAGACCAGGCCCCTGTACACGTCCCGCTGGGCCTAGCACACCTACTCTCTCAGCAGGGGGGCACAGTCATCCACCCGTCCCCGCAGAAGTTAGCCATTGCAGAGCGGTTCCTGAACAGGTCTCCCTGGACTGACACCACCAGGAGCCAGTACAAAAGCAAGTGGACCAGGTTCTGTCACTGGGCATAGTCAAAGGAAATTGATCCCTTGAGTTGCACGTTGGACGACGTGCTCTCCTTGGCACACCTCGCACACTCAGGCATGCAAGTAGACACATGCTGCACTTATCTGGCGGCCATTTGAGTTTACAACGCTCAGGAGGAGGTATTCTCATCCTCCAATCCGGTGGTTGAGAGGCACTTAGTGGGCCTAACTAGGCTATATCCGCCTATCAAGAAGCCACACCCGGTGTGGGACCTCAATGTTGTCCTGGGTGCCTTGGCCCATAAACCATTCGAGCCGATGGCGTCCGCGGACATCAGGCTAGTAACCATTAAGACGGCCCTCCTAGTGGGCCATACCTCAGCACGCCGAATCAGTGAGATCCAGGCGCTAGTGGCTTCAGAGCCTATACTACATTTTATAAGACAAGGTGGTGCTCAGAACACACCCTGCATTCTTACCTGTTGTCTCCTCTTTTCACTTAAATGAGGAGATAGTGTTAACATCTTTCTACGCTGACCCTAAGGATGACGCTCGGAGGGTACTGCACTATCTAGATGCCAGACACGCTTTAAAATTCTACCTGGACAGAACCAAGAGTTTCTGCAAATCAGGCGCTCTCTTCGTCACCTTTGGGGGGTCAAAACCAGGCTGTCAGGCCTCCAAGGCTTCCATAGCAAGGTGGATGGTTATGGCCATCAAGGAGGCGTATGAGGGGCAGCACACTCCATTACGAACAAACTTGCACGCCCATGCTATCAGAGATAAAGGCCACGGCGGTAGCTTTCCAGAGACCCGTTCTGTGGCAGGTTATCAGCAAGGCAGCCACGTGGGCTACTCCCTCAGCCTTCTGCAAGCACTACTGCTTGGATGCCAGCGCCGGATCGGATGCAGCATTTGGTCAGGCAGTGTTAAGGAACTTGTTTTCTTAAGAGGGGCAACTCTCCACCCTGGAGCTACATTCAGTTGTAATCGCCCATACAGTATGGAGGAAAGAGAGCAGGACGCAGGAGTATTTATAAGTTACTCACTGTAGTGAATAATGTACTCGTAGTCCATAGTCCCCTTTCCGCCATCCGTCCCATCGCCCCCCCTACCCCTCAACAGATCTGGTGTCATTAGGCAATGTTAATATTGTCGACGCATCAAAGGGGACTGAGGAGTGGCACCAGCGGGCGGAGTCAGGGGAGCGCATGCTCCCAGGGCCGTGCCCCAGCGCACATCTAAATTTAAAGGGAAGATGATTTTTCTGGTGAAAAATGTTCCGTCCCATTCAGTATGGAGGAAAGGACACTATGGACTAGGAGTACGTTAGTCACTACAGTGAATAACTTATACTTCCCTCACATTCCCCCAGAGGTTCAACGTCTCCAGAGCCCTGGTTCTCTATAGGCTTGACTACTGCAATGGCCTCTTCCTCAGTCTGCATCTTTCCTCCCTTCGCCCCCTCCAACTAATCCAGAATAGGACTACGAGACTTATCCTTGGCCTCAAGCCCAGGGACTGCATCTCTCCTGCTCTGAAATCTGTCCACTGCCTCCCGGTGACCGCAAGGATCAAATGTAAGACATCATCCACAAGGCCGTCTGGGACCTCTTTACATCCAGCTTTCCCTCCCTAAATACCTTCCGACCAGAGTCCTTCAGTCCTCTGGCTCCAACTCTATGCAGGTCGAATGTTTCTCCAAGCAGAGAGTGGGAGGTAGATCCCTCTCTGCGGCTGGCTCCTCCCTCTGGAATGGCCTTCTTTCCCTCCTCCGACTTGAGCCAGATCTTCTAAAGTTCTGGAAACTTCTCAAGACTTTCCTTTTCTCCTCTTCCCCTCCTGTGCTAACTCTCCCTCTTCTACAACTGGGGACTAGTCCCTTCAGAGTCCTATAGGGGCCAGACCAACCACCACCAGTCCCCCTGCATCCTTAGACAGCACTTGCCCTCGGGCTCCCTTTGCCAGACTAGCCCAACTTGGTCCCACCCTGCCCACCACACTCATCCTCCCGGCACTTGCCTTCTTGCTGCCCCCCAGAACTTCACTGCCCCCTTCCCTGGGGACACACCACTCCTGCACTTATCCCTCTACCCCTTCACCCACTGCACTTACTATCACAAGACCAAAACCAATATAACCGTTTTTTTGTTTTTGTTTGTTTATTCCCTAGCCCCTGCCCCCCATCTTGTCTTGTAGTGCCTGGAAACACTTGTGTATGGGTGCCATACAAATGTCCAATAAATAACATAAATACATCAGTGGCCTTCCAGAGTTATGCCCCATTACAGATATCTATAGGGCAGCCACATGGGGAACTCCTTAGGATGTTTTTAAGCATAGATTTGTGGGTGCCTTTTTAAGGAATGATGCTTGCATTGGCCAGCAGGTTTTGAGGAACCCTTTTGCTTAAACCATGGCCGGGCATATGCTGTCTCTGTCACTCATAAATGGAATCTGCACAGTCTGGCTTCCCAACCAGTTGGGAAGGAGGGAGAGGTAAGTGGTTTGTTGGGGCTCGGGTGTCAGTAAAGTGGGGGTGGGTTGAAGCAGGCCAGAGAAGAGGGGGCTTAACATGGATCGGAGATCAGGCAGGGTGTGAAAGAGGAGACAAGGTGGACGAGACCCGATGGGGGAGGTGGGCAGTGGTGCATGGCACAGGGGATTCATGGGTTGAAACCCACCGATGGAGGCAAAATCCTATACTTTGGCAGCCAATCCTAGGCTGTCTTTTGTGAAAGCAGCCTCCAACAGGTGGGACAGTGGCCTAGAACTCTGTCAACAATGTTGGGCACCATGTAACCAATCCACAGTGCCATGGCCACTTTAAAATCTCATGAACACTATGAGCGTCTGCAAGTAGCAGTGAAATTATGCTGGCCAGGAGGATAGCAGCCACCAGAATGAACGTCATCATCCGGTGGTCTGCAAAACCAAAACTGCTTCAAGGAGTTTCTAAGAGAAACTCAAGAAGGAGAATGATGAACAGGAGAAGGAAGCCACACAGAGAGTAATGCTGGCAGAAAGCCTGCACACACTGCGGCCAGCTGGTTACACAGAGGGAGGATGGGCACAGAGTGTTTATCATAGAGCAGGACACAAATGAGCAGCTGGCAAGGGGGGGGGGCATGTAAGGAGGGGAAAAAGAAAACCTGCAGGTGGAGCAGAAGAGGAAAGGAGTAGTGACAAGAGGCAGAGCATGAAAGAGAGTTACAGATTGTATGGGCCCAAAATATCCAAATGCAAGACAGAAAATCAATTACATAAGGTGGAAGGAGAATGTTGTTCATTACCCTGAGAAGACGCACTGAGAATTGTGAGTACCATCACCAACAAAGAGCTCAAAAAGCACCTGTTAATGCATAACCAGTATGAACATAAGAGACTCTAAAAAGTAAAGCACTTGAGCAGTAATTGCATGCTGGGTAATTAAGTCCAGTTCTTCAGACCAAGTGTAGTCCACATTGAGAGAAAGAAAGAACTGATGCATCGTGGCACTTGTTGAATAGCCATCGTCTATTTACAAGGCAATCAAGAAGAAAGGACTTGAACATAATTTTTTGCTGGGATCTATTCTGAGAACTGGGGTTCAACCCCCAAGGCCAAGTTACTCCACATTGGGCACAAGAAGAAAGTACTGATGCATGCTCGGATCCGAAGTACCATAACCAGCATCAGCCTAAGAGAAAGCAGTGAGGAAGGATCTGAAAATGATCTGCATGCTAGGAAATGAAAATAAATTCCCCAGGCCTAGTTAGTTCTGAGATCTTGGGAAACAAAGCATTGATACATTCTGCAACCCAACGCGACATCCAACACAATCCTAAAAAGGGAGGCAAGTGAAAGACTTGATGTATTATTTCATGCTGGGAACTGAAGGCCTGATCCCCAGCCCAAGTCCAAAGAAGTGAGAGTGGAACCAAGACAAAAAATTAAAATATCCTGCTCTGAAATCTGTCCACTGCCTCCCGGTTGTGATCTAGAGTCTAGCGTATAGTAGTGAATAAAGTTTGAAAACAGGAAGAAATACGTCCAGTACGTGGTCCTCCAGAAACATGGAATAATTATCGGTAACAGGTTTACCACCTGTATGAATTACTTCAATCCCTATTGGAGTACTATGAGACACCATAATGGTTAATTAAACAAACTCATATTGTTGTACATTTGTCACCAAAAATGGATGGCAAAAACAGTAAATGAGTTTGGAAGATTTTTCATGGCTGATTCTGCCAAACAAATAATGAGGCCCACTGTCTTGATGCATGTTGCGCAACGAAAGCCTGAATTCAATGGATGGGGGGTTGAAAGCCAGGGATGGAAATGTTCGAGGGAGAAAAGACAAAAGATAATTTTCCAAAATAACCTTTTCTCCCCTGAACATTTCCGACAATATAGTGAGCCAGGGTGCAGGGGACACCCCTGCATCCCCCTTCACCGAATGGGGGATTTGGTCGAACATTTCGGCTCTTCTGTATTTTCAAACGGCTGAAATTTGGCCAAATCTTCCATTCAGACTTTTGAACTGTCTTTTTGGCCGATTCCAATCCAATTTGAGCATCATTGTGATAAACAGATCCATACCTAGTTTAAAGTCTTACCCTAGTTTAAGGATCATTGTGGCCATCAAATCTAATACATATTGCACCTGAAAGTCTAAATCCAATCCAAAACTGATTGTGTTACCACTGTCCAGTGCATGTGGGAAACAAAGTCCAAATTTATTGTAAATAATTATTGCAATGACAAAGCCAAATGTATAATGGAATGCAAAGTCTTTTCTGGACTACAAATTGTTGAAAGCATTGTAAAGTGGCCGACAAACGTTTCAGGGATTGCTAATGACCTCTGGGAGGAAATCCTCATGTAATCCACCACAATGGCAGAAAGATGAGGTGCTGTGGTTATGGCACAGGGTGTTGGGGCCAGGTAAGTAGGTCAGTGGGGTAGGAAAAAGGCAGTGGGGAGAGTTGAGGGGAGGTTCTGCAGAGAGGAGAGGCGAGGCACAGAGTGCAAACCTAGAATGTGCGAGGACCCCCAAACAGTCAATAGTGGGTGAGAGATGGAAGAGAGATGCTGACGTCGACTTGTGGTTTAATGTACTGCTGGTGACCTTGAGAAGAGCCTCATTAGACAGCAAGGAGACCCACATCCATTGAAAGAATAGAGCCAAATACTTACCCCTAATGGAATGAAAAAGTATAATCCCAAGTATAAGAATCACTCTGAAAGACGATGATAGGGCTTAAGGGAAATCTGTGGACATTTCAAAAGAGGTGCAAATTATTGTGAGAATTAATTCACCAGGTTGGGAAGAGGAGTTCCCGATTTCAAACATAAATTGATGAGTGAAGCGACTTATAAGATAGGAAGACCAAAGCCTGGCTAGGAGATTGTAGTCAATGGAAGGGAGTAAGGTTAATTTCAATAATATTTCAGACCTTTATTGGAAGACAGATCTAAAAAATGGTGCTAGAAACGGGATCAACTGGTCTTCACTAAAATGTCTGATCCATGTACAAGACTGCCTGCTGTAACTGTGGCAAAGAGGACTGTAACCACCACTGCCACAATCCCAGCAGTAGTTCATGGAAATAATGTGTAAGGCAACACAATGTTTAAGGAGATGCAGTAACCTAGTATAACCCCAGAGATGAGAGTTTCTAATTTTCCACTTTTCAAAACTGGATCAAGACCTTGGCAAATCTAAGTCAGCTGGCCAACCTCCTGGTAAAAGCTTTGGGTCCTATACTCTTACCAGCCTCCCCCTCACTGCTGCCACTACTGCTGCCGCTACCCAGGTTTAGCATGACCGTTCATGCAAGGCCCCATGTCCCAGAGAGTCACCCCAGGAGTCAAGGAAGAAAAACAAAGGACCTGAATCAACTGTGAGACCCAAGAAAGAAGCGCGGGGACACTCAAACCCCAAAGAATGAGTCTGACTGAAAAGGTTGAGTACCTGCTGGAGAAGGTACCCCTTGATTAAGAATTAAGAAAGCAATAGACATTTTAGACTGTTGGAGCCAGACACTTTGTTGACCCAACAGCTTTTGTGTTTCAACCAAAGAATGAGGGCAGCCCATTGTTGAGTTCTATTTTTCCTTAGTTGTCCCTCCTGGGTTGGGGAAGGGTGATGTAACCCTGAGACGTCTTGCTCACAGAGAAGCCAACCTTGGCTTTGGCACAGTATTTTTGTACAAGGGACACTACCCTGTTGAAATCACAGTTCTAGAGGAGAGAACACTGGGATTTGGAAAGTTATGGTATGCAAGTAAGTATACTGTTGCCAAGGCTGTAAATTCTCTCAATTCACCTTTATTTCATGTGTCTTTGTGTCCGTCTGGTGTTGCGCTCACTTGGTTTCTTGACTGCACCCAATATATTTCATGCTCTGTTACTGGCTGTGGGCTTGCAGCTGGTTTATGCTAGACCTGGAACCCAATGTGTATTCCTAGAAAATGTGGAAAGTTAAACTCTTGCCTCTGGAAACACCCAGACAATGATATCATCATCTAAAGCATCTGGACCTGACGTGGTTATTAAAAACAGATGCTGCTCAGATTCTGGGGGCCATGTCTTTGGGGTAGTTGAAAACTCCATAGCTTCACATCTTTAGAGATGGGTAAAACAGCATCTGATGCCCACCGTGGAAGAAGCTATTCAGATTGAGGGTTCATGCTAACAAACGGGAAGCTCAACCCCTTACCCCGCCACCTCCATTATCCGGCCCTTCCGAATGACACCTGAAGTAGAATGATCCATGGCAAGGGTACTAAGACCTATGGAACATCAGGTCAATGTTTGTTTTAAATTAGTTTTTTTAAATTGTGATTTGGTTTACATGAAACTTAAACACGTTTAAAAAAAAAAAAACAATACACAAACCTTTAAATATCATAAATAAAACATTAATAAAGCTTACAAAATTACATCAATTTTGCGCAAAAAACAAACAAGTGCAATGATTAAGGATATGTTGTCCCCCCACATAAGTCTATACCACAACAGTTCCTTTGAGTAGTTGGATGTGAAGAGATCTAGTTCTTTGGAGAAGGAAATTGTTCGAATTAGAGTCAGGGCGCAACTGTCCAAAATCCAATGTCTTAATGGTTCAGTGACTGTCGTAGAATTACAATAGCGGCACGTCAACAATGAGTCAACAGATGAGTCATCATTGTGCCTTGACCAATGGTGGGTCATCTCTTTTGGTATGAATCTGATTCAATTTGAATCGCAGGTGCATAATACGAGCCTTGTTACATGGGAAACACTTCAAGTACACTGTAGATGACCACTCCTATGTGGAAACGTGGCGTACTCAAGGTATGAGGAGTATGTAGAAAAGGCTTCGAGAGTTAACCTCCAATCGCCCCTGAAAAGTTTGGATTTGGTCACATCGGGATTGGACGTTAGATCTGACTCTGACAAATCAATTCGCTCCCGTCCCCTGCACACTGTCTGATATCTGCAAAGCAGATCAATAATTTTCGTGTTTTTTTGTTTTACTGAATATCATAACACAGTTCAATAGACAATTAAATAGGTGGAGCAGTCACAATGAATAACAAGCTCACAAAATTTATATAGACAACAAACATAATATTTATTCTCCAGCATGGGGTCTGGCATGGATTCACATGCTCATGAATATTCCCCGTCGTCAGGCTGGGAATCCTCGGTAAAGAAAAAAAAACAGTATCAGTTTCGTTTCTGATCGGTCTTTCGTAGTAATAACCAATCACTGGTCTCTGCGTCATACTGACCACAGCCAATGACTGCCCTCTACCTAAGCACCGCCTCTGGCAGCCATCTTCAGATTTTTACCGCACGTTCATGTGTTGGGATCCTCGTGCTATTGCTCTCGAGCGTTAGTGCTATTTTTTCACGTTTTTTCTCAAAAACTTCGTTTTTTCGGTCAAAAGAGCTCCACCGACTCTCCATCCGATCAACGGGGACCCGTGTCGGATTCGTCTGCGCCCCTCAAGGGTGAAGATTTCGTTGAGCTATGCTTTTGGAGGACTCCAGAAGCTTCTCAGGCCCGGACATGGCCCAGGAGAAGGGAAGCTCGACGCCCGGAAAGCTGTTCAGGGTCTGCCCTGGATGCCAGCTGCAGAACGTCTTTAAGGAGGACGAACACTCCTTTTGTCTCTACTGCTTACATGAGGACAAGACGCACGTGGAGAAGGACTGTGCGTTTTGCGGCAATATGTCGGAGCGGACCATGAAGGACCGCCATCAACGTCTCGCCAACTGGCTGGAAGGGAAGAGCCCGTCAGGCGAAAAGAAGAGGAAGAAATCCGAGCGGTCTTCTAAGACCTTTGAGGACGCCCCGGCGACGGGGGTCCAACACAAGGCCAAGCACCGCGAGTCCGCTGGCACCGGGAGCGCCGAACGGTCGGGCTCTATGGGCGCCAGGCAGGGCGCACCCTCCCCGGCACCTTCAGCCACGAGCCAACGCTCTGGGTCGGGTAAGAGGAAGGGCGAGCACCCGGCGAAGCTCCTGGAGAGGCCCCGGTCGAGCTCGAAGGCCCCATCGGAGGGGGAGCGAGGCAGTGTCCCCCCCCTCAAGGATAAGGCGGTGAGCGCACCTAAGGTGGTGAAGGCCTTAATCCATCCAGCCAAGCCCTCTATCGAAACTGTCGCAGCGGCCCTGGCTCAGCCTGTGGAGGCTACACCAGTGGTGGCGACCTCGGGGCTCAGAGTCTCCCTGCCACCTCGGAGGGAGTCCTCTTTTGTGCCCATCGATAGGACCCCCGTGAAATCCCCGGCGGGGAAGAAAAAGGGGGGGCAGGGCGTCGTCGTAGATTCGGCTTCAACCTCGGAGGAAGAGCTGATCGAGGTCTTAAGCCACGGCCTTGGCGTGGAAGAAGACCGGCCCGTCGGGATGGATCCCGACGCAGGTGACGACGACATCGTCGAGGGTGCCGACGCGGCCCCTGATCGCCCGTCGGATTCCCCTCTGCCAGCGCCGCAAGACAACTCGACGGCCATTTTGTTGGCTATACAGTCCTTATGCTCAGAGATAAGGACGAGACTACCTTTGCCGACGGAGGAACCTCTCCCGTCGGGGGATCCTGAACCGGGACCTTCTGGTGTTCCCCCGCCCAAGAAAAGAAGGATTCACCCTCCACCTCCTTTTCAGCCGTCGCGCCCCTTCCAGCCCTCCTCCCTGTCCACCCGAGGGGATGATACGGGGACTGACACGGCAGCGACGGGTACTGACGACGAGGTATACGACGAGGATCTACCGTCGTCACCTCCCACCAGGGCTTCTCCGCCCGACGAGATTGGATCGTTCCACTCCATGATCGCCAGGGCTTCCGAGCTTTTCCAACTCTGCCCTGAGGAGAAGAAAAAGGAAGGATTCCTTTACCAACGGCGCAAGGCCAAGAGGAAGACGGTCCTCACGGTGCCTCTACTGGACGACATTTGGGATGAGGGCCTCGCCCTCCTCAAGAACCCTTCCACGACGCCAGCTAGAAGAGACCGGTACGAGAAGAAGTACCGGGTCCCGGACGCGGCCCCCCTGTGCCTCCGGGCGCAGCCTACCCCGGACTCCGTCGTCTCCGCGGCGGCCAGGAAGAAAGCCGGGGGGGTGCGGCCTCCACATCGACTTCCCCACCGGACGGCGAGGGAAAGAAATTGGACGCTATGGGACGCAGGGTCATCTCGTCTGCAGCGACGACGATTAAAGCGGCCAACGCCTTGGCTATCGTGGCCCGCTACGACAGGGAGCTATGGTACAAACTGGCTCCCCTGCTGGACTTCCTACCGGACGACAAGAGGGCGGATGCCCTGGAGATCCTACAGGAAGGTGAGGTGCCGTTGGACCACGCCATCACTATTGCGACGGACATCGCCGACACTGGGTTTCGCCAGTTGGGCAACGGCGTGTGCCTTAGGCGGCGTGGATGGCTCAAGGCTACGGACTTCCGTCAGGACGTACAGACCAGAGTCCTGGACATGCCGTTCGATGGGAACAACCTGTTTGGGAAAACAGTGGACGATTCCCTTCAGGCCATTAAAGCGGACACTGAGACGGCCCGGGCCCTTGGGGTTCTGCAGCAACGACAGATGCCCTTTCGGAGCAGCGGAGGCAAGGGCGCCTCCAAAGGTTCCGGCGGCGGTTTCTCCACCTACCGTCAAGCGGCCCGCTCGTCGTCTCAGGAGGCCTACAGAGGACGAGGCAAGTCTGGCGGACCCCGCCGTCGTCGCCAAGGAGGTCAAGGCGGCAAAGCCTCGTCGAAACAGGATTGAACCGGCCGTGGGGTCGGGCCCCCACCCAAGCACCCCGGTGGGAGGCCGGCTGGCGAGCTTCGTCAGCGTGTGGGAGTCCATCTCCACCGACCGTTGGGTGCTGGACGCCTTAGCCCGGGGCCACGCGCTCGAGTTTCAAAGAAGGTGCCCGCGCGTCCCCCCCGTGGCCAGGAAAGAGCTTCACGTCCCTCAGCTTCTCCTGGAGGTAAAGGCGATGCTCAGGAAGGCCGCCATCGAACTCGTCCCAAAGAGGCTTTGGGGCTCCGGAGTTTACTCGAGATACTTCCTCATGAAGAAGAAGACGGGAGGATGGCGCCCCATCCTAGACCTGCGACGTCTGAACAAGTTCATCAAGGCGCAGAAGTTCCGGATGGTCACCCTCCAGCACGTCCTGGGTCAGCTGGAGGAAGGAGACTTCCTGTCGTCGTTGGATTTGGAGGATGCCTACTTCCATATTCCCATCCTAAAGGGGCACCGAAAATTCCTCAGGTTTGTGGTCCAAGGGCGTCACTACCAGTTCAAAGCCCTCCCCTTCGGACTACGGTCGGCACCCAGGGTATTCACCAAGTGCCTTGCACCGGTGGCGGCGCAGCTGCGCCGCGAGGGGATCCACGTCTACCCCTACCTGGACGACTGGCTCATCCGAGCCAAGACGAGGGAGCTCGCCGTGGAGCACACGGCAAGGACCGTCCAACTTCTCACGGACCTGGGATTCTCCGTGAACTACGCCAAGTCCCACCTGGTACCCGCGCAAAACGCACTGTTTCTGGGAGCGAAGCTCGACACAGTGTCCCTTCTGGCCTCCCCGTCGGAGGAAAGGACCAGGTCCATCCTGGGCAAGGTACAGCGGATGTTGGTTTCCGACGCGGCCAAGATGAGGTCCATCAAGTCCCTCCTCGGAATGATGTCTTCTTGCATCTACCTCATTCCCATGTGCAGGCTCCGGATGCGCCCGTTGCAGGAGTTCCTGGAGGCGCGCTGGATCCAAACGACGGGCGGCTTCGAGGAGAGGATCACACTCGACGAGAGTTTCCGCCGAGCGGTCCGGTGGTGGGGCACCCGCGCGCATCTGACGGCGGGCATGGACTTCCAGACCCCAGACCACCAGGAGACAGTGACCACGGATGCCTCCCTGGAAGGGTGGGGAGCGCACACCGAAAATCTGCACGCGAGAGGCCTTTGGCTCCCGACGGAGAAGTCCCTCCATATCAACGTCCTGGAGCTCCGTGCAGTGTTCTGGGCCGTCAGGTCCTTCCTTCCGTCCCTCAAGGGCAAGGTGGTGAGGATCTTCACCGACAACACCACCACCATGTTTTACATCAGGAAACAGGGCGGAACCAGGTCCCCAGCACTGTCCAAGGAGGCGCAGGACCTGTGGCATTGGGCCGTCGCCCAAAGGATGTTTCTGGTGCCGTTCCATCTGGCAGGGATAAAAAACACCATCGCCAACTCACTCAGCAGGGAGCTGCGCTCGTGCCACGAGTGGGAACTACGGCAGGATCTAGTGGATCGCCTCTTCCGACGGTGGGGCACACCCCAGATCGACCTGTTCGCGACGGCGACGAACTCCAAGTGCCGGAGGTTCGCCAGCAGGTTTCCCCAGGCGAGGAGCATGGGCGAGGCTTTCTCGTTCCCCTGGGAGGGCCTGTTCCTCTACGCGTTCCCTCCTTTGCCACTGCTAATCCGGCTCGTCAACCAGCTCAAGAGGTCACGGTGCAGGATGATCCTCGTCGCACCTGCGTGGCCGAGGCAGATATGGTTCCCGGACCTTCTGGACTTGTCAGCGTCCCCGCCAATCAAGCTGCCGGTGGACGCGGATCTACTCTCCAGGGAAGGAGGCGCCATCCTCCACCACGACCCGAAATCGCTGAACTTGCAGGCCTGGCTCCTGCAGCGCTAGAGTTTGGAGGATACGACATACCGGCCGACTGCAGAGAGGTTCTTGCAAAGGCCAGGGCGTCCTCGACTCTTAAATGCTACGGACACAAATGGAAGAGGTTCTCTGTCTGGTGCCACGCACAGAAGATTAACCCTCTACGGATTACGGCTCCCCAGGTACTGCCGTACCTGCTGATGCTGGCCAAAGCTGGACTGGCACACGCGTCCATCAAGATTCATCTTGCTGCGATCTCCCGATACACCAGAACCACGGGGCGGACGTCCTTGTGGTCTCATCGTCTGGTGAAAGAGTTCATGAAGGGACTGTTCAGATCGTTCCCGCCGGTGAAGGCTCCGGCCCCGGCGTGGGAGCTCAACGTGGTGCTGACCAAGCTCATGGGACCTCCGTTCGAGCCTCTGCACTCGGCCCCGTTGAAGTTTCTGTCGTGGAAAACAGCGTTTCTTGTGGCCATCACCTCCGCACGACGGGTGGGAGAGATCCAGGCCCTTTCCTGCAAGGCCCCGTACTTGACTTTTCACGACACGAGGGTAGTGCTCATGACGCACCCCTCCTTCATGCCCAAGGTACCGTCGGACTTCCATCTCAACGAACCCTTGGTGTTGCCTGTGTTCTTCCCGTCGCCTTCGTCGCCGGCTGAGAGGACTTTGCACTCGCTGGATGTGGCTAGAGCGCTGAAGTTCTACGTGGACCGCACAAAGTGTTTTCGGAAGACGTCACAACTTTTTGTGAACTTTGGACCTGTCAATCAGGGGAAGGCTCTCTCGAAGGCTTCCATTTCCAGATGGCTCTCCGGCTGTATCATGTACTGTCATCGGTTGGCGAACCGACCGCTGCCTGGCCGTCCGAGAGCCCATTCCACCAGAGCGATCGCAGCTACCACGGCGTTCCTTTCTGGTGTGCCCCTGCTGGACATATGTAGGGCTGCTACGTGGAGGTCGACGCACACCTTCACGAAATTCTACTGCGTCGATCGGGATTCCAGGGAGGAGTCCAGGGTCGGCCAAGCAGTGCTGCACAACCTGTTCGCCTGAGGTGAGCCTGGTGAGGAGGTAAGATGCTTAATGTTGAGTTTGATGTAATGCTTAATGTTGAGCCTTTGCCACCTCCCGTGGTTGTGCATGTGTGTACTGCTCTGTATTCTTTATTCATGAGCATGTGAATCCATGCCAGACCCCATGCTGGAGAAGGAACAAGTTACTTACCTGTAACTGTTGTTCTCCAGCATGGGTCTGGCATGGATTCACATGCGAGCCCTCCCGCCTTCCCCTCTGCGGCTCTTCACTTGGTCATACTGCCACTTCACGTGCTTCCAAATCTGAAGATGGCTGCCAGAGGCGGTGCTTAGGTAGAGGGCAGTCATTGGCTGTGGTCAGTATGACGCAGAGACCAGTGATTGGTTATTACTACGAAAGACAGATCAGAAACGAAACTGATACTGTTTTTTTTTCTTTACCGAGGATTCCCAGCCTGACGATGGGGAATATTCATGAGCATGTGAAAAAATAGAGTAGTTTTTCAGTTGCCCACTAATCATTTGACCTTCTCGTGTTGGTTAGAGATACTACTTATCTGACTGGACTTATACTAAACTGAGTTATTAGGTACTATCCCAGAGATCTCTTGACAATGTTTCAAATCATATCTTTGATTTAATGTTTTGAAAGTTTGTATGAATTATATGCAAAATACTAAATTGTATCCTTCTACACTTTTTTCTAGAAATTGAATTATGAATTGTGAAATATGTTTTTGCCCCTGAAGAAGAGTTTATACTCGAAACGCGTCGGGCCCAAAGATATTGTACAATATATATTATGTTTGTTGTCTATATACATTTTGTGAGCTTGTTATTCTTTGTGACTGCTCCACCTTAATTGTCTATTGAACTGTGTGTTATGAAATTCAGTAAAACAAAAAAACATGAAAATTATTGACCTGCTTTGCAGATATCAGACAGTGTGCAGGGGACGGGAGTTCCTAAATCGTTTAGGAACAACCACTTTTTGTCCTCCATTTTTCCAACCTAGTTGCCAAGGTTGAGTCTTTTCTCCCCCGCACCTCAAGCTATCTCTAATTCCATAAAGGTTATTCTAAAATACCCTGATACTCTTTTGTTAAATTATAGGTGTGCCCCGTGTTTTTGCCCAATGTCTTATAAATCAATTTGCTCCAACAGATTATGCATATGATCCCTGAACTTGATAACTGATTTTTACAGAGTGATCTTCCAGGATCTGGTGCAAATCTGTGAAGAGAGAGTTAGACGTGGGGGGACAAAATCCTGGAGTAGATTGTTAGTTGCCGCCAGTAATTCCAGGCCTGTAAAGATGTCAAATTCAGTTTGTGGCGTATGATGGCATTTGGAATAGAAATAGAAAGCTGCAGAACATTCTTCCAGATGAGGCTTGGCAAAGATATGGGCCCAAATGTATAGACACAATATCCAGCCAATAAAATAAAACTGGCTCGATCTTTCCCAAGTAATATTTCAGAATAGGGAGAATAGAAAATCTGCAAAGTTGCCCAAAAATCTGCTTCATGTGTGCTAACTAGGGTGAGCGCTTGTCTTTCAAAGACTGCCTTCCACATGGTTACAGAAGAGATGTTTGTTAAGTTATAACCTAAATAGTGCATGGACGCCACCAGTTCAATCCTTTCAATCTCAGAGACCACCACATGGTTTTTCGGTTTCTTTAGATTGGAGAAAATAACCACCTTTGGTTTGGCGCTGTTGGCCACCAAGTTGACTGGCCTAGAAACCACACCTTCCTTGTTTAAGCAGATTGTCAGCGTGGAAGTTTGATGCAGAAGGGCAGTCAACTGGACTAACTTCAGTGCAACGTTGTACCTGAGCAATTTGTCCCGTAATGTCAGATGCGGGTTGCCCATGTACTGTAGTGGACGAGTTCTTGCTCCTGATGTACCCCTCTGCTCCTATAATCAGACAACCAGAGTAGTAAATCAGAGGAAAGAAAGGATACCAGATGAGACCCAGGTGTCGCAATAGTAGACAAATGCCGCAGAAGCAGATGCCACAGAAGCAGGTGCCGACGAGGTTAAGATGAGATGCGGAGTACAGGACACGCAGTGAACCTACAAGCAAAGTGCGAGGTTAATCACAATGCGTATTTGCAGGGCAACCACTCTTTCAGACAACAAACCCAAAATACAAAGGACTATGCAGTTCTCAAATGCAGTCAGACTATGCGGGTGCAATGTGGTCCTTGCTTATGCTGATTCCTAACAATCAATATCAGCCCCCTCCCCTTTCAATGGCTCACAACCCGCCACAAGAATACCCTTACAGGCTTACCACATGACCGTTCTCCTTAAAGTCACGTGTGGATTCCAGGCAGAGAAGCGAGGAAACAGAGGTCCAAAATCCAAATAGAAAGAACCACACCCTATCCCGACGGCACGAGGACGCCTGAGTACACTGTGGCAGTCTCTAGTCCGTGTACAGAGAGAACAAAGTCAAAGTTCCAAAATCCCACAATCCAAAGTATCAAAACAGTTCCGGTTACAAATCCTTAACATTCCAGGTTGGCAGCAGCAAAGTCAGAAGAAAACACAGTTCGGGAGCAGCCGTGAACGTAAAGAGCAGCACAACACCAGGGGCGAGGACAGAGCAAGTCCGTTAGCAGTCCATGGTCAAAACACGAGTCAGACAGTGAAAGTAGCAGAAGGCGATCCAAAACGTAATCCAGGTAGCGGTCCGGGTCAAAGGCACGAGTCAATCCAATAGACAAGGGGGGGGCAGAAAAGGAGGGATAAGGGGCACGGAGGGTCCAAGGACAAGGAAAGGGCAAGGATTCAGGAAAACAAGAAGCAATTCTCTGTAGCGCCACCAATTTCGAATCAGAAGCACCAGCAATCAGGTGGGAGGTGCTTAAATACAAGATCACGTGACAACGCTACGCGTTGCTCAACGTCGGCGGTACGTGATGGAGGAAAGGACAGGACGCCAGCATTGCCATGCCAACTTCCAGGCACCTGGCTGCAGCGTCCTTAAAGGGCTATACATATGCGGTCTGGTAATGATCATACGCCCGGATATGACACGTAACTGCTCACGTACGACTCAATCAAATGCTGATGACATGACCAGCGAGGCCATATAGATGTTACCACCCTGGTTGGCTTTTACAATGAGCAATAGATGTTTCAATACGGTGGCATTCAGAGACGTGCCTATGTTTTTTGCAAACACCCACCTGAAAGCGGGATAAAATATGAGGCTGACTCAAGAAAATGTTTAGGTCTCTTAACAACAAGATGGCAAAGACCTTGCTTACCGCGTCAATCAGGGTGACTGGCCTATAGTTGCCCGGGTCAGTCGGATCTCACTTTTTATAGATGGGAATAATAATGGACTGGGACCAGGAAAAGGGGACAATATATGTAGCATAGATTATCAATTTAAGTTTTAAGGAAGTAAGCCCAAACAAGAGGATCCTTTTTTAGAATGAAAGGTGGAAGGCTGTCCAGTCCAGGGGCCTTCAACGGATTAAGTTTGTTAATCGCCCAAACTATGTACTCAATTTCCAAAGGGCAAGGGCCATGGCCAAACAAGCCACCAAGGGATCAGGAAAGTTTGTCAATCTAGCCAGAGTGCTGAATTTCCTAGAGAAGAATAGCATCCAGGTATGTTCTTGAACAGAATCACCAGATGAAGAAGTACTAACACCCAAATGTAATTAATGCAGGCCCAGAACTGTCTAGAATTAGACTTTAATAAAGTCCTCAACATAGACTGATTATCTCTCAAATGAAGGTCAATTTCCTGCTTCCTTGCAATGTTCAGCAGGCAAAGCAACAGACACACTTCAAGCATAGCTTTATTGAACTATCCTAGAAGAGTACATTCTTCATCTGCGGGCAACGCAGACCCATCACATGCTCTTTTGCTAAGAAATGCAATATCAAACCCATGGAAATTGGGGTCAGCCAAATCAGTAGGTCCCCCTAAGCATGTCAGAGAATTGGCATGAAGACATCAGAGATTGTGAAGAAGAGGAAGAAGCTGCATGTCTTTCTGATACCAAGTGCCAATGATTTAGGGCTCCAGAAGCCTGTCTGTATCCAAGTCACCTCACAATTGTCTAGTTCACCGGCTGCTGAGCTTAAACCAAGTACTGACTGAAAAAGACACCATCTCGGCATTTTATACCAGCAAAGTTAGTAATCAAGCAATCCTGGCTATATGGTAGATGAAAGCTGGCCATAGGATCAGGCCAAATTTCCCTTTTAAGTGAAGCAAAACTAGCAATTATATGTACCTATGTGGATAATTAAATGTTTCCACGAGCCCATATATGGATGGAAGTACATGGAATCAATTTTCCTGGAGCCCTGTTGAAATGCAGCTTTTACCATAACAAGCCACTGTGGTGGGTTAGAAGGAGGAGACTGATTAGAAGTTGCCATTTTAATGTGTTTTTATTCAAAATAATAAAGAAATACCTACCTTTACGTAAGCTATGGGTTTCCATACCTAACACCACTAACTAGGCTGCCCGTTGTCAGTTGTGAAGTCCAAATCAAGTCCATCCTCCATCCAAAACAGAGCAGAGCTGACTCTACCACTAATGTTAAACAGCTAAAGTCCAGGAGAATGACTCCCTTCTCCTGGAGTGCTTTATCAACAAGTCTCTATTAATATACAATCTTCAGATAGTTCTTGGCTATCTCTTTCAACAGTTCGTTCAATTAGCTGAAGAGACTTATCCACGCCATTGGGTTCCCCTTCTGTATGGAGGCTCTGATATTTTGAGGTCCTTTCACTAGGTCCTTCTTGCAGGAAATAAAAAGTCCCTGTCTGACTTCAAACGTATATTCCAGCCTTGGACCTCTTTTCACTTACCTTTTCAGTGGGACCTGTATGATACACCCAGTAACTATCCTCACTCTGCTTGCTACTTCGTGTGTCTCTGGGACAAGTTTGATGTGTCCAGTATTTATTCTTACTTTTATTTTCTACTGGAACAAATATGAGGTTCCCAGTAGTTATTCTCACTCTTCTTATCACTTTGTATTCTACTGTGACGAGCATGAAGCCCCTAATAGTTCTTCTCACTCTTCTTATCACTTTGTACTCTACTGGGGCGAGTATGGAGAGCCCACTAACTATTCTCACTTTGCTTGTCACTTTGTATATTACTGTGATGAGTATGATTAGTGTAATCGTTATAGTCGTTATTGTGACTGTGTCGATTATTGTTATGCCAATCATTATCAATGACTCTCTCCCCGTGTCCCCCGCTCTCTCCGTTACCTTACTTTTATTGGGGGTGTGTTACTGGGCGGCTTTTCCACCTTTGCTTCTCTCCTTCTGGTCAGGATTGTCTCTGTGCTCGACTCCCCTGATACACTTTGGTGTGTTTCTTGGTAGGTGGTATTGGCTATGAAAGGGGTTTCCTCTCTCGCCCATCTCAGGCACCACTTCTCTGTACTTCTCTTGCTCTCGGCTCCTTCTCTTTCTCGGACATGCTTTGGCGTTCATCTGGTAAAACGGTATCAACTCAGAGAGGAGTTTCTTCTCTCCCCGTCCCGGCCACCACTTCTGGGTTGCATTTACCTCTTGCGACTACCTTCCGGGAGACAGATTCTCTCCGGCCTGTCCTTGCAACAATGTGGCTCGGGAATTTGTTCCTCCCATCTTCTCCCCTGCTTGGGAAGTAGCGTTCCCTTGAGTTTACCAGCCTCCCTCTCACAGCTGGTTTGAAACTCCGGTTTCTCTCCCCCCCTCTGCTTGGTCTCCTCCCGTTCTTATTATGCGGCCCTGGGATTTCCCTAGCATCTCGTGGAAGTCCTTTAGTTTGAGTCACATTCGTTATGACTCACTTGGGTTTCTTCGTCGCAGAACCAGGCATGTCCTTCTCTTTAGATAAGACATCAGAGTAGCAAATGTACAGATTCGTCCTGCTTCCTTTCAGAAGGCTTGCTGTTGGAGTGTGGGTTGAGGTGGGAAGGGAGTTCCTCATCGGAAGGGGAGTCCTTGTCCCCATGAGGGGAGTATCTCACTGTGAGGTCACGCTTGCCTCTACCCCAGGGAGGTTATTGCATAGCGGGCTCACCTCCATAGCCTTAAAAGGAAAGGGTCCATCTGTGGAGAAGTAACTGAATCCGTCGATTCGTCACTCCACGCTCGCCACTGACCTGCTATTTCAAATAAAGCGTTATGAGTAGAGAAACTTGAGAAATTGGAAGACTAAAGCCTGTCAATGAAGAGGACTCTACAAATAGGTTGACGTTGGGAGATCACAGCCTGGTGAGGAAGAGGACTCAACGGATAGGAGTGATGTTGGGAGACAGAGGGGTAGCCATTACCTGTGGACCCAAAGAGCGACTAAAGGTTTGACGAGAGAATGGCATCCCTTCATTGTCCATAACATTCTGTTTAATGGTTGTACACATCTTGGGTTCACTTGTTTGTTCGCAGAGAATCATTCCAATGAGCAAACTGTATAGCGCAACCACGATCACTTAATCGCCTGTAGACGCGTCATAGTTGAGACTGATCCATATTGTTTTTATTTGTTGCGCTCGATGCTGATGTGCGTCCTGTTAAATATGTACCATTTTTAGAGCTATGGCCGCTAAGGCATATGGAAATGGCGAAGTAATTACATCTAGGACAGCAATTGTTGCAAGTAAGGTTTACGATAGCCAACATTGGATTTACGACAACTGAAGTTATATGCAAATTGTAATCCCTGTTCGACTTTTCAGCTCTGTTTATTGGTTTAATACCTACCTCTCTCTATCACAGACCGCCTCCAAGTCCCTCCGGCACCATCACCGCTGCCTATGGCCAGCCCCAGCATCACTCCATTCCGGTCTACGAGATGAAGTTCCCGGATCTGTGTGTCTACTGAAGCCTGCCCAACTGCACCACGGTCCCAGGGAAACAAATGACTGAACACTTTGAGGAAATCAAGCACCTTCCCGTAAAGTCCATAATGTGACCGACTCGCCGCCCCCTGGTGATGTTCCTACATCGGGATTACCTTCCAAATCCTTTTTTTTTACAAAGCTGCCTATTTTGGATTGGAGTAACGCATTCAGTTGTGCATTGGTGTCTTGTGATTTTCATGCAACGGTATCCTGGTTTGTGTTGCTGCACCTGCAACTATCAAATATTTATGCAAAGATTGATCACATGTGTTTCTCGGAACGGTTGTCCGTAAGAATGCATATCTGTTTTCATCATTCGTGGCGGCAGTGAATGAACTGCTCAGCACAATATCGACAAAAACGTGTCTCAAAATGGTAATGGCAGGTCTACGTGCAATGTGTTCCTCTGTCTGGCCCTCTGTTACCCCAACGATCAGATCGCTTAATTGGTATTGGGGTCCCAAACCTTTCTATTGTTGTGCCTACCTATCCCATTTCGTGGCAGATGGATGCCAGTCATTGAGAAGACCCCTTTCTGCATACATATATGCATGAGAGTGAAATGAAAGCGAAAACATAACCGGCAACTGGCCCCATTTCATGAAGGTGTCCTTTTTGTCCAAGAGCGCTTTGCATGTTGGGAGTTGCAGTTCTGTTTTTCCAATGTACATGCCTCTATACATCTCAGCATGTTTAGCTAAAACGCCTGCACTGGATGAAGGCGTCCCTCGTGGTATAGAGCAATGTGACAGATGTGCGATAAGATGGCATTAATGCATAATGAAACCTTTTTGGGCTCCTTGCTGTGCCAATTCTAGCTGATGTGGGAGATTCTAAAATGTACACAGTGGAACTTGAGCGCGGTTAGATTGGCTTTAAAAGTAAGCTTGGCTGCTCAGAAATAGCATGCGATTCATCTTTTAAGGTTGCAGCTCGTCTCCATAATCAGCACTTGAAGTGGCTGCTCAACTCGTACAATGCTTCCAGCTCGCCAGCACTTCCTCAAACACTTACATATCTCCAAAAGACCGTGTGTTATGTGGATCCATGTGATCACTGCGACTTTTAAATGCTGAATCCGAAAATGTTGCATTTTCTGTTCCGTTTCGCCCAATTATATGCAGAGATAGACTCCAACACCTCCCCGCTTACTCCCCCAAAGTATATTTCCCTAACCCACCTCCCATATATAAGTGTAGCAAATTCTGCGGAAAAAAACCTCCAACCTTTTTGGATTCCGTATTTTCGGTGTCGCAGTGCTTGTATGATCCCCATCACTACATATGGCCCAAGAGAGGATCCACGAGCCTTGGCGATGCTACACTGTGGGCATTAATGCGTAATCCCAGAAACCTTCTATACTTCCGAGTCCATCATGTCCTTGGGACCCGCCAGGCATCTGCAACTCCTTTGGGCCAGTATCTGCTCTCATTCCATCGACAGCAATGCTAGCTGTACAGCATTACAATGTCTTCAAAATGGCGGCATTACAATGTCTTCAAAATGGCGGCTTTGGAACTTTTGCAATGCCAAGAGTCGATTCCGTGCATGGTTCTGTTATTTTTTGGCCACATTGTTTTTGTCCATTAAGTCTTCCTTTACCAGATCCCTTACTTGCCAGGGACGTCCAAAAAGCAACCTGACGCAAGGTCTCCAGATTCTGACACTCTCGTGCCACTCGTGAGCCATTGCTCCAAGCCCTTCTCTATTACCTTTTTATTGGGGTGGCATATTTGGGTGAAAGGTCCTCTCTAGATTTATATGCATATATACAATGGCCATAGTGTGCCAGGGGCTCATATATAAAGTGTTTAAAGGGCCCTTATCCCTGGGTAGAATTATTGATGGGGGATGCCTTTAAGATACATTATCTTGGCCGTTTCCATCGTTTGGGCCTACCCACTGGTAAAACCCCCGATGAGACTGAGGCCCAACCAGGAGACACTTTCTGTGCCCCTGCACATACTTCCGGTTTCAAGTCTCATGTGTGCAAGTGCCACATTTGCACTATTCTGTGATCAAAAGCATCGGTTGCGATGAGTAATTAGTTTCTAATAATAGAAGTCTATTATTGTAGTTTTTTCAATAGCCCACTAGTAGACATCTCTAAGGTTGCATGTCATTTGAGTGCAGGGTTTCTGTTAGGTAGGAGCCCACCTGCAGCTAACGGCCAGTGATTAGGTATGCAGGTTGAAAGGTTTACGCCTAATTACCATTTCCCGATGGTATTGATGAGCAGTTAACATATCTGTATGTGCATTTTATCAGTACATAGTGCATTCAAAAAATACTATATTTCCGAAAGCAAAGAGTACATGGAAGGACATTGTAATTGATGGGACTCAGAGTCAGTAAAGAAACACTGTTTCTTCTTTTTTTTAAGGTGTATTTTATATTTTATGTGGGCGAGTCTTTCTGTTGAGTTTCTCGGGTGGCTTGACACATTTGACCACATATCTCATTGGTCAGCACTACTGCCTTTATAACAGCTCAAACAGTGCTGTTCTTGGATGGACTTAGTGTATGTTTCAAACAAGAGTGTGGTCAAGTTCATTGAGCACGTCAGTGAGTGAAAGGCAATTTCATGTTGCCTACAAATGTGTTAAAAAGATCTGCTTTTAATCATGGAAACTATTTTGGAACATGGACGTTTCTTGGAATGGTTCGCCTTTCTTGATACGCAGTGAACATATTACCTAAAGATACCCGAAATCCAGAGGTAACAATATTGACCTACTAGCATACCTGAATGAAAGTGCTATATGCAGTTTTGGGGAAGGTTTATGTATAGTTGGATGGTTATAGTGGTGCCCCTGCCCCCAATTCCAAGTAGTCCAGGGGTTTATGTGGTACAGGATGTCCACCCCTCGCCCCACTAGAAAGTACATTTTAAGTGATCCTATCGACTGGCCTAAGTCTCTAAAGCCTCTCCCAAGCTGATGCTCTGGGGATTGATGGTCACTGGCTGTCGGGCATTGCACACATTTGGCCAATTGCACAAACTACTAGTCTTTTGTCAGTCAACTTCATTGTCGAACAGTCCTCTTCCAGCTCAGTCTTCTGGGCAAAGTGTAACTGAAATATGTTGGGCTTGGGCGAAGGTTTGCATATATGTTATAGCTTCTTATCCTAATTTGGCAGCCTACAAGTCTTTCTTGTAGCAAACATATGTCAACGTTGGCAAAGACCTGGCAGAAATGCAGTTGACTCATTTAATCAATAATCCCCAAGCTGAGGGGCATTACCGCTTCAAGTAATGCCCTGGACCATATTTAGAGGTCTGAGTGAAGCGAGGGCCTTAGCATTGGTCCCGGGGCATTACCTGAAGCGGTAATGCCCCCACCACACCCCATAGCAAGGGGCTTATTCCTATTAGTATCTCGTCCCGTAAGACCAGGGTACTAATAGTGTTTTTTTTTTAAGTTGAAAGATGCCTGTGGCATGTAGTAACTGAAAAAAAAAAAATGTCTGCCATGGAACGGGAAGAGGACACTAGACGGAGTCCCTATTCCTTTCCCTGGCCATTAAAAAGTAAATAAAGAAGATGGTGGACGGGAACGGGGAGGAGGGACTACACGTAGTCCCTACTCCCTTTCCAATGCAGCCAGTCATGGTAAGGGAAGTAACATCGAGGGACACAATGCACAGAGCAACATCAGCTAAAGGGTTGCCGGGCTGGCAACGTCTGCCTTTTGCCCATTCGCCGATGTGGGGAAACAGAAACAAATGGTGCCTAGGTACTAATGTACATAAATTCGAATTTGAATTGAAGGGTTTCTACAGAATGAAGCGGGTTAAGAAGAGTAATGTCTACAGAACCCTTTGGCATTGATGGTATGGAGTACCTAAATTCTAACAGTGCCATGGACGATTAGAGCACACTGATCCCCATGCAAATGCAATAGGTTTCAGCCACCTCAGCCTTCACCCATTGACAACATCATTTACTGGATTAATGGACAGAGTTGATATGCTATATAACAATCATTTGGCAAAAGAGCCTTGTTGAGCACAGAATCCTCATTCTCACTAGAGTTGTCTTAAGATGGCCGCCTCGTATAGGGAGAAAACATGCAGATCTGGATAACGCCATCCACGTTACATTGGAGTACTCATACCTGACTCAGTCATTGTAACTACCACATGAAGGAGAGAGAATCCCATTATGTGGCACCTGCTTAGTGAGGTACAGAAGTTGGACATATAGGAGGAAAAGTTGCCCTTCTACCCATATCAGTGTGCCAACATGTATGCTCTTCTGCCAAGATCAGAGGGTGTAATGCTGCAGATCATGTGTGAATTCCCCCATAAAGATATGGTGTGAGGCACGCCCCCATGTGGAAAAAGGACCAATTTGGTCTATCCAGTCCATTGACGCAGAGAAGGTGACCTGATGGCGACTTGAGCCTGTTCCAAATGTACAATAATTGAATAGAGATGAACTGGTCACGAGGCGGATGTGAACAGGTCTAGTGTCCCACTGACATTGGGGCAACTCTGAGGCTGTTAGACTAGAGGTGCTGGCCCATGTCAACAAGATTCAATTTTTCAATTTTATTTTGTGTTAATTGTTTTTATAAAAGCAGAGGTTTCGCTGCTAGACATCCAGGTATTATACAACTGCATTATAAAATGTCTCTACATATATAATGAAGCCAAAACAATGACCAAAGCCAAACAGAAACAAAATGAGTCAAAAGCAGCAATGAACAACAGTCTTCTGGCCCTTATGAAAAGAAAGTAGCGACTGCTCCAGCCGTGGGGGGTCTTGAGCTGGGATTTGTAGATCTGGGTGGCTAGCCCAGAAAACTGATTCTTGTTTGCAGAGATCTTAAGACTACATGTTTGTAGCTTGCAAAGCATTCCACTTCCAGTGGCTAACTAATCTCTGGGCCAGATTATGCTTCAAGGAATGCTAGTACCAACACTGAAGAGTGGGGGAATGTCAGCGTACTGTAGATGCAACATAACGCATCACAGCTAGGAGCAAAAGCAAGGTTTTGGAAAGACCACTCAGCCTTAAATTCCCTGTGTCCAGACAGGATCAGGCATTTGGACCAATGTCTGTAAGTGCGAGGTTGGAATTCTACTTGCAGTTTCTTCTGCAGAAAGCCTAGAAAAAGAACAATGCTTGCTTAACATTTCTCAAGCACGTATCAAGCTGTTGCAATGTTTAAATAACAATTCTCAATCAGTGATGAGCATTTTGCCTGGTACAAGGGGTGTGTTTGTTCCCTAATCCTTGAGTAAGCGGTTAGAAAATGTTGATTGATATTTTGGCCAAGTTGCATGTTTTGTGCCGCACACCGACCTGTTCAGGGCTTAGTAAAGTTACTGTGGCATAAGGGGTTTTGGCAGCAGTTTGCTTGCTTAGTCAATGCTGAGAAAATGCCTTTCTGCTTACCTAAGGGAGGGTTGAATAATGGGCTGAATTGAAAATGGCCCAGTAATGACATTTCAATGTTAACCCGTAGTCTAATATACATTCCAAAAATCTTCAGTGGATCTCCAAATACTGGAGTCCTACCCTCAGAGCTTCCCTTCTGTGTTCGACACTGAATTAGGTGCAACACTGCAAAAGATCAGATGAGACACTTCAGAAGCTATTGACAAAATAGCATTGTGGGGCTTAATCCCACAGCAGTCCTGCAGAGAAAAAAGTGTGATATGAGTGAAATTGGCATCAATCACGCACAAGGAGTTACATGGAAGACCTTGATCTTGGCATTCTCACAGAAAAAGAATACCTCCACCGATGAACTCAGCCCCTTCAGAAGAAAATGGACTCACTACGTATGTGCTCAGACTTGGGCAAACTGATGTTCACTATTGGGCAAAGTAGCCAAATGCAATTTGGGACAAGCCACGTGGACTCGATTTGACACTTCATCACACACACCTGGGGAGGCCACCAAGGTAACTACCCCACCTCAGTGAGACTGTTCCATCTTTAAATTCTAATGGGTCCATGGAGCAGGTCTGTCTGAATTGCTCCCACCATGTACTACATGTAATTCCTAATTTCCAGTAAGTATGTAATTGCTCAGAGCCGTAGTAGTCCACCCCACTCTTCTCTTGACCCTGGAGGGAACCCACAAGGAATCCCTTTGATCTTCTAAGGCCAGGACGAAGCAGGGCTACCATCACCCCTAAGCTGATGGACTCTCTGCTGATAGTCCACCATATAATGTCAGTAATCCACATGGTGAAATTCTTTTTGCCAGATGGAATATCAGATGGGGGCTTCCCGTGACTGGCCAATTGCCTAAATCGTCCCTGTCTAAGTCCCAGAAGTGCATTGAAAGAATCTGACTGAGAAATGCACAACGAATGCATTAAACTAATCTCTCAGGAACTTGTAGCCTTGGTCATCTGTGCACAGTTACCCAGCAAATCCCAGAGCACGTGCCACAACGAGAAGGAAGCAAGTGGCCCAGTCTTTAGAAATAGACCATTGGCTGAAATCTGCAAAGCCACAGAAAAGTGATCAAGGCTCTATTGCTTGGATTCTGCCAAAGTGGTCAGACAGGTAAGCGGTATTTAGGAATGGGTTTACGCTGAGTAAGTTAAGAAATACATTGAGGTCGAAAGATGGGCTTAAGACAAAGGCCACCTTTTAATGGCTCCTGGAGGTTTTAAAGTGTCTTCATTTGCTATCCCATATCCAGCCACTGTGTGGCGCTATGCAAACCATTTGAATGTGTGGAGGATACAAAGCAGGCTTCATGTTATTTCGTATTGGCACCCTTTTGGGGGGGGTGCCAGTCATCACAAGTCTAGGAACCTGGGCTTGAACCGTTGATCCAATCCTGCATTCCATGCCACCTGACGGCCGGCTCCCACCCGCCGCCATCTTCCCCCCACCCTCCGTTTGCTTATTTATTTATTTTTATGCCCTTTTCCCACCCCCACTTACCTGTTTGTTGTAGCGACGCAGGCCGCCGCCATAGCTGCTTCCCTGCTTATCCCCTGCTTCTCTGGTCACCATGGAAAGGGAAGAAGGGCTTCGAAGAGCCCTGCTGTCCTTTCCATGGCAGCCATCTTGAGAAAGGATTTTATTAATTGGACTGGCCTGGCGTGTCCCGTTAAATGAATAAAACTCTTTTTTTTTAAATGTTTTTATTTATTTTATTTTCTTAGCACCCCAGTTTACCGCTTTGGTATCCGGTGGACTAATGACGTTAAGCACCCGTTCCAGGGGCTAGAACGGGTGTGAACATCCCGGGCCTCTCATTAAAAACACTTGCTTCGCTCAGGCTTTTAACTTGGGCCGCTGGGCCGTTAACACACTGTCTCGCCCTGGGAGCAGGTGCTAAGCGCCACATTTATTTTCTATGACCGGCGCCGCAGACAGCTTTACCATTTGAAGTTGTAAAGAGTATAGTACTACCGACTTCAAATGGTATTTTATCAGTGGTTAGTGAGTCTCGTAATCCGAAAATTAAAATTAATGTATTCAAGTGACATCATTACAAACACTGTACACAAGCCATAGGAACAGCAGTGGGAGAGCTTTATTGCAGGGTGCTTTGGCGTAGTGTGTAACGGTTAGTGAAAGGGTGTGTGCAGGTGAAGTACAGGCGGACCCCCTCTGGGCACAGGCTGAAAGCTCAGAATATTCTTGTGGGTCTTCTTGCCGATGAGGGAGGGCATTGTGTGCAGTTGAAGGTCACGCTTATTCAATTGAGACCATGTTTTAATACCAAAAACATTGGCAGTAGTGGGGAAGGCTAGTTCAGAGAACCACCACTCCTTCATTAGGGATACCCCGCCATTCCCATGTCCAAGTTGACCCATAGAAAGCAGTACCTCGTCCTTACCTGCGCTTTCCCCCGCCAGCTTAAATTCACGTGACCACATTACACGGGAGATTTGTTGCACTGCCATTTTGTAAATGACAAGGAACATTGTAGTTTAGTGAAGATATCTACCACCATCTTTAACCTCTCCCATATCATTTCTCAAGCACTTATTAAGCAGTTGCAATGTTTAAATACCAGTTTCCAAGCAATGGTGAGGTTCTCTTATAAATGCAGTTCTTTTATTCTGTAAGCGTTGAGTAAAGCGCTGAGAAGTGTAGCCACGCAGTGTCCTACACATGGCTGGCTAGGGCTCCGGAAATGCTTACGCAAGGCATTATGGGGGCAGTTGCACTTGCTTAGTCAATGAAATGTCTTGCATTATTACTAGGAATGCTACCGCTGAATAGAAATGAATCAAAGTGTGCGACATTAGGTGTACACATAGGTACTTGAGCTTGCAAAGGCAGTGCTCTTCCCTGCAGAAATATGAATAAGACACTGCTCTCCTGTTCTCTTAAATAATAGCATGATTGATTGATGCAGTCCTGGCTTTTTGGCAGCAGGACTTTGCATGCTGGACGTGCAGTTTTAATGTTGCTTTCATTCTCAATGTGCTGTTGGGTTACACGCCAGGGCGCCATGACGCTGCCCATACTGATGTGGTACCCCTTTCACTGTATCCCTGGCTGGCATAGGGTACACCTGGTGAAGCTGCATGGAGCAGCCCACACCAGGGCATCGTTATCACCCCTGCCCTCCTTCTTCCCCAAGACCACGAACCATGCAAAGGTTTATTGTCTCGGGGATGCCAGCTGTACCAGGCTGTGTGGCATTGGACTTCCTTGCCCCTATTTGTTTACACTATGCATGCTGCCTTCATTGTTCTTGCTTTGTGCCTGCCTGCTATTTCTTTATATATTTACTTCAGAGTTTGGGCGCAATGTCCTATCAGCTGGGACAAAGGCCTGCTTCATTTTATGCAGGTGGAACCAGCCCTAGTGGGCAAGCTTCCTTGGATCCTGATGCCCATGTTTACTGTTTTATAATGGAGAGGCATATATAGCAGGCAGGAGTGACTGTAGATTGAATGTACAGGCAGTAGAGTTCAGCGTTCACATGGAATAGAATGGCAGGCGATTGCCAGACACATTCTGGATGCTTCACCTGCTCATGTGTGCATGTTTTCTGCATGGCATTCTGAGCTTCCTGTCTAGAGATTGGTTGCCGTGCTCATTGTTCCCTGGTGTCTGTGTATTTCTGCACAGCCTGTGGCTTTGTACATGTTGTGTACTCCTGAAACCCCTGTCACGCTGATGACAGAAAGAAGCTTCTCTAAAGGGCAAAGGACATTATTAAAACATTTCATTTTTTTATCATTTAATAAAAACGTTTTTTAAGAGGGAAAGAATGAGTGACAATGAGGCCCCAGAACAGTCAGTCCACATAAGGGCCACACATTGCACAATAATCAAACCAGGTGCATGCCATGTTCAACAAAACACCCTAAAAAATCCCCTTCCCGAAGAGAAACCAATCTTCCAAGATGTTTAAGTCTCAGTGAGGGATGTCTTCCATTTGAACACCTCTAGCCTGCACTGTTTCGTGTCTCCCACCAAGTGCATTGACAATTTGCGGTAGAAAATACAGCCCGAATCTGGCCTTTGCCAATACCCATTCTGTAAAAACAGGCTGCAGCCGAGGCTGTGAATCCCCGGGCTGGTTAAAAACATATGGTCGCAAACACATATATTTTTATTTTCCAATTTTCTGATTTTTAAACTACATGGAGAAACTGGACTTGTTGTGTAGCCAAAACGTCACGTTCCTTGGTTTTTTACTCTAAAATTCACAGGTTTTACCTGTGGCTAGAAGTGCCCAGAGCTTTTTTGAAATCTTGTGAGGTAAATGGAGGTTGCCTTGCAGAGCTTGCGCTTTCTTCCTAAAGCAATGCTGTGCGTACAGTGAACCCATGCAGTATAGCCGTGGTCGTCTTCCTAGATCTCTCTCTCACTCCGACTCAAGCCTTAATGGAGCTGATGGCCAGGGCGCGTGTCCTGTGTGAAGAAAGGCGATCTGCTTGAGCCAAACTCCAGCTGCAGGTAGCAGAGTACAGCGATGGAGCGTAGTCAGAAATCGCCTTCACTGCACCGTTTCACTTCACATATGTGTCAGTTCATATGGGCCACCTCCTCAGGTGAATATTGACATCAATTAATGAGTCTAAAGCTGGTTGAATACAAGGTCACGAATAAGGACTTAGAAAGCACTATTAAGCGTTAAGACCTGATCCTGTGGGCCGGAGAGGGTCTTAACTCTATTAGCAGCCACCCTGGGGTGCCTATGCGGTAACCTGGGGTGCTGAGAGCAAAGTATTTCTTTTGAATAACGGGACACCTTGTGGCGTCCTATTCATTCAAATAAAATACTTACTAAATATGGCCGACATGGATCAGGAAGAGGCTTTCCTTACAGAGCCCCTCTTCCATTTCCTTGGTGGTCACAGGGCACCGAGAGGAAGCAGCGGCAGCAGCGGCGTGTGCTGCTGCCGCACTAAGCAGGTAAATGTGGCGGGCGGTTTATAATAAAGAAGGGGAGGGAGGGTGAGGGGAAGATAGCGGTGCAAGGCAGGGGAAGTAGCCAGCAGGTTGCTCGGAACGTGGGCTTAGATCTGTAGTTTCAGCACGCGCTCCGAGCAACCTTATTGGTTGCTGCCCCAGGTGCTGATAAAGTTTGAGTTGCTCACCCTGAGTGTTTTTTTTTTTTTTTTTTAGTCGAGAGCCACTTCACCTTTCAAAATATTCACCTAAACTAATATGACTTGGTGTGCCATCGTTTTTGTGTCAAAATGCCCTTAGTGAAAATAACCACCACTGGAGGAGGCGACAGCCAATCAGCATGGTTGGAACAGTGGGGTACACTAGCATCCCATGCTGGCTTCCATTGCCACCTGTTTTTTTGCACTTTTAGGTTGCAATGTTGAAAATGGCTTAAGGTGTTTGCCATCTTGGCTCGTAGCGGGACGTCTTGCACTCATTAAGTACCCTCAGGTGCTTGATTCAGCCGTAGGCCATTACTGACCACAGTCGATAAGTGATCGTCTAATTTGGCAGTTCCAGAAACCATGCCGTTTTTAGAATTTGTTTTTAAAGTATTTAATGAAAACCGAACTAATGATATGTACTTGATTGAATAGTCCTCATTTATATAGAGGGCAATGTGTTTTTTCTGTATTTGTTGAGGGCGGGGTCTGGCCCCTCCATTAAAACAACGCTTTGCATTAATCCGTAGACCCTACAAGATAATGAGACGCCACCTCCCCCACTGCATTTAGTTAACATGTCTTCTGTGCCTACTCTTACACAAGAGAATGGAGTTTCATCCTCATCCCAATCTTTACCTGGACAGATGAAGCTATGAAGAGATCTGTTTGGAATGGAACTGTCTTGTAGGTTTCATCTGCTCTCTATACGAAATTTTCCATTTGCAGGGGGGCATTCTTGTTTGTTCAGGCTCTCACACCAAGCCAGTTGATCACCTCTTTGCACCGGATTTACGTTTGTGCCAACCCAACCGTCTACCTTTTGGTGCCTTTGAAGCACATCTAATGTGTACTTCACTACCTGACACTATTAAAATGGCCAATGAAAGTCCATTAGATGTTCCATTTACACACTGTCAATTTGCCTTTACCTGTGAGAAGCTGTTATGTCTCTCATACCATCCAGAATACTAGCAATGTCCACAATGTAGATCACGTGGCCGCGCGACCCAAAGACACTTGCACGCTATGCAGTGTGCGTCAAAACATGCCGCTAGTGATGCCAACCCACAGTACAATGCACATAGATTTTACCAAAAGTGAAAAGTGTTGTGCAATTGTCAGCCGCAAAAAGTATTTAAAACTAAGTAGAAAATTGTCTAATCATGATTGTGTGATCTTTCACAAACTAGTCAAGATTATACTTTCAGACGCTAAAAAATAAATGTTTCTGCTGGACGTTCAAACTGACCTCGGCGTTGTTTTTAGAATACAAAGCGTCCATGTCGGAGTGGCGAGCGGCTTGTTTGCATCAAAGATAGCTTTGCGGCCAATCATAGCATGCCGGTGAGAAGTCTTCCTCTGCATCTCTCGGAGTGCCTCTGTGCATGCCGAGGGAGAGCGATGTGGTCCCACGGCACTCTTCAGCATCCTCTATGTGATATTGGAGTAAACAAACTACTATCTGATGTGTGCATGTAGTGCTGACCCAGGCCACGGCGGCAAACCTTCAGCACAGGACATGTAATTACAGCCACGCATGTGGAGTGGTTCATGCTTGCCCCTGAAGCCTGGTTTGTGTAGTCGGGTCTAGTAGAAATGACCTATGAAGGCATAGTCTAATTCCTTTTCTTCTGTGAAAATCATGACTATATTTGCACTGAGAGTGAATTTTTGTAAGGCAACTCCTTTCCATGACCTGTACATTGTAATTGTTTCACCTGTCTGTTCCACGTAGGTGCTGTGTGCTAGTGATGTCCAGCTCCTCCCGGCCACCTGCCTCCGTAGGGTGCTGTCACGCCTGTAATTTAGAACCATTTAACGAACATAGCAAATTATTTTATGAGAAAAATGTTGAAAGATCTGAAGTAAAAAGGAATTGTTAGCTGTGATGTTTTTCAGTGTCACCTCTGTGCCCTTTTCCAAATAAATGTTAATGTCACACTATTGCAGTTTGGTGTGTCATTTGAAAATAAGTAATTGAGAAAAAAAAAATTAATGTTGCGGGGACGCGCTGTACTATGGGCTTGCAGTAAATGGAGAGAATGCCTAAAGGGCAGGAGTGAAGTTTGATTTGAAGCTGGACTTCGGTAAATCGCAGCAGACTCAGACCAATACACTGTGGTTTGATTGCAGGAGCAGGAAAACCCTACAGGCTTAAGCCTCTGCAGTAATGCGCAAAGAATGGCCATTTGTTTGCCTTCTATTTCTGTTCACTCAGGTGTTTGAGAATCACGTTTGCTAATTTTACCGTTGACAGTATTTCAGATTGAAAACACCAATATGCAAGTATAGAAAAAATGCAATTACCTCCTGGCCAGCTGCTGCAGCCAATCAAGCTGTTGCAAACCTAGACTGAATCATAGAATTCAAGCCTGGGTTTGGAGCAAGCTGCATGCTTCTTACATCCGCCCCAGTATCTTACACTCCCCTCCCATTCCCCTGCTGGTGCCAAGTTATCTATTGCTTTCATGACAGGATCCCAGGCCACCATGGAAATGGAAGAGGGACTCTGCATGGAGCCTTGCCGTCCATTCCCTTGGCAACCATCTTGGTTGAGTATTTGTTTTAATCAACAAGTCCTGGCGACCGCACGACCCATTGATTAAACAAATAACTTGCTGCAGGGTTCATAAACCTGTGCTGCTAATATCAATATGCCCTGCGGTCTTCGATCTGCCTGTAACTTGGGCCACCATGACCTCTACGCTAATGTTTGCTATCCCTATGAACTGCAGTGTTTCCACAGTGATGTACCATAAACTACATAATTTACTTCACTCATCTAATGAAGTGACTTGGCCACTGGTTTCTAAAAAAACAGATTTAACCTGACCTACCACCTGATAACATTTCTACTGTTGTAGAGATGCCTTCCCTACACAGGGGTTATTTTGCACAGTTTGGTTTGTTCTGAGGTTACCAAAAACTGAAGGTTCATCGTTGAAGCAAACACAACTAGGCTGATCCTGCGTCGCTTCATGGCCGGCAGAGTCGAGCCCACCCAGGCTGTAAAGCCAAATGCAATGAGTGCGTCACCCTAGCACCCTGAATGCTACTGATCATTTGGTGACCCTGTCAATTGTGAAGGTAAGCAGGATCTGCCTCGGTTGGTTTGTGGATGGGAGACTGCCAGGGAAATACCAAGATTAGTGATTGCTGCACATGGATTGTGTTTTAAAGTTTAACTTTAATATGATCACGGCTAGCTCGAGGGACTCACTAGCTGACTGGTTAGAGCCTGGGCAGGGTGCACGTTTCAGTAAATTCAATAAAAAATGTTATGATAAAAAATGTTGGCCATAGTAAAAAATATATATTAACATCATGTCTCCCATCTGCTAACCAATCGAGGGGTGTACTGCTTAGCTTTGTGGGGCAGGGTTAGCAAATGTTTAGTAGCATTCAGAGTGCTAGAATGAAGCATTGATTGTATTTGGCATCAAAGCCTGACTTGGCTCAACCCGGACACCCTGTGACGCTCAGCAGGATCATGGTTTGTGCATGGGAAATGTGAGACGTGCACTGGTGTTGTGACAAGGGGCGTAAACTTCTAATGATGTCTGTTTTCGAGGGGGGGTCTTATGATTTACTGCTGCGAGTGCACTTGAACTGAGGGTGATGGATCAACGAATACGTTGACCACAAGTTGGTGGCTTCCAACACGTGCGTTTTGCATGTGTAAATGTGAGAAAATCAAATGTAAGTCGCATATAACATTTTTTTGGGATCAATCGAAATATGCTAAAAAATATATGCCCTATCCATTGACCAATAGAATGTCATTCACTTGTAGTGCGCTCATGTGCTGCACGCCAGCTTAATCTGTGTTCTTCTCCTTGTTGCTGCATGTTTCTCGTTGGCATTTCTTCCACGAGTTGCACCATGGCTTGTGCTGGTTACAGTTTCTTCGCACGTGGTCACACAAATGTCACTCTGACGCTCTGTAACTCTCCTGCTTGTGCTGTAATAATGACAAACATTTGTTGGTGCTGATTTTTGTGGGCTTCCCTCTCATGTTATTTACGTCTTAGCATTGGGTACTTCTGTTTGCTCATGAGGGCTACTTCATAGTGTGAGATACTTGGAACCTTTACTCGAGGCACCTGGATGCCTACGGGTTTTGGTGCGGTATAAGAAAAAATAACATAACATAACAGGGAGGGACTGCAAAGCAGGTGATGTGGCTCTTGAGAGGTGACTGGGAAGGTTTGAGAGGATCTCCCGCATAAAACATCAATGGGGGTCACCTTCCAGTAGCTAGTCCCCAGATATCCTTGGTCTCCCCCTATAGTCCATCTGTAGGAGATTATATATGGTTTAGCTGTTAGGCGTCCACATGATCCCAAAGTTTTGTCAGTTAAAGTTAAAGCTCCTACAGGGCCACAGTTGTATAAGTATTCAGGGTCCAATGGCACTTTTTTAAACAAAAGTATAATGTCCTTCTTTTTAGTACATCAAGGATATAACTCAACAAATAACATTTAATAATCTGAATCCAGAGCAGGGAAAAAAGCAAAGTACTCCTTCACTTCAAGACTGGTTAGCATGAGAAGTAGCCTTCATGGAAATCACAAGGAACAGTAAACCAGGCATATACAAGGGAGCAAATTAATCCCAGGATTTACACACTTGCTACATAAGGAAGTAACATTGTGGCTGTCTAGGATGTTCTCAGAGATGGTGAGATGTAAAGCAGAAAGTCCCCATCCCCTTCAATGGGAGGTGCCTTCCTCTCGCTCTTCCCACTGCAAGAAGGAGTTGTCAAAGAGCACAGACCTTCTGCTGGGTGCATTCTGCAGCAAAGAACCGCCATGAGTCTGGTGGTCCAAGCTTGCATTTTGAGGTCCGAGCCCTAACGCCTTCAGTAATATGCCCCCAGAGGTAATCTAGGAAGCAGAACCCCTTCGAGAGGAATGCATTTCTTTCCAGCCATCTAGGCCCCGATGCTGGCAATGCTGAAAAAGCCTTGGCACAGAACTCCGGCACCTAAAAGGATGCGGTCTATAGGGCTGCTTCAGGTATACCAGAAATATTTCAGAAACCCCTGTTCGAAGTGGTGTTTGATGGCATGGACGCAGGTAAAGAAATAACCTGACATAGGGATTTGACGGGGGTAATTGATTAGGCAGTGCAGTGGACAGCGAGGTAACCATTACACCCCACTCCTGCATGTGCCAAATACACTGAATATTTGTACATTTATTCTGTTTAAGTCAAAGGTAAAAGACGCTCTGGAAAATTTCATGATTTGTGGTACTATTGCCCGCTTATCCCACCCCGCTGCGTGAATACACATCCCAGACTTTGGTGTTTTCCATGACTTCGAACCCTGCAAGTGTATACAAGAGTGCCCGCCATTTCCACTGTGGTTCACTGTCCAGGGGAGCAGACTGAAAAGATTCTGTAGGCCAGATCCAAGTCCAGTAAGGACAGGTAAAGAAAGAAGAAAAGAGCAGATGTCCCCGCAAACCCTGTGCCGGCTAATGCCTGCTCACGGACCCCTGGATAAGACGAGTATCAAGCACTGGGGTGAACTCAGAGAGGCTTTGGTGAGAGACGTTTGACCCGGTGGCGACATTTTAGAAATGCATTATTTTGCTTGTTGTTCGATCTCCTCAAAGAAGAGCAGACAGGAACTTTACGGGGCGGATGAAAAGACCTTTGGATTTTTAGTTATCCCTTGGAATTCAGTTTGTCGCAGCCAGTGGAGAAAGACTGATTTTTCACTTCATGCCTTCCCCATTTATTCTTTTGGCCAGTCACTCTAGCTAGAAGTTCCAGAATAAGCTACTTTAACCTTGGGACCAGTGCCAACTCAGGAGAGTCTAGAATCCTGCTTTATCCCACTGTGTTTACTAGAGGAGAAATGACCATTGTTTTGGTCCAGCCCATAAGGTCAGTTCAGCACTAAAATGCTTGGGAATTTTCACTTGCATGTTTAACCACAGATGCACATTCCTGCCTTGTGAACATCATCAGGGAGGTGTGGCTTTGATGCTGGGTCTCCCTAGCCACAGCGGGCACGAGGTCCACGTCTGGATTACCCTTGATGACTTCGGGGGCGGCCCCAAGTTATTCACAATTTGCCACACATTTGACGGCCCACTTCTGAGAACGAGCACTGCTAAACACACTGTTCTGTGCGAAGGCGCTCATTCAAGGTGGTCTGCAATCAGCTTTCACCCCATTGTGCCTTCCCAGAAATATCTGATTAATATACACATATAAAAATGTCTTAGTGTATCAAAAAGAGGCAAGCGCAGAATAGACAACTTTCAGACTCCTGTCAGGGATGGGGATTACTCATACGGGCAGCAAATGCAGGGGCAACCAAAGACCAGTATCTGCTGGAATGAAAAAACAAACCTTTACAATTACATCACATGATTCCAAAATATAGCATACAAATTTACCGAATATAAATATATCGCAGTACAATAAAACATTTGATTTTCAAGTAAATCTCCAATATTGTACAATAAGCATATTAAAAGCAATGTATACCTAATTCCATTCGGAATCAATTTATCAATGGCATTCTCATATCCTCAAACAATTCATCCTGATTTCGACAATTACAATTTATCTAAAAGCTTTCAAAGGAGCAATAATGATTGAGACAGAAGCCCTCAATAGGAGTAAGGCGGTCTGGAAAAAATGCCTGTACTACTGGCTCTGGCATGTTTTCCAGACCGGCTCACTCTGAGTCTGCCAGAATGGGCAGTGAGCTACCGGCAGGCCTGACCTGCCGGTAGTTCAGGCCCCAAACGGCAGAGAATTGCCCCTATCTCTGGCACCGTATAAGCGGTGCCGGTGATAGGGCCAAACCTATTCCGTGTAGTCCTACTGGACTCCACGGAATGGGAATTTACCGGCATTGCCGGCACCCGTAATATCCTGGTAACACCGGGATATCAGTCGCCAGTAAAAGTAAGACGAGTTTAATGTTAACCAGTTGGCAGACCCGGTTTTCTACCAGCAAATGAGTGATAAGGGCCAGAATGTCAACACAAAATCAACAACCCAAGGTTCCCTATATCAACATGTGCAAGACTAAAAACAAATTTCCCCGAATGTAAGATCCGAAACAGAAACGTTATGGCCAATACTAAAGCAGTTGCCGTAGCACTGAAAGCCCTCAGAAGCTAAGGTCAGAATCCGGAGTGTGGTTGACGCCCTGCACTCACTGAGCGCCTCTCCCCTTAGTTTAGGAACATGTTTTGTTCAGTTTTAGGATGGGTCCTATGACCAAAGACTTAACTATAGTCGTTACTATTGAGACACCTTGACTTAATCTTTCATTCCTGCCCCTTCCGCGGGGTGGCTTACAATACAAATATTTGCAAGGAGGGTCGAAATTAGGTGGTTTAACACTGATCTAGCAGAAATAGTTTTTTTTGGCATGGCTTGCCGAAAGGGAATTTCAAAAAAAGAGTGTTAGGAAAAACCTCCTGGCAACAAGCCCAAGGCTGTGGGCCTACACTCCCTAATCCAGACTCACAGGAAATCTCCAACCCCACCCTCCGACAGCACAACCAATGGCAGCTACAGTGCAGCAACCAAGGGCAACCATAGGGGTGGGTGGGGGGTGATGAAGAAATTACCATTGGACAACATAGCACCACACCACATTCAGTAATTTGAACACACAGGCTCAACCAAATACATGTATTATACTTTGTGAAATTGCACACTTCAGGAGCAAAAGCCCAGATACTGCCTTATTCAATTAAAGAAAACATGGTCCAAATAAGGTTCATATTATTTCTCTGGACCAATAGAAGGTAAATTGGCAAATACCACAACACCTTGCCCCACAATAGCTTATGGCCTGCAGACAGGATTGGCTAGAAAGAGGTGGGAGGTGGGAGGTGCGATGTCGGGCAGGAGTCACTGAGAACAAGCTCATTTTTAAAAATGCATGCAGGACTGAGACGGCTCCATAAAGGGTTCCTAGCACCCCTGCATGTAGACTAGAGGGTTTGAAGCAAACCCCCTCTTTCTTAATAAGCCAATGAAGACCAATTACAAGCAAATGTGCATCATGGAACCTACAGAAACCCCACTCCTTCAGAACATAGATACCACGATGGTCTAAAAAGAGAGATTTCTTTTTTAGATCAAACAAAATGCTGTCCTTAACTGAATTATACCAAGGGTTCTCCGGTCTGACCCTCAAGAGCATCAATAAGACCAGGGTTTCCGGATTGCCACGGTCTATGTGAATACCTCGCTTTTAGATTCATCCCTGCAAATGCATTTTAAGAGGATATCGTGAAAATGTGGAGTGGCTTTGCACTTGATCATCTCACTTGGAAGCACAAGATGTATACACTAGAGAATCTTTGATCGCATGTAACACACCATAAATGCCTGTTACCCGCCATAGAAATCCCAGGTGATATTGGTTTAATTGGATGCCATCAACTTTCCGAAGGACCAGGTGGTGGCGCAAGGCTCTTGACTCTTTCTAGGCTGGTACTCTTTTCTGTTTAAAGGACAGCATGCTCGTGTCATTTTTAAGCACATCAGAAATAAGACCGGGACGTCAAATATCAGCCTTGGCTGTTCTTTGACTTGCAAATGTTCCCAGCCTTTCATGGAGACCATGAAAGGCTGGGAACAGTGGGAAGTCAAAGAAAAGTCAAGGCTGTTATTTGACGTCCCGGTCTTATTTTCTGATGTGCTTAAACATGTGTATTCTTTCATTGTGGCATTGCTGCGTGGTTGCATAGAATGAAACTGATGTGAATCTGATGAAAAGGGCCACATATTATGTCAAATGATAGAGTTTATGGTAAAAAAAAGTATGAGTCACGACCAAGCTACGTTTATTTCGCCGTGTTGCATGCTAAGAAAATGTGAACATTTTGTTAGCAATGACATGGAAATCTACAATCTTTTGAAATCTACGTCCTCTTTAGACTCCTAGCTATAGCTAGTGTAGCCCAAACCTGATTTTAATGGCGCGGAGAAGGGTGCATCCCATTCTGGGGTGGAATCCTATTCGCCAGCTCTGTGGCACAGCCTCATGCTACGCCATCATTGGTGGCCCACTGCACAAGGAGACCTGTTTAGTGTATGCTACTGTCCACTGCACCATGCCATTCAGAGTTTGGAAGTGCAAGCTTTTGAAGAAAGCTTTGGTGCTACACTTGAACATTGTTGTAAAATGACATCGATTTCTGTCAACCTAATGGGCTGCAGAAGTTGAATATCTCCCCCCTGGACCCGTGAGGATTAGCTACGACCTCTGTAATGAAATACATCTACCTTTTTTGCTTTTGGTAACATGATTAACTCCATAGCCATTTCCAATGGGTTTGGGGATTCTATGATTTAACCTCTTCGTCTGTGCTTAATAATAACAAAACATACCTTTCCTTAGCTTTCCTACATAGGGATTTGATCATCTATCCATTGATTTCTTTTGTAGTGCACTAATGGCCCACGTGTGGGTGGAAGATGAGAAGAAGAGGGGATCAAAAGGGCTCCTAAAATTGAGGGTCTTCATTTTTTTTCTAAATATCAAGTGACTGACGCACCATAACTTGTTGGGGAGGGAGTTCCTTTCCTTAGTAGTCAAACTATTGAAGGAAACACTCTTGTCCCTAGAGCCTGGTTGGAACCAGAGAATGAACAAAATGCATTTGGTATAAGATCGCAAGGCCCGCACTGAGGGGGCGAGCTGTACAAGGCCACATGAACCAAGGCCAGTCACTCGCACGTAGCCAACAAAGCCTCTTTAGCGCAAGTGATTTGTTTGAGATTGAGCATAACAGTCACTGCTCTAACAATGTAGTTCTGCAGGTCCTGAAGACATTGCAGAATATATTGTGAGGAACAGAGCACTGCAATTATCTACCGTGGACGTGCTTACAGAGCACACCAAGACTGAAAGAAAATGAACTTTGGATAGCTGTGGTCTAAGCTACCTAAGAAGCAGAAGATGACAGTAAGTCCTGCTGGAAATGTAGTTGACCTGGCAGTTCATGAAAAGGAAGGATTCAAGAAAGACACCTAAAGTTTGGATTCTGTTCGGAACAGGGATGATTTGATTAGAAGTAGTGCAATGTGAGTATAAGATGTTAGTCTTACGAGCAGTGATTCTTGAAGAAATAAGCAAGAATTCTGTATGCACTAGAGGGGTTTAAGGTCAGTGACTAGTTTTCCATTCAGGTTTCTACAAAGATAAAGAGCCTCTGAAGCCATGAGTTATGATCCTTTATACTCCCCTCGGGACAGAAGCAGTCTGGGTGTCACCCGCATGGTTTTCAAAGACTGCCCGTTGGGCCGGGAGCGGGTCTCTCCCTTTATGGAGAGCCCAAGACGAATGCATGCAGTCCCTTCGTGCAGAGCTCACAAGCGATGGGGTGCCTTCTTGGAGAGTGCAATCTCACGTCTCCACTCTTAGTTCACTGATGGGGTCAACATCCGTACACTCAGACCTGACCAGTTTTTGTATTGTACTTTAGCTTGAGGTCATGTTCGGTTTTTCAAATAGTTGAGATCAGGCTTTTTCAGCAGAGGCCCATATGTCTTCCTAGAATGCGATAATTCTCTTTACTACATGCACTAATTCCTGAAATCCGCCCCATTATATGAACACTTCTGGTTTATTTAAAAACAAAATCTCTTTTTACCTTCCTTTTGAGGATGGAAATTGTGTACATATTTTGAAATGCACAAAATGTCAATGTTTCTCCTTTGTCTGCATTACATTGGAAAGGAGGTGAGATGGTGATGTGACATAGTCCCATGTTTAAGGTTTGATGATGGTGCAAGAGAAATCTTGGGAGTTGGGTACCCCCAGCTGCTAAATGAACAGGTCCCAGGGGTGCTAAATGTGGGATCCCTGCATTCTCCAGTCCAAATCTAACCTAAACGGTTCAGTCGATCCCTCCAACTCGGTCATGTCCTCCTACAACTCTAAATTCCCTACATTTGACCCAACCCTGTTACCCACTTGTCCCTACAAAACCTGCCTGTCACTAGATACTTCCTGGACAGGGTTAGTTACTAGAGTGCACCGTCAAGTTCACAACCCTGTATTAAAGTAGGGGGTAGAACGTGTGTGGAATGCAGAGTACGTAGGCGGGAGGAAGAGGTGGGGCTGCGGCCCAAAACAGCCAAACATAACAGTGGTTTTATGCTCGAAGGACCATTTCTAACTCTGCCATGTGACACTGCAAGCTGAGAAGAGGAGTGCACATGTGCATGACAAGACTTTGAGTAATGGATCATCGGCTGCAGCAAAGAGCAACCGGCATGTCAATAATTATGTAATCAAATGTTATTTCCATGGAATAAAGTAAGGGCACCATAGTTGCTTCTTTTCAGAGTGAAAAGAGGCATTGCCCGAAGGAGTTTGGTTTATGGTAGAGCGCACACTTTTCTCTCCATCATGTTCAAATAGAACGCTATTGCACAAGAAATCTGTGTGTGCACAATACACTGTAAATATGCTAAAAATAACTTTTGGATTACCATTATTTTCAAGGCAGGATTGCACATGTAAAGCCAAGGATGAATTTAGCATATTGTCAAAGGACAAGGATGAGAACCAAACAAGAACTATTCTCCATCTGAAAGATGGGCCAAACGCTTGTGAATGTATTTATTTGCCAAGGATACAGCAGGTCACAGCAAGTATTGAAATTATTAGAATTCATGTCCTGAGCTGCCTGGATTATGTTATCCATATGAGAGCCTAACCTGACTCACCAGACCACTCAGTCTTGGTATTTTGCATATTGCGTAAGCCCTATTGCAGTATAATTCCACTGATTGAGATTGCATAGGTTTCATTTTAACTAAGAGGATCTGAAATGTAAGAAGACAACTGAAACTGTATTTAAGTGAATTTCTGCTCTGCCATGCACGTGGAATAGGAGTTGCAAATTTTGAAAATGGGGAAATAAAACATTCTAAGGTTCACTTCTCAGGCTTAAGAATGCACATGAAGAGTACACACAACCTGTTCAGGCTGGCTTCAAAAATAATTTAAACAAACCCATTGCAAAATGTCTTTAATGGGTCTTGGGCTTTCAGCTTAATGAGTCTTGGCTTTCAGCTTCAACGGGTTGTCATCATTTGTCAAACATCCTAGCATCTCATAAAAACTCAAGAGGTTAAGGGAAAGGTTACTGGACTTTATGTGCACAACAAACAGACATCTGCTCTGAACACGGTTAAAGGGAAGTTCATTGAGTATATGGCTGGGCATAAAAAAAATGCTTGATCGGATGCACATAGAGAGCATACAAAATAACGAATGTAGGAAATGTACAGCCACTGCCACCTGTAGGAAAATGCCATCAATGCCACACTAGAAAACCACGTGCATTTACAGGAGGGAAATCTCACATCAAATGTAAAGTCACTAAATTGATAATTGCATAATGACAGAAGCTCTGATTCACACAAAATGTTCACAGTTTGGAGATGGAAGTAATGTCTATCAGAAAATGTACAATAAAATAGATGGCACTATGTTTTGAACCGCCAAATAATTGCAATAATGTGTAAGTGGACCAAACATTTTCGGGAAAAAAATCATTCAAAGTCTCTAAATTTGCACCCCGATTGCAGAATCTGAAAAGCTATGTTTTATCAGTCTCACTATTTTAGTCAAAGGTTATGCCAAAAAACTAAATTAGTATGGTTTCAACAGGAGCTGTTTTCCCTCCCACTCTTATTGATCATGTGGCTGGGAAACACTTCTGTCACAAGGCAGAGGTAGAGCTAGAAAAGATTTACATTTTGATGTAAACAGGAGGATGATGAAATATGGAGCAAGGGAAATCGAGGTACCAACTGGTCCTAGGGATCTGATACCATTGGAAGGACTGACTCCATGCAGATAGACTAGCCCATAGAATGAAGACAAGTCTGTGCTTGGAGACTGATTTCTGAATAAGCCACCTGGACATAGAGTTTGCTGAAGGGTTTGCTGAAGGAATATTTTAGGGCTGGCTGAGTCACATGAGGGCTCACCCAAATCAGAAATGACACCTTCAATGGTAAATGAAAAACCCCAATCAACCCCAAACCATCAATGTAGATAGATTAGGGTTAAATCTGGGAGGACAAAGATACGGGAGCTGCCTGGACCACAATTTCAAAATAGGATCACGGGTGTTAAGATCACAATGGCTTGTGTTCTTCATATATATTGAATACAACATGAGATATTGTTCTTTAAAGCCTAGTCTACTTTAAATGAGAAAATGAAATGTAAACCTGAATGCCTTTAATGTGAAATTGCCTTGGTAATGTTAAGTACTTTTTGAAATATAAGTAGTGGCTCAAACTGGTGTAGAGTCCTTTGGATCATGGTACAGTTGCAACATACCATCTCTTGGGGTGATATCATGCATTTAATGCAGTGGGGACAGGAATAGTTATAGCCAAGAGGTTTGCACTAGAAAATACCTGCTGAGAGAATGTATTCTATTCATTAAGAATTGTTTGAAGTGGTTTGCACTTTGCACAATTCTTAATAAATAGAATTAATTTAGCATGACATTACCACTGTATTCCTTTATCTATCAATGCACAGACATACTCGGGGGTAATGTGTAGGGAAATACGTGTTTTTAACATTGTACATGTTACAGGGAATAGTAGATCTTCAGCCTAAAAATACATGCCGGCTTAACACTACACACACAGATGCAAACATTCAAATGCAGGACTACATAGATTGAAAGAGGCATATGCTGTGTACACACACACACACACACACACACACACACATGGAATTACAGCTGTATACACAGGAGTATTCAAAGTCTTTCTCACATACACACACCCACACCACATACATTGTTGGGACCAATTCTTTACATCTCAAACTCTCATATCTGGAGGGAATTTAGGAGGAGGGCGCAACAGAACTCATGAACAGCACACACCATCTCATTTCAGAATTCTGCGCAAATGTTCATTGTCCCATCTGCCTTTTAATTGCTCAACATCACAAAAACAGATCTGCTAGAGCAAGCGAGGAATGTATACTTAATTCATTATTTTGTTCAGCCTCAAATTTTGAGATAAATTAGTTGTTGCATGCAATTTATTATCTAGTGGCATGTTTGCATAGCCTTGCTTCTCAGGACACACTGACCCTGGCTTCTTGATGGAGACAAACCTTCCCCGCCTTATCTCTTCTTTGACAAACAGACCCCGGCCATAGCTCTCCGGCGACCTCAGATTCTTCTTTCCCTCCATTGTTTAAGTGAAATGTGAAACTTCATTCCCAGCTTGAACACTTTCCTAATGTGAGTGTAGACCTCCAGCTTGGCAGCAAGCTAAAATGGCTGGGTTTATGTTATAATGCTCTACACAAAATGGCACCTCTCAGCATATATTAACTTTAAGTAACACTGTCATGTTTAGTGAAAGTCACACATACATGTACAGTGAAAGTGCTCACTCCCCACCTTGCCAATACAAACTCAGAATAAAGGACACATCCCAGTAGGGAATGAGACTAAGAGAACAGGTTGCAAGGTTGCCAAAGTTTTATATGGAATTCGGCATCAAGGGAACTCTGCTGCCCTGTGAGCGCTCTGGCAAACATTACATTCACAATGGATTATAAGACATAAAAGCGTGATCAGTGATGTCAGCTATAAGGGTTACAAAGAACACGATTATTGGTTACAAGGCGATGATGCATAGGTTCCTGTAGGTGCTGCTTCTTCAGGATTGGCTGCTCCTTTGGCAGGAGGGTGAGCCTCACGTGGTTCGGCTGGCCTTGTCTGGGTGGGGTGAGAGTGGAGTCACGAAGGAGATGTGGTTGAAACTAGCTAAGCTGGCATGAATACTTCTTCTGAACGTATAATAAACAATGACCACCAATATACCTTTGAGGAAATCTTAGAGGCTTACAAGTTGAACATACATAACTACATCATTTCCATTTGGGTCACTAATAAGGTGAAGGGGGCTGGGATCTTACTTTCTGTGATAACCTGGGTGGGGCTGGTCTTGCACATCTGGATGAAACAGGGAGTGGAGTGACACATTCGTTTTAGGACAGGATATACAGTGACAGGGGTCTGGGTTTATTGGGGCCCTCTAGGGTGGTCAGCACAGTGGGGGCACACTTCTGTTACATCAATAGAATACCTTAGGAGGGCACAGGGTTACACAAGCAGTAATTTTCCAACAGCAAGGGTGAGGGGTGTGGGAGCAGGTTCATGGAGATGGATGACCTACAAGGCATGGTTCAGGCTGGTTCACACACAGGACAGTGATCTCAGAGGGAGAATAATATGTTACACAGTATTAATCATTGCAGTTAGCTTCAGCGCATCTGTGAGAAAGGGACTTAGGCCTCGCAGAGAAGGTGGGGGCGGCTGGTGCTCGCTGTACGTGGCGCTGCAGAGGGGAGAGGAGACTTTGTATTGCCGAATTGCGGCCTAGTCCAAAGATGGAGTCGAGGGCAAACAAAATGGAGTCCAAGTGTGTCTTGCAATAGCCGCACCTCTGCTCCAACTGAGGCCTTATTCCTCATGGAAGCAGAAGGGCGTTGGAGGCGTCCCCACTAGGGCCAGAGCAAGCGGTACATCTCGTGTAGAATGTATGGGGGGCTAATTCGCCCCTTTCTTCCTTACATTCCCCCCTTTTGTTACATCTAAAGTAACAAATCACTGTTTGCATTTCGGTAATACTGCGCCTCCATTACTGCTTCGTCCCAAGCAGGTGTTCCTTTTATTGGCATCCAGGCCCTACATCCCGCTTGTAAACTTTGGCCCCTTCTAGCATACTCATCAGGGGTGCAGGTCATATATATTCCCCCATCCTCAACGAGATCCACCTACACCTCCTTGTACCATTGTAACTCCTGTTGTTCTCTTATCGTGGTGTGATACAAATTGTCCACCCTGTCCCCGGGATATTGATACACTGCTGTCATACGATATTTGGGGGATTAGACTGTTCTGTCTGTATTTGTGCATCTTTCATTGTTTGCGCCCTTGTCAGTTGCCCCATCGTTACCATCATCATAGCTGAGCTAGGCATTGAACCCCTACCTGACACACACAAAGAATTAGTAACAGAAAAACAATGAGTGGTACAAATATTTTCATCATCATGCTGAACCAGGAAGGTGTCCAGTTAAAAATGTCATCGAACCAGTTGCTGGGTGTGATCCCTCCTTCTTTCCTCATTCGTTCACCCAGGTTGTGCACTGCTGAAATCAACTGGGAAGGGTCCCATTGTCCGCATCTGCAGAAGGTACGGATGTACAGCATGCGCTCCCAGTTTTTCGCCAAAAACCGCCGTCCATTGCTGTGAGGAGGTCCAGGACGTACCGGTTTTGCATGGTCTTCAACCGCAGGGCGCGAAGTTCCACTTTGATCACATTAAAGCCTTCTTCTTTGTCATTGGCTAGTTGGATCAACTCCCAGCGCACGATCTGTAGCCATTTTGCGGTTGTTTGTGCCTGGAGCCCTGGCATGAGCAGTGAGGCAAAAAAACGTTTCTGCCGAATTGAAGAGTTTATACTGGTTGGGAATCTCTGCCAGGAGGTTTGAGGATTCGCTGGAAATGTAATTTGATGATCTTCGCTTGCGGGAAACTGTCTTGTAACTCATCTTCAGACAGGATGTCGTACATGGAGGGCTCTTTGGTTGCTGGCTGGGGTGCTGGTGATGTTTCGATTGACATTATACCCCCTTGGACATGGATCACCATCAAGGCTGAGTGTAGCGTTGCCATGGCACAGGTACCTCTCCAGGATGGCGGGAGGTGTAAGTACGCTTGTTTGCCACACACCCAGTAAGTGTTCATTAAGGCTGCTGTTCCTTTTTTCATGTCTGGCAGGAAGATTGTCTTATTGCAGTGTTTGTTGGAGCCCATTTGTACCTTCCCCTCACTGTGGAAACAAAGTTTGTGCTGAATTTCCTTTTGTATCTTGATTGGTTTTTCAAGTGCTGTCACCCACGTTAATTTGGCAATGTGCTGGGACCAGGTTGCTGTGAAAGTTCGTTTGACCCATTGAAAGTTCTCGTCCCTCAGTCCTCGCAATGCTTCAGCTTTACATGCGATCGTCTCGTCTTGTCATTTGTTTTCTGTGAACATTGTCCCTTTGATTATAAAAAATGGTTCTTTCAAACATAACACTCCTTGAGGTTTTCTTGTGCACATTTTTTCATTTTGCAGCATTTGTACTGTTACCGTGTGTGCCTGGAAGGTACTTCGTATTCTACATAAGGCTAAATGACACTGGGCTTCCGACATGGGTATCTCTTGAGGTATAAGTCCTTTAGACATACCAGATGCATGGGGTATGAGAAAGCAAACGTAACCGGTCTTTTTTGTTGCTTGTTTGGCTCTGGCACTCATGTCTGAGTACCATTTGTTGGACTGATCTGGGTGGCGGGGGTCTTCGATTTCATCTAATCTCAGACCATGGTATGCGATTTCATCTAATCTCAGACCATGGTATGCATCATAACCTTTCCCTCCCGCCCCTCTTTTTCGTCTTTTACCCCTCCTTTACCATTATGTAACTTTTTCACCTTTAGATGTCTTATGGGAAAAATATTTGTCCATATTTCATCATTTTGTTTGCTCCCACTTTGCAAAAATTGTGACACTGGGTACGTTAGGGTAACTGGGACATAGGGTGTAAAGTGCATTTTATCGCCATCTGAGGTAGGTTCTTTAGTTGTGTGCATATTTACATATGGCGACTCTGAACTACCGAACATAGGATAATCATCATCATATGCATTTGACACGTTATCAACATCATAACCAATAGCAGCGTATGTAAAAATTGGGGTTTTGACAGTTTGGTTTTTGTGCAAAGTAGTTAAGGTAGTATTCATGGAAGCATTGAGGCTCCAAATAACTTTAAAGCCATCCCAAATGAGACTTGACTCTTCTTGTATCAGGTGTACCCCACTCCACCCCTCCTTTATGCCTCCCAATATAAATGACACACTCCAATACATGCCAAGGCAGAACAGCATTACTGAAAAAACGATAGCCACAAAGTAGAGACCACAGTCGTAGTTATAGTTTCTATTACTGCTAACTTCTACTCTATCACTATCTACATCTGTGTCATTGTTAGTGATGGCACTCCTTTCCGCCATATTTCCACCTGAAGGGGCGATATAAATGAGTTAAATAGCAAAGGATTTATAGTTCTTTTTTTTCATCTTTGTTTTACGGACATATCATTACTATAATTGTTCTTCACATTTATCTTACATGTATTTAAACTAAAAATATGAGATGACCGGAACCATAGGATAAGAGAGCAGGAGTGAGTCAGCTTTGAAGGAAACAATGTGGTAGGAGGAAATTGGTAGAGGCAGATACAGATTGAGAGCATGATAGAGAGAGATAGTGGGAGAGAGAGAGCGAGAGAGTGAGAGAGAACATACATATATATTTACATATTCAATTTTGACCATAACATTTTTCATCATTGCTCTCGTTGTTGCTCTCGTTGTTTTATTTTTCTGCTATTCTTTTTTTATTTCCTTTTATGCTTTGTGATCTGTATTTTTTCCCCTAAGGTGTGCCAACTTCCTCACCCTGTTGTTGTTCACTCTGGGGTGCTGTGCTGTCATGTGCTTTTCTTACATCTGACAGATTCACCCAGTATTTTAAACCTCGAACATTCACTGCGGAAGGGGTGCAATAAATTACTTCATAAGGGCCATGACATCGTGGGGAGTTCCACCTCTGCACGAAGCTACGTATATATACATTTTCACCAGGCATCAGCTGTCCTGTGGGGCTGTCTTGTGCGAGTGTGGTTGTGTCAGTTTCATTATCTCGAGTGAATGCAGGTGCTATTTGTCTTGCTATGCTCCGCACAGCCTATGTAAGTTGCGTTAGATATTCCTTGAATTCATCCCCTAGCACTGTGGCAGCTCTATGAGCGTCTGATGCTCTTCTTACTGGGGATAGTGGTGTATGAATGCACCTTCCCGTCACTATTTCGTGCGGGCTCAAATGGTAGTCCTTACTTGGCTGTGTCCTGAGTTGAAACAGTGCTAGGGGCAAGCAATATATCCAGTTTTTCTTAAGTGTGTGACACCATTTGGACAGTTTACTCTTGAGGAGGCCATTGAATTTATCTACCATTCCGTTAGCTTGCAGGTGATAAATCCAACAAAGTTTATGTTCCCAGCAATGTTGTCACTTCTTTAAAGAGGTCGTTTACAAAGTGTGTACCATTATCCGAGCGGATCACGTCACATATTCCCCACCTGGAAAATACTTCCCTTACCAAAAACTTGGCCGCACATTTGGCATCTGGGTGTGCACAAGGCCTTTCTTCCACCCACCGTGAGAACAGACACACTATCACTATGAGGTATCTTTTCCCGTTACACCTTTCTCCCATGTCAGAATAGTCTATGTGCAGTTCCCTGAAGGGCCCTGATGGGCGTGGCAGTGTTCCTCACAGTGTTCTTAGTGTCACACCTGAACTGTATGTCTGACATGTTGTGCACTCTATGGTCAATTCTGTCAAGTGTTCCTGTAGATTGGGTACAAACCACTCCTCCTGTATGTGTGCTGCAATATGTTGCTTTGTAATGTGTATTGGAAAATGCAACTGTTGAAATGCTATTTGTAACAATTCTATGGACATTACAACTTTTCCTGTCATCTCTTGCTGCCATATCAAATCTTTGGGGGATTGTTTGCACCCTCTTTTCTCCCATAGCTCTTACTCTTCAGGTAGTGCGTGCCTTTGCAACTCAATTATTTGCAGTACAGGGGTAGAGTCATACCCTTCTACTTTGTCGTCTAATGCTGGTGTCTTTACTATGCATTCTATTGCTGGAGGGATGTCGAAATATGCCGCTTCTTTTGCAGCGGTGTCTGCTATTGCGTTTCCAAGCGAGATTGCATCTGTGTTGTTTGTATGTGCCTGGCATTTCGCCAATGCTACTACTGATGGTTCTGCTAATGCTTCAATTAAGTCATTCAATAATGCTGCATGTTGGACGGGGGAACCGTCTGCTCTCCCAAATCCTCTTAGTCACCATTGTGACAAGCCTGAGTGTACTGTTGTTGTCACATATGCCGAGTCAGAGTATATTGTTACTGCACAGCCTTTAGCTGTTCGCAATGCTTCAATTAATGCAATGAGTTCTGCTGCTTGTGCTGCAAAATGTGAGGGTAGGTGCTTCTGCACTATCACTTCATATTCTTCCCCTTCTTTCCTTACCACTGCTGCAACGATATTCTTTTATCCCGTTTCACAATCAATTGATGCTGACCCATCTATGAAGTATATTTCTCCTTCTTCTAGTGCATTTTCACTTGCTTTTTGGATGTCATCTTCCTCCACCTCATATGTAGCACAATTGTGTGCTTGCATATCTTATACTGTGCAGGGTTCTGTGATGAACGTGGCAGGATTTACAGTTTTACATCTGACAACGTGTACATTTGGGCTTGATATTAGCTCGTATGCTGTTGCTCTTTGTGTAGTAAGAGTGGGCTTGGACCTTTCGAGTATGGCAAATAGTGAGTGCTCAGCATACAGTGTCACTGAACAACCCATCACTATGGTGGGACTTTTCTCTATCGCGAATGCCGCAGTTGCGAGAGCTTGTTCGCATGCGAAGTGACCTTGCATCATTGAATCTATGGTGCTACTGTAGTAGGCCAAGGACGTGTGTCCTAGTGTGTTTTCTGGGTGAGTACTGCTGTCATTAGTAATCCATTGCTATGTGAGAAGAAATAGAACTCCCGATCATAATTGGGGTTCACCAAAACAGGTGCGTGTGAGATGAGGTCATGCAGTTTGAAATATTGTGTCATCATTTCCTGTGTTCATTTGATAGGGGTGCTCTTTTTATGTGCTTCTTTTAGTCCTTGGAGGAGGGGGCGGGTGTATGCAGCATAATCTGGTATCCAAGCATAACAGTAATGACATATACAGAGGAATTTCTGCATGTCCTTCACTGTTTTGGGTATCAATGTGTGTCGTATGGGTTTTGACCTATCTGGTATAATCCTTTTACCATCTTTCAAAATCAGCTGTCCTAGATATAACACTTCTGCCAGGCAGTATTGCAGTTTTCCTTTGTCCACCTTGTACCCCTTTGTTGCTAGAAAGGTCAATAATATTATTGAATCTGCTCTACACTGCTCTTCACTTTCGCTGCAAATAAGGAGATCATCTACATATTGAGTTGTTGTGCTATTAACATCAATGTTACCATGGTCGTTAAGCAAAATTCTGTTAAATATGCTAGGGCTTTCACAGTAACCCTGGGGTAATCTGCAGTATTTGTAACTCCCCCTGCCCCCCCAGGGTAAATGCTGTTAAGTATTGACAACTGGGGTCAAGTGATATTGAGAAAAAGGCATTCTTCAAATCCACAACCGTGAAACGTGGCATTTTTCGGGATGCTGCATAAAATGGATGCAGGGTTTGCCACTAGAAGGAACTCCTTCTCTATGACGTCATTAAGTGGGCGGAGATCCTGTATCATCCTCCAAGCCCCACGTTTTTTTTATCGGATAAATCGCTGTATTACATGGTGAATTTGATGGCACAATTATATCTTGTTGCAGTAATGCACTTATTGTTTCTTGTATTCCCTCCTCCGCTTCTCTGGACAGGGGGTACTGTTTCACTCTGGGTGGTACTGCACCTGGCTTTAGTTTGATTTTTATGGGCGTTACTCCTTGCAGGAGTCCTACATCATGAGGCCGAGTTGTCCATACCTCTTGTTTTACTTTCTCCATATCTTGTTCGAATATGGAAGGCAGGGTACTGACACTGGCCATGAGGGGGTTAGGTATTTTTCTGTGCTGAATCATTATGTCACAAGGCACACATACTTCCATTATTATTTCCCCGTCAGGGTCACTGTCGGTAAATAGCTCTTCATGAGTTAAATCTTTTGGTGCTCTGTTTGGGTCTATGCATAATACTGTTCACCTCTCACATCTATGCGTGTCCAGTCCTATTGCCACAATACGTCTGCCTGATATTTGCACCCCCTGCAGGTCTATTGAGAGAATGGTGCAGGCACTATCTCAGGGGTTATTACAGGGTGGAAAATAAAATCAGATGGCACCCTCCATTCCTTTTGGGCGATTTCTGGTTTCACTCTAGCCAGAACTTGTATCCCGTAGATAAACATGTCAACATCCGTGGGTACCCCTCTTACTATTTTCTTTCTGTAAAGGAAATGATCATGTTAAGCTTACTAAGCAGGTCTCTCCCCGGCAAATTTATGGGTGAATCTTCGTGATACAGCAGGGGCTCTCAAACTGTTTTTCCCCCTACTGTTATATCCAAATCTTTTGTGTAAGGAACTTTTAAGATAGCCCCAGAAAACCCCTGCATTTCCAAATTTTTCCCTGAGAAGAGAAACTGGCTTTCCATGAGGCACGATTTTTCTGCTCCAGAGTCCACCATGAAGATTAACTCTTTGTTGCCTATCTCGGCCCCCACCAGTGGCTCCACTTCTGCATGTAGGGTAGTTGATAGGACTGTACACGCAAGTGCTTTCTGTGGGATGTCCTAATTGGGGTATGTGTTTGTTCCTGGGACGGAGAAAACGCTGTCTCCAACTACTGCCATACCGCGGAAAGGTGCTGGTGCACCGTTAGCTGTGATAGCAAAAATGTTAGTGTGTGCGTTTCCCATTGTGTTCTAGTGTGTTATTTGTGGTTGCATACCCTGTTGTTGTGCTGGTTGTCTAGGTTGCATTTGTTGTGGTCCCTGTGGACAATCATTATAATACTGCTCTTGTAGTCCGCTACCACCCATAGGTAACCCGTAAGGACTACCAGGATGTGGGTGGCCAAATTGCTGTTTGTTTCCCATGGAAGGGGGTCCTTGGTAGTACCCCATGTGTCTCATTATACATTCTCAGGAAAAATGTCCCCACCTTCCACAGTTCCAACAAGACCCTTGGCTCCCTCCCCACATGGCCTGCCCTCTGAGCACTCTGTTTCCTTGTCCTCCAAATCCCCCTCTTTGCCCCCGATACCCACCTCGTTCTCTCGAAGGCCTGCCCTGCCATTGGGGGCCTTCGTACTGCTCCTCTCCTGCCCATTGCTCCTGTCTGTTTGCAGACCAGGTTGCTGCCATCTTTGCTGGTGTATTTCCTGACCTCTCCTCCCCTCCTTCCTGTCTTTCTGTGGGAAGAGCTGAGTTAATCGCAGCGACCTTCACCATTTTATTCTGAACAAGCTTTGCTTCATCTGCCAACCTCTTCTATGCTATTTCTTTTTCTCTCTACAATGATGTACTATGATGCTCTGAAACTCGGCCAGCCTTTGGCTTCTATCCCAGCTATTTTATCCAAGGCCTTCTGCACCTCCTTCGGGAGCCCTCTTTTGATAATAAAATAAAACAGGGTGGTAGATTGGTCCCAAGCTGTGCCCGTTTCTGATCTCCACAGGTCCTGCACCCGAAGAATGAACTGCGCAGCCTCCTCCTCCTCTCCCATCGTACACTGCATTACTAAATGTAAGTCTGGAGTATCTGGAAATGTTTTCCCACACTTGGGCCCTTACATTGTTAAATGATGATCCATCATGGCGGTCACAGTTTGTTATTCCCAGAAAACCTGCTCTCACCCACACTCCGTCTGCCTGATCTCCCACTGCGGATACTAGTAAGCTCTTTACATCTCCTATGGCCAGGGGCACTCCCGCGGTATTCTTTTCAAATGCGTGTATCCACATTACCGCCCCACCTGAAAGTGGAGGGAGGAGCTTCAGCAGATTGTGTTTGTCCATCTGTGCTCATGGTATGTAATGGGGTCTCTCTGCTCCTTTTTGTATAAGGGGCATTTGCAGTTTTGCTTTTCCTCCCTGTTTACTTACCGTTATTTTCTTAGCCTTACTTAGTGACATGTTTCCTAGCCTGCTTCTCAGCCTCCCCTGCCACCTTTCCAGCCCGACCCCATCCTCCGGGTCCTCTCTTAATGGGAGTGACAGTCCTGCTGCTGCTGCCGCTTCTTCATACTCATCTAGATCACTCCATACTTCATCTATCCCTCTATCTGAGTCTCCACCTCTGTGTCCCTCCCTTGCCTGGCTTTCTGCTGGTTCAGCTTGCACGATTCTTAATGGTTTGTCGTTTAAGTGAAAAAAGAACTCTCCTGATTGCCATTCATTGTCTGACCTTTGGCATATTGCCTGGTGGCAGCGGTGAAGGTGTGGACCCACTCGTTACACTGGGTGTGGGTGTCGGCTCACTGGCTGCATTGGGCGTTACTTCCACTCCCCCAGGCAACAGTTGTCCCCTGTAACACGATGCTCTTAATCGTTTCAATTCCATTTGGGTGCTAGCGAGTTGTCGTTCTGGATCTCCCGTGAGGCGTGCTAAATGTACTGGAGGGGCGCTAGTGCATCCTTATAAACCTCTGGGATCATAGGGTGGTGGGACTGTAGCTGCAGGGGTGGTCGGGGCACTTGGCGCAGGAACATATGTTGGGTCACTGTATCTGCAGCGGGCCTAGTTAGTAAGGGGTATAAACTGGTGAGATCATTGTCTCCTGCGTTTACCACTTTTTCTTTTGGGGTTGATGCCGCTTCCGATGATGCCTCCTTTGTTAAATCATTAATGGGGGATGCATCTTCAAACATCCTCCAGATGTCGAATTTTTCATGTCTATTTTGGAGCTGCTTGCCTCGGTACTTTGCTAGCAGGTGTGTTGTCACAAGGTATAATACTCTTTTATTGAATGACCCCCCTCTGGCCACACTTGGGATGCTCCCTCTCCCTTTATTTCTGTGAGACACTGCTCATGGTATTTTTGTTTTTTTTCACTATACAGGGGGAGGTGCTTGCAGATATGAGCTAATGGTGCGTCTCCCCTCCATGTCTCCTTTGTTTACCTTTTGCGTTTACTTGGGTTCTTAATGTGTCACACAGTGCCGTTGGAGAAACACTTGTAATTGCTCTACTACCACCTTCTGTCCCACACTGGGGTAAACCACAACTACCTTTTTACTTACAATTACAAATATACTTTCAATCAATACTTTTACATGAACGACATTATTACATATATACTTTTGCACAGACCAATACGTTTACCTTTGACAACACTTAACATATAACATATATTTCTCTAATACCCCTTAAACTTTACCTTACGTTATTTAAATTGACCGTTGTCTATTTTCTCATTCACTCCCCTTACCCCCTTTCCTGAGCCCCATTGGGCTGTCTCCTACAAGAGTTCTGCTCACGCAGAAAAAGCATATTCTAAATGACTACTCTAAGTCTACTCAATATATGAGACTCCTACGTTTTTTATCTCCACTTATTCCCAGCACTGGTTAAGACAATGCTACGTGGAGCCGCCTTCTACCCTCCATTCAGAGCTAGGATCCCATATTCCTTTACCTCTGTATCCACAACCTAATGGCCATATAAAGAAAAGAAGAGAAAACGCCTATCATTTACATGCACACAGTCCCTAGGCCTCACAATCGGACTCCCCCCTGCTATCTTATATTTACCATTACACCAGTTACTTCATAAACTTCCCCTCTTTAAGAATCTTGCAACCGGTACTCACATGTCTCGGATGGTCCGAGAGCCTCTGTTCACGGTTTATCCACAATCGGGGCTGAACCCCAACCAAGCCATGACCCGCCTTGGCGAGCAGTCGGGTATTTGCAAAGATGACAGGGACCCTTGGAACCTTTCGTTTTCTGCACACACCGGTCAACCGCGGAGGCAATGGTTTTGCTGGGGGCATCCCGGATCTTGCCGCACTGCACGGGGGCTTCTCTCGGCTCACCTTCTCAATCACGTGGCGGGGGGTCACCAAACGAAAGTGATCACTCCCCACCATGCCAATACAAACTCAGAATAAAAGACATATCCCAGTAGGGAAGAGAACAGGTTGCAAGGTTGCAAAAGTTTTATATGGAATTCGGCATCGAGAGAACTCTGCTGCCCTGTGAGCGCTCTGGCAAACATTACATTTACAATGAGTTAGAAGACAAAACAGCGTCATCAGTGATGTCAGCTGTAAGGGTTACAAAGAACACGATTATTGGTTACAAGGCGACGATGCATTGGTTCCTGTAGGTGCTGCTTCTTCAGAATTGGCTGCTCCTTTGGCGGGAGAGTGAGCCTCACGTGGTTCGGCTGGCCTTGTCCGGGTGGGGTGAGAGTTGGGTCACATAAGCGATGCGGTTGAAACTAGCTAAACTGGCATGACCACTTCTTCTGAACGTATAATAAACAATGACCACCAATATACCTTTGTGTAAATCTTAGAAGCTTACAAGTTGATATATAAACTACATCATTTCACATTGGGTCACTCATAAGGTGAAGGGTGCTGGGGTCTTACTTTCTGCGATAACCTGGGGACGGGGCTGGTCTTGCACATCTGGATGAAACGGGGAGTGGAGTGACACATGTTAGTTTAAGGACAGGATATTCTGTGACAGGCGTCTGGGTTTATTGGGGGCACTCTGGGGTGGTCAGCACAGTGGGGGCACACTTCTGTTGCATCAAGAGAATACCTTAGGAGGGCACAGGGTTACACAAGCAGTAATTTTCCAACAGCAAGGGTGAGGGGTGCGGGAGCAGGTTGATGGAGATGGATGAGCTACAAGGCATGGTTCAGGCTGGTTCACACACAGGACAGTGATCTCAGAGGGAGAATAATATGATACACAGTATTAATCATTGCAGTTAGCTTCAGCGCATCTGTGAGAAAGGGACTTAGGCCTCGCAGAAAAGGTGGGGGCGGCTGGTGCTCGCTGTACGTGGCGCTGCAGAGGGGAGAGGAGACTTTGTATTGCCGAATTGCGGCCTAGTCCAAAGATGGAGTCGAGCGCACACAAAATGGAGTCCAAGTGTGTCTTGTAATAGTTCACCTCTGCTCCAACTGAGGCCTTATTCCTCATGGCAGCAGAAGGGCGATGGAGGCGTCCCCACTAGGGCCAGAGCAAGCGGTACATCTTGTGTAGAATGTATAGCGGGGAGCTAATTCGCCCCTTCTTTCCTTACAACAGCTAAAGCTGCACCCACATAGTTCGAGAACATAGTAGGCTTCAGAATGGAATCATTAGATCAGTGAGAGAAATTCTGAATGTAATCTGCAGGAGCCAAATTAGGCTGGCCATTGTCTACACTGAAGGAACTACACATAGCCAACACATTTAGTACGTCACACCTGCATAGGGTAGTTGAGTGATTATAGATTTGCAAGTAACTATTTAGGCAACTTTCTCCGATACCATATTTGTCTTGATAATGGAGAAAGTAAAATGTTTTAAACAAACTTGCATTATGTTGAAACACTTTCTTCAAATCGTTTGTTGGTATTTAGACTGATGACAAGGAAACATACATGTTTAGAATGTCTCTTGTCTTTTAGAATGCAATATGTTTATAAGAAGGCTGTTTAAATTAAGAGTGAATACCTGGATGACCAGCCATAGTGAGATTCACATAGGCAGGTAAAATAATGTTATTTATTATTGTTTGTGATATTCATATTTTTGTGTTGTTCTCCATGGTGCTAAGCAGGAAACCAACTTGGTTGAAGTTGCCTCACTCTTTTAAATTCATTTTGTTCCCATCACCCCTTAAAGACCAGCCACCCTAAAAAATGGCATGTAATTCCAGAGGGGCAGATGACTCCCTGCACGTGCTGCTTGGCACTGGAGTATCCTTGTGCATAACCACATGCTTTTGGGGGCAAAACTGAAGAACCATATAATCTAATTAGATGCTTGGGTGAGCACACTCCAAATACATATTCATAAACATATTTTTTATCTCAATGGGGCTCTAGTTTTCGCCATTCTGTGCTTTCTGGAGGGGTTTCACATGAAGGATGGTGGGCCCCATGTAAGGGATGTTGGCCGTCTTGCAGGCACACGTTGAAGTCCCAATCCCCCAGTCAGTAGATGTGCATGAAGCAGAATGGCATACTAGGCCCTGCCTCCGGCTTTTGGTACTGTTTCTGGCCTCACCAGTGAGAAGGTTTAACCAGCATAATGAGTACTGAAATGCCAGCGGCCCAACCTGACCAGCTTATTGTGGCGATTGGTGTGAACGGGAATCCTCCCTGCAATTTCAGCCCATTGGGTACTAGGTGTTTCAAATCTATGCACTTTCATTCCGCTACCATAGTGTATTTGCAAGTGGAGCTTCCCCGGTGGCTACATCGGAGTAAGGGTCAGAGTTGTACATTAGAGGATGACAAATGGCAAATGTTTGCTCCGCACAATGTTTTTGATTTACAGTGGCACTTTGTCCCTGAATCCTTCATGCTGGTAGGATGTTTTACACAGGTGATTGGGTCTAGAAGACTGAATCTGGGAAAGAGCCTCCTTATAACACATTGGGTAGCTGTTCACAAAGCTTGCGAGCTTCCCCGGCCAAAATCCTCCCCAAAATGCTCATCACATGTGACATTGGCACACACCGCCCCATGCCCGATCCATCCCCCCAAAACTTTTCATTGTGAAAAAGGGGGAGCCAGCTTGATTAATCTGTTAAACTCTAACTACACCACCTGGTGTTCTACTAAAATAAACAAATGGCAGCAGACGACAAAACCATCTCATTATTCTGGGATTGTTATCTGTGTTAGGATCGATCCATACTAGCTGAGAGTGCTCAGTAATGAGATGTTTTCTTCCAAGTGTAATGAACTCATTGTGGCAACAATAAAGACAGACACAAGTGATCACAGTTCAAGGCTGTTTACTAAACTGTATAAATCGGTGAGACAAATGCCTAAACTAAACGTAAATCTAAGATGGGAGCAAGCTACGACCATCAAATAATAAGGCAGTCCTAGTGGGGTCTTGTCAAATAAAAAGGGCCTATACTAAAAAACCTATTGCCAATTCTTACCGCTAAGTTTCACTCATATGCCGATGACAATCAAATCTATATTGAGGTCAAGAACACAACTGAGATCATTTTGCATGGGCCCAAGAAGTGAGTTGTGAATGCCAAGGAATTTTTCTCTCCCCATATTCTTTGCGAGAAGCTACAATATGCCCCAGAAATCAAGAACTTGGGCTGTGTCTGGCAGGAGAACCTCAGCAGTGAAGGCCAGGTGGGGATTAAGGTCAAGCCGGTTCACTTCTCGTTGCAGATGCTTAGGAATGTAAACCATTCCTACCGTCAGAAGATCATGCGGTTGTTGTGAGGGCCATGACGAACACCCACTTGGATTATTGCAATAGTCTGATGGCGGGCATACCGGCCAAGCAGATATACAGATTGCAGAAGGTGCAGAATGCTGAGGTTAGACTGGTGGGGTGGCTGGGAAAAAAACAATAGGTTTGTCTGCTCCGCAGCTCTCTGCATTGGCTGATGGTCGAGGACCGAATCAAATTTAAAGTAACCTGTTTAATTTATAAATGTGTTAATGGGCTTGCCCCAGAGTATCTCAGTGCCAAAGTTCCTCGATACCACCCCCCCAAGGCATTACGCTAAGAAGACAAGCTTCTGCTGAATATCCCACGCACAAAATCTGTCTCCAGAGGTCATAGGAGATTTGGAGTTTTCGGACCCAAACTGTGGAACAGCCTCCCTGTGGAGATTAGATTGTGCCAGTCATTATCCCGGTTTAGGAGAGACCATAAAACCCACTTGCTCAAATAGATTTGTTCAGCTCATGGGTAGGATCTGTACACGTTTTGCCTAGCACCTCATGTCAAGGTTCTGTGTTAATCTGCGCCTGTATACAGTTCAGTCTGTTTGGAGCGCAGTACAAATGCTCAAAATCAAATCAACAAAATAGTGTGGGATAATGTTCATCAGAAAAGAAAGAAGTGTTCTCAAAATGATATGTCAGAATGGTATGGTTGGGGTCTCCCTTCTCCACTTTTTGTTGCACAGGACAGGGCGGGACTCCTGAGCACGGCACACTCCTGGGCCTTGCCAGAACGAGGTTACAGTTTGTTTAAAAAATATCAGGGCTTTCTGTGGCCAAGTCCCTTTCACACTAAATCTCTAGCCTCAGGGGACCTGATGTGTTACAATCAACAAAAACAAAAGTTCCTTCAATAAATCTTCATGTGGCAATTACTCTTTGCCTTAGGATCCCCCTCTGCCGGGCTCTGATCCCTCGTATAACATGGTCCTCCCTCTGTCGTGTTCACTATGGTCTTCTATTCACAATGTAAAATTCAAGAGTCTCAACGTCTTTTTAAACAACCATTCACTGTGGACAACCCTCAGCTGGGTTCACTCTTGTCGACACAATGTTCACTGGTGTACTACTGTTCACCCCAATTTGCAAGCATCCCGCAGCTGAGTTCACATTTGCCAAATACAGAGTTCACTTTGCTTTCTCACAATGCAAGATTCACTTCCCTTTGCTCTCCTTCTTGTCAACGTGTCACAGACTTTCGATTGTACAACAGGGTTTGACTCGACCCTTGTATCACCCCTCTGAATCCTCAAGCCACCCGCTCCTAGGGCCTCTTGGTCCGTGTAGTTTCAACAAAGGGGACCAGCCAGAGTCCTTCAAATGAGCACCCATGTGGCGCCTGACTACTCTGCAGCTGGTCCTTCATGGACTTTCTTACAAGCTTTCACACATAAGTTCTTTGTTCAAAAGTTCATACAATGTTGCCGTTTGCAACCTTGGGCTCAACGCAGTCCGGTTTTCTATCAGCTCTCTCTCCAACTCACTGGCTGTGCTGAACCCGTTGTTGTTTCTTGCCTCTGGAGTCAAGGATAGTACCACGGTAGAAAGCGCGTCACCCTGCCTTGGTTATCAGTGCGGGGGGGCTTTGGGCACCGTTGATATCTGATACACCACACGCCAGCTGGACTCCCTGGTCTTATGATTTCTCTTTCGGATGCTTTGCGGGTCTGGCAAAAGGGCAAGGGTGATTCCCTCCTCGTCCTTTCAGATCTCCCCGCCTTTCTCCTCCATTTGAACTGCTGGCCCGGAATAGCTGCTTCCTTGTGCGTACAGCCTTGCTCGTTGTGTGCTTTCATGCTCCGTCTTTTATTCCTGTTGGAAAGGGAACGGGCCATTAGGTGTGTCTCGTTGTTGTAAATTGCCTGACTTTGCCTGACCCTTGTTTTGGGAAATGTCAGGTAAACAGCTCTGGAGTTACTCCATTGTCTTTCACAGTGTAAGTAAGTGTTTGTGTCAGAAAAGGGGGTTGGGGGTAGGGCTTCTAAATATCCTACGGGGTAGGATGTGGAACATGTGTTAATGGGAAGGGGGTACCGCATCTCAACCTTCAGTGACCCACTTCCACTCCCCAAAGACCCCTCATCCAGGTGATCCTCCCCCACTGGTCCACCCCCAGGAACTGGATCCAATAGCGATGGCCATGTCCTGGCCACCTGGACGACAGATCTCCAGGGACGAGTGGATGAGACACCTTCAGGTGTCTCACACCAGTAAGTAATATTTAAGGCATCCTGTAGTCCTTCTTTCATAGCTTATGACTAAAGTAAAGCATAGATGCCTTAATTCCTTGTCATTCATGGACTAAGACTGCAGCAAGGCCAATTTCTCAAGCAGCGTCTATTAAAGGAAGGGCTGGATGAAGTCAAACATAATGAATAGTTGATGTGTGAAGAAGGGGGTCTTCGGTGCTATGAATGCTGTTCCTTCCGAGGGACTTCATTTGATCTCTGTGAGATGGCTTGCCTTCAGTTTGTCTCCCAAGCACCCAGTGATATAGGAAAAGTTCGGTAGAACACGCTGTTGATTCATGCTAAGCCTTCTTTTCTGGTCCACTTGAGCCCATTCCCTTAGAAAAACACATAGTTTAGAGTAGTCTGGACTAAGCAATTTGCAGTTAATTAGGTTTTACCCTGTGTCTGTAAGCCCAACTACAATTGTCTCATGTGCTCCTCACAAGACTCACTGTGTTTAAGAATATCATCCAGGTAGGCTCCAGTGAACTCACAATGTGGTCTTAGGCGTGATCCCGCAAGCCGATGGAAGGTTGCTGCACTTAAAAGGTTGTATACGAATTGTTCGTTTTACAACTGTTCGAATTACAATTGACCTTTTCACAATTGACCGAATTGTGAAGGTCAATTGTAACATATATGTGGGGGGAAACCCCCCACAACCCCCCACCTAACGCCAAACCCCCCAAAACCCCTATATATATAAATAAATATATATTACCAAACAGATATATATATATATATATATATATACGGTCAATTGTGAAAAGGTCAACTGTGACCCTTTAAATTCGGTCAATTGTTCATTCAAACAATTGTAAACAAACAATTTGGGTAATACCCTTAAAAGGCATTATTCTCCTTATCTCTGGGCCTTGATGGCACTGGCCAATAAAAGTTTGTTAGGTCGAGGGTCTAAATGATGTTGGAAGGACTGATCTGCTCAATCAGCTCAGTGACTCTAGGTATCACTTGGGGGTCCAACTAGGAGAGCTCAAACTTTATGGGCGTGTATACAGAATAGACAGAATCTGTCTGGTATTTTAAACATAATACAGAATGATGACTGGCTACACCATACATTTAACATATTTAATTTCGTCTTGTGACAAGTACCTGGTAGGCATTATGGCCTTCGTGAGTATGAAAGAACCCATGAAATTGGCCTGGTGTTTTGGTGAAGACCTAAACAAAGTTTTCTTGGAAGTCCTGAAAGTCCCAAGACTTTGGATATCATGTCTACCAATCTGTTCGGAGGAGCTATCTCTTTCCTCGCTGTCTGATCTCTGTGTAGCATCAAAGCCTTTCGTCAGCTGATGTGATGTACCTGTTCTTTCGTCTGAACCTCTGGTTGCTGGATCATATAGGTTAAATCCCAGGGACCTCTGTGATGACAGATGGTCCATGGCAGCAGTGTGTGATACTCTGTGGTCAGCAACACTATCACTTGGTCCACAATATGGAACCTTCTCAGTCTTGCAGTCTGATCGTATATCTGGGTCTGTTTTTGCCGATCTTGTTGCAGATTTTGGCTCACCCGTTCCAAGATTGGAGTCATTAGTTTCATGGTCTTTTCACAAATCGAGCTTTGTTAACTGCATGGTCTTCCTGCTGCTCCCATCACTCTTTGGTTATATCTAAAATATCTGGGCCGCTTAGAAGCATAAGAGGGTGAAACCTGTGGGTGCTTCAGATGTGTGCTGTACCGTAACAAAGGCCAAGCAAAACAAGTCAACCCAGTTTCAGAATCATCTGTTTGAGGGCAATGGAATGAGTGGGTAGTGTTTTAAATGTTCCCGTGGCCATGGGTGCGAAGGCCATCCAGTCCTGTTTTTTGGATTAAGAGCAAATGTAGGGGTGGGTGGCCTTTTCACACATGGCCATGTGAAAGCTTGAGAGCTCCTGGTCTAATATTTTGCAACCTCTTAAGCTCATTCATGAGTTTTGACATCAAACTATATTTTTCCGCTATCAACATCTTTCAGAAAACCTGCCTTAGAAAGATAGGGGATCAGATGCTTCATACTTTGTTGTGAAGTTTTTGCAAGTGAGAGGTAATTTTCTGGGTCGCAGGTGGCGCAACTGACCGATGCCCATAATATCTTTATTTCCCACCCTCGATGGTTCGGGAAGCCCTACTTTGGCCATCCATATTCTGGAAACCGGGATGACCATGATGGGTGAGGGTCTTAGGGGAACTTGAAGAGCTCCACATGTGGAGTTCTTTTAGCAAATAGGGCAGTTTTAATAGAAATCTTTAAAGCTGATGGAAATCACTGGCTAAAACAATTGAGACAGGGCATAGTCTTGGGTTTTATTAATTTCTAAGTGGCCAGCGGTCAAGTTGAAATGAGTTCTCTCTAATACAGTTCATCAAAATACTTGGGGACTAGAAGTTAGTATTGTGTCTTCCCATTAAATTTATGCCATGTTCACTACGTGATAGAGCAAGTGGTGAAGTAACTTATCAAACTGGCCCACAAAATTGGCCCACACTAGCATTTTGTGTTTTTGGTTCGGGCATTGTCCGAGCCGGCCTGGGGCGTCTTTGATGCAGCTGTCAGCATGGGTGGGAATCCTCCCTGCAGTAGCGGTCCTCGTGCGTAGCACATCCCTGCACACTTCTTCCACTCCAGTAGTGTAGCGGCAAGCATGGCTTCCCAAGTGGCTACATCCGAATTTGGGTCAGAGCTGACCAGTAGAGCTTGAATAATGAGTGTATGCTCCTGCAAGTCTTTCTGATGTATGGTGCCACTCTGTCCCTGAACCCCTCACCATGGCGTTGTCTTTTGCAGAGGAGGTTGGGAGAAAAGACAAACCCTTAGGGTTCCACCTTGTAGCATCTGAAGGTAGCTCTTGATGGCGCCTGTGGGCCTCCCCGGCCCCCAGAGCCACCCAGTCATCCCCAGAGGCCTCTCCACATGTGAAATATATCGCACCGTGTGCTTCTCACATTTGCTCCCGCCATCTCCAGATCTGCTCCAGTGTTGGGTTTTGTGAATCAGATAGAAGTATAGCAGGTATGGAAAAGAATGACACCAGTGTTATCACACACACTATATCATGTTTCATGGCTATCACTCCTGGGATTGGTTCATCAGCCATATGCCACACCCATCACAGAAGACATCAAACATCAGGACACTTCACCTATACCACCCACATACACACCACACCCCAAGCCTATGCGGCCCAGTATCACAGGCCCATGACGACCCCCCTCAGACACAAATCCCTCCGTGCTCTCGGCACAGAACACCTAGAAGCTAACACTGAAGCAGAGCTGACTGCACTCCCGAACTGCACGAATCAACACAACATCCCGGCTATCCCCTCTTCCCCACCGATCCCCCCACCCCCCATCTCTTTGAGATCCACCAAAGGCCCTGGAGGCCATGCATAGGACAGCAGGGCGCGGTATAAATCACCAGAACAAGGCATGCAATAGCATCAATATCAAAGTAACAAATTAAGTGAAATGTAACTAAACTAACACTGCTGCCTGTGCTCAGAAAATAAAGGAATCGTGTCACGTTGCAATTCACTTGTAAAGCAGCGAATCAATCTGTGGTCACACGTACAGCTGCGTGCAGAATAGATACCCCCCTGGTACAGTTGCAGAACATGACCATAGATGAATTGGTTGCCATGCAGTGTCTTTCTATTGCGGATATGTCAATTACTAATTTGACAGATTTCATGAGCGCAGCTTTGGCAGTAAACAATTCAATGGCGCTCTCTGTGTGTGGTGGCTGTTTGCTGCAGCCTTGGAAGTGGAATGAAAAGGATGCCTGTGGGCGTACTATGTGTTCAAATCATTCTGACTAATTCACAGCTATTTATTTATTTATATACAGGAGGAGCAATGTTCTTTTCATCACAAAGGACTTAGAATAGATGAGAAATCAGATGTGACGGGAAGCAGTGAGATTCTTACAACGGGATGAGTTTGAGGGACATTCTGACCAGGTTGTGGAGGAGGAGTAAATGGAACAATACATAAGTGGACATACATAGATTAAGGACAATGTACATTGGACATTTTTAAGTGCAAGTAGGCGGTACGGCCAACTGTGCTCGGGATGTAACCATGATGGGGGAAGTACTAGAGTGGAGGCAGAGGAAGTGAGGGAGGTTAGAGGGAAGGAAAGAAAATTAGCTAGCAGGAGCGCGTTGCCCCTGAGCTATCCTCCTGAGACTGAGAGGGTAACTCGGAAGCGAGACTAGTAAAAACAATAATTTTCTCCTGCATTAGCTGACGGAGAGGAATTGCCTTTTAAAATACGGTTTTAGCGTCCTATTGAACGTCAGCTTTATCGCTATTCAGGTCTTTTGTGACATGCACACACGCTGTACAATTCGTTTCAGAGAACAGATCACACATCATTGATTATGTTAAATTTCAGAACACACCATCGTGTGGAAAATGTGCTCCTGCACCACCTCCTTCAGAAGGGAGTCCCTGAGGATCTCTTGTGGGATTGAGAAGTAGTGTCTCTTTTTACCTCCTATCTTCTTATGGGCCTACCTGAATTCCTGCATGAAGTGGTTCATAAGAATACTACATGTGGCAATTACTGCTATATTAGGCTGTCAAATAACTCCTTTTTAGTTTTGGCACTTTAGTACCACCTATAAGCCAAAACTGTTGCCTTAGAGTACAGATAGGGGGAAATGGCATATGAGGATGGACACAAAACATGTCGGTGGTGTTGGATAATTTCCCCACTCATTGAAAGCCCATGGCCATGCAAATCCCTATTGCCAATCCCACACAGTTTCTTGCCCCTCCCTGCCCAAACACCTCCTCATGGGAACTCTTTGAGCTTGCTTTTTTCAAGTCTTACCACCAAACTTTGCACTCAAAGTGCATGCCTGTGTTTTCTCAAAGCAGTCTTCTGAGAGTTAAGGATTCACTGGAGTTGTAAACCCGCTACTGGTGTAATAAAACCGTCTTGACCAGGTGTGCCTTCAACCACTCGATTTATAAGCACTCTGCATGCCCTTCTCTGAAGTCCTGTTAAAAACAAGCATTGGCAAAGTCAACAGTTTTCACTTGTGTTTAAGTATTAGGCATTTGCCAGGCACTGCTGTTAGATGCCCATGTATTCGCACCAATTTTCACCTGCTACCATCATTGGCCACTTAATACCACTACGGGAGAGCCTGGCAAATGCCCTTCCCATGCCAATGCAAAAGCCCAAACTGTTCGCATTGCCGATGCTCGTTTAGTGTGCTGTTTACCCCTGTGTTTTCCTGTATTGACAGGAAGCACAAGTTATAATATGCAATACACTATCATATAGACGAATAATACAACCCAACAAATAAAAGCTGATAAATCATTTATGAAGGAAAATGTTAGATCAGAAGGAGGCTGCAGAATTTGAGAAGATCTGGGTCAGGCATGATTGATGAAGGAAAGGAGTTCCAGAGTTTAATGTCCTGGCACTAAAACCTCTTGTCACCTGTTTGAGACGAGCAACATTTTGGAGGCTTCTAAACCTAGTTTGAGGCCATTACTCCATGTAGCAGAATGGATCACTGCAGGTTTGAGTGTGACGGGGATCAACAATCAGTTAACCTAAGAAACCTGTCCAGTAAGGTACCCATTGAGAAAACCATATTGACAAGTGAGACAGAATGACGATTGCCAGAATGTAATACCCGAAGAAGCTAAGAAGATGCTGAAGGAAGACTAATGATGACATCATAAGAGCCCGGTCTGACTCACATGTAGAAGATATAACGACCTGAGAATGATGACAAACGAGATGAAACACCATGGATAAGTGATATCCTAAGCCTAAAGTGAAACAATTGATGTCGAGATGTAAGAAACTTGTGCCATATGCACAATGAAAATATTCAGTTAGTTCAACCGTGTACATATGCAAAGTAACTGCAAGAAGCACTGAAATCGTGAGGCTTGTTTATGCTTAGTAGTAAGATAGATTGCGGCAAGCGCCACATGTACATATCTACCTCAAGAGAGCACTTTATATAAGTATACTTCGATTACGTACAAGAGAAGAATCAACCAAAGGTTACTAAAGGTCTCAAGAGGAGAATTTAGCAGCAAACAAATCGATAATTAAAGAAGGAGAGAAACTCAGACGAAGGTAATCATGCCAAGAAGCCAAGGTCGTATCGGCTGAAATAGACCAACAGTGAATACAATTTATGAGAAGAAGAACAGAGTATCTTGTTCAGAAAGGTCAAGATAAGCCACAGATGGCAGACGACTGGCAGAATTAAATCAAATACACGAAATTGTATGAAGAATAAGACGATTTCACTGTGTCGGAATTACGTGACCAGACCAGCAGGAAAGGATGAAACTTTCACACCTATGCATGGACCTTGGCCAGGCACAGACGCCTTAACTTTCCCAGACCAAGAAGCAGACTCGAGGCCAAGAGATAATTGACACATGACCACTGAAGTGATGATTGATTGTAGCAATAATTGGAGGGAAGCTGGGGGTGCAGACGAACTCCCTGTACCGGGCCGGCTATTCTGCACGCTGCCAAGCAAGTGGAAAAGTATGAGTGGGGTTGATGCCAACCCAACCATAGTGGACCATGTAATCTAAGGTCCTATAGTTAGTAGAAACAATGAGGAGACATACTTTTAGTGACGTTTACAGTAGCCATTTTGAAGTAAGTGCTTAGTTGCCCCACCTGACATTGTTTATCCAATTCCCTCTCCCTGTTATCATGCACAGATATAGTGCCTATATTAAAGTTACCTTCCTAGAACCAATCAAGTTGCATGCTAAGTTTTGAGAGTTACATGTCAGTGGTGACGAGTGTTTGGTATAAATATTATGTTTTTTCTGAAATTAATCGTAGTTGAAGCGAGAAGGAATATCGAGCGATTGCTGATATTCATGAACTCCATGTTTTTTGTACTTGTCATTAAACGTACTCCCTTTGCCAAACTATTGAGTTGTCATTATTGATTTGATACGAGAGTATTAATCTGTAGCTTCATCCTTCTCAAGAGTGCTGCTACTCATCTTAAAGTTCTGTTGGGAAACCCCCAGTCCTATGGGCTGGCTGGGGTCCCTGCTGCACACCAGTATAACAGAAGCCTCCCTAATTGAATGAATCTACTTGTTATAAAGTGCAAATTGTTGTGAGGAAATGAGGGATTTCAACTCATGAACCTCCGCGCCCTATTACCTCTGTAGGTTTAGATGGTATTGCATGCATGTGAAAAAATTTAGTTCCTCCACTCCATGTAAAGTAAAATGAATTAGGGCTTTCACACAAGCATATGCGCCACTCAGTATACACGAAAACTTGATACAGGTAGTACGGTTAAAACTTATTCTAAGTTTTAATGTGTGATCTTTGACTTGTGAAGATTGAGCCCTTTCTGAGGGATATAAGGATATAACCTTGCCTGAACTGCCACTCTCATATGCTTACCATACACCTGCCATTATAATGGCCTACATTACACACCTGCTAGCTCTTTCCACCATTCCATTGCCTTCTGGATGGTTTAGCGAAGACCTTTTATGCTTCATGCCACATTCTCTCAAGTACTCCTGAAAATATCCCACAATAAATTGAGGACCATTTTCCGTGAGTATACTACAAGGTAATCCTTCCCTTGCAAATACCTCTTGTAGAAACTCACCAATCCTTTCACCAAGGGTCTCCCCTCTTATTTTATATTCATCTCGACATCGTATCAATCAGAGCAACAATCTATTTTCCTTGACCACTCCCCATCTCCACCGGTCCCAAAATGTCCATAGCTAAATCATCCCACACCTTACAAGATACAATTGTTTCCACCCAGGGCTGGGATTTCACTACCTTTCCCTTCCCTGATTTCCTGCATTCAAAGCATCCATCCAACCTACTCTCCACCTCACAATCAAAACTGGTCCACCAATAATCACCTCTCAAAACGGCCCTTGTATGAGTGATACCTAAGTGGCCCTCATGTGCTAAGTCAATAATCTTCTCTCGAATATCCTTAGGTAGAACGTCACACTCCCAGAGGTATAGCAGCCTGTCCACAATCAACAAATCATCTCGTACCTCCCAGAATGATCTCTCCCTTTGATTCAGTAAACCTTTGGATGGCCAACCGCATTCAACATACCTTCTGACATATGTTTTTGCTTCATCCCTTTCAATGGCCTCCAACCACATACCTCTCGATGTGACCCCATTGTGATTTACATAGGCCATTTCACAGATATCCCCCAACTCATTTTGCTCCTCCACTTGACCTTCTGATCCGCCAGAACATTTTTGCGTCTTGGTATAACTTCTATGTCAAACGTATGACACTGCAGTCTCATTACCCAACTAGAAACTCTTCTCAACAACTTACTCAGACCTTTAGATTCAAATATGGATTTCAGAGGCTTATGGTCAGTCCGAATAATAAATTCCATACCCCACAAATACATTTGGATTTTTTTCAACTGCCCAATGACATGCTAACACTTCCGTCTCAAGTACTGAATACATTTCTATCTGGCCTTTTTAGCTCACAAGAAGCATTGGAAATTATTTGATCTGTTCCATCTTCTCTAATCTGCGACAAAACTGCTCCCACTCTTCCATCGCTGGTGTCCACCTTGACAACACTCTTTCTCCTAGTGTCAAAACATTTCAGAGCCTTGGCAAAGTCCATTTCCTCTTTGATGCGATCAATTCCCTCTCACACGTATTATCCCAAATGAACTCTTCCTTTTTTAAATGAGTTTCCTCATTTTAACCACTTTATCCACAACATTCTTAACGAAATTTTACAGGTTTTTTGGGGAATGAAAGAATTCTAAGTTCACTTTTTGATTTCGGTCTCTCAACTTTTTTTTTTATAGCATCCACCATAACTTCTTTGGGCTTCAGAGCAGCACTGGAAATCTCATGACCCAACTATTCCACATTCTCTTTCTTGAATACACATTTCTCCCTTCTCAGGGACACACCCTTCTTCTCCAGGATAGACAATACCCGATATAGGATCTCATCATGTTCAATTTCATTTTTACCAAACACTAGACTATCATCTTGAAAAGAAAACGTCCTCCACTCCATGAAACAATCGATCCATCACCTTCTGAAACACAGAAGATGCAGACACACAACCGAATGGTATGTGTCTAAATTGAAAAACCCCTTTGTGGGTTATGAATGCCATCAGTTTTCTGCTCTCTTTTAAAATGTATTTTATTTTATAACGACCACACAGTGCAACAGAACATAAATAGAACACATCAAGCCACAACAAAGGCCAAACAACAGATATGAAAAGGAAAAGAAAGAAAAAACAGAACAGAATTAACTTAACAATCCCCTTCCCTCCCCCCTATGAGCCTGTAGGGTGTCCACCATCATTGTCCGTTCCGTGTGGTGGGGTTCCGTCGCTCTCAGATCCAGCCGAGGTCGACCCCGTACTAAACAGTTCAGCCAATAGCACCTTCCATGCCGTGAGGGAGCTCACCTCTTCCTCCCCTCCCGCCCTGCTGGCCTCCCACCATGCTGTCGTCTCGGCGGCAGCCCATTTCTGGAGGTCACGCCACCATACCTCCACCCGTGGCCTCTGACAATTCTTCCATCCCATGGCTATTCTGCGTTTGGCAAGTGTATAAGCCAAATCTTTAAGCTTCTCCACGTGCCGAAGCTTGCGCGCCCTGGGGTACCCTCCAAGCAAACAGGCCAAGGCCGAATCTATCTTAAGTACAATGCCCCTCCCTGCCAGCTTCTGCGCCACTTCACTCCAGTAGGTTGCAATCACAGGGCAGGCCCAGAACATGTGAATCATATCAGCGTTCTCTGTGTTACACTTGGGACACGCCTGGCGCCCAGCGTCTCGAAATCTGGAAATTCTCAGGGGGGTCATGTATGCCCTATGCGTGATATATAGTTGTATCTGTTTAAACCTGGCATTCCTCGATACTTTTTTGTGGTACCCCAGGGCGCGCTCCCACTGCCCATCCGCCATCGGGGCCCCCATCTCTGTTTCCCATTCCAACCTCAGGTACCCCAAATCCTTCCCAACCTTTGCCATCAGCATCTTGTACAGCCTGGAGACCTCATGCCCGCCCTCGGATGCGTCATACATAATCTCCAGCGTCGCATCCGGCTCGTCAGCCAATACGGTCTCGGGCCAAGTGCTCCGGACCTCCCTGACCACTCTGTGGAACGTCATGTATTGCCCCGCATGCAACCCCGCCCCCGCCTCTAGATCTGCGAACTCCGCCAAGGCCCCATCCTGCCAAATGTCCCCCAAAGTGACCAGCCCCACTGACTCCCAGTATGTTCGCAGGATGGCCCTAAGCTGTCCGTCTTCCCCTGCCAAGGCCACCAGCGGCAGCTGCGGCATGCACGGCAGGGGATCCCCCATCATCCGGCAGGCTCTTCGCCACATGTTCCTGCCCAACGCTAGCATCTTAGGACGCCCCCTCATCCATGTGCTGGATACCCAAATAATCTCTCGCAGGTAGAAGGGGGAGCAGTCCTTTCCCAACAGTCTATGTTCCGGGGTTTCGTCGTCCGAAAGCCACTTGGCCACGTACTGCAGCTGCGCTGCCACGTAGTAGGCCTCAAAGTTCGGCAGCCTCACGCCGCCTTTCTCATAAGCCTTCTGCAATTTCCACAATGCGACCCTGTTACGCGTGCCCTGCCATAAGAAATCTCTACATACCCTATGTAGTCTAGCAAAAAACCCCTTGGGTATCATGTATGGAATGTTATTGAAATAATGCAGCAGCCTAGGTAGCACGACCATCTTAAGCATAGCACCCCGGCCCATCATCGCTAAGGGTAGTTTCTCCCAAAACCTCATGCACTTCTCGATCCTCCCCACTGCCAATTCAGTATTGTGCCTGTGTTCCTCCCCGGTCGTGTGATATACGTCTATGCCAAGGTACCGAAAGGTGCTTGTCGCCCATGGGATTCGCAATACTGGCAACCTCTCAGCCGGTATCCCCACATAGCCGCCCAGCGGGAACAGGGTGGATTTCCGAGGGTTGACCGCTATACCAGAAAGCCAAGCAAACCTCTCCATCACCTCCAAGACATATTGCAAGTTCTCTTCAGGGTATTGGAGGTACAACAGCATATCGTCGGCATACAGGGATATCAGATGGCTCTCCCCCCCCACCTCTATGCCCACCGGGTCATACTGTTGCCGGAGGTAAATTGCCAAGGGCTCAAGGGCCAGGATGTACAACATTGGGGACCAAGGACATCCCTGCCTGGTGCCTCTACCTAACTGCCACCTATCCGACACTACTGCCCCCGTACGAACTCTGGCTAGAGGCGCGCTATATAATAATTCGGCCCACCTCCTGTACCCTGGCCCCATTCCGAAGTGATCCAGTGCCGCCAACAGCCACGACCAACGAACAGAGTCGAACGCCTTGACCGCATCCAGCGCCACTATCGCCATTTCGCCGTCTTTGCTACATCCCCATTCGACCACTCTGTGTAGGCGTCTATGGTTGTGGGTAATGTTCCTGTCCGGGACATAGCCCGTCTGGTCAGGGTGAATCAGCTTGCCTATCACTCTCCTCATTCTAGCCGCCAAGACAGCTGTTAGGATCTTGCTGTCCTGGTTCAGCATTGACAAGGGTCGATAGGAGCCGCAACCGTGTCCCGGTGTATTGTGCTTGGGGAGTGGCACTATGACCGCTTCCCTGAGTGATTCTGGTAGCTGTCCCAGCTCAAACGCCTCATTAAACATGTCCAGCATGGGTGGGAGTACCTCCTCCCCGTACGCCTTATAAAACTCGCTGGGGAACCCGTCCGCCCCCGGGGCCTTGCAAGTGGGCAGCTGTCGCACTATTTCTCTGAGCTCTTCCAGAGTGATCGGAGCATCCATCTCCTCTCGCTCTTCATCGCTGATTCTGGGCAGGCCTATATCCCCGAGTACTTCATCTATCTCCTCTCGGCTCCCCCCTTCCCGATCTTCATACAATGTTTGGTAGTATTCTGCGAATGCCCCATTTACCCCTTCTTGCGTATCGATCTCCGCACCCCCTTCGGTGATGACCGATCGGATCGGAGCCCTAGGGGTTTCGCTCTTATATAGCCAAGCGAGGAGCCTGCCTGTCTTGTCCCCACCCGCATGCAACCTCTCAATGTACTTCGTATAATTCAGGTTACAAAGTCTGTCCCAATGCCCAGAGCACCGCTGCTGCAGCTCAGTAACTACTTCCATATCGGTCCCACCCTTCTCCAATTCTTTTTCCAGCTCGATCTCGGCCTCTCGCAGGTCGGTCAGGATTCCGCCCATTAATCCCTTGGACTTCGCGATAGCAACTCCCCTCATCACCACCTTAAAAGCCTCCCACAAAGTACCAGCCGATTTGACACTCCCTGTGTTCGACTCAAAGTACGCGACTATCTCCTCCCTCATGTCCTCCTTGAATACCGGATCCCGTAGCGCTTCCGCCCGAAGGCGCCATGTTGGAATCCGTGCACGTGGGGGGCGCAGCCGCCAATGCATGATTAGGGGCGAGTGGTCCGAGAGGACCCTCGCCCTGTAGTCAATCTGTTCACACTCCGTAAGAATGTCTGGAGTGGCAAAAAAGTAGTCGAGCCTCGTGTGCAGTTGGTGCGGAGCCGAATAGTGCGAATACTGCCTCCCACCCGGGTGTCTCGCTCTCCACACGTCTACCAGGCCTAGATCCGCTAGCAGCGACTGCAACACCTTGGCCGCTGGGCTGGGCCTAACCATTTTGTCATCCGACCTGTCCTCCCTGGGGTTAAGCACACAATTAAAGTCTCCACCCCAGATTACTGTGCTCCCCATCCCTTCACCGAGTCTCGCGCACAGTGTCCTGAAGTAGGTCGCTGTGTCCTGGTTGGGCGCATAAGTGTTTATGATACAGACAACTCTACCTTCCACGATCCCCCGAACCATGGCCAGCCGCCCGTCCGACTCCACAACCTCCCCCAAGAGCTTGAACGGGACATGTGGTGCAACCCAAACCAGCACACCCCTGGCATACGCAGAGAATGTGGATCCATGGATCCAACCACTGTCCCCCTCCATTTTCTCCGCACCATTTCAAGTTTATCCCGTGTCAAATGCGTCTCCTGTAACAAGGCCACGTCTATCCTCTGCCTCTTCAAATACAACATGACCTTATTACGCTTCAGGTAGCTATTCAACCCTCTAACATTCCATGTCAATACCTTAAGGTCTCCCATGATTTATCCGTAGCTCCCACTTCCCCCTCTGGTCTGATCGCCTCCCCCCAGTCCCGACTACATCCCTTCTCAGTTTCTTCCCCAGGCTCACATAACAACTAACACCCCCCACCCCCCTAACCCAACCAACCGCCCAGCTCCATCCCTGGATCTCAGGCATCCCCGTGTTCGGTTCTCTACGGAAGCCCCCTTAGAGAACCCGACAGGGTGTCACACCCCACACAGTGACTAACCTAACCACACACTGGGGTACGAATAAAACGGCCCTCGGATGCCCCCTACACATTTATATCCGCGCTCGCGGACCATGTTCGAAACAGTTAAAAAGTGCATCCCCATCACAAAGTGGCAAAGACTATATTCCAGTCCAAATGTTCAAAGTCCGCCGGGCCCACTGTTTCACTTAACTCTCCCTGCTCCGTCCGCCATCTGCTCATCAGGCTCCTGAGGGCAGTTCTGCGCATCGAGCCATTCCATGGCCTCCTCAGGGGTGTCGAAAAACAGCGTCTTAGCCTTGAAGAAGACCTTAAGTTTGGCTGGGTAGAGTAACATATACTTGAAACCGGCCGTCCGCAGGCGCCTTTTGACCGCCCCAAAGCTCATCCGACTGCGCTGCACTTGTAGAGTGTAGTCGGGGTAAGCAGTGATGGTTGCCTCCCCTCGCCGTATGGTGCCCCCTTTACGAAAATGTTCCAGAATCTTCTCCCGGTCTTTGTAGTTGAGGATCTTGGCGATCACGGGCCTGGGCGGATTACCCGGCGGTGGCCTTCTGATCAGGGCCCTATGTGCCCTCTCCACTGCAAATCCCTGCGTTAGGGCACCTCCGGTGATCTCCTGCAGCAGCAAAGTCTCAATAAAATCTGTGGGATTCTGGCCCTCAGCTCCCTCCGGTAGGCCCACAATCCGGATGTTGTTTCTGCGGGCCCGACCTTCTGCCTCTTCAGCCCTGCTTTCCAGGTTGCCTACCCTCTGCACCAGGGCATGGATCTCTCGTTTGTGCGCGGTGCATTCCGCCACAGTCGGGCCCATCTCCTTCTCCAGGGTCTCTGTGCGCTCGGCCAGGGTTCGCACATCTTGCCTCAGGAGGTTCACGTCCCCCTGTACCGCCCCGACCTGAAGTTCCATCGCAGTTTTCAGTTCGGCCACCGCAAGTTGGAGTTTGGTCTCCCATGTCGCCTTCAGATCTGCGATCGCTGCCAGGACCTCCTGGTTCGTTCCTCCTGCGGCCATCTCCTTGGGCTGGGCCTTCTCTTTGCTCCTGGTCCCCTCGGTGCCAGGCGATGTCTTGGCAAATTCGTCGAGCGTGGGCTGTTTATTCTTCGCCCTCAGGAGCTTGCTCGTCATATCTTCGATCAGGAGCGTCCCTTCGATCTCGCTTAGGCCCCAGGCCTGGGGGCGCTATGTCCCCCCGTCGCCACACAGTTTCGGCTACCTCCAGTCAAGCTTGCTCTCGCTGGATCGCGCTGAACGTGAACTGAGGGAATCGCCTCCAGAATCCGGTCCCCGATCCTTTGTCCCAACATCAAGCGACGGCAGCCATTTTGTCTGCCGGCGAAGCTCCGGCCCAAAAACTTCACGCGGCTCCTGAGTACACAAGCGCTGCACAATCCCGTATGAGAATGCATCCACATGTGCAGCCGAGCTTCGCATTCACCGTCTATGCCACATCGTAGCGGCCGTTGCGCGGATTCAGCCGGATAATGTTCGGATCAGCGGGAGCTCCCGTTCAGGCACGTCCTTTCACATGGCGTCCAAGCCACGCCCCCCAGTTTTCTGCTCTCTTCTTCCAGTTCTTGAAAAACAGAAAAAGGAATCCACATATGTCAACCGATATGGTTGTAAAAATAATGATCCTACAATTCGAATAGACTTGTTCTCGTGCTCAAAAGAGTCATCAAAGAGGGAAAAGAAAGGAATACCGATGTGTCTCCAAAATGTCAATATGTATTGTAGAGACTAAGTATTTTAAAATCATTAATATGAAAAATGAATGATTAGTGAAAGGGAATATTAACAAGTGAACAAGTTGTTCCAAAGAAAACATTTTGACAATAGAAAAGAAGGATACAATTGGTAAATCAAACAGTCAAAGGGTTATGCATTAACATCCAAAAGGTTGTATTCACCAACAAATAAACACATTGAATAATTAAATCATCATGTGTATGCCCAGTAGTAGACCTAACTGGTACTGTGCTGGAGTGTCAGGGACCTAATTTTGGAAGTCCTGACTCATTGGTTATACACATGTGATGATCTTATTAATGTTCATGATCAAAGCCTGATCATGTCTTGTTTTGTCAGATTGCCAATCTGCCAACGTGTTTGCCAGTATGACTAAATACTGATATGTATAGTGCCTCATAAATTTGTGAACAACAATTCATTCATGGAAAAAAAGGGTAATTGTGATGAGCACTATATCACTTTTCGGCTTGCCAGAATTGGCGGCATCAGTGAACAGCATTCCTCGGGGCGAAAGAACCACAGGGTCCTAGAGCAGAAGAGGGGAGGCAGAGAAAAGATTACATGTATGTATCAATGATACATATGAGATTCAACAGTACTTTCATAACCCAAAAGAACAGTCAACTGCTAAAAAGAAACATTTAAAAACGGTAGGTCCACTCAATACTCACTCTGTGATTCAGACAGGGGTGTGTGAGGCATGTGACCTTGAATCCCCAGTCTCAGAGTTCATATGGATGGGTTGGGCTGGCATAAACACATGCCAGTTTGGGCACCGAAGGTAGCAAAGACCCTGGTGCAGGCGGAAGGGTAGTGTTAATGTTGAACCATATGGGTTTATGTGGCTGAGAGGTCTCTGAATACATTGTATAAAGTAAAGGATAAGTCGGTGTGTTACCTGTAGTGCCTTATGAGAGGTTCCAAGGGTATCTTGCAGGGTCCCTTAGGATGTTCATGTGCAAATTGCAGGCAGATGGTAGATGTGACCACCTTGAATGTGAAGGTGGGATGTATTAACCTCATGTAGTACATGATTAAAGTGAAAACCTGAGTATGAACAGCCTCAGTAATACAGGTGTCTTGGAGGTTAGTGCAAAGTTGAATAAAGCACAGCAGAAAGTGTAATGCAAAAAGCATCTGGTGTCTAAATGTAATGGTACTTTTTCTAGTATCTAAAAAGCATACCTGAAGGTAGTGCAGTCTCTATGTAGGGGGTGGCTCTTATCTGTAGTAAATAGAATCCCAAGGTATAGGGCGATTTGAAAGGAATCATCATGGACGGGTGCTGTGTAAGGATGCCATGATGGAAGAGGCGCCCAAATGCTTCATCCAGTTCAACCTGATGATAAGCAGACGCCATGTCTAGTTTTGTAAATACACTTCACTTCTCAATCATAGTCAACATCTCATTCATGTTTGGAAGTGGATGTCTATCCACAATGATGCATTAGTTCAACTCATGCAAATTGACAGAGTCTTAGCTCCCTCGTTGGGTCCTTCACAACCACAAGAGGAGATATCCATTGTACCCCACCTGCTCTCTCTATGATGCTCTGTTTCTGCAATTTCATTAGTTCACTCTTTACACCATTCCTCATTATACAAGGAACCGACCGTAATTTTTCAGCAAAGGGAATACAACCTCTTTTGAGAATTATCTGATGCCTCATACCTCTCTTTTCCCAACACAATGCTCAAACACCTTATGACACTTTTCCCATACAGGCAGAGACCCATCATTGACCTGCAAAACCTGTTCCACTAAATTGGGATCAAGTCTGATTCATAATTTCTTTTGCTCACACCATCCCAATAGAGTTGTGCCTTTATGTGTTACATATATTTTGTGCGCTTCTTCCCTTGAAATTAATGTGGGCATTAAAGTATCCCAATAATTCTATTTATTCCATGTTTTATCCACCAGGATTTATTTCCGGTTTATACAATTCCTTGATTTCTCCTCCCAACACTCACTGAAATACATCTTTAGGCATCAAGGAAATCTTCGCCCCGAGTCAGCCATCATAGAAACCTCTCTCCCATTCACATAGGCATACGGCTGTTCACATTCGTCATCATCAGCACTTTGTATGACATTCATTGTGATGTTTTCTATCGTAGATTCCTGCTCCTTCTTCAGCAACATTCAACAGTTTCTTTTGAGTAAATTTAACATCTTTGCAGCAGTTTGCAAAGTGTCCTCTTCTGTTACACTTTGCACACACAGTCTTGTGACCAGGATAGTTGGGAAAGGCAGCAAAATTTGCTGAATCCCACAACAAAAGCATACTCGGTCATCGCTTTCCTGCTGTTTGCCTTTACCCCCTCTATTGTCAAGATTGCTTTTATTGATCTATTTTTCCTTAGGATTTTTTTTGTCTGTTCTCTGACACCTTTAGAATCTCAACTTTAACATCTTTGTTCTCTCCTTCTGATAGTTTGGCAACACATGCTAGTGAGTGTTCAACTCTCCTCGCAATTTCCAGAACCTCATCTAGGGCTGGTTCATCTTTCAGCCAGAGTTCCTCTCTTATCTTGTTGCAGTTACAATGGATCATAAATTGATCCCTAATATGTTCATCAAATTTATCACCAAATTTGCAAGATAATTCCAAATGTAGTAAGCTTGTAATACATTACTCCACGATTTCTGCATGTTCATGAAGGTGTACAGCAACATTGTAGCATTCTAGAATAGTGCTAGTTGTAGTGTTGAAATGTTTGTCCAATTTCAGTAGTGTTACATCAAACTCATCGGGAGCATCCCCATCTCCTGTTTCACGTAGGGCTGGCAAGGTGTCGTAAATTCATTGACCTTCGCACCCCAGATAATGCATCAGAAGAGAGAAGTTTCTCTCCGTAGATACAGAGTTTCCAGACACAGCCTTTATATAGTATAGGAAACCCTTCTTCCATTGGATCCATTTTATTTTCACAGGACCAGGAAATGTCATGAAGGTGGCTGGACATTGCACACCTGACATCTCCATCTTGTATTGCTAAAATACTGCACATACACAAATGAGGCAGTTACTCCAACAGCTGTATATGGCCGTGTAGTTATGATTAAGTTGCTAAACCCATAGGAAGAGCACTTTTTGGGTGGCTTATAACTTCGCTTCCCCTGGACGAATCCACACCAAACTTTGCAAAGAAAGTATATGGCCCACACTGAATTATTTTGCAAAGTTTGGTGAGGTTTGGTCCAGGGGGGGGGATCCCAAAATTTCTTTTTTCCCATAGACTGAATGGGGAAAAACTTTGCTCATGCCTACAGCCCAAACTGCTGGACGGATTTTCACGAAATTTGCGGCAGGAGCAGCGGCTTGGTCCCAAAAGCGGGCTTTTGTAAATTTGGTGAGAATCCATCCAGTAGTTCTTTTTTAAACGACCAAAAAGTCGGTCACAAAAAAATAGTGATATCTATGTCCGGTCCGCGGACACACTCCCCTGTTCGCTCCGCGGACAGGACAACGATTGGTTAATCGGCTTGCATCATGTCTGCGGACATGCGACATGTTCGCTGATTGGATGGTGAAGAGCGTGAAGTGTGTCAGATTTTTGGAAACACCCGCCATCTTGGATTCGCGGACAGCGGCCGGTGTCAGCGGACAGCGCGGTAAAAACATATAAAAATACACAACATTGCACTTGTCAAACTTACCAAATAATCTCTGGGGAGATGAGGCGTGATGAGGATGGGATGGGATATGGCTGCAAGAAGCAAAAAAACTGGCATTTTTTGCTGCGAAAGTCCTGAAATGTGGAAATATGGAGGGGATGTGGACAAGGGAAAATGTTTGCGCGTGTGTTATTTCTAAGGTAGGGGCAGTGTTTCTCATGCTCCTTAATTATAGTAGTGGTGGTGGCTCTTGGGGAGGAGGGATGACATTAGCTGATGCCATTTTAAGATAAATAGCAGTTTTGCTACAAGTATGTACCGTGTACTAGATTGTTAATGGATAATGAGTAGGAATAGGTGTTGGAGTTGTGCAAGAGAAATTTTGAAGTTGAAAGTTCCTAGATCAGTAGAAAATGCAGCGTATGGTCATGTGGCACTGTCGGAAGGTCCGCTATGAAGTCAGATGTTCGTAGACGTCTACCAATGCAAAACTAGTTGAAATATTTGCAAAATGTGTATGTAAGTGTTAAAAATGATTCCAGGAGGTGGGAAATGGCAGAGTTGTAAGGTGACACTTTGTAAATTGGACACAAACTTTGCTATATTGGGTAAATATGATATTAGTAAGTTGTAGGAAAATATTATGAACTGGTTAAAACCAATGAAATTCACTGAAAAAATGTTGGCGTTATGGTTAAGTTGGACTTATACAAACCTATGATATTCAATGAAAAAAACTTTGTTAAAGGGACGTTATGGTTAAGTTGCACTAATAAAAACCTATGAAATTCACTGAAAAAACTTGGTTAAAGGGACGTTATGGTTATGTTGCACTAATAAAAACCTAATAAAAACCAAAGAAAAAACTTTGTTAAAGGGACGTTATTTTTTATTTTTTTTTATTTATTTTTTTTTTTTTGTTTTTGATGCAAACGCATCTTTACAAAATTAATTTACAACAATTACAACCAATTACATTTCACATTAATACATGTTATTTAAAAACTAACATTTACATAAAGCAAACATTTATATTCCCTTACTGTTCCTTGGCCACAAACATGTTCTTTACTTAAACAAAGGCCACAAAACCCATCACATCATATGAACACATCAAACATAAAAACATAAAGCGCAAAAACACAGGGACTCAACAACGGCCTAAAATTGTCCCAACCATACATTTGCCATCAACACAGAAAAGAAAGTGCGGACTCAATTATTTTCACTAATCGCACCGTTGCCAAAATTATGGAATTACTAGAGCCCCACATACAACGGGTCCAGATTAATTCTCTTCCCATGTGGGTATTAGTAGTACTGAATAATGAAATGTTTTTTACTCTCGCCATTTCAAAAACTGTACAGAACAAAAAAAGGTGTTTCAAAGTCTCTGTGCATTCAAATTTTTTACAAAATCTACAACTAATATCAACCTCTTCTCTATCTCTGGTGCCCCAATGTTTCGTTCTTGCTTTCGTGTGCAGTAAGTCCAGTCGAAAGCGCATGTAATCTGAACGAGTTTCAGCATTCGGAATAAGAATGAGATATTGCTGCCGAGGTACCTGAGCGTGCCTAAAACGTGCATATTCAGAAAAAGAAGAGTAGCTCGATATTTGAGTACAAGTCTCTGCCCAGTCATTCATAAAAACACGCTTATGTGCAATATGGAATCTGCTTTAAAGATCTTCAGCAGAGATATTAATACTTTCAAGGACAGACAATATACGCTGCTTAAAATCAGCAATAGATCTCGGCTGCGATGCTCTTAGCATAAGGCAAAAGTCCTCATACAGCGAATTTTCCTCTGGAAAACTCATTTTTAAATAAGTTTTAAGAAGACGCCAATTATAACGTGCTGCCAGTGAGTTTAATCCTAGCTCATGACGAAGTATTGCATTCGGAAGAGAAGAAGGAAGATATAATGTTGTTTTCCATAGCTTGGCTTGCAGTTTATTCAAAAAGCTTGCTAGATCGTTTAAATTCATATCCAAACCATAAAGAATGATAGATTCAACTTTTTTTGAATAAAATTCAAATAGTGGACTTAGAGAAAATGTACAAAGTTTACGACAAATAATTCTCATTTGATTCTGTAAAGGTATCACTTTTTCTGCAATCGCACGTTGCCAAAAAAGTGCAGATGAATTGTTTGCCAGATTATATCCCAAATAGGTTATCTGGACTGCAATTTGAATGATAGAGGACTCTAAGTGCCACCGAAACTTCCGAATCTTTTTTTTCGAAGACAGTATCAGGATATTTGATTTTGAGGGATTTATAGTAAGGTTATTTTTTCTACAATACAACAAAAATGTCTCTAATTTATTTTGCAGCCCAGATTGCGTACTATCAAATAGTAATATATCATCGGCATAAGCCAACCACGAGAGATGAATCTTCCCCAACTTCACAGAGTAAGATTTAGAAGAGTCCCAAATACCTTCAATATCATGGAGGTATAAATTAAAAAGCACTGCTGCGAGATTGCATCCCTGTTTAACGCCAATTGCCGTTGGAATAGAATCTGTTAGAATACCTTTACTTGAAATACGTACTCTAATGGAAGTGTTTTGGTGCAGAAGAGCAATAAGCGCCACCAAACTTGGTGGAAAATTAAGATTTATCATTTTTTTCCACAACCTATTACGAATTACAGAATCAAATGCTGAAGATAGGTCGAGTGATGCAATAAAAATCGGACCATGTGCAGAATTATGAGCTTCCGCAAGTAGGTGAGCAAGGACGGAAGCATTCAGCTGAGTCCCCATATTTTTTCTAAAACCCGTCTGTACTTTATTTAGAGTTTTTTCTGTTTTGATGTGTTTCTCAACTTCATTGAGTAAAAGAAGGGCAAAAAGCTTGGCAGCGACATCAATAAGGGCAATTGGCCTAAAGGAATTGGGATCGGTGCAGGGTCCTTTTTTATGTAAAGGGACGTTATGGTTTCAAGTAAAATCGAAAAACCCCAGAAATTCGGCAGTTATGGTAAGCTAAACAACCATAACTCGCGCCACCACGTGCACTGCTAAGACTAACACCCAGGACATCAAAGATGACATCACAAATGTCATTGATGACATCACTGATGACATCACATATCTGGGCCACTTGTTTTTGTTTATTGACAGAATAATACAATTGAAAAAGGTGCTACATATCTAGACTTTAACCTTGTCATATGTTCTTTAAGTACTTTCCTTAGGGTTTGGTCTCAGCTCATGGTGCACATACATGGGAAATGAGTAGGCCTCAAACACACAATTCATTTGTATACATGAATATAAACTTTAATGTCATTAACATTTTCTGATGATTCAGTTTCTTTCTTCTTTACTTTAGTTTGCCTGTATCTGACTCTGACTGTATGCATTGTAGTACTTCATATGTATTGTTTGTACCAGCACAAGTCCTGTAAGTCTTGAATTGTTAGCTAGTTATTACATATTTAACATTACCCAAAACACTGATCCGGTAGCATTCATTATTGTACTATCCAAAATTACAAGATTATAAATAGTGTACTTCTATGGTGCATGCTGCAGTCATTGCCTATGTTTATATATGATTAGGTTTCTGTATTAACAACAACACTCCAATACAATGATATTAGATGAGTACATTCTTTAATAGATTAAGTAGTCCGTGATAGGTATCCTGATCACCTCTGACATCTTGTTACCAACAATATAAACACATCGCCTTGTAGGGACTTTTCATCAAAATGTATTTCACATGTGATGTCATCAATGACATTTGTGATGTCATCTTTCATGTCCTGGGTGTTAGTCTTAGCAGTGCACGGTGGTGGTGCGAGTTATGGTTCTTTAGTTACCATAATTGGTGAATTTCTGGGGTTTTTCGATTTTACTTGAAACCATAACGTCCCTTTAACAAAGTTTTTTCTTTGAATTTCATAGGTTTTTATTAGTGCAACTTAACCATAATGTCCCTTTAACAAAGTTTTTTAATTGAATATATATATATACATATATACACCTTTTGCGTCACAGTTGTACCAAATGGGAAAAAAACATTCAGAGCCCTGCCGGCTTTTGAATGTCTCTTGTGTTCATGTTGACCATACCCTTTTTGCAATCTGTAGTAAGCCTTTCACAGCTCATAGCACCTCACGAAAGCGCGTTGTCGCAACAACTCCCACAACAAATATGGCCAGAGCACTTGGAGTAACGTTTTAAGGTGCTTTTCTTCTGAAGTAGAGGAGGCTCACGCACATGCTCGATTGGGTGTCCTGAATCTCATTCTGGGATGCTCACACAATACGGGCTCACCTCCACAACATGAGGTGATATAGGACACCGGGGCAGATGCAAACCTTGCTTGTGGGAAAGCAAAACAAGGGATTGCAAGCAATCACCCCTCCCACCTCTGGCTCCGGAGAGCTCAGTGGTTCCTATCTTCTCCTCTCACCCGCTAACGGCCATGGCCTGGAAAGAGTATGGGTGGTCCCTGCCCTCCACCAATTCATCTGCACAGCAAATACAGAGGCTCTTGCACTCTTGGGAGGTAGTACTTGCTGGTTGGATTCCGTTTCTTACGCTGGGGGTTGTATCCGCTCTTGTTCAACATTCTATCCTCGTCGCCATTGTTATAAAGCATGGTTAGCACACAGATGGTGATTTATTAGAGAGTTTATTAAGTTGTCTGGTAACCCCCAGCACAGCCTCCTCAGAGCGGTAAAGCTCTGCAACTGAATACAATGGAACCCTGATGCAGCATCATTGGTAAACATTCCCTCCCCTGCATTCTAAGTTCCATCTCCCACTGCAAGCCACTCCACAACACTACCTAATAAATCAGATGTAGAGAATATAATGAATTGAAAACATTCCAAAGCCATGGGTCCAGATGGCTTATCAAATTTGGTTTTAAAGGGAGATCCTTCTCTTTGGGCTGAGCTCCTAATACTGCTGTTTAAGAAAATGATTAGGGAGTGCAGATTACCCAATAAATGGCATAAGAGTCCCTTAGTTCCAATTCATTAAAACGTTGAGCTGACAATTATCGGCCTATTGCTCTTTTATGTGCCACAAGTACAAAGTCTGCCTCTCTTGTTTTAGTGGACTGGATATTCAAAAGCAACAGATTGTACTCCCAAAAGGCTTTATTTTAAGGTTACTCTTAGCACAAGCAACATATTAATTAAATGGTACTCTAATAGAGCGATTCAAGTAAGGATAAACCTGAGGGGAAGTCACTCTATAGAAATTGATACTAGATTAGGGTCACTACAGGGATGTGTTTTGGCACCCTATCTTTTGCACCTGTATATCTCAGATTTGATGGATGAAAAAGGGAAAAGTAGTATGTGATTGGGTACTTCCTTTTACAGTTGCGGGAAGAATGCAGAACAAGTACGAAAATAAAGGTGGACTGGTTACCCTTCCCTGCGTCCGCTTGATTGTTTTTTCTCACCAATTATACTTTGTGATTTTGTAATTTCTTACTGTATAACAACAAGCACATTCCTTACAAAACCAATGTATTCCATACTTAAAACAGACAATTAAAATCAAATTATTTTGGTTGTAAAGTGTTGACTGTTCAACTTCTTATCATCAGACAAAAGGAACTGTGATACCGGTCTGGGCCCCACATCGACCAGAGTATATGAGAAGCGCAGGGGGAAGGGAGTCATTCCCCCTGGTGTTGTGAACTGTGAAACTAAAGCCAGGAAAGGCCAGGGGAAGGGAAGAAATAATGAACTTTTGATGCAAAGCCAGCAATCCTTTGTTTTGAAGTATTGAAGCCAGGGGAATGGCATCATTCCCCCTGGTGAGAGACTTGCAAACAGAACTCTGGTGGAAAACCAAGGAACAAGATACCTGGAGAAGGGAGGCATTCTCCGGGAACCCAATAGCGAAGAAGCAACTATGGGCAATAAGCAATGTTGATGTTTGAACTAGAACTTTACCTTTTGAGTTTGAATTGAGAACTTTACTGCTTTTTGGAATTACAACCTGGAACTTGGTTTGTGCCTTAGAAAGGGATTGAGATCTGGAGAAGGGAGTCATTCCCTCAGGTGAAGATCCCACCTAACAACTTGAACGGTGATCTGCTGTCCAGAATAAGGGAACCATTCTTCTGGACCAAGAAGATCCACTACCTCTTTAGTTTAGTTGTAAGTGTGAGTGACAGAAGTAGGCTTTTTGACACAGGGCTATTAATTTATATGGTCATCCTGACCAAAACCTTATTATTTTAGTTGAGGTAGAGGAACCCCTCATAGAGTTAAGAAAAGTTAAGTCTTCTCTTTATTTTCATTACTACTAAAGGTTTATATCAACAACAATGTCACCTGTGTGCCAGTCTCCTCCTTCTGCACCCTTACACTTGTGTAAGCCACCCTCCAATTGGGCTGAGCCATTCTGCATAAAAGAAATGACATGTGGTTGCAGCATTTCTAACCATGTCACCCTGCAAGCGGGCTGAGCTATTCAGCTCACTCTTTGAACAGGAGGGCATGCATCACCATGCAAACACCACACTCTTCTGAGGGTCACCTTAATCACACTTATGGTCCTTTTCTACTTCGCTGTCCTTCCCTTTTGGCTGTACTGATCCCCACAACCTGTCCATGAATATTGGATACCAATCCTCACCCTGATCAGGCTTTTGTTGAAGCCTCCCTCAATTGCATAGTGTTATACAGATGAAGCTCGGATGACCACATGATACACGTGTATTGGGTTGATCAAAACCACAGGAAGGCAGGACTTCAGGCAAAATGCAGCTGGCCTTTCCCCCCATCAAGTACTTAGGGTTTCAAGTTGGAAAGGGGACAATTCAACCACAAGAGGAGAAAGTTCAAAGCTTCCAAAACATTCCAACTCCTGACAGTAGTCTAACTCTGTCGAGAGGATATGGGAGATCCCTCTGACAATGGGGGTGGGAGACCTATCAGACTGGAAGCCAGAAGCGCTGCTACCCCAAAGAGGGAGGTTGGCACTTGGGAACGCCCCAATCCCTGTCCCTTACTATAGTGGCAGTATGCTTGTGCAGACTGCCATTGTCAATCACCACACATCTGACTCGCCTGATGCTGGCCTGTTTCTTTCTGACTTTGCAAGGAAACTATATGTTCCAGCCTGCCCAGCAGTAGAATGCCAAGTGACCAGCATAATCGAAACTTTGCAGAGGGGCCTGGTATTTACACACCCAAACTGGCAATGTCCTTAAGTGAATCCACTAAGCAGCACAGCACAACAGAAAACAACAAAGGCCGAGGATATCTACAAAGCTCTGAACTGCCTAAAGACATTGCGCTCACCTGTTAAGGAGCCACGTAACAACTCTCCTGCCAAGCCAGCAGGGTAACGAACCTGCAAAACCCACACACGAATTGGGACTTGAACTGCATTACTAACCACAGTGGGCGGCTGTTGCAAAATCCAGGTGGACCCGTACACGAGAAAGGGCGAGTGCTTAGACCCCTGTTATGTTGTTTTCCGATTTCACCACCTCCCGGAAGGGAAGAACATGGGAAGATTGTCCCAGGAACCAGCAGAGGGGATAGCCAATGAGGTAAAGAGGTGGAGGATCAAAGGAGGCCTAAGAAGCAGGAAGTTGTAGGTTTGTTTGGTGAGGTTAGAGGAGATGTTGGTAGACCAAAAGACAAGGTGGAGCAAAGATGGTGCAGAGGAGCATGGATGAGGATTATTCAGGTGGTGAGCAAGGTGAGGTATTGGTTGGTGAGAGAAAGTGGTACTTATTATTGTATAACCATGTAGAGTGGTGGAGCAGTAGCAGTGTGGATACAGTATGAGCAATGTAGAGAGTGGTGAAAAATAGTATATCGGAGATGTGGGACCAATGGTAGTGATGAGCATGGAGAGTAGTAATATGTGGAGGGGAGAATAGTAGTAGGTAGGTAATGCATTTGTGGAGTGCACTGCTCACCTCGAAGGAGGTATTGAGGTGCTGCTTCATGAGAAAACCTCTCCCCTCCACCCCCACGGATGATATAACATTTAACTCAGAAACAACCAGGTCTTTAGGCGACTTCTGAATTCTAAGTGGTTTGAAACTGACCTCATCTGAAGTGAAAGGCCATTCCATAGTTTAGGTGCCAAACAGCTAAAGGATTGGCTTCGCCAGAGGTGGTATTTGAACGTTGGCTATTTCAGTAGATTGACAGAAGGGGATCGTAATTGTGCTGCACCAAGCGATTACAAATACAGGCCGGAACTCTATGGTAAAAGATTTATGTACCGTACAAAGCGTCTTGAAGTCTATCCTTTTTGCCACAGGAAACCAATACAAGTATTTAAGGACAGAGAGATGTGATGAGGTATGTGGAACATGGGAGAGCTGGAGGTTCCAATAAAGTCAGTTGGCGACTTGGAGTAAAGACAAGGACCAGAGTGGATGCAGGTTACCTTCTCTCCCACATCCAATACTGTAACTAAGATGAATAAAGCATCCTTGATTCTTTTGCACTTACCTGGGTCTGTCTGGTTTCCGCTGCTTGTCTTCTTACCTGGCCCAGGTGCATCAAGATGGGAGCCCGCTTGCTCAAATGAAAGAGAAGTCTGGCTACGATATTCTGAATGAATTGCAATTAAAAAAGGTTTTTCTTCAGCAGGTCAAGATACATAGTATTGCAGTAAAACAACCAAATCGAGATGAAAGCATTCATGAGTTTGATGGAAAGGTGAAGCAATCGCGGAATCTTTTTAAAGACTTAAGCTGCAAAAAGCAGCTACTTGTAAGTGTATTGATTTGTGTTGAAAGAGTAAGATCAGATTACAAACAGATGTTACAAGTGAAGGACAGGGACCTAGAGAGGTTGGTCAGAAGCTACTGCTCTCAATTTATCTTTGGTCCTGAAAATCACGTGCCAGAAATGCACATATTTGGCTGTTTTTACAGACAATGACCTCCGTTCTTTGTGCATGGAGTTGCAGGCGATTTAAGGGCATCCATAGCACCACTTGTTCTCTGCATGGTTTAATGCCCTTGATTGGATATTGTTTGCTACCTTCCAATTGTGGGATGAGTGGGGTATAAAACTGTATCCCAGCAGCATTGATGAAATCCGCCAGAGGTTTCAAATACAAATTGAAAAGTAGGGAGTTCAGGGATGATCCCTGGGGTACCCCACAAGTGATACATCTTAAGGAGGATTAAAAAGGTGGAGTGATATTTGTTGGGTCGAGTCAGATATGATTTGACTCAGTTCCAGGCTATCCCTTTTATAATCATTTTATACAGACGGTCCAGGAGGATGTCATAGTCCACGATTTCAAAGGCCATGGGCAAATATAACAAAATCACCACCCCTGTTCCATATAAATAGGTCCGACCGTTTAAATTGTCTAAGGCTTCCGTAAATACTGATTCTGTATTGTAGCAGGGACGATAACCACTCATTATCTTCAGCAAAAGTCTGAATTTGAGAGATAACATCTGCCTCCAACAACTTAGCAACATAAGGAAACTGATATATGTGTCTATAGTTTACTGGATTAGAAGTATCTAAAGATGACTTTTTAATTAACTGAGTTACCACATCCCTTTATAGTGAGTTAGGTATGTAAGGGAGGCATGGTATCACAAGTGAAGACACGAGATGCAAGGTTCATGGGTGTTTATTGAACAATAAGGGTTGGAAAAATTCCTATCTGGCCCTAAATCTAAAGATGGGAGCACGCTCTAAAATCAAATAATAAATAACACAGTCCTAGTCATGTCTGTCAAAATAAAGTGGTCTATACTAAATAAACCTATGGCCTGCCCATATGGTATTACAATAAATGGGTGCATGGAAAAAGGTGTATGTAAAGGATAGTCAGTGTTATAACTGTAGAGGAGCAGTTACAGACCTCTGCAGGAAATCCCACCCCCTTCCTCCTATATGCTGGAAGCCCAAGATTGTGCCATGCTTAACACCAGCAGTTGTGACCATACCACGGGGAATATTCGAAAGAAGGTACCCACTGAGTAAACCCTATCAAATGTATCCCCGAAGAGACGACAATCTGAGGGAGGAGCTCACTGAAGGAATATGAAAGGAGCAAAAAGAGAAGCTGACGACGTCACGAAAGACGAGCTTGACACTGTGAGGATACTGGCTGAAGAGAATGCATGGATCTTACAGGAACTGATGACGAAGTTAAGAATCGAGTAAACTTTCTTATGCAAAAAGAAGATTGCACGTGTGTAAAGCACTGTAGAAAATGCAAGCCATTTAATAACTACAGATGCTGTTACGCAAGTAAATTGAGTAATTTTAGAAGCTGGCTACATATAGTGAATAGACTTCAGGCGAAGCCGCCATTGTATAGAAACTGGACATCGGTGTCATGAATTTAGTAAGCCAGGACCCAAGGAGAGAAAAGGCACGAACTGTGTTGCAGCAAGGATAAGCTGAGATCATGGAAACTAATGGTGAGGCTGTCTGGCCTAGTATCAAAACTGAAGCAGCCAAGGTCGGTAATCTATTCTTGAAGGCAGTGAGCATGCAAAGTTGAATCATCCCTTGTTTAGGTGCAAAGAACGAACACCAAGTGTGCCAAGTTTTATTCATTTAAGACATTTAAATGCTGCAAAACGGACCAAATATTGGTCTCCTGTCACATGAGCCAAGGCAGGAAATAGAGTTGAGTGTGAAGTCCTAGAACAACAATAGTGAAAGCCTGTACTCCCATATATTCCCAGATAGAGAGAAGAATACTTTGAAAGGCCAAGTTCAAAGACAATCTTCTTGGCAAAAGGCATGGGTGATGAGAGTTGTTGGGCTAATTGGGTAGGGAGGTAAAGTAAAGTCCACCTCCTGGCACCTTGGTCTGAGCTTACATGCTGTTAAGTGAACCGAATGTTCCAGACATGGCACGAGCATGCCAACCAATTATAGAAGGCTGTGTAATGAAAGGCCTTATAGTTTGAAGACCAATGATATTCTGTGCACTTACTAGTATTAAAGATTACATGTTTTAGAGGTAGGCATAAGTTGTCCACCTGACAGTAGATAGCCAATCACAATCCCAGCCTGTATAGAACATATACTTAGATTTTCCCCTTGAACGTATCACAATCCCTCATAGGTTTTTCTTATTTGCCATGTAGTATGACGTCATGCCTGACATATTTTTTTGCATATAATGATGTTTTTATGAGAAATGTACTGAGAGCTCGAGCGAACGTCCATTGATGTCCCTCGTAACTCCCTGTTTTAGATCATTGTTAATAAAACAGAACCATTGCCATACCCAAAACGCCCTATGCTCATAACGCAAAAGAACAAGAAAGTTGAGTCAGCTCTCCTCCCCACGTTGGACAGCACAGAGTAAGGTGGCCCCCATAGACAGGATGACACACTCTGGCTCAGGTTCTCAAAACAAAGGCAGTTCAGACCGTGGATCAAGGCCTGCCTGGCCTTCCACGTCAAAGTCACTTTTTCAGCAGTCCAAAAGTAGGTCTCCCTCAGCCAGGCTCAGACCTCTCAATCAAAGCACTTGCAGGGGTTCCCTTCCCCTAATTTATTACACTTCGGGTCTCCCTCAATCGGGATCAGACCTTTTACTGATGTTGAAAGGCTTTCAAATGTGCAAGGCTTTTACTATAGACCTCTGCAGGACCACTTCGACTTACTCAAAGTTCACCACCTGTCTCCCTCTGCTGGGCTCGGACCGCTCAATCGCTCACAGTTCATAACAGGTCTCCCTCAGTTGGGCTCGTAGCTCTCACTTTTCAACTCAACATGATTCACTTTCTATAGGCATCTCTTGCCTTGAAACCAAACACAGTTCATATCCTTTAGGCTTACATCAGAACTCACTCAACAGAGACTTTCGACTGGGCACTGTCGCTATGCCGGACCACTCTGTTATACTGTATCGCTATTATTAGTCACTTGCTCACTTCAACTCACTGGCTGTGTTGGTTTCTTTGTTCGTATCCTTGATTTGGAATCAAAGAACGATACCACAGCTGTGGCTGGTGTCTTTCTAATGCAATGCTCGAGGCACTGTTCTCTTTCGCTGCTCTGTCCTTTCATGGGTCTCCCTCAGCTGGGCTCGGACTGTGAAAACAAAATCAAAATATCGAGGCTGAGTACCGCAAAAGGAAATACAACAAACACGGGTTACAAAGGAACATACAAAGTACTTTATTTTATACTGAATTCAGTTACAAAGAACAGAGCAAAAATCAGATAGCTATCGGCCATCAATGCAACACAACGAACTCCAGCGTGGTTCAGTGTGTTCAGTGAGAGATGCTGTAAATTAGAATTCATGGTTCTTTTACACTATTTGCGATCACGATGTCCAACCCTACTTCGGGTTAATATTCCGCTAATACATTACCGATCTAGGGTTCATGCCGAGTCTCGCATATCCACATGTAACTGGTTTGCTTTTAATACATATATCAACAAGTCTATACAGCAACTGTGTATTCTGGGATTTTCCATGCAGGTCTTCTCAAACATTAATACAATGTAGCTAAACAAGTGTTCTACATTCAGTATTTGAATATATTGTTCTTAACATATGCTTGTGGATTAGTTTTATTGCTCGAGCAATCCTTTACACACAGGTCAACGAAGGACAAGGTCTCAGTTCACGACCTCAACAGGTGGCCTGCAGGCAAGTTACATATTAGCTACATACAGAGGTCAAGACGGCCATGTTGTATTTCGAAATGCCATCGTCCACCATTTTAACTCACAGGGTGACTTTACAAAGCAAACCTGAAATGGCGGATCGACCTAAAATGGCGGCTTACGTTGATTTTAAGGTCAGAACCTTGCAACATGGATTTCTTTGCAAGCGACTTATAAGCAGCTTGGCGTAGGCCAATATACATATATTCATTGCAATAGGAGGCATGATATAATTTCTCATTTGACAAACCTTCCCTTTGGCCTATGCCAAGTGCTAAAACTACTTTGGATCTCCTTGCAAATAACTCCATGCATCATCGTCCATGCACCCTAAATCGCTGTCAGAAATATCTATTGCCATTAGGTAATTCGCTAATATTTCTTTCAACACATATTCTTTGGAAGTTTCATCTGGGGCATACACTTCGTGTCCTATTGTATCTATCGCTTGTGCGCAACATCCCCCTAGCATCGTACATATACTAGGTAGACACTGAATACAGCAACAAAGAAATAACAGAATTCCCAAAATAATCAGTAAGACTGAAAGTACCTTCCAACCCCAAGATCGCAAGAAGTCCCAGAACCAAGCGCTAAGATCCCAGTTTCCCTCGGGAACATGCACTTCTGAACTAAGGACGTGCAGATTCTGTATTGCCTTGAAGATGGTTGGGGAGGAATCTGGCACAAAAACACAGCAAGCGGACTCCACTAATTTACACACTCCACCACGTTCAGCCAGAATGACATCTAATGCCATCCGGTTCTGAAGCGCTACTAATCTTATCGCCTTCTGTTCTAATGTCATATCATAGAGTATGTCCGTGGTCCGGTTGCTGGTTCTCTCCAGTACTTTCGCTAGTCTTCTGATATCTTTGGAATATGCTATCTGCCCCCAAAATGGCACAACTGATTTTGCTATATCTCCCAAGATTTGTGCTGGAGTGTCACCATTCTCGTCCCGCCGTGGACGAGCCTTTGAAACTTCTATTGTACTAGCTATAAACACCCCAGGTAACAGGATCCCTAAATAGCAGATTCCCTGCCAATCCCTGGGCAACCATGGGTAAGCTACATTACCGCAGACAAAGTAGACAGGTTCGCCTACATACAAAGGTCTGTTTTCCCCAGTCAAATTTGCAACGTTGGCACAACCTAGAAAATCTCCCATTGACTGAGTTCCATTCCTCTGTATGCAAAAAGAAACTGAATCGGGGCTATGGTTAACAGTATAAGAAGGAGGCATGGCATCCTTATTGCCTATCGGAGCCATCTTAAAGGAAATCAAAGATTGGAAAGGACGAGACAGTCTATCAGAAGGCCTAATAGAAGCAACATTAGGTTTACTCCTGTTCGCGAAAAGCGAGCATCCCAGGGGAGTCAAAACACGTTTCTCAAAACTATTCAAATTAGTGCCATCAAAGTCCCCTGAGATGCTATCATTCCAACGGCCAAAGAACAGTGCTCTAAGAGAAGCATAACAAGCAGTTGTCAAAAGTACAGGATGACTATACCAAACTAGCCCCTTATCCCTGTGTTGCGGTAAATGTGAGCAGACCCAACAGTTAGACTTATTAAAAATGGCATGCGTAGCATTCATGATAAGTAGCAGAGTATTATTGTGGTACCGTTGTCTATGCTGAGAGTCCCTAGGGGACAGAGTATGCAAATGTACTATGGAAGTAGGAAAAGTAGCTACATTTTCAGTAAGTAACAAGGATTCTAAAGGATGCATTTCCTCGAGGTACCACAATCCTAAGACAGTGAGTATTATAAAACCAAATATCATTATAAAAATACAGCAATACGTTTTCGGGGCCCAGGTGCATTGTCTGTTGTCCCGGTTGGTTACCCCATCATTTACATGTCCCATACGAGCGGTAGCGGTGGCAGGCATTGTAGTCTTCAATCGGAAACCCCAATGTTCGTTGCTGGCGACCTCCTGGCCGCGCGACTTCTTAGTCCTTCCACAACCCTAGGCAACAGAATCCCCTTTCTCAAATTTGGGCAAAAACAAGCCCTCGATGATCCTTTCCTTCTCCAAATGCACAGCTGAACCGTGCCGTAAGTCTATCAGATGCACAGCAAAACCGTGCCGTAAGTCTATTTTCTTGGATGCAGATTGTCCCTTGCTTTTCCCGGTACCGATTGATCCAGAAACAATGTGTCGTCACTTCCCGTTGGAAGCAACGTATCAGAGACAAGTGAAAATGCCGAATTTGAAACAACAGTTTCCGGATGCAAAACTTTTGGAGAGTGTGGAGACAAAATGGCTGTTTCCCCAAGCCTCACGGGCGCAGAAAGATTCTCCGACAGACTCTCGGCACTATTTACTGCTTTGGAATCTTTGGTTGCAGCGTTAGCGAGGGGTTCGGTTTCTTCTGTATCATGTGGCACTGTCATGACGCCTACCCCCGGAGGTCTATCAGGCAGGCCCAGCACCCCCGGAAGCAGGCATCATGCCCTCGGGTAAAAGCCCAGCAGCCCCTCATGTTGGACATCAGTCCTGGCGCCATAGGCGCCAGGCTCATAAAGGGAGGTGTTTTGTGCACTTACCTGATGCAGACCATGCTGCACGATTCAGGCCTCCCTGAGACCTGAAAGAGACTGTTTTTTCATAGGGACTATTTTTTCACTCGGGCTTGGCCAGGGAAGGATACATACCTAGTTGGGGAAGGATACATACCTGGGACTTCTTTGGAGGCTATTTAAGCCACACCCAGACAGCAGCTCATGCTTCGCGTTGTTCTGCTTCCTGCAGCTTAACGCTCACCGTGTCTGCTCCTGCTCCTGGACTCCAGCCACGCCCGCCTCGAACCTGGAAGACCTGCAAGGAAGGAAGAGAAGAGAAAGGTGAAAACCAAGGTCTATTTCAAACTTCTTACCTGCATCCGGAATCTTCTCGCCAGCATCCCTGAAGAAAGACTTCCATTTAAAAGCATCGCGTTGCTCGCTGCAGCGCCACGCTTCACTCACCTGTCCTCGAGACATCTCCCGGCTCCATCGCGGCTGTCAGCATCGGACGCCATATCTCTGCACCTAGGGGAGAGAGGAAGAAACAAAAGGTGAGCAGAAGGAACACAGAAGGAAAGCCTGATTAACAGCCATAATACTTACCGGCTTTTCTTCCACATTTCGGGTCGGCGCCGCCCCGTTGGCAGGTACCGTACCCCGGGCCCTATGGGGAAAGGACAAGAGACATTTCTGGGGAATGATAAGGACATTTAGAGGGATCGCCCTCATCACTACTCACCTCGGCAGTTTAACCCCTTGACGCATCGCCTTCATTCTGCACCTGAAATAAAGGACAGATCACAGGTTAGAAAGACAACATAAAGGGGGCCTCACTTGAACTTTGAACTTTCATACTTACGGCGCATCGCTCAGGAAAGTCAAGTGGATTTTGCCAGCGCCATTCTGAAAACCAGTGAAGTAACTGGACGAACGCGTGCCCCTGCACCAGAAGCAGGATGGAGAGTTCATCCTTCCAAACCATAAGGTGAGCTTAAACCGGGGTTTGGAGGAAGTTAGAGAGGAACGAAGGGAGAAGGGGGAAAGGGGGGAGCTAGCACACTATTCTGCAGACTGTTAATCCCCTTTCTCATCTGCAGAAGGATATTCCTACGGGCCAGGCAAGCACGATTTGGAGGTCCTGTCCAATCGGTGTTCCGGGTCCTGCGCATCACGCTAGAAGAGGCCACAGCAATCCAGACTAGACCAGCGCCCCCGTGGGAACCAGGTGAGCGTTACAGAACGCGAAGCCTTCCTACAAATTCCCACCCAGGCGCTATGGAAACTTCCGAAACTGACCAGTTGGCCCAATTACTGGGGGAATTACGGGCCGAAGTACACGCCGCTCATCAAGAGACTAGTGCCCTCAGGAGGGAAGTGATTGTAATAAAGGATAGAGCTGATGACCTGGCTAGACAGCTTTTGCAAGGTCAAGCTGGACAAACTCCTTTACCCGGTTCCGGGGGGAACCCCGCTCCTGTGGTTTCCAGTAACCCGGTGCAGATTAATCTACCTGGAAACATGCCGCTGGCCCCACCTGAACGCTTTGCTGGGGACACCAAACGATTCGCCGTATTCATGAATCAGTGTCGTTTGCACTTCCTATGCAGACCTGGGGCCTTCCCTAATGATCAGACCAAGGTAGCCTTTGTGTTGTCATATCTCAGCGGCTGTGCTGCCGATTGGTCAGACCCACTGGTAACTCAAGATGACCCGATTCTTCGTGATTTTCAAGGATTTCAAACAAGCATGGAAAGGTTATTTGCTCAACACTCCCAGGGACAGGCTCTGGATGACGAACTTCTATCTCTGCGACAGGGCAATCAAGACCTTCTATCCTACATTGCAACCTTCAATAGACTAATTGTGGAAACTGGTTGGCCAGAGGATAAAAGAATCCTGTATTCTATAGAGGTCTACGCGGAGAACTTAAAGATGTCCTGGCACAAGTTGTAAATCCGCCACAAGAATGCACTGAATATATAGACTTAGTGGTCCAATTGGATCACAGGCTGCAAAACAGAAAAGCAGATCGGTCCAAGTTTGAAACCCAGGTGTTGGCCAAGACCCACGCTAACCCCAAGGGGGCTGATGCCTCAGAGCCTATGCAAATCGGAGGTGTTAAAGGACCCCTAACTCAAAAAGAACGGGAAAGAAGACGACAGATGCAATTATGCCTTTATTGTGGGTCCTCTGGACACTTTCTAAGAGATTGCCCGGTTAAGCCGCCCAAGAAGGTGGTAGGAGCCGCTGATAAAATCCATGGAAACTCTGTATCGGGAAACGACCACGCCCGGCAAGCGTAGGGGTCCGCTTGCCGAGCTTGAAAACTAACTCTCAGACCTTGCATTTCATTGTGCCAATGGTCCTCGTAGATCCGGAACAGCCTAAACGGTTGCATGCTATAAAGGCATACATCGATAGCGGGGCTATAGGAAACTATGTGGATCGAGAATTGGTCTCTAGGATAAACCTCCCTCTGCGTCCTAAAACCAACAAAGATGTCATCACCACAGTAGATGGAACCGAAATTGCCTCTGGACCGGTAACACATTCCACAGCTGAGGTGACACTTTTAGGTCCGGATGGCCATCGGGAGGCAGTTGTGTTTGATGTAATCAAGGCTCCACAGTTTCAGCTTATTCTCGGAATCCCTTGGTTAGAGACACATAATCCTCGAATTGATTGGCGAGCGAAGAGAATAACCTTCCTGGATTGTGCACAAACCTGCTACCCAGAAAATCCAAAGATTAATCTAGCATCAGTAACCTTTGTCTCCATTCAACTACCTCCAGAGTACCAAGACTTTCAGGACGTCTTCCAAAAGGAACAGGCCAACACGTTACCTCCCCACAGATCGTACGATTGCCAAATCGATCTGGTGCCCGGTGCACAACCCCCTTGTAGCAGGATTTACCCCCTTACTCAACCAGAGAATCTGCATTTGAGACAATATTTAGATCAATACCTCGCCAATGGTTTCATTCGCCCGTCAAAGTCCCCGGCATCCTCAGCTTTGTTCTTCGTGCCTAAAAAAGAAGGCGACCTTAGAACTTGTATCGATTACCGCGCATTGAACCAGATAACTGTTAAAAATCGTTACCCTCTGCCTCTGATCCCTAACTCCTTGACCAGGTGAAGGACGCTTGCGTATATACCAAGTTAGATCTCCGGGGGGTTTATCATCTGGTACGAGTAAAAGAAGGCGACGAATGGAAAACGGTCTTCCGTACAAAATATGGACTATTCGAATACCAGGTGATGCCTTTCGGGTTGTGCAACGCGCCTGCAGCCTTCCAATTCTTCATGAACGATGTCCTTCAGGAACTCATCAATGTCTGTGTTGTCGTGTATATCGATGACATTCTTGTGTACTCCTCTTCGGAATCTGATCACAGAAAGCATGTCAGGGCCGTCCTAGAGAAACTGCGCCAGCACAAACTGTTTGCCAAGCTGGAAAAATGTGTTTTCCATACCACCGAGGTTGAGTTTCTCGGATTCATCCTGACACCTAAAGGGGTCCGAATGGATTCACGGAAAGTGGATGCCATCCTCAAATGGCCATCACCTAGTTCGGTGAAAGGTGTCCAAAGCATGCTTGGTTTTGCCAACTTTTATCACAGGTTTATCCCGGAGTTTTCACGTGTGGTGCAACCCATCACTGCACTCTTGCGAAAAAATAAACGTTTTGAATGGACCGAGGAAGCCAAACAGGCCTTTCAGGAGTTGAAAGCTAAGTTCACGTCCGCACCTATTTTGAAGCACCCGCGTCCCGATCTCCCATATATTGTCGAAACCGACGCGTCCAGCTTAGCCATGGGAGCTGTCCTGTCTCAGAGAGACCCTGAAACCAACCAACTGCACCCCGTAGCATTTTGGTCCAGAAAGTTCTCGCCGCCGGAGATAAATTATGGGATCACCGATAAGGAACTATTAGCCATTAAGTTCACCTTCAAGGCTTGGCGGCATTATCTCCTCGACGCCCGGCATACCATCACCGTGATCACTGATCACCGAAATTTACAATATTTAAAAACTGCCAAGGCTCAATCGTCTCGACAGCTCCGATGGGCTTTGTTCTTTGCTGAGTTTGATTTTGTAATCACCTACCGCCCCGGCTATAAGAATGGTAAGGCGGATGCTCTATCCCGAATTGGAATGGAAGAAATAGACACAAACTCAGAACCTGTGCCGATAATTCCCGAACAAAGAATTTTGGGGATAACCACTTTACAAACCCTTGAAGACATTCAAGCACGAGTGAAACAATTCCTGGACTCTTCAGCCTTGCAGAATTGGATCAAAAGGGGGTCTAACTTTTCAGTCAAGGATGGCTTACCTTACTTCCAAGGACGCTTACTTTTGCCAGAAAAGGAATTGCAAGAACTAGTTATTTCCCGTCATCATGATACCCTGATGGAAGGACATCCTGGCATTGCCAAAACAGAGGAAAAGGTTAAACGACAATTCTGGTGGCCTTCCTGGCGAAAGGATATTAAATCTTTCGTGGTGTCCTGTGGAGTTTGTGCCCAAAACAAAGGTCAAAAGACAAGACCCGCCGGTCTTCTTCAGCCCTTAAACATTCCACCAGCACCTTGGTACACCCTGTCACTAGATTTTATCACGGACCTGCCCTCTTGTAATGGTTACAATACTATTCTGGTCGTGGTGGATTTATTTTCCAAAATGGCCCACTTTATTCCGTTGAAAGGATTACCTTCAGCCTTTGTTCTTGCCAAAGAATTCCTCGAAAATATCATCCGTTTGCATGGATTCCCGTCCATACTAGTCTCCGATCGGGGAAGCCAGTTTATTTCTCATTTTTGGAAAAAGTGTTGTCAACTGGCACAAATCGACGTAAGACTCTCGACCAGCCACCACCCACAGACCGACGGTCAGACGGAGAGAACGAACCAGACCCTTGAACAATATCTACGATGTATGCTGCACCAATCGGAGGGTAATTGGAAGGACATTTTATGGGTGGCAGAATATGCATACAATAACTCGATACACTCTGGAACTGGTAAGAGCCCATTTTATACCCTATATGGACATCACCCTCGTACTTGAGACTTGGACTCACCTCTGAGCCTTGAAATGCCCGCAGTGGACCATTTGCATTCTACGATTACTCAAGCCTTCAAGGATGCAACTGCACATTTGCAACATGCGAAAGGGAAATACAAAAAGAATGCGGATCTGCATCGAAGAGAGGCGCCTCCATACCAAATAGGGGATCAAGTATGGTTGGCTACCAAACACCTATCACTCAAGGGGCCTCGAACTTTTAATCCAAGGTATTTAGGCCCTTACTCGATCAAAGCTATAATCAACCCAGTGGCAGTCAAGCTCGATCTACCAGCTAACATGCGGATTCACCCCGTTTTTCATGTGTCACTTTTGAAACCAGTGCACCCAGAAACCAGATTAACAAAGCCACCAGAACCGATTCAGATAGATGGGGAGCCTAATTTCGAGGTGAAGAACATTTTGGATTCTAAGATCTCAAAATCAAAACTTTTCTATCTAATTGATTGGAAAGGGTATGGGCCTCAGGAAAGGTCTTGGGAACCCAGTGATCACGTACATGCACCTCGGCTGGTAAAAAGGTTCCATCGGAATTTCCCAAACAAACCGAAACCTCCAGAAGGAACGACCTTGGGAGGGGCCTTGGGGGGGAGTGCTGTCATGATGCCTACCCCCGGAGCACCAGGCCAGGCCCAGCACCCCCGGAAGCAGGCATCATGCCCTCGGGTAAAAACCCAGCGGCCCCTTATAGGGGCTCTTTGGAATCAGTCCTGGCGCCTTTGGCACCAGGCTCATGTTGGACATCAGTCCTGGCGCCATAGTTGCCAGGCTCATAAAGGGAGGCGTTTTGTGCACTTACCTGATGCAGACCATGCTGCACGCTTCAGGCCTCCCTGAGACCTGAAAGGGACTATTTTTTCATAGGGACTATTTTTTCACTCGGGCGTGGCCAGGGAAGGATACATATCTAGTTGGGGAAGGATACATACCTGGGACTTCTTTGGAGGCTATTTAAGCCACGCCCAGACAGCAGCTCATGCTTCGCGTTGTTCTGCTTCCTGCAGCTTAATGCTCACCGTGTCTGCTCCTGCTCCTGGACTCCAGCCACGCCGCCTCGAACCTGGAAGACCTGCAAGGAAGGAAGAGAAGAGAAAGGTGAAAACCAAAGACTATTTCAAACTTCTTAGCTGCATCCGGAATCTCCTCGCCAGCATCCCTGAAGAAAGACTTCCATTTAAAAGCATTGCGTTGCTCGCTGCAGCGCCACGCTTCGCTCACCTGTCCTCGAGACATCTCCCGGCTCCATCGCGGCTGTCAGCATCGGACGCCATATTTCTCCACCTAGGGGAGAGAGGAACAAACAAAAGCTGAGCAGAAGGAACACAGAAGGAAAGCCTGATTAACAGCCATAATACTTACCGGCTTTTCTTCCACATTTCGGGTCGGCGCCGCCCCGTTGGCAGGTACCGTACCCCGGCCCCTATGGGGAAAGGACAAGAGACATTTCTGGGGAATGATAAGGACATTTAGAGGGATCGCCCTCATCACTACTCACCTCGGCAGTTTAACCCCTCGACGCATCGCCTTCATTCTGCACCTGAAATAAAGGACAGATCACAGGTTAGAAAGACAACATAAAGGGGGCCTCACTTGAACTTTGAACTTTCATACTTACGGCGCATCGCTCAGGAAAGTCAAGTGGATTTTGCCAGCGCCATTCTGAAAACCAGTAAAGTAACTGGACGAACGCGCGCCCCTGCACCAGAAGCAGGATGGAGAGTTCATCCTTCCAAACCATAAGGTGAGCTTAAACCGGGGTTTGGAGGAAGTCAGAGAGGAACGAAGGGGAAAGGGGGGAACTAGCACACTATTCTGCAGACTGTTAATCCCCTTTCTCATCTGCAGAAGGATATTCCTACGGGCCAGGCAAGCACGATTTGGAGGTCCTGTCCAATCGGTGTTCCGGGTCCTGCGCATCACGCTAGAAGAGGCCACAGCAATCCAGACTAGACCAGCGCCCCCGTGGGAACAGGTGAGCGTTACAGGCACAGAGTGAGGAAGTTTCTTGACGTGCGATGCGTGGATCCAATTCTTTCTTCCAGAAACCTGCACCGCTGTTTGGGTGACCAACAGGACTTGGAACGGGCCCCGCCAGCGAAGTGCAAGGCAGGAAGAGCGCTCAAACGCATTGATGAGCACCCAGCTTCCAGGCCGTATGCTGTGGCCCGGGCCCTCGTATCGCACAGGTAAAGCCTCTCGTACCTGGTGATAAATCAAATACAGGTTTTTAGTCAACTGGCTGCAATAATCTGAAAGTAATACATTGTCAACGTTTCTTAAAGAGCTACATTTAGGAAGGTTCCAGATATTGGCAGGTCTCCCCATTACCCCCTCAAATGGAGAGAGCCCAGTCTTAGTTTGAGGGGTTGTACGCATGGATAATAACACGATCGTTAAGGCGTCCGGCCATTTCAAGTTAGTGCCGGCACACGTCTTAGCGAGCTTGTTCTTGATGATACCGTTGTGTTTTTCTACTAGTCCGGCACTCTGAGCATGTCTGGCCGAATGGAACCGTTTGTCGATCTGTAATGCCGCACATATTTGCAGAATTACAGCAGCGACAAAATGTGGACCATTGTCCGACCAGATAACGCTTGGTAGCCCGAACCGAGGAAAATATTCCTTTAACATGGTTTTCCCAGTAGTCATGGCTGTAGCATCTTTGACGGGGAAAGCCTCAACCCATTAGCTAAAAGCACAGATGACCATCAGCACGTATTTCATATTGTTGCACCGCTCCATTTCAATAAAATCAAAGTGGATAACTTCAAAGGGGACAGAGGATGGCCCAAAACTTCCCTTTGGAGTTGCTGTCCCCTTTCAAACATTGTGTTGTAGGCAAATCATGCAATCCTGGACATAGCGCTGGGCAATTTTGAAAATGTTGTAATTTGCCCAAACTTTCTCTAACATTTTTGTCACTTTCTGGGCACATACATGCGTAGGACAATGGGCCATGATGACCATCATCATTATATACGCATCAGCAGGGAGTAGCCATTTCCCTTCAACTATGTCCACCCAACACCCGTCATCAAGCCTTCCGCCCACCTCTTGGATTCCTCTAACGTGGCATCAGCTTGGATATCCTGTACAGACCCAACACCCTCATCTATTGCATAAGCATTTACAGTCTCCCTTGTAACATACATCTCCGTAAGGGGATCGGTAGCAGTTTGTCTAGCTATCTGATCAGCGAAAGCATTCTCTTTCCCAATGTCATCTGTAATCTTTCGATGTGCTGCGCATTTCATAACAGCTAACTGAGTAGGGAGCGCAAGCGCTGAGAGCAGTTGTACTATGAGGGAGCCATGTTGGATCTTGGTGCCATGTGAAGTTAAGAACCCTCTCTCTGACCAAAGTCTCCCAAAGTTGTGAACCACCCCAAAGGCATACTGACTATCAGTATATATGTTTACTGTAAGCCCTTCAGAAAGTTCACAAGCTCGGGTCAATGCTATAATCTCTGCGGTCTGCGCAGAGTTATGCGTGATTCTCTTGGTCTCCATGACCGTGCTTAATGTGGTGATTGCATAAGCAGCTGCAGATGTACCATCCGGAAGTTTGAACCAGGAGCCATCACAAAACAGCTCTCCTTGCGGAGTATCCAAAGGAATGTCTTTCAAATCAATTCTACCCTTTGTCTCTTGTTCGGTAGTATACAGTCATGTGACACTTCATCGCCGCAAGTAGTATCTTGCGGGAAAGGTAGGAGTTCAGCCGGATTAAGAACACAACACCTCCTAATTTGAATGTGAGGAGAAAACAAGATCAATTCATATCTCGTCAACCGTGCGGAAGTGAGGTGTTGCGTTTGGGTTCGGTTCAGTAGAACATCTACAGAGTGAGGCACCATCGGGGTTAGATCATGGCCTAGGACCATTCCCTCACTCTGTTTACAGACGCAGCAGCAGCAGCGACAGCTCACGAACTTCTTGGCAAAGCGCATGCTACAGGATCAAGGGCGGAAGAAACGTAACCGCACGGTCTATTCTTCCCTCCATGTTCCTGTGTTAATACAGCCAAAGCACATCCATCACATTCATGCACAAACAACACAAAGGCCTTTTCATAGTTTGGTGTGCCCAAAACTGGTGCAGAGCATAATGCAGTCTTGAGCAAGTCAAGTGATTGCTGGTGTTCTGCGTTCCATGGCAATGGCGAAGAAATGCCCTTCTTTGTCAAAGCCAACATCGGTTTGATCACTAGTGGAAAATTTGGGATCCACAACCTAAAGTAAGAAGCCATACCTATCAAAGCTCTAACTTCCTTCTGTGTATTTGGGACAGACATGCCAGAAATGTGTTTTGTTCTTTCAGGTGTCAATCTTCTTCCCTCCTTTGACAGGAGATAGCCTAAATAGGGAGCCTCCTGGCAACAATATTGAAACTTTTTAAGCGAAGCTTTGTGACCATGCTTAGCTAGATGGATAAGCAATAACACAGTGCCCTCCTTACAGGCACTCTGAGTCAGCAGCTAAAAGCAAGTCATCAACATAATGAAGCAATGTACAAGAGAGGGCAATTCAAGGGTATCAAGCTGTTATTTTAAAGCCCTACTATAGATGCTAGGACTCTCTGTGTACCCTTGAGGTGCACGAGTAAATGTGAACGAGCGTCCCCCTAAGGTGAACGCGAACAAGTATCTACTATCCTTGTGTATAGGAATACTAAAGAAATCATTCTTTAGATCCACAAGACTAAAGTAAGTAGCTGTAGCTGGAATCATGGTCAATATTGTCGTCACATCAGGCACAATTGGAAATTGTGGAGCGACGACTTTATTAATGGCGCATAAATCAATTATGAAACGGAATGGAATTGCATTATCGCCTTTCTCGTACACGGGTAAAATCGGACTATTACACAAACTTCCTGAAATTTCTTCAATCACCCCGCGATGCACAAAGTCGGAAACAATGCATTTCAAAGCTTGCTCACCCTCAACTGAAATCTTATACTGGGGAATGTGTGGCAGCTCAATTCCATGTTTCTAAACTATCTTACCAGGTTCAATCTGTAAAACACCAACATCATTGTCGTCCACAGCCCATAAACTCTCTGGTACATTAATGAATTCTGGCGGCAAAGGTCTAGTCAAGAATTGCGAGACAGAAAATTGCTCTGATGAAATCGTCAAGCGCACTCCATCAGAAGAACAATAAATCACTGCATTTAATTCTTTTAACAGGTTCAACCCCAGCAATTTCTCTCCACAATTCGAAGTCAACAGAAATGGACAGTGGTCCGTAAAGGGACCCAAAGAAATGGGTCCCAGTGAAGAAACTGGACAAACAACTGGTGTGCCAGAAAACCCTACAGAAACTTTGGTTTGCCCTGACAGTGGAATGTTTGGAACCCGCAAATGATCAATGGAACACTTCTGTGCTCCAGTGTCTATCAAAAACTGATTTTCCTATTTCCCACCACCATTTCAACGTAGGGACCTATCTGATTGACGGGAATAGGTGTAGGTTCCAAACCCTGCTTCGGGCAATCCTAATGAAACAGAATGTCATCAAAAGGAAGCTCTTCAGATAAATATACAGCAGAAGGATGATCAAATATTTTCCTAGTATCCACACTCGGAGTCTGATTATCCTGTGAAAAAGGTTGCTGAGGATCCTGTATAAACTGACCTCTACCAGGGCCCCCTACACCCGAGCGACCTCTGGATCGTCTACCCATATTCCCAAAGGTGTTATTCGACCTTTGTCGAAGGACTTGGCATTATGCACGCCAATGACCCTCTTGACGACAATAGGCGCACTGGTTAATGTTCACAGGACCCAAGGGCACATTCCCTTGCGGGACATACTGACCGCTAATCTGCGAACTACCCCCTCTGGGGCCTCTAACAATTTGCTGTAATAGCACTTTAGTCTTTAAATCACCTTTTCGTTTTTCAACTCTATCTTTTTCATTATTGACATGATTCTCGTAGTACTGAGCCATATGCAGTACTTCTGATTGGGACTTCGCCTGCCAAGAGCTCTCAGAAGACATAATTTGTGACTGGATGTCAGGCAGCAATCCACGCACAAATGTGTCCACAAATAACCTTTTCCCAGACTCTGTGCCTAGATCTTGTCCGCTGAAATCCGAGAATACCTGTTCGAACCGATTAAAGAACTCGGTAGCACCCTCAGAATTCCCTTGGACACAGGCCGTAAGTTTGTCCCAAATAATTCTTTTCTCTGGAATTATAGTTTTCAATTTTGCAATGATTCTATAAGGCAAAGTTAGTATCACTTGAGCCGGTCTTTCACCAGCTGGCCTTTCTCCATCGAGTCTAGTTATATTCACCCATGTATCTCCCAACCCTGGCACGTCGTCTATAGTTCTAACTTGTTTCCACAAATCTATGGGCAGGAGTACAGGAAATAACAAATCAATATCGCCTAAGGTGAACACTGAAGACTGCAAGACGCACTCTATTTCTTTATAGAATCCTGTCAGATTTTTCCTAATATCAGGAATAGATTGTCTAATAGTATTCACTTCCTGTCTTGAGAATGGGACGTGGACAAACTGCGATACATAATGTGCAGGAATGTCCACAGCGACTATACCCCATGGAGCATCGGTCACAATCTCAACCTTTGGGACAAATGTCGGAAGGACCTCTCTCATAGGCAACTGAGAAGTAGGTGACTCCGAACGCTTACTAAGCAACAGAGCTAAGTCGAGTGCTAAAGCAGTCGAAGGAGTGTCAAGTGAAAAAGCTATCTTATGAATACTCAATAACTCTGTGGGACAACTAATCTTTCTTTTTACACAATCATCCTGTAGGTACTCGATCATTACCTGTATCACTTTCCTCGCATTTCTGGCGTATACTGACTATATGTGTCATATACTTCAACTGGAGTTATCGACTTATCTGAGATCCACCTAAGTGCGTCCTTCGTACAAATTTGTGTTTCCTCAGATATCGATTTACGACAAGGAAGAAACCGTTTCTGTACATACATACTTTCCCCCTCGTCATCCTCATTCTGTAACCTTTCCAACTCCTTTCTATACCCAAATAACCTCTCGACATGCTCATTTACTTTCTCCACAGTGTCTCTAAAAAACACTAAAGTATTTAGATCCCTTAAATCTTGAGGGAGATCTGCATTATTTAATTTACCCCACATTACACATAAATGAATCCCTAAACCTTCAATAAAAATATTTTTCTCAGGAAAATTGTCCATATTACAAAGTGTGGCAAAAACATTAGCTTGATCATCCCTCTCCATACAATGCTTAACCCATGCAATCAAATCACATTTCTTCTCTGGTGGTACAGTATTTCGAGTGACAACCTTCGACCCTGCACCCTGATTGGCTACAAGCGGCAGAAGACCACTTGGAAGAGAGAGAGCAGGCAAATTCAATGGAGGTACTGTTACTGGTGCGATAAGAAGAGGTGGAGGAGCTGGAGGAAGAGGAACATTAGGAGGAGCAGGAACAACGGGAACAACAGCAGGTAGAGCAGGAATAGCAGGAGGAAGAGGCAAAGCAGCAGGAAGAGGAACATACGGAGGTGGCGCAGAGGCACCAGGCCTTCGTTCATTTAACAATTTGTCTATGAATTCGTCAGAAACATGAAGGTCTTTAGAAGGATAGATTTTCTGAATTCCAAGTGAGAAAGCCCTATCCATATTCCTAGTCGATTCAGAATGTTTATCTTGGTCATACAATAATGCTTTTTTGGCATTCGTCTTATGACGGCGCGCATGTTTTTCTCTACTTTTAAGTTGCTGTAACGCTTCTTTTTTCGAATTCTGCAAAACATCAAATGCTGCAGGTCTAGCCTTTTTCTTTAATAGAATCGACTCTAAATATTAAATACGAGGGATTTCAAAACTACCATTGATTGGCCACTGAAGTTCGGAGGCATGTCTGGTTTTCTGTACCAAATGTCATTAAATACTATACTTCCAATGCCATGCTTACAGTACATAGTACACGCCAGCGACCCCTCCTGTGGTGCGGGACAGCTAAATTCCAAAGATTGTCTATCGCTTCCGAACAACGCCCTGAAGCAGGTAGACAATTTCCCAGGCATATCAAATTATTGGTGTTGCCTGGTCAATAATTGTGTCTGCAGATACAATACGCCAAAATAAAATTATCTGGATTAAATTAAGAGTCGGGTCACGACTCACCTGATCAAGCCTAAGGAGGTCCGATCAGATTTCAAAGAATCTTACCTAACTAATCTCACCTCGTGTATGGTGATTTTGGCAAATCTGCCTGCCTCGATAAGTGGACCCTCGTCAAGATGCCGTCTCGGACCACAAGCTAATCGTCCAGGGATCGGGTCGTGCAGCACTGCTGAGATGTGACGTCTCGTTCAGTGGGGCCCCCTTTTTGTCACACCGTCCGATCCCGGTCTGATAGCGAGGGTCAACCTTTGATAATCCGGCATCAATCTTGAGGGTCCCTATTCGGGCGCCAACTGTGAAAACAAAATCAAAATATCGAGGCTGAGTACCCCAAAAGAAAATACATCGAACACGGGTTACAATGGAACATACAAAGTACTTTATTTTATACTGAATTCAGTTACGAAGAACAGAGCAAAAATTAGATGGCTATCGGCCCTCAGTGCAACACAACGAACTCCAGCGTGGTTCAGTGTTTTCAGTGAGAGACGCTGTACATTAGAATTCATGGTTCTTTTATACTATTTGCGAACACGATGTCCAACCCTACTTCGGGTTAATATTCCGCTAATACATCACCGATCTAGGGTTCATGCCGAGTCTTGCATATCCACATGTAACTGGTTTGCTTTTAATACATATATCAACAAGCCTATACAGCAACTGTGTATTCTGGGATTTTCCATGCAGGTCTTCTCAAACATTAATGCAATGTAGTTAAACAAGTGTTCTACGTTCAGTATTTGAATATATTGTTCTTAACATATGCTTGTGGATTAGTTTCATTGCACGAGCAATCCTTTACACACAGGTCAACGAAGGACAAGGTCTCAGTTCACGACCTCAACAGGTGTCCTGCAGGCAAGTTACATATTAGCTACATACAGAGGTCAAGACGGCCATGTTGTATTTCGGAATGACATCGGGCACCATTTTAACTCAGAGGGTGACTTTACAAAGCGAACCTGAAATGGCGGATTGACCTAAAATGGCAGCTTAGGTTGATTTTAAGATCAGGACCTTGCAACACGGATTTCTTCGCAAGCGACTTAGAAGCAGCTTAGCGTAGGCCAATATACATATATTCATTGCAATAGGAGGGACGATATCATTTCTCATTTGACAGGACCCCTTTTGATTGATTGAAGTTTTAAAGTCTTTGGACGTCATGTCCCAGACAGCACTTTTCTTACTTCGCTCCCACTTTGTCAGCTCCCCTATACAGCATTCTGGTGTTTTGGGAGCTGCAGGAGGTAAAGGGGATAATTTGTTGAGGTCAGGGTGTCGCCATCTTACCCTCAAAGGCCTGGGCTTTCTTGTTTTGCCCAGAGGAGGAGCTCTGGTGTGGGCACTGCAAGATAACCCCCAGCTGCCCCTGGTTTGGCTCCCTGGTAGTTAGAACTCCCTCTCCAAACTGCAGACTCCCCTATAATCACAGACCCAGCAGTTAGGCAGTCTTTCTTCCTCGAGGACTTCCATGGGTCTCTCCAGCTGAAATTCTCTCCTCTTAGCCGCTGTGCACCATCCAGCATCCCCTGCTTGCTCAGAGTGTGCCTGTATGCTCTGCCTTATATACCTCCTGGGAGAGTTAACAGGTTTCAAGTGGGAATGAATATAAAGGTAGGCTTGACCTTGCATGGTCTCATTACCGGAAAAAAATGGCGATGGTCCATAGAAATCCCTGGTGCATTGGTTCCTATAGGTTATCTTCACAGCTCCCTCTCGCCTCTTCTTCGTCCCAGTGGTTTGGTAAATGGGAATTTAAGAGTGAAGGTAGGAATTGTGGGAGTTGTTTTTTTCAAGAAGTGGTAAAAATATTGTGAGAAGAAGGGGAACAACTTTGTTGTTGTGAGATATAGGGTGTTATGTTTGTTTGCCTACATCTCCCTTTGATATGGGTACCTGTTAGAATTGGGGAGTTGGCAGCGGGACAAGACTTACAACAACCTATACAGGTGGAGGAAATGTTGGGTAGGGGTGTGTTGTGAAGAGGGGGGTAGCGCGTCTTGCCATCAGAAGTCTCACCCCCAATCCCAGAGGACCCCTCACCCAGGTGATCCTCTCGCACTTGTCCACCCCCAGGGTCTGCATCCAAAGGCGATGGCCATGCCTTCGCCCCCTGAGCAGGAGATCCCTGGGGTCTAGATAGTGAGACACCCTTTGGTTTCTCACAGGTACCACTCCTGAAGACAAGGATTGATAGTATAACAAATATCACCTGAGATGCAAGAGCATAGCATTTTAAGAAGACCAGATGTGAGCTCAATGGTCTGCAATCAGTCATAAGTCAAAGTAAAGTGTTCTTGTCAATTTGGTGAATATGTCAAAGATGTTCACATGCTCCAGGCTTCCCGGATCAGATGTGATAAATGCATCGAGGTCACTTGCTGGGGAGGTAACCAGCAGTTGGGCACTGATATTGATAATTCTTGACTCCAAAAAGCCAGCCAACTCATCACAAAAGGATTGGCAGGGCGTAATAGAGGATCCAGCAGCTTTTGTGGAGCGTATCTTGTGTAGAAATTAAATAAATGCCTTAGTGCTGTTGGGACTTGAGGATATTCATTCCACGTAGTACCTTTCTTTTAAATTGTTCCATCACCTTTTTATATCCATGGCGGAGTTCTGTGTTCACACCAGCTTTGTTAGAGTCATCATATTAAATGCTTTGTTTTTCTAATTTCCTCATTATATCAAGGATATTTTACTTTCTCAGGTAACATTGGCATTTTCATTCAATGATCAAAGTTTTTCGTAGAAGTGCGATAAAGAAGGGGGAGGATCAGAGGAAAAAGAATTCTCAAGAACCTTGTTTTCCTTTGAAAAGAATCTTTAGAGACATCGCTCCATTTGCATACAGATTTACATACAGAACTCCCTGTTAGAGGCAGAGTAGACCGATTTAACCGGTATTCTAAAAGGGATCAATGCATTATATGACCAGATCATGCATATGTAGTGGTATGAGGGGAGAGTATTAGTAGTAGTGACGTGAGTAGGAAAGGAAAACATCAGCAGAGTGTGAGATTGGAGGGTGGAGGTTGGTAGAGAGTGAACAAGCAGAGAGATGGAGGAGGAAGATCCAGGGAGAGAGTAGAGAGCTGTGGGTGGAAAAGGAGAGTAGGAAGATGAAGGGGGAGGGACAAAGAGATAGTGAGAAAGGAACATCAGGGTGTGAAATGACAAGAAAGAGTGGGATCTCAGTGTTGGGAAGGGACAACCCCTGAATTACAAGCTTGGGATGTCTTTGAGTAGGAACCAGGGGTGTTCCTAGGTCTGAAAAAGATCAGGGGCTATGCTAATGTCGGGACACAGGGATAGCTAGCCTTTGTGTTGTAGTCCCTGAGCGTGTATGACTTGGGGGTATAGCTCTCTCATCCCCCACCCTAGCAATGCCTCTGGTAGGAACCCCTAAATTGTTCCCTGAAGATATCTAGATAGATAAGGGGGTTGCATTTAGTCCAACACGAGAAGGCAGGTAGCTTTTACGTAGTAGGTTTTACAGATCTCTAGGACCAGTATGGGGTTGAGAGACAGCTAGGTTTGGGTGGGGCTGTCCACCTCTAGGCTAGAGAAAGAGGGATGTTCCCTAGAGGCCTTGTCTGCAAATAAAAAGATAAAGACCATTGACTTATGTCTGGATTGAGACGTGGATCCAACCGAGTTAATACGCTGTACAGGGATTAACCCCAGGAATACTTATACGGAACAATTTTGGGCCACACTGATTGAACATGAACTTAATGATATTATTTGCCCTATATTTGAAAAAGGCTTACATAGCCGAAACACGTGTCATCTTGAAAAGGGCTAAATGGGAAATTATGATGAAGTAATAATTTGACCCTATAATACGGCAGTTCATAATTGTGACTATTAAACAATTTGTTGAACTACCAAATTTGGCGCAAGTCTCCAGGAGAGTTTTTTCTTTATTATTTGTGTACATTTAGGGGGGACCTTGCTTTCATCCCACCCACTCCAGGTAGACGCGACAATGAGCACTTAAGAAGATGCATGGATTGCAATCCTAACAGTACAAAGACTGTATAATGTTGAGTCCCTAGCGGAAGACCAGCCTTAGAGAAAGCACCTTTTCCTTGACTTATGTCTGGGAGTTGGTGTATTCTTGGGCATGCTATGACACCGATGTCATTGTGGGATTCATCATGCCCTGATACAGGGAATCTCCATATGAGACAATGATGAGAAAGCGGGAGATTCCTGGGTGACTGGGAGCACTAAGCCCTTCGTCTGGGAACTCTGTGAGTCAGGGGTTGAACTGGTATTTCTTAGACTTGATCCCCAACTGGATGAATAAGAAGACTCCTGGGAGTCAGCCGGGTCAGACAGTTCTCGAGCCAGAAGTGACCTCCATGAAGAATCCGGCGACCTGGCGGAGGTCCAGAAGAAAACGCTATTAGAAAAGATATGAGAGGCTTGAGAGAGAACTAGTAAGTTGAGACAAGTACAAGCCAGTGGAAGCAAACTCTTGAGCACTTTGAGCAGCTCTCCATTCCAGTAGTGGAGGATGCCCACAGAGTCCGATGAAGAGGCAGAAATTACAGCTGCTCCCCTCAACATAAACGCCAGAACCAAAGAAGATGGTTCTGCACCTGACCACATGGAGGATCTATTGTGAGCTCTAGTGGACAGCTAGTTGGTCATCAGTCATCAAGAAACTCTGACGGCCTTAAACTGAGCTACCGCCGAGAGAAGCGAACACCCCACTGTGCCGGCGGCTATCTTTCTAAAGATAGGCCGTGGGAAGCACCCAGCTGCCTTCTTTGTAAACTGTGAAAGACTGCATGTTAGCATCAGGTTCACTGGGCCAACCGAATCACTGCACTACAAACAGGGGAAGTTCAGCAGGTCTTAAGTTCCTTTAACCCTGGTAGGAGAACACCTTATGAGCAGCCTGAGAGATTGACGGCAGGGGGAACTCTAAATAAATGGGGGCCAGCTAAATAAATGGTTAGCCAACAGAATGTACAACGCAGTCAAAGAGATGCTGATTCTTGAGCAGTTTGACTCCCTTTCTCTATATCTACAAAAAGACACCTGGCAATTGCATAAATCCAGTTGGGAAGAAGCAATTTAAACTGCTACTGCTCACCAAATGGTCATGTATTCACGAGAATTGGTCCTGGGGCCTAAGAAAATGAGAGAACTAAAAACCGGGGATCTCAGAAGAGAAGAGGGCCCGAGTCCGAGGAAACCTAGTTCTGCTCCACCAGTTACTGAAACAAAGACTCGGTCTCCCCTTCCAACCGTCATGAGAAAACCCTGGGCAAGTCCTCAGCCAGAAATAATAAGGTGCTATGTTTCTGTCAAACCTGGACAGATTGGTTGCATTTGTCCGGAAAGAACCAAAGAAAACCAGATGGAAATCGGGCGTATGAAACCAGGGGTCCAAACTCATCTGGGCAAGATCACACCTAACTGGCCTGAAGAACAGGTCGATCCAGAGTATCTCGCTGACCAGTTTCCTGACGAAGAGGAGGAGCTGGAATCATCCCCCTGGACAGTATATTCTACAGGGGAGTCTGTCAGGAAATGGCACCTTCCCATGAAGGGTACAAGGGGTGTCAGTGAGAGGTCTGCTAAAGTTTGGTGTTCGACAGATAGCTATTCGGGCCATAATCAGTCCCTTAGAGGTTCTCCCAGGGTCCCTCTCACAGATCATTTGTGGCCACAAAGATGGCGATTTTTATCCTTAGGCCACCATAACCATCCAGATCTTAAACAAAAGAGTAACAAAGCCAATGATAGTCTTTCTGGGACCACCTGTAGAAGTTCTTTTGGGCACAGACGTCCCTCTTTGTGGCCGGGTATCTAGGCACCAGAGCAAGCAATGTCCAGAAGGGAATCCTCTAAGCAGGCAGCACAACAGAACAGATGAAAGGCCAGTGCATATGTGGAAAGCCTCAAACTGACTTAAGACATTACAGTCACCTGTTACGGAGCCGCCGAACAGTTCCCCAGTCAAATGGGACAGGGCAGCCTTGTTAACAGGGTATGGCATCCCCCCTCAGTTGGGGGTGGGAAGCCTACCAGGGAGAAACCCAGAGCCAGTCCTACCCCTGAGGTGGGTGGTGGCAGTTGAGAGGGCCCCCACACCTGTCTCACCTTGATCCAGCCTGTTCCTATGCAGTACACACTAGTCACACCACATGCCTCCAACAACAAATGCTTGCCAGCCATTTTCTATTTATTTCAGGCACAGTGACTGTACCGTCTAGGGAGAGCCACAACTGAAGAGAACAAGACCTTTTCCAGCACTATATGTGCTTCCCAGGTTGCAGGGGATGGAGACTCCCCATACAAGAAGCAACCCTCTAGACATGCGCAAGCCGGCGGCTCAAGCCGGCATGGAGGAGGAGCTCTGGTGGAGCCGGCCACCAATACAGTGACCAGCTTACCCACGCACTGACACTGAGCGAGACTCAGTGGCAGTGGCGTTCTACACCTTAGACCACCAGGGTCTAAAACTGGGCTTAGAAACCCCCATGCCGAGAGATTTTACCATCTGTATGGAGAAAAACAAGCCACCAAAGATGAACTTGAATACTTCCCCGTTTGGGCCACCATTGTTGTTACGTGGCAGACCCGCATAGAAAAATCTGCAAACAAAGCATCTATCTTGGGTGGGAAAAATGGGGGCAGATTGGCCAGGGACAGGCCGCCAATCAGATTGTAGGGAGATAAAAAGAAAGACAGGGAGCAGTTTTTGGGTTGTTTGGCTGCGGTCAGAGGAGCCGGAGGTAGGCCAACAGACCATTAGGAAGAAGGGTGGTGCCGTGGTGCATGGAAGAGGAGTGTTTAGGCAGTGTGGTAGGTGAAGTATTGGTTGGGAAGAGGAGTTGGTATGTGAGATTGTATGTGCGTGTGCAAGTGGTGTGATAGAGGAGAGTATGGAGTTGGTGAGAAGGAGAGTAGAGTAGTAGCAGTGTGGGAAGCGCAGTAGTAAGGTGGAGAGGGGAAGTGGTAATTTGGAGAAGGGAGAAAGGAGATAGTTGCAGGGAGTAAGATCAGAGGATGGAGGTAGATAGTAGAGAGAGGAACAGCAGACGGGCAGAGGAAGAAGTACCAGGGAGAGGGAGGAGAAGCAGTGGGCTGAAGAGGAGAGATGAGAGCAGGCAGAGGATGGGGGAGGGGAAAGAGAGATATATGGAAAGGAACACCTGGGAACTAAATGAGAATAAAGAGTGAGATCTGAGTGTCTGAAAGGTACAAAACTTGAATCACATACTTGGGAGGTCGTTGAGTAGGAACCACTAGATTGATCCCAGAGGAATTCTAGATAGATAACCCATTTGCTTTTAGACCATGACGAGAAGGAAAATAGCTTTTAGATAGTAGGAGTTAGCGATCTCTAGTGTCAGTCTGCGGTGGAGTCATGCCTAGATTGGGGTGGCACTGCCCATCCCCATGACAGAGAGGGAGACACTGCCCATCCCCATGACTAGCCCTTAGACACCTATGAGTTTTCTGAGGTACTCCAGTCCATTCATTCTAAACTTTTCACCTATTGTGGGTTGTGGTAAAACTAAGATTTTCAAAATGTAATTGTGGACTAAGTACAGGGAAGACCTGTAAAATGTTGAAGGCCATCTTGTTCCCGACCCCTCCCCCTCTTTTTAATGGCTAACGTTAATGATCCAATTATCCTGAAAACTGCTTCTTCCTGAAAGCCTTTAGGCGCTGAACCTTCTCAAGTTAGAAACAGCAAGGAAAAGACCCTTGTTTTTATTCGCCAGGAGCCACATCCCCACAAAATGAACTATGCTACTTTGGAGCTTGAGCGTCTCGCTCTCAGGTGGTCCATTGAGGACCTCCAGTACGGCTGTGTAATTCACTGTATGAAAGAGCCAAGTACAATTCTAGCCACTACTGCGAGTTGAATAAGTACTTGTCTCTCCAAAGAAGAAGACAACCCACAAGGTAAACACACCTTCACAAAAAGACAAACGATGTAATACAAGTGTGGATTTCACTCCAATTTTCACATACCTATATGAGTTTGAGATCAAAACAGTTGCACCCACGTTCTACAATAGAAAGATGTAAAGTGACTTAAGAAACCAAGCCAACACAATTGACCTTACATTTCTCAAAACGTCGATTGCAAAGTCTCAAAACATTACAAAAAAGTCTGAACAGCAACAAATAGAAATGGTACAAATTAATGTGTTCGCCGGATCAAGGTACATTCATTACATTGAGCCAAATCTAATTTGCGGGCTGAAACGAGCATTCCTAACTGGTCTAATTTCTTAAGGGCAGAGAAGTGCCTTCAATGTAGCCAATATGCATTTTCAGCAACAATATATAATTGGTAATTCCGTACAGTAAAGAAGGGGAAAGCATGTCACGCGATATTGTTAATCTTGCCATGAATCCATGTTATTAGACCAATTTTTCATGTACCATTTTTGTGTTCGAGTTTGTCCTGAGAAGGAGAATTTTTGTGTGAATAAAAAATAGCTTTTATCTGAGAGCATGCTTGAACCCTGATTGACCCACTCGGTTTTATAAATGGAGGTAAAATGAATACTAGACCAGGGTCTAGGGGGGCAAAACTTAAATAAACTGGCATACAGAGTCTGGGGTCTGTATCAACATGATTAAAAATGATATTGTGTGGTCCTGTGAGATGTTATCAGAAGGGATGCGTTGGGGTACAAAGGATGGGCATTTAGTGGGGCGGGGGGTGCTCCGTGATGCTCCCTCCCCGCTCCCTTGATAGAGTTTGAGCCTGATTTCAAACCATTCGCAATGGCTTTAATGTTCAGGGGAGTGCATTTCACTTGGCTGGAGGAAGTAGAGAGAAAGAAGGGAGTGGGTGGGGCTCTGAGCCACCCAATGGTCAAAGGTGGTCAAGCAGATGGTTATACCTCCAGAGAAAGCAGGGGTGGCTGAGGAGAAGGAGAAGATCAGCTGTGAATCATCAGTGAAGAAGTAATAGTTCAAGGCAAAGGAGGAAAAGAGCAGATAAAATGGTGTGGTGTGGAGGTTGATGAGGAATGAACATAGGGTTGACTCTTGGGAGATGCCCACAGGGAGAAGCATGGGGGAGGACCCGTTGGACTTCCATGAGATGGAGAAGGAGCGCTTACAGAGATAGAAGGCCACCAAATCAAATGCATTGTCCTTAAACCCGAGAGAGGGAAGAGGAAGGAGGGAAGATCCAGTATCTTGGAGGCTGTAGAGAGGTCAAGTAGGATGAGGATAGAGAAGATGTGATAGTGGTGGTGCGCAGTGGTTATGAAGTGGGAGGCAGGGCTGAGAACTGTCTTCGTGAAATGTTTGGATGGGAATCCAGAGTGGCGAGTGAGTGCTCCTTGAGAAAGTTGTGTGTGATTAAAATACACACTGTTCAGGATTTTGGTATGACTTGGTAGGAAAGAGACAGGTAATTAGAGTAAGGGATTGTTTGGGTTGGCAATGTTTTATTTTCGGGCGGCTATTACTGTGGCTACTTTGTAACTGGCTGTGAAGAGGCCAGTAGAGCGAGAGGTTGAAAATGCTAGGGATGTCCGCAGGGGCGATATATGGAAGCTCTTTCAAGGTTTGGGGTGCGAATGGATCAATAGGAGTGCAGGATGGGATGGAGCTTAGTAAGGAGAGCTGTGAAAAAAGTGAGATCTTTTGCGGAGTGTGAGGAAGGTTGTGGGGGTCATACGAGAGTCGCTGTAGTCATTTGGAAGGCGAGGAAGGCGTTACCCCATGAACAGTGGGGCACAGAGATAGTCAGCCATTGGTTAGCTGGAGGGATCCATGGTAAGGGTTTGGTTGGGAGGGAGTGAGTGACGGACGGAGCAGGCAGTGTAGGGATCACTCAAGGAGGTAGTCAGTGTGGTAGTACATTCAGCAAAGACGTCTTCAATTGCAGGAGAGACTTAGATTTGCTTGTGATAGAGCACAATGAGGATAGGCTTACATTTGTTTTGGTGATAGAGGAGGGAGGGGGGAATGGAGATGGTGAAGAGGATCAGTGAGTGGTCAGAAAGGCTGGCATTAAGAAAGCTGTGAAGGCTTGCTTCTGAGTGGTCAGAAAGGCTGGCATTAAGAAAGCTGTGAAGGCTTGCTTCTGAGTGGTCAGAAAGGCTGGCATTAAGAAAGCTGTGAAGGCTTGCTTCTGAGTGGTCAGAAAGGCTGGCATTAAGAATGCTGTGAAGGCTTGCTTCTGAGTGGTCAGAAAGGCTGGCATTAAGAAAGCTGTGAAGGGTTGCTTCTGAGTGGTCAGAAAGGCTGGCATTAAGTTGCTGATGGTCCTGGGGCCATGTTGGAGAGGTTATTCTGGTAGGTATACCAGCTGGGATTGTTCCAAATGAAGAGATCAAGATTAGAGAAGACGAGGATAAGGGTACCAGTTGAAGTGGTAAATTAGATTAATAAGAGGGGTGGGAGCGAGGAGTAGGACAGACGAAGGTTGAGGGAGTGGCGTCCGAGGGGTAGGTGTTTCCATTTTTAGAGAGATGAGGGGAGTGAAGGAGTGTAGCAAAGCCAGTATTTCAGGTTGCCAGGGCGGCAGCGTGTTCCTTAGCAGGATATCGAGATCACATTTGCTTTCGTGCAGCTCATCGGGCAGTCGTTGTATTTCAGCGGCTTGTTTGCTTTTACAGAAATCAGTTCCTCCTCTTATACTCCCCAGGCCTTCTTTACAGAGGGATTGGACCCTGATGTACCTGGTTTTGCAATGTAAGTAATTTCCCCAATTTCATTTTTGATGAACATTTTTATATTCTCTTTTTTTTACCATATGGTCAGCTTGATTTCGTGAGGGCAGAGGAAAGTGACCAGTATTCTTGGTTGGCACCATGGCCTTTCAGGGCAGGCAGCATGACACCTGGAGGGATCCATGGTAAGGGTGTGGTTGGGGTGACGGGTCCTTATTTAGTTCTGAAAAAAATGTGATGGATCCTTGCTTGGCCTCTACAGCCTGTGTGCTGCAACTCTGTCCCTTGATCCCAGTGATTGGTGTATGATATAATTGGCGGTGAAGGATCAGGAGGTGTAAGATTATCGCTTTGATGCAGAAACTAATCACTAGTCAGGATTAGTCCAGTGCGTTGTAAAAAGGTTAATTTCTCCTTTGGCCCATCTTATGGTTTCTACTGACATATATTTGTATGCATTCTTCTTTTGTGCACCTCTCTCTGCATGATTTCTGAGGTCACAAATCCGGCCCGTTCTTCTCTTTGGAATGTTTATTTGAGGATGTCGGCTTGTTGGCAGCTTGATCAATCAATTCTCCGACACGGTAGCATTTGTAGTTGACCTCTTGCAGTCTTGTTTCTCCGTCTTGTATACCTGTGTTCTCCTTAATGGCGCAGGTGTCATTGCATTTGTAAACACTACTAGGATCCGGTTTGTGGTACAACCTTGTCATCTACTGCAATTTCCCCTCCCCGGCTGCTTTGGAAGACTTGGGCCAGGTGTTGCAAGCTGTTGAGGAGTTTCTGTGCTTGGCAGTTGTGGGACCTTGTGTCTACATTTCCCCTCCGTTGGTTTGTGTAGGTTGTGCTGTTTTGAGTTTTGATTTAGGTGTATGTTCACTGAAGTTTCTCCAAATACTTTTGCATCTCACGGACTGTTTTGGCAGGGTGGTTATTGTAGGAGTCATGTGGGGGTCAACAGGGGTTGCAACAGCGACCCCTGTGTCCTCCCGTGCTACCCCTGCAATCTCTCTTGCTACCCCTTGGAGTAGCGGGGGGCTTCAGCAGCCTGTTTGGGTGCAGGGGCCCCGCCACACCAGGATTGGGGGTGCCCTCGTGCAATTTCCACCAATTAGGCTGAAGGCTGAGCCGGGAATTGCACAGTGAGAAGGAAGCGCTCAGTAGGTGTTGGAGCTGACTGTGACATGTGGCACGTGTCACATGCCACGTTCAGTTCCATCTCCTTCCCCTCTGCTTCCTTGCGGCTCATATTCAGGAACCAGGAAGCTCTCCACGCTTCCTGGTTCCTGTTTGTGAGCAGCACAGAGGAGCCGGGGGTCTCCTGGAGTGACGGACCGAAGCTGGAAAAACAGGTAAGAAGGGTTTTTAAAAGAAAATGTGATGTGTATTTGGCATGTATGAAGTGCGTGTCAGATGTATGTAAGTGCTATGGGTCAATGAGTGGTGGGTGAATGAGATGTGATAGTGTGTGTCTTTAAATGTTCTGGGTGTGTGGGTGTGTGCCTGTGTAGTAGATATAATAGAAGGTGTATGAGTGAGTGACTGGTGGGTGAATGAGTTTGAATGTGGTAGTGTGTGTTTGAATGTTCTGGGTGGGTGGATGTGTGACTGTGTAGAGAATGCAGTGAGAGTGGATGTAAGAGAAGGTGTATGAGGGAGTGGCTGCTGGGTGAATGAGAATGAATTTGTGATAGTGTGTATCAATGATTTGGATGGGTACGTGTCTGTGTTGGACAATGCAGTGTGAGTGGATGCGAGAGAAGTTGTATGGGTCAGTGATTGGTGGGTGAATGAGTAGGAATGTGATAGTGTGTGTTTGAATGTTCTGTGTAGGTGGGTGTGTTCCTGTGTGGAGAATGCAGTGCAAGTGGACATGAGAGGTTTATAGGTGAGTGAATGGTGGATGAGTGAGTAGGAATGTGTGTGTGTGTGTGTGTGTAAATTTGCTGATTGAGGCGAGTGCCAGTTTAAGTGTATGTGAGAGAAGGTATATGGGTGAGTAACTGGTGGGTGAATGGGGGGGTGTGCGTGCGTGCGTGCGTGCGTGTGTGTGTGTGTGTGTGTGTAAGTAAAGCCCTGGGACAATGGGGATCCCTGGAGCATTTTGTAAGCATCCTTTCTTGATTTTTCATGTTTTACTGGTATTTTCGGCAAAGCCAAGTTCATGTGTGTCAGTACCTGGCTAGACTAGCATTTTGGTCCAGCCAGTCCAACCATTGCTTACTGTGGCTTGACATTTATTATTCGGCATCTTTGAAAAATCAAGCATGATAAGTAGTATTTCCTCGCTAGACTGATGTTTTGGTGTAGCAGCCTGTATATTTCTTACTTGACTTTTTATTAACTGAGCATCTATGATGGAGCAAGGATGATAAGTTTTCTTTTGGGTCTAGAATGGCTTGCATTGGAACCAGTTTGGCCATGTTTTCTTATTGTGACATGTCACTTTTAACGGCCAAACCAACAGGAGTAATATTTTACATAGGAGTACTGGCATAAATTGGCAGAGCCAGCTTTGTGCCTAGTGCCAGTAATGATACTGTAAAAAAAATCTCAAAATGAACATGAGTATGTTCTTATATAGGGAATACTAGCATATGTTGGTGGAGCCAGCATGGAAATGTATGGACACAGCCTGCATGAACATTTTTTTTTATACTGGCCTATATTGCAGGGACCTGCATGAAACTGCATTGGGAAATGCACTTGTGCACTTTTGATGACTTACATCTATTGTACTTTTTTTCCACGAGTTACCCTAAACCTCACAAAACCAATTGCAAACTGTCTATACTTCTACCCAAATGTTTACAGAAAGTGTGCTGTGTAATGCACCATTTTAACCCATTATTCAAAAATAATTTCATGGGAGGGGGAAGAATGCCCTGACCCCACCCAACCCCGTTCTCATTAGTTCAGCCCCCCTCGCTATGCTGGGTCCCTATCGCATATTTGTGGAAAGATATTTGCACCCTCCAACAAAAGAACTCACCAGCCACCACTGGTGCATGGTATATTTTGGGACCAGGCACTGCCCCCTTCTTTCTACGCTAGCTGAAACATTGAAGCCTTGATTAAAAAACACATTTGCCTCTTTCACTTGCAGTAGTGCATTCGCCTGCAGCGGCATAATCATCATGGACATTGCGCACATGTGGTGGTCCGGGCCGGAATGGGGTGTGGCGTGCCCTTTTTCTTCCTTATGGAGATTTGGGGGGGACTCGGCATGGCTCACAGTTGGCCTCCAAATTTTGTGCTATGACACTGATTGGGCTCTGCTCACCTTTCAACACATTCAAGTGTGATGTGAATGTTTGAGAGGGGCTGCAAACTCGACCAGGAACCTGCTATGGTGCAACACTGTTTAAGAAAATAAGCATTGGACAAAGAGTCTCAGAAGTGAGAGAGCCATGGAGTGGCCCACCCTTGGCCACTCAAACTCCTTCTTGTAAAGGGCTTTGTGGAAGCTTCATTCACATGCCGGTCTGGAAGGTGGGCGTCATTGAATAACGCACCTCCCACATAGAGCTCGGAAAATCGTAAATGCATTGAGCCTCTCTCTTAAGGGAAGTGCAGCCCTAGCCCCTGCCCCAGATCTCACCACGTTAAAAAAAAAATTAATATGAGTGATGTATCAAAACCTAGTACATTAATGAGTTATGTTTTGCTCAGGGTTGTGGGGGGCAACATGTGGTTGCTTGTCACATAACTTAAATATAAATGCACACAGAGACAGATGTCTTCAGCTTACACCCACACAATATGTTTCTTCTATCGTAGTGGCAGCTGACTCATAGATACATTTATAACCAGTGAATTTTGTTGATATTAAATCCTGGTGAAATATTTACTTTACAGGCCTTGCTCGTGCAGCATTTTGCTCCTGGGTAAACAGACAGTACACAGCTGAAATGAGAGCGCCTGGAAATACGAGTGTTATACGCATCTGAATGTCATGTTCCATCACTTCCTGTGATGTCACTTTATTTATTTTATTTATTTATTTAATATTTATACTGCACCGGTAGCTCGCGAGCCTCGGTGCGCAGAAACAGGGACACGAGAACGGACGGAACAGATAGTGATTAGACAGAGCAGACGGGACAGTCACATAGAATTAAGCTAACTGAGGTATATGCCGTGATGGCCGTTTATTTGAAGATATGGGTTTTTACCTGTTTGCGAAAACGCGAGTAGTTGGTTTCCAGTCTAAGGTGGTCTGGTAGGTTGTTCCAAAGGTTGGCTGCAAGGGTTGGAAAGGCTCTACCTAAGACACTTTTGAGTTTGTGAGGTGACGTAGCAATTTTAACAAGTTGGAATGATCTCAGTGTTCTATTAGGAACGTATGGTTTGATCCTAGTTTTTAAGTAGTTTGGTGCCTTTCCGCAGATGCATCTGTGAACGATGGTTAAGGTTTTGAAATGCACCCTATCTTTGATTTTCAGCCAATGAAGCTCCCTTCTGGAGTTGCTGATATGTTCTGTTTTAGTTTTGAGCTTGACAATTCTTACTGCTTTGTTCTGTACAAATTGGTAGCTTTGTAGGCATTGCTTGGAGGCACTCAGGACTAGAGCGTTGCCATAGTCAAGGCGCGATAAGATGGTGGCTCTTGCTATGGTCGCACAATTTTCCTCGGATATGAAAGGTCTGATGGCTTTTATTAGACGGAGGTGGTAGGCACAGTTTTTTTTGATGAACTGTACTTGGGCGTCCGCACCCAACGATGCTTCTAGCAGCATACCTAGGGTTTTAACCTTGCTCAGGACCGGAATGGGGGTATCTTTAATGTGGAAGGATGTGTAGGATGAGGGTAGTTTAGCATGAGCAGAGGATGAGCCGAAAATCATGAGTTCCGTTTTTTCTCCGTTTAGGCACATCCAATTGGAGTCCATCCATTGCTCCACGTGGTTGTATATCGTGGTAAGTTGCTCGCTATCTTTCTGATAATTGCCACTTAGTTCGAATACAAGCTGCGTGTCGTCAGCATAGTTGGTGAAATAGGTGTTTATGTGGTCTAGAACAAGGCATAGGTACTTTAAGTAAAGATTAAACAGTAGGGGTGACATACTGGCCCCTTAGGGAACTCCACGGAGGATTTCTTTTTCGAGGGAGAACTTGTCCCCCCAGTGCACTCTGGATATTCTGTTTTTTAGTAAGGACATTATCCATCTGATGGCTTCATCAGAGCAGTTGGTGGTCTTTTTTAGCGCATTCTGGAGTAGGTTATGGTTGAGGAGATCAAATGCGGCGCTGAGGTCGAGTAGAACGAGGAGGCCTGTCTTACCCTTGTCAATAATACCGAGCATTTTGGTCTGCAGATCTAACATGGCCGTCTCGGTACTGTGTGCGGGGTGAAAACCAGACTGCTGTGGGTGGAGGGAATTAAATTCCTCTACGTGTGCCTGGAGCTGCATGGTGGCGATCTTATCCATGATTTTGAGGATGAAGTTGCAGTTTGTTATGGGTCTGAGATTATTCGGATCGCGTTGGTCGAGATTGGGTTTTTTTACCAGAGGGGTTACTGTGACTTTTTTGATGGCATTAGGGACTTCCTGGTCTCTAAAAGAGGAATTAATGATCTTTGTCAGGATGGGGCGAAAATGTCTATGTTGTCCAATATTATCTTAGGTGGAATGATATTCTCTGCACAGGTCGTGGGTTTCATGGTCGCCAGTACTTTGATCATTTCGCTGTTGTTGATCTCTGTGAACTTGAAAGTTCCAATACCTGCTGTTGCAGTCTCAGCTGGCAGAGTAACTGTCGTTTTTTTGTTGGTCAGGGAATTTATGATGGCGTCCCTGGCTTTTGAAATTTTGTTGAAGAAGGCGATCTGGGTGGCATCGCATTCTTCTTGAGAGGGTAGGAAAGGAGGGGTAATGGCTTTGGGTTTTTCTATGGATTTAAGGATATTGAATAGTTTGCTGGTGGAATTGGTGGCTGTAGAAATCTGTTCATTATAGAAGTTTTTTTTGGCCTCGGTTATCATATGTTTATATTTTATTTCGCTTTCCTTCCAGCAGGCTTTATTGGCTGATGAAGGATTTTTTAGCTATACATTTTCTCTGTTTCGTTTGTCCTTTTTCTGTTCTGCAAGTTCTTTGGAGAACCATTGGGTCAGGGTCACTTTGGGTCAGGGTCACATGACATCACTTCCTGCGATGTCATTGGAGGTCAAGGGCCATGTTATGTCACTTCCGCTTCCCCTGGCAGCTTGGTGAAATGACGTCCCTGGGTTTTTGCCATGGCAAGGTTATTGTTTCACTCTTGTCAGTGTATCCTCGCCTATCCTGGTGGTCTTCATGAGTTTAACAGATGTGTGTCTCCTAGGTTTTCATGGGGATTATTGTTCCTGCTGTCTGATTGCTTGTGTAATCTGTTTTGTGTCTCATACCCTATGTGTTCTGTGGATTGATATGTTTCTTTAGCATGCTATATGTTGGTCTCCAAGCTTTCGGGTATTGTTTTCTGTTACTTTAATAGCAAGGATAGTCCGTGGTAGCTTGGATGATAAATGTGTCTGTATATGCCTGTATGCCTTCTGTGAGGGTTGATTGGGTGGGGCCTGTTTGGGGAGTCATATCTAGGTTGTTTTGGCACAGCATCCATTTTAACCTACTGAAGTGCTTCATGTTCATTTAGTGTTTTGGTTGTGTTTTGGGTGCTTGGATTCTAGGAGACAGCAGCAGGCAGATGGCGGAAATGCTGTGGTCACACAGTAGTGGTTTAGGAGAGACGTTGCTCTGTACCACTGGATTGGTCTACCAGTCACTAACCTGCCCAGTTGTCTGCGGGAACTGTCTTTCCTCAGTGGGTCATGGTTGTTGCAGGACTCCTTCAGCTACTGAGAGGTTGAATACTGGGAAAAGCTCAGAACCTCTGAATAAGATGAGGACTGTGGTAATGAGGAGGAGGAAGAGGTATTGCTCAGGTGACCTAGTTGTGAGCTTCATTACACTGAGTCCTATTATTCCTCGTCACAGTCGCGGATTATACCCCTATCTCCCACCTGTGTCTTCAACACTTGATATACTGCGTGGGTATTACCTGCACAACTATGCATCATTGGCAAAACCAGAGAAGGTGGAAGGGTGTCCTGGACATGACTCCCATTAGAAAGGCCCTGTGATGAGGAAGACCAAGTATAATGGGGTTTGGTTTTAATCAACTGAAGGATTCCCATGATATCGAGCAGGGGTTTGACTTAACCTCTTTACCATCCCATTCTGAGAACATTCTGACCCTGCCTGGTCCACATTTGATAAAGCATACCTTTGGCATCTGGAAGCCCCCAAATTATTGCTTGCATAATATGGTTGATGCTGAGTTGCTTGACCGCACAGAACTTTATACAAGCTACAATAACGTCTTCAGTGGTTTAATTCCCCAAATCTGGAAGTAATACATTTGATCCTGGTAAGTTTCATCGTGGTGGTACATTTCAATCTTGTAAGATTGTTTTGGAAATGCGTAGAAATAATGAATTTAGTAGCCGTTGATCCCTGACCTCCCAGCGTGTATTGTTGTGATAAGTGGCGAAACTCACTATTTTTATTTTTTAAAGCCATAGCTCTACTGTTTTATGATGTTTCCAATATGTATCATGTATATCTTTAGGAGTTGTAGACCAGTTCTCATGACTAACAAGCAAAAACATTTATATTTGTACTTTTTATCCCAGTCATTTTAATTAGAAACTATGTATTTCTCGGGAGGATAGCTCAGGAGTAACGTGCTCGCCTTGGAAGAAAGACGACATGGACCACCACCGGTTTTATCCCCGGGTCTGCGCTTAGAAATCTCTGGGTACTAAGCACGTCATAAATAACCTATCATATAATATTTATGCGTCTTAATGTAATATGTGTTAATGAGTATTTTTTGTTTGTATCAATTGTTGTATATACAAAGCCACTTGGCTGAATGTATGTTAAATAAATAAATAAATACATTTCAAATTGCCACAATAAAACGTACCCCTCCACATTTCTGGGGAAGAAACCACAAAGAACCAAAATGGATATCATTACTGGAATGTGTAACATTTTGAAGGGAATCCTCATTTTCTCTTTTTACTTTATATTTGGGAGCATCTTTCTAAATGATGTAGTTTCATTTAAGTACCGAAAAACCAAATATTTTGCATCGCCTACTCCAGAAAATGTGCTAATTTTTCTCCCCATTATAAAATTGCGGGTACTTGGAGCTTTGAAATCAGTATTGTTTTCCTGATATGGATTTAAAAGTGATTGATCACCAGCCAATTCGGGATCCACGCTATTGCGCACGTGCCAAACCATGAGGGGTTTGAGCACCCCTACGCAGAGCGTACTCCTCAATGATGAGGAGAAACTGCCACCAGGACAACGGTTCGATCCTCCTCTGGGCCGACTCATGCCTTCATCCCTGCGAGGTTGTGAGTTGAGCACCTCAAATGTGGGCAGTAGTGATGACAACTAGAAACGCTTGTTACCAAGTGCTCTGAAACTGGAATTTCCGGTATGTGGCGCTACATAAAACACCAAATTCTTCTATTACAATGCACGTGATTCTTGAAGAGGTAGACCTCATTTTCTTCCCCAAAATCTGAGGTTCCATTTTGAATTGACACCACAAAAAATAGAAGACCTGGCCGCAGTGTAAACTACTAATTACAAGTAGGTCGTCATTGATATTGCAGGTGCACATAAGTCTGTAACCAAAAGAGGTCAACACAAATATGAAGTTTCCACTCCAAACCCTAAGCAAGATGATTGCCTTGAGAAATGCACCTATAACAGGGCCAAACTGTTTGTACGATTTGCATGAAACGTCCGATGGAAAAGGGGTTTTCCGCCAGGAATCAGAAGGATCGAGGTACGAAGGCTCACTCTTAATCGAAAGGGTGGGGAAGAAATGGCCTCACGCAGGCAAAGATTTCAGGATGGAGGTACACAAGTTTACATATCTTAAGACTCATTTTAGACGTCCCAGCTGACCCTTAGGAGAGAAATGACCAATTGCATTTCATTTGTTACAATAAAGTCTGCCATCTGCATCTCTGCCTCCCTGTTTTTTAGAGCATCTATTTCCTTCTTTCCAATCCTTTTATCCTTCCAATGTTCATTTTCTTTCTTCCAGCAGACTAAGTTATGCATCCTCCTGGTGAAGGCACAGAAAACCGCTCCATGGACAGGCCTAGCTGTTCTGATACAGCTGCAGAGGTGATACGGCACAGTATAAAAACATGTTAACATGAGCTGGCAAGAATGCATAAAATGGGAGCTCTTTTTATCCAGCCAATGTGGTTGTTTCATTAAGGGACTTTCTCCCGCGCTGTACCGATCTCTGGGTGTTTTTACAGTTGTCCACGAAAGGGAACTTAGTTTAACAGTAGCTGAAATGCATTCCCCCATCTCTTTTTACATTGATTCTGGATCACTTGTATGTTATTAGAAAATCAACAATTTCAGCAATTCATCACCACCATTGCTGCTCGTACTAACCTCCTCAACATTTGGAAAATTCACCCTTTTGCTTACCACTCTAAAAAAATGTAATCCCCACTCTTGTTGCCTGAAAACTTGACTACTGCTCAAGTCTACACCTTTGCCTTCCTGTCTCCTCTTTCCACAATCTAGACAACGTCCCAACTTTGCTTCCCTCCCTCTCTACAACCTAGCCAGTTCCTTGTACCTGAAGCCCACATTTTGGTTGGATCCTCATGCATATCCGGTCTCTTTTCAAGTTCCTTCTCTTAGTCTTCAAAGCTATCAATGGTCTTGCTCCTCAGTACCTTTCTGATTGTATCTCAGTTTACTTACCATCTTGTTCCCTCCGATCCTCTTCTCCACTCAACCTCACCGTCCCATACCCTCAATGCCTCCAGTGATACTTAATAAAGTAATTTTTTATATTGAAAAAGAACACCTTTTTAGTTTGAACCACTTTCCCTTTGGGTTGGGGGGATAGCTCAGGGGCAAGCCCTTATCCTCAAAAACATGAAAATTGACAGCAGGTTGGACTCTGGCATGAAGTGCGACATAAAAATGCAATTTGGTTTTTTAAGGTTACTGTTATGTTAATGACTCTGACACAATGGTGTATAAATGTAAGTTTTTCTTCATTCTGTTTCATTACAATGACCTCTCAATGTCCATGTCCTTCTTCTCTCCTCGTTTCCTCACTTCCACACATTCTAACCTCCGGGTTCCATCTGTGTTGTAAAAGGGCCCCTCCTAACAGTTACCTTTGTAAGTCACCTGTTTTCTCATATACATATTTTGTTTCTGTTTGTTTTGTTTCATCCCTGGCACGTGTCCCACGTTTTTGCACCCTACAAAACAGACTCACACTTGTTCTCATCTTTGTGCTATTGTACACGAACCCTTCATGGGAATGTTTCCGCCATCTGTAAATGTGTTGCTATAAGTCGTTTCAGATCAAAATTTACATCCCTGTTCTTCAAATGAAAACAAATATGAAATGCAAATAGAAATATCTGTGGCCTAAAAGTACCCATTAGAAAGTTGTCTGTTGTGTAAATTGATAACTAAAAATGGAAAGAACTTGATTGTCTAACTTAGCACTGAGAATCCTGAACAATGGAAACAGAGGAAACACTCAGCGTTATATATTGAGGGTTACGTTGAGAGCTGCTAGCAAGTTGAGGAGAATCATGTGCTGGTTGGTGTTCATCGGAAATGTAGTCCAATTAGGGAAACTTCCCACCTGCTTTCAATCCAACAATAAAGACATGTTTTATTGGCAAAATCACTGGCAGTTTTATCCACGGTTGAAATAGCACAAAAAATAGTACTTGGCGTAGAAATGTGGCCCAAGTTCAGAAATCACTAGTCATGACTTTTCATGAAAAAAAATGTTTGAGTAGTTGGTGGTCGATTTCTTTGCAACATTTCCGGGAAATTGAGCATTTTAAAGGGCAATATGCCAGTGGCTTTGGACAAACAAGGGGCTGCGGGAATACGTATTTAAAGTGTCCCATTTGGCCCAGAAAACTTTGCAACACTGGCCTCAGTGGCCAGTCGCGCCCCCCAATGGGACAGCCTTAGCTTGGATGGAGCATATTGAAACGATCCATATTCCTCTTCCTATTAATACAACCATGCCTGCTGTGCATCCAAAATGGCAGTGACCCAGTGGAGAGGTTACCAGAGGACTCCATGTCGCCGGGGACACATAGTCCAGTCCTGGGCTTTGCTTCAGCCAATTTCTCACATTTGAATTAACCCAAGACTACAACCCCCAGAATGCAATTGACATGAAATAAAAGCCCAAGGACTGGGGCACGGTGTCCCCGGTGAAATGGAGCCATCTTGCAACCTTACTCAGTGGCCATGTGCAATCATTTACGAGTCATACCATGACTTCCAAGGAAATAGACAAAACAAAAACAGACTAGTAAGGACATCTTAGAGACTTGTTTAGCTTGCAAAAAAATGTATTTTCTTCCATTCATTTACAGTATTGTACAGTCTGTTGAATATGAAAATAATTTGGCCGACCACAAAGTAGATGTTCACTCATAGAAGCGTATTATCCTTTTCTTATGTACATCATCGCATATTTATTTTGATTACATTTTTGGGGGATTATACACTCAAAACTAAGAACATAAAGTTAGATTTCGGAAACAGCAAACTGCTCAATAATTTAACAAAACTGGTCAAGGAAACTATTGATGTGAAGCGTGCGCTAGTGTACCTGAAGCTAGCTCGGCACCGGGAACCACTTTCCAAGTTCCCTACTGGCCTTTTTTGTGGGCATTCTTGATGGCGTTCTTGAAAAGAGTCATTAGAGGGGTCTGACTCCGTTCAGGGGTCATGAATCCACCATAACGCTTGTCCTTGGGTGGGCTGCCCCACCGGAAGTGATGCATCTTGTAGTTGCCATCTTTTTTCTCTGCCAGGCCCATCATCACCTCGTTGTTTTCCAGACCTTCTTGGGAGTCGTAGTCTGGATAGTCCAGGCCTACAGGGAGGTCTCTACGGAGCTCCAGTGGATCGCTCTCAGATGATTCCTCCTCCACGCCGTTGGGGTACACCTTGATGGGTCGCCTCTTCCTGCCGACGGGTTTCCCCCATCGGAAGTGCTCCATGGAGTAGGAGCGCTTGTTGTCTTGCCTTTCCATGGCGTCTCCCTCCTTGCTGCCATCGAGGGCTCCGCTGCTCTGGCTTTCCGACGTGGTGAAGAGGCTTGCCATGGGGTTGCTCGAGATCTCCTCTCTCTTATTGCCTGCGCTGTTCCCACTGGCCCCCGTGCTGTTCCTTCGGCCAAACTTGTTCCAGCGGAAATGGCTCATGACGTATTTCCTGATGTTCTCCGACAGTGGCTGCATGTGGCCGTTGCCTGGGTAGACGGGGGACTCGGCCGACAGCTCAACTTTGCAAGCTCTGATGCATTCCTGCAAGAAACACAGCACCATTGTTAAAATGTGCATCATGATACATTTTAAATGTCACGTGATTATCCTATGCTTTTGATATTGATGATGTGCTGTAAAAGTATATGTAGGTTTCATAATATATGGTCAGTGCCATAACCTGCGTCACATCTAGACAGGATGGTAAATGTTGCCTTGCGTTGCATCTAGACAGATTTGTGAATGTTAGCAAGTGCCACATTTAGTTAGAATTGTGAACATTAGCCTGCGTCGCACCCATTCTATAGTACTCTCAAATCTAGGTATAGCTTCCATCTCTGTCTATTGTATGGTGAAACGTAGTGCATTATGAAACCTAGGCCTTTCTCCCACTTTACAGGACGCTCAAATCTAGGTATAGGTTCCATCTCTGTCTATTGTATGGTGAAACGTAATGTATTATGAAACCTTAGCCTCTCTGCCACTATACAGGACTCTCAAATCTAGGTATAGCCTCCATCATTGTCTACTATATGCTTAAACGTAATGTATTATGAAACCTAGGCCTCTCCACGAATTTCCAGGGCACCCAAATCTAGGTGTGGCCTACATCATTGTCTATTGTATGGTGGAATGTAGCGTATTGTGCGACCTGGGCCCCTCCCCCACCATACAGGATTATCAAATCTAGGCATTTAGCCATACTGCAAAGGTTAGCTGCAAGACATATAACCCACCAACTAAACTTTTCAAAATGTCTGCATACTTAACTCACACAAAAAGGGCTATAACAGTCATAATGGCACCAGGGTCTGTATTAATGTCCCTTGCTTTGCTCTTGCCTTTAACTAGGACTCCAGGCCATTACCAATCATTAGTACCCAGCGCGGCGGATCCAAGGGATACACTGCATGTGGATTGGCTCGTTTCAAGCCATACCACAGTGTAATTCTGTGGACGCATTTGCATGCATCGCATGCCGTGAACACTGTTGATATGCGCCGGTCGCTGTCTTCTTTTTTTTTTCAGGCGACCTTGGAAAGGGTGAAGGGACCACACGTAGTCGCTTCTCCCTTTTCCAAGGTGGCCATTTTGTATGTTTACTTTTTTTTTCAATGTAAGTGAATGGCCGCCATGGAAAGGGAGGAGGGACTACGCATACTCCCTTCTCCCCTTCCATGGCGGGCATTTTCTTTTTTTACTATGGCTGCCACGCCATTTTTTTGTAACTTTTTTAAACTTTTCTTTTCCCGGCTGTGAAACGCAACGTGTCTCGCAGCTGGGAAATAAAACATTAGTACCCCGGTCTAATGTGCCGAGGTACTAATGGTAACAAGGCTCTCGGTGGCGGACCATTACCGCATGTAACTATGGGTCCCGGGGCCATTACCTTGGGAGATAATGGACCGCCGTCTCGGGGCTTATTGCCTCAGTATATTCTGATTTGGTGCGCTATGCCACTATAGGAGCAAAGTACAATGTCGTTTCATCAACAGTTGTTTTTTTCTACAGGTGTTTTTACAAAAACACTTTGCTGAAAAAACATCAACAACATTTTGGGGGGGTGAGAAAGGGCAGATAAAGGATTGGGGGAGTTAAAAATAGCTGGGGGGTGAGGGTCCGGGGGGGAACCCCCCAAAAATAAAAATAAACAAATTTCAATGACTTTATTTGGCAAAATGCTTTCATAAAAACGACTGTTGATGATATGACCTAGAACCAATAGAAAATCTCCTTTTTCAGCATTGTTGTCACCACAGCAGACAGCTTCCTTGAAGACGGTAGCAGAGAGATTCTGTATAGCGGGCATCATGGAGCTAAAGAGTCCAGTGATTCGCACTGAGAGCAGGCTTAGCCTGGTAGAGTGGATGGTCCTTACAGTGCTGTAGCAGTGCATTTTATTGTTACATGCTGAGGCATGCAGGCGCTTTCCCATGGGTGTGGTTGTGGTTGAACATTGCTTGAGAATTAAATGGCAGCTAATGGAGTACACTCATGGCGGAGATGACCGGGTCCCAATATTTCTTTCTATGTGAAAACTTGGCTCTGTCATTTTGGACCACCTTGGGATCGATGATTGACAATTTAGGTAGGTGGAGTTGGGAGTAGAACACAGTTGGGTAATGAGTTTATGATATTTAGGACTACGCCAATGTGTTTGGGGAGGATCTGATATTGGAGGAGCCCAAAGATGTGGCCGGGGCACTGACCACTCATTCAGTCTGAATATCCACTGTGATCGATTGTTACTATCATATTTGCGTGGACCTAGCTCCGGGGCACTTTGCGAGTTATAGGGGGAAGTACACAGAGAGGGAAGCAGAGAGACAAGGGAGCTGGGAGCAAACCACAGGGGAAGGGGGGACAGGCCATTTGGTAGCAAGGGATCTACAGGTAACTAGGGGTGGAACCAGTGGGGAGCAGATCACCCAGTCTCAGGTTAGGTCGGGAGGGAAAGGTATGCGGATATGAGTGTTAGGGAGGAGTCAGACCTTGAGGAGGAGGGTCTTGGGCTCCTCCTTGAAGTGCAGAAGTTAGGGAGAGAGTCTGCTGTTGACGGGAAGGCGGTTCCATGAAATCAGTCTGATCCCGAGGCTTACGGCTTAGTTGCTTAGGAAAGCCACATCTGCACGGTAATGCTGGTCTAATATTACATTTGCCTTTAAGGAACAATCACTCTGGATGTGCTGCATGAAGAAAGTGCAAGCAGTTTTTCAGGGTAGGATATTGGTCTTGGTTGTTGTTGAGCCGTGGCCTCAGGGTACCCCTTAATTGGAGTCGGAAGGTCACATGACAGACATTGCTATGAAGGGTACTCTTTTGTGTTGCTGTGAGTATATGGTTAGGAAAGACTAAGGGCCTCATTTCAAGGTGGGCGGAATGGGTTTACCTCCAAGGTTGGAATGATCCGGTAATTCCTCATTCAGGGAACCCGGACCCGAGTTTGGAGGCAGCCATGGTGCTAATAGCACCATGGCTGCCTCCAAACTCGTAATGAGGCCCTAGGAGTCAAACCAGGCGTGAAAGGAGTGTGGGCCGGATTCTGGCATTTAGGGGATAGAAAAGCTGCGGTAGGTTGAGCAGTTGTAGTCCTAATTATCCCAGAAACGTCTGTACCCGAGCTCTTAACAATGTTATCTAGCACCTACACATGGGCATATATATGTTCAATGTTCTCCTAAGACTCCTCTGCATTTAGTCATGGTGGCCCTTTGTTTCTACTGTAGCAATTAATGTCACAGTAAACCTATCTTAGCTGAAATCCCTTTCTGCGGATCAGGTGTACTCTATTATGTGCGGTTCAGTAAGATAACAAAATGTAATATGGGATATGACAACATTTAGAGATTGCCCCTCTTATTCGTTCTGTCGTCAACATTTGAAACTGGCCGCTTCTATTAGGACATTTTTTACTCCCAAAAATGTATGAACCTGTGTTTAGATCCTATATTGAGTAGGCACCCATTTTTACCAGCAGACCAGATCTTTGTTTTTTTCAACTACTTTTCTCCAAGTTACATACATATTTTACTTTAAATCCACCCCACAGCCCCCCTAGTTAAGGATTGGTGGGGATGATGACGATTGATGCTCAAACTGAGTGCAAGCGTTCCATCACTCTGTGAAAAAATACTATTTACCTGGCCTTAAAGGGAGAAAATGCTACCAAAACGTTGTGCGAAATGTGAAATGTATTAATCAGTAGGTCACAGAAGCGACTAAATTTGAATATCAAATTAAAGAAAATCAAAATCTCGCGAAGATTGCTCAGGGTGTTAAGGTTCTACCTGCAGAGACAGTGGGTACCCCCACAGATCAGAATTCTGCCTCCCAGTGAGATAGGGTGAAGGGTCACTGAGCCTTCTCAAGCGATCAGACAGTGTGTAACATGCAGGGTACAGAGTGCTATACCTGAAAGACAGAAGAGCTGGGGCTACGCCCTCACTAGTCCAGTCCCAGCTTAAAAAAACATGCAAAATATAGTCACCTGTGTGCTGCTCAGTAATGAAAATAACGGATAAAGCCACCTCATCAGGGGTTCGGCAGAGTGGCAAAAATGCGGCGTAACACTCTTACCGCTGCAAATCCTGAGTTTGGGTGGGAAGCTGGAGATTTACCTCCACCTCTGAGCTGGAGGTTCAGCTTTCTGCCCATTTTCAGAGCTATTACCACTGTCGCTATTACCGCTAATAGCACTGAAAAACCTCATAGATTCCTATGGACTCATAACAAATGTGGACTAACGGCACCACCGCAACCTGGGATCCGGCGCAAATTTCACTGGACCGAGTTGAGGTAACGCTAATTGCGTTGGGCGGTATCCCAGCGCAATTACCGCCGGTATACTGCCCAACTCATGACGAGGCCCATATTCTCTTATCAGATAAATAAAAACAAATAAAATAAATAAATAAAAATAAGATACTTTGAACAAAACAAAGGGTCTTTTTCAGGTGATGCATATGGAAATTACTCATAAGCAGTGTAGCACTGATCTATGGAAATGATTCATAAGCAGTGTGGCACTGATGAATGTAAATGATTCATTATGTTTCAGTGCTGTGCCGTGCTAGGGTACTGCCCCATTAAAGTCCCTTGCCATCCCCGAGGCTGAAATTAAAACCTTTCTGGCGCCAACACCAGGTTGGCCTTTGCCCCACATAAAACCAGGACACTGGTGGCAACCCTATTATTCTGCACACCCTTTCTGATCAGAGCATCCCGAGCCCAGCTCTTCCTCACGCTCTCTCTACCCTTTCTGGCCCTTCAGTAATCCTGGATGTTGCTCTACATCTTGTCCGCTTCACTGTGGTGTCCCCCAAGACTCAGTCCTAGCTCCCCTTATCTCTAGCATTTGTACCACAGCTCATGCAGCGATCAGGATTTATTTTCACTTGTTCAGTCACTTCTACACTGGCCCCCTTATTCCTATTTCCTTCACAGCTCTGTTGATTCTTGCGTCCTCTCACTTCCATGATTTCAGATGACATAACATTGATAACTGTCTGTGACCTCGCAGCTCCCGGCCGTCCTCTCACTTCCATCAATTCAAACATGATGCAAATTCAATTCTCTTCTATGGTGCCTCCCACTCTCCGATTGCCCATCTCTAGAATCCTTCCGCCACCCCCTGGAATGCCTGGTGTCTTCCTCTGCTTCTAACAGAGCATTATTCCTGAGACGCGCTTGCCTTTTCCAACAAGTATTCTTTCCTTTCCCAAGGCATGTGCTAACCTTTCCCGACTCGCATCTGTACCTTTCCCGCCTCATACTTCCTTTCGTCCTCACCTCTTCAAGCTTTAGGACATGCATACATACTAGACCTTTCCTTACATGCTGCTTAAATTCTGAGTCTTATTTGTTCTCACTTTGGCAAATTCTCCTCCCTTAACATTCATTGATCTTGAAGCCCAAGATGTTGCTCCTCTTTAATCAATCTTCAATGATGTACATGGTTTCTTTCTCCTATCCTTGAGCTGGCGTGCCCTTTCTGTCCTTCTAAAATACAGCTTGCTCTGAGCTGCCTGCAGATGCAGCACTGGCCCTGGCCCTGACCACCCCCTCTCTACACTCTAATGCCTCTTGGCACTATGTCGCCAGGTACTGTATCTGGGTGGGTAGCCTCAAATTTGCAAATTCGAATCCCGGTGCCAATTTATCCGTCCCTCCTTCCGAGGCTGATGAATCAAATGCTATAAAACAAATGGGTATAGTAACACCTGTTATTACAGTGCTCAGTAGCAGCTGGAATCCACCATGTAGTATTATGTAAGTACACACATTATTATATATCCTCTTGAAACCTCTGTTTGGGCTGCAATGCACAATTTGTATTTCCTCCCAAATCTTAATCCTCAGGTGTATGCTCATTTTTCCCCCTAATGTTCCTGAATTCTGGGACACAATTCTCTGGCTGTTCTCCAACTCTTCAGGGGTCTATAATCTTTGGCACGCCTTGAATGTTTTAGACTAAAGCTCCCATCAACCCTAGTCAGCAATGTCAATGGTAAGAGCTCATAGAAGTTGTCCAAAACATCAGGAAAGCCGCTGGTTGCAGGTACATAGCCTTCCTTTATTGCATAGATACCCATAAGAATGTCTGTCCCTGATGCTAGTCCCGTTTTGCTAATAGTTTGCTCATTGGTGCTAAATGATGCCCTGCTTTGTGTATTTATATGCAGGGCTTTTGTAAAAGAGCTTCATGGATATAAATAGTTTAGAAAACCGACACAACACCCTGTAGTTGTCATTGACCGGGCCATCCAATTTATAATTTGCTCTGGCATCAAAAATCGAATTTTCAAAAATGCTGCACAATTGATCAAATGAAAACTGTGTGGGCTGCTATGGGGTCGAGCTACCTCCCAATCTCTATGTAGACGAATTGCATTAGTTTCAAACCTTAGGTTGGTTGGAGGGTGCAACCATGGATTAAACCATTTGGCCTAAGCCCAAGGCCATACATAAGCAAGCTACAAAAATTGAGCTGTGTTCCATGCGCTCTTTCTCTCCCCCAAATCAACAACCAGTAACCTTGTCTCAAACGTGAAGTTACTAATTTCAACTAATGGAACTCCAAATCAGAGGAAATCGATAAAAGTACAAAGCACTTTATCATCAACTATTCATAGATAATAATCATTTGAAACACAAAGCCGACATGTGTTTCGACCTCCACTAGGTCTTCACCAGGGCTTAATACATAGCCCAAGGATGGCTACCCATCGATAGGCTCATCAGTCGTGCTGACTATCACAGACATAATTGTCCTCATATACTCTGCTCACGACTGTTCTTATCCCGAAACAAAAGACATTTTCAAATCATGTCTATCTTCTCATAGGTTGTGCTGCTATCATTCCACAAACATAGCACCTGTTGTTCTAAGTGGCATATCTTAGATACTATCTGCTAGTTCAAATTAGAATGCAACAAATGTCAGCGAAAATACCATGCTCGTGGTTTGAGTCCATAACAGTGTAGTAGAGGTCCCAAGGAGAGCGGCCAGAGTGAGAGAGGCAAAGCAGAAGCAGGGGTCCCAATGAGAGGGATCTCCGACTTACTGGCATTAAGGCAAAGATCGTTGAGGCACACCAATCCTGAATCATGGATAGACCATCAGGAATAAGCGAGGGAGGAGAGGTGGCTGAGGGAAGCCTGAATGAGAGATGAGTGACATCCGCATAACACTGAAAGTTAGAAGAGAAGGTGGAGATCAAGTGCGACAAAGGGGCCAGCTAGACATTGAAGAACCCGGGTGAGAGGATAGAGCTCTGGGGACACCACAATTGGAGAGAGAGGTTGTGGAGAGAAAACACCCAAGTTGGACCTGGGAGGGACGGTCCAGGAGGAAGGAGGCAAGCCACGCCAGCACCTGATCTGTGATGCCCAGTTCACACAGAATTGGTTGATCAGGGTGGCGTGATTGACCGTGTCAAAAGCAGAGGAAAGGTCAAGGAGGATGAGGACAGAGGGAGAGCTTGAGTCGAGGATAGAGAGCAGATCTTCATGGGTGTTCAGGAGAGCAGTTTCCGTGACTCTGGCTTCTCTGAAGCCAGACCGATGGTCATGGAGCTAACCAACAGATTCAGTGTGGACAGTAAGCTGGTAGATGGCCAGCCTTTCCAGGAGTTTGCCCAGGAAAGGAGTTATAGAAATTGGTGATAGTTTGCCAGACAGGTAGGATCGGCAGAAGGCTTTTTTTAGGAGGGGTGCACAAGGGAGCGCTTGAGGTGAGAGGGGAAAGATCCAGTGGCGAAAGAGTGATTGCAGAAATCAGCCAAGGCTGGAGCGAGGTTGTCAATGTGGTCCTTGATGGTTCTGGAAGAGCAGGAGAGCACCTGTTTGGACGACACTTTCATAGATCGGACTTGTCTAGAAACAACACCAGGTGTCAGAGAGAAGGGGGGAAAAGGAAGAGGAGGGGAGAGGCGGCCAAAGGGGGCCTGAGAGAGTTTGAGGGAGAGGAAGAGGAAATCAAGGACAGGATCTCCTGAGTTTTAATGGTGAAATGAGAAGCCAGAGCCATACAGAGGGCATGGGAGGGAAAAGGGGAGGTGGAGACTGCAATAGGATTGGTGAGCTTCTTGCAGATTTTAAAGAGTTTGGCCATGTTGTTAAAGGCTGCAGAGATACAGGCTTGAATGTGTGCTCTTTTCTTGGACAGGACAGAGAGTCTGTATTGCCTTTGGAGCAGGCGGCAGGCCTGTCTGTCAGAGGATGCGCCCAAAGCCCTCCACAGCCTCTCAGCCACCCTGCACCTGGGTTTCAATAACACATTTACAGATGGCGGAGGCTTTTCCGGGCATGGTCTCGGATAATAGCACAAAGATCAGAACAAGTGTGTGCTTGTTTATGAGGGTGTAAAAAAAGTGCACATTAACCCACTAAGAGGTAAGGGACAAAAGAGTCCTGCTTGAATGTCCACTTGTTCATTGAAGAGGAGAGATGAGGAGTAGAAGGTGGAGGAACCAAAATGTTAAAGTGAACAATGGAGTGATCAGAGGGAAAGGGAGCAATGGAGAGCTCAGAGGAGGAGAGGAAGACAAGGCCAAGAGAGTTCCCTCCAGAGTGCGTAGGCTGGTTGTGGAGAATGGTAGAGGCTGTGGTGAGATTAGGGGAGAGTTGTGTTCAAGTCAGGTGTCTGCAGAGAGATTGGGAAGGTTAAAGTCCCTTAGCATATAAATAGGTACATACGTGGGAAGTGACTCAAAAATGAGTTGAGCGGAGCAGGCGTTTGATAGAGAGCTAAAACAGTGCAAGGAGTAGGAGGGAGGAGTTGAATAGTGGCATATTCAAAAGAGGAGGAGGTGATATCTGGCTGGGTGGGGGCAGTGGTGAGGACCTCATTCATAAGGAACCCCACTTCACCACCCTTCCCAACATGTTGGAGATAGTGCTGCCAATAAAAGAAATGACATCTCCAACATGAACCTGGCAAGATTTTGCACCACAGTGCTAAGTCCTACTGAGGGAACGTGCTAATTTATTGAAACTCAGAGCAGAATAGAGAAGATGTGCCGGCAAGCTATAGCTACCCCTTGCAGGGTGCCAATGGATGAATGAATGGAATGAATGGGTGGAGTCTAATGTTCATCCAGGAAATGACAGCAGTCCAGGAATGGTGGATTGGATCTTCCAGACTTGCACCTACCAGCACACTGGCCTCGGTGGCGAGCTCTCTGCATTTATTGCTTTCCCAGCACTGGTTGTGCGCCCCCACTGTGTGACATGACAAGGCTCCCAGCGCTGCAAGAAGACAGCTCCAAACTGCTCTCCACATTTTCAGACAGGACCCTGGAAAGAAAAGAGGACAATGATTTACTTTGCCTGCTGGCGTGTCAAGACTTTCAGGCTCATTCCGAGTTGTGCAGTCTAGTAAAAAGTGGCAGTCAAAGGCTGGTCATTAAATTACTACAATTTTGCCAAGCCACCAAATTATAGGTTTGGTGGTAAAGTGGAAGAGATGCCTCCAGTCGCTATTGGAACTCAATTCAAGGATACTCTATTAAATGCTACTACATTGGATAATAAAAACACTGATTATTGCAGTAAACGTGGATGGAATTTGGTATCAAGTGCTGTATAAAAATAGGGTAATATTATGTTTGTATTTAGAACATAGATTTTCACCATGAATAATGAATATATGAGGCGAAAATGTAGATATGCTTCGAACCACTCGGTCACTTAAGAAGAAAAGGTTATTTTACCACCTCCTTTTAGGTCTAGGCAGGGGTGGGTTTGCCGGAGCTCAGCCCTGGCACTTATTTCTGAGCCCCGGCACTTACTGTCTCAGACTCAGATGGATTAGGAAGTAATGACAGGAAGAGCATCCATCAACCCAATGAGCAGGTGTGAGCTGTAGTTTAACACCAAATGTGTCAACGCTGTGGGGAGCAGATGTGGGTGGTGGCAGCAATGGTGGGGGAACAGCCCACACCCGCCTGCACTGTCACAAGTGCGCAAGAATATATTTGTGCCTACTGGCGTAGAACTGGCAGAGTCCAATGTGGAATTCCAACTCCCAATCATGCATTGTCCCTAAAATACTGCGAGGAAGCGCCCTCATGTACCCACAATTAGGATGGTAGATAGAAGTAGGTGGCATTTGAAATGCTGCCTAATTTTACTATTACCACCTAGCTCATGTGAACTCCCCACACCCTGTGCATGGCTGGCACTGTTCATGCTGCCCTGGTAGTATGCGATGAACGGGGGCAGTTGGAAACTGGCATGGCAGCGTGGACATTAGCTTGCAAATGTTTCCCGAGACGGCTGGCGGTGTGATCTGAATTCTGCCCTTTGTAAAGTGTATTGAGCAGCACACTGGGCAGATTGGCACATTGCGCATCATATCATTACCTCTGCATCCATCTTCCTCCTCACAGTCCTTACTCTATGGGTGGTGTTAAGGACTGTGACGAGTAAGACCCGTATTTGATGTCATGAGGGTTACTGGTAAGTAAGCAGGCCGTTAGCAGCAAGCTGGATTATTTGGACAACACTCTGACATAATGAGCTATCCTTCCTCACTGTATAAGTCGCCATAATATCAAGAACTGGTGCAATTTTTACTGAGATGTGATTAATGAATGCCATGTTTCCCGGAATCATTGTCATGAATAGTTGTCTACTTTACATCATGTGTTGTTATCAGCCGCACAGTTTGATTATCAGTACATAAATGGTTTGCGGTGGGGAAATGCTTTTGTGAACTCTTGGCGACCCAGCATATGAAGTAACACCAACAGGAGCTACTGTAAATCTTATGTCAATTTCTTCTGACAATTGTGCTGTGAAATGTACCATTTTAACCCATTACTTTAAAATGGGGTTGGAGGAGGGAGTCTGGCTTGCTCGCCCTTATTCAGAGATGCTGCTGACATTGCCCCAAGTTTACATTCTGGTGTTTTTTTTCTCTTCCTTGTGCGTACAGCAAGGAAGTGTGCGTATAAGAGGGTAAAAATATGTCAGCCTCCCGGAAAGCTACTGAAACATGAGAAGGCATGGAACGCTGGCACTCAAAGGGTTAAACTAAGAGACTTTCTCTACCCCCTAAGATAATGGCACCATCCCATTCAGATCAGATTGGCTTTCCCAGATAACTCTGTTTTACCTTACCGGAGACCTGGGCTTTACTTTTACTCTAGTTTTACATAAGCCCATTATATCCAATTTAAGTGAAGTAGTTGTTAGGTTGAACAGGGTCTCAGAACATATCAGACTTTCCCGGCCCCACATTGAATGGGCCGAAACAGGACGGCGCAGTGCTCTGGTAAAAACCATCTTGCCAGAGTGCCGCCCCCCCTGCCCCAGACCTATTGGTTTTGATGCGCTTGTAAGTGTATGTAGAAGCATGGGATGTCATGTGGAATGTTATGTTGCGGATCAGAGAATGTTTGTGGTGAGGGTTCCCAGCCCCGGCAGTTAGAAAGCCCCTGTCCGGGTGATGGGTGCCAGTGTTTGTTCTAAGTAGCGGTTCCTATAAAGCTGATTTAAGAAGATGTCAAAAACTTAAAGGCACCTACCAAGAAGTCCCTTAATTACACTATTCCCATGACTCTCCCTCAATGAGCAGACCACTTTCAAAAGACTCAGGAGGGAGCTATGCCTGGTCTTCTGAAAGCAGCCTGCTTTTGAAGTGCAGGTTGCTCATGCATAGCTCCACAGATAACTGCAGCTCTGCAGAATATGCAGCACTGGATACAGCATGCAAAAACTGCCAAAGCCTCATTTTCAGTATTGCAGCTGTCTTCTTCTTCTTCTAAATTATCCAATGTGTGGGCGGACCCACGCAGGCGCTTCCCCATCCAATAGGATGATGTGCACCAACCCACCAATCAACACATAGCCCACATAAACTCACAACTCCTCCCACCGCCCTGTCTGTCCAAACTGGTATATATGTCCTGCAATTTACAGACATCTCTTTATTAGGGTGAATATTGTGAACAATCAAAACAGAAGAGTCAATTTTTCGCTTAAAAGGGTTTCTTACTGAATCACTATAAAAAATGTTTAACATTTAAAATTGTGGACATCATGAAGTTCCCATAATGCTCTTTGCTGTTATGCAAATCACCAGGATTGGGTTCTATGAAGAGATACTGGGTCTCATTACGAGTCCGGCGGTAACCGTGCCGGAAAAACCAGCAGGCTACCACCGGACCCGTATTAACATTCTGCCTCCTTGATTCCTGGAATCACCGGGGCATTACAACCGCGGTGACCCTGGAATTCCGGAGGCGGAATTCTGTAATTCCCCATACCCATGGAGTCCCGTAGGACTCCATGGGGATGGGGACAATGGCAACACTGGTTCCGTCTATGATGGAGCTGGTGTTTCCATTTGCGCCTGCAGGCAGGTGGCGTTACTCCCGCCAGGTCAGACCAGGTGGGAGTGACACCTCCCACTTGCAGGACTCTGAATCAGCTGGTACGGAGAGACCAGTGGCTGCGTTTTTTACCGCCACCGTTCTTTCCAGACTGGCAGGGTCGTAATGAGGCCCACTGTGTTGCATAATCTGGCTGGGGGTGACGTCCCTTGGCCCGGGCCGGTCCTTCCCACAACCCCACTCCTCCAAAGAGGTGACAATTCCCCAATAGATTATTTACATTTCCGGCACTGCACTCAGCCTGTCAAATACAAATGCGTTTTTGCCAACGTCTCATTTTGATGCTGCCAGAAATGCATTGCATCCCTATGTAAATGCCTGCCACACACACACATGCATGGAGGGGGTAATTACACTGCTTGCGCTGTAAAGTGCAGACAACACGCACATGCCTGGGTCAGTCCCTGGATTCTATGCATTATTTTTGCAATTCATAGTCCAACAGCTCAAATAGCAGGTAGAGCATGCTGACTCACGGCAAAAAAGACCTGAACGAAAACAGGCTGGCTCAGAAATCTGGATTTGGTTCCCAGGAATCACAAAACTCTGATCAGGGATAACTACCTTACATTTGATCGAGATTGGAGAGAAGAGTTCTGCCTGGAGAAACACTCCATAAGACGATTTTCTACCCTGAAAATTACGCCAGGTATGGAGCCGTACCTCGTAAATAGGTACACAGTTTCTTGTGCACTTTTTACCAAGCTCTGCCGTAAGTACGTTACAAAAGATTAATTCATTTAATGTTTTAATTTACTGACACTAAACGCTGTTCTGACAGGCATAGTCAAAAGAATGGACATTATGCACTTGCGCGTTGACCATCCCCGGAAGACGTATTGTAGTTTAGGATATTTTGCCCAAAGTGCCCTGTGAGTATGTTGTTATCCTTCTGAGGGAATATGGTTTTAGATATTGTTGCTCAGCATTTGGATTTCTGCTATTACCTAATGAACCACTGGTCTCTTTGGCAGTTGACAAATGTCTGTTTTTTAGCAATGGAAATTAGTTCTTTGTGATTGTGTAAACATTTTAACGTTGTTTCGTTTGGTATTTTGTGATATTATTCAGTAAGAACAAATTCAACCATTGAAATGCACCTTTTTAAACAAGCAACATGGTGCCTGTTTATAGGTTTGATGGAAGTTGTGCATTTCCAAAATAAAGTGTTGATTGATTGAGGTGCAGCATGCAAGTGTTAGCGTGAGCGGTCCTCTCCCTGCAATTAACACAGATAAGAAAATGACCCCCTAAGCAGCAAGCCCATTTAAAACACTTCATTGTCTCTCTGCCTTTGCAAATCTATGAATGAATATAAATGCATGCTGTGCAGCAATGGAAATTCGCCTTCCCACCAATATATGGTAGTGGTACTTGAATCTATAAACGAATATAAGTGCATGCAGTACAGTAATGGAAATTCGCCTTCCCACCAGTTTATGGAAGTGGTACTTGAATCTATAAATGAATTTAAGTGCATGCTGTGCAGCAATGGAAATTCAAGGCACTTTCCACAGCTTCAAATTGAAGTGTAATCTAGGTGGGATATTTGCCCACCATTTCCATTTAGCAGTGCCGTCCCAAATTAACATTCAAAGATGTATGAGGACCATCGGTAACAAATCCCACAAAACATGTTGTGGCTGATGCCGAAAGAAGCTCCTTTTCTGACTTCCAAATTGTTTAGGAACTTGCCAGTCTACCTGCCTGGAACATTTCTGCTCAGAGGCCGGTCCTCCTTTCCGTTCTGCTTTGATGGTGAAGCCTAAGCATAGGAATCTCTCAGAAGTAGGGGTTGGCTGAGTGAGGCCAGCGTTGGGCATCTGGACAGCTATTAAACTCATCAGGATTCAGGTTGCCATTTGTGGGGTGACTCAAGGCCAATGCACATAAGGGCTGTGACTTCACAACCCTCAGGAAGTTACATGAATAAATATCTCGTCTTAGCTGGCGGAGAACACATTCTAAAAAGTGCATCTGTGTGCCTTGAGTGCTCTGCCAAGAAACCTTGGCTTGATGAATTATGTAGCCCGGGTGGATGAGTAGTTCAAAATGAGGGGGTATGTGTAAGGAGCAATGTCATTGCTTCTGGGAGCTGTATGTCATGCTGTCAACTTTCTTAAGGTTTTATATTAGATCGAATGATAAAATAATACAGAGTGGACGCGCAATGCATGCTTGCGTCCATGCATCCATGCATCTGGCAGTAGGATCTTGAGAATAGAGCTGGACATTTTGTATTGTATTTGATCCCTATGGCACTTTTGCCTCAGCGCTGCAAACATTTAGTGAAAAACGGTGCAATTAAACATAGTAAAACATTGGAAGTAATGAGCAGGAAGTAGAAGGAAAAATGCAATTCGTTGTTGGAGGGAGCAGATAGGCGCTGAGTTTTGAGGTTCACTAGAAAAATGCAAAAAGGGGGGAAGAATGGAAAGAGCGAGTAAAGTGAAGGAGTGGAAACGTGAGGAGGTACAGAGAGGTTTAGAGGCGGAGAGTAGAAACGGGAACGTAGCAGGCGGGGTGGGGATATTAGTGAGAAAAGGTGGAGACGGCGAGTCCACGCTCTTGGGAGGATAGCTCAGGAGCAACGTGCTCGTCTTGGAAGCAAGACCACACAGAGCACCACAGGTTCGATCCCCGAGTCAGCGCTTAGAAACCTCTGGTTATTATGCACGTTATACATAACCAATCATATGTCTCCATGGATCCAGCTGTCTGTCTGTGTATCTATCTGTTTGTCTTTCTATCCATATATCCATCTGTTTGTGTCTGTCTATCCTTCCACCTTTTTATCTGTCTGTCCATCTATCTGTTTATTTATTTTTTATCGTGTTCTGTCATAATAACATCAGATTAGCCTATTGCACTGCATGCTGGATTATGTTATCTCACTTACGTTTTGTACCTGTGCCAAATCACCACAGTAGAAGTTTCAAAGCACCAAATCTTTGTCCAAAGCTAAGTGTGCCTCGCACGGGGTAACCAGACCTTAGTCGCTCGGAAGAAAAAAAGCATGAACAGGGGTGACCTCGAAAGGATGAAGTGCCGGAGTTTCAGAGGGGAGTGCTTAACCCATGAGCTATCATCTCAGGTGCCTCAGAGGATAGCCCACGGGTTATGTGCTTCCCTTGCTTTTATACAAACTGTGAGGGAGTTGGATATAGTGCAGGGCATCGAGGCTAGATGAGTGACAGTTCGCTGCATAATGACATTACTAGAACATAGGTACTGAAGGTTAGGCCTTGACAATGCAGAACTGCGACAAGAGGTTGAGTTTACAAATACAAGCAAACAGGTAAAGTTTCAGTGGCACAGTATGGATGCGGCTATAGGCTCCTGCTCACACGGCATCAGCTACTGGTGACCTTATAAAGGAAAACAGTCTGTGACTAGGCCTCCAGAATCAGAGAACAAGAATAAATTAAGGCCCCTGGCAAGTAGTGGCTGAAGGCGACCAATGGGCTGTGAACCGGCTGTCTCATCAAGGCAAATACAGGTGGTAGATAAGGGTACACATAAGGTATGGGAGACGGGGTAAACCTGGATGGTCAGTGATGGGAGTTGTGGGTACACCCCCTTGGCAAGGACATTAGGGACCATAGGGACTATATAGGGCGTGACCCCACATCCTCATCACCTGAAGACATCGCACCAGGGTGATGGCCAAGGAAGATACGTTAAGATTGCAAGTCCAGACCTTACGTTATAACCTGAGAGCTAGTTTGCAAATGAGCAAAATATGGTTAGGCCTCCTCCAGTACTGGCAGGACCGGTGGCTCTGCAGTACTGTCAGATTACGCTGAGTGAACACGCTTAGTGAACATGCATAGGCTGCACGGGGGTCTGCCACTGGTGGCTCTCCAGTACTGGCAGGATATGCTGAGTGAACATGCATAGGCTGCACTGGGGGCTTGCCACAGGTGGCTCAGCAGTACTGGCAGGATATGCTGAGTGAACATGCGTAGGCTGCACCAGGGGTCTGCCACCGGTGGCTCTCCAGTACTGGCAGGTCATGCTGAGTGAACATGCATATGCTGCACCAGGGGTCAGCCACCGGTGCCTCTCCGGTACTGGCAGGTCATGCTGAGTAACATGCATAGGCTGCACCAGGGGCCTGCCACCAGTGGTTCTCCTGTACTGGCAGGTCATGCTGAGTAACATGCATAGGCTGCACCGGGGGTCTGCCACCGATGGCTCTTCAGTACTGGCAGGTCATGCTGAGTAACATGCATAGGCTGCACCGGGGGTCTGCCACCGATGGCTCTTCAGTACTGGCAGGATATGCTGAGTGAACATGCATAGGCTGCACCAGGGGCCTGCAACCAGTGGCTCTGCAGTACTGGCAGGTCAAGTTGAGTGAACATGCATAGGCTGCACCAGGGGCCTGCCACCAGTGGCTCTGCAGTACTGGCAGGTCAAGTTGAGTGAACATGCATAGGCTGCACCGGGGGTCTGCCACTGGTGGCTCTCCAGTACTGGCAGGATATGCTGAGTGAACATGCATAGGCTGCACCGGGGGCTTGCCACAGGTGGCTCTGCAGTACTGGCAGGATATGCTGAGTGAACATGCATATGCTGCACCAGGGGTCAGCCACCGGTGCCTCTCCGGTACTGGCAGGTCATGCTGAGTAACATGCATAGGCTGCACCAGTGGCTCTCCTGTACTGGCAGGTCATGCTGAGTAACATGCATAGGCTGCACCAGGGGTCTGCCACCGGTGGCTCTCCAGTACTGGCAGGTCATGCTGAGTGAACATGCATATGCTGCACCAGGGGCCTGCCACCAGTGGCTCTGCAGTACTGGCAGGTCAAGTTGAGTGAACATGCATAGGCTGCACCGGGGGTCTGCCACTGGTGGCTCTCCAGTACTGGCAGGATATGCTGAGTGAACATGCATAGGCTGCACCGGGGGCTTGCCACAGGTGGCTCTGCAGTACTGGCAGGATATGCTGAGTGAACATGCATATGCTGCACCAGGGGTCAGCCACCGGTGCCTCTCCGGTACTGGCAGGTCATGCTGAGTAACATGCATAGGCTGCACCAGTGGCTCTCCTGTACTGGCAGGTCATGCTGAGTAACATGCATAGGCTGCACCAGGGGTCTGCCACCGGTGGCTCTCCAGTACTGGCAGGTCATGCTGAGTGAACATGCATATGCTGCACCAGGGGTCAGCCACCGGTGCCTCTCCGGTACTGGCAGGTCATGCTGAGTAACATGCATAGGCTGCACCAGTGGCTCTCCTGTACTGGCAGGTCATGCTGAGTAACATGCATAGGCTGCACCAGGGGTCTGCCACCGGTGGCTCTCCAGTACTGGCAGGTCATGCTGAGTGAACATGCATATGCTGCACCAGGGGTCAGCCACCGGTGCCTCTCCGGTACTGGCAGGTCATGCTGAGTAACATGCATAGGCTGCACCAGTGGCTCTCCTGTACTGGCAGGTCATGCTGAGTAACATGCATAGGCTGCACCAGGGGTCTGCCACCGGTGGCTCTCCAGTACTGGCAGGTCATGCTGAGTGAACATGCATATGCTGCACCAGGGGTCAGCCACCGGTGCCTCTCCGGTACTGGCAGGTCATGCTGAGTAACATGCATAGGCTGCACCAGTGGCTCTCCTGTACTGGCAGGTCATGCTGAGTAACATGCATAGGCTGCACCAGGGGTCTGCCACCGGTGGCTCTCCAGTACTGGCAGGTCATGCTGAGTGAACATGCGTAGGCTGCACCAGGGGCCTGCCACCAGTGGCTCTCCAGTACTGGCTCTCCAGTTATTTTGCCCTTCCATTCCCATGACCCCTGATCATTGACGATGTTGGCAAGGGTTGATGGGAGTTCTACTACAAAATGTCTGACGAGCCAAAAGTTGCGGTCCCCTGGACTACCCAATCGGTGCCTATGACGTGTATTCTTTATCTTTGCGGACGAAGGAAAGAGTGTTCCGGATATTGGCAAATTGGACACAAATGGTTCACAGGCGTGAATCGTCATTACCCTTATTCCGGGGTAATCCCATCCCAATCTTCTGCCATGGAGCAGCCATGAGTCACTAAAAGGGGATGCAGGCAAAATCCACAGAACCCCAAAAAAATCAGTACGGAAGAGTTCCAAGGTGAAAGGACACCATGATGTATCGCTCTGCGGAACTTCTTGGATGGAGTGTTCAAAGAAAAACATATTGTGGAAACGACGCTAATGGGAAGATAATGACCCCGACGATGCAGGGGAATCAGGGAGCCAGGAAATTGTTCTTTTTGTACTTAATTCTATCTTTTCCTCTTCTCCCTTTGGACTGGAATATGGTTCTAACAAGTAATAGAATCATTAACTACGTACCAAGTTGTGTTTACGGAAGATAAAAACCTTTTTTTCTTTAAAGTAATGATACCATGTAAATAAATTTTTAAAAATTAAAAAAGTACAGAGAAAATAAAAATGACCCCCGCTGCGATGAGGCGCTCCCAACAAATCCCTAAACTGCCACAGTAATAAAAAAAACAGTGCGCACCCCAATTATAGAACCCGCAAGAATCAAAACGAATCTGCATTAAAGCTATTGGAGACGGTTGCCTCCTGCACTGGTGCACCCTGTGTATGTTATGTTAAGACATGTGCGAAGAGGAACAGGGGTGGGCACTGTCTGCTACAGGGCAAATCCATGGAGCACATTGTGACAATCTGCACCGGAAACACATGAGATCCACTTCCTGGAAGGCTGTGACCTCCGCCAGGAAACATAGAGACCCGGCTGACTGGGAGATCCTCCCTGTGCAGGCAAGGTTCCATCCAGCAGAGATCCTGTTGCACGCCAGCACATGGCTCAGCTTGCCCTCAGCACAACTCCTCTTCCCTTTCAATCATGGCATGTGATTGCTGGCATGTCTCACTATAAAACCCATGGCGATGGCATGGAGGCATCCTACGCACACATTTCTTGTCCATGTTCCTATCAAATGAGTGTAATAACACCTCTTACAAGGTTGCTAGCGTTGATCCCAAAATCCCTCTAGTTTCTCCAAGTTCTCCTAGGCCACTTCGAGGAATCATATATGGGTTTTTTATGTTGGATGGGCAACCCGAGCACCACTGGAACACTTGTGTATGGGCGCGCTATAAATAAAATATGATATGATAGGTTATTTATAAAGCGCTTAATACCTAGAGGTTTCTAAACTCGGACCCAGGTATTGAAGCTGTGTTGCTACGTGTTGTCTTGCTTCCAAGGCAAGCGCGTTGCCCCTGGAGTTATCCTCCCAAGACCGTATCATATGACATCATATCACTGCAGGGCAACGCCTCAAAACCATCAGGGTCCCTTTCCTGCTGGTAATGCGGTAATGGTGCAGATGCTAAATCCATAGACCTGGCATTGTGAGCCGTTCTTTTAGCCCTTGGTCACCCCTTACATGCTGTGTGATCCTGTGCATACTCCATCTGGCTTGTGCGCTTCATGTATGGATGTACAACTTCTGTGATAACGCATCCCCACCCGCAAAATCCCTTCTTTCCACCTCTCCTGGTCTCCTTGGCTACAAACCCTCGCAGTTCATAAGTGTTCCTCAAAGCCTAATGCCTCTCAAGGGTTACGTCTATAGAGATCGTTTACTGTGGTGCACCTGAGGTCACATGAGAGATCTCAATTGGCCTGCCTGTATCTATTTGACGCTAAATTGCTGGTACTTGAGGGCGCATAGCCACCGATTAAACACTATCATCAAGATAATGTTCTTCAATTGTTTAGAGACATAAGAGCTGTACATGAATCTCCTTCATAGACAAAAGGAGTTTATTAGCTGAATCTGGTAGCGGGTCAGAAGGTAGACTTAACAGTGAGTATAATAGGAAATGGCGCAGATGCCCGGTCGACAAGATCCACGAGACGTATGGAAAAATACCAGCTGAATCCAATGAAAGCTTCCATTCTTTACCTGAAATCGTTACTCTACCGTCATAGCCTTCTTAGAAGAGGCTGTGGTTAATTATGTTTTTAGCTGTGCCATTTTTTTGTGAGCAAGGGAGACCTGAGTTTGCAACAATGTCGCTTTCGGCGATCGGGGTCGCTGGTTGGCCATCATCGTCAGGGAGGGATCAGAGACTCTCGTTTGCAACAAAAGACCTGCATGCAATTCTGATACATTTGCAAGCAGTATGCAGGTGTTTCCTAGACAAATGTTTTGAGATTGTTTCGTGGAACGCGCCATCGACAAGGTCACTGTGGCGAGTAGACGAAGAGGCAACCGGCTACAGTTTGCAAGTCATCTGATGGACGGTCTCCGATTTATCAAAACCCAGTCTGCCCTATAGCTCAAACAAGACCTGACATGCTTTTCCAAAGCATGTGTATTTAAGAACAAAGCCTCATTTCATTAACGCACTTGAGGACATTTTATACGGCTTCCAAGACGACGCATCTCGTCTCTCTGCTCGTTATGGGCTATATGAGCGCTCAAGGTTGTTCTGATCTGTGCAAGAATAAGAAAGGTTTTACGCATAATAGGCGATGTTCTGAAAGCAACATACTTCTGACAACCATTGCAAGGCTTGAATGGGAGAGCACGAGCAACAAGTCGCCCCCTTAAAGACTTTGATCCGCGCAAAACATTGTCAGCATGGAAAGGTCACTGCACCTGAACAGTTCTCGACAAAGAGCGGGCTGGAACAAGGGGTCCTTTCGATGGCAGACAGAGCCCAAGGTTATTTGCCTTACCTGATGGTGTTGTGGGAGTGTGGTCTCTCTCAGTCTCTGTCTCTCTGTCTTCGCTTCACTCTTGGTTTCTCCGTAACTCCTACCCCAAGAGCACAGGTCCTTTTATACCAGTCGACAAGCTTTGTTCAGGGCGGTGCATTCAAGACAAGACCTTCCGGACAGACCATTTCAAGAAGAATATGGGAGAGTCTACATGAGGGTGGGAGGAGAGGGATGGGGAGGAAAGTGGAGAGAGGTTGACGTAGAATGGAAAGAAAACGCTCTGTGGAAAGAATGGAGCGATGTAGCGGTAAACAGTGACTGGGGGTCGGACATGCACTCTATGCAGTCATTATAAATGGCGGATTAGCATCTCCCTCCCAAAAAGCGATCCAGCCGGGGTTCATGACATTTTTCCAATCACATCCTCTAATTGGATTTACACGCCGGAGGCGGCAGGTTAAATTGAACATCTGCAACGTCACAATTGGATGGGTGCTAAATGGCACCGATTAGTCTCAGATCCCAAGGCGCGTTTATTAAGTGATTGGCGAATGGACACGTGGAAGGGTTTGCCAGATTCGGTACCTTGCGCAGATGCAGAACAGGTGTGCATGATGTGGTTGTCAGTTGTGTAATTTAACACTGCCTTCCACTGTGCGATCCCAGAGATAGATCGTTATTGGGGAACATACCACAGTGTCTCATGTGTACCAGGGCTGTCAGGTGCTCAGCACCAGGACTTATTTTGTAACAGAGGCCGAGCACTGGCCCTCTTGACACTGTTCTATGCCGTGCTGCTCCATTCCACGCGGTCTGCTTCAAAGCAACTCCTTCTAACGCAGACCAGAAGGCTTCTGATGTGTAAATCAATTACATGTTTTCCTATTTTTGTGACTCTTTATTTATTTATGTAATGCCCAAACCCTAAGGTATCACAGCGTTTGTACACATCATGGAGGGGAAGGAACATATAGGGCATCAAGATGGTGCAGAGGCTGACTTGGTCAAAGTCAGGGCTCCTGCCCGGTGCTCCGAATAGCAGTTAGTCATATTTGTCGAACAGCCAGGTTTTGGCGAGCTTTCCGAAGATTGTGTATGAGGGTTTCCTGCAGATGCGGGCGGGGCGGGAGAGTGCTCCGTATGGTGGGCGCAGTGACAGGAAAGCTGGCTACTGATCCACATTTTAAAGTACTGGATTGTTTCATGATTTCCCCTGCTGGGCCTAGTAAGATCGTTCTTATGTTGTGCTGTGTTCTTCCCTGTCCCACCCCCCCCTTGCCTAGTCGCGCTATGAAGCACTTGTGTACGAGCGTGATACAAATAAAATATATCATATCATATCATAAGTGTTTCGGTTCTGGAGCGATTTTGCCAAAGGAAAAGTTGCTCCAAACTGCAGAATTTGGTCCGATCTTCTTACATTTCTGGATGCTTGCTTGCTTTGCCTGCTCGCAAACATGGCTCTTACCTCAGTTGCATGTACACCCGAAAAAAGTTCGCTCACAAACCTTCCAAACATGCGCACTGAGAAAGAAAGAGTTAAAGGGAACTTTCTCAGAGGCACTGATGTTTTGTTCACCCGGTGGCCCAGACCCGGGTTACATAAAGAACCGTGCATTGCATTGTCTCCAGAACGTTGTAGACAGTTTTCTTGAATTGCAGAGATCAACAATCTTTTTCGATGCACCATTTTGTATCCCATTTCCGGGCACTTATTATGATGCATCTACGTTTAACCTGCTGAGAATTCGATGCAGGTTCCAGAACCAAAGAAAAACTCAATTTCTGCCATTCGGGACAATACCCTTGTTCATGGTTCTATGTAATCTGGTCGAATCTTTTTCATCGTAGTAGATTTCGTGGAAAAACATTTTTTTTTTGCAGGATAATTTTGCAGGATAATTTTGCAGCAAACCCCCGCACCCCCTCGCCAATCCCCTTACGCTCATTATTCTCCTAATCCCACCCCCACATATATTTGCAGCAAAATCCAACGAACAGAATTTGACTGAATCTACTTCGACGAATTCTACTGTGGCAAAAACTCCCTATTCCACTTCTCCGTCAGGGCCGCCATGACAAATGCAAGGCGCCGGCACACATTGTAATACAAATTCAGCACGGAGCCTTCCAAAGCACGGAGCCGTCAGATCTGGCAAGCATATCATCTTGGTGCGGCCATCTCAAACTGGACAGTTTGGAGTGCTTTATTGTGCTCTACTGCTATTGTTTGAGTGAATAAACAGTGTGGGTGTATCACAGTGCAGACAAATCCTCTAAAACAGGGGTCTGCAACCTTTGGCTCTCCAGATGTTTTAGACTACAACTCCCATCGTCCCTAAGTGGCATAGTAAATAGCCAGGCATCATGGAAATTGTAGTCCAAACCATCTGGAAAGCCAAAGGTTGAAGTCCCCTGCTCTAAAAGATAGAGGGACCCGATTCATGGAATTTTTTGCACAGTTCAAAGTGACTTTGCACTGCTGAAAAGTGACGTTGTACTGCCGACATAAACCCTGATTCATGGAACTGTGCAAACTGTATTTTTGCAGTGCAAAGCTTATTTTGTACTACAAAAATGACTTCGCCCTGCGAAAATACGCTTTGCACGGTTCCATGAATCAGGGTTGCAAGTGTCGGCTTTGCAAAGTCACTTTTCAGCAATGCAAAGTCACTATGAACCGTGCAAAAAATCCATGAATCGGGCCCAGAGTTTCTGAGCATTTGCGCGAAATTCAGAGTGTACTGCAAGACTGCAAAGCGTGCACACACAAGGAAATGCTGCACAGGACTGCTTTAGAAGGCTTCGGACTATAGCTATTGGGTGAGCCACTCTGGTCTCAGACATACTTTGCTAACAATTCCTTGTGTATGTTGTGTCTAAGGCCTGTTGTCTTGCCAGCTTTCCACGTACCAGGTGGTAATACTTCAGCCTCCATCCCTGCCAGGCATGCCTCGCGGCTAGATGAACCAGTTGCGGGGGCTTTGCTGAAATCCATCAAGCTTGGCTGGCGTCCTCCATTATTAAAATATGCGTCGTTTTGGGCCGCTTACTGATCATAATTTGCTGACAGAGAACTCGATTCCATCAGTAAATTACTATGCATGCAACTTTTGTGCAGCTTCGTGCAGAAAATGCACATGCATCCCCGCCCGCATTGATATTAATGCAGGCGGAGATGCAGGAATCGGATCCGTCAAGCTTGGCTAGTAACTCCCAGCATTACAATGGGGGTTGTTTTGAGCCGCACCCTGATGATCGTGATTTGCTGAAGAGGAATCGACTCTGCCAGTAAATTACTATGCATCCAACTTTGTGCAGCTTTATGCAGAAAATGCATATGCATCCCCGCCCGCATTGATATTAATGCAGGTGGAGATACAGGAATCGGATCCGTCAAGCTTGGCTAGTAACTCCCAGCATTACAATGGGGGTTGTTTTGAGCCGCACCCTGATGATCGTGATTTGCTGAAGAGGAATCGACTCTGCCAGTAAATTACTATGCATCCAACTTTGTGCAGCTTTATGCAGAAAATGCACATGCATCCCCGCCCGCATTGATATTAATGCAGGTGGAGATACAGGAATCGGATCCGTCAAGCTTGTCTAATAACTCCCAGCATTACAATGGGGGTTGTTTTGAGCCGCACCCTGATGATCGTGATTTGCTGAAGAGGAATCGACTCTGCCAGTAAATTACTATGCATCCAACTTTGTGCAGCTTTATGCAGAAAATGCACATGCATCCCCGCCCGCATTGATATTAATGCAGGTGGAGATGCAGGAATCGGATCCGTCAAGCTTGGCTAGTAACTCCCAGCATTACAATGGGGGTTGTTTTGAGCCGCACACTAATGATCGTGATTTGCTGGCAGAGGAATCGAATCTGACAGTAAATTATGATGCATGCAACGTTTGTGAAGCTGCATGCAGAAAATTCACGTGCATCCGTGCCCGCATTGATATAAATTCAGGTGGAGATGCAGGAATCGGATCACTCAAGCTTGGCTAGTGTCTTCCAGTATTACAATGGGGGTCGTTTTGAGCCACACACTAATGATCGTGATTTGCTGGCAGAGGAATCGAATCTGACAGTAAATTATGATGCATGCAACGTTTGTGAAGCTGCATGCAGAAAATGCACGTGCATCTCTGCCCGCATTGATATTAATGCAGGTGGAGAGGCAGGCATCTGAATGGAATTCTGCCTGGTTTTTGCAATCGAAAAAACAAGGTGGATCCACTGAGATTCATGTAAATGCCCCCTGCAATGCAGAGATATTAAGATTGCTTTTGTGTTTGTGCACGGGTCAGTATGGAACCTTGCATCCACCTGGAATTCCGTGCAGAATTAAAGCCCACACACCGAAACCATTCAAACGGTGTAGAAGGGACTGCTTGCTAAGTGGCTCGATCTGTGCCCTTTACAAGCACGACTGAAGGGCCCCCATGGTCCTAACTTGCCACTGGAATGAGGTCATGATTTTCACAGGCTAGCTGTGTAAGACCTTCACCTATTCAATGTTATAGAGAGAGAGAGAGAGAGAGAGAGAGGCTGCTATTCAATGGTATAGAGACGGAGAGAGAGAGAGGAAGAGAGAGAGAGAGAGAGAGAAAGAGAGAGAGAGAGAGAGAGAGAGAGAGAGAGTTAGAGAGAGAGAGAGAGAGAGAGAGAGGCTGCTATTCAATGGTATAGAGACGGAGAGAGAGAGGAAGAGAGAGAGAGAGAGAAAGAGAGAGAGAGAGAGAGAGAGAGAGACAGAGAGAGAGAGAGAGACAGAGACAGAGAGAAAGACAGAGAGAGAGAGAGAGAGAGAGAGAGGCTGCTGTGGTGGTGTGCCAGGGTAACAGATATCAATGTACAGAGTTCACTCACTGACTGCAGATCCACACTCAGAGAACTTGTCCACTGATTTTTCCAAAGTGAGACCACTTGCGATGTTTGTAGATTGAGCGACTCTGCTAGGGAATTTTGCGTCATGCAGAATATACCAAGTTCTGCTCTTCGGGTCAGGCAAGGAGCGATAATAGGATAGGTCCAAAGGTCCTTCGGGATTGCATGCATGCAGGGGAGTTGCTAGGTCTGGGAAAGACCCGGGGCTACGCTGATGTCGGAACTGTTGGGACTGGGGGCTAGCTCGTCTTTTGGCTGTCGCTCCTGAGATTCTATCCGGGGCTACAACCAAAAGATCAGGGGCTATAACCCCCTTAGCCCCCCCCAGCAACGCCCCTGAATGCATGTATTTGCTATTGCCAGTGGGCCACCAGTGCACCAGATATTGATCTGACTTTCTCATGGTATCTCCTCAGTGAAGAGTGCATCAGCACGAATCTCCAGAAAGTGCACTTCTGGACTGTTCATTAGTGTATTTTCATTACAGGTGCAGGCAGGAGAATGTCTAAAAATACACGCAAGGGCAATCCGATGTTGAGGACCACATGGTCTGGCCAATGGCTAACTGATCTATTTCAGGACTTACAAAACTCCGCCGTGGTGGAGGTGGCCCCTTTATCTCAAGGAATTGCGGACGAAAGCATCGACACTTCTACTGTGACAACAGCACCCACCCCAAAAGCCCTTGTCTCCACGGTAGCACCTGCTGATCTCCCATCACTGCGAATAATTCTGATGAGCAGGTGGAGGTGGACAAGATCTGATCCTTGGGATCTTCTGATGTGTGAGAATTGAGGAATTCCATTGCAGGACCACACCGATTACTACAAATTAAGAACTTTGAGGATTCATCCTGAGGGAGTAAAGGAATGGAAGGGCATTACTATCCCCGCTTAGAAGTAGGCATACGTTCATTAGGAAAGAGACCAGTGGAAGACCCTTGGGAGGTAGCAGTAACCCCGGAAACACTTGTCTGTCCTAGAATCACGGAAGCAAGCCTGTGGCCCAGCTAGAAGGGCAGAGAACATGCTTTTCTCTCTCTTCATGACCCTGGGAAGTGAAAAGAGTACGATGTTCATTCATCGCCCGTTTTTTGTTTTCTGGGGACTTTTTGCCAAAAAAAAGTTTTTCCTAAAATTAACATCAAAAAATATGGGGAAGGGGGTGTATAGGGAATAAATAATAGGGGAGGAGAAGATTTGGGGTGACTCCCAAATTTAAAAGAAATAGATGATTTTTTTTGGCAAAACATTTTCAGCAAAAAGTACTGCAAAAAAAAACTGGCAATGAACGAACATAGAACCGCTAAAAGAACGCCCTCCTTGAAGAGGGACGACATCGGGGGCACTTCTCGTTCTAGTTGTTTTTGAGCAACGGAAACATTGCTTTGCACATGACCTTTGGAACTTTGAAAGACTGAGCATCTGGAAAAAGACCCCTTTCGCGCAAGAAGGGACAATTTGTTTTCTGTTGACCCCTTTTGTTGAGACTCTCTGGCCATTCTCTCAGATTATACCCCGACATTTGGAGCCATCGCCCTTACACCCTGTCCTCTTGACTTTACTGGCATTCTTGAGCACTGGCGGAATAAAACTCTATAAACTACATTACGTGGGGTCTCAGTTCTGCAGAAGAGGGTGGCAGGCAGACATTCTAGTGTTTGCCACGGTGCATTCGCTGGCTTCAAGCACTGTGCTTATGTCTGTATGAAAAAACCATTTAGAATAACATTACGGTTTGCTATAATTTTATAGAGGACCCTGGGGGAAAAATGTAATAGTGTTCAAGCTGGCAGGGAAGGATTGAACCAACAGTGCCTGTCCCCAGTTAATAGAGGGGTTCCTAGGCATGCAACCCATCGAAGCGCCCTCAATGCCTACGTGCTTGAAAGGGCTTTTTTCCTTATACCCAACTACTAACAAAATGGCTGTGCAAATAGGGTCCCAAGAGATAATGTTGCTGTGAAAAAGTCGGCAGGTGGATGACTTTTTTTTCCTGACTCCCAAACATTTTTCCCCAAATATTCTAGGAGGGGTATAATTATATATTGTTGCCCCCAATGCTAGAATATTTTGGGAAAGTGTCTGGAGGATGTCTTTTTAGGTAAATGTCGCCACCTGGCGGCCATTTCCCCGGCGAAATTTATCACTGGATACTGTAAATAGTCACATGCATGCCCTGTGCAGTACATGAAGCAGGCACTTTAGACCCCTAGGAAAAATATATATATATAAACTGCGTCAGCCGTCCAAGAGCACAGAAATGGAGAACCAAGTTGATACCCTGTGAGGTTGCAGAATGTGAGTGCGCCATGAAGGCGTCCGTGTGAAAAAAAAAATAATAACATTTATGTATCTGACCAGGGTGACATTTTTTTTTGCCATGATCCAGAGAAGACATAACAATGTCCACACCGGCGGGAGAACTGAATTAACAGTGCCCAGCCCACAGCTGTGAGTCTTTTCCGCAAGTCTATGATGCGCATCTGAACGCCTATGCCCTGGAATAAGGTGCGTCTGTGTGGCTTGTGGCCGCGAAAGGCAAGCACGGGTGATTCAATGCCTACTGAACAGCAATCAAACACCCAGTGAATACATGGTGGTTGGCGACTCACAAAGCTGTATCGCTCGTGTATTGAGGATACATCGGGGCCAACATATCGGAGTGATGTGTTGGTGCGATGCTTGTTTCGGTTGATAAAAGAAGCAGTGCAGTGACTTTGCTGAAAATGTTGGGGGGGGGGACACAGCATCTGCATGGACGCGGCCCCTGACAAATGAGCGGGACAAAATGATGTGCCACAAAAGTTGGGGGCGGGGGGGCAAGCACCCGTGCCCCCCCCCTAAAATGACGTCCATGAGAAGAAGTGAGATATGTACAAATGGAACGGAAGCGATTTTTAAAGACAAGTCAGATCACACTTGACAGTTTCCACTTTTTTCCTTCAAGATACAAGGAGCGACATCTCTACTCACAGTAGCTTCATCTACGTCCTGCCTCCTTTGGGCCCAATCGAGTTGCGGACACCGCTGCTCAGTTAAGTGAAAATAAGAGGTGGCTGGCATCCCTAAGAGTTGGGGGGCTAGCCACCCCCCCCCCCCCCCCCCCGACCCTCCTCTTTCAGGGAATCAAACACAACCACGCAGCCACGTATGTGTGGGGGGAATCCTTTTAGAATCTGTGATGCCTGGAAGGCGGGTGGTGGTAGGGGAACACCCTTTGCCATCCCTATTCTGGGGGATCACTGCCCGCGACCACCTTGCGGTGTAAGTGATCCACTTGTTTATTTATTTATTTTTACATTTGCATAGCGCACACAAACCCGCAGGCAATGAGGCGCTGTTACAGGTCCCAGTGGCATGCAGGCAGTTGGGTATAGGCAGGATAGATTAGCTACATGCAGAGTAAATGGTGTTGACATGCAGACAGCAGGCCAGGCAAGTGCTTCCCAGTGTATGTACAATGTCGGCGGCACTGCCCAGCCTGTCATGCACACCTGCTCTGCACATGTGCAGGTTACTGAATTTGAGGACCCCACCCATGCTTGCATTCACCAATCACTTAATGAACGAGCGTCCAACACTGGGACTAATCGGTGCCATTTAGCACCCCTCCAGTTGTGACGTTGTAGATGGTCATTTTAATCCGCCGCCCCCGGCGGGCAAATCCAATTAGAGGATGTGATTGGAAAACTGTCACGAGCCCCGGCTGGGTCTCCTTTTGTGAGGGAGATGCTAATCCGACATTTATCATGGCCGATATATGTTCTGCCCTGACTACAGGTCACGTGACATGAAGACATGCAGACCGCCCACCTACCGACTAAAGACATGTCTACAGATATGGAGAGTATGGATGTAGCGCCTGGATCCGCGGACCATCGTGGATTTCACTTGAACAGGAGGCGCTGATTAACATTATAACCTCACCCTTACCAATGCTAAAGATGACGAATGTCCTGCATGACTGCCAAAGTCAGACGCCTTAGGCCACTGTTGTCAGTACTGCTGACTTCTCCCAATCAGCACTCTGCGCCATTCGATCACAGCTGCTGGACTCCATGTTCATGCGTGTCATTAAATGCAATAACTTGCTAACAGAGCACGCCACTACCAGCAACATGCGACCGAGGTTTACACTCTGGCAGGCCTATCTGATATTCGCGCCTAGAAACACTTGTTGTCAGGCGCGTCGTACATGCCACGTCATATCAATATTGTGTGATCTATGGCACACGCGTGGCCTTAATAACCCCCGCCCCACCCTACCCGCCCGAGTAACAGCATCAACGTGCAAGCCGCGTGTGATGCAAACATGCTGTTCACGCACATCCGTGCCACATTCCCAGGATCCACGCACGGCACCAGGGTAATGCACAAGAGCAGTGCACACATCCGATGTGAAGCATGACTAGCCGAGAACATGGCTGCTTAGCAAGAGTATTGACAAGACAAGCTGTAGTACAGATGTCACGCCAATTAACATGCTACACGCTGGCAAGGAACACTCTACGTGTGTGTAATTTTCTGCAGGCGATGCAGCCGATCCCTGCAGAAAATGGCTCATGCCTCCTGTGCACAGCCCAAAAGCACCAGTAGGCCGAACCCGCAGAAGAGTGCACGTGAAGACACGCAGTGCAATAGAGCACACCTCCGGAATGTGCCTGAGCTGTACAAGCTTCGCGCTCGTGTGTGCACCTGGCACGGTATGCAGCATCGCACACCGCTGATGCATCTTACCACTTATTTGGCCTTGCACAGGAGCATAACCTTCCCACCTGATGCAGATGGGGCCGGTGATGGTGATGAAGATGTGGCAGTGGACACAGCTGGGGAGGCGCTTTGGCATTAATTTGTTATTACTTTTAGAGGCGAGTTTAATACATACCGATGACCTGGTTATCCAAGGTGCAGGACTGCCCCCCCAGTTCAACATGTGCACCATGTAGGACACGGCCAGGGCGCACACTCAGTGGCACACACAGTAGTAAGGGGACATAGGCCACACAGTGCACATCTCTAAATGTTCATTGGTCACTGCATATTGTACACTACACTCTCATGTGACTTTAGACAGCCCGTGCTTCACATCACTCGACGAGGCATTAGCAGCATACAGGAAAATATACCTCTCAATACCACACAGTGGCAGTGACCAGTGTCCATGCACACTAGCTACACAGGAGCTCATGAAGATCCAATGTCCGCGCGCATACGTTCATGTGCAACACCATCATGTCTGCCCTCTAGCCCCACAAGACCTCATGAAGATCCAATGTCCATGAAGATCCAATGTCCATGCACATCCACTCATGTGTAACACCACCATGGCAGCCCACTAACTCCACGAGGGCTCATGGAGAGGCGACGTCCGCGCGCCTCCGCTCATATGCATCTCCACCACGGCAGCCCTCTAGCCCCACGAGGGCTCATGGAGAGGCGGCGTCCGCGCGCCTCCGCTCATATGCATCTCCACCACGGCAGCCCTCTAGCCCCACGAGGGCTCATGGAGAGGCGGCGTCCGCACGCCTCCGCTTATATGCATCTCCACCACGGCAGCCCTCTAGCCCCACGAGGGCTCATGGAGAGGCGGCGTCCGCGCGCCTCCGCTCATATGCATCTCCACCACGGCAGCCCTCTAGCCCCACGAGGGCTCATGGAGAGGCGGCGTCCGCGCGCCTCCGCTCATATGCATCTCCACCACGGCAGCCCTCTAGCCCCACGAGGGCTCATGGAGAGGCGGCGTCCGCGCGCCTCCGCTCATATGCATCTCCACCACGGCAGCCCACTAGCCCCACGAGGGCTCATGGAGAGGCGGCGTCCGCGCGCCTCCGCTCATATGCATCTCCACCACGGCAGCCCACTAACCCCACGAGGGCTCATGGAGGTTCACTCACGTGCCTGCACAGCAGATTTTCTTAACTGAAAACAGTGTCCTCGGATGCCAAATGCAGATATGGCAGCACACGTAAAACCTCTGCTTGAGAAAGCAAGGGCGGCATTCTGCGTCTGCATCCTTTTCCTGCATTCCATTGGATGCATGTGCTTCTTCCTTGCTTGCTCATTTAGCCTCATTAGTGCTGCATGTTGCTTTCTAGGGTGGGCCTCACAGAGGCCTGCATCTAAGTGTGATGGGCCTGCATCACAGTATGATGGGCCTGCATCTCAGTGTGATGGGCCTGCATCTCAGTGTGATGGGCCTGCATCTCAGTGAGATGGGCCTGCATCTCAGTATGATGGCCTGCATCTCAGTGTGATGGACCTGCATCTCAGTGTGATGGGCCTGCATCTCAGTGTGATGGCCTGCATCTCAGTGTGATGAGCCGGCATCTCAGTATGATGGACCTGCATCTCAGTGTGATGGGCCTGCATCTCAGTGTGATGGGCCTGCATCTCAGTGAGATGGCCTGAATCTCAGTATGATGGGCCTGCATCTCAGTGAGATGGGCCTGCATCTCAGTATGATGGCCTGCATCTCAGTGTGATGGACCTGCATCTCAGTGTGATGGGCCTGCATCTCAGTGTGCTGGCCTGCATCTCAGTGTGATGAGCCTGCATCTCAGTGTGATGGGCCTGCATCTCAGTGTGATGGGCCTGCATCTCAGTGTGATGGGTCTGCATTACAGTGTGATGGCACAGGATCCATCTTGGAGCACCTGTTGCTGTTCGGCTGCCTCCGCTAGCTTTGAAGTTCTCTAATGAGCCCACATTGCCTTCTAGCAACAGGGCAGTGTCATCTGGAAGTACACCATGGTGTATGCTCGGGAGGGAGAGGTCTGTGGGGGGGGGTGGCGCACTAAAGCAAACCTCCACCAAAGCAGCAGCCCTTGCGTATTCGTAGAAGCCTTACATCCTGCTCCTGCACGCAGATTTGGAGGGTTTGGGGGTTGCCCTATACCAAGACGCCAAAGATAAGACGAGGCCCATGACTTATGCAATACTTTGACCTAAGTATTGAAGTCGCAAAACTGGACACTACAGGACATACATGACCGACAGCACTTCTACATAGCATCTCAACTTCCAATACTGACCTGGGAGCACTACCATTGATGCTGATGCCGTCTCCAGGAGGTCTCACACTCCGCCATGAGAGTCAGACGACTCCACCATCTGGAAGGAGCTCTCAGCCCACAGCATCAGAGTCATCTCCCAGGGGACCAGGTACCTGAAACCAGACAGAGCCAGGAGTGTGTCCTGCTTGGGACCCAACTAACTGAATCTATGGCAGCCAAGTATTTTAACATTGCCAGTCTCGAGGCGCGTGTGCTACCATGTCTGACCAGTGAGAAGATACACGTATCCCAGCTAGCGGGTCCAGGCATCATCTTGTTCCTATACGCCAAGACCAAGGGAGCAGATGTGCCCAGATGTGACCCTGATAACCATGATCATAGCCATTAAATCCCTGAGGGCAGTTTAGGGAGCATCTTGCTTGCCCGATTTGCTTGGGAGGGAGTGACAGATATTCAGGGAGGTGGCTGGCACACCAGTCAGTGTCCTCCCCTTGACGCAAGTGGGAGAGGCACGTGCCATTGGGTGACACCTGGGCAAAGGAGTCAGGAATCCTTGAGGCCAGCTTTGGGCGAGTTCAGCTCACCTGATGTACCAAAAAGGGAGCAGCAGAGAAATAGGGTGGAGGGCACACACAGTTGGACCCACGTGAAACACTGTGCCATACCTAAACGAGTAAGAGGCACTGGGAGACATGCTGCGCGTGGTCTTTTCACTCCCGGAGCAGCACTTGCTGTGTGCACTGGGGAGGGCAGAAGTGAATGTGGGGGATTCGGGGAATCACCCACCTCGCGATCCACTCCCCTTTTACAAGTCACCCAGGGATACAGGCACAAGTCCAGGAAAACACCCAGGCATTGCAGCAAGACAGTGACCATCCAATGAGACTGAGAGGGGAGGGTGCACGTTCATTCCCTTCCAGCATCCCCGGGTCACAAGGGGCAAGTGTGCATATCTTGCCTAACCAAGTTAAGCATAGGACAAAAGGCAGAGCACTTGAAGAGCGGGAATGGGCTGAGTCTCAGGTTTCTAGCTTCGCTGTCATCTCATCATGAGACAGTGATCATGAGCTGGATGATAAGCATCTAGAGTAACACCTCACTGTATAGACCCTCTAATTACAATGCCTATGCCAAGTGAGAATTAGTAAGAACAATCACTGTGGGGTCATGATGTCTCATCAACCATGCAGTTGTACTTTCCATGTACATCTATAAATGGGGATGAGTCAAAATAATTCAATGTGTACTCTTTATTACAACATATCACAATCATTTCAATATTTTCATGATTTTATTGGATATTTTTATTGTGTATCTTTTATACAAATTGTACATTTTACACAAAAAGCATTTTTAAAATTCTCATACCAATGAACTGATTACAGATTGTCATATTAACCGGAACTATGAACATAATCCAAATACCCTAAAACCAATTTCCACATTCCAGAACTTCACATAGAGTTTTTAAAATAGCAACTAAGATAATAGTCATTCCTTTTTTGCAGTACAATATAGAAATTAACTGACCATTGCCCAGTCCCTAATGCCTTGCTCAGTGACCTTATCAATGGCTGAAAAAATGTCAAACAGCAGCTTTACTAAAGATAGCAGTAGTGATAGCTGTGAGGTAGTCATGAGTCGATGCAACAGATCATTTGACAGTACCGTGGAGGATGAGTGGATAAACCGCTCATGATGCTTTATCCTATGGCTCAGAAATGTAGGGCTCTCCATTACCAAGTGGAAGAGTAACTCAGTCTTAAATGAGTCGCACATTCTGCACCTTTGCAGGTCATGGGGTACTCCTAGTTTAGGACCAACCACTTCTAATGTTGCCAAACAGTTTAACCTAAATCTTAAGTACCACTCACTATAGTGGGAACTAGGACATTTTGCTAAGTAAGATCTTAAATTAGGCTCTGGGAGGTACAGTAATTCCTTGCCTTCATAACATTTTAGTCGACTTTGATTCGACAAGTCCATCGATTTGTCCCATCTTTTGATTTTGTTCTTTAGGGTTATTTCTGACTCTGAGCCATAAAGATCGGTCATTGTGGCAAAACTATTGCATCTTTTTTTCAACTTCCTTAAATAAGGGTTAGCATTTTGCATTATTTTAATATTTAAATGGCGCCCTAAGTAATTCTGGTCTGATTTTGCTATGCTATTAAGCGTCAAAATAGTTCTAGTGATGTACTGGGCCCACCAAGACGTTAAACCCAATTCCAGTCTAATTGCTCTTATAGGTGTAGAGACTGGGAGCCTCAATACTTCTTTTAGGATTTTCCCTTCCAGTACATCAAATAACTGCCTGTTCGAAATGTTCATGAGTTTGCACCCATACAGAACGATTGGTGAGATCTTCGCTCTGTAAAACTCTATTAACCGTAATGCCGAGTAGGCACATAATTTACTCTTTACCCTTTTCAGCAAACACAGGGATGAGGCTATCTTCTCATCTATTCAGGCCTTGTCCATTTCAGTCTGTTTATTTACAGCCGTGTCGTATCCAAGGGATCTTATTGAATCTACTTGTTCGATTGGGGTGTTTTTCAGTTCCTTCGCGTATTTCTTTTTAGTAGAGCTCACCATTATGTAGGATTCTGCCGTATTTATTTGTAAAGAGGTTCCCTCTGAATATGTGTAAAGCCCATTCAATTGGCGCTGCAGACCGGCTGGGGTGTAATCCATTAAAAGGATGTCATCTGTAAAGGCTATGATTCTTAATTTGAGCCCTGGCCACTTGGGTACGTATCCCCCCACTCTTTGCTTCATAATGTTGTTTTATGCGACCATGGAAATATATTTAAGAGTGGCCCCATATAACACATTTTCAGCAAGACCAACCTTTTTCCTATGGGAACATTTGGAAATACAAAAGGTTAATGCACAAAAGTGGTCCAGTGTACATAGGCCTACCAGGAAATCTTCAGAGTTCCCGATAGGGCAGTCTGCCCCTATTCCTGGCATGTGTGAATGGGAAATGCAGAGCTGGGGTAGTGACCGCTTGCTGCCTTGCACATTCCATCACATTGACTATGCAGCACATAAAATTTCCTCCTCCTGATCACACACTTTACAAACGTTTTCATGTTCTACAGTGCACAGTCACACCTCAGGCGTCTCTGGTATTTTCACAGGTTGCAGCGCCCCCTATGGATCTTGGGTTTTTCTCTCACAGGGCCGAGATGGCCTCTAAAGTTTTCAGGTATTTCTACAAGTAATTCTAGCTTAAGGTTATTTCGTGTTTTCCCAGAGTGCAGCCACCCACTAATGATTTAAAATTCCCCAACAGAGCATTTCCTAAAGTTCCAAGGCTCTCCCACATACTGCTGCTACTCATGCTGAGGAAGTCCACCTATGAGACAAGTCCCTCTCTTATTCTGCCCCTCTGCACCAGACCAAACAGCCATACAGCACTGAAGGGATGTAGAGCTACCAATGCCTCCTCCAGTTGCCCAGCACCACTGTACATTCCAACTCCCCAGCATTCACCCACAGTCTGCAATAAAGGCAGTAGGTGTCCCCGCGCCACACAATCTCATCCAGGGGATCCTGTCCAAAGATTCATGCTCTCTATAGGGGTGCTCCACTCCAATCATTTTATGGGGTGGTGCCGACAGAAGGGGCCGGCCACTGGCCTTAGTGGCCACTGCTACTGACAACTGGGCAGACGAGATGGGTGTGGGGGTTTGGCAGTTACGTGCCTGATCTCGCGTCTATGCTGCACACCAGACCTGAGACATGCCGAGACCCTACTCCTCCACCTCATTGCCACTGGAGGGGGCAGTGGCGGTCGCTTCATGGTCACACGTACACCTGATACACCTTCCTGTGCCATCGGCACACATGGTACCTCATTGCCAGGGATCCTAGGGCATGTCCCCCCTGCCATTTCCTTACTTCCACTCCCTTTACCCACTTCCCACAGTCCTCCACCATGGAGAGGATCACAGGCTGCTCCATCTGTTAATCTTCCCTGGTGGTAGGGCCAAATAGTCCCACACCCATGACTCTTTTGGATGTGCGTGGGGGGCAGAGGACACTGCTCCTTGATGCTCCTCCTGGCTTCCCCCTTCTGCAATGGCAGGAGGAGACTCATTTTTCACCACATATTCCTGTACCTGCCGCTTCTTCCCCTCCTCCTCCTTCACCTCAGGTGGTTCCACCTTCTACTGTGGCACCTCCACAGGCAGGTCATCCCCTGTGCTCCTCCTGGCAGTCCTGCTCCTCCTCCACACCTACAACCTTGTACTGCTGGGTAGATGAAACTTACTAGTCTGTGCCTCTCTACCCAGTCATCACTCAATCCAAAAATCTCCTCCAGAATGCTGACTGGAGACATCCCCTCCAACACATGACAGAGAAGCCTGCATGCTCCACCTTTGTCTCAGTGGAGACCTCCCTCCCCTACCTCTGTGATTGTTACTGACACGGTCTCCTCTCCCATTCCTGAGACCTCTCCCAAAGCCTCCACCTCCCACACCGATGCAGGGGTTATGCAGAGCTCTGCAGCCCAGACCAGTGAACCGGCAATGAAAAAGAGCACAAAGTTTCGATGCTCCTCATCAATCATGAGTGAATCGTCCAAGTCCGTTGAGGAGAAATGGAGCTCCTTGTCTCTCCCCAGAATACTTCCTCTTCCCCTACCCAAGTGGCATCCGGTACGCCATTGAAATAGCCACAAAGGCTGAGAACCATGTGATCCAAGTGAACCAGGGAACCCTAGAACCACTACTACAATCCCAAGCTGACAAACAAACGGTCAGACAAGGGAACAAACAAAACAATCCTACAACTGCAACATACAACTAGAACCTACGACTACAATACACAATCTACTTTCACAATCTACAACTACAACCTATGTCTTCAACCTACAAATACTACATTAAAATGCAATGCAATCAAAAAATACACAAAAAACACACAACGGAGAAAATTAAGAAAGGGAACCATTTTCGTTTTTTATATTTCATAAAGGAACACAACAGAGGAAAAGCCCAAATTCTTTTAAAAAGACAAACTAACACAAGACACCAACACACACTGAACAAACACAGACAAAGGGGGGGGGGAGGTGACAGAAACATTTATAGAAAATACACCAAATTACAAGATACTACAAAAAGAACCAACAAGAAACAAAAAGAACACCTCAAAATGCTGCATAACTCTCTAAACACTAAAGTGTGAGGCTGCCCTGTGTTACTCCTTCTCTCAGATCCTAGCAAAATCCCCAAAGGAAAAGGAAGTGAGCAGGGGAGGAACTTCATGTAGCTGATTTGTCGGTTCCAAGTGGTTCAAAAACCCGCCAAATCACCCCGGAGGGACCTTCTTTGCTAGATATAAAAAAAGGGATTTTATATGTTAATATTAATGTTAAAGTTAAAGGCATTTTTATAGCGCACTATCACCCAGCGGTATCCGAGCGCTTAAACGGAGAAGACCTTCAACTTAGGGAGCGAGAGCATGAAGCAAGTCATGTAGGGAATACTAAGGTTTTAAGTAGGTTCCTAAACAGGGAAACGACCACAGTTAACATGAGAGAGAGGGGAAGAGAATTCCACAAACGAAGCGCAGCTACAGAAAAAGCCTGGCCACCAATTGTGGCCTTTCTGAATGTGGCAACCACCAAAAGGACAAGTTTCGCAGAATGAAGAGCCTTGGCTGGAGTGTAAGCAGAGATCATTTCCTGGAGAAAATACGCTCCTTTATAGCATGATTTATGCTGGAGTCCAGCCTCCAAGCATCGGACCAGGACATGAGCACATGCTGATCGATGTTGTCATACTTTCAAGATGAGCGCATACCCCCTGAGCTATCCTCCCAGTCCAACCTGAGAAATAAACCTGCTATTCACGGTAGGATCTACCGCTTTGGATTGGACAGTGTATCATCCCTTGAGCCCTGAAAGCCTGCCATGAGCTCCCCAGGATTCATCTGAACCCAAAAACCTATCCTGTATCCCGAAGGATTTGCCCTCTTCCACGGGCCCATCAGTGCAACCACCATTGAAATGTTGGGTGGGGCCAGTGTTATCAGATGTATATTTAGTATTGCAGCGTTTGAGAGGTTTAGTAGCAGCACGCTAGAAATTAGCCCATGAACTGTCACACGAAAGACTGATAGATTCGGGCTACGTGGTCCTTCAGCAGGGCAAACTCTAAATAAAAAATGTAGTACCAAATAAGTGTACTACAATATGTTTATGGAAGAAAATATGTTCTCACTCTTTCATGACCAACATGGAAACTATGTACCTGGTCTGTGAAACTGAAAAACAACGGTTTAAATGTGGAAAAAAGGAGAAAGTTTCTATTTTCTATATTGTTTAATCGGTGCATTGCAAATCCGCACCTGTTGTGACCGTGGTCAAAAGCACAAAAAATAGCACATCAATAATATATATACAGCTCAATTGTCCAGCAGAGCTGTGGAAAGTAGACAGAGGGGCTGTTAGGCATGGTAATAAAAATATGTTTCGTAAATGTTCTTAGGAACTGTAGTAAACAAAATGTTACCGAGTTCGCTGACTCATGCGTGTTGTGTTGTGGCAAAAAAAGTACAAGGGTTCTTTCATAAAATCCAGACCCCCACCAAGAAGGGTGATTCGACTGTAGCATTTCAGCACTCGCGTTCCCGCCTTGCCACTCACGCACGTACGTTTCCCCACAAAACACGTACGTCGACTTTGCCGCGCATTCAGATACTCCCGATAAGAGCGCATGCGTGTTGCGCACTTCACAGCCTTTGCCCTCACACTGCTCCCCAGCTTTCCAAACACCAACAATGATTGCTGAAAAAATATATAAAGCAATGCCAGAGCCAAATGAAGGTGCAGAGTCATGTTTTTCATGTGTCACCGCCTATTTCTAAGAAGTGAATTAGTCGTTCAGGCAAGAGTCTTTTTTTTTAGCATGCAATTACGTCAAAATACAAATCAGCAAAATATTTGCATCAGGTATTTAATTCTTTTCTATTTTTTTATCGAATGCATATGAATCTGGGACATGATAGTGAAATAGCGGGGCGCCCAGTACGACAATGGTGTGGCGAGTGGGGACCGGTTCATTAAGTGTGTTGGGGCTTTGCCACTGCAATTGTCTCTCAGAAAGAGAGAGAAAATACCCTAGTGAGTCACGCCTGGCGGAAGGCTGTTGGACTACTATGCATGTGTTACGAGAAAAATATTCCTGTTCGCTCCCACATGACACATGCATAGATTTGTCTTGTGACATAGATGGTTGGAGAGTCATGTCACCAAGCAGGTTTGCAAAAGCAGCTGGGGGGTGGGATTAAAGAGTCCAGGGTGACCAGATTTTCAAGACAAAAAACCGGGACAGCCAACAACATAAAAGAAGGACTCGCCCCCGCCCCCATATGCCCCCACTTTCCTCTCAGCCTGTCTCTGTGGTGCAAGCAGTTAATGCATAAGGCTTGTACCTGGAACGTTGGGGGTTCACACCCATCCTAAAACAACAACATAGTTCAAATTGAATACTGTTAATATAGTTGATAATTGTGATTAAAAAAAAAACAAAAAAAACAGGACTGTCACTCTCCCCTCGCCTAAAACCGGGACAAGGTTTTTAAAACATAAAAACTCTCGGGACAGGGGGACATAGGTCCCAATCCCGGTACAGTCCCGGCAAAACCGTGACGTCTGCACACATTTAGGTCTGGTTCCGAGCACTCAACCCACCTTTCGTTGACCTCACTCAATGGAGGGACTCATCTGCTGCTTAAAGGCTGCCTGGTCCAGACATATGAAGCCGGGCCTCGGGATGGGCAGTCTATGTCGTTGACCATGGCCCCACACCAATGGGGCCGGCAGGCTTCAGCTACCTCTACATATTTACTTATGCTGGCCTCCAAAGCTGAGCGTGGATTGGCTCCTTCCTGCTGTGACGCCTTTCTTAATCCCTGAACCCTCTGCAACGCCAAACCGACTTCCCATAAGCCCCCTGCGAGGCCCCTGCTGGTACATTTAAAGGCGGAGTGTAGCTGAGTGTTTTTGTGGGTCGTGGGGAAGTCGCCAGTCCAGCCACAGCACTCTCCGACTCCTGCATGATTTAAAAGACTGGACATCTTTTCCTCTTGTTTGTTCAACAACGTTGCTGGCTGCCGACCATTGACTCTATCAGCACATCACTCCTTTACTGCATTTCTGGATTGGAACGGTAAATGAAGGGGATTACCTTGCTTATTCAAATCATCTTCCTTTATTTATTTATTTATTGCATATTTGTATGACGCCTATACACAAGTGTTTCCAGGTGCCACAAGACAAGATGGGGTGCAGGGAAGAGGAACAAAGGAATAACAAAAACCAAAAAAATACGGTTATATTGGCTGATCCTACTGTGCAAGTGCTTGAGAAGGTGGTACGTGCAGTTGTTGAGGGGGTCGAGGGAAAAGAGCAGGAGTGGGGGGTCTAGAAGGCAAGTACAGGGGGAAAAACAGGGGGAAAAGGCGGATGAGTGTGGTGGGCAGAGCGGACAAGTCGAGCTAGTCCGGGAAAGGGAGCCCGAGGGCAAGTACTGGCAAAGGATGCAGGGGGGACTGGTGAGGGATGGTCTGGCTCCTGTATGGCTCTGAGGGGACTGGTCCCCAGTCATAGCGGCAGAGGGAGAGTTAGCACGGGAGGGGGAGAGGGAAGGAAGAGGAGAAGAGGAAAGTTTCCAGAACTTTAGAAGATACTGCTTAATTCCGAGGGGGGAAGGAGGGGCCCTTCCAGAGGGTGGAGCCAGCCGCAGAAAGGGATCTACCTCCCACACTCTGCATGGAGAAATGTTTGACTTGCAGAGAGTTGGAGGCAAAGCACCGAAGGACTCTGGCCGGGAGATGTTTAGGGAGGGAAAGCTGTTGATTGTCGTAAGCTGTTTTGAAACTTTCTCAGTGTGAATCTTCATAAGGAGGAGGGCGGATTTTGAGGATTTTGATGTGTATACTTTCGTTCATGCCTCTTAGGGCGTCTGATTTGTTTTAAAAGGGTGGGTACATTCACTTGATTCGCATGGGTGCACTATTCCTTCTTAGAAAGCACTGGTGTTATAGAGGGCGGAGGCATAACTTGCGAAAGGCGCGCAATAAAGAGTTCCTCTGCGGTGATTGGTTTTGAGACTGCCTAGCGGCTGTACAAACATTAGAAGGAGTAGCACAGGCAATAAGGACTTCAGGTAAGCTTGGCTCACATTGTCCGTATTCCTACCCAGCTTTGTATTCCTTTTAATTTGAATTTGACAGGAGGATGCATGATTTAAGAAAGAAAGATATATCTCTGGCTCCTGTAGTTTTTTTCTAATTGAAGAAATAGCTTGATCCGGGCAATTGCCTCATCCCTCCCCTCCTCCCCAGTGGAAGATCCCCAGCGAATTCAAGAAAATAAGTGGGTCAGGCGCGAGTGGATGGGTGGGAAGATGAACCATCACTTTATTGTGATTAGTACAAATAAAGTGGCTGAAGCAGAGGACTATATAGATACTTTACTGCAGACTATTAACCAAATAGATGGTGGGGAGGTGATGCTTAATCAACCCGCATCGAATTCAAACTTGAGTCCCTCACTCTTGGATGCCCCCCATTATTTGTTGAGGACAAAAACTCTTTATTGGATTTAAATGAATATAATCAAAGTGAGCAAGCAGTTGTGGAGGCTGAAATGGGGGTCCTGGAAGCTGCTTTATTTCGGTTACCTATTTGGTCGAATTTTTGGGCACTGACATCTTCTATGGAGAATATGCACAAAGGACTTAGAGAACAAACCGGTTACGAAGTAATATGTCTTTACGTATGATTACCTTAGAAGAAGCTGCGATACGATCTGCTCAGACCCAGAAAGAGTTGATGGAGCAAGATAAGGGAATTAGGGAGTGAGATGTTACCTCTGCAATCAGTTAGGGAAGATGGGGCGGTCAAAGAAGCAAGGAGGGTAAAAGATAAAGGGGGTGTGGAACCAAAGGAGCAGGGGAATACAAATTTCAATACAAAGTATCGGAGACGGCTTGCTAAATCATCAAGGAAGTTTTCAAGCAAGGTAATATTCCCAAGTAATGTGGATTTAGAGGCAGTTAACAGGGTGGAGGGTCAGACGTTGGCCCCTCTAAAAGGAGGTGAGGCGGTTTTCCCTGTAATCCTTCGATGAATAACACTGTAGTTCCAGAGAATGACACCTAATACGGACTAGACGATGAAGGAGAGGTCGTTATAGAGGTCCAACAAGACGTGGGGAGGGGGCTGTCCGCTGCTATGAAAGAGTAACAAAGACTGGGCAGCCACTGAAGTAGAGGCATGGAAAGGGCCTCCTTTGTTTGAGATCTTCAAGCGCCCAATGGATGCTCAGGCCAGAAAGAAAGTTTTAGAGTCCGTGCGTAAAGAGAGTCAGTCTTCCACAATATAAGAAAGAGCAGAGGAGGGCCCAGGAAAGCATCAGCAAATCTTGGAAATAAAGGGAACCGGGGGAAGGAAGCGAGACGCATAATGTCAAACACAAAGTGAGATGTTACAGAGGGATAGATCTAGGATATTTAGGGAAAATAAGGGTTTTAAGGGAGGTGATTAGCCCTGTTGGAATGGTGATAAGAGGGAGCCCCTTGCTCATAAAGAGGATTTAGCGAATCCTAGATGTGATGCACATTGCCAAACAACTGCCGGTCTCACATAAGGAGGTGATAGTGGACTCCAGTTGGGACGTACACTATAAAACACAATGGTTAGGGTTACACAATGAAAATAGGAAGAATTCTGATCAGATTACCTCACTGAAGGTTTCTTCTCAGGGGACAGGGCAAATATGTAACTCAGGGGAGGATGGTACTTACAGTTTGTTGTTGGAGTATATGATGGCAGGGGACACCTTGAATAGATCTGGGGTCCTGTCCCTTTTCAACGATGTTCCCACCCTGTGCCTGATTACAACTAAGGACATTGATTATGCAGAGTTTGGTAATCCTACAAGGTTACATTGTGTTAAATTACATATCCCATCGAGAATTTTATAAAAGGCTTTGCTAAAACAATCAATGAGTCTTGATGAATTGGGATAAAATCTTGCTCCCTATAGTTATTTATTTATTTATTTATTTAAAAAATGGTGTGTATATATAGAAAATAATATGATTGGGATAGGGGGTAAAGGACAAGGAGATGGAGACAAGACACTCTGGAGAGGAGTGCCCTTAAGGGGGTTTGCCTAATAACATGGAGTTTAATCGAGGGAACAAGAGGGGTGGAGGTGGTTGGCAATGGAATTGCGTGAAGCAATCATGCAGTTGAAAAAACATAAACAACAGCTTTAGTGAAGAACACGGTTTTACCTTGTTATCATGGAATTCAATGGGCTCCATGGCCTTAATTTTGGACCATAGTATATGCGCCTACCTAAAATCCTTTTCTATTATTGTGTTACAAGAAGTCTGGTTAATGACCGTTCTGGTCCAAGTTGGATATGCATTATTTTGCCAGGTAGTCCCGCCGAGTCAAAAAGTCTGCCCTTATGGTGGGTTCATTGTGGCTGTTTCGCTGCGATTTAGGTTTTGAGATGTGTAAAAAAGTCATTGATGTAAAGGGGTTGGTAGTAGTGGGTGTAAAGAAAGTTGAGCGAGGTTGTATTACTTATTTGCTTTTGGTGAATATATATTGGTCACCTGAGAAAAGGGATATTTTCTATATCATCAATGTGATACATTTTATTTTTGAGGAATGCTTTTTAACCACTTCAATGGGGAAGGAAATAGTAGCTGGAGATTTTAATGCTGATTGTCGAGATGGTACATTACAAGAACAGAGTTGAGTTGGGATGGTCGGAGGAAAATCATACAGGGTGCTCAGTGGAGGCAATAATGTATGACTGAGGCCTCAGTATGTTGAATGAACAATTGGGAAGCAATTGGTCTGAGTTTTCAACATGGCAGAGAGGTACCTCTCACTCTGTCATTGATGTTATTTATGTAATTGGTGTACTGTTGGCTTAGTGCAAAAAAATGTGCGATCATTGGGAACAACACAAGTGATACTAATGTGTGCATCCATCCTTCATATCTTGCTCATAATCCTTGTTGAAATCCTACGTCTGCCATACCTGATGATAAAATGCAAATGTCGCTATTATCGAGTTTTTGCCCAGTGCTACAAGGTTCCACCAACCACAACAGTGTTTCACTGCCATGCTATTGGAGAAGTTCAATGCTAAGACATGTCTGAATGTGATGTTTGCTCCCCCAAAGATGTAATGGATGAGGCTGGAGTGAAGGTCTCGTAGGAGGGAATTGTGGGGGAAAACCTGGGTTTCTAAAATTGTAATAAACCTCCATAACCACGTGGTACTTTATAATAATGACCTGCTAATGCAAACTGCCTTGTTTAACAAGTGCCTTTTTACCATTGAGAGGTGAGCCCTATGTTCTACCATGCATTTCCTAACCTCGAAAGTTTCCTCACCTAGTGTTTAGCTGTGCTCGCCTCCACAGCTCTCGTCTCTGACGTGTTTCCTTTTTGGCATATACAAGCATGTTTTAGTCTGCCTCTTTCCTAGGCAAGCGGCTTTAGCCGACGGAAGTCATCATATAGTAAGCGGGCTTGCCTGCCCAAACTGTGTATGAATCACAAAAGTAGCCTACCCAGCATACATTACTGTATCATTATATGTCTTCCAGCCTGATTGTATTATCCAGGGAATGAGAACGCAGCCTCTGCATAAGGCTTGTATGCTGAGACCCTGGGCCTCATTACGACCTTGGCGGTAGGGGGTTAACGGGGCCGGTCGAGCTGCCGGCCCCGTTAACCCTCTACCGCCTCATTACGAGGAATGCTTGCGGGACCCGCTAAGGACGCCTGGTAAAACGTGGGTCCCGCGAGCAGGCAAGGATGATAACAACGGGCCTGTCATTAACGGGCCCGTTGTTAGCATCATCCTCATTCCCATTGAGCCCTATGCGGGCTGAAATGGGAATGGGATGTACCGGGTCCGGGTTCCTTGAATGGGGAAATACCGGGCCCTCCAAGGTCGGAATGGCCCGGTATGTCTCCATTCAGAGAACCCGGACCCGGTACCCAGAATGGGGGTAGCCATGCCGCAAAAAGCGGCATGGTTACCTCCAGGGTCGTAATGAGGCCCCCTGTCCTTCCACCTGCAACCTTGATTATGCCTCATGTGTGCACCTCCCTCTCCGCTGAAATGCATGTGTGCCTTCCCGTATATATCCCAGAGATTTGAGGGGAGCGGGGGTTGTTGTGCTGAGTCTCATTCTGTTGTTGGTGTGTTGTTGTCCTATGGCTTACAATGGCCCATTTTGACTAATAAAATGCCCCCCACTAACATATTGGTTCTGCTCTTCAGGCATTCCACTATTGCACTATAGACCAGCCCGAGTCTGGTAGCAGACAACACAGTAACCAATGCACTTGTGTAACGGGGGCCCCCCCCAGCCCCCTAGGATCCACCAGTACATGTTTTTTTTCTTTTTGATTTCACTTTGCATTCATAAAGAAATTATTTCTGTAACAGAAATAATGTCTTTATGAAGGCAGAGTGACTAAAAAAAGAAACTTTCTTTTTCAAGCCTGAGGGATTCCCCCACCCCATGCAATGGAAGACCCTAGGCTGGAGGCCTCCATGTCATGGGTGGGGAAGCCCTGTGACTTCAAAAAGAAACAGTGGGCCTCATTATGAGTTTGTAGGTCCGGAAACAACAGTACCGGTAAGCTTGTCGGTACCATTTTTTCCGGACCGGCAAACTACGAATTCTGCGAGAGGATGCCTTTCAGCCTGCCAAGTCTGATCTGGCGGTCAGAACGGCACCGGCGCGCAGAACTCGACAGATGCACCGGCACTATTCATGAATGGTGCCGGTGCATCCGGCCTCCTCATTCCCATTTAGTCCAATGGGACTCAAATGGGAATGGGGAATAATATTTTCTGGCGCCCGGTAATGGGAAATTACTGGGTCTGCAGGGCTGTAATGCACCGGTAATTGCCCATTCCAGGGCACCGGAAAATTCATGACTACCGGTACGGATACCGCCAGGGTCATAATAACCCCTAGTATCTTTTTGAAGTCTCTCTGCATTAATAAAGAAATGATTTCCGTTATGGTTCAGTCCTTAAAGGAAATCATTTCTTTATGAAGTCAACGTGACTTCAAAAAGAAACAATTTCTTTTTAAAGTAATAGGACTCCCCTTAACCCCACGACGTGTGTGTGTGTGAGTGTATGGTGAAAGGGTGCACACTTAAATGTATAGGTGGCTGCCTGTGTGAGTGTATGTTGAAAGGGTGCACACTCAAATGTATGGGTGGGTGCCTTGGTGTGTGTGCCTGTATGGTGGAAGGGTGCATACTTAAATGTATGGGTGGCTGCCTGGGTGTACCTGCATGATGAAAGGGTGCACACTTAAATGTATAGGTGACTGCCTGTGTGAGTTTATGGTGAAAGGGTGCACACTTAAATGTATGGGTGGATGCCTGGGTGTGTGTGCCTGTATGGTGAAAGGGTGCACACTTAAATGTACGGGTGGCTGCCTGGGTGTGCCTGTATGGTGAAAGAGTGCACACTTAAAAAAGTATGGATGGCTGGGTGTGCATGTGTGTATATGGTGAATGGTGTGTGTGCTTGTGTTCAGGGGAGTAACAAAACCTACATTTCGGGGGGCTAACCCTTCAAATGTTGGGAGAGGCGCTAACTTCATGGGCGGTGGGGGAGGGGAAAACTTATTTGTGTGGGTGTATCCAATTTCTTTATGCATTTTAATGAGACTATTCTAGTGCAGCTTCAATGTTACAAGCAGTTAACGCTCTCCTTTAAGGTTGAAAGCTCCCGCGTATGGACTGCTGCGAGAATTGAGTGGTGTCCTGTTCCCTCTCTACCCTTCAAATCACTCCCCTGACATGCAAGTACTAAACGCACATCACGATTTCAATTGGCTAAAAAATGTGGCATTTGAATGCAGGTACTAACAGTGAAATGCTTTATGTTAGTAATTGCAGGGCTCTTGTCAACAGCAAAACCCAGGTGCCGTTTAACATCTTTGTCCTGTTCTGGTAAGCAACTGCTCTGAAGGTCAGCCAGGTCGAGTTAACATAGCCTTACATTTCAGGGGGGGAGTGCTGAATCCCAGTCAACTCAATGGTGTTACACCACTACTTGTGTTTAATGCCTTGATTACTTTTGGTAATCTTCATTACTCCTAGCCCCATTTGTCCTCGTCCCACTACTTGTGTATGAGGCAATCTGCTTAAATCTAATTAAAAGGTAGGCGGCCAAGTTGCACTGTGGTGTAAATGTGAGACTGGGGAACACTGCAGCCTCTGGGCAAGCCCTAATCTTTCTACTTCCTGTCTCTGGCTTTATGGCGGGAGGCAAGCTGCTTCGGTGGTGGAGTAACTTAAATGTTCTCCTCCTGAGGTGCAGTAGATTAAAACCTGTCTGGAGCCTGCACGCATCTACCATGAAGAAAATGTCCAGGATCACCCAACCAAGGCCACGCCCAGCCAAGAGGTCTTCTCTATTGGACACTATCTGTATAAACGGTGTTCTCTTCACAAGCATTAGACCACCTCACTTTGGTCTTGTCTCTCCATGCCTACGCCCAGAGGCGTTGCTAGGGCAGGGTGTGAGGGGCAGGCATGCAGAGGAAGTTATAGCCCCGGGTCTTTTGGTTGTAGCTCCGGATAGAAGCTCAGGGGCTACAACCAAAAGGCTAGCTAGCCCTGAGTCCTGATAGTCCTTATACTGCCGTAGCCCCTGATCTTTTCCAGACCTAGCAACACCCCTGTCTATGCCACCAGACACTTGTAAAAAAAAGAGCTGGGATGTAATATGACCAGTAACCCCTAGTGACCACGTCACCTCAGCAACACACATAAAGGCTGACATTGTGCTCAACAATTCCATTAAGCAGCACAACAGATGGATCCTGATACTTTCTGGCCGAAGAGAATCAAACCAAATGTAACTCCAAGGCACCAAATGTGCAGTCTGTGTGCAGTTGTGCGATTTGCTATGCGCCCAGGGAGACACAAGGAGGACAGGATGGAGACGCACAGATTTGGTGAAAGGCGCGCAGCCTGTGTGGCCACACTCGGCACACGCCTTCATTCTGTTTTGCCTTACAAAACCAGTCCTGAGGCTCAGTCAGGGAAACTGTAAAGCATACGAAGGACATGGGACGATCAAGTTGTGAACTTACGTGTCGGCATCATGCACCACAGGAACTTCCGGGGCATCACACCAGACCTATGATGTCACTGCCTCTGCTGGTCACCCAGTCAAGTGCCCCTAGCACTGATATCACTATGCAGACTTTTTAAAATTAAGTGAATGGTTTGTGAAACCAGACTAAGGAACAAAGAGTAACCATTAAGTAAGCCATTGATTGCTAAACATCTAAGATAGTTATTTTTGTATGCTGATCATATTTGAAACATTTTTGAAATATTTGAAACATTCATTCTTAGGTTATTATATTATTGTGGCCCAAACAGTGCGCAGCTAGATGGGGCTACATTCTTGCCCCTGAAGAGAAACCTGGAAATAGTGCACAGCTAGATAGGGCTACACGCTTGCCTGTGAAGGGAAAACTGGAAATAGTGCACAGCTAGATAGGCTACACACTTGTCTCTGAAGGGAAACCTAGAAATAGTGCACAGCTAGATAGGGCTACATGCTTGTCTATGAAGGGAAACCTAGAAATAGTGCACAGCTACACACCTGTCCCTGATGGCAAACCTAGAAATAGTGCACAGCTAAGTAGGCTACATGCTTGTCCCTGAAGGGAAACCTTGGAATAGTGCACAGCTAGGTAGGCTACACGCTCGCTCCTGATGGGAAACCTACAAATAGTGCACAGATACATAGGGCTACACACTTGTCCCTGATGAGAAACCTAGAAATAGTGCACAGCTAAGTAGGCTACATGCTTGTCCCTGAAGGGAAACCTTGGAATAGTGCACAGCTAGGTAGGATACACGCTCGCTCCTGATGGGAAACCTACAAATAGTGCACAGCTAGATAGGGCTACACGCTTGTCCCTGAAGGGAAACCTAGAAATAGTGCACAGCTAGATAGGCTACACACTTGTCTCTGAAGGGAAACCTAGAAATAGTGCACAGCTAGATAGAGCTACATGCTTGTCCCTGATGGCAAACCTAGAAATAGTGCACAGCTAAGTAGGCTACATGCTTGTCCCTGAAGGGAAACCTAGAAATAGTGCACAGCTAAGTAGGCTAAATGCTTGTCCCTGAAGGGAAACCTAGAAATAGTGCACAGCTAGGTAGCACTACATGCTTGTCCCTCAAGGGAAACCTAGAAATAGTGCACAGCTGGATAGGGCTACACGCTTGTCCTGAAGGGATACCTAGAAATAGTGCACAGCTAGATAGGCTACACGCTTGCCTCTGAAGGGAAACCTAGAAATAGTGCACCGCTAGATAGGGCTACATGCTTGCCCCTGTAGGGAAACCTAGAAATAGTGCACAGCTAGATAGGCTACACGCTTGCATCTGAAGGGAAACCTAGAAATAGTGCACCTCTAGATAGGGCTACACGCTTGCCCCTGAAGGGAAACCTAGAAATAGTGCATAGCTAGATAGGGTTACATGCTTTCCCCTGAAGGGAAACCTAGAGATAGTGCACAGCTAGATAGGGCTACACGCTTGTCCCGCAAGGGAAACCTAGAAATAGTGCACAGCTAGATAGGGCTACACGCCTGTCCCTGAAGGGAAACCTAGAAATAGTGCACAGCTAGATAGGCTACACACTTGCCCCTGAAGGGAAACCTAGAAATAGTGCACAGCTAGATAGGGCTACACGCTTGCCCCTGAAGGGAAGCCTACAAATAGTGCACAGCTATATAGGGCTACACGCTTGTCCCTGAAGGGAAACCTAGAAATAGTGCACAGCTAGATAGGCTACACACTTGTCTCTGAAGGGAAACCTAGAAATAGTGCACAGCTAGATAGGGCTACATGCTTGTCTATGAAGGGAAACCTAGAAATAGTGCACAGCTACACACCTGTCCCTGATGGCAAACCTAGAAATAGTGCACAGCTAAGTAGGCTACATGCTTGTCCCTGAAGGGAAACCTTGGAATAGTGCACAGCTAGGTAGGCTACACGCTCGCTCCTGATGGGAAACCTACAAATAGTGCACAGATACATAGGGCTACACACTTGTCCCTTATGAGAAACCTAGAAATAGTGCACAGCTAAGTAGGCTACACACTTGTCTCTGAAGGGAAACCTAGAAATAGTGCACAGCTAGATAGGGCTACATGCTTGTCTATGAAGGGAAACCTAGAAATAGTGCACAGCTACACACCTGTCCCTGATGGCAAACCTAGAAATAGTGCACAGCTAAGTAGGCTACATGCTTGTCCCTGAAGGGAAACCTTGGAATAGTGCACAGCTAGGTAGGCTACACGCTCGCTCCTGATGGGAAACCTACAAATAGTGCACAGATACATAGGGCTACACACTTGTCCCTGATGAGAAACCTAGAAATAGTGCACAGCTAAGTAGGCTACATGCTTGTCCCTGAAGGGAAACCTTGGAATAGTGCACAGCTAGGTAGGATACACGCTCGCTCCTGATGGGAAACCTACAAATAGTGCACAGCTAGATAGGGCTACACGCTTGTCCCTGAAGGGAAACCTAGAAATAGTGCACAGCTAGATAGGCTACACACTTGTCTCTGAAGGGAAACCTAGAAATAGTGCACAGCTAGATAGAGCTACATGCTTGTCCCTGATGGCAAACCTAGAAATAGTGCACAGCTAAGTAGGCTACATGCTTGTCCCTGAAGGGAAACCTAGAAATAGTGCACAGCTAAGTAGGCTAAATGCTTGTCCCTGAAGGGAAACCTAGAAATAGTGCACAGCTAGGTAGCACTACATGCTTGTCCCTCAAGGGAAACCTAGAAATAGTGCACAGCTGGATAGGGCTACACGCTTGTCCTGAAGGGATACCTAGAAATAGTGCACAGCTAGATAGGCTACACGCTTGCCTCTGAAGGGAAACCTAGAAATAGTGCACCGCTAGATAGGGCTACATGCTTGCCCCTGTAGGGAAACCTAGAAATAGTGCACAGCTAGATAGGCTACACGCTTGCATCTGAAGGGAAACCTAGAAATAGTGCACCTCTAGATAGGGCTACACGCTTGCCCCTGAAGGGAAACCTAGAAATAGTGCATAGCTAGATAGGGTTACATGCTTTCCCCTGAAGGGAAACCTAGAGATAGTGCACAGCTAGATAGGGCTACACGCTTGTCCCGCAAGGGAAACCTAGAAATAGTGCACAGCTAGATAGGGCTACACGCCTGTCCCTGAAGGGAAACCTAGAAATAGTGCACAGCTAGATAGGCTACACACTTGCCCCTGAAGGGAAACCTAGAAATAGTGCACAGCTAGATAGGGCTACACGCTTGCCCCTGAAGGGAAGCCTACAAATAGTGCACAGCTATATAGGGCTACACGCTTGTCCCTGAAGGGAAACCTAGAAATAGTGCACAGCTAGATAGGCTACACACTTGTCTCTGAAGGGAAACCTAGAAATAGTGCACAGCTAGATAGGGCTACATGCTTGTCTATGAAGGGAAACCTAGAAATAGTGCACAGCTACACACCTGTCCCTGATGGCAAACCTAGAAATAGTGCACAGCTAAGTAGGCTACATGCTTGTCCCTGAAGGGAAACCTTGGAATAGTGCACAGCTAGGTAGGCTACACGCTCGCTCCTGATGGGAAACCTACAAATAGTGCACAGATACATAGGGCTACACACTTGTCCCTTATGAGAAACCTAGAAATAGTGCACAGCTAAGTAGGCTACATGCTTGTCCCTGAAGGGAAACCTTGTAATAGTGCACAGCTAGGTAGGCTACACGCTCGCTCCTGATGGGAAACCTACAAATAGTGCACAGCTAGATAGGGCTACACGCTTGTCCCCGAAGGGAAACCTAGAAATAGTGCACAGCTAGATAGGCTACACACTTGTCTCTGAAGGGAAACCTAGAAATAGTGCACAGCTAGATAGGGCTACATGCTTGTCCCTGATGGCAAACCTAGAAATAGTGCACAGCTAAGTAGGCTACATGCTTGTCCCTGAAGGGAAACCTAGAAATAGTGCACAGCTAAGTAGGCTAAATGCTTGTCCCTGAAGGGAAACCTAGAAATAATGCACAGCTAGGTAGCACTACATGCTTGTCCCTCAAGGGAAACCTAGAAATAGTGCACAGCTAGATAGGGCTACACGCTTGCCCCTGAAGGGAAACCTAGAAATAGTGCACAGCTAGATAGGCTACACGCTTGCCCCTGAAGGGAAACCTAGAAATAGTGCACCGCTAGATAGGGCTACATGCTTGCCCCTGTAGGGAAACCTAGAAATAGTGCACAGCTAGATAGGCTACACGCTTGCATCTGAAGGGAAACCTAGAAATAGTGCACCTCTAGATAGGGCTACACGCTTGCCCCTGAAGGGAAACCTAGAAATAGTGCATAGCTAGATAGGGTTACATGCTTTCCCCTGAAGGGAAACCTAGAGATAGTGCACAGCTAGATAGGGCTACACGCTTGTCCCGCAAGGGAAACCTAGAAATAGTGCACAGCTAGATAGGGCTACACGCCTGTCCCTGAAGGGAAACCTAGAAATAGTGCACAGCTAGATAGGCTACACACTTGCCCCTGAAGTGAAACCTAGAAATAGTGTACAGCTAGATAGGGCAACACGCTTGCCCCTGAAGGGAAGCCTAGAGATAGTGCACAGCTAGGTAGGCTACACGCTCGTTCCTGATGGGTAACCTAGAAATAGTGCACAGCTAGATAGGGCTACACGCTTGTCTCTGATGGGAAACCTAGAAATAGTGCACAACTAGATAGGCTACATGCTTGTCCCTGAAGGGAAACCTAGAAATGGTGTACAGCTAGATAGGGCTACATGCTTGCCCCTGAAGGGAAACCTAGAAATAGTGCACAGCTAGATAGGGCTACATGCTTGTCGTGAAGGGAAACCTAGAAAGAGTGCACAGCTAGATAGGGCTACACGCTTGTCCATGAAGGGAAACCTAGAAATGGTGTACAGCTAGATAGGGCTACACGCTTGCCCCTGCAGGGAAACCTAGAAATAGTGCACAGCTAGATAGGGCTACATGCTTGTCGTGAAGGGAAACCTAGAAATAGTGCACAGCTAGATAGGGCTACATGCTTGTAGTGAAGGGAAACCTAGAATTAGTGCACAGCTAGATAGGGCTACACGCTTGTCCCTGAAGGTAAACCTAGAAATAGTGCACAGCTAGACCGGGCTACATGCTTGTCCCTGAAGGGAAACCTAGGCATAAGACGCAGACAGCAGTGTTGAACATAAAATATTGTATGCAGTGTGTGTTTATTTGTATGGATTAATCCATCCAGCCCACCTTTGGGGCTTGCTGGAATGTTGAGGAAAAGAGGAGTAAAAAAGGACAGAACTGCCCTGCCCAAGAATGGGCTGCATAGGGGATGAAAGATTCTAAGGGATTTGAAATTGCGAGGAATCAGTAGAGAGGAGTTAAGAAGGAAAAGGGAAGAGACAGGCCAGAAGGAAAGAGCTACCTGGGGCTGATTTGGTGTAGTAGTTAGTTTGAATCTTCTCTGTCATAACATATATGTAAACCATGTGCTATCTCATAAGCACACTGGCGTTACATATGGGGCGATCAAGTGCTTCTCATTGTGTTTCGTTAAAAAATACTCCAGAACCTACTGAGTCATGAATGTCAGTGCTGCAAATATAACAAAAGGGCAAACACCACCTATCATTGCCTTACTATCCTTGGATTTGGAGCCCCGCTGGTAAGAGCTTCAACTAAATTCAAAATGACTCTATACACTTGGGCATAAAACATGGTAGTCCTTGTTATCAGGCCCTCGGCCTGACCATGTTCACATGAATGCTTTTTAAACTGTGAATAAATAATCGAGTGACAGTCTCCGAATAGTCTATACAACATGAAATTAGGTTTCCGCTCAAGCAGGTGATATGTTTTCCTTAAATATGCCGAACGATATTGATATGGCTCTGCTGAGTTACCGCTTTCAAATCCAGTTGGAACTGGGGAAGCGTGAGGAGTTTTTTAAACAGCTTGATAAAACAGCTGAGCAAATATTGGAAGGACGTTTCCCCTGATGCATGAAAAGCAAATAGTTTGATGTTCATGACAGTTTTAGCACTTTGCAATACATTAGGACCTTGTTGAACTTCATGCAATAAGCTGAGGTGAACCCATGTCACAAGCGACGGGTGGCTTGGCATGTCCAGAGTTCTTCCAAGGTGCCATTTGGCCTCTTGCATAAGCTTTTCATCAATGTTTTAGCCATAGAGTGTGATAGAGAACTGAATTATTTGTGCTGATATCAATGGGGAGTTTTCAGGACCTCTTTTCATGCAAGTAATTCTCCTGTGTTTTGACCGTAAAATGTTCTCTTTGATCCATAACATTGCTTTGGCGCAGCCGCCAGGTTCCGCTGATGTATAAAGGTCAGTTGAGCAATAGCCTTACATAGTCCATCTCGGGATGTTGTTTTGAACTCTCGGTTTCTCAATGCCAAAGAAATCCAAGATGATGGTCAATGGATTGGGGATTAGTGGGGTCCATTGCCAAGAGAAGCTACCAATTCACTGCAGTTTTTACATTCATCCTGAGACTAGATGGATGCCTTCTTAGAGCACAACAGAGAGTTCTTCTTGGTCAATATTTGATCTTGTTTTGAATCTGCTGTTCGTGTTTGTAATCCTTGTCAATATAGGAACTCCAGCTGATTGAACTCTCGAATGCCGTATTAATCAGTTTACGTTTGGGGATTAGATGTAATCCCTCCAATTCAATAAGCGGATGAACCTTGGCAATGAACTGACCGGGTTCGTTCAGCGACCTAATTAAGTCCTTAAAGGCATATGGCTTAACTGAGTAGAAAAAAACAAAACAATTGTTGCCTTGTAATATGCTTGATTTTAAGCTACTCAATCATCATTGATATAATGTTTTGGGGCATCATTTTGAAAGGGAAAAGATAGTTTCAGTAGATCCTGATCACTTTCAATAAAGGAGATAATGGCTAGTTCAATACATTCTGCCTGGTTCACATTGTTTAAAATGAAATCAGATACAGAACTAAAGCATACAGAGAAAAGCCAGGGATCAGAAGTCACAGCAAAGGCTGATGGAGATCGCTGTGTGCTATGTATATGAACATGGACCTCAATACTATGTAGACAGGAAGGTGATTAAGTCATCGGGGGCAGAAGGGCAGTGAAGACGTGCTGTCATCTAGTTTTTCTTTCGAACAGAGACAGCTAAAATGCTTCATGCATGCATCTGCTTGTATAGGCACGTCTATGGTCTAGAGTAGTAGAAATGTCTGATTTCACTTTCATATTGTACAGGGATAAATGAATGCTATAAAAGTGTAGCTTCCAAATGATGGTAACATAACATTGTGTGACTATGCATGTTGGGGCCACATTGGTTGGCTGTCAAGTAGAAATCCTAAATTTTGTGAGAGCTGGAAATGGTTGTTGATACAGCTGCCATAGTGCACAACTTGTGGCACCAAAGCTCCACTCTCCAAAGATATCTCTTTGCGTATTTGATGCGTTGAGTTGATGCTTAGTGACCTCTACCACACCGACACTGTATCCAAGCAGGAGTGGATGACTGATGCTGTGCTCTACGAATATGTGTACAGGGGGTGTCCATGGAGCATAATCTAATGAAGTAACTCAAGTAGATAGATGCTACATTGGTGGTGGATGGGGTGGGGGGACCCATAGACAGCCCCACGGCCCAGTGATGAGTAAAATGGGGACTGGGCACAACTTTAATGTGGTCAGGCAAAAAGCACTCCCTGGTGCATTTCGGACAAACCAGTTTTAATGGGTAGGATAGTGTGGTCTATGGAACTGACCTCAGCTCACCGGTTGTGAGGAATTCGACCATCTGCACAGGGAGAGTGCGCTCACCTGGGCTTTTTGGTTTTTTATTTATTTATAAGAATGAATGATGGGAGATCAACCTCTGGAAAATATGTGGAGCCATTCCCGCACACATTTTCCATGCTCACTGCACAGCACACAAATAGTCATGTACTCTTGGAGGACACAGTTTCCCAGCGCTGCCCTCCCCTGTCATGTATAGCTGACACCTGACAACTGTGGGTACACCAAAATCCTCTGGCAGTGGGCAGCCTGATTAGCATTTCAAGGCCCCATGGATTTGCATCTAAATTGTTACACCTTGCTGGTGGCAGTGAACACTAATGAATGTTAATTAACAGGCCTCAAGGAGGCCTGGGTGCAGGAAGTGATAATGGAGACCAGAGACCAATACCTCTTTGTAATGTAATGTGTCAACTTGGTACTAACACCCCGTCTTGGTATGAAAGGGCAGTGGATGTCCTGTTTGGAACCACTCCTTTCGGAGCAGGGTAGGATGTGAATTATAGGAGACGAAGGTCTTTCTGCAACCCCCTAGTTTAAAGAATGTCCATGTTGTGACCAAGCTTCAGTTAATTAGGGAGACACTTTGATCTACAGCAGACAGGAAGATGGGTGGGACTTAGAAGTATATGTTGTCATCCTTCCCCTGTCTGTTGTCAAGTGCCCTGGTTCTGACCTGAAGCATCACTGAAGATTGTTGGTGGGGACCCAGGATTGGTTCGCTGGGGCCCATTTGGCTTTAAAAGAGGGCTGAATCCCTCACTTGTCAAATGATCTGAAGACTTCACAAGGATTAAAAAGAAGGACTCACTTGGACCTGAGTTGAAGGTGCAGTCTACCTTACATCTTCTACCAGTGAAGGAAAGCCAGGAGTTCCAAGAGGGAAACAAGATCCCTCCCTTAAACATCGCCCAGGGAACAAAGAGAGATACTGAACTCAAGGGACGAGTGCAGCAGCTCCAGAACTGGTACCCAGCCAGCACACAGCGTGCCCTGCTAGGTTCTGACAGCAAGCTTCCTAGGTGGGAAGTGCCAGAGAGTCCCTGGACAAAGGACAAGACCGTTGCCTGCTAAAACCCTCCTGAGCTTTTGAGCCATCTGCCTTGAAAGGACATGAGCCCTGTGAAGAAGTTAAGAGAAGTGCCACTCAAGCATCATCCAGCGTCCATCTTTGTAAGGATCATTTCGAGACAGTCGAGTCCTTGAACCGCATCCGGCTGCACCACTGACTGTTGTAACGATGCAGTCACCTGAGCTGTCCGAGACGCCTTGACAAGCATTCCAGATCTGCCAAACAGCACAGAGACTATGATTCTTGGCCCCGAGCCGCCGCTCCGGACAGCCTGCAGATGTCCGTCATCCCTCACTTGCCGAACTGCCTGCCGCCTGGTACCCGCAGCTGTCTCCCTCGAATAACTCTGTCTCACAGGCTGCGAAGTGCCCTGGAACTGCCTTGACGCTGTCAAGCACCAAGAACTTTTTCAGTGCCAGGTACATTGTAGTTCTGCCACTTTGGTCCTTCTGCAAAGGCCCCTAGAAACAGTTATGGCCCTTTGCCCCTTGAGTGTTGAAACCAAATAATCATGAACTATAAGACTGATTACTTTTCCAACTACCCTCATGTCAGTATCCATAGTGCATCCCTTTACTTAGTGAAACTGTCTCTTCTGTGTTTGGGGCTCAGACAATATCCAGAAAACAATAGACCTGATTCATTACGCCATTGAATTGAACCTTGATGTGAGCTTGCTCTCGATAGATTCGGAAAAAGCATTCAACAGGGTCAAATTGAGGTACATGGCAATACTCCTCCAGAAAATGGGGTTCGGGGAACAAATTAGAAAATGGGTGCCGCGTTGTACAGGGCCCCAACAGAAAAGGTTCTGGTGAATGGAGAGCTGTCAGCCTCATTCTCCCTCTTATGGGGCACGAGACAGGGGTGTCCTCTCTCACCCCTAATATATTCCCTAACAATGGAACCCCTCGCAGTAGCGATTAGGACCCAACCGGGCATCAAGGCAGTCATACGGGATGAAGTGGAATTCAAACTTTCACTGTTTGCAGATGATATTCTAGCATATCTGGTGGACCCCCCCTGATCTCTCCCCCCTCCTGTCCCTGATAAGATCCTTCGGCCAATACTTGGGGCTGACAATCAATGAGTCCAAATCTATGCTGCTCCCTGTATGGGCACAGGACCCACTGGTGGACTCTCCATAGGGGTTCATGGGGATAAATGTTGAGAAAGACTCCATCCGGTACTTGGGTGTCCTCCTTACCAGGGACCTGACGAGACTACCCCCAGCCAACTACGACCCTACCATGACCGAGATCAAGACGGTCATGAGACGGTGGGGTAATATGATCTTCTTGGTGTGGACATATGACAGCGGTGAAAATGAATGTCTTACCAAGACTACTTTACCTCTTCACGGCCCTTCCCAGGTGTGTTCCTGACCAGACCTTTCAAGATCTCCAGAAAGCAGTTGAAGAATTCCTCTGGCAGGGTAAAACCCAGAGAACCAGGAGAACTATTCTCACTCATCCTAGAGAGGAGGGGGGCTTTGGGTTACTGGACTTTCGCCTTTATTTTTGCACAGCTCAGTTAAGGGTGCTACTAGTACACAAGAAAGAGGGCAAGGGTACTTATTGGACCTGCCTGGAGGACATGAATGTTCATCCACTTAAGGTTCAGGATCTCCTTTGGGCTCCATGTAAGACAATTCCCAACAGGTTAAAGAACCACCCAACATTAGGGGTTCTCTGGTCGATCTGGAGGGAGGGGGCCCAAACCATCCACCTGACAACATGGCCCTCCCCGTTAACCTCACTCTGGGGCCCTACACTTAGGCTGGGTAGCTGAGGATTCAAGAATGCGCAATCCTGGTCCGACAATGGTATGGAGTGGGTGGGTCAATTGTTCAGAAAGGGGGACTGTTTGACATATGAGGAAATGGTAGAGGCACTGGGCCAGGTCACAATCTCTATATTCGAATATCTCAGGTTGAAGGGCATCCTATGCGAACAGATTTGGGGGCAAAAACTCAGGCGATCTCTGACCCCCTTCGAGAAAATGCTAGACTCTGCTAACTCAAGGAAGAGGATGGTGTCTAAAATGTACAAGATATTGAACACTGTAAGAAGATTCAATTCAACACTACAGCTAAGTCAATGCCTAGTCTGGGATACTGAATGGAAACCCTTATTGATATATCTTTATGTCCAGTTCATGAGTTCTGGATGACTACCCCTATATAACACCCCTCTCTTAGAATCCCCCTGACCCCACTGAGCCAAGAAGTAGTTCTGTTTTGCAAGTTTAAAAGGTTTATTTGAGAAATAAAACAAAATATAGATACCACGCTTTTATAATAAATTAATAATCGATATCGCCCTTATAAATATAATGTTAATCAACAATGGGTAATCTGACACTAGCACACTTCTTTATAATCAATGAGGAGTTAGTATAGGATGGATCAAGTAGCAAAAATACTTTTATGATTTCAAGGGAAAAGCAATGAGGAATAAAATGCAGTACAGAAATACTTGATATGATTTTAGCAAAAGATAAAATAATCACTTTTTCTCTGGCAATTCACCCCCCTCCCCTATGCAATGTAAGAAATGGAAGGAGATGGAAGTAACACACACAGTTCTCAGGAATGCAATCAAATACAATACGAAATTCAATTCCCACCCCAGCAAGCTTAGAGAAAACCGGTATCAGTTTTAAAACACAGGCCCAAGTGCTTTGAATGTGGTGGCAATGAAGTGAGAAATATGCTGAAAATGCTTTTAATTCCCTTTAGGAGGTTCAGGGTGAGTGAGAGATACTGGGATGAGTTCAGGCTCACTTTAGCAATGATTCAGAGATGGTGATTAAGAGGCAAACTCATTTTTAGCAAGGAAAGAAATGACTGCTGATGGTTACACGTGGCTGGATTTTTAACCAAATAGCAAATCGCGGTAAAATTCGCAAGTGCGTGAATCGTGATTACGGCAAATCTTCGGTCCTAGGTGCGTTGGAAAGCTGAGATTCTATTTGCTAAGTACGGTGCCGCAAATTGCGCCACCGTACTTAGCAGCAAGGTCCCTTTTCGGGTTGGTTTTTAACGCCTGCAAAAAGCAAGCGTTAAAGTCTCCAACCCACAAAGGGACCTCGTAATCAGGCGTTAAGGGTTTAACGGCGCCGCCACCTGTTACGGCGCCTTTAACCCCTTAACGCCTGGGTTGTAATGAGGGCCACTATATTCACTTGAAAGGCAGAGTTTTAGAGATTCTTATTTTGGGATTAAGAACATCCCTCTTCTGTAAGGAAGCCAGGGGTTACATGAAAATAGGGTCACCCAATTACTTTATTGATTATAATGGCTGTAACACACTGGGCATGGCATTTGTTAGTTTCAAATTGTAACAAAAATCATCCTCTGATCTTTTCTATATGGGAATTAATTGAATTAACTTTAATTAAATTTGCTAAGGGTCTACACAGTTTCACCCCTCGCCCACAATTAAATGGAAAGGTATTAAGGCAGGTAGATCCCAACCCAATGGATAGATTTGGAGATATGTCTACTTACAAAGGAGATCTCTATTCTCAGCGCAGGAGGTCAGCCAGATTTCAGACCCTCTTTTGGAAATAGGTAGGCAGCACACACCTCTGGTCTCCATTCACAGCAAGGTTCTTCCAGCCACAGGTCTCTCTCAGATAGGGCTCCCAGCTTTCAGGCAGATGTCCCAAGCAGGTGTCCCAGGGTCCCCTGTCTTCCTGCTCTCCTGGGTGGTAGTCTTTCTTTTTGTCCGCTCTATGTTGGTGTCAGTCTTAGCTTGTCTGTCGGCTCTCTTCTTTTTGTCCTTCTGTCCCCCTTTAGATTGAAAACTGATATTTTATAGTGCTGATGACACTTACATATTATGAATATTCCTATGCTACGGATTGGGCATCTCTCTTTCTTCCCCTCCCACCAGTCCGCCCAGTGCCAGCTGATAGGGCAAGGAGTTTAAATGTCTGTATTATGGTTAATGGGGAGCAGAAAAATGCATCATTTACAAATTACATGTTTTAAAAAAATGTTGGTTTCCTCAAAATCTCCCCACATGGCAGCTTTCCTCTTTTCAGATAACTGCATAATCATATACATTTTTTCTTATTCTACAATTTATGACGAATTGGGAAATACTAATTTTATTTCAGTGCAACCTTCCTGGGAGGAGTTGTGATATTTCCTGTTTTATTCAGGTGCTCAAATAGTTATAGCTATCAAACTTTACAAAACACACATTAATTTTTCTTTCTATCAGCTCACCAAATTTCATGTTCCTCTGAATTATGAGCAGGCCAGGACCATGGTTTCCTTCCTAACTCAAATTCTATACATCACATACCATCAAGACATGCATAGAACTGACAGTTTTTTTGTGATCTTTAATATGAGTCCTGAATGAGCTCTTTGGAACGCACTGATCTCGCTGCTATTAAATAGAATGTGTCCCATGATATTTGGATTACAAAACATTAATATAGAAATCTCAGTTTCACATGTCAGAAAATCCAAACAGTTTAATTTTTCACAAATCAAATGACTTGAACAGCTGCTAATCAGTAATGTCTGTTTCTACACAGTCCTTGAAGATACATTATTTGCTCTGAGACACTTTATTGTGGTCAAGAAAGTCCAAGAGGTCAATTCTGTTGGCAGTCTTATCTGAACCTTCCAGAATTTTGATCTAACTCTTTGTATTTCTTTTGCATTTCAACCTGAAAACCAGATTTTCTTAGTGGGCACAGCTCAAAGGTCTTGAGGGCAAAGTTTCAGATGCATAGGCCTTTCATTTCAGTGGGGAAAACAAGCTACATGCATAATTCTAACAGAATAGCATATTGCATTGGAAGATATTTTGTATCGCATCTGGGCCTGTTTCCCATAATAAAGTCTATCTTTAATACCAGAATTAAAAATATATTAGTCTCACTTTCAGTATTATTCACACCTAGGCCAAAGATTACCATGGGAAACCAGTGTTCACTTTTAAACCAAGTAGGCCTCTCCTTTTAAATTCTGTCATTTGTTAAAAGTGTCTTTATTTGGGACAAATGCAAGATGCTTGGCTTCACTTTAGATTTCTGGGTCACAGTCTTTTGCTGCATTGAAGCCAATGTAACATGCTTCTATCTGTCTCTTTGAAAACAGTACTTTCTGCCACAACTGTCTTTTGCAATGTATTGATCACATCCAGCAGTTTTTAGTTCCCTGGCACATTTTCCTTAACTTTAGCGCCTGTCCATTTTGATGAAGTTGAAAGGGGCCCATTTTTGTTCATTAACTAGGCCTTATTTGTAGAACAATGTTTTGAAAAACGTGCCTGCATATTCCAATGGGTCTCAACATCAGCCAGCTTCATTATCACAATCGGGGCTTGCGTGGCCTCTCAATTTATGTCATGCTGGGGCTGAATTTTCACCCCAAAAAAGCCCCATATATTGCAGGAATGGCCCAGTGCTCTTGGAGAATCACTTGAATCATGTAAGAGGGTCCCAATCTAAATCATTTGTAGAAGCCTCTTTCACTCTCAATTGTTTTGCAGAGAAGAATTCAACCATTGGAAGTTGCACCAGTAGCTGAAGACTTGGAAAAGAAGTTAATGTTACTGGATCAAATTTCAGTGAATCATATTGTTTGCCCATGCTAACACAATGTTGCCATATAAAGGCAAACATTAAATCATTAAAGGAGTTACTTTCTACACATTTGCAGTTTTCATCCGCAGCATGCAAAACGTACCAGCTATGGATGGTCTGCTTGCGCTATTCTTCTGTAATGGATGGAAGGAGCACTACATGGATTTGAAAGTATGGATACTTATGAAGAATGTATTCATACTCTGAATCCAATGTTGATTTAAACTGGGCTGTGTAGAGAAGGCAGACATGTGGAACTTTGAAGTGGAGGTGAGGTGTTAGTTACAACACCATATAATCTATCCAGACTTAATGAACATTAGACTTTGCCAGTTCTGTGATTGTGCTATCATGCTATTGATGTTGCTGATTGAGTATTTTCTGAAGCAAATTTTCATATGTGTGGAATTTTGGAAATGTCCAAGAAATCTTTTAATGCTGTTGAACCTGACAAGACAACACAGCAAGACACGGCAGTAGAAACTCATCGGAATGTAAAATTAGATACTCTTGCCTCAAGATATAAGAATGGCTCATATGCTGATAACAAGCTGGCAAGAAGATCAACCTAAACATCACCTTTTCTTCAGTGCTGGGTAAAATTTGGCATTTGCTTAAAATTGGGTGTTTCTGGCTGTCATTCAGCGGGGAGAAGCCAACACATTCTCATATTTGTGGCTATTTAAAAGTGTCTAGCCTTGTCAGCAGGGTCAGGCTGGCCTATAGGGCTATAGGACAATGCCTGAACCAAAACACAAAATGCCAGTCTGAACCAGTTTATTGGGTCAATGTGGGGGCACTTTTTGACCCATGTGGGTCAGTTTGATAGGTCACTTCACCATGTGCTAATAGCACGATTTGCATCACATTTTATGAAAACATTCCCCCTTGGGTCCTACTCAAACAGTCTATCACAAAAGGAATGAATTGCCATTTGCAACTCCATGGGCCATTTTTTCATTGGTGCCTGAGACATTTTTATGCCCCAGTCCGACCCTGCGTGTCAGTCACAAATACATCCCATAGTACAATCACTAATTGTGTCCCCTACTTACAAAGTATATGAATGGGATTCACTCTTCACACCTTGTCACTTATGACTAAATGTTGTGCGTTTATGTCATGAAAAGTGGACACTGGTATTCACTCTTTTGGTAAAAAAAAGAAGCCTATACTAATACGATTTACTACCGCTCCATTTCCCAAATCTTATTTTAATTTTCTACATCCTCATCAAATGAAGCCTATTTCAGTAGTTTCCTTCCTTGCCCTCAACTAAATCCTATTTTTGTATTTTAGCTTTCTAACTCTCCCTCAACCAAAGCTATTTCAATTGTCCACCTAAATCTCCTCTAAATACCATTTTAATTTTCTAACTCTCCTTCAACTAAATCCAGTTGCAAGCTTCTACCTCTTCCTCAACTGCTATAGCAATCTTCTGACTCACCCTACAAGAGTGATCGCAAACTCAAACCTTGTATGCTCTGGGCAGAACATGTTAGGCAAACACACCCACATCACTTTCCCTGGCCCCACATGTTGTTTGAGGAAATTTGGCTTGGCACAATCAGCCAAAAATGTGGGTGACTCAGAATTTGGCCAAATAAATGCTCACAGACTTAGTGCTGGTGTCATAGACATGATTGGTACTAGTCAGTGGATTTAGCTGTCACTAGCGGTACTTTGTTTATTATATAGCACTTCTATACCATCAAAGCAGCTTCTTGGTGCTGGTGAGGTCAGCGATGGTTTGATTGAATTGGGCTATGTGCTTTCTCTCCTCCTTCTTCTCGGACTGGTTCTCACTGCTATCTGACCTTTTTGTAAATAAAATCCTGTGAACCACTTCCCAATTCTGGCCTTTTTGTGCATCCCATTTTGGCCTCCTGGCAGGTGGTGTTGGAAGTTGGATGCACAAGTCTGCAAAGGAAGACTGCCTAGTTCCCAAATTATGACCGGTATGATCCATCGCTCGGATACCCACCTGAGCCAACCCAGCTGCATGGTTTGAGATTAATTTGGCAGAGATTCACTGGGTATTGTGAAATGTGCCCCTATCTCCACAAGTGGCACTACAAGAAGAGACTTGTGGGTGCCTTGCTCCAAAGTCTGGGCTGGCCATTAAATTCAAGAAAGTCGTGGGAGGCAGTGTCCACAACCCAGACTATAGAGGGGTGATTAAGGCCCTCCTTTTTCATCACTTCAAAAAAAGGCTACTGATATCGGAAGAGAATCCTATCAATCAGTCGATAGCCATTCTTATGGGGAGGAGACCTCGGCCAGGATAAGACTGAAAGGGGAATCGTGGGCTTTGGCTCTTCCTATCTTCTGGAAGAAGAGGTAGAGACCTCAAAGGAGTAGCAGAAGCCTGCACCTTGCCACTGTCATTCATCTGAGCCCCAAAGGCAGGATTCCTCCGCATCCAGGGAAGAATTCTCCACAGGACAATGCAGTAAAACCCTCCTTAAAGTCAGCCTTTAATGCTGCTGTCTCAGAAGAAAAGAGAAGAGCACTAAGGGGCTACTTTGTGGGAAGGAAGGGATTGTTGTAGTGGGTCATCAATAATGTGAAACGGCTGGTCATACCCGATATCTACTAGTACTAGTGCCTCACTGAATTTCAAAGGGCTGTCCTATACGTTGCTCATTCACACTTCAGAGTGGGGTCTCCAAAACCCGGGAACATATGCTTAGGGGCTTCTTCTGTCTCAGAGTTCATTAGCAAATCCAGAAATATTGCTTGGACTGCCAGTGTTCCATTAACCCTCCAGGGATGATGTGGGAGGGGGCCTCCTTCCAGCACATAAACATCACTCAAGAACTTTTTTTGAACATTGGAAAGGAGGCCATGGGACATCTGAACCCCTGTGAGACAGGCTACCATTAAATCCTAGTCCTCTTAGATTGATGATGATGATAGGTTATTTATAAAGCATTTAATACCCAGAGGTTTCTAAGCGTGGATCCGAGGATCGAACCTGTGTTGCTCTGTGTCGTCTTGCTGCTAAGGTGAGCATGTTGCCCCTGGGCTATCCTCCCAAGACAACTCAGTACCCAGAGGCACTCCCCATGAAGAGTAGCAACACACAAAGTATCGTGAAACACTTGCTACCACACTTCTCCCGTGTGGATTCCCAAACCAGAATTGTACATATCAGGGAACTCCATTCATGTCCTGAGTCTTGACAGAGCTAACACGATTGTTCAAACACACTTTAAAGAACTTTCTCAGGGAAGTGGTATCAAAGGATGGTAGAAACTGGGATTAGCTGCAGTTCTGGGCCATGTTTGCTGCCAGAAAGGCACCGAGGCCTCCACAACTTAGGCCCAGCTCCCACTGTCTTGCGCCACATGAGTTCCTCGCAACTTAGGCCCAACTCCCCTGCCCCGTCTTCGCGCCATGTGTGCACCCTGCAACTTAGGCCCTGCTCCCCCTGTCTTCGTGCCATGTGCGTTCCTCGCAATTTAGGACCAGTTCCCCCCGTTCTTTGAGCCACTTGCGTTCCCCGCAACTCAGGCCCAGCTCACCCCGTCTTCGCGCCATGTGCATTCCCCGCAACTCAGGCCCAGCTCACCCCGTCTTCGCGCCATGTGCATTCCTCGCAACTTATGCCCAGCTCCCCCCATTTTTTGCGCGACATGCGTTCTCTTGCAACTTAGGTACAGCTCCCCCCGTTCCTTGAGCCATGTGCGTCCCCACACATCTGTCCCCACTCCCTGTCCTAGCGCATTCTTCTCAGTGTTTCTCCCCTCATAACTTGCCCCTGCTCCCCGGCCTTGCACATCCTTCTCAGCATTGCCCCCATGCAACCCAGTCCTGCTTCCCCCTCTCCTTCCTCTTTAGGCTCCCTTGAGCCATGACCAGTGCATTGTTGCCTGCCTATGTCTCTCCATTCCATGCCCTTTCATACTGTGACTATTGTCATTCTACTGCATCACTTGCATTTTCCTCTTCCTCCAGGACTCTTTGGATTACCAGTGATTGCGTATTTTGTTTTGTAGTGTTACCATTGTATTGTTTATGTGCTGCTTCGTGTGCATTTGTTTTCCTCCCCTCTAGGTCTGCTACGACTACCAACTGTGTATTCCGAACTGTACTTGCACTCTCACGCCCTTGAGTACCATTCATTTGTTGTTTGCACTGTTTTCTCCACTCATGCTAGCATCCCGCAAGGTTCCAGTGTTCTTGTTCTGTGGTGTACTTACTGGTTGCCTACTCTATTGTGTGTCACCCGGGTATGCCTCCCTCCTGCTTGTCCCTAGTGTGTGACCCCCATCCTGCTTCGGCTGCCCTCCCCTTCCCTTACTCTCTGCCTGCATCCTCTATGGTGCTCTCTGTCTTCCCTATCTTCTCTAACTGCTATTCTATTGACTATCCTGTCCTCTCACTAAGTCTGAGAGGAAGAAGATCAAAAGGGACATCCTAGTCTCCAACCCAGGCATCCCTATCGCTGATACCTGCACCAGTGCTTCCTCCAGACAGACCCTCACTTACATCCTTTTTGTCATTCCCTCTCCCGGCCAATGAACCCACCCATATGGTCTCTGTTCTCTCTACTTTTTCCTCCTCTCTCATTAATGGTGGCACTCGGTGGGAGGCCCTCCTGGCAACCCTTCACTCCTCCAAGACCATCATTAATGTCTACTTAAACAGCACCGTCTTGATCCAGGGCCCTCAAACCAATCTCCTCCTTTTCGATAGATGCTTCTTGCGTCTTATCAACTTCTTTCTCCTGCCACTTCTACCTACCCCTTTCCAGCTCCTCTGTCACCTCCTTCCTCCACCACCTCTCTGGCACCCTCCACTGCTTCTTTGGCTGTTCTGCCACCTCCTTCCTCTGCCACCTCTCTGGCACCCTGCACTGCTTCTCTGGCCACTCTGCCTTCTCCTTCCTCTGCCACCTCTCCGGCTCTAACACTTCCGCAGGGCGTATCTCATGCCTGTACCCCTCCACAGAAGTCTTGCAAAGGTGGCAATCTGCTCCACGTCGCTACTCTTAACTCTCGGTCTGCTTTCAAACACTCCTCGCACATCTGCTATCTCCTCAAAGAACATGTTTTGGATGTACTCGGTCTCACCGATACTTGCTTCACGGCCAGCTATGTCACGACTTTTGACACCCACCTCCCTGAAGGCTACAATATCCTCTCCGTACCCAGAACCAACCATCCTGAAGAGGGAGTAGACCTGATCTTCCCAGAGTGGATCCCTGCTTCTGTCATTCCTACGCAGGCCTACTCCTACTTTGAATGTCTGGTCTGCAGGCTCTCTAGCTCTCATTGCCTCTCTCTCACTGTGGCCACCATCTACATGCCAGGCTAGGTCGCCCTTTTCCTCTCTCTGTGGGCTGATCTCTCCTCCTTGCCTCTACCTCTCAAATTCTCCTCCTTGGAGACCTCAACATCCACTTGGATGCTACTAGCCCCTCCTCGCTGCTCTTTCGCAACCACTGCCACTCTCTCTCTCACACTTTTCTTTCCTTTGGCCTGACTCACTCTGCAGGGCACAGCCTGGATATTTTGATCTTGTCAGACCTCCCCTTCTCCAAACCTCTCAACTGTCGCTCTCTGCCCCTCAGGTAAAGCCGACCCCAGCACTGCCACCCACCTTTTCCGAAATCCGGCCCATGAAGCGTGTGTCAGTGGAGGCTTTCGCCACTACTTTCTCTACTCTTCCTACACCTTTGGCTGACTCACATTCTGACACAGCCCTATCCTACCTTCATCTCTCAATCACTAACACTCCGGATGTCCCTGTCATGAGGATCCGTTTGAAGCCCACATCCAAGTGCAACTCTTGGTATGATTCTGACCTCACCACCATTACGCGCAAGTGTATGGTGGATGAGAGGAAGTGGAGGGCATCAGGCTCATCATCTGACAAACTGGCCTGCCACCTGCTCCAAAGGCAATATAGACTCAGTCCTATCCAAGAAGAGAGTCCACATCCAAGCCTGCATCTCTGCGGCATCTAACAAATCGGCCGAACATTTCAAAATCTGCAAGGAGTTGGCCAATCCTGCCGCAGTCTCCACCTCTCCTGTTCTCTCCCAAGCCCTTTGCACGGCTCTGGCTTCTCATTTCACCACTAAAACTCAGGACATGCTGCCCATGCTATGCTCTTCCTCTACCCCCTCTTCCTCTCCATCTACCATTGCAGGCCCTTCTCCAGCTGTACCTCCTCTTCCTTTCTCCTCCTTCTCCCTCTTCACTCCCGATGATGTTTCTAGACAAGTCCGATCTATGAAAGTCTTGTCAAAGCAGGTGCACCCCTGCTCCTCCAGAGCCATTAAGCGCCACATTGACACCTTTGCTGCAGCCTTGGCCGATTTCTGCAATCACTTGTTTGCCACTGGAACTTTCTGCTCCCCCCTTAAGCACTCCCTTGTGCACCCCCTACTTAAGAAGCCCTCTGCTGATCTTTCCTCTCTGCCAATCTATCGCCCGATTTCCATCACTTCTTTCCTTGGAAAACTTCTGGAAAAGTTGGCCATCTCCCAGCTTAATCTATATACTAAATCTGTTGGTTGTCTCCATGACCACCAGTCTGGCTTCAGAGCAGCCAGAAGCATGGACACTGCTCACCTGAACCCCTCTGAAGACTTGCTCTCTAATCTAGACTCTAACCTTCCTTCTGTCCTCATTCTCCTTGATCTATCCTCTACTTTCAACACGGTCAACCACGCCACCCTGCTCATTCGTCTCTGTGACAACCTGGGTATCTCTGATCAGGCCTTAGCCTGGTGTACCTCCTTTCTCTCAGATCAACCCTCTCAGGTCCAACTCAAATCTTTCCTCTTGTCTATCCCCCAGGGGTCTAACCTCTCTCCCTGGCTCTTTAACCACTACCTTCATCTGGCCCACTGCATCTCTACCTGCAGTTTTATGCAGATGACACCCAGCTCTCTTTCAGGCTCCCATAAACCTCTTCTACTCCTTCTCTCATACCTGACTGCCTATCCACAATTCAGGAATGGTGTGCCGCCAATGATCTCTGCCCTAATGCCAGTAAGACTGAGATCCTCCTCATTGGGAAACCTGCTCCCGCCTTCCCTCTCAACTGTCTGATTGGTGAGAAGTAAAACTACCCAATAAGACATAGCATTGGGGACCCAGCATCAAAGATGCTAAGGTTTGCTCTCTGCCATCGGAATGCCAGTCTAAAAACAAGTCCAAGAAAGGCATTAGCAGGGAGTGATTTGGGAGGGAGTACGAAGATTCCAACACAGGTTATTCCATCAAAAGAGAACTCTTTCCATCGCATTTTACAGCAAATGTACGCGGGAGGTTGGGTTAGAATAATAATAAAGGTAGGGAGGAATTGGGAGTGAGTGGGGGTCCATTAGGGGATGGGGGGTGTTCCCCGCATATATTTGTGTCAAAATGTCCTATAAAAAAATAATGTGATGAAATCACAGAACCATTTGGGAGCAGATGTGGTGTGATCGTTTGTGAAGTTATGCAAGTGCGTTGATGATAAGCAACTGAGTGACAACACCTAGTCTTACTGGTGAGCGACACGATTATCCCGCGAGATCCTGTTCAGCCTTCTGCCTCATGGTGGAGCGCCAAACGTGGTATACCAGCAGCGAGCAGGGCCAGGTGGAAGCTGTGGGCTTGGGGGCAGGCTGCATCGCGAGAACCATCCCCGCCATTGAAAGAACTGTGATGTCCTCAGCAGTCTTTTCTCAGAAGCAAAGAGCCATTTAGGCCCTCGACTAAATGGACTTTCAGTAATTGCTGCCCTAGGCTGTTATGGGTGCACTTGACATGCCCATTGCGCTCCACAAATAAGAAGTCTGAAAGCCCAGTAGCACGTGGCCGCAAAATGATACATCGTCCTGTAGTGTAATGTAATGGCGCCTGCATTCCTCAAGCAGAGCTGGACCGCCACTGCTCTGTGAGCGCGCAAATAAGGAAGCAGAGAACCAGGCCCTGAAGCAAAGGTTCAGATTGATCTCATGGGGCAGCCAGTGTAGATAAAACGCCAGAACACCACTACAGAGTACATCAACAAATAGGACATTAAGGTAAAGATGAGCAGTCTATCCATATTCAGGCAACCTGATGTAATGTATGGACCTTAATGAACTGGAAAAAGTTTCAATGACTTCAATGCCAAATGAAACAAAGTGAAGGGAGCTGTGAGTTCTGATGAGAAGTACAAACGTCCAAGGTTGTTTTCTTTCAAGAGGAGGATGGGAAAAGGTTTCACTGTTCCACATAAGGGGTCATTACAACATGAAGTTCAGAAAAACTCGCTTAATTTACATGCTCTCACCAAAATCATTGGGATTTTATTTTTAAGCGCCATTGGGTATTCCATATCTGATGAGCAATACAGGCCGGTTTTGTCCTTGCCAGCGGCATTTGTACGTAGCGCTCTTTTTAATCAGCCCCAAATTGGTCATCGCACCAACACATGTGTCCTCTGAATTGACCCGAGGTTATCTCAGAACTGACCGGAAACAACCTTTTGAGATATTATTCATCAATTCACCCCTAGATGGCTCCTTGCCATTCAGTGGTGGTTGAAGCCCGGGCACCTGAAGAGAGCGGCCATGGCCAGAAATGCACCCTTTGTTTTCTGTAACATTTCTGGACAGGAAGTTGAGTGCCTGCCTGTTAATGTCCATGTTAGTCAGAAAGTCTTGGTGACAGTTTGATGTAAAAGACAGTCAGAAGGGTTTTGGCGAAGTTAAGCAACAGAAACTCACACAGCTGCATTTCTTTTTTGCCATTAAAGATCTAGGTCAAGGGTCTGCAACCTGTGGCTTGCCAGATGTTTTGGACTACGACTCCCATGATTCCTCACAATTGACTACGCTGGCTAGGACTGGTGGGATTTGTATTCCAAAACATCTGCAGAGCCAAAGGTTGTAGACCCTTGATCTACGACTTCATGGCCCAGGATGTATGGGGCATATTGACACACAAACCCACCTATCCGATTACCACCCCATAGCACCAGCAGATGCTCCCCGTCCCATTCATCCCCCACCTGTTCACACCCGACTCAGTGCTGAGCAGTGAGGCCAGCAGATTTCAGCCCATCATTGCCATACCGGTGCTTGGTTCCGCAGCATTGCAATTCCTTCCTGTGATCCATGCTCTCCATGTTACTTACTCCCATAACATGGGTGCGCTTCAAACAGAAACATGTAAGGCATTTCAATGATAGAATTTCTGCTGACCTGACAATGGCCTGTGCAGTACTGAAAATCGCGGTAGAGTTTACCAACTGCTCCTTTACTGTCAGTTCAATTCTGACCACAGTACGTATTTGTCTAAACCCTCCTATGTACATTGCTACCCTTCACTGTACTGTATAGTGTGTCTCTTTCCTCCCTCACCCATTTAGTAAATTCTTATTTTCTATTTTATTGCCATTGGAAGGGTTTGGAAGAGTTTGCTACTTTATCTGTGTGTATACTGTCTGCTTCCATCTGTCATATTACAGACTTTCCCATTACCAGTGTCTAATTCATTTTCCCATTAGCACCAGAAGGGTTTGGTACAGTACTGACTGTTGTTCTTCCCATGACAGACAATCACAGTTCCTCCCATTTTGAATTTCCCATTCATGTTCCCTTGACATTGGAATGGCTTGATCCTGTATATGGGGCACAGTACTGTGTGCTGTGTTCTTCACATTTGCTAGAGTCCATGACATTAGGATTCTGCAAGTTTCTTTTCCTTAGCGTTAACCCCTCTGCTAGTGCTGAATGCCACTATCGATGAGGCATTGCCACTAAATTGCACCTTCGAGAGGGAGAAAGGTCAGCAGCCAAACCAGCCTGTCCGCGATCGTAGCAATTGGGTGGAGATGCAAGGAGTGGAGCTTGATGTTGAGCAAGTGACAGAAGGGGGACTTCCCAAGGCAAGGCTACCCCCTGAATCCTACATTGCTCAGAACTGTGAACTCAGGGGCAGCATTTGAGCCACTTAAGGAGCAATGTGCACCCCTTAAGAAGGACAGTGGAAAGGGGCATAGTGTGAGGACTCCGGCTAGTGCATGGTCAGTTTGGCAAAGATGCAGACATCCAGATGGGCTGAATACTCCCTCCAGACGTCACGCTGTTTGTTCTATGCAGAGAACAACAGAAGCGCTCCAGTCTTCATCCATGATAGCCGCTGGTACTTGCATTGTTGGAAGTATACAGGAGAAGCTCTCGGGAGCTCCTCACGTCACTTCTTCCCTGAGGCACTGACGCTGTTTTCACATCTCTCTGCTTCCTCTTGTACTTTCCTTCCCCTTACTCCGGCGCTGCAGAGTTGCCACTTCTACTCGCTGCTGTAGGCAATATTCTCTCACCCTTTACGCACCCCATTACTATCGGCATCATCAGAGCTTCTCCCCAGCTCGCTGCCCTGGGCACACTCTCTTGCTTTGCTGTTTCCTTGCCTTATTTCATAGCTGTCTACCTTCTGTTGACTTAAGACCATCCTTGGAAGCCTTGCTTGTACGCTGATCCAGTGCGTGCTCATCTCAGCGAGTCCGGATCATCAGGATTACCACACCGCAGAGATCATCTTTTCCACAAGGAAATGGGTTTTTTCCTCACACGGGCTTTCCCCATTGGGCTCGGTCCAATTAGCACAAATCTCCTGTGTATTCTCTGGGGAACTGGATGCTTTTTGAGGCTCTGTTCCGTTTGCAACATGGAAAGAAACCTCCTGAGTCCATCCTCCTTGTTGAAGAAATCAGGTTAGTTTCTGGGCATTGCTACAAGACACTAGTTTGTGATACGTAGGAGAATGGATAGGACAGATTTGCAACTGATCATTGAGAGATAACCCCACCACAAAGAGCCTATGACCATTATATGTACTGCAGCATTCCATGTGTCCCATTAGTATGGTCAGGCAGAGTCAGACAATTGACCATAATTGCATGCATCTGATACCTATTGACGTTCCCCACACAGATAAAAGGTGGAGCACTGGCACACACTTTGAGCAAGGCAAGGCATGAGAAGAAGCAGTTCTTCCGGGGCAGAAGAGGAGTAGGTGCATCAGGATGGCAGGTTGAGAAGCAGAATCAAGGAGTGGAGAGACCTTGGGCATCCCAGCGAATGATCGTACCTATGAAGAATCTGAAGGCTGCACAAGTGTCCCCTACGAAAGAGAACTATGAATCCCGCATTGTATTGCGAAAGATACCTGCAGCCCTCCCGGGTGAATGACCAGGTTGAGGAGGTGAAGCAGCAGCTGTGGTATCATCCTTGGCTCCTAAATCAAAGACGCAAGCACAGGAGCCAGCACATCCGGTGAGTTAAAGAAAGCTGTGTAGGGCCGGTCTGTGGTGAAGATAAAAGTTACAAGCGGCAACAGTGTATCACGAGAATGAAAGTTGCCCGTATTCTAAGAAGACACGAGTGAAAGTAAAATGTGACTAAGCCGCCAATGAATTACTGAACTGTGAATCAAACAAGTGAGACATGGAGAGATAACAGAGCGGTCCAGCATAGCGAAAGTGCCTAATCAAGAGTTGCTGTTTAAATGTGCATAGTGATGCAAACAAAAACTTGAAAAGCCGAGAAACACATGAATGTCAAATTTATCTGACATCAGTGGGAAATGAATACGAAAAGTGAACTGTAATTGTAGTGTTCATGCTGAGGTATTCGTAAAGTCCTGCATGCATTTGAATGTCTTCCAGGGAGGATAGCTCAGTGCCAACGTGCTCGCCTTGGAACCAAGACGACACGAAGCAACACTAGTTCAACCCCCAGGTCCGCGCTTAGAAACCTCTCGGTATTTAAGCACGTTATAAAAATGCAACTAAAACAACAAAGAAAAAAATTCTGTAACAGCGCCTTGATGCCCCAGGGATGTGTGAGCGCTTTAAAAAATGCAAATAAATAAATAAAATAAATAAATATCTTCGATGAGAAATGCAAACTGTGAGCAATTGTGATTTTGATCGTCTGAGCCTGACCGAGAAAGACCTGAAGTGAACTGTGAGGAATTGTGATTTGGAAGATCTGAACCTGACTGTGGGAGACCTGTAACAAATTATGAGAAAGTCTGATCGGAAGGTCCAAGCCCAATAGAGGGAGACCTGTAACAAACTGTGAGAAAGTGTGATTGGAAGGTCCGAGCCCGACAAAGGGAGACCTATGTGAACTATAAAGCCTGACGTTTTGTGAACTATGAATCCTGGAGGAAAGGACCTTTTGTTTTGTTGAATGAACCCGCAACATCATGCGAATAAGGATCTTTGTGCGAATACGACTTTGTGTGATCAAGAGACTTTTTCTATGAAAGGCCCTAGTCCGCGTCCTGAGCTGCATCCTTTTGTCTAAAGCCAGAGTGTATTCTAAGACCCACGTGTGCCACCTTATCCCATGCTAAAAAGGTGGGGCAGGGAGTTTTGCTCAGTTACCTTGACATATTGTTTTGAACACTGCTCTTTCCTTTACATATATACCTTTCCCCATACACATTTATTGTAGTAGAGTAAGGAGAGGCAATATGATTTTTAGTACAGGCCATTTTGTTTTGACTAATAACTGACTACGACTGTGTTTTTCTTACTTTGATGGTTGAAAGTTCTCCTATCTTTAGCTATAGGGCAGGCTAGGAGTTTTTCAACTCCCCCTTTAAAGTTATAATAAAGGTTTTTTAACTTGCTTATCTTGTGTCTGTGTCTATTTGTGATACTTGATTAGCTCTTGCACTATCTGAAATGTCGTCAGGCTGAGTATGATAGTTAATTTCACATCCTTACTGTTCATGGCCTGTAAGAATGTAATTGTATTTTCCCTTGTTCCCTCCCTTGCCTTGAAGCGCTTTGAAACACATTGTGTATAGGCGCTATATAAATAAACTAACATATATCATATATCATACCATACCTCCCTTACACTGCTCACACCTCGGGACCTTTCAGCAGAATCAAAAAGGTGTAAGAAAGTCAACTTTCATGGGCCAGGCAACAAGACCTCCATGCCTTTCAACATGAAGACCATAATACTGTCCTGTGTGTATCAACACTTCATGGAAATCACAACACATTAGGGACAAGAGAACGCATTATTCTGAATGCTTCAACAATATGCAATTTCATTTTTACTCTCCCTCTCCCCAAATAGCTCTCACAATCCCAGCCCCAGAAAGCACACTCTCTGGATTACTGCAGGCTCTTTTATTCGTGTAGCCCTTTCTTTTGTCTCTATTACAGACGTGTTTATATTGAATCTATATCTGATCTGTAGATAAAGAAGACATAAACAAGTTGCTCATTTATGTAGAATTGGGATGGGTGAGGATAAATAAATGACTCAACACATTACCAAACATCAGGGCTACTACTGTATGCTAGCATACCTATTCAGAGGGAAGGTTGGGGAGGCAGATGTTTCAGATTGCCACCAGCATCTGCCCACCCTCTTCTGTATTCTTGATGGGCATTTGGGAGTGGCTGTCCAAAATATTTGCAAAGAATAAGGGCATTTTTTATCCCAATGTATATTGGAATTCCTAAATATAACTAAATATAACTGAACACATAACATTACTAATGCATTCTGGAATACGCACACTTAAACAGGGGATTCCGTGTAGCGGCATGCAGCTCACGGCATGTTTTAGACTATCACTCCCATCAGTCCTCCCAGACCCTGATGAATTTCTTGCATAGGGCAGATGGAAGTTGTAGTCCAAAACATTTGTATTTTGTATTTTTGTATTTCATTTACATTTGTTAAGCGCTTTCACTAAAGTGATTTACAGAACTAACAAAAGTATGTCACAATTTTAAATGTTTACATGCGCAGATAACAATTTGGGAAGAGGAAAGTGGGAGCTTTGAGATGGGAACGGAAGATGTGGAGCGAGGATGAAGAGTGAATGTCAGGATGAAGGACGTTCCATTGTTCAGGAGCAGGAAGGGGAAAACAGCAGGGCGCACGGAGGCTTAGGAGAAGCGATGAGATGGAGATGCTGAGAGCGAAGGGAGCAGGAATGAGAGTAGGGAGGGAACAGGGAGGAAAGATCCAGAGGATTCAGTCCAAAAGAGCATTCGATAATCACAACACAAAGAAAAGGAAAATGAAGTCGAGAGTCAAAAGGAAGAAGGAAAATTGCTAGAAGTGAGTGCTTGAAAGGGAAACAAGTGGACATTTGAAAAGAAGACGAATAGCGGAGTTGAAAATAGAAAAGAAGGTATCCCAACTAGCAGGGCAGAGCAATAGTCTAAGGGGAAAAGAATTAGGAGAAAATAATTAGCTTGATTGCATGAAAATAAAGAAAGGGGCGATTCTTACGTATATTAAAAAAGATAGAAACAACAGGTATGGGCAGTAGAGGAAATGAGATAGGATGCAAGTGCGGAGTCCAAGATAATACCCAGATTGTGGGCAGTAGGGGAGAGTGTGATGTCGGATGGGGGAAAGAAAATGGAAGAGCCAGGAGTTTGGAGAGCAGGAGATGTTGAAAAACAGGAGCTCATATTTAAATGGGTTAATGAAGAGATAGCGAGATGACATCCATGGTTGAGTTGCCTGAAGGCAAGTAGAGACACCGGAGTTGATGGAGTCAGGTGAAGAAGGAAAAGGAGATATGGATCTGAGAGTTATTGCATAAAGGTCAAAGGATAGATCGAAAGTCTCAATTTGGGGAGCATTTGCATAGAATAGGTGCATCGTTTATCTGACTATGTAAAGCATAGGTGATATATTAAGGAGACTTGACAAATACCTCAGGCTGATTAATTACACCAGCCTGCTACAAAGCAAAAATAAAACCTTCAGCCTTCCAAAAGAGGTATTTCCAACGTGTACATAATTGAGTGTTGCCAATGTATGCTATAGCTATTAGCTACTCCTTTAGAATTTTGAGGCTAAAGATATGCCCTGTGTTTATTGTACCACACAGACCACTACAGTCCACTATAATCAACAAGTGACTCCCCCTCTGTCCCTGCGTCGCTCACCATAAAAGGTGAGTGATGTGTACGTTTTGAAACCTAATGTCGTATATGCTCTATTAGAATGAGTATTTTGTAAAAACCATAAACCTTGGGCCTCGTTGTAAATGGCTTTTATTTATTTTAACTTTAGAAAGAAGAGAAGTATCACACAGGCTAAAGACTACAGAAGCCCTTTAGACAATTAACTCCCCGTCCTGATGAAGGCCTGGCACCACTAAAAGAGAAAACCACAGATGGATGCGGTCTATTTTATGACATAGGGGCCGAGACGCACCGCATTGGCACGATTATCTAGCAGCATCATCCACTGCCCATTAGTACCCCTTAGAGGAGATAGGTTGAGAGAAAAACTTCAAAAAAACAATAATTCTGAAAGCTGTCAGAACTTTGAGTGATTGAAAAGGAAAAATATGTGTTTCAAGTGGCACTTTACCCAACCTATGTTGTGATACATGATTTAGACGTTATGTTACATTTGTCTTTTATGTGAAATGGTGTCTCAAAGAGTGAGTCACTTTTTTATATTTTTTTACACTTTGATGAATAGGAACCTAATGAAGACAGGTTAATAAAAATTCCATGTACCCTGCAGGCTCCTATGATTCGTATAAGGCTTTTCTCTTTTGTATTAAAAAAAGGCCCGGGTTGTTTTGGTTAAAGAAGTTGTTCGTGTACCCGCAACTTCTGGGTTTTTCCCAACGTGTTCTCTAGAGACTGAGTGATGGATGTCAGTTTGCAAACACTGCAGCAGTAGGAGGCAGTTTGTGTTCCCTTTGTCCCCTCAAAGCCTAGGTGACTACAGGAAACGAAAAATGTCATTGACATTACAACATGTTTCTAAACACATTACATAGCTAAGGTATGGTGACATATGCAGAGCAAAGCAGGGGAAGCAGGGTAGGCAGATTAAGGCTTGTGACATGTTTCTGACTACCACTCTCATCATTTCTCCCATTTGGATCTTTTAGGGAGGGCTACTGGCAGTGGGAGTCACCGTGGGTGAATAGCTGCAGAAAAATATTTACATTCAGTTTAGAATTCATTTTTGTGTTAATCTCTAAAGATTTACTTTTTTCATTCAATACTTGCTTACATGTATGTGCATGAACCTGAATCCATCATAATTTGCTAACAATCACCAGATTTGTTTGCATACTGATCTATTGCAAATAGACCACATATTTAAAATAGGTGCAATATTCTAGTACCAACAGGGTTTGCAATATTCAATTGTTTCAGCAATTTGGCATCACTAACTAATTATTTGGATGTCCTGTTTTTTTTATTCAGGAGCACGACTCTCTTTCTAATGGATGGTAAATTATTTACAAAGACATTGATGCATGAGAAACATTTCTGAACAGGGATGAGGCATACTCCAGACGGGTGTCTGGGTATCTAAGTATTCTATAATTGTTTTGATTGCTCATTGATTTATCCATATCACTTATGTTCCTATCCCTTTTCCACTGCACAGTTATATGTAGACATCCCTATCTAGGTATTAGTTAATCAAAGAGCCCAAGAAATGATGCTGAGTTGTTGATGCCCATCTGTTATGCTGTGGGATGTGGAGGAGGAGTTTGGAAGGAAGTTACCTGAACCACATATGTTGCTTAGTCTCTTCATTACTGTACACATGATGATTTAGGACATATAGCTTATTTTAATTTCAGTAGCATGAGAGCGTGGAGTAGTATGTCCATAACATAACTCGCTCAAAATATAGGACTTTCTTGGAACATCACATGGTCTGGGACGATATTACAAGGGTTGGTTCCACTTCAGGCTGGTCTACTCATCATATATGCCATTCTGTATGTGACAAGGTGGTAAGGGTAGTCATTTATAGGAATCATCATTGTGTCATTTTCAAATCAGCCGAAGAAGGACCCCCTTACTTACCACACCCCTGAGCGACTGCCCTTTCCTCTTCTTGCTCTCAGTTGGTTCTGTCGGGTACTTTTGTATGAAGAATGATGCCCATTAATACGTTGTTATGTTCCTGGATTGAAACCTTCCCATGTCTATATTAACTCTCAACAACAGAAGGGCATCAACGGTGGTGTACATCTCTACTCTAAATGGACTGTCACAAGTACTTAAGTACATATCCATCGAAACCTTTCCATCAAATGGATATGTACATTTAAATGTAAAAAATAGCATTTCAATGCTTTTATTTTCTACATTAAATAAATATTGGGGGGGCTCCCGCCCAGCCCCCTCAACCTCCATGTCCACCCCCCCTTAACTCTAACCCTAACCCTAACCCTAGCCCCAACCCTGACCCCTAACCCTAACCCAACCCTTAATCTAACCCTTGATCTAACCCTAGCCCCAACCCTAATCCTAACCCTAACCCTAATCTAACCCTTAATCTAACCCTAGCCCCAACCCTAATGCTAACCCTAACCCTTAATCTAACCCTTAATCTAACCCTGAATCTGATCCTTAATCTAACCCTAAATCTAACCCTAGCCCCAAGACTAACCCCTAACCCTAATCTGACCCTTAATCTAACCCTTAATCTAACCCTAAATCTAACCCTAGCCCCAACCCTAACCCCTAACACTAACCCTAACCATCGAAATTATCCATCGGAAATTATTCAATGAATATGCTTTTCGATGGAAAGGCAATTCAATGAATAATTTTCGATGGCATGGTATTCAATGGTATGGCTTTCAATGGAAAAAACAGATAACACAAAAATGTGGGTGCAGAATGAGTTTCTCTGGGTAAAGGACGACAACATGTTCCCTCTCACACGTTTTAGCATAAAGAAATCCTGGTAAGGGCACATGTCTAAATCCCTTATACTGCATGCTACCATGTGAGCTAAAGTAGTGACTGCATCCTGACTAGATTGATCATACCCTCTGTTTTACTTCAATCATGTGGTAGTGCACTCCAGTAGCTATTAAAGAGGTATTCTGTGTTGTACCTTGGTTGTGTAATGAATCAGGAGTAAGACTCGGTCACTGAGGCATTATCATGATTGCTATAGACTTTAATTAAAGTAAGAGAAGGGTTGGAGAACGAGCTAATTCGCCTTATCACTATGAGGGGTTTCCCGGCCTCAACAAAACGAAAGGATGTCAGTGTCACAATGTCCAAAAATAAAGAGTTCTCCGTCCTGTGTACGAAATTCTATCCTGACCCTTACAAGCTAAACCTAAAATAATATGAAAAGGGATATAGTGGTTCAACTGGTTAAAGGTGGTTCTTTCCACAAAGTTCTGAGAAAGTTCTGAAAGGGTGCACAAATAAATAATCAAAGCTCCACAATCCTCAGAAGAAGGCTCCCTTCCCCAGCGTTTCTCAGCTTTTGTATAGTTCACACACATAGTTCTTTTCCTCAGTGTAATACAGTTCTGAAATCCAGGGTGTATGGCTCCCTTACCCAGGATTACACAGAGTAAAGGTATCTTCTGTCGCTCCTTGATTACACAATCTTAAAAGGCCACTCATCCTCTTATAATTCTTACAGTACCTTCACATTGCCTGGTGTACTGTCCTGCCAGGCTTTCACAACTTTCACTTTGTACATTTACTTTTCTCTCATGCCTGGTAAACTCTCCTGCCAGAGCTTCCTTGTACAGCTGCACCAAAGGGGTATGAGTCTTCCCTTGTGCTTTTTGCACTTCTCCCATGCCTGGCATACTCTCCTGCCAGGGCTTCCACAATGTTCAATTTGGATATAGGTGCAGGTCCCAGACTCGCAATATTGTTGCCTGGTATAGTCTCCTGTCAGGGCTTTTACAACATACACTTTTGTGCGTGGCTTCCAGACTCACCACATACTGACTGGTATACCCACCTACCAGGATCTCTTTAACATGTGTCCATTTTTTTCATTTAACCACAGGGTCTTGAACCCCTTTTCACTGGTTTCCCTTTTTGATACCTTCAGCATTCCCGTTCCCTTGCTCAGGTTTGCTTTTATATTGCCCCTGCATTAGTGCACTGTCTATGCTGTGATGCACCCCAGTGTACCACTTCCCTTGCCTGGGATCACCAGTCTCATGCGGCTACGAAGGCATTCTCAGCGGTCCTCGCTTTTATCACTAGGGAGCTTCATCTCACTGCTGGCATCCTGTCTGCTTTTTGGCACTTGCTTCACCATGTCCTCTTTCTCACAGCCTCTCTTGCTGCAGCATCCCGGGCAGCATTGTGGGATATATTTATCCACTCAGCTGTACTCCCTTCCATCACCAAGTTGCACTTCAGCAGAAGCAACAAATTGGCTGCGAGAGCTCCTGTGAGCACCACTGCTTCATGTCAAAATTGCATTTTTCAACCACAAAAAGATGGCTGCATCATCTTGCCAAGCACATATTGGGCAGGATGGAACAAGGTGGCACACCAAGGAAGCCTGCCAGTGTGTTCTTACATGTGCAAAAGAAGGGGAGTGAAAAAGCAGCGCTGCTTTGCTGCAAGCCCAAAGTTCCCACTAAAAAAGGGAAATATTTACATTTAAAAATGATGCCACTGTGAGGGTCTTTTCCTCTGATTCCTCATCACAATACTTTTATTAATGAGACCTTGCCATGATTATCCACATTCACATTGTGCTCCAGCAGATAAGAACAGTATCCCTGAATGACAGGCTGTTGTTCAGCTCTGAAGAGTTCAAAAGAAGCTTTACTTCAGCTACACGGAAACGCTTTACTTTTTGGCTACAAAATGTCAGGGATCAATGTGTCAAAAAGGCTCTGGCTCTCTGGGCCTATGTCAATTTCAGTGCATCTATATTTAAACAAAGTGCTGCATACAAAAAACCAACTCTGGCTCCAAAACAATGTGGGAAGTCAGAGGGAAGAGAAAAATCGAATTTGCAAGGACAATGCCAACAGTCACCACATGTTTAATAGTACTTTTGCAAAGAAAAATGCTTGTTTAAAAGTGTATGTTGGATAAGGCCCTGCCCTTATCTAGCCATGTGAAGGGGTTTTGTGCTGTGAAACAGATATGGGAGATTTTATTCAACAGGCTCTATTCTGATTTGTAACAAAAATAAATAAAATAAGGAATTAAATTGCATTGGCGATATGGGGGAAATCAGCCCCAAACAGGTTTCTGCTTGGGGGCTGCCGGCAACAGAAGGCCCCTCACAGTAGATGCTAGAACACACAAGTGATAATTGCTACCTTGGCAGACTTTCATCTGGGATGAAGCCTCTTACAATGAAACTTCCAGGACACTAACCTGTGAAGTGGAGGGGGCCATAAACATTCAATCAAACTGGGAAATCCCCTCCCCACACTGGGCTGAATTGACAGTTGGAGGGTAGCTGAAGAGAAAAAAATGGTTCCAGTGAAGGACAAAGGATGCCCATTTGTTTCAAAAGGCTGTTTTATTAAGAAACTTTGAAGATGGTTATGTTTGCAACAGAAATTCGCAGGAACTCAAGAAGTTGACAGTTGTAATGTAATTTTGTGGGTTTTAATTTAAGACGTTGTAGCCTTCACTGCCACCTTGGGAACAGAAATAGCAGAGAATTGGGTATTCCGAGGATGATAATCCATGCACATGTGTAAAGTTATAGAATTGTTGGCCGAATATTTCTAGAAGGGTGAAAAAATGTCTCACAAACTGGAGAGTTGGACTGGAATGTTCTGCATAAAATATGTAACCTACTTATGTAATTTGTTAAAAGGCCCCAACTGTACAAATGTGCCATTTATGACAAAACTGGATTTTAGCTAAAGTAAATGTGGGAGGTTCTGGACATTGTAACAATCACATCATAAATCTGACATCATTCTCTTGAAAACCAATCAGCTGATAGGAAGGTGGTAACTATCACCCCTGACCAATCCAGTGGTTTAGAGGCGTGCTGAGCTAAGCCTGCCCCACCGTATAATTCTATGATGTCACCATGCTCTATAAAAAGGGTCACTGGCAGGATTCTGGACATACTCTTTCCTGAATTTCCTGCGCCGCCGTTCCTGATCTTCTACATCTATCTTCAAGATTCCAGATCCCACTGCAAAGCCAAAGCATAGCTGATTCCAGATCCCACTGCAAAGCCAAAGCATAGCTGATTCCAGATTCCACTGCACGGCCAAAGCATTGTGGACCATCCCAGCAAGGCCTCAATCCTGAAATCCCACTAAATAATCCCATTAACCAAAGGGAAAAGCTGTGGTATTTTCATTGGGAAGCATCCTGAGACCTGACCGGCTTTTTGCCCATTAACTGCATGGCCGCTGCAAACCCGCCATCCAGCTGTCCTGTTTATCCGGTGACCAGACAGGCCCAGTCCGCCTCCACTTGGTGACCCGAGCCCTGGAGTCCAGAACCCGGTTGACTGTTCCTAATCCCAAATTTAAGAGAGGACTGTGAGTATCTCCCATCCCATACCCCATCTTGACTTTTGTCTTTGTGCCACTCACTAAGCATCCCTATCCATATCCTGATAACTTGTATAGACTGTCCTAAATTTCTGTGCACCCTGTTCTTGTTTAGTGTTAGCACCTTCTTTTCTTCACTTTATCTTGTTACTCATTAGTGATATTTGGAGTAATTTAAATGATATCCCACATAGATCAGAACCTGGCAGGAAAAGGTTGATGTCGCAAATCAATCTTTGAATGTACTGTGGCTTTCTTTAACAATATAGTCTAAATAATTTAGTTTAAGTAAAATTTGCCTTTCATTTTTAAAACCGATTTTCTTTTTTAACTACTCTATTTTCCTAAAAATGAACCTCCTTCTACCTTCCAAATCTCTCTCAATTCACCAGCTATAGCCCTCATTTCACTTCTATATTGTCCCTGTGCTGTGAATCTCTCTCTCTGCCAAAAAACTGCATTCCGATTCAGTGTTACTCATCTGTTTTTTAAAGAAACCGTTTTGGCATTTGAAACTGCAAACTCAAAAACATTCAACTTTTCCATATGTGAATTCGGCTGCACTGGGTTTTCAATTTCAATCTGTTTTGTGTACTGTATGCTTTTGTATTACCTTACTTTATGTTTGAGAGTGATATAACATCCCTAATACTGTGATAAAACATATGTCTATCATCATTTAAACACACATATAATTAATTATTTATCAAAATCCGAGTGTCATTTTAGGCCTTTGCAAAGGGTTTCTTGCCTCCTATTTTGTGAGTGAAGGTCAGATTTTGAGTCTTATTCCTGACTTCCTGCTGCTTCTTTCTATCCACTCAGAAGTCAATTATTTGTGGGTGGAGGGAACAATGCAGGGGGAAACCTTACCTTGGGTGCTATGTATCCTAATTCAAAACGTGCTCCTATTCATTGGTGCTTTGGATATGTTATACTAGAAGGTTAACCATGTGCATTGCTTCTATTTCCATTGTAATTATCACTGCATTGGTGATTGCGTCCCAATATTAAAATTTTGTGATTTTTGTGAACTTTAAAAGATAAATAAACATTGTATTTTCACCAACCGGCCTGTTTCATGGTCTGTTGTGACACAGGGGTATTTGTAAAAGGAGGTGAGAGACGGCTTGGGTACCGGCTCAATTTGAATTCATTGAAATTAAAGAAAAAGCATTCCTATTGAGCACCACATCCCAGGGTAAGACCAAGTGTCCTGGTCCAGTGTGTGACGCCCGATTGAAATCCTTAACAGCATACCTTCTACCAAGCTTCTTGTGATGGCCTGCTCCCTTCTCTGGTTGTTACCGGCTTTGCTTCCCCAACCCGCGTCGGGCCAAGTGGATCTGTTTCCCCTCGATCTCCATCTTCTTTGCGGTGCTGGGCTTTTAAATGTCCCAGCACCTATCAGGGTCTCCCAACCACTAGAGAGCATCTCCAGTTCAGTGCTCTGCATTGCTCCTGTGCTCTTCCTCGTCTCAGTCTTTCCATAACGAGAATGGAAAAAACCCTTATAGTCAGTACTAAGTGGGTAGACAGTTCCATGTTCCATAGCCTGAGTGGAAAGGGGGATACCAGGTTCCTAACAATGGATCTCCTTCCCTCCCTTGTGGCCCTCCCTCAGGCAGCCACCCCCAGGGTCGGGATCAGGTAGCGGCTGTCTTTGCCTGGCCACAAGGGAAGAGAGTTTCCCTGGCGAGTGAGTGATGACGTCACTGGATTCACCACAGTATATAATGATGTAATGTATCGATGAGCCTGTCTTTGCCACATGAAGTGTGGCATAACCTGATTGTATCTGAGCATTTAAGGCTTGCATCTGTGAATTTACGACTGTGTCGTAATATATGAGGTCACATCTGTGAGGCCATACTTGTCATATTTCTGCAGTATCTGGCCCATCTGAACATTTGGGAAAAGCAAATCTGGGTCTGGTTGTATGGTTGTACATTGACATAAGAGATTGTACATGGTATAAATATATAAATATACAGTAGCTGTAGCCAGAATATGCCGATCTAGCACTCTCTTGCACTCTCTCACTCTCTCATACTATCTCTTTCTAGAGAGTTGTGTTGTCAGGTGAGCGTTTGCTAGAGCCACCGCTGCTGTTGCTGACAGCTGTGCTACAAAAGAGAGAAAGCAGATCTTTAGTGGGGGAGGGGTTGCTTTTTCTTTTTATAGAAGTGGCTATTAAAGAAAACAAAAAATACATTATTTAACTGTACAAACATTGCAAACTGGCATTTTTACAGTATTCATTTCCATCACTTCCAGTATATATTTTAGTCATAATAAGGATGTTACATTTAGTTTACTGAGCAAAGCCCATTATCATAAACTAGAATAACTATATACATTATTTAAGCAATATACCCATGAGCGGCGGGGGCAATTCCGAGTCCGGTAATGCCCCAGGGCCCATAGTTATAGGACAGAGCAAAACGAGGGCCTTAACGAAGGCCCCAGGTCATTACCAGACTCGGTAATGCCCTTGCTGCTAGGGGCATATTGCTATTAGTACCCCAGTCTGCAAGACCGGGGTACTAAAAGCTTTTTTTTCTGTCCCGACAGAAAAAAAAGATAAAGAAAATGGCCGCTGGGAAAGGGAAAACAGAGCCTGTTTTCTCTTTCCATGGCGGCCTTCGGCAGTGGACGCGCTGGGAACACAAGTGTTCCTAGTGCGTTTGCTCCTGAAAAAGGAGAAATCAAAAGGTAAGTGGGGTTTGGAGGCTTGGAAGGGTGGGGATACGGGAGGAAAGGAAAAAAAAAACATACCTGAGTCCCCGGCAGAGGGCGATGGCAGCTTCTCAGCCGTGTGAAGGCTTGAATTGGGGATAACCGCACTTCGAGCCTCCTCATTGTCTGAGGGGCTGCAACACCCCCCCGCCGGGAGCAATGGCCGTGGAATCCTGGCAGAGAGATTCCCAGCCGGGTACTAGGCCAGGCGAGAGCCCATCAGAATGTGTTTTACATTCTGGTTGACTCTCGCCAGGTACGAATTTCTGAGATGGAAAGTGTGATACATCGAAATACCCCTATGAGAAAGAGAACATGTAAGACCAGTGAGGGCTCCAGCTTGCTTTGCATAAATTCAAAGAGCATTTTGGAAACATATAAATGACTACAGTTCTTTATATTTGACAAACAATGTCTGTAATAAAAGTGTTGTATGCTTGAGTAAGTACCTAATGCACATTGAGCTTGGTGCTCATTCCATTTTTCACAAGACTCAGCACAACATTAAATGTGTGTGACCAAATACACTGATTCGGAGAGCCTCTGGACTTGGCTGTGGGAATAAAATGAGTACAGCATCAGTTACTCAATTGGTGTCTGAGGGCTGCCAGCTGTGCTGTGCATGCTTGTTTCCCAATGAACAGACATCCTAAGTGAACTATAGCATAATAGTTATATATATATAGGATACATGTAGGATATTGATGAACTGGACAGGAGCCTGGGCACAAGGTTGTACTTGGGCACATGATATGGCTTGGCATAAGCAGGTGTTGAGAATAAGAATAAGAAGCTATGCAGGATAGTAATACATATTTAGCTAAAACAGCTATTTATCACATTTAGTAATGTTATTATTAGTTTTGTAACTTCAGTGATGTTACTAGGGTCAAATGTCATGTAATGTTACGTTCTGTGTTGTCACTCGAGCAAGTGGTCATCCAATGCCATTTCCTGTGATGGCACTAGGACCAGAGGTCATTTGATGTCACTATCTGTGATGTCAGCAGGGTAAAATGGCACGTGATGTCACAATCGCCAACGCTGGCATTTTAGTGAAATGACGTTCCTGCCTCCCTGCCAATCCCAACCCAGAAACATGTTTTAGCCTACTGTGCTGTTCCAGAGCCGACATATGCCTTTGCCTATCAGTCTGTTCCAGTCCAGTCCAGTACTGAAATGCCAGGTACAATCTCCATTGAACAAGTGCACCCGTAGAAACCCCAAACATGTGTTTCAGTCTTGAAGGTCATGAATGCTGCCTTGCAAATGTGGGGCTGTGTCTCTCTGGGCCCAAAATACAGGGGTCCACATTTTGGCTTTGCTTACTACCTTGGGGAGAAACTAAGAATGTTAACATTTGAAAAGAAATATGAACTAACGAGGCTGGACGTATTGCTCCATGGGATGACACACGCTCTGTAGCCCGCTGTGCCGCCTTACCAGAGGAGAAATACCCATTTACATATCGGCAACACTCTTCCTGCTAGGCCGGTCCAGGCTGAAATGATGGGCAATTCTCCCTGAGCCGCAAGTACAATGAAGATCCCAGGCACGCTTCTGTCTTGTGGGTGTCATCAGTGATGTGTGGCTGAGGGGAAGGATGTAAGGGGCCCACTTCTGGATTACATTGGATGGAACCCCATGTGTTTCAAGATGTTTCAAAAGCTGAGATCCAATAAGACCAATGCGATCCCTTGCTTGTATGTTATGCAATGAAGCTATGCATGCATGTCAAGCATCTGCATAAAGGTATAATGTCATTGCATAATAATGCATATTTTGCTTGAATAACAATTCTTTAACTTGACTAATATGCATTGCTTTTTCAAGTAGCATGGCTGACGTATCTCTTTTTCTCCGTATTATCTCTTTTCTTTTTTTCGTTTTGGAGATGTATGGGTCAGTCATAGTTACGAAAAGTGACATGTTAAATGTAAACTTGAAGTTTGTAATAAACTCAAATATTTTTACAATAAAAAACATGATGATGTCATTTACTGTGCCTTTGAAGTTTCGTCTCAACCAAACATGAAAAACAAACATTTTGGAGAGAGTTCAATATTTATTTATTTATAGAAGCATTCAAAGCCCAGAGGCCTCTGGGTGCTGGTTACATACAGATAGACAGTGGAAAACTGTAGGTAGATGGTTAATTGAAGAGGTGAGTTTTTAGCTGCTTTCTGAATGACAGGTAAGAGGGCTCGGCCCTTAGCGTGGGGTGGGTTTATTCCAGAGGCTAGAGGCACGCACTAGGAAGCTGGAACCTCCTGCTCTTTTGCGGTTGTATGACCACTGTGCTGCCTTGCAATGGAATTCTGATACTGCTCCGGTCGATATGAAAGCGCGTTGAACAGTCTTCCTGTAGCTTTCTTGTAACTTTTTGCCATCATGCAAAAGTTGCTCATCAATAGGATGGTAAATGTCCCTTCCGAGTATTGTTTGCAACCTTAAGAAATGGGTTCAAATTCGGGAGTCACTGGCTCAGCCTTTCATCATTCCAAGGTCAATAAAGTGAGTAGCATGAAATCTGGTAATAATAGCACCTTTTAATGCAGTACAATCAGATGACAATATTGTCAGAACCTACAGAACAAATTGTTGTTCAGAATCCCGTTTAGAAACGTTTTTGCTCAAAGATGATGGAAACTTATCTTCAAGAACCTCTCTGGGTTGTCACAGTGGAATAATTCCAGGAGGAGCTGGGTAGGTCGGGACGTGAGCCAAGTGCAGGGGGTGTATTCAGTGCTTGGGGTAATCATTAGGGGGTTACAGTCATGGTCGCTCTTCAAAGGAGGGTGGGCCTCATTCCGAGTATGGCGGTAAAGGATAGCGGCCACCGCTAACGAGAGCGGTGGCGGTAATCCCTTACCGCCATACTCCGAGTTCCCTTTGCGCCATGGAGGTTTTAACACCTGCTTTTAGCAGGTGTTAAAAACCATGGCGCTAAGGGACCTTGATGTTAATTACGCCACCGTAATTTACGGTGGCGTAATTAACACCTTCCCCACTCCCATTATGCCCTATGGGGCAAGAATGGGAATGGGGAAGGGTAAATGGGGATTGGGGAATTACCGCCCCGCCAACCTTGGAATGGGGCGGTAATTCCGCCATCCACCAAGGCGCTGCCGGTCCGGGTACGGCGTCAACCAAGGTGTTAATAGCGCCATTGGTTAGCGCCGTACTCGGAATGAGGCCCGGTGTGTTCGGGAACAGGTATTAGGTTGAGGGCACATCTTTGTCCGGTGGTGGCAGTTCACCTGTACGTTTTGATTTTGCTGGAAAGCAGGCGCTCCGTTTTCATGTTGTTTGTTAGCAAAACATTATGACTTGGGCTCACGGTTGGACTAGGACAGGGTTGTCCAACTCCAGGCCTCGAGGGCCAAAACCATGTTGGATTTTCAGGATAACCCTCATTAATATGCATGATATACATTTACATACAATGATTCTAAATGTATGCACATATCTGCACATGAATATTAATGAGGGCTATCCTGAAAACCCGTTAGGGTTCTGGCCCAAGTTGGTCAACCCTGGACTAGGACAATCAAAATTCCCGGGCACCAAAATTGCCCACGTACTTAAATCACAATTTGCGTCTTTTCGTGATGCAATGCTTGAGTACATAGGAATGAGGCTTCAGTACACAGAAATGAGGCTCTACAGTTCTTTGTTTGTATGACTGCAGCACCACGTAGAGCCCTGGTGCATGATTGGGTGTTCCTAGATTACACTTTAGGTTTCTTTTGAAACTGGTTAGAGAATAAGGACTATGATACCAACATCCAATTTGCAAACTCGTTAACATTGATTCTATCCAAACTCTTTTGTCTTCCACGCTTTATTTTTCTCTCTCTTTCCTTCTCTTTTCATAAAATACAAAGAACCAGCCATGACCATATGCATATATTTTATGTTGTATTGAATGCATATATTCACTTTTTTGCATTGACATGTCGGTAGATTTTTGATTTAGTAATGAGATGTGTTTTTACTATTTGTAAAATAAAATACGAGGTCTGATTAATACAGGATTTCTATAAAAAAAGCTAACAAACGTGTGATTTGTATATGATTTTGTGAACAAATAAGTTTAACTTTGGAGTTAGTCTATACCCTACTCTGATTGGACTATCCGACAGCAGGGTGTCATTGAATGCATCAGCCTTTGCCAAACCTAAAAGAAAAAATGATAAGAATTTGTTTCTGTTCACTTAAATCTTTCCTGGCGGGGAACTCTGTCTTCGTTTTTTGTTGTGTTGTGTTGAGTAGTGTAGCTATGCATTTTTGGGGACTTTTTGGAAAATTGCACATTGTGGCAATAATACTGATTAAATCTACAACCACACAAAGAACCGGCCCACGATAACCCTCAAAACAGGCTCAAAGTGACTTCTCAGGTTGACCCTTGGTGAACTGCCCTACGGTCCAATTTCAGTCTGCATGGTCTTACCTGAATGTGTATTTGATTTCATACAAAACCAAACGTTGATTGCTGGAAGGTTTTGAATAACTCATAACCATGGGCACTGCTCTGGGTAACCCTCCAGACCATTGTTTTTCAGCCTGCCACCATTACAGAAGGGGAATGACCATATGCAAATCAGGGCTGGTCCCACCCGAAATGGGGCTGTTCAACCCGAACTGCTTGCTCGCATCCCTTCTGCGCGAGACCACAAGCATCCCCAGGCATGTTTCAGCCTTCTTGGGCGTCATCAGTGATGAGTAGTTTAGGTCTTTAGGCCCAGCAGACTCAGGACCCATTTCTGGGCATACCTGCCCCACACATAGTGACTAAATCAAACCCAAAAGTTGATGGTTGGAAGGTTTTGAATAAATCGTAACCACGGCTGAAGAACCATGGTCTGGAGGGTTGCCAGAACAATGCCAGAGGTTAGGAATTATACCAAAATGTCCATACATCACCCGTGTCGTTTTACTTGATTTAATATAACATTTAGTTTTGAGTTGCAAATGTGTACATGGTTTTGTAATTGCCTAAATTCCCCCTGCTAACTTTACAAAGTAAAGGCAGTGAATGACATACATGTCAATGATTACAGTGCATCAAATGGGAACTCCCAGTCCTCAACATCCAAGTCATCACTGCCGCCGTTGCCGATCCGGTTTAGGATTCATGTCAAGTGCAGGTCACTTTCTGGCCGGTCCTGGTACAGATTCTGGAAAGAAAAGAACATGAAAGATAAACAGGTAGAACGAGCTAGAAATAAAGCAGTAGATAGCACCGGCTGTACATACAGTACACTGTATTAAGTGTTCATATAAGTACAAGTGAGTTCTACTAATGATATGCACAATATCACACGTTTTCTAATTCTTCATTCCTTCCTTTAAGTACCAGTGCCCACAGTCTCTATAATTGTTTTTATTTGTATTTTATTGATTTTTTTATAGCACTATATGAAATGATATGATAGTTTATTTATATAGCGCTTACACACAATTAGGCCGATTCATGGAACTAACGTGCGCCGAAAATCCCAGCGCAAGCTGGAGCAAGGTGGTGCAAGTATGAGAAAGCAAGGGCACGCGCATGCGTGCGATTCAAGGAAGGCGCTGCGCGTGTTTTCCCCTGGTTGTGTGCCAAATCCGTGCATGGCATACGCGGGCGCACACGACATCAAACGGCGTACGCTACGCGCACAACGAAAGAGCGCACATAGCGTGGCGCACACAACAAAAGTGGGCAGAACAGTGGGCGTAACACATGGAATGGGGAATAACGTGTGAAAAAGAAGGCATAACTGGGGAAGTACTGCAGGGAACTACACGGAACGCCCACACGCACGCGAACAATCCGTATTCATGGATTCGAATACAGGAAACCCGTGCATGGCAAAAGACGCGCATAGGCATCAACGCGTCCGCCACTCGAAGGCAGGCGGAAGCGTCCCCACGCACAGTATAAAAGTGCGCGCAAACAACAAATACGTATATACAGCTACGATGACTGCCCCATTTGTCGCAGCACTGATCGTGGGAAACCGCAGGAGGAGGAGAATAGCCAGGGCCCGCATTTTTTCCCCCCGGACAAGCCTTTTTGGGATGCCTGACGACCAGGTCTACGGCAGGTATAGCTTTCCACCTCGTATCATCCTAGACCTGATCAGGGAGTGGGAAGATAACCTTACATCCCCCACCCTCTGCTCCCAAGCATTGAGCCCCTTGGAGAAGGTGCTCAATGTCCTGCATTTTTTGGCCACTGGGTCATTTCAGCGGACTACTGCCAAAGTGGGGGGGTCTCACAGGCCACGCAGTCACGCTGCCTACACCAGGTCTTGGCAATCATGACAGCGCGCCCCTCAGTCTGCAGGCACATATACATGCCCAGAACACCCGCAGAAAGGCAGGCCGTTGTCCAGGACTTTTACAGGGTGGCACACTTCCCCAAAGTGTTGTTTGCCATAGATTGTACCCATGTGGCCCTACGTCCACCTAGGGCCACTGAGCACATCTACTGAAACCGCAAGCACTGGCATTCCATCAACGTGCAGGTGGTATGAGATGCAAAGGGAATCATCACCTCTGTCTATGCAAACTACCCTGGCTCCACCCATGACAGTTTCAAATACAGAATATCTGCCTTGAGCCGGGCCCTGGAAGCTGGGCAGCATGGTGACACATGGCTCCTAGGTGAGTACAAATGCCCGTGCACATGCATGCATGTCACACACACACAAATACACAAGCCCCAATAATCACAACCATCATCACCTCTCCAGGGGACAGTGCCTACCCTCTGAGCAACCACATGATGACGCCAATCCGGAACTCCACCACACCACCCCAGGTAAGATACAACGCGGCCCATATTGCAACCAGGGCCATAGTGGAGCGCACATTCGGTGTGCTCAAGTCACGCTTCCGCTCCCTTGACCGCGCTGGCGACCAGCTACTCTATGCACCCCCAGTAGTGTGCAGGATCATTGTGAGAGCATGTGTCCTGCACAATGTTGCAACACGGCAGGGCGTACCGGTGGACATGGTGGTGCCCCCACATCCCCAACCACAGGCACATGCGCTGCCCATGGGAGGGGATAGGGCACATGGCGAGGAAGCCCGGACCCAGCTTGTGGCCACATTTTTCACCTAAACTCCCACCCCTGTGGAGTGCACACAGACCTGGCACATACCAGGTGACAATCGATGATGACAAAGAGACAGTCAACTGTCACAACCTTACCACCCTGAAAATGTTGCCATGGAAGTGGTACATTGTGTGCATCCCTAGCTACTTAAACAGAAGCAATCCTGTGTGACCAGAAGGAATCACACAGACCTGCAAGACAGGCCATGACTATCACTGGTATGTCACCCAAACCCTCCCTAACCACAACAGGACATGGCAAGCAATAGCTATGCACCAACACAGTACCAATAAGGCACACATTGACATGTGAAAAATGCAAAGTGGCATCAGACAATGATGCCTGATATGGAATCAGATGAAATGACTGACCAACAACCTTCCACCCAAAAGAAGTCATACCCAAATGCATTCCAACAGTTGTAGTTGTAACATAACAATGAATGCCTGCCTACATGCACATTGTGTATAGCAAAATCAACACTGCAGCTTCTGTGTGCCGTGTCCACCTCCTGCAACACACTGCTCAGCGCACAGCATAGTGAACCGCAATTGTGTGTGACGCACACCCTGAGCATCACATCTAGGCGACAACCCACATCAAAAAGCAAAATACTCATGTACAGGATCCAAAATTGGCCAGAGATCATGTGCTGCAGGGACACAGTGGGCACCAGAAGGCAAACAAAGTGTACATGTGGATATGGAAGGGTGGTTTTACATGTAGTGGATCATAGTGCGAGTGTGTGGGTCAGTAGGGACGTGCACTCAATATATGCATGTGCAATCAAGTGAACATCAGTTTCCTCTACACATCACATGTGAACATTCACCATGTGTACACCCCAGCATGTCAAGCCACAACTATTCCCTCACACCTGAAAGGTAAACACAACACATGAACAGGCATTGATCAGCAGAATACATCATGTACATAGGATACCGCAATTACGTCAGTGTGCGCATCACACTGTAGGCAAGGCAACTGTCAACAACAAAACACCCCCCCCTCCCTAACAAATCACCATGACCCACTGAACAACTGCACCTGGGTTATGTAGCCTTCATCGTTGAAGTTCACGTGGCCACAGGATCACCCTTCCCCTTTGTCACCATCTCCCACCTTGTGTGCAAAAAGTGTCCAGCACCCTCAGAGGCCACCTTGACTTGCAAAAACACCAAATCAAAGAGAACTCAGAGCAGGCCAACACAGAAGCCAAGCAAAAAGCCTGCAGGCAGCAAAACAAACCAGAAGGGCTTCCAGTAGATGACTTGAAGCAGCAGTATGTCACAAAGCCCAAACACTACCACAATGACGTAACAACCAAGGTAGCACAGTAAAACAATGTCACAACAGGATGTGTACCATGTGTGGTACATAACACAGAATAATGCACCATGAACTGATGTGTACTGTCACAGCTCCCGTGTACAGGTGCAGGAGTGGCACGAACCAACCACCCACACCGTGGTCTGGGTGCCTGCAAGGTCAAACTCACACAGGCCTCTGAGACCCTCGTGGGGAAGGAGGGTCAGGGATATGCAGTCGGGACAGGCATTGCTATACTCGATAACCAGAATGAGGGGAAGGAGAGGGGAGTAGGATTGACACGGGAAAGTAGGAAATGCACAAAACTGTACAATTCACATTAACACATACACAAGTACACCAAACTTGATCATCATGCACATAGTAAAAAATTACTCAAATGGAAGACAAAGAGAAACTTATCTCTGGGGTGAGTGCTGGCCTCCTGCCTGAGCACTCTCAGGTCCGGTAACAGGAGCAGTTCAATGCTGCAAAGAGAGCCACAGTTACTAATCTGTGCGTGCCCATAACACACAAACACACCACCATATATGCCCCAAAGTAACTAACTACTCTACAATCTGGTGTGGATGCTTCGTACCCATACGTAACATTACCCCTGTGATGGGTCATACACAGTCAATGCAGTAAGTCATGCGCCGGTGGGTGCGTGACAAATGGAAGACCAATGTGTCACGAATCACACAACATGCAATGTTTCCTGGGTAAGCAGCCAGACGAATTTAGCAAGGTATGACTTCAGAACAAGTCGTGTTCCACCATGACCCAAAATAAACTAGGTAGTGCATGTGTCAAATTCTACATGGTAATGAAATGCACTGCACACAAGTCTGTCCCTTGCTGTCTGTCCCAGTGAGCTGCTTCTTTCCATGTCTTGGAATGCTGCATGGCTAATACAAGTGCCTCAATGGACCATGGTGGACCGGAGGGTATGTGCCACTGGCCCTGCAGGTGCCCCAGACAACTTTCCCATCAACTAACCATTAGTCCACCAACGGATCTCAGCTGTATTGTGCACTTCAACACCTATATTTGTCCAAGCTCACTGTCAGTACTGCTACTAAGCATGCATGTGCAACTGGCCTGGTGGACGGTCTGCTGCGTTGTGGCCCCCCTGTGCTGCTCACCTTGCCTGGAGTCCCTTGAAACACGTCAGCTGTTTTCAGATGTATGAGCGCAATCCCTGTGCCTCTGCTTGTGCACACATGCGCATGTCACCACCACCAAACGTGTCCAGCTTCCAGATGTCCAAAGGCCCATGTCTGCTGGCAAAGGTGGTCTGGAGGCTCATCCCCCTGCAGAAAGGGCATGAAACACATGATTAATGCTTTAAAATCATCTGTGTGTGTCTCTTCAGGCATTTCATGACTGGACCATGTCAGAGAGTCACATCACAAATCACACCATCAGTCCGTCTTTCACAGGCAAACTGTTGAACACACTAACTACAGCATGAATTGCAACAAGCACATGTACAGTAAAGATAAGAAACATACTACACAATGCATAGCAATGAATGTACACATCAATCATGAAACCCCCCATCTAGCGAATGAAGAACAGTGGTCAATAACACAACTATCATCCCCACTAGGGGTGTAAACACAAGTTTCACAGCAGCAGACATGCCACAGATATGACACTCCAAAGCTCTTGTGTAATAGGCTGTTACACCGAACCATCCTTGCGAGCTCATGGATAAGGGAAGCAGGAGTGGCATATGTGAGTCAAGGACCCAAAGCTGCAAACACATACACAAGACAAGCTTGAAGGGCACAGCTGGAACAGACAGTGGATGCTCTCAAAAGCCACAAAGCACCACACCATCACATGAAAGCACAGTAGACAAGCAATTTTAAACTATATTAACTAATTACACTAACTATGAAAAACCTACATTACCTATTTAAACTAACTATCAAAATGAAACTAAACTAACTAAACTAAAAGAAAAATCAAAAATGGCCATATACGACCCGGGGGGGGCACCCAAGAGGGGGGAGGTACAGGGTGCTGCTCAACACCCACATGCGATGATGTTGAGGAAAAAAAAAACCTCCATGGGCTCAACGCCTGCACAGCCCGACCTATGTGGGAGATACATTGTTGTCCGAGTCTGGCTCTTTCTGGAAAGGAGGATGTGACACAGGAGCCTGACCACGCCTAGCTGCAGCTTGGCCCTCGTCGACAGCAAGTCTGCCGTACGGATGAGCCTGGTTCTGTGTGGCGATGAGACATAGGTCTGCATGCAGAACCTCCCGTGATACATGTGCTTCCTCTTGCAAGGTAGCACGTGTAACACAGAGTTCCTCCTGCAAGGCCTGGCTGGACAACTGCTGCACCTCCCGGCAAGCATGTAGCTCAGCTGAGATGGTACGCTCAAGCTGCGCAAGCCTCTCCTCTGCCCGCTACCTCTGGGACATAATAAGGACACCCAGAGTGATCTGAGGGAAGCATACTCTTGCCTCAGGGCCTCCGTGTGCGCCTCTGCATGAGCAGCAATTGCTTTACGGAGAGACAACATTTCAGCCTGGCGTGCCCTATCTGAGGCCGCCATGCCCAGCCTGAGCGAGCGGGCCGTGGACCGTACCGCCTGCTGCTGGAGAAGCACCTGCCTAGCAGGGGGGAGCACAGATTGGGCCACACACTCCATGCTCTCAGCGATGTTCTCCATTGCTGCCCCTGCCGTTCAGAATGGGCAGTCATGTCTTGCTCCCACTCAGTATAGTGCGGTTGCGCTTGGCGACCGCGTTGTTGGTCTTGACCCCTGCGGGACCCAAGGACCGGGTGTCCTCGTTGTGTTGGCACTGCCCGCGGCTGCACGACTACATGCCCCCGTCGACGTGATGTCCCAGGCACATCAGTGACTGGTGTGGAGGGTGACCTTGTGTCCCAATCCACCACAGGCGGAGGTTCCAACACTGTCTGACCCCCTCAGTGCAGGTGTCGCAGACAGAGGAGTGCCCACATCAGAATCACTCACCCCTGACATATGGACCTGATGCTCATCCAACTCGACATGGTCGTCAGAGTATTCATCAGGGCTGGACTCATAGGCAGCCAGAGACTAGATGGACTGTAGCACATGTGGGTTTTCGTGGCCTACCACCCCACGACCCCCACTTGTGCTGGGTTGATGTAGTGATAACAACCCTGTGCCTGGCATGACAACACCATCATCTGGCTCCATTGCGTCATCATCTGAACTAGTAGAGAGAAAAAAGGTCACTACACATGTTAGAAGCACACAACACACACACAGACATCACACAGACACCAAACACATCAAGCAGACATGTCACACACAAAAGAGAACCTGCCATGCATGCTGGGTCAACTTGACACTGCTTATGTGATTAGGCATGTAGAATGGTGTCAGTTTGCACAGAAGTGGGTCGATGCAGTGCAGCAAATATGTACGTTACTCACTATCTACATGTACAAGGACTTCATGATGTGTGTCAGAAAATGTGAAGGCAGTGCAAGGTCAACTTCAGGCATCACATGCAATGTGCATTCAATAGATAGCATGTCTCTAAGCAAACCACCCCCACCCAAGCCCCCCAAGTGGAAAAGCAGGGATGCCTAGCATGGTATCGAAAGGCTGACCATAGAGCTGTGTATTGGCAGACAGTGTTGACTAGCATCAACAGCATCATGTGAGTCAAGTGACAACACAGCAAATGATGATGGGACAGTAAGCAGGACACATGATGAAACCTCTGGAGTACACCCACGTGTGAAGAAGACACTACACCAGTTGGACAGAGTCATTGGCCATTAAACAGACTGAGGCCTGTGACCCACACAGACTGTCAGACCCTAAACATGTGTGTGACGCAGTACTGAGCCACAGTGGACATGGGAAGGCTGATGAAATGCCATGCAATATAGGTCACCCAGGACTTGTATTACAGTGATCATCCAGTCAAGGACACATAGGGGCATGCGTGGAATGCACATGGAGCATGAATGGGCACTTATGTCCCTGCGGGGCATCTGACCTCTGCACAGTCCAAGTGAGACACCCTGCATCAAGTACTAAGGATGTACCACACAGCATATGTCTGGCAGATTGGCCACTGGAAGTTAGCATGTACACAGGACGCATGAACAAGGAAGTACCCAATGGCAATATTGAAGCAGACCAGTGCAAAGGTGGAATTGGGGTGCAGAGCGGGGGGTGGAGGGGCAAAGGAGCATGCCTACATGATGTACCCGCATGCAGGCAGAGGACACATGCACGTCAGTCATGCTATGACATAGTCCCTGGGCTGAGAGGAAGGTCACCCCACGCTACATGCAGAAGGGCCAGTGAGCTAGAACATGGACCGGAGGGGCATACTGGTAACCAGCATGTGAGTAGGGTGCAATAGTGGTGATGCAGACAGTCCCCGTCTGCTCCACATGTCCACCATCCAGCAGAGCAGACATGCATCAGGGAAGCATTGCATTACTTGCACATCAGAACCATGTACACGTGACATGTAGTGGCATTCATGCACAACACATCACACAAGTAAAACACACACGTCCTCAACAAACACCCATCAACACTCACTGGACGGGCATCAAAGTCTGGCATCTCTCCCACTCCTTCGACCGATTCAGATGGTATGAACTCCACAACGAGTGACTCATGCGGAGTGAGGTCTTCCTCCTCCGGTTCAGGCCCACTGCCAGTCACCAGAGTCAAGTTGTAATTTGAGGCACGCTTAGCCTTAGCGCTGCGTTTGAGGTCATTCCAATGCTTTTTGCACTCTTGCGCCGTGCGCACCTCATGGCCGAATGCACTCACATGTTCCGCACCTTGCTTCCAGTGGGTATCACAGTGGGCAGCCATACTCTGACAATTAGGACCCACTAGCATGTCACGGCTGTGGTCCCGCACATAGTCCACGAGGAAGTCCAGTTCCTGGTTGCAGAAAAGCTTCTTCCTCGACGTGCAGGAGGTCGTGGCTGTGTGTGGGGTCCCAGCCTGTGCTGCAGGTGCAACCTTCCTCCTCTTGGATTGTGGCGCAGACCCTGGCTTGCTAATGCCACCCTGATCAGTATGGCCAGTGGGACCGGTGGATTGAACCAAGGGAGTGGCAGGTGGAGGGACGACCAAAGGCCTAACTTGTGTCAGCAGCAGCGGGGTGCCCTCTAATGGACCCCGTGCAGCAACATCCGCTGTGGCAAGGTCATTGACCGTGACTGTCCTGGTTGGCAGACTCACAACCGGGGTGTTGTTGGCTGCATCTGCCCCTGCACTTGCCAACACCCGGCTGGTTAGGGCAGCAGTTGATATTACTGCCCCAGGGACACGTATCTTGGTCAGGGCAGCCCTGCATGCCCCTATGGTTTCCCTCCTGGCCTGTTGGAAATCTTCCAAGGGCTCTTCAAGTGCCAACTCAGCCTGCGCTGGCAGACCCTGAGCCTGGGTGGTGGTGTCCACAGCTGCACCTGCAGCTACCACTATCCTTGGGCTCGTGGCAGTCGATGAAATGGACTGCCGGGTCACATGGGTGCCAGTGCCAGATGCAGAAGCTGCATCTCCCGGAACCACAGGGGGTGGTGGCATGACTGCACCGACACATGGCACAACATCGTGCTCAAGTGGCGCACCCCTGCCTCTTCCCCCTCTGCAGCCACCCAGGACACCCTGGAGTCCCCCTACTCCCTGGTCACCCCGCACACATCCCTGACCACGCCCGCCACGAGGAGGACACCCAGCTGAGGCGCCCCTCACCTTTGGTGGCCTCCCAACCATGGCGCATATGGAGTAATGCCGGCACAGATGGAGTAGTGCCAATGGGAGGTGTACACCACAATTGACCAGGGCAATTGGGGTGAAGGGGGTGGGATGCAAGATGTTAAGATCCCCCCTGTACCTGCAAGGCTGTATGTGACCCCGGTGATGTAGTGACGGGTCACGCAATGCTCAGGCACCCCGAAACTGCAGTAAAACCGTGCACGCAACCCTGCAGCCTACGTGCGTGGAATCAACCTCCCGCAGTACGCGGTGGCACCCAGTAACACGGAAAACGCGTACGCGTGGGACACGCAGACTATTATGACCTCGAAAACGGTGCGATACACAGGGGCAACCGCAGCGGGAAAAATAGCGTGCGCGACTCACCGTCTGACTAGCGTGATAATGAAAAACACGCGTAGCCAATATCCCCACCAAAAGAAGAGATACATCCTCAATCCGCTGTGAAGTTGTGATGGCGCGCGAAACAACACGAAGCAGCAACACACGTCGGTCTCCACGAAAGGCACGTACAGCGAACTGCTGGCCCCGCTCACCTTTAACCCGTGCTGATGGAAACGCCCGCGCACATCACGTCACTTACGCGCTTAGGCCATTTCCTTGGATTACACGCATTCACACGCGGACGTGCAGTTTTTTAACGTCACTGACACGCTTACGCGCTAAGGGCCTTTCCTCGGATTACACGCTGACGTGCAATTTTTTCATGTGCCAAATCACTCCGTATCAAGCTGGCCACGCGAATACACACGGAAGACCACGCTCCTGCCCAAAAGACCATTTTCCTGCCCCCAAGAGCCCCAAGCATGCTCCCACCAGCCATCTGTTGCTGCCCGCCTGCTGCCCACGTGCCCTGCTATTTGGTGCCTACACGTCAGCCATCTGCAGGGGTCCAGTTGCTGTGTCCACCCCTGCTGGAACAGAAGACTCCCGACCGGGATAACATCACTCCACAGCCCAGCCCCAGGATACAGTTGCCCACCCACGCCTGCCTCGGGGGTCGCCATGTCGGCGCAAACACCATCTGAGACCACTGGCGATACCCAGTCAGAGAGGCAGAGGGCCACCAGCTTCAGTGAGAAGGAAGTTGGTGTCCTGGTGGAGCATGTCCTGGGGCATTGTGATGCCCTCTTCGGAACATCACGCGCCAACAAGGAAGGACAGTTCAGGATCTGGGAGGACGCAGTGGTTGTCATCAACGCGGAGGAGGTGGCAACCCGCAACATCAAGCACGTCAAGAAGCGCTGGGAGGGCCTGAGGTCCAGGACCCTCTACAAGGTTCGGGGCCTCATGGAGGGGGGCCGGGGCAGCATGAGTAACATCCAGATGAGGGTCCTGGAACACGTAGCCCCAGCGCTCCATGCCCAGATCCTTCAGAGGCAGACCCGTCTGGAGTTGAGCGGTAAGTGGGAAAGCATTGATGTGTGAGACAGGGCATGTTGCTGTGTGCTGGTAGTCTGATACTTGCCTGTATGTGTGACATAGGCCATGTATGGAGGTGTGTGTGCAGGGACATCATGGTCATGCATGTCAGACCAGTAATGTGTGAACCACATGGATGGTGCATGTGTTCCAATGCAACATGGGGAGCTGTATGCGGAATGCACACATGAATGCATGCCAGTCTCTGTTCTTGGACATGGAGGGGGGGTGAGAGATGGGTGCTGCTGCCATGTACATGTATGGTGCACATGTGTGTGTGTCTGAGAAGTGTGTGTGTGTGACTTTGAAATGTCATGATGGCAGGTCACACGAGTTGGTGGCAGATCACTCTCTTTGGCAGGGGCCTCTCTCTGGAACAGCCTTCCTGCCTCCCTGAAACTCGAGGAGAACTACCTCCAGTTCCGGAAACACCTCAAAACCTTCCTCTTTTCTTCTGCTTTCTCTCCTCCCCTCCCTTGCTGAACTCCTGACTGAAATTGCACTAGTTACCTGGCCACCCCTCTGATCTGTGGCCCAGGCCCTGTCAACTGCCCACCTGCACTGCCTCCCTGGCAACCCCTACACTTGGGGACTGTTTCTGTATCCCTTCAGTCCCCTTTCCAGCACTTGTCCGCACTTCCTGCACTTGCCTGTTTTTTTTAATGTGTTTTATTTATCTTATTTTTTCCACTTCCCATGTACTGCACTTCCCCTCTCCCTTTCCCTCCCTTGCACTCTTCCTGTCCCCCCTTTCCATGCACTTGCGCGATCTGAATGACACCTGGCCTAGTAAGATCATTATCTGTCCTCCCTTTGTTCCCCTCCTTGCCGCGTCGCGCCTTGAAACACTTGTGAATAGGCTTGTTATTAATGCCATATCATATCATATCATATCATGACACATGTCCGTAATGATGTGTAGATTCACTCATGCAGTGTGGTCACCGTTGTATCAACTGTGTCTATCCACTGTGTCTGTAGTGTACAAGCCATGATTCATGACCCTCCTGTGATGTGTGTGCATGGGACCAGTGTGAGCCATGATGCATGTGAGTTTGAAGTCAACATTTTGGTTAACAGAGGCCCTTGTACATGGATGCTGATGTTGATTGTAGGCGCCAGGACTATTTCTGCATGTGTGTTGCGTGCATTCACCCATGTGTTGTGGAGGGACAGGATGGAAGTGACATTTGACCGTGCCACTCATGTGTTATTGCTTCCTGTCTAGGGGAATATTTTACTGTACCCTGATGCTTGTGTTCTATATCTCCCTCTACGCAGCGTCAAGTGAAGAAGAGGGCGGAGACAGCGCAGTGGAGCTAAGCGGCAGGGATTCCTCCACCGGGCGGCGACGCAAGTCCTAGCCACCCCCCCTGGAATTGCCAACATCTGTGAGCGAGGTGGCTGGTGCTGCATCTGCCACTACGGCTGTAGCGGAAGGGCCGGGTGTTTTTAATACATTTTTTATTACTTCAGAATTGGTGTTGTGTTCTGTAATTGGTTTTGTTCATGTCTCATTGAACATTTCCTCAGTCACGTGTTGCCACTGTGTGGCTACGTTGTGCATTCCTGCATGGGCATGGTGGTTCATTTCATCTATCATGGCATGGGTAATTTGGGAGTGGGTTCTGTGGATGGTTGCATGCTTGGATTGGGGGGCAAGGGGGATTAGGGTTGGCTTTTGGGACATGGGTCTGTTTTGTTAGGACATGTTGTTTGTTGGGACATAATCTGGGCCTGAGGCTCACTGCTGGGGGGTGGGGGTGCTGGGGGACATGAGTCGGGGTCTGCTGGCAGGTTCCCCTCACTGCTGGGGGGTGGGGGTGCTGGTGGACATGAGTCGGGGCCTGAGGCTCACTGCTGGGGGGTGGGGGTGCTGGGGGACATGAGTCGGGGCCTGCTGGCAGGTGCCCATCACTGCTGGGGGGTGGGTGTGCTGGGGGACATGAGTCAGGGCCTGCTGGCAGGTGCCCTTCACTGCTGGGGGGTGGGGGTGCTGGGGGACATGAGTCGGGGCCTGAGGCTCACTGCTGGGGGGTGGGGGTGCTGGGGGACATGAGTCGGGGCCTGCTGGCAGTGCCCATCACTGCTGGGGGGTGTGGATGCTGGGGGACATTAGTCAGGGCCTGCTGGCAGGTGCCCTTCACTGCTGGGGGGTGGAGGTGCTGGGGGACATGAGTCAGGGCCTGAGGCTCACTGCTGGGGGGTGGGGGTGCTGGGGGAACACATTTTTATTCTACGTGATTTTTCTTTTTTTTTTTAACTTCATTGGATTAACAATAATTCTTTTCTACTTCGGTCATTTTGCATTGATTTTCAGTTTACTATTCCTCAAAGTCAGTTCTTTATGTTTTTAATACATCTTTTATTACTTCAGAATTGGTGTTGTGTTCTGTAATTGGTTTTGTGCATGTCTCATTGAACATTTCCTCAGTCACGTGTTGCCACTGTGTGGCTACGTTGTGCATTCCTGCATGGGCATGGTGGTTCATTTCATCTATCATGGCATGGATAATTTGGGAGTGGGTTCTGTGGATGGTTGCATGCTTGGATTGGGGGCAAGGGGGAATAGGGTTGGCTTTCAGGACATGGGTCTGTTTTGTTAGGACATGTTGTTTGTTGGGACATAAGTCTGGGCCTGAGGCTCACTGCTGGGGGGTGGGGGTGCTGGGTACATGAGTCGGGGCCTGCTGGCAGGTGCCCCTCACTGCTGGGGGGTGGGTGTGCTGGGGGACATGAGTCGGGGCCTGAGGCTCACTGCTGGGGGTGGGGGTGCTGGGGGACATGAGTCGGGGCCTGGTGGCAGGTGCCCTTCACTGCTGGGGGGTGGGGGTGCTGGGGGACATGAGTCGGGGCCTGAGGCTCACTGCTGGGGGGTGGGGGTCCTGGGGGACATGAGTCAGGGACTGCTGGCAGGTGCCCATCACTGCAGGGGGCTGGGGGTGCTGGGGGACATGAGTCGGGGCCTGCTGGCAGGTGCCCTTCACTGCTGGGGGGTGGTGGTGCTGGGGGACATGAGTCGGGGCATGCTGGCAGGTGCCCTTCACTGCTGGGGGGTGGGGGTGCTGGGGGACATGAGTCGGGGCCTGCTGGCAGGTGCCCTTCACTGCGGGGGGTGGGGGTGCTGGGGGACATGAGTCGGGGCCTGCTGGCAGGTGCCCATCATTGCTGGGGGGTGGGGGTGCTGGGGGACATGAGTCGGGGCCTGCTGGCAGGTGCCCATCACTGCTGGGGGGTGGGGGTGCTGGGGGACATGGGTCTGGTCTGAGGGTCACTGCTGGGGGGTGGGGGTCCTGGGGGACATGAGTCAGGGCCTGCTGGCAGGTGCCCTTCACTGCTGGGGGGTGGGGGTGCTGGGGGACATGAGTCGGGGCCTGAGGCTCACTGCTGGGGGGTGGGGGTGCTGGGAGACATGAGTCGGGGCCTGCTGGCAGGTGCCCATCACCGCTGGGGGGTGGGGGTGGTGAGGGACATGAGTCGGGGCCTGCTGGCAGGTTCCCTTCACTGCTGGGGGGTGGGGGTGCTTGGGGACATGAGTTGGGGCCTGAGGCTCACTGCTGGGGGTGGGGGTACTGGGGGACATGAGTCGGGGCCTGCTGGCAGGTGCCCATCGCTACTGGGGGTGGGGGTGCTGGGGGACATGAGTCGGGGCCTGCTGGCAGGTTCCCATCACTGCTGGGGGTGGGGGTGCTGGGGGATATGAGTCGGGGCCTGCTGGCAGGTGCCCATCACTGCTGGGGGGTGGGGGTGCTGGGGGACATGAGTTGGGGCCTGCTGGCAGGTGCCCTTCACTGCTGGGGGCTGGGGGTGCTGGGGGACATGAGTCGGGGCCTGCTGGCAGGTGCCCTTCACTGCAGGGGGGTGGGGGTGCTGGGGGACATGAGTTGGGGCCTGCTGGCAGGTTCCCATCACTGCTGGGGATGGGGGTGCTGGGGGACATGAGTCGGGGCCTGCTGGCAGGTGCCCATCACTGCTGGGGGGTGGGGTTGCTGGGGGACATGAGTCAGGGCCTGAGGCTCACTGCTGGGGGTGGGAGTTCAGGGGCACATGAGTCGGGGCCTGCTGGCAGTTGCCCATCACTGCTGGGGGGTGGGGGTGCTGGGGGACATCAGTCGGGGCCTGAGGCTCACTGCTGCGGAATGGGGGTGCTGGGGGACATGGGTTGGTGATCACTAGTGGAAGGTGACATGTGGGCTGGCTGGGGGGCATGCCCATGGTGGATGGGCTGCATGCGGGACATGACCAGGGGTGCAGGGTAGTCCCCTGTGATGTGGGTTTCCTGCAGGGGCCGTGGACGGGGTAGAGGGCACACCTGGAAGGACCCACACTGCCAATTCACGTGTGGGACTCCCCGCGCACCCCACTGGATACACGTACCTGCTCTGACAGTGAAATCGTGTGTGATACTTCCTGCGTACCCCAGTAATACACGTACCCCGCTCGCACAGGGCCGACCGCGTGTGAAACTTCCCGCGCACCCCAGTAATACACATACCCCGCTCGCACAGGGCCGATCGCGTGTGAAACTTCCCGCGCACCCCCGAAATACACATACCCCGCTCGCACAGGCCCAATCGCATGTGAAACTTCCCGCAAACCCCAGTAATACACGTACCCCACTCGCACAGGGCCAATCGCGTGTGAAGCTTCCCACACACCCCAGTAATACACGTATCCCACTCGCACAGCGCCGATCGTGTGTTAAACTTCCTGCGCACCCCCGAAATACACGTACCCCGCTCGCACAGGCCCAATCGCGTGTGAAACTTCCCGCGAACCCAGTAATACACATACCCACGCTACAGGGCCGATCGTGTGTGAAACTTCCCGCGAACCCCAGTAATACACGTACCCCGCTCGCACAGGGCTGATCGCGTGTGAAACTTCCCGCGCAGCCCAGTAATACATGCACCCCGCTCGCACAGGCCCAATCGCGTGTGAAACTTCCCGCGCACCCCCGAAATACACATACCCCGCTCACACAGGCCCAACCGCGTGTGAAACTTCCTGCGAACCTCAGTAATACACGTACCCCGCTCGCACAGAGCCGATCGTGTGTTAAACTTCCCACACACCCCCGAAATTCACGTACACTGCTCGCACAGGGCCAATCGCGTGTGAAAATTCCTGCGTACCCCAGTAATACACGTACCCCCCTCGCACAGAGCCGATCGCGTGTGAAACTTCCCACACACCCCAGTAATACACGTACCCCGCTCGCACAGGGCCGATCGCATGTGAAACTTCCCGTGCACCCCCGAAATACACGTACCCTGCTCGCAAAGGGCCAATCGCGTGTGTGATTATTTTGATACATGCATGTTGAATTCGTGATTTTCGAATTCAACATTTTCGTTTGCGATATAATCACTTTCATCCGTCCGTGTGCCCACAATTTACCTACGAAGAGGTCAAAGGACCACCTGCCAAAAATGTTTTTGTGTCAAAATAAAAAAAAAGAAATAAGTTAATTTATAAGGGAAAAGGAGCAGGCAAACCTTTTGGAAAAGTGAACACAGAAAAATAAATATTCCAGAAAAAAAGGTGCCACGTTATTAAAGGGGGTTGGGCGAGAGGCAAAAGGGAGCATGGTGGACAGCATGGTGGACTTCCAAGAATTAAAAAAATACACAATGAATACATTAAATAAAAGATTTTGACTATCAAAAGGTATGACTTTTGAAAGTAGACCATTGGACTTCAAAAATAAAAAATAAGCTTTGGCAAAGTAAGCAGTTTTAGCTTTTGTGTCGGCATGGTATTGGCATTGGCATTTACCAGGCACTGCCATAGTGGTACTAGCTGGCCATGAAATAATATAGTTGGAAAATCTTACCAGTACCTGGGTATAAGATAGCAGTGTCTGGCGAATGCCTATCTAGTATCTATACACCTAAAACTGTTGGCTTTATCAATGTTTTGTTAACATATTTTCAGCTCAAGGTACAGATGAGAGGACACATAATGCTTGTAACCCAAATGTCTGATGGGTCCCTTAGTTAAGACATTGGTATTACGCCAGTGACGTGTCTACACCTGCAATTACCTCTCATGTGTCTGATTAGCAAAAACACTGACAGGTCCTACACATCACAAAGTTTGGTGCTACTGCTTGGAAGAACTAGATCAAAGGGTTTCCAGGAGCATGTGTTTTGGGGGTGGACGGGCTGTGATTGGCCATGGGCATTAGCATGGCCATGAGCAGTCAACTGTAGTAGAAATAGCCAAACTACACCCACCAGGTGTGTGCCAGGCCTCATATCCCATCTGCATAATATCTGTACTGCAATGCAATCTTTTAGCTTATAGGTGGCACTTAAGCGCCCCCTAATAGCCAAACCCTAAATTGAAAGTTGACTTTAGGGAGGTTGAATTTCTGCAGTCTGGTTTTAGGCAGTCCTCTTTTAAAATGTCGTCTTTTGGCCATGGAATCAAATAAAGATGTATTTTGTATTGCAGAAACTTTGGAGAAGTAATGTAAAGTTTGTTACAAAAGAGCCCAGACCTTTTATTTAAAAAGAAGTTTTAATTTAAAAAGAGTAAGTAAATGATTGCTAAAAAATAAACATACGTATACACAAGTTGCAGAACTTAGAACATATGGACCTAGTTGTTTAACAGTTTTTTATAACGCACTCAATAACTGATTTCGGTTTTTAAGGGCGGGATCGAACCTTTGGTGCACTGTGTTGTTTTGCTCCCAAGACCAACACGTTGCCCCTGTGCTATCCTCCTTTCACAGCCTCAACTCCGGTGCTTTGTGATAACGTTACATAAAGCATCAGTAGTGCCAGCAAAGGTGTGCCACCTATGACATCATCCATGACATCAACATACGGCCACTGCTAACACGTAGCAATTCTAGGCTGCAGCCTAGGGTGCCAGGAGCACAAGGGCACGAGAGGGTGCCATGATGGCAAAAAAAATAATAACTTCTTGCCCCATTGCACCAAAATAGCACCTATGAGTGTATCCATCCTTGCCCAGGCTCTGCAAAGACACAGGAAAAGAGGCAGACAGACACATTGCTGTGTAGCCAAAGGAGGTCTCATAGGGGTACACATATCATGAGTACCATGCCCTCAACTGCTTACTGCATGCTCAAGGAAAAACATGACGGCCTGATAGTTTCGCCCATTTCATAGGGTGTAGAGTCGCCAATCTGAATGGTGCGATTTGCAATGCATGGGAAGGCAAGCGGTTAAAGCGCTCATTGGCAAGGACAAGGTGTAACAAAAGACCACTTGACTTGATTGGCAGCGAAGAGGAGAATGAAAGCAGAGGAATGAGAACCGTGTGAATGGAGCAGGATCACAATAGTACTTATAGACACGTGGATTTCAACCTCATCCGGCGAATCGTCGAGCGCTAATTTATATACCAGAGAAGATCAATCGCAGGATTAAGACACAGCACAACGCAGGGGTGACTCAATGCAAATGTAACACTAAAGGGTTCGCGGATAAAGGAAACCAAAGGGGTATGCGGCCCCCTGATTGGACACTCGGAATAGAATGGAAGAGGATCACAATGTCCTTCAAAGTCTACTCGACAATGTTTAATACTAGAGTAAGATCCATAAAGCACTGTAAACACTTCACACAAATGCCCGAATTACACACACTCATCACATTGACGTCAGCTGCCGTGTGCAGCAATGCTCAGTATTGTCCTCAAACAGGGAGTCCATTTTTACAAAGCGAATTGCAACGAGTGTACAATGAACTCATCAATACATACAGGAACGAGTTCATAACACCTGACACGAGAGAGCGTTTCACATGTTAATGTTAAAGAATATTTGTACCGCGCACTTCACCACCGAAGTGGTCCCCTGGCGCTCTGGCAGTTCTGAAAGAAAGGACGGGTGGGGGGAGTTAGTAGGGATGAGCTGGAGAAGTGCAAGAGAGCAGTGATGTGCTGTTGGCTGCCTCAGCCTGGAATTCCATTGGCTGGGCTTGGGGTGTTGTACTGTCGGAGGGGGTTGTGTGCTGTTGTGTGGGTCTATGCGTGCTCTGTTTTTTTGTTGCAGTGTGGTGAAGTTTGTGTGGATTGATGTGTTGTAAGTTTGTGGTTGTGTTTGGTTAGAATTTGAGAGGTGTATGCAGAGGGGGAAGTTGTTAGTGGGTTGGTTAGTTGGCATTCAAGGCTTTAAGTGAGGCGCAAATTCCGTATTTCTAATCAGGTGGGGTGTTAGGCGCCTCTGTGTCTATGTCCAGCTCGGGGGCTGTACGACACTCACAGTCCCTTTCCAGTATGGTATCCGTTCATATGTATAACCTTGCCCAGGTTGGGCATTCGGCTGCCTACATGGCTCCTGTTTGTATGGGGGCGGGCCGGTGTTAGTGCGTCTCTTGCTGTCTAGCCCAGAAAGCATTCCTAATCTAGTAGGAGGATCATCATTAGTAGGCCCGGGTTTACTCCCTCCATGTGTTGAGGCCTGCTCGGCATTCATCATCTTATTCGATTGCTCATTCAAGTTACCGCTTCTACCCCCTTTGGTATGTAGAAATGCTAATGCTTGCACTTACGTCCAGGGGCTTAGTCTGCCTGCATTCACCACTTCTGTCCTTGTGTTGTCTCACTTTTTGTAGTAGGAGTTTCTTTATTTGGTTTTTAGATGTTGTCATTGTCGTCCTATATTTGTCATCCTTTCCATTGTGTTTCTCGTTCGGTAGTTTTGGTTTTTCAGTTTGCATCTGTGATGTTGAAGAGCCAGGTTTTTATTGATTTCCTGAATAGTAAGTGGTCTGTGATGTATCTTATTTCTTTCGGGATGTTGTTCCAGGTTTTTGCTGCTAAGTGGGAGAATTAGATGTCCCCAATTTCTTTCTTAAGATATGGTTTTTCTTCCAGATGGATTTTGTTGCTTGATCTGAGGAGTCTTGTTGGCTTGTAGATTGTTAGTTTCTTTTGCAGGAATTCAGTCCCTGGTCCGCTGTTTGCCCTGTGAGTTAATCACATTGTTTTGAAGTTGATACAATGTTTGACTGGGAGCCAGTCCAGTGTTTTTAGGGCTGGAGTGATGTGGTCCCTTCTGGATAGTTTGAGGAGGAGTCTGGCTGCTGTATTTTGGATCTGTTGTAGTTTCCTCAGGAGGTATTCTGGTATTCCAAGATAGAGTCTGTTTGCATAGTCGATTCTTGACATGATTAGGGCGACAATTGTGAGTGTTTTGTGGGTGAAGGAGAGGAAAGGTAAGATTCTTCTTGCTGTGTGAAGGAGGAAGAAGCATTTCTTGATTATTGCATTGATTTGTGGTTCTAAGGTTAGGGTGTTGTCCATCAGGACTACCAGATTTCTTACTACCTTAGATGGAGTTGGTGTGGTTCCCATTTCTGTTGGCCATGGAATATAGGTGGCATTGTCTTGATTTTTGGATATAATCATGATTTCTGTCTTTCCTGGGATGATTTTCAAGATGTTCGCATTCATCCAATTAAATACTTCTTTTAGAGACTCGATTAGGGTTCAGTGATCGGCTTGATTGTGTTCGATTTTGTAGATGATTTTAGTGTCATCTGCGTAGTTGTAGCATGTAATGTTGTATTTTTCGAACATTCTGATTAGTGCATTTTGGTAGATGTTGAAGTACAGTGGTGATAGCGAGGACCCTTGTGGTACTCCACAGTTGTTGACTTGTGGTGTGGATTTGAAGGGTTTTAACCAAATGGTTTCTGTTCTGTCTGCTAGGAAAGATTTAGTCCAGGGTAGTGCTGTGTCTGTTATGCCTAGTCTTTTGGTCAGGGTGTCATGGCTAACTGTGTCAAAGGCTGCAGAGAGGTCGAGTAGAATCAGGGCTGAGGCTTTATCGCAGTCTGCATTTATTTTTAGGTTGTCCCAGATGGACAATACTGCTGTTTCTGTTCCTCTTCCGGGTCTGAAGCCGACTTGTGCTGGGTCCAACAGGTGGTGTTTTTCTGCGCGTGCTTGGTTTAATTTTTAGACGTAGGATTCCAGGAGTTTTGCTGGGTAGGGAATGTTTGAGATCGGCCTGTAGTTGGAGAGGTCTTCTACGTCACCACTTGTGTTTTTTAAGAATGGTTTGATATATGCTAATTTTAATGTTTTTGATATGGTTCCTGTTGCTAGTGAGAGGTTTAGCAGGTTTCTGTAATAGTCTGATGGTGTTCTTTGTGCTAGGATTGATTTGTAAATGTCTGGCAGGCATGGATCCATGTGAGAACCTGATTTCTTGCTGTTTTTTACCAGCAAGACGAAAGCCTGTGCTGATATTTCAGGAAAGTTTTGGAGTTGTGTGTTGTGGTTCTGTGTTAGGTTCGGTTTGTTGGAGGTTATGGTTAATTGGTCTGTTTAGTATGATTTGTCGGATGTCGTTCATTTTGTTCTTGAAGTGGTCTGCCCGGTCGTTGCAAAGTTTCTCAGAGGGTTTTGGGGTGTTGTCACAGCCTGGTGGGTTTCTTATTTCTTTGATGATGTTGAACATTTCTTTTTGTGAGTTTGTCGCATTGGTGATTCTGTCATCATAATGCCTTCTCTTCGCTTTTTGTATTTCCTTCTTGTATGCTCGGATTTGTTTCTGGAACTGTTTTTTCTTCTCTGGGCTGTATTCTGTCCTCCATTCCAGCTCCATTTTCTTGTTATCCTTTTTCATGGTGTTTAGTAGCGGTGTGAACCATTTTGCCATTTTTTTATGGGGTGAATGGTTTTTCAGGGGCGATCTTATCGATTGTATCAGCGATCCATTTGTGTAGCAGCTCTGCTATCCTGTCTAGGTCAGCCGGCTCCAGTTCTGTAATTGAGGGTTTGGTCGTCTCGAGTTGTTCGAAGAGGTTGCTTGTTTTGACAGTTTTCCAGTTTCTTTTTGTGGTGGTAGCGGGTTTGGGGGCCTGGATGCAGAGTGGAGTTGGTAGTCTGATGATGAAAGGGGTGATGAGATGGTCGTTCCACAGTATTTTTATTGGTGGTGCCATGGTGATGAGTTTTTCCTGGGCAAAGATTGCGTCGAGGATGTGTCCTGTGAGTGTGTTGCTCCTTTGACCAGCTGTCATAGTTTCATGGTTGTCAGTTGTCCGTTCAGTGAGTTTTGGAAGTTGGCGTGTCTTGCTTCAAACCAGATGTTGAAATCTCCCAGGATAATTAGATGTTCATGCTTGATGGTTATGTTAGTGATGGCTTCTATGAAGTTATCGATGAAGGTTGCATCATACGACGGTGGTCTGTAAACCAGGATAAATGTGATGTTGGTTTTTGGGTTCGCTGATAGGTGTATGACCATGGATTCGCAGTTGATGATGTTGAGAGGGTCGTGTGTTTTTATTTTTAGGTGTTCTTTGAATGCTATCGCGAGACTTCCTCCTTTTTTATGTTTACTGTTTATTTGAAGGCATTTGAAGTTGGCTGGGAGGCAGCTTTGGAGTGTGATTTTGTAGTTGTCATCCAGCCATGTTTCTGTGATAAATAGGATGTTAATGCCGTTGTCATTGAGGAGGTCAAAGATCTCTGTTGAATGTTTTGACATCGATCTTGTGTTTAGTAGATTGCAGTGGAGTTTAGAGGTGTGGTTTGGTTTGGTGTTTATTGTTGGGGATGTTTTCTGATTGGGTTTGGGGTTTCCTTTAAGGTTGATCTCTATTTGAGGTATTGGTATAGGTTTGTCTGTGTCTTCGAAGAGTTCTTCTAGGTTCAGTCTTGGGTTTTTGTTTTCCTCAGGTTCTTCTTCCAAGAATTGTGGGCGTCGAGTGGAGGTTACTCTTGATTTGGTGATGTAGGGTGTTATTGTGTTGATTATGTTTTTGTTATTTCTGGCATTGTCTGATCTTCTGCGTAGTTCAGTTGTTTGCTGTTGCTGATTCTTTCGTTGGGTTGGTTCGTTCTGGTGACTGGTTGTTTGCGAGGTATGGAGTTTAGTAGAGGGATTTTTCTCTTCTCTCAGCGTTGGTTCGATTGTCGTTCCTGTGATCCTGAGTGTTTTCTGCAGTTGCACGTCTTTGTTGCTGTTCCGATGTGTTTGTTCTTTCTGCCCATTTTCTTCCGCTCGGTACAGGCCGTTTGTGTGGCATTTTGGGTCGAGGGCTGTTTTGGTCTTTGTTTGTTTTGCTTTGGTCTGACGGTCTTGTGGTGTAATATTGGGTGAGGGGGATTGTCCGCTATAAGTTTGGTTAATGTCTGTTGGTGGTCGGCAGCTGGTATTGCCGACTTCTTTAGTCAGTGTTTTGAGTAAGGTAGGGGAATTTGATTCGTATTGTATCGTTGGGTTAACGTTGGTTGCTCTTAATATGAGTCTCCCTGGATGAGGGTCACTGCGGTGGGTCCAGTGTGTGGGGTTGGGAGGGTAGCTAGTTGTACAAGTGAGCTAATGGTTTAAATGCTAACTGCTAGATGAGAGAGCCTGGCACAGTGGGAGAAAGGGCTGCGCCCAGTCGGTGGAAAGATTTCAATCCTAGACACAGGTGATGAATTACAATTCTAATAAACAGGTGAAAGAGTACAATTCTAAACAAAGAAAGATTTGAGAATACTGTATAGTGGGAGAGAGGCCTATGCCTAACAGGTGAAAGAGGACAATTCTAAACACAGCTAGATTTGAGAGTCCTGTATAGTGGGAGAGAGTCCTTTGCCTAGCTGGTGAGAGAGTACAGTTCTAAACACAGGTATATAGGTGAAAGAGTACAATTCTAAACACAGCTAGATTTGAGAGTCCTGTATAGTGGGAGAGAGGCCTTTGCCTAGCTGGTGAGAGAGTACGATTTTAAACACAGGTATATAGGTGAAAGAGTACAATTCTAAACACAGCTAGATTTGAGAGTCCTGTATAGTGGGAGAGAGGCCTATGCCTAACAGGTGAAGGAGTACAATTCGAAACACAGCTTGATTTGAGAGTCCTGTATAGTGGGAGAGAGGCCTATGCCTAACAGGTGAAATAGTACAGTTCTAAACACAGGTATATAGGTGAAAGAGTACAATTCTAAACACAGCTAGATTTGAGAGTCCTGTATAGTGGGAAAGAGGCCTATGCCTAGCTGGCGAGAGAGTAAGATTCTAAATACTTGTATATAGGTGCAAGAGTACAATTCTAAACACAGCTAGATTTGAGAGTCCTGTATAGTGGGAGAGAGGCCTATGCCTAACAGGTGAAGGAGTACAATTCGAAACACAGCTTGATTTGAGAGTCCTGTATAGTGGGAGAGAGGCCTATGCCTAACAGGTGAAATAGTACAGTTCTAAACACAGGTATATAGGTGAAAGAGTACAATTCTAAACACAGCTAGATTTGAGAGTCATGTATAGTGGGAAAGAGGCCTATGCCTAGCTGGTGAGAGAGTACAATTCTAAACACAGGTATATAGATGAAACAGTACAATTCTAAACATGGCTAGGTTTGAGAGTCCTGTATAGTGGGAGAGAGGCCTATGCCTAACAGGTGAAAGACTACAATTCTAAACATAGCTAGATTTGAGAGGCCTGTACAGGGGGAGAGAGGCCTATGCCTAACAGGTGCAGGAGTACAATTCGAAACACAGCTAGATTTGAGAGTCCTGTATAGTGGGAGAGAGGCCTATGCCTAACAGGTGAAAGAGTACAATTCTAAACACAGCTAGATTTGAGAGTCCTGTATAGTGGGAGGGAGGTCTATGCCTAACAGGTGAAGGAGTACAATCCAAACCACAGCTAGATTTGAGAGTCCTGTATAGTGGGAGAGAGGCCTATGCCTAACAGGAGAAAGAGTACAATTCTAAACACAGCTAGATTTGAGAGTCTTGTAAAGTGGGAGAGAGGCCTTTGCCTAGCTGGTGAGAGAGTACAGTTCTAAACACAGGTATATAGGTGAAAGAGTACAATTCTAAACACAGCTAGATTTGAGAGTCCTGTATAGTGGGAGGGAGGCCTTTGCCTAGCTAGTGAGAGAGTACAATTCTAAACACAGGTATATAGGTGAAAGAGTACAATTCGAAACACAGCTAGATTTGAGAGTCCTGTATAGTGGGAGAGAGGCCTATGCCTAACAGGTGAAAGAGTAGTATTCTAAACACAGCTAGATTTGAGAGTCCTGTTTAGTGGGAGAGAGGCCTTTGCCTAGCTGGTGAGAGAGTACAGTTCTAAACACAGGTATATAGGTGAAAGAGTACAATTCTAAACACAGCTATGTTTGAGAGTCCTGTATAGTGGGAGAGAGTCCTATGCCTAACAGGTGAACGTGTACAATTGTAAGCACAGCTAGATTTGACAGTCCTGTATAGTGGGAGAGAGGCTTATGCCATACAGGTGAAAGAGTACAATTCTAAACACAGGTATATAGGTGAAAGAGTATAATTCTAAACACAGCTGGATTTGAGAGTCCTGTATAGTGGGAGAGAGGCCTATGCCTAACAGGTGAATTTGAGAGTCCTGTATAGTGGGAGAGAGGGCTGTTTTGGTCTTTGTTTGTTTTGCTTTGGTCTGACGGTCTTGTGGTGTAATATTGGGTGAGGGGGATTGTCCGCTATAAGTTTGGTTAATGTCTGTTGGTGGTCGGCAGCTGGTATTGCCGACTTCTTTAGTCAGTGTTTTGAGTAAGGTAGGGGAATTTGATTCGTATTGTATCGTTGGGTTAACGTTGGTTGCTCTTAATATGAGTCTCCCTGGATGAGGGTCACTGCGGTGGGCCCAGTGTGTGGGGTTGCGAGGGTAGCTAGTTGTACAAGTGAGCTAATGGTTTAAATGCTAACTGCTAGATGAGAGAGCCTGGCACAGTGGGAGAAAGGGCTGCGCCCAGTCGGTGGAAAGATTTCAATCCTAGACACAGGTGATGAATTACAATTCTAATAAACAGGTGAAAGAGTACAATTCTAAACAAAGAAAGATTTGAGAATACTGTATAGTGGGAGAGAGGCCTATGCCTAACAGGTGAAAGAGGACAATTCTAAACACAGCTAGATTTGAGAGTCCTGTATAGTGGGAGAGAGTCCTTTGCCTAGCTGGTGAGAGAGTACAGTTCTAAACACAGGTATATAGGTGAAAGAGTACAATTCTAAACACAGCTAGATTTGAGAGTCCTGTATAGTGGGAGAGAGGCCTTTGCCTAGCTGGTGAGAGAGTACGATTTTAAACACAGGTATATAGGTGAAAGAGTACAATTCTAAACACAGCTAGATTTGAGAGTCCTGTATAGTGGGAGAGAGGCCTATGCCTAACAGGTGAAGGAGTACAATTCGAAACACAGCTTGATTTGAGAGTCCTGTATAGTGGGAGAGAGGCCTATGCCTAACAGGTGAAATAGTACAGTTCTAAACACAGGTATATAGGTGAAAGAGTACAATTCTAAACACAGCTAGATTTGAGAGTCCTGTATAGTGGGAAAGAGGCCTATGCTTAGCTGGCGAGAGAGTAAGATTCTAAATACTTGTATATAGGTGCAAGAGTACAATTCTAAACACAGCTAGATTTGAGAGTCCTGTATAGTGGGAGAGAGGCCTATGCCTAACAGGTGAAGGAGTACAATTCGATACACAGCTTGATTTGAGAGTCCTGTATAGTGGGAGAGAGGCCTATGCCTAACAGGTGAAATAGTACAGTTCTAAACACAGGTATATAGGTGAAAGAGTACAATTCTAAACACAGCTAGATTTGAGAGTCATGTATAGTGGGAAAGAGGCCTATGCCTAGCTGGTGAGAGAGTACAATTCTAAACACAGGTATATAGATGAAACAGTACAATTCTAAACATGGCTAGGTGTGAGAGTCCTGTATAGTGGGAGAGAGGCCTATGCCTAACAGGTGAAAGACTACAATTCTAAACATAGCTAGATTTGAGAGGCCTGTACAGGGGGAGAGAGGCCTATGCCTAACAGGTGAAGGAGTACAATTCGAAACACAGCTAGATTTGAGAGTCCTGTATAGTGGGAGAGAGGCCTATGCCTAACAGGTGAAAGAGTACAATTCTAAACACAGCTAGATTTGAGAGTCCTGTATAGTGGGAGGGAGGTCTATGCCTAACAGGTGAAGGAGTACAATCCAAACCACAGCTAGATTTGAGAGTCCTGTATAGTGGGAGAGAGGCCTATGCCTAACAGGAGAAAGAGTACAATTCTAAACACAGCTAGATTTGAGAGTCTTGTAAAGTGGGAGAGAGGCCTTTGCCTAGCTGGTGAGAGAGTAGAGTTCTAAACACAGGTATATAGGTGAAAGAGTACAATTCTAAACACAGCTAGATTTGAGAGTCCTGTATAGTGGGAGGGAGGCCTTTGCCTAGCTAGTGAGAGAGTACAATTCTAAACACAGGTATATAGGTGAAAGAGTACAATTCGAAACACAGCTAGATTTGAGAGTCCTGTATAGTGGGAGAGAGGCCTATGCCTAACAGGTGAAAGAGTAGTATTCTAAACACAGCTAGATTTGAGAGTCCTGTTTAGTGGGAGAGAGGCCTTTGCCTAGCTGGTGAGAGAGTACAGTTCTAAACACAGGTATATAGGTGAAAGAGTACAATTCTAAACACAGCTATGTTTGAGAGTCCTGTATAGTGGGAGAGAGTCCTATGCCTAACAGGTGAACGTGTACAATTGTAAGCACAGCTAGATTTGACAGTCCTGTATAGTGGGAGAGAGGCTTATGCCATACAGGTGAAAGAGTACAATTCTAAACACAGGTATATAGGTGAAAGAGTATAATTCTAAACACAGCTGGATTTGAGAGTCCTGTATAGTGGGAGAGAGGCCTATGCCTAACAGGTGAAGGAGTACAATTCTAAACACAGCTGGATTTGAGAGTCCTGTATAGTGGGAGAGAGGTCTTTGCCTAGCTGGCGAGAGAGTACAATTCTAAACACATGTATCTAGGTGAAAGAGTACAATTCTAAACACAGCTAGATTTGAGAGTCCTGTATAGTGGGTGTTAGGTAAAATTATATGCAGTACCCTTTGGGAACACCACACACAATTAAGACTACAAGTGATAGTACAAATTCACCTTTGGTAAAAGCCTGTATTACACAGTAAAGTGGTAGCGATGGCTGAGCTGCCAGACATATCTCAAGAGCAAGTGAGCAGTATCAATAGTTACACAAAGGACAGCAAATACTATGATTCAAACAAACACTGATTCAAGATTTCTGAGTAAAAGAATATACATTTATTTATACATCAGTTGTAAAACATTTCACTAAAGCAAAGCAGTTAAAAAATCACACTCTTAATACACCACACCACTCCCAATAGATTCTGGACAAGCTAAACTCAAAATGAAGTGTGAGCAAAATGGCACTCCAATAATTCAAAAGGGAGGGGAAGTCAAAGTTAGACAGTAATTGAGCAGCAGCAACAGGTAAGTAAGCAGTGCAATCTAGAAAGGGGTACTACAGTGATGAAATCAAATCAAAAAGGCTTAGGGCCAAAGTTAATAGGACAAAAGTCTTTTGCTCAGGGTTGTTCCTGGTTAAATCTTTGCCAAGAGTTCTGGACGAAGTTGGTTGGCAGTAAAGTTAGTTTAAAGAGTGGAGAAGGACGAGCCCTCGGATTGGCGAAAGGTTTCACACACCTTCACTGCTGTTGGACGAAACAAACAACTGGATTTGCACAGTACATTTAAGTGGAGAAGAAGCTGTAGCTCAGGCGGGCGTTCCTAGCAGGTCCTGCAGGGTAACAGAGTACAATTCTAAACACAGCTAGATTTGAGAGTCCTGTATAGTGGGAGAGAGGCCTATGCCTAACAGTTGAGAGAGTACAATTGTAAACACAGCTAGATTTGAGAGTCCTGTATAGTGGGAGAGAGGCCTATGCCTAACAGGTGAAAGAGTAAAAATCTAAACACAGGTACACAGGTGAAAGAGTACAATTCCACAGCTAGGTTTGAGAGTTATGTACAGTGGGCCTGTGTCTGATAGTTCATATGGGTTCTATACTAGACATTGCTGTGCTTAATATTGTGAAGTTAGGAAGGTTGAAGAGGTATTTGATAAGCGGGCTAGGCTTCCAGGGTAGAGTTATTGCTCTGTTGCCCACCTGGGCTACTCTTACCTTACAGGTCCTTGGTCGTTGCTGGTTGACGGCTGGCCACTGGCTTCCCCTGCGGACACCTGCTGACACTTCTTGGAGCCGCCCTTTGCCTTTGGGCCCTTAGCCGCAGGGGCAGCTGGGCAGGGGGCTGCCCTGAGAGGGTCTGTTGTGGCTTGTGCAGCAAGGGCCGAGGCCCAATCAGGAGAGGAGAAGCCCGGCCGGGAGCCGGGAGGACGGAGGATTTGTGGATTGGTGCTGCAACAGGTCGATCCAAGCTGCACGGCTCGTGGGCTTGAGGGAGCATGAAATACGCCCAAAAATAGCCTAAACAAGTCCCAACGGGGTCCTTGTTGTGGATGCACTCACCTGGGCAGCCTTGTTGGTCAAAGGCACTCGCAGACAGTGCCCGACGGCTGAGCCCCACACCAGTGAGGGGTAGGCCTATCAGGAGAGGATAAGGCAGGCCAGGAGGCGGGAGGACGGGAGGGTTTGTGGATTGGAGCTGCAATGGGTCGGGGCGAGCTGCACGGCTCATGGGGTTGGAGGAGCACGAAATATGCCCAAAACTAGCCTAAAAAAGGCCCAAGGGGGTCCTTGTTGTGGATACACTCCCCTGGGCAGCCTTGGTGGTCAAAGGTGCTTGCAGGCAGTGCCGGACGACTGAGCCCCACACAAGCGAGGGGTAGGCCAATCAGGAGAGGGGAAGGCGGGCCGGGAGGCGGGAGGACTGGAGGGTTTGTGGATTGGAGCTGCAATGGGCCGGGGCGAGCTGCACGGCTCGTGGGCTTGGGGGAGCACAAATATGTCCAAAACTAGCCTAAACAAGGCCCAAGGGGGTCCTTGTTGTGGATGCTCTCCCCTGGGCAGCCTTGGTTCATGTGGAATCCTGGAAATCACTGATACTACACCTGTCCAACAGTCACGTGTTCAATAATATGGACTCACAAAAGCAAATACACTTAAATAATGTGACTCCCGAGATGAGCAAATCCTCTGTGCCATTCTTGAGTGCTGCCGCGCATGGCATGGCAATGGTATTCTTATATTCTTCTATAGCTCAAATCCATCTAGGGAGCAAGAGAGCGCTGTACAGGGCTGGCACAGAAAACACTTCGAGTCTCAAGGGCGGCTCAAGGGTTTTTATTAAAGGGGCCTCTCTCTCTAATCTCCCCACGAACCTCCTACATAACCCAGGCGTCCGCATCCCATGGCCAGTTCTACTGATTGTTGATCCCTACTGTCTAACTTCTGCCTTTGTCTAAATGTGTTCTCCCTCCACGCAGGTTCCCTGACTCGAGGAGGGAATTCCCAACTATCACCACTCTCACCAGATGTAAGTGTTCTAATGGGAAAGTTTAGGAATTGTGCCTTAAAGCTAAAATGTACCTGGTTCTACTTATGTTCACCCTTACCTCTCCATTCTATGCTCCCTCCTCATCCCGTCTCCTCCCCACCCACTTCCTGTCCCTCTGATGTTACACTCCTCCTTTCTCCTGCCTTCAGCCTTTGATGTTTATTTCCAGTCCGTCCTACGACTTCTTTCTCCGTACGTGTCCTGTTCTTCTTCACGCTACTACCATCTCCTTCACACTACTACTCATCCCGCCCCTTCTACACTCCTCCTCTTACTACTAAACTCCAATGACTACTACTACACTCCTCCTCCCACTACTCTAAAAAGTCACCCTCCTTTCATTTAATACCAGTCTTCTCCTATTCCCCCCTTACTCTGTCCTTCCTACACACAGATATCACAAACACACACACTCACACTACAGAACCACCAATACTCTTAAGATAGTGCCTCACCTGCTGCAAAACTCTTCTCCACAATCTTCCACTCCCTACTTCCTCCTGCTGAACTCTTAGTCGCCGTCCTCCTCTGGACTCACCTGGTTCAGCCACACTTCCTGTTTCCTGTCCTCTTATGTTATATCCCTCCTTTGCTGTGGTTGGCTAAGTGTTCCTAACCAATCTCCTTTCTATACAACCCTCCTTTGGTTTGTATGTGCGAGGCAAGACTTCAAGTGGGTCCTAGCCCCGTCCACTTCTTCTGTGGGGGCATGCCACCTGGGAGATCCGATGGCGAGAAAACATGTAGTTAAACATTTGATACTTGGGCCTGCAAGTAAATCTGGGAACCTTTCCCCATTTAGTCCCTGATGGTGTAATGGCTTTTTCTGCTGGATTGCCGGCATATCCTACCAGTCCCATTGACAAGATAGCTGCCGGAGACCGCTGTGTAAATTTTCTGTCAATAAGTACGGCTGTTCAGGAGTTCGGTGTGGGCAGGGTTGGCGTCACTCCTCTCGTGGCTCCCCTGCGATGAATGGAACGCTGCTGTTGCTAGGGGGGGTTGAGGTGGCTGTAGCCCCAGGTCTTTTGGTTGTAACCCCGGATAGAAGCTCAGGGGATACAACCAAAAGGCTAGCTAGCCCCGAGTCAGATACACGGGCCAGAGTGCAGGTTTTCATTGACACAGTAGGACCACTATATATCCTAAGCCTACATATCTCTAGTGGAGACAACAGGCAAAGTTTTGCAAATTGGACCACCGTATTGGACCACTGTGTATAACTATAAAAATTGATTGTTTATAACACGCATTTATAAACAGAGGTTTCTAAGTACAGACCCAAGGATCAAACATGTGTTGCTCCGCATTGTCTTTCTACCAAGGCAAGCGCGTTGCCCCTGAGCTATTCTCCCGAGACAAAGCCTGTAACCGCTTCTAGCCGTGACAACAGGCAAAGCCATGCAAATTGGACCACTGCATATACTAAGGCAACATTTCTCTCTAGCGGAGCATTGTCTGCTTTCGGGCAGCCTCTACTGCGCATGACGGCATCGGACAAACGTACATCTGGCCTTTTATTATTAAGCAGATGCTCCAGTAGATGTGCCAGTTCATCACATCTATTGCAATATGTATGCATGGTTTGTTTTATCAGGTTTTTTATCATTTCAAATCTTTCACAGTGTGTTTCCTCCCTTGCATTTGACGTTCCACACTTTAGAAAATAATGTAGCTGCATTGCTATGTTTTCGTTACATTGACTTTGGAAGATTTGTGTGAACCAGCTCGTATTTCTATGTCGTCTTATATACTACAAGGTTCAGGAAAGTTAAATAACTGTCTTTGTGAGTTTTCTGTACCATCTGTGACATTGACAAGATAGCTGCCGGAGGCCGCTGTGCGAATTCACTGTCACTAAGTATGGCTGTTCAGGAGTTCGGTGTGGGCAGTGTTGGCGTCACTCCTCTCGTGGCTCCCCTGCGATGAATGGAACGCTGCCGTTGCTAGGGGGGCTGAGGGTGCTGTAGCCCCAGGTCTTTTTGTTTAGCCCCGGATAGAAGCTCAGGGGATACAACCAAAAGGCTAGATAGCCCCGAGTCCCGACCGTCCCGACTTGAGCCTAGCCCCAGATCTTTTACAGACCTAGCAACACCCCTGCGCTGCTGTGAGCGAGTCTTGGTTGCACTACAGTCGGCTTTACCTACACTTGTTTCTTTTTGCCCACTTTGATCTCGGGACGTTCTTTGTTGAGCTCAGTTTCTGTCAAGGAAACAGAAAGCTCTCGAGCATACGTTCTTTGAGGCAAGGCTGGAAACGGGGTTCTGCACAGAAACCATTTTGCACAAAGGATGTTGTCCAAGGGGAGAAGGACATTGGACACTCTTTGCTGCCGCCGTCCACCTCAGTGGTAAGACTGGGTGTGGCAATCAGCCTGGTAGACCTCCCACCCCCGGCTGAGAGTAGTTCCTGCACCCCTTTAGACAAGGCCCAAATATTGATTTGTCATACGTCAGTCATAGAGTTTAACATTGGTAGTGAGAATGAAACAAGTCATCAAGTAAGCATTAATAATATTTATCACAGTTCTATATATGAATGGGGGCGTGGACAAGAGAACCAGGTGTTCAAAACTGAAGGAAACCTGGAGCAGCCCGGTTTGCCTCCGGGATGGGGTTCCAGAGGACCAGAGCGTAGCAGGAGAAGGGCTCTCTCCCAGTTTTCTCTTTGTGAGACAGTCTAGTTTCCAATCTGGCACTTAGGGTTCTCAACAATTCAACTGGTGCAGCACCAAGATGGAGGACATGAAGTGCCGTTGTGAAGTCCATGCGCGTGTGCCTTGTGTCGGCAAAGGAAACACCTTCGTAAAAATCATGAAAAGGGTTTGTTATGTTTTGCATGTATAGAATTGTATTATAATAAAGGCCTTTTAGCCACCACAGAGCAGAGTGAGGGTTTGAATTAGAGCTTCCTGGGCATAAGGGCTAAAATGACAGCAATCGGGATAAAGGCTCCAGATGAGGACTGCTGGAATGAGGGCTCATGCTTGGGATCTTTGGGAGGAGGGCAGGGCGCCATCTGGGATGGGGACTGAAGTGATGAGGTCTCACCTTGGGACTGAGAAGACCTGCTCTTGGAGTTCAGGGGGTCACTCAAATCTAGGATTTCCACCTTTTCAGAAAAAAAATGGAGGACACTAGATGTCATTTAAAAAAATAAAACACAGTCACAGGGTGATCGAGGGTAGCAAGGGAGCCCATCCCAACCTGGGAAGGTTGGTGGGGTTTCTCCCCCAAGAACATTTTCAAAATAATGGGGTGAATTGGTGAATTTATAAGTTCGTCCAATGCTCTAATATATTCCACAGAACTTTAAAACATTCTACCCTCTGCTGCAGCAAAGACATGTAAACATTATTATTTGTATTATTATTATTATTGTTCTTTTATAACACGCTTAATACCTGAGATCGGTTTATAAGCGGAAAACCGGGATTCGAACCTGTGTTGCTATGCATTGTCCAGTAGAAACCCTGGATTCACCAAACGAAAATATTGTACTGTTCACTATGGGGTAGACATTCCCCTACCCACCCCCTAAATATGAGCATAACCATTCCCCAGGTCAAAATGGTGCATTTGACAGGAAACCTTTCAGAAGTTATAGAAACACATTGATATGTTTCAATTCAAAGGAAGCTCTGCACCTTAACATCTTAGCAACAATCACTAAACCTGCCCAGCTTCCTGCTTTAGGATTGTTTACTCAACATGTGTATCCATAACACTGCTAAAACTCACGGCATTATCAATAGTACAGTACGCGTGTATAACTTAAAAGCCAGTGGTTTCTCCCTTGCTCTCAATTTCCTCACCCCTCATAGACATTCTTTTCGATGCCTTTACTGATGCCAAAACTAGTGGCTTTGCCATTGCTTGTTTAGTTTTGATATGGCACTTCTTACAGTAACCTGATGTACCCATCCATCTCCACTCTTTATGACTGCTTACTCTCTGTTCTCTCCTCCTTTCCCTTCTCCCTTTTCCTATCTCCTCCCCTTACTTTCTTCTATGCACTTACTCTATCAGAATTGTCCCTGGACCTAATATGATAGCAACCTCGTCTGTTTCCTCCACCCTCCCATTACTGTTTTTTTCCTCCCCACCACGCCTCCAGCACTATCTGAAATGTCGTCAGGCCTAGTACGATAGTCGCTTGTTTTGTTCCTCCCCTCCCTTTCTGCACCCCTCTCCCTCACCTTTTGTTTTTCTCCGGCTCTACCAGAAATGTCATCAGGCCTAGTACGGTAGCCATCTGTCTGTTTCCATTTCCTTCCCACTCTCCCCCTCCCTTCCTTATCTATGTCTTAGCTCTTGCACTATCTGAAATGTCGTCAGGCCGAGTACGATAGTTAATTTCACATCCTTACTGTTCATGGCCTGTAAGAATGTGGTTGTATTTTCCCTTGTTCTCTCCCTTGCCTTGAAGCGCTTTGAAACACATTGTGTATAGGCGCTATATAAATAAACAATCATATCATATCATATCATAACCTCATAAACATCAGACTGGATAAACTGGGGGAGCGACAATTCACTGCAAGGGAACAGCTGTCCTCAGCCTTATGAGCTGGGACCTCAAGCCTTTACATGATTGGCCTTTTATTTTCTAACTAGTGTACGGGCACGTGTACACCGCCCAAAGTGCAGTTTTCATGCACACAGTACGGCCACTATTTATCCTAAGCCTACAGCTCCCTCTAGCTGTGACAACAGGCAGAGTTAAGCAAATTGGACTACCATCTATATTTATAATAATTGATTATTTATAACACCTTAATACACCGAGGTTTCTAAGCGCAGACACAAGGATCGAACCTGTGTTGCTCCACGTTGTTGCAAGGCGAGTGCATTGCCCCTGAGTTATCCTCCCGAGACAAAGCCTACAGAGCCTTCTAGAGTTGACAACAGGCAAAGCCATGCAAATAAGACCACTTTATATCCTAAGGCAACAGCTCCCTCTAAGGGGGCATTTTGTGCTTTCGGGCAGCCTCTACTGCGCATGACGGCATCAGACAAACATACATCTGGCCTTTTATTGTTCCACTTCATCACATTCTACTGCAATATGTATGCAGGGTTTGTTTTATCAGGTTTTTCAGCATTTTGAATCTTAATTCACGGCGTGTTTCCTCCCTTGCATTTGATGTTCAACACTTTGTAGAATAATTTAGCTGCATGGCTGAAGTTTTTCGTTACATTGACTTTGGAAGATATGTGTGAACCAGCTCATTTTGCTTGCCATGTTTCTATGCCGTCTTATGTACTATCAGGTTCAGAAAAGTTAAGCAACCGTCCTGGATACTTTTCTGTACCATTTGTGACATTAACTGAAGTTTTTTTTTGTGTGCGAAAATATTAAAGTGTGCACAATTGAACTGAGAACAAATGGACCAGGCAGATATATAATTCTGAAGAGCACTTACAAGAGAAAATTCACTGAGCTGCAGAATACCCACAAAAATGCCCATCAGGCTGTGGGACTACACAGGACTGCACCACTTCAAGTCTGCAGGTCCGGTTCCCAGAATAACATGAAACGAGTCAACAACATTGCTCTGGAATTAATTAAATAAGCAATTCAAAGGGTGAGTAAATCACCTTCATTCGAAAATAGGTGACCCAGGCCTAGAAGGTGTAAATGCTTATCTTTAGGGCTCATTTTGGGTTTGAGCTCGACTGTTGGATGCCCGATCTGTAATAATCTGCAGCTATTAACCCCCTGCTTCTATTGCTTTAGGATTGTGGCACAGTATGTAGTAGCAAGCAAGTGCTGATATTTATGTACCTATTTCCTATGAAGGCACCAGATTTCTTAAATTAAACAAAGTGCCACTTTAAATGTGCTTTTGCTGGCCAAAGACAACGCTCTTTAAAATGTGTTCACATACTAGTGACATAGTTTACCCTGCTTTCAGCTTTTTGGTGTGGTGCAGGGAATGTGCCCGGGGAATAATGAATGTCAAGGAGGGGCTAATGTTATGCACCGTGTATGGAAAACCCATGTAAATCACCCATTGTAGTTTGCAGAATCTATGCATCACACTGCTGCTTTAGAAGGGGCCCCAACCATGACTTAGTAGTAGGCTGCACCTCCAAGCATCTTCAACCCGATTCCAAGCATCTTCAGCCGAGTTCCAAGCATCTTCAGCCATCTTACAAGCATGTTCAGCCAGCTTCCAAGCATCTTTAGCCGGCTTCCAAGCATCTTCAGCCAGCTTCCAAGCATCTTCAGCCAGCTTCCAAGCATGTTCAGCCAGCTTCCAAGCATCTTCAGCCGGCTTCCAAGCATCTTCAGCCGGCTTCCAAGCATCTTCAGCCCGCTTCCAAGCATGTTCAGCCAGCTTCCAAGCATCTTCAGCCGGCTTCCAAGCATCTTCAGCCGACTTCCAAGCATCTTCAGCCGGCTTCCAAGCATCTTCAGCCAGCTTCCAAGCATGTTCAGCCGGCTTCCAAGCATCTTCAGCCGGCTTCCAAGCATCTTCAGCCAGCTTCCAAGCATGTTCAGCCGGCTTCCAAGCATGTTCAGCCGGCTTCCGAGCATCTTCAGCCAGCTTCCAAGCATCTTCAGTCCGCTTCCAAGCATGTTCAGCCAGCTTCCAAGCATCTTCAGCCGGCTGTCAAGCATCTTCAGCCGGCTTCCAAGCATCTTCAGCCAGCTTCCAAGCATGTTCAGCCAGCTTTCAAGCATCTTCAGCCAGCTTTCAAGCATCTTCAGCCAGCTTCCAAGCACCTTCAGCTGGCTTCCAAGCATGTTCAGCCAGCTTCCAAGCATCTTCGGCCAGCTTCCAAGCATGTTCAGCCAGCTTCCAAGCATCTTCATCCCGCTTCCAAGCATCTTCAGCCAGCTTCCAAGCATCTTCAGCTGGCATCCAAGCATCTTCAGCCGGCTTCCAAGCATCTTCAGCCGGCTTCCAAGCATCTTCAGCCGGCTTTGAAATCACTCAAGAGAAAATGGAGGAGGAGAAATTAACCCAATGGAAGCTACTCCCTGCTTCAGCATTAAATCAGAGAGCATTTTTAGAAATAAGAATGAACACACATTTTTATATTTATAAATATCAAATTGAACATGTGTGGGTTTGTTGGTTTGTGACAAAGCGTATGTTCCCAATACAATTCCACACTGTTTCACCAATCTACAAGACATTTTGCACAGTCACATGTTGAGACCCTCCGGACAGTACTGGCTGCATGACATCTGGACACCCCACACTTTTCCCTGGATTTCAGCAAAAGTGAAAATGTGGGTGTGGGTTTGTTGGTGTGTGACTTTGTGTATGTTCCCTATACAATTACACACCGTTTCACCAATCTGCACCAACATTTGGACAGTCACATTCCCTCTGGACATTACTGGCTACATGACATCTGGACATCCCACCCCTTTCCCTGTATTTCAGCGAAAGTGAAAATGTGTGTGGGGTTTTCCACTTTGTGTATATTCCCTATACAATTCCACACAGTTTCACCAATCTGCACCAAATTCTGCACAGTGACCTGTCAGGACCCTCCGGACATTACTGGCTACATGACATTTGGACGCCCCACCCCTCTCCCCAGATTTCAGCAAAAGTCACATTTGTTTGTGGGTTTGTGGCTTAGCGAAACTGTGTTCCTTATAAAATTCCACACCGTTTCACCAATCTGCTCAACGTTTTTTACAGTTACCTGTACCTATGAGGGAATGAAAGCTTGGGCAACGTCGGGTATATCAGCTAGTATGACATATTTGTGACAGTGAATCAAGCCTATATTGCAACCTTGCTGAACACATAAGTAACACTGGTGTTCCATAATTATAAGTTATTTAACACCCTAACAGAACTATGACTGCAAACCATGACTCATAAATATACATTTAGGAGCTTATTCAGAGTTTGGCAGAATGTACATTCTGCAGGTTTTTCACTGGCAGAAAGAAGCCTATTTAAAGTTAGTATGGAAATGACGCCAGTGGAAAACTGTTATGAATCTGGTGGAGTGCTAACTTTAAATAGGCTTCACTCCGCTGGTGCAAAATCGGTGTCATGTTTTCACAATCTGAGCGGTGGTTCACCAGGCTTGGCACCACCAACCTGCAAGTCTACTACCAATACCCTCAGCAGTGGGGGCTGGTGCAGAGAAGCAGACGTGTACATGATTGACAGAACCCGCCCCCTCACCTTCGACCTATTGGATAAAGGACAGGGAAACACAGTGCATGACACCAGGTATTATTCCAACACTGCATCGAGTGTATGAGAGACGAGCTGCACTCAGAGAACCGTATCAAATGTACCCTTCAAACTGAAAGGGTAGTGGGAGATTTGCAGGAACCACTGAACTTCGAAGAGCTGTAAAAGAAATCCGAGAGATGAAAAGTGGTGTCATGAAGAGAAGATACAAATATGCATTGAAAAGATATGCAAATACATAAAGAATAAAGATGCAACTGAAGTAACAAGAGAAACATGTAATTGAATACAAAGAAATAATGTGCACCAAAGAAATAAGTGCAAAGAAACAAAGTGAATGTACATACGCAGAAATGCAAGGTAAATAAGTCATATATAAGCTTGCTGCAGAAGAAAATGTAACGTGACTAAAGTGGCCATGGCGAAAAGATGGACTCCGGAATCATAGTGAAACCAATCAAGCTACCTCAAGATGGACCAGGGCTGCAGAGTCAGGAGATGCGGGAAAAAACAGCTTTGTGTGATGAACAGAGAATATATATTGCCTGGGATCAAGGATGCCACATTAGGACAAAAATTGCAAGGCAGAGAGGGAGTTAAAAGGGTAAGCTATGTACGCAAGACATATTTCTCATAGATTAAGTAAAGAAGAATACATCTGCAAGTCCCAAGTATTGGACAATGAAGGATGCAGAAAGCCTATGTGAAGTAGAGCAGCCAAGTATCCAGAGGCCAAGAGAATTAATGACACGCAGCCTAATTGAATTAAATAGCACTAAATAAAACGTTGAAATGGACAAAATTGTGGTCTCCTCACACGTGATTCAGAATTCGAAAACAAGGCCTATTTATTAAGCTCCAGATGAAGATAATGGTGTACCTACACTCCCTTGAAAGTCCCAGAGCAGAGAACAGTCTGCAGGTCAAATACAAAGAAGACACATTTGCTTGGGGCCTGACAGATGAGAGATGATGAACTAATTGGGCAAATGGGTAGTAGTTTGATGATGTTCTCTGCATCTGAGCTTCCTTTTGTTTCTGTGCTGCTAACGAGCCAGATGTAACTAGAGCATCAAAAGTGGAAAATATAGGGAGAGGAACTGTATTACAAATATATGTATATAAGTAAAGGAGGTATGCCATTTTGAAGAAAATCAGTCTGTTAGGAGGAGTCAGTGGAGGGAGACCATGGATGGGGATATACAGTTGAAACATCAAGGTCCCAATATGTGCTATTACATGCACTGAGGAATGCTAGACTAGGCACAAGGCCAATTTTGGGAGGTTGAAGGCATCAATATTTCCAGAGCCAACACTATGGAGCATGAAGCCCCAGGGGTCTGGTTAAAACTCACATCAGCTCGAACCAAAATAGTCAATGGTGTGAGAAAATTGAAGTTGTGCTCCAAAACATCTGCAGAGCCTTTGCTTTCAGATTCCTGCTTGCAGACCCCAGGCTTTTGACGTCTGGTTCTGGAACAAATGATCGCACATGCTTTGGCAGTAGGGCTGGTATTAATATACTGTATTGCAGGGAAATTCTCTACAAGCATGGGCATGCTTCCATCATTAGTATTTACACTATAGTGTGGCATATTGCTTGAACATCTCTGAAACTCGAGGAGAAACATCTCCGGTTCCGGAAGTACCTTGAGACCTTATTTTTTGCTTCTGCCTTCTCTCTTCCTCTCCCCTGCTGATTTCCTGTCCGATACTGCACTAGTCACCTGGCTACACTCTGATTTCGGGCCCAGGTCCCTACCCACCCAGTTGCACACACGCACATGCATAACCTTACAGTCCCCCTACCTGCACTTTTGGACACCTGCTGTCTGCACTTAACCCTTGCACCTGCCACCTGCTGGCCACACTTCTTGTTATTGTTTTGATCCCATGTACAGCACTGCCCCCTCCCCTTTCCCCTGGCACTTTTCCCCTCTCCCCCCCATGCACTTGCGCAATCTCAATGTCACTTGGCCTAGTAAGATCGTTGTCTCTGTCCTCCCTTTATTCCCCCTTCCTTGCCTCATCGCACCTTGAAACACTTGTGTGTAGGCGCGTTACAAATGCCATGTCATGTTTTTTTTTATTTTTTCTCTTCCCTCTGTTGTTTTCTTTGAGTGATCTGTTTATATTATTATCGATTTTATGCTATGTTTCTGTATAGAGTGTTAAAAGTCATTATTTGCGTATATTTGTTCTTGTTTTTTCTTTTTGGATATATGTCTATAACACTATAAATAAATTAAAAAATGTAAAAAAATGCCATATCATATATCATAGTCTCAGCTTAAATGTTGCAATTTTAGTGTTTCTTGTCATCTCTTGTTCCTTCCCCTGACATCCAGGGTGGGAAATTCCTTTGTGTGATTTTTATCTTCGGCGGGAGTCCCCTGGACTCCCGCCCAGGCTCCAGTCTGACTGTGAGAGCAGGAAGTGAGGGAAGAGTCCAAAACATCGAAGCCCTTTGTCTTATGCCTTGCTTGAATGGGGACAAATCCCAGTGGGGGCCTGGCTGTCCTGATTGGACAACCAGGCCGCCCCTTCGTGTAAAATGCGGGGAGAGAATGCAGAGATTGTGCTGTAATTCCTGATAAATACTGCGAACCTGGAAGCTGAAGACATGTCGACCACTGGAACTGAAACCAAAGAGGATGGTGAAGGAAAAGTGGAAGAGACGATTTCCAGCGACCGGAGAGCCTGCTGTGTAACCCAAGACTGTTGCAGCCCTGCCTTCCAATCAAACTGGGGACTCCAAAAACGATGGCCCTGACCCAGAGCCTGATGGGACCCACTAGGCCCAAGAAGGCCTGCATTTTGAGCCATCCCATGCGTTGCTGCAACCTTGCATTATTGCAATACCCCTATAGCCTGGGAGCTCAAGCCATCGTGTGGTGCACGGTCTTCTGAAGTGCAAATCTTGGTGAAACTTCGTGGGCATCCGGGTGGATCTCTAGAGACAAGAATCGAGTCCAATATTTCCCCTCACCAGAGTGCTAGACCTTTTTAAACAACAAGAATTCAACCGTGATTTTCTGTCTTCTTCTGTGCTCCTTGAAAAGGCACCAAATCTGCAGAACTGCATTCAGCCGCAAGGAAAACCTTGCCTAGAGCTTTCTTCATCGATCCCTGCTGCAAAGTCCCTTCTGAGGTCTTGTTTTCAGTCACCACGACAAGGAATCCACAGACCAGGTATTTGGCTGCAGGCTCTGAAGTTCTCCTTCTGCAAAATCTTCTTCAATGCTGAGGTACTGTGTTGGCTTGGATATGTAGTTACCTTAAGCCTGTTAGGATTTCTGTGTAGCTGTGGGTTGGTTTCTGTGATGTGGAGGCCTCTCATCCAGTGCACCCAGTCCCACTGCTAGAATCCTGCTAGGGTGTCCTTCCTTGAAGCCCCTGGGCCCTCTTCTAACTCTAAAGTACAGTACTCACCTGTTTGCCCAGTTTTCCTAAGGAACTTTTGATACTAAATAACCTATTCTGACACTGCCTGTTGGTCGCAAGTCCTAGTGACCTCCCTTCTGCCACTAAGAACACTCATGCTCCAAGAACAAGGGAAAGACTTTCAAGGGATTGGGACTTCTGCCTAGAAGAAAAAAAACGTGTTTAAAAGTTATGTAAAGAGTTGGTTGGTAACTGTAATTCTAAGAGTGAACAGTTACAAAAGTTCTCACTGATCTTGAATGTGTGATGCCCTATTCTTAAAAGTATGGTTACCATCTTTTCTTCCTTAGCAACTGTTTTGCCAGTCTATTAGAAAGTAGATGTGAAGGTATTTTATTCTTCTGTGATTGGGTTGTGCCTCTTCCCAAAAGTAAAGTGTTGGTATCATCAAATTAGTCCTTTGAGGATAATTGTATGAGTGTCCCCCAACTGGGGCTTGCTTCTCCTGGCTTGCTGCTAGCCTGTCCTTAATAAGTCTGTATTAGGTTGTTGCCTACCTAGAATAACTGTTCAGTAAAGTGTAACATTGGGTTTTACTTACGCCTTCATTGTGAGGTTAAAAGGTATGTGGGTTTTTCTTACCTTGTGTTAGCTATGTGCCATCCAAAATTAAATTACAAGAGTTACCGCTTACCTCAATCTGAGGTTCCCTGATTTCAAAAGCACATGTAATTGTATATTACATCCTTAGGTTTTTACTGCACCTAGAATTAGTGTTCCACTATTCACCAAAAGTATATTGTCCAGTTGACTGATTAAGTGATTTGTACTGAGAATCATTATACAACTGGAAGGGTCTACTGCCCTTGCATTACTGAATGTAATTGTAAAAAGTAACCATTGGTTTTTACTCCACAAGAATAGGCTTGACCTATACTAAATGTGTATGAAAAGGTTTTGACTTCCCTAGAACTACTGTTAGGTATTTAAAAAAAGGTCTATACTTGGGTCTGTGTACTTTCAGGTATAGTGTTGTGTTTTATACTGTGATTTCATATAATGTTTTAGTGTTTACTTACCTCTAGATTTATCTGGGCCTTCCTGTATTTAAATAAATCCTTTATTTTTTACAATACAAAGTGTTTCAGTGTTTCTTTGGATCATGTGTATTATAATTTCACTTGTACTGATTCTACAGCCCTCTTTCCCTCCTAAAATAAGCCTGGCTGCTCGGTCTACGCTACCATGAACTCAGGTGGTACAGCCTTATACTATGAGTGGAGTCTGGTACTGCCTCAGTTGAATGGTTTTGCTAAGCCCTTAGTTGGGCTTCAGAAAGACTGTCCTAACAGGGACATAGAACCCTTGGTACATGGCTCTGAAAGTGGGGTGGTAGGGTAAGTGCAAAGAGCGAGAGAGACAGGTGGACCATTTGAGGTATTGATGAGTGCAGGCTGAAGGCACAAAAGTACTATGTGCTGGTAGGTTTATAAGTGGTTTGTGGTGGCAGCATTTGAGTGACTATCTATCCAGAGGGGACAGCCCAACATTAGTTAGCGGGCAGTGCTACCATTCTGGGAGAGATACTGGTCTAAAACAAGGGTACGGCGTATGCGATAGAGGTAGAGATAAAGGCCATGTAGAGAGAGTCCTTTGTGGCTGTGTGATGTGTGGTGTTGTAGACGGAGTTCCAAGTATGGCCCTCACCACCCCCACATGGCTCTCAACCTGCAGACAGAGAAACAACAGATGTAGCTCACTCTTAGGTCCTTCAGCGTCATCATCAACATATCACAGATGTGAGTAACATTAATCTCTCAGACAGTCATTCAAACCATACCCTCTATTCACGAAGTTACACAAACATGCATTATGCTGATTTAGACAAGAAAAACATGCTTATGATTCATGCAGTTAGATGACGGACACACATACATATCTCGATATATTCATATCCTTTGCCAAAGCTGAAACAAAGGACGCAAAGTATAGGTATACTTAGCTCGCACATGCTTGATTGCCACTAACATGGAAAGCCATAAGGACCAATATGGATGCTATAGGCCCACTGATGTGAATGAGTAAGGGGAGCCAGGCTTCGAAAACATGGAAGAGCTGACAGGATTGATGCAGCCAGAGACAGGCAGATGCGATGCACTCCAGCCAAGGATGAGGGTAGATGTTAAATCACCTGCAAGAAATTCAGGTTAGAATCTCCTAATTATAAGTGATCTGAATGACACAAGACCTAGTCAAATCGTTTGTCTTGTCCTCCCTCTATCTGCCCTCCCTTACCTTGCCACGCCTAGAAACACTTGTGTACAGGTGCGTTATAAATGACATATCATATCATATCATATATGGACAGCTTCATTTTGTGTTCCCAACAAACGTGACCCAGCAGAGCAAGACAATTCCCATTCAATCAAAGTAGATAGAGAGAAGCTGTTCCCTTCGAACTAGAGGTGGAAAGATACAAGTGTTGCTCATAAACTACCCACTGAATGCACTCTCCCAGGATCAGGTGATCAGAGATGGCAACAATAGGGCACACACAGTACCTTGATGTTCATTCTCATCACCTGGAAAAGGTACATTCAGCCTGGTAACCGTCCAGGGTCGCAGGGCTTGGAGGACACATTCTGCCCAATCCAGAGTCCCCTTTCACGTGAAAATATAATATGTTGCAGGAGCCAATAATCTTCCCACGATCCTGCAACAGTGTATTCGTTACATGTAGAGATGGTCCCAGGAGGATCCACCAGATATGGCTAGCCAATAGTAGAACTAACCCTTATCGAATGTGTATATAGGTCACCTAAAATGACCAATCTGAACGCCCAATATGTTTCGGGCATGAAACCTGGTTTTGTGACACCACGCCTGTATAACACCGGGTGGAACACTCTCAGAAGACGAGAGCTCTGGAGAATGTATCTTTTTCTATTGTGACTCCTGTCATTTTGTTAGATATTATAGGCAGTAAACCTTTCCCTATGGCTGAGTTTTCCGTTCTTGCAGTGGGGAGTTTTTGATAGGCCAAGGGTCTCTCTGCTGGTAATTGGGGTGACTGCTGTAGAGCCCCTACCGCTCCTTTACAGTGTGGTGTTAGCAGGCAGAGTGCATTGTGTTTCCTGTGTGTAGTATATGGAAAAACCGAATAGGTTAGTTGGGGTGCGAGGTCCTAGGCTATTGTGTGTTTGGGGGTGGAGGTTCCTTGTGTGCTTGGCTTTGTTTTTGTGCTGATTGGTGGGTAATGGTAATTCTGTGGTCGGTGGTTAATGGGCTGAACCAATACCTTGCTTGGCCAAGGGATCATCAATCACACTATGATTGTATGTGTGGCGAGTGTGCAATTGATCCATTACAAGACTCCCCTGCAATCTTTCCTTCACCCAGGGGGGTTTCCATAATGGGTCTCTCAACCACCCTGTGGCCTGTCCACCTGCTTCTCCACCTCCTCAGTCTCGGGAGACCCGCTGCTCTCCCTTTCCCCTTGCCACCCACCCTCCTCTGACCCACCTGTCACCACTGCCCACTTACTGCTCCTCCTCGGCTGCCTTCCGCTTTCATGATTGCGCAATGGATGTGTCGCAGACGTTTGCGTGTGCAGTGTCGCTTGAGAAGTCGTGTAAACGCTTCAAAAAGGGATACCTAACTTGTCCCCCTGTCGTTCACTAAATTATAGAAACAGATTCGATTGAATTGGATTGCGAAGGGCAGGAGTATTAGGTCAGGTGATGAAATGAGCCTCATGTAAACTCCTAGGGCCTGATTTATAGAAAGGATTTCGATAAAACACATTGGATCCGAGACTGGACGATGGAGCCGGATGCCGGGATTAGACTAGTCTGTAAAAAAGCGTTTCAATGGGACTATTGTGACACTCTGGGATCATTGAAGGAGTATCGCTCCCTCCAAGACAACATAGTAGGAACCTTTACTCCTGCTCTGCCCCGGACAGGAAGGAAGGAGCTTCTACGCAGTGTAGGTGTAACCTGCTGCCTTGTTTTCATGTAATGGGTGTTTGTTTAAATAATGCAAGGAGCAATAGAACCATTACATCAGGGACGTCATTTCACCAAAGTGCCAGCGGTAGCAGAAGTGACATCACACAACCCTTGAGATCTGATGACATCACAGGAAGTGATGGCATTTGACCCCGCCCGAAAGCACCCCCAAATGACTTCCCTGCATTACATCATATCATCACGCAATGCTCTCGTTTTGCAAGTGAACATATGTATTTCTTGGGACATTTCGTGCCTAATCCCCCAAAATGGAGACTTTTGGGCAAGATATATATTGGACAGTACTACTCCACTCAAAGTTGCTATCATGAACGTATCGAGAGTAGTCAAAGTATTGATACAGTTATATGAGAAACAATGTCATCTAACATTACAAATGAGCAAGGTACTTAGGATAATGGTGCAATTATTGTTTTCTTTTATGGATCTTAATTGTTAGTACTGTCAGATTTTATGATGGTTGAATAATGTTGCATTGTCTTATGTTTTTATGTTGGTTCATACAGTACCCTGTACTATGACACACCTAATACAAAAAAACAAAAAATGTTTTTCACTGGGATTGCGCCATTGTAATATGCTTTTGTAAATCAGGTCCCTAGTTTCAAAATGCCATCTTTTCAAAGGAAAGCCAATGGTGTTTTTCATCTGCACAATTATTCAATGGGACATTCTAGGTAGCGGCTTGACCCACGGCGTGTACTCTGAGATGGGACATTCTAGGTAGCGGTCTGCCCCACTGAATGTACTCTGAGATGGGGTATTCTAGGTAGCTGTGTACTCTGAGATGGGACATTCTAGGTAGCTCTTCCCCACGGCGTGTACTCTGGGATGGGGTATTCTAGGTAGCTGTGTACTCTGAGATGGGGCATTCTAGGTAGCTGTCTGCCCACAGCGTGCACTCTGAGATGGGGTATCCTAGGTAGCCGTGTACTCTGAGATGGGGCATTCTAGGTAGCTGTCTGCCCACAGCATGCACTCTGAGATGGGGTATCCTAGGTAGCCGTGTACTCTGAGATGGGGCATTCCAGGTAGCTGTCTGCCCCATGGGATGTACTCTGAGATGGGACATTCTAGGTAGATTTCTGCCTCACGGCGTGTCTTTTGAGATTGGGCATTCTAGGTAGCGGTCTGCCCCACGGTGTGTACTCTGAGATGGGACATTCTAGGTAGCGGTCTGCCCCACGGTGTGTACTCTGAGATGGGGTATTCTAGGTAGCTGTGTACTCTGAGACGGGGCATTCTAGGTAGCGGCCTGCCCCACGGCGTGTACTCTCAGAAGAGGGCATTCTGGGTAGCGTGTGCTCTGAGATGGGACATTCTAGGTAGCGGTCTGCCCCACGGTGTGTACTCTGAGATGGGACATTCTAGGTAGCGGTCTGCCCCACAGCGTGTGCTCTGAGATGGGGTATTCTAGGTAGCTGTGTACTCTGAGATGGGACATTCTAGGTAGCTGTCTGCCCCACGGCGTGTGCTCTGAGATGGGGTATTCTAGGTAGTTGTGTACTCTGAGATGGGGCATTCTAGGTAGCTGTCTGCCCCACAGCGTGTACTCTGAGATTGGGTATTCTAGGTAGCTGTGTACTCTGAGATGGGGCATTCTAGGTAGCTGTCTGCCCCACGGCGTGTACTCTCAGAAGAGGGCATTCTGGGAAGCGTGTGCTCTGAGACGGGGCATTCTAGGTAGCGGTCTGCCCCACGGTGTGTACTCTGAGATGGGACATTCTAGGTAGCGGTCTGCCCCACGGCGTGTACTCTGAGATGGGGTATTCTAGGTAGCTGTGTACTCTGAGATGGGGCATTCTAGGTAGCTGTCTGCCCCACAGCATGTACTCTGAAATCGGGTATTCTAGGTAGCTGTGTACTCTGAGATGGGGCATTCTAGGTAGCTGTCTGCCCCATGGCGTGTACTCTGAGATGGGGCATTCTAGGTAGCTGTCTGCCTCACGGCGTGTACTCTGAGATGGGGCATTCCAGGTAGCTGTCTGCCCCATGGCATGTACTCTGAGATGGGACATTCTAGGTAGCTGTCTGCCCCACGGCGTGTACTCTGAGATGGGGCATTCTAGGTAGCTGTCTGCCCCATGGCGTGTACTCTGAGATGGGGCATTCTAGGTAGCTGTCTGCCTCACGGCGTGTACTCTGAGATGGGGCATTCCAGGTAGCTGTCTGCCCCATGGCATGTACTCTGAGATGGGACATTCCAGGTAGCTGTCTGCCCCACGGCGTGTACTCTGAGATGGGGCATTCCAGGTAGCTGTCTGCCCCATGGCATGTACTCTGAGATGGGACATTCTAGGTAGCTGTCTGCCCCACGGCGTGTACTCTGAGATGGGGCATTCTAGGTAGCGGCCTGCCCCACGGCATGTACTCTCAGATGGGGCATTCTGGGTAGCGTGTGCTCAGAGACGGGGCATTCTAGGTAGCGGCCTGCCCCACGGCGTGTACTCTGAGAAAGTGGTGAACAGCTTTCACATCTTTCTAGTATAGTTCCGGTCTGAAAGAAACAAGAAAACAGATGTTGTTTTCTCATCAGTCTTCCTATTTCTTGTAAAGTCACTGGGGTGGAAGGCATTCTTATTTTTTTGTGATGATGTGAAAACGAAGGCGATATTACAGGAGCTTTGCATTTGTACAATTGCAATTAGCACCAGGGCTAAAATTGTCCTAGTTCAGGAAACATATTCTTTCAGTTAATTTTTTCACACAGCAATATTTACCCAATCCTAGTGCTTTCCCCTGTTACAAAAATGCATTCAAAGTATGTTTTTTGCTCTAGGCCAATTTTGTCCTAGCGCTAAACGCGCTTACGCAGCCGCCACGTTTATGTGACGCCACCCTTGCTGTTTGCAGTATTTCCCAGCCTTGTCTCCGAGGTTGGGATTAATTCTCTAATTGGGAAGTGGTTTTTGCACATCCCTGACACCTGTATTTTTAATTATGACTGCTTTAAGCTTATTTTCCACAGCTCAGTGTCCTGTTGTACCATGTCATCTATTGAGCTCCAGAAAGGGCCATTTAATCCGGGCAACTTGTTAGCACTTTAGTGCGAATGAGTTGCAGCAGGTGCATCGGGGCAAATTACACGTGTAGGGGCAGGGAAAGGAAAATAACGTGTTATTGCTTCATTTAGTAGGGTCACGGCAGAGAAGGGATTTAAACCCATGACCTAGGCTAAAATAAAATGGTGAGATTATTCTTTAATCTTGCATGGAGCACCTTAACTGCTGAGTTTTAATCAAGTCTATGCATACTCGTCCCTAGCACTTAAGGGGTTCAATATTACTATATGACCTTGTAAGCCAGTAGTCTTCAGACTGTGGGGCCGAAGCTTTTTATGGGAGCCTGGGGGATAGTGGGGTAGAGGGAGGGTAAGGCTCGTTAAGGAGTCAATATAGTGACTGATTTTAATTGAAAATATATAAGCACTTCTGGCATTTGGTGGGGCCCAATTGTACCCAAGGAGGGATCAGCATACTAAGGTTTGCATAAAACGGACTTAAAACAGCGAAGAAGTCACTCCCTGGTGCAGTCATGGATAACGAGCGATGACATCCTTTCTGAAAATAGTGACAGGAGAGCTGGCCTACAGGTTGGAATCATCAATGTACAAGGAACGTAATGAGGCAGGCAGGAAGGAGAAGAATTCCCACGTTAAAGCCTGCGAAAAAGAATTGGGGAGGGAGCAAGAATTAGAGACATACGTCGGGCCCAAGTCCCCTCCCCCACCAGTTGCACACATGCACTGCCTCCCTAGCTATCCCTGCACTGGGGGACTGTTTTCTGTATCCCTGCAGTCCCCTACCAGCAACTGACACCTGCTGTCTGCACTTACCCTTGCACTGCTACCAGCTGGCCGCACTGTACTTATTGCTTTTATTTATTCTATTTATTTCTTTTTACTGTCAATCCCATGTACTGCACTCTGCCCTTTCCTTCCACCCCACACTTTTCTCCTTCTCCCCCTCCCCTGCACTTGCCCGATATCAATGTCACCTGGCCTAGTAAGATCATTGTCTCTGTCTTCCCTCTGTTCCCCCTCCCTTGCTTCGTCGCGCCTTGAAACACGTGTGTATAGGCACTTTATTGATTGATTGATTTATTTATAAAGCGCTTTACACCAAGGCGCTGTACAATGAAACAACAAAATACTGAGTAATAACAACAACAAATAACAGTGTGAGCATAGTGGGAACTTGAATCATTCAACAACAAAACAGTGCAAAGAGCAATTTACTAAGAGGGGGGAGAAGTGGAGTGCGAACAGGGGAGTGAAGGGAGGGGCAGGGAAGGATTGAGTGAGAGTAGAAGGAAGGGAGAGAGAGTGTAAAATAGGAAAGGGGAAGGTGGAAAGGGAGGGGAGGGATTAGAAGAGGGGAAAGACGGGGGGAGTAGAGAGGGCAGGGGGGGCTTTAAGGTGGGGAATGGAGGAGGAAGGATTTAAGGGAAGTGCGAAATGAGATGAGGGTAGTGGAAGAGCAGATTGAGAGGGGGAGAGAGTTTCAATGCAGAGGAGCAAGAAGTTGGAAAGAGCAGGGAAGGAGGTACATTGAGCAGGAAGTGGTCAGCAGACCGAAGGGAGCGAGAGGGGGAGTAGAAGGAGAGAAGGGAGGAGAGATAAGGGGGGGCAAGACCGTGAAGGGATTTGAAAACAAGGCAGAGAAAGTGGAATTTTAGTTGTAGGTGGAAAGGTAGCCAGCCTAGTCGAGAGATTGAAGAGGAAATGGAGTCGCGAGAGGTAAGGAGACAGAGAGTTCGAATGGCAGAGTGGTATATAGATTTAAGAGGGGCAAGCTGAGATGAGGGAAGACCGAAAATTATAGAGGAGCAGTAGAAGAGGCGGGAAAAGATGAGTGAGGAGATTAGGAGCTTGGTAGCATGGAATGTGAGGGAGGGACGGATTTTGCGAATATTATATATAGTTATAAATGCCATATCATATCATATATCATATCATGTGGAGATCTGAGGTAGCGGGGCAGGAGAATGCATTCAAAATATCAATTAAGCCCTATTCGCCGATGCCACTGGCAGATGGTGGAAGGAGCTTGACAAGAGGGGGAATTTGCTAAACATGTTCTGGAGCTACTTGGAAATTGGTGTACTATTTGGATAAAATGTCCAGGATGATAAGGGATCTGTTCAGAGGCGGCTGGTGACTTTGAAAGGTGGTGGGGTGGGAAATGTAAGCAGGACGAATTTGTAAGCAAGCAAGTGACGCAAGCAACCCAGACATCAAGGAGAGTTCACGGGGCGGGGGTCCCCCCACAAACATTTTAGAAAAATGGCTTCCAAAATGTGTAATTTATGGTCAAACCCACACAAACATGACCTAAAAAGCATTAGGTTTTAGGTATTAATGATTATACTTCATTCTTACAGGTGCAAGTGTGATGGTGTGTTTTATAGCAGCTTGTATTGCGAATAGCTGGTACTATATTGTAGCCATTAAGAAATTCATTAAATAGATGCCCAGTAATGCTGTAAAAATAATCATGCTTTTGCTGGCATTCATATGCATTCATCCCCTTACTAAGGTGAGATTTGAGGCATTATCTGAAAGGGGAGAAACTAAGCTAAAATATTACACGTTTACTACTTAATCAATGCAATATTTCTCCTACATTTAATGCCAGTCTGCCTCGCCATTGCTAAGGTCATCTATGCAACACGGAGGACTGCCGTCAATATTTCTGGACCACAAACCAATGTTACAGCACCAGAAGATACACCAAAAGTCTTGATCAATTATGAAAATGGATGTTTAAACCAACATAATGGATACAAATCAATGCACATAATCCACTTTGACCTCCTCCTGACGAGCCACTTAATTTCAGTGGTGAAACACGTGTAGAAGAATGTATCACTATTTGAGAGGAACTTATCATAGGACCTCATTACTTTTCTAGTAATCTATCAGGGGAATTTATCACTATTTGAAGAAATGAGGGAGTTTATCAATTCAACTCAGGAACCTTTGTATCAAGTTCACAAATAAATCAGCAAGTCACCAAACTATTGATCTGTTGTTAATTTAAGAAATCTGCCACATACCCAACCAGAAAAACTCTAGCTGGCATGGCAGCTGTGCTCCATAATTTGTTTAATTTACTGTGGTTATTGGGCAGACACAATGCTTGGAGCTGTATGTTTTTGTGACAGCGACAACCAAACAAGAAGAGATTTGTTCGCCATAGGTTTGAAATATGCCTGCATCTGTTTAAATACCATATATTCATATAGCTGAAAAGGAGTGGGGGAGACCCCCCCTACTGAGAATGAACATGGGCCAAATACCCTGTTCTATAGAATTTCTTCCACTCAGTAGGGTCTAAAACCACGTGTTAGTTTACTGCACCCTGCACAGAGGAGAAATATCCAATGCATAATAGTCTTTGTCCCACCCAAAAGGCCAGTCCAGCACCAAAATGCTAGGCAATTCTCCTCTGAACAAGAGTACCATCAGCAACCCCAGACACGTGTTTCGGCCTTGTTCGGCCTCCTCAGTGAAGTGAAGCTGAGCCTCTCTAAGCACAGTGAGCAAGGGGCCCACATCTGGATTACCCTTAGTTACTTGGGGTGAAACCCCAAGTTTTAAAAAATTGAAAAGTAGTGTGGGAGCCACTTTACTGAGAATGAACATGGGCCAAATACCCTCTTCTATGGAATTTCTTGCACTCAGTAGGGTCTAAAACCCCGTTTTAGCTCGGTGCACTCCTGACAGAGGAAAAATATTCATTTGATTATCGGTCTTTGTCCCACCCACAAGGCCAGTCCAGCACCGAAATGGTAGGCAATTCCCCTCTGAACAAGAGTAGCATCAGCAATATAGTACTTTTCTGAAATGTTCTGGATGGTAGTCACAGTGTTGGTCTATACTCAGCTTTCTGTCCCAATCCCCATGAGGAGGCGTATGGGCAAAATAGCTACTGCAACACAGCCCTTTTGAGCATTCTGTAATTTAATAGGCATATAGACCAAGCGCCACAGGAAAAAAAAGAGCCAGACATTTTAATCATCCCACCTTCAGCCTGGCCAATAAAAATGGCTCTATGACTTGTCTCTTGGGGGAAAACAACAAAAACCTGGAAAGGCCTGGTACAGGGATGTGGATTCTGGAGGAAGGAAGGCAACTGAATAACGAGGTAAGCCACTTTGTGAGCATGCACACTTTCTGAGCTACCCAAGAGTTGGAAGGGAGTTTCCCCTTTCCAGCCACTGCAATTCAAATCTTTAACATGCGGTTATAAGGAGAGCACATCAGCCAGTCCAGACTTCAGGATAAGCTATAGTATCTACTAAAAGTACTCCTCTGCAGCGAAAAAACATGTGTGCACAAAAAAAGCTTTGTATGCTTAGGGTAAACAATAGGTTTAGTTGTGACTATTAATATTTCAACACTCCTCAGAGACAATGCAGGAAGTGTTTAATGCAATTGAGAAAAATAAACACTCTTGTTTATTACAAAAAACAAATATCGCTTATCACTGATGTGTCTGTCAAAAAATTCAGATAGGATACAATTTTAGCAAATGGAATAATGGAATATGGCAACTAACAGGAATGTCACAAAAAAAAAAAACAAGGCAACTTTGCCTTATTATAACTGGCGCTTCTCAGTTGGCCCCTAGAGAGGGCTGCAAGTTCCCAGAATATTTATGTCAAATGTTCTGATAAAATCAAGGCATCAGCTTAATCTGTGCAGTTTTGGCCAGGAATGTTTTATTCACATTCCTGTTTTTGTAATAAGATTTATTCTTAATGTAATCTGTTGGGCGATCATATTTTGCCATCAATATACATTTATGCATTTCGGTGAGAACCTTCATCAGGGCTGTATATAGGCTCTTGATTACATCATCAAGCTGAGCATAGTCATACATTTGTCAAATACAGGTACGTTAAATGGTTTATATACAATACATAAACAAATTCACACATACCATTTTGTTTGTCCCACGAGAATTCAATTGGTACGCCAGAAAAAATTAATGAAAAACAGAAATTGCCAATTAGTATCAGCGTTACAAACTCTATGTACACAGTTTAAGGACAGGAAAGTGTCCTACTGATCTCTTCCAATGCACTATCTCTGTCAAATATAATAAGCCCCAAAGGCTTTTATTCATATAATTCGTTTTGCAACGCTCACGGCTACAGCCACGTGTGTTGCAGATGTGTGGCGAAACGCATATGTCAATCGTGTCTCTGTGAAAGAAACTGGCTACTGGCTTTTCATTTTTTTGTGGTTTATCAAGGTCCTTGTGCTATAGGAACAGTTTAAACTGGCAGCTCCAGGTTAAAATTATTGAAAACTAACCGATAGATTTACACATTGAATAGAAGTGAGTAAACCTTGTGGTGCCCACCACTCCGGTATTTTTTCTAGTTTTTTCCTCAGCGCAACTGAGGTGGAGGCACACCGATCTTGAACGTCAAGTACAACAAGACTGAAGAAAAAAGTCATTTATAGAAATTGAGGCTTTAACAAGCAAAATAGCAGATACTTTGGGCTTCACAACAGAAGAAGCAGAAACAATTCTCGGGCTAATTAAAGACAGCGGATTTGGGGCAAGCAGTACGAAAACACAAGATCCTAAACAACAGATTAAACAATTGGAATATCTTATACGCAAAGAAATAAATCGCAAATTACATGCCAATACATTAGGGAGATACCACAAAAGCCAAAGGATCCCAAGAGGGTTAAGAATACGATTACGACCAACATTGTTTAAAGAAAGTAAGAGCTTTGTAAAGAAATGGGAGGCTATATTAAATAAGTGTTCCCTGGACCTCATACTACTCGCCATACAAGAGTTAGCCAACAATTTGACGGACCTTAATAACGAAATCCAAGAAATAGAAAAAGAACTTGTGACAACACTAAACAGAGAAGAAGTTCACATAATCTTGGAAGAGATTAACAGTAAACTAGCAGACTACAAGGCAGAGCTTGAAACCAAAAAGATTCAAAAATTCAAAAGGGATACATATGACTATTTGAAGGATGAAGGTTATACATGGATGGATAAATATGGCCCTCCAATAAGAAAACCGAAACCTACAAATACCAGTGAGACGTCCAGCTCAGGAACAGATGCTGAAAGAGAGTCTACTAACGTAGAAGAAGAGAATCCACCAACAGCTTCAGGATATACCAGGCCCTCAGAAGCGTCGAAAAGAGGAAGAACAGCTTTTTTAGAGAAAGGCAGAGGCGAACAAGAAGGGGGATGAGAAAGACAAAGAGGGAAACCAAACACAAGGTTACAACAAAAGAAAACATTGTGATAAATCTATCAGCAAGGATACTGACGACTCAAGAACTGCAGACACTACAAAAGGGCTTAAGCTTTGTGCCTGCGTATGACAGCACCTTATTTGAGTCCAAAATTTAATAATATAAACTAATTAGAAAAATGAAGCTTAAAGTGTTTTTTAGCGAACTAGAAAATGAGGAAATAGGGAACGAAAAAGAAGAAGATTTGAAAGAATTCAGGAGCAAGAGCACCTTTATCCCTCCTATTAGTGTCCCATCAGTAGACATTTTTCAAAAACAGGTAACGAGAGACTTTGAAAAAATGCATTTTAAATCTAAAACTGGACGCAATATGAAACCGCACGAGTTAAAATTAATCCAAGATCTATATGGTGATCTGAACATCACAATAAGAGCTGCAGATAAAGGTGATGGTCTAGTTTTGTTGAACACGGTGGACTATGATGAAGAATGCAAAAGACAACTGAGAGATACCTATGCACCATTAGAAAATGATCCAACAGCAGAAATTAAACAAAATCTGGAGATCCTTTTGGATAAAGCAGAGGAACTAGAGTGGACAAACCATCATACAAAAACATTCTTGACGAATCCTTACCCACGGATACCACACTTTTATACTCTCCCAAAGGTACACAAAGACTCAGTCAAACTGCCAGGCAGACCAGTTGTTGCAGGGATAAACCGCATTCTAGAACCTCTTGGTAAATATGTGGACTACTTCCTACAACCTTTGATTCAAAAAACAAGTACATACATCCGAGACTCTACACACTTTTTGCAACATCTAAACTTAATACCATTTGACTCTCAAAACGTTTGCTTTACAATTGACGTTATGAGTTTGTATACATCAATCCCACACGATCTGGGTAACGAAGCAGTGGAATGGATACTTCTTAAAGCAGAGGAGATAAGAGCTCAAAAAGAATTCATAATGGCACTAATGGAATTCATCAGCAACAATTTGTACTTTAGATACAAAGATAATTACTACCTACAGGTGGCTGGCACAGCTATTGGGGCCACCATGGCCCCTTCGTACGCAAACTCATTCATGCACAAATTTGAAACCGAATATGTTTTACTTAACCAACGGTGGCAACAACACCTAGGAATCTGGTAAGATACATTGATGATATTTTTGGGGTATGGAAAGGCAGTGAACCAGAACTACTTGAATTCTTTGATTACCTGAATAGTAAAGACACAAGAATACAGTTTACACATGAATACTCTCGTGAAAGTATACACTTCCTGGATGTACAAATCAGAATAACCAACACAGGATACCAGACCACCATCCTTCGCAAGCCTACAGATAGGAATAATTTACTCCAACGACTAAGCTTTCAACAACCAAGCCTCATCAAAAAATTTACCATATAGCCAGATGCTTCGTGTGAAAAGACTAGTGAGTGACCCGGTAGAGTACGAAAAAGAAGTCAAAGAAATGGGCAAGAAATTTCTGGACCGTGGATACATGAAAGAAGAAGTGACAGCAGCAGAAATACGCATAGCAACTCAGAAAAGGGAAGATCTATTGAGAACTAAAACCAAGAAGGATGATGAATCCCCCCCTAGTATTCGTATCCGAGTACTCAAGACAGAGTAACCGCATGACGACAAGCCCCCCTGAGCCAACGGCTAACACAGACATGCCTACAAGACATAAAGGAAGACTGGATGAGAGCCAACGAGCGACACTATGGACCTCTGTGAAACATCCCCCCCACACCCTGCAAACGACATGATTGTCCCCTCTCGAACACCCCTATCCCCCAAGGAAGAGACGAACGGACACACGTGAACAATGTAAGGAGACGGTTGTTATTGTTTGTTAAAGTTAAAATTAAAACAAATTTTGGATATTACGAGAATAAGGCATAACATGGAAATATGTAACAGATGTTATTGAAAATGCCAATAAACAAATTTTAAAATAAATAAATACAACTATCATTAAAAACACTGGAACACAGTCGCCTGCGACCAACGGGTAGAACATTTATTCAAAGAGGTCCCTACATTCGCTTATCAACTGAGCCATAATCTGAAAGATAAACTTGTAAAGACCAGACCAGCACAAAGGAAGAAAACCAGTAAGAGAATATGTACTTTTCCTTGCCTACATTGTAGCAATTCCGGCTACATCATGAAAGGTGATTCTTTGAACCATCCGTACACAGGAGAAAATATAAAACTAAAAAGCTTTGGAACATGTGACTCCCAAAACGTGATATACACCATAAAATGTCCCTGTGGCTTACATTATGTCGGACAAACTGTAAGGACGGCTAAAACAAGATGGAACGAACACAGATCCTGTATACATAACAACAACAAAACTTCGGCTGTGGCAAGACATTGGCATGACAAAAAACATAACTTGGCACAGATTCGATTCGCTATCCTAGAAATAGTGGAAAAGAGAGATGCACATGAAAACTTTCAGAAAACAAAGGATCAACGAGAAACTTTCTGGATAGATCGTTTGAGTTCCCTTATTCCTAAAGGAATGAACGAGGAGATTAACTTCATGTGTTTTTTGTAATCAAGCATTCCTGATTATGTATGAACACTCACAGCAGCCACCATAATGGACAACCTGGTCTGGAGTCCAGACATTGGCAGATGAGACGGACGTAATTTGACACTTGGAATGGCATTTATTTCTAATTTAACCAACACCATGTGCTAGATTGTCTAAAACATTGTTTGGGTGAAGGTTTTCTGCTTGTAAATAATACATAATAATGATTTGGCATTTATATAGCGCTACGAACCCTCAGGTATCTGAGCGCTGCTTATTATTACCCACGGTGTGTGGTGCTCATTTATCGACCTCTGAAGGATGAAAAGCTGAGTTTGGCCCCGCCGGGACTCGAACCTGCGTTAGCAGGCTCTGCACGGATGTAAAATCTTATGTGACTTTTTATTGTAAACGCTACATTTATATATATTTTTTTAATATCTACACTTGTGCCTGTTGAATCAAGACCTATCGTTTGAAACCCGTAAATGAAGAACATAAATACAACACATAGTAACCTAATGATAGTTTGCTAGTAGAAGCCAAAGAGGTAGGTATACCTTGTTAACTGTGATAATGAGAAATTTAGAACACATAAATAATACAACACTTATAACACTCATCTTACAGATCCCTACAATCACGCTATAATGCACTCGTATGCACAGTAACAGACCGAAACTAATGTTAATCACACGAGAACGGTGCTGACAGCTTGACTACACATAGCGTTTCAGGAGTTGTCATGGAGACATCCCTGCCCCAGGGTAAACACCCTGGGGTGGGGCGCGAGGCGTCAGTGCTCTGGCACTCCTGTCGGACCACGGCTCCTTGCCTCCGTCTCCAAGGCAACGTTTAAATAGAACTAAGAGGCATGCGTGAGCATGTCTCTCTGCAGAAGGCAGAACAATGCAGGAACAGAAGGTAAGCGTTGGAGAACATCCGCCGCATTGATCTACACAATCGCAAAAGACATGTTAGAATGGCTGTCTAATAGCCTGTTTCTTTCACAGAGACACGATTGACATATGCGTTTCGCCACGCATCGGCAACACACGTGGCTGTAGCCGTGAGCATTGCAAAATGAATTAGATGAATAAAAGCCTTTGGGGCTTATTATATTTGACAGAGATAGTGCATTGGAAGCGATCAGGTAGTACACTTTTCTGTCCTTGAACTGTGTACATAGAGTTTGTAACGCTGATACTAATTGGCAATTTCTGTTTTTCATTCATTTTTTCTGGTGTACCAATTGAATTCTCGTGGGACAAACAAAATGGTATGTGTGAATTTGTTTATGTATTGTATATAAACCATTTAACATACTTGTATTTGACAAATGTATGACTATGCTCAGCTTGATGATGTAATCAAGAGCCTATATACAGCCCTGATGAAGGTTCTCACCGAAATGCATTGGCTAAATGTATATTGATGGCAAAATATGATCGCACAACAGATTACATTAAGAATAAATCTTATTACAAAAACAGGAATGTGAATAAAACATTCCTGGCCAAAACTGCACAGATTTAACTGATGCCTTGATTTTATCAGAACATTTGACATCAATATTCTGGGAACTTGCAGCCCTCTCTAGGGGCCAACTGAGAAGCGCCAGTTATAATAAGGCAAAGTTGCCTTGTTTTCGTTTTTTTGTGGTTTATCGAGGTCCTTGTGCTATAGGACCAGTTTAAACTGGCAGCTCCAGGTTAAAATTATTGAAAACTAACTGAGAGATTTACACATTGAATAGAAGTGAGTAAACATTGTGGTGCCCACCACTTCGGTATTTTAACTAACAGGAATGTGTCCGAAAACATACCAATAGGACTTCATGTGCCACTTTATTGAAGATATTCAAGGCCCAGGAGAACATGTCTCATAATTTGTGTAAGGGCGATAATTGCATCAGAAAAACGGCACCAGAGAATATGATCCGAATTCCCGGGCCTCTGCCTGTGAGACGTGACAACAATTACTCAAAACAAGCCTTACAGGTTAGAGGCTTAAACCCCATTCATTGTTACTCTTTAAAAACAGGAAAAGTTGCCAAAAAACAGGAATGCATGAACATATAGGAGCCTACCCCCCTGCTTCTACCCATAAGGTTTCACTGATATTTTTACGAATCCATGACCAGTAGAGGAGTGGCATAGGTAGGAACTCTGATCTTGCAGCCCAATCTCAAGAGGAATTCTAAGGGGCAAGAACATATTTCAATGAGCATGAAATATCCCTATTGGCAAAGGTAATTACTTGATTACTCCAGGAAAAGTCATGTGATTCAAAGTTGGGAGTAAATCGTATCAGAGCCTTGCTTGTAATCCTGACATAGGTGAACTGACAGGGCACATAACACAGTGTATGGTTTTTCCACCCTTGCTCACCACAGCCTAGATACAATTCAACAAGAGCCTTAGTGAGGTTTTTTCTGGAGCTCTGTTAAAGAAAATCACATATATTTACTGTTTAAGTCAATAGCAACAATGCTCAAAGGAACAACATATTGAGTGCCTCCTTCTTTAACTAGGGACCCTCTTCTTAAATTCACTGTTATCAGTTGAACAAGATGCATGAGAATGCTAGAGGCAATAATGCAAACACATGAATATATTGAAAATCCCTCTGCAGCTGAGCATAGAACGAAACAGGTGCAGTTTCTTAAACGGTTACTAGAATTTCATATCCTTTGGAAAACAAACATATATCCTTCTCAGTACTGTACTGCCAAAATGTCCAATTTGGTTTTTGCAAGTTGCTGATTTGTTTTGTGCTCCAAAGGAGTGTTCTCCTGTGCCCTTTGTCTCGATTCACGGAATCTCGTCACTTCTCCAGGGGGGAGCCCTTCCCTATGAGGCTAGGGAGAGGAGGCACTTCCCAGTAGTCCATGGTACTGAGAAGAGTTGGCCCCAAGGAGCCATAAAGATTGGTACAACAACAGTAACAAAGGACTTTGACTTTAAGCTGGGGAGGTCCCAGCTACCAGAAATAAAGAGCAAGAAAGGGCTGGGTGACAAAAAGAGCAGTCAGCGTGAAGCCAGCCCAGCCTGGGAAATTCAAATATGCGAACATGAAACTGCACAAACGCTGATCCCCAGTGGCGGCGACATCGAAGGATGGTTGGCAGAGCGCTGCAATGGAATCCAAGTGCCCCCTGACCATTGGACGGAGAGAGAAGCTATTGGTGGCGTGTTTTTTCAGCTGGGATCCTCTGGCCCTGCAACTGTGCCAGACCATGTGGCCCAAGTTTCTGCAGAGCCGTAAGGACAAAGCAGGGAGAGTAAAGGACGCATGAAGCGCTGAAGCAATGCGAGTAAGCCCATCTCCCCAGGAAGAACTGGCGACAAAGTCCCAACATGTTACAGGGAACGGGAACAGCAGGAGATCCGGTAGGGGTTTGGGGCAGTTCAAAAGTCAAGAAAGTCTCAGTAGTAATCTCCCTCATCACAGTAGTGACACCCAGCGAACCAAGAATCAAAAAGCCTTGGGAGTAATCTCCCTCCTCACAGTAGTGATACCCAGAGAACCAAGGATCAAGAAAGCCTTGGGAGGAATCTCCCTCATCACAGTCATATTCCAAACAGGATTGAAGGGGGTATTACACAGCAAGAGCTGTCTGGAGGTAATCTTCATAACATCATCAGACAGGGAAGAATTGCTGGAATTGCAAAGCAAGCTTTCAGAAGCCCTTGTAACGAAATTAATCGACGTATGAGGACTATTGCCAAGGAATATCCCAAGACAGCCCTCAAAGCTGGGCTAGGTGGGTCAGGAGAAGGGAGCCATTTTCTTGACCATACCTTTGTTGTTGAATCAGGGTTAGAATAGGTTTTTGGATAGAGGACAAAACACTTTTCATTTGTAGAAACATCCTGATGACGAGCACCCAAGTTGATATTGGTTAAGGTAGGAATAACCCTTTAGAAATAGTGAGAGGTAGGTTATTGTCTTTATTTCTAAAATAAAGTGTCGTTGAAACATGCCACCCCGTTTGTCCGACTCCTTACTCACCACGTCACCCTTTCACCCTTAACCCTCTGACTCCTGTGCTAGCCTCCAATACTAGTTGACGGGCTCTGTAAAAAGTGAGGGAATTTTGCAGTAAAACACTAACTGGGTTATGTGCATGCCAACAATTCTTTGCAAGCAAAACACATTTAAAGCCTCACCATATTATTGGCAGTGTAAGGAGATACATAGAGAAAAGTGCCACAGGAACAGCTACCCGCCTACACACGTGTTAGGTGTGTTTAGTTGCACGAAGTGCTACCCTTCATGTCGGTTAATTAGTAGCAACAGAAACAATAGAGATATACATTTTTAATTTGTAGATACAAAACACTCAATAGAATTTATGTTAAAAAAGACAAAAAATGCATTATACATAACATCACGTAAAAAACATACAATGAAAGTCAATGTTTTCAACCAGAAACTATTTCTTTGAACTTAACAGAATCATCTTATAGTGACGATGTTGTGGGGTTGGTAAAGGTGCGAGGTAAACATCATATTTCATATAACCTCAAGTTACAATAAGCTTGTCCATGACTCTGTCTGTCGACACCGAGAAGTGTGTTTCTAGGTCCTAGCAACATTGATTAAACAAGAGAAAACACCCTGTAGCCGATTTTTTAGATGCTATCGGATGTATGCTGGACCCGTCTTCAGGACTTCGTATAAAAATACCCGGAGTGAAATGTCAAAGGTAGTTCATTGGTTGATGCCCTTCACGAATGGCAAACTAAAAACCAAAACGAAAAGGCCGTGTTGGTAACATGATAAAAAATAATCAGAGTGTGGTGTCTCTATTGGTGTGCGCATGCAACAGATTCCACTAACCTTTCAATTGCTTGATGGACGTGTGTGGCTTCAAATGTGGTGTAAGCCTGGACGAAATTTAGTTGTCCGTACTGTGAATCTTCACAATAATTAGAACTGGAAAGAAAATGAACTTTAAAAGTTTGTATTTCCAATTATTGTTTTTGTTTTTCAGTGCAAACATGTACTGATTTTATATGACTTCTCTGTTTGTCATATCTCAAAGAGGAAGGGGGGAGAGAGGGGCGAGGGGAGCTTTTGGTGTTAGATGTTCTCTGTCTACTTATTTCAACAAACAACCCCGGGACAAAAGGAGACATTTTTAATAACAACTTAAAATGACACCTCTGTTGTTTTAAATTGAATCTCGCAATTGTGTCTTAGAAAAAACAATCAATGCTGTTTTCTAAAAAATTAAATGAGTACCTTTCCAGCAAAAGCCAAATGTGCTTTTGTTAACTTCGGCAAGCCGCGGACGTATTTGCGCGTGTCTTGTCAAAATAGTGTCTGGACACGATGTTCGCCCAATCTGTTAATGAGAATGCGGAGATATAACAGCCAGTAGTTGGTAGACAAAGGCTACCTCGGAGTGTTGCACAAGCACAATATCTAAAATAGATACCTTCGTGAACAATTGTTGACAATAATTCTCACGCTCGAACGCTGTGGTCGTTTTACAAGGGTCTAACCCTGTGGCTGCCGGATATTCTCGTGCTCGCGTGTGGAACTAACTAGACCCACGCTATACACTCGGTCTGATTTAATGCGTCCGCCATCTTGGAATGAAAAATGGCGGGTGCGGCCGAACGAAAAAAGGGAAAAAGCCTAGTATGCAAGAAAGGCTTGCTGCAATCACGGCCTGGCTCAATGTGTCTGCCATACTGAGATAAGCAGACACAAACAACAAAGGTGGCTTTTTGAAATAATGAAGATGAAAGGAAACTGGTTGCCATCTATAATTGCCGATACATAGGCATGTGTATATATACTGGAGGGATATAGTTATACAAACACGCAAATGGAAAAATCAGATGATGCAATTGTCTTTCACAAATTAGTGTAGCAGGTAAGATCTTGAAAAATGAAGAAAGAAAAACCTGCTTGCAATCATATTGCAAAATTTGATGTAGGAAGTGAAGGCACTAAAGAGACGATGACTTCCACATCAATAGAAATATGCGTTTGTAATGCTTAGTGTGCAATGACCCGACTTTCATGTTTTTAAAAAAGTTTTATATATATCCCTCCTGTGTTTTGGATGAATTAGAATGGAAAAGACCTGGAATACAGTGACATATAAAAGGTCATTGATGGCTTACTTATGCAAAAACAGGCTCCATTCAATTCCAATATTGAGTCCGGCCTGAACAGTATTCAGATTGTAGATCCACTTCTGTTCGAGCTGTTTCAACTTACGGTCTCGGTCCCCTCCTCGGGGATGAAATGGCACTGTTTGAATGATAAACCATTCAATGTCTTCAGCAGTGTGTTCTGCTTTTGCAAAATGGGCCACTAGTGGTTTATCAGGCACTAGATTCTTGACACATGAACGATGTTCGCAAATTCTCTGCTTTATGGGTCTCTTTGTCTTGCCAATATATATTAGTCTACATGGGCATATGATGGCATAAATTGCCCATGGTGTATTGCAGTTGGTAAAGCCTTTTAAGTGCCAAATTAAGCCTTTTAGGTTAATAATTTCCACATTTTTTGTCAAATGGCACACTGAGCAATTTACACATTTAAAATGACCACTCACTGGTGGCAAATGCCAAAGTGTTGTTTGTTGCGGAACAGGAGAGGTTTTTAACACCTTACAGGTGTGTAACAATTTGTCGCGCAAGTTGGACATACGCTTAAATGCAAAACGCGTTTTTCGCAAAGAAAGGTCTTCAGTTTGAATCACGGGCCAGTTCTTCAAGATACAGCGGCGCAGGTCATTACTAATCGGAGAAAAAGTGGAGACGCATGTGATTTTGTCCTCTTGTACTCTGCATCGTTTTTCTAGACATTGGTCTCTATTAGTGTTACGTGCCCTTTTCAATGATCGTCGAATAATATATGGTGGATATCCCCATTCTTTTAATCTTTGTGGCAAATTATTGCTGTGGAAATCAAAGTCTTCTTTTGTTGAACAATTGCGCCTGATGCGCAAGAATTGACCAAACGGAAGATTTTCACGCAATGATTGTGGGTGGGAGCTTTTGAATGACAGCAATGTGTTTTTGTCTGTTGGCTTCTTATATCAAGTAGTGCTTAATGTACCTTGAGGTGTTTTATGAATCTCTAAGTCTAAAAAGGCTATTTTTTGATGGTCTAGATTCAGAGTAAACTTGATACATGGATCTTGTAGATTTAGCCATATAAGGAATTCTGCCAAAGTTGTTTCACTTCCATGCCATAATAGAAACACATGTCTATGTAACGATGCCAATCTTTGATTTCTGATTTGAAGGGATTGTTTTCATTGTATACAGATTTTAATTCTAAATTATCCATGAATAAATTTGCTAGATCGGGAGCAAAGGTCGCACCCATGCTAGTTCCGTGTAGCTGTTGGTAAAATGTGTCTTCCACCATGAAAAAGTTATTGACCAATGCTATTCTGATGCATTCACAGATGTACTCGGAGGGGACTGTTAGGTCTTCTCTGGTTTAGAGATAAGAATGAATAACTTGAATGCATTGCAATTGGGGAATACTGGTGTATAATGATTCGACATCCAAAGTAACCAAAATATCATTTGGATCAGTGACAAGGTTGTTAATGATTTTGATCATGCTAGTGGTGTCTGAACATACGACCTCATTTTTAATACAAAAGGTCTAAGGAATGAGTCTGTATAGATTGACAAAGGTTCGAGTAACGAACCAATTGCGGCTACAATGGGGCGGCCTGGTGGTTTACTGGCGTCTTTATGTATTTTTGGCAGACAGTATAGGGCAGGAATAGTGGGATGGCTTGTTGTAAGGAACGCTTTTTCATCCTCATCTATCCAGCCTTAGTGTAATGCATGGGACAGAAGGCTGCTGATTTCTTCCTGTATGGTGTTGGTAGGATTTCCCGGGAGCTGTCTGTAAAACTGTTTATTTCCCAATTGTTTGTGGACTTTATTGTTGAGTATCCCATAACACAACACCTCCGCCTTTATCCGCCGGTTTGATAACGAATAAATCGTTGTTCTCTAAGTCCATGAGAGCTGATTTTTCTTCCTTCGATAAATTGTTAATACATTTGTTTTTTGTTTTGATGAGTGTTCTCATCTCTCGAAGTACGTTATTCTCAAAGCTTATAATTTCCGGTGAGATCATCGATGTCAATGGTGTAAAGGAGGATGGTGGTTTGAGGCCTGTAGCAGTAGATGTCTTGTGAATTGTGGACTCTTTGTCCACGAAAAAAATATTTTAGTCTTACAATGCGAAAGAAGTTACGCATCTCAATTTCTGTTGTAAACAAGTCTGCACTGTTGGTTGACACAAATGACAAGCCTTTACTTAAAAGACTGATTTCAATTGGGGTCAAGGTGTGCTGGCTTAAATTGAAAATTGGAATCCCCAACTTTGGAGTCACCATGTTTGAGGAGGTGGTTGCCACTGGCGGGTGCGCATCCGTGATTGCCCGGTTTTCGCATTTTGCCTCTTCTGCCCCGTCCTTGAAAAAACTGACCTCGTGAAGAATGACCTCCTCTGTTGTTGGGAGCATTATTCACAGAGCCTGAATCACTGCTGTTACTGGAGTTTGAAAATGAAACACATTTTTGTTGTCTTGGCCAATTAGGTCCTCGTGGAGGGCCTTGGTTGGCGTTCATTGATTGAAAAAAGCCAGGAACTAGATATGGATACGCAATCTCTTCCTTATAGTTTTGTATGCCTTTTTTTAGTTTCCAAATTTTTTTGTCCATGTTTTAAATTTCACCATCTCTTCTTGTAATTTGTCGAGCAGTGTTTTAGTCTCTGGAATGATGGATTCATCTAGAATCTTTTTTTCTAGGATGGCTAAGTCTTTCTTTTGTTGTTTTGCCTCCTCTCCTGCCGTGGAGATAACTAGAATAACCCAATCCCTTGAGCATTTGTTTCCCACCCTGCTGAAACCAACCATGAACTTTGGGTTGTCTAAGAAAACTCGAGGAATATTTTTGACCTGGAGGCCCTCTGGGATAACTCCCGCTTTTAGATATTCAAACATGAGTTGGCCATGAGACTCAGTTCTAATGAGTTTCTTTTTCTTTTGTGTTAACAGGTCTAGATCATTGGTGGTTGGGGGTGGTGCAGCAGTAGCGCTGGGCGTGGGTGCATCTAGAATCGACGGTAGGTCAAAGAATTTTTTGTACTCGTCGTCGGAAAATTATACAATATTTACATTCTCCATTCTCAGTTATTTTGAGCTTAACCAGCCAAAGGGGTTTTCCGAAATAATGAAACAAGGGAATTAGAGCTGAAAAGTCCTCTTTTTTAGGGGGCTTCGTGGCAGAGGACTACTGTGAACATACATAGAGAAAAGTGCCACAGGAACAGCTACCCGCCTACACACGTGTTAGGTGTGTTTAGTTGCACAAAGTGCTACCCTTCATGTCGGTTAATTAGTAGTGACAGAAACAATCCCTTCATGTCGGTTAATTAGTAGTGACAGAAACAATAGAGATATACATTTTTAATTTATAGATACAAAACACTCAATAGAATTTATGTTAAAAAAAGACAAAAAATACATTATACATAACATCACGTAAAAAACATACAGTGAAAGTCAATGTTTTCAACCAGAAACTATTTCTTTGAAAAGGCTGCGGTGCCGTTAACCTATTAGCGCCTAATTACGAGGTCCCTTTGCGGGACCCGACCTTAACGGCTGGTTTTACCAGCCGTTAAAGTAGGGACCCGCAAATGGACCTTGGTGCTAATTACGGTGCCACAATTTGCGGCACCGTACTTAGCGCCCTCCCCATTAACATTGAGCCCTATGGGGCAAAAATGGGAATGGGGAAGGGCCATAGAGGAAGGGGGAATTACCGCCCCGGCAACCTTGTAATGGGCTGGTAATTCCCCCTTTCTCCAATGCCGGAGTCGGTAACTTATCGGCATGGACCATGGTGCTAATAGCACCATGGTCTGATGCCAGGGTCGTAATGCGGCCCAGTATCTGATATTTTAGCTGACAGTTGGCTTACATAGTCTGGATGATGCTTTTGCTAAGCAACAATGAGTAACATAAAACTTTTGCTTGAACACCATTCATATTATAACACTAAAACAAGTGTATATAGGTACAAGTCTGGTAGCCTTTTGCAGAACCAAGATGGGCAGAGTCAGGGTTGTCTGGTAATATTTGAATGTGGCCTGGGATGGATGTTTGAGTCATACGATATAAGCGTGGTAAAGTATAGGAGTCCGGGGTAGGAAGAGATCATTTGGTTAACACGTGCAGGCATATCTTAGTTTTATCTTCTGCTCATGGAGCCACTTTTTCATATTAGTTTTTAACCTCTTGTGGGTGTATTCTATTTTAGAGTTTTTAGCATTTTAAGGTCAAGCTTGCATAGTGGGACAATGTATTTTATTTTACATTTATAAAGCGCTCACACAGCCCGCAGGCATCGAGGCACTGTTACAGGAATTGTTTGTTTTTCTTAGTTGCGTAATTGTGTTTTTTTTTTGTCTTAGTTACGTATTTATAACGTGCTTAAACACCCAGAGTTTTCTAAGCGCGGACCCGGGGATCGAACCTGTTGTTGCTTTGTGTCGTCTTGCTTCGAAGACGCACACCCTGCCGCTGAGCTATCCTCCCAGGTCTATAGGCTAGACCAGAATATTAAGACTAGTAAGTATAATTTAGCTTCACTTTGAGAGAAAGCAAATATTAGGTGCCTACTGTGGATTGATCCTTATTAAATCTTTTTGAATAGTTGGGAATTGTCTGTGTGCGCTGTTGAAATTTTTCCGAGCGGCCCGCAGAAGGAAGCTGGGCAAGCGCACATGCGCACAGCTTAGAGGGAACATTGCTTCCAGGGCCTTTGTGCAAATTACCAGGACACCAGCCATGCTTTCCTTTTAGAAAACATGTCCATTTGGCTCAGTTGAAGTGAACCAATGACTACAAGTACCAGAATTGTTTGAGAAGCAGGTTGTATATAAAGACAACAATCCATTTAAGAGTCATTTCAACCAATGGCTTAGATGCAATGACGACATATTCATAATATGGGAAGGTTCCCACACAGATGACATCATGTTTGTAAACTGGTTGAACACTCAAAATAGGTTTCTGAAATTCATGAAGGAGATCAGTAGCGATGACATCAATTTCCTGGATATTTCTATCTTTCACCAAGAAGGTAAACTTTGGGTCAAACCATTCAGTACACCCACAGACCGTAATGCTCTGCTGCATTTTTCCAGTCACCATTCCAAACATATCAAAACAAACTTACATTTTGGACAGTTGTTAAGGTTAAAAATGTAATTGCAGCATTAAATAGCACTATGAGAATAGTGCCAACATGCTTTTTGGCAAGTTAGTGGCTAGAGGTTATACCCGTATATCGGTCAAAGACTCAGCTAAGAGAGCTTATAATAACAACCGAGAGGACCTCCTGGAGGAATCACCTTCTAAAGACAAAAGGGAAACAGGACTGGTATTTGTAAATACCTTTTCAGAACTGTTTTGCAAAATAAAGTTGGTCATCATGAAAAATTGGAAAAGGGCCTTTGCAAAGAAAAGAGCCCTTCCGTTGTTGGTGGCGTTTAAGAGGAATCAGAATATCAGGAATAGGATCATCAGAAATAATATCACCTTCTGTGCCAGTTACACAACCCGCACTGTGGGGTATGACACCCATAGTGGGACACAGTGTCATGTGCGACTTTACGAAAACCAATAAAGTTGACATCGGACTGCAGGATAAATGGGTTATTAAAGATCAAACCAATTCTATGACAAGACAGGGGGCTCGCATTATGCTTTTCTTTCTGTAATACTGCCATAATAGCTTTTCAAAAAATATAACTTTTAAACTTTAGCATTTGTACTTTTCTGTCACAACAAAGAAAATAACTAATCTGAGGTTTAAAGTCCAACCACAGTGTCCATCTCCTTGAGTTCAACATAAACTAAAACTCACATGAAACCTATGGGGTGCTGTAGTCCTGACCCAAGCTCCTGCTCCAATCATCTCTCAGGTCAGTCTATAAGAACATTGATCCCCAGGTCCTTTCCACTTTCTTTTTTGCTGCCAAGATAAGTACCTCACGTTATAAGTCTCGATAGAATTTGGATGATTGAAACTACATTTATAGTTAACCGCCGCGAGTAAGCAGCGCATATAAGTATATTTAATTTATTCATTTACATTAAGATTTGCCTATTAGTAATGCAATTACAGCGCTAAGTGCTTGCCGAGCACCGTGACAGACAGTCATTGTTCCATGTCAGGAATAGTTTATTAGGCCTTTGGAGGAGGCGGGGCCGGCGCCGCGAGCAAACGCGCTCGCCTCAGACACCCGGCCCCGCTCCTCAGAACGAAAAGCCGCTGGCGAACACGTCGGGCGGCTGGACCCAGGGGAGCGGGAGGAGAACAACTCTCCCGGCTTCCCCTGGAAGCTTTCCTCGCTTGCGTGCACATTTGTATGCATTGCGTTCGCGACGAGTGGAAAGAAAGCTACCTCCCAATACTGGCAAAGCTCTACAAAAAAAAAGATAATTTCACCGGAGCTTGCTTAGAGGGGATCACTTGTTTGTCAAGAGGCATACTTTACTTCTTCCTGAAGCAGCACATTATAAACCCTGTCAGTGAACATACAGCTGAAGACAGGTGCCTAGCTGCATTTGTTCCCCTGCTGACAGCCTAGAAGTTGGTTCTACCAACACCAAAAGATGGCACAATGCAACAGCCCCGGTGCTACTCCTTCCACTTCACCAGAGTGGTCAGAGGAAGAGTAGGGAGAGAGCTCTTACCAACAGGACACTATTCTCTCTCAAAGTTTTAAAATGGTATTGGGAGATTCCTTATCAAAAGCAGTATCGCAAGGAGTGCAGCCTATTGCACAAAGGCTTGATATACTAGAAGCCATGATGCAAGAGCAGCGAGCTCAGCTTGCCAAAAAGAGAAAAGCAGAAGAATCTGAAGAACAGCTGTCAGCCAGACATCCCTCTGAAGGGATTGAACATAAGGGGCGGAAAGCAGCTCGGAAGACTAAACACTCTTCGACCCCCCCGAGCACCTTGGAAAGGGAGGATGTTGTTCCCCAAAGACCAGACGACTCTGTCGCCGCTAGGCTAAAAAGATCCTTCCTGGAGGAGAAAAAGCAAGGCCAGGACAGACCCCCTACCCCAGGGGTGATCAAATCAGGGGACAATGAGGAAGGCTATATGCCAGATGATGAAGGTGGGGACGAGATCGACTGCACTCAACTCGCAGAGTACGAGATCGACCTGCAAGACATAGATAGCACCACAGATATGTTTGACCCAGAAGCGATCAGACACCCGAAATCTTCGGATTGGGTCCCATCGCCCAGAGTGGCAGCCTATATGGCGCAACATATAAGAAAACCTCTGGACAGAGAGGTACGTTCAAGAATGCGCGCAGAGTGCCCTAGGCCAGAGTTGCCATTTAAGCTAGCGGAGACACCAGAGCTAGACTCAAAAATAGTCACCTTCATGACGAAGCGCGAGATTTCCGGAAAGGAATCGACCGCACCTGGCGAGGATGTCAGGATAACCTTCTTGACATTGCAGGTCCCTTAGCAAAAATAATGAACCTTGCGGAGAAAGCGAAAGAAACTGGAACTGCAGTAAACACTTCCGCCCTGGCTAACTGGGCACAACGGGCAGTTTGTCTCATGGGCAACGCAAACTGTGCTATGTCATCTGAACGGAGAAGGGGTGTCCTTCTGAAAATTGACAACAAGCTAAGTGATTTAGCCTCATATGAGGCTGGAGAAGGTGCCAGAGGTCTACTATTTGGTGAGGCCTTTGCAAAAGAAATGTCACAATTTGTAGGCACGTATTCGGCTCTGGAGAGAGCCCAAAGCTCGATCAAAAAGATTTTCCCTGGACAAGTTTTTCCCGGGACCAGACGTTACAGGAGTCGTACGTCCGGTCGCTTCAACTATCACCGTAGACCCCAAGGGCCGCATGCCCAATATTGACAATATTGGGAAGGGAAGCAACAAGACACCTTCTTCCCGTCCAGAGCCAGGTTCCCCAGAGGACGTAGAGGGAGAGGCTCCTATCGACAACCCAATGCCTCAGGAGGTGAGTGCAATGAGCTTAAAAGTAGGAGGGAGAACCCTCCAGTTTCTGAGCGCGTGGCAGGCTTTATCGCGCGATGCATGGTTATTGCAGGCAGTAGCAGGGTTACGACTAGAATTCGTAGCAGACCCCATACAGACCTCAGATCCCCATCCCATCCAGGTTTCCCGAGAAGAAGCCGCGGTGTTACACAAAGAGATACTCCGCCTGTTAGACAAAAACGCTATAGAAAAAGATACACAAGGAGGACCAGGATTCCTCAGCAATATGTTCCTAGTTCACAGAGGGGACAAAATACGACCAGTCATAAACTTAAGAAGTCTGAACGAGTGGGTTATTTACAACCACTTCAAGATGGAAGGCATCCATCTACTTCGAGACCTCCTCCGAACAGGAGACTGGTTAGCGAGATTAGATCTCAAAGACCTTACCTTCCGATTCCGATAGCTCAAGAGTATCGGAGATATCTGCGATTCTGGTGGGACGGGGAGATATGGCGTATCACATGTCTGCCATTCGTCCTAGCATCAGCACCTTGCGCCTTTACCAAACTGATGAGGCCCGTAGCAGCAGCTATACGAGAAAGAGGAATCCGCATGATTATTTACCTAGAATACATTCTTGTCTTAGGCGCAGACAAAATGACTCTTTCCAAGCACGTGCAATGGATATTCATGCTCTTGTCCTCCCTAGGTTTCTTAGTGAACTTAGACAAATCTCAGCTGGTGCCAGTCCAGAATATAGAGTTTCTGAGATTCAATATAGACACAATCAAAGCTACCCTCGAGCTTCCGCATCACAAAGTGAGAGCGATAAAGAAAGAGCTCAGAATAGTGATAGCGAAGAAGATTATCTCTCTTCGAACTTTCGCAAGAGTAGTGTGTCTCCTAGCAGCCTTAATTCAAGCACTTTTTCTGGGCCCGCTTCATTACCGAGCACACAGAGGCTCAAGATAAAACACCTACAGGGAGGGCTCGCTTATCAGCAGCTGATAACTCTGGATCAAGAAGCACTCTCTGAACTTCATTGGTGGTTCCACAACATGGAAGCCTGGAATGGCCGAGCGATCTTTGGAGACAGCCCGGACATCACTATAGAATCAGACGCAAGCAGATCCGGATGGGGAGCCAGATGCGAGAATGTAGAGACAGGAGGAAAGTGGTCAGAGCAAGAGTTGCAACTTCACATAAACTGTCTCGTACTACTAGCAGGTTCTTTCGCAGTCCGTGCCTTTACGAAGGACAAAGTACGATGTTGCGTGCTGCTCAAGATGGACAACATCTCAGCAGTAAACAAATTAGGAGGGACAAAATCACGGATGCTAGCAGAACTAGCGAAAGACTTCTGGCATTATTGCCTGCAGAAGCAGATAGCAGTCACAACAGAATACCTGCTGGGAACTCTCAACGAAGTAGCGGACTGGAACTCACGATATTTAGTGGATTCCAGCGATTGGAGACTACATCCAAGAGTGTTCGGAATGTTACAAGACCTCTGGGGTCCCATACACATAGATCTGTTTGCGTCCAGACTGAACGCGCAGACTCAGACGTACTTCAGTTGGAGGATAGACCCGGATGCAGCTGGCACGGATGCGTTTCTCCAGTCATGGAAAGGAGCGCTCCATTATGCTTTCCCTCCATTTCTCATGATCACGAGAGCGCTAGCGAAAGTTCGCAGGGAACATGCAAACCTAACAATAGTGCTTCCCATCTGGAAATCTCAGCCCTGGTTTCCAGTAGTGATGGAACTTTCTATGGATTTTCCAAGGACAGTTCCTCATCAGCAGGACCTTGTACTCGACCCGGCTGGGAGAATGCACCCGCTGATCTTACCAGGCACATTACGACTGATGGCCTGCAAGGTTTCAGGAGAAAATGGGAGTTGATGGGCTCCTTCCACCATTAGGAACTATAACGCTGCATGGAACGGTTGGGCCCACTGGTGTTCAGAGCAGGGTGTGGATCCCGTTTCTGCCCCTGTAGTGCAATTGTTGAACTTCCTAGCAATGAGATTTCAAGAAGGCAACGCCTTTATAACAATAGGAGTATTACGGTCCGCAATATCAACAGGACATGATCAAGCAGAGGGTAACGCTATTGGCGAACACCCCACACTTCTGAGGCTCCTACGAGGCATGAAATTGAAGAAGCCCCCAGAGCCGAAATATACAACATTATGGGATGTCAAAGAAGTCTTTCGACTTTTTCTAGGGTGGCCAGATAACAATAGTTTAGTCCGATCGCAGCTTTCAGGCAAGCTAGCAATGTTATTGTGTCCTATAGCATGTTGAAGAGTATCCGACGTTAAAGCACTAGAAATAAATCGGAAAATATTCTATCCGGAAGGAGTAGCCTTTACGATTACCAAGCGCATGAAATCAGATTCACGAGTTATATCATACCCCTATTTTGCTGAGAATAAAAAGTTATGTGTTGCACAATGTATCAAAGATTACGAGACCGGCACAGTGCAGTACAGACCGCTAGGCGTCACACAGCTGCTAATAGCGCGTAGAAAGCCTTATCATGCAGTGGTGACAGCAACAATCGCTAGATGGGTAGACGAGGTTATGCAATGGGCAGGGATTGACCTGTCTCAGTTTGGTGCACATTCTGCTAGGGGCGCAATGGCATCTAGAGCTTTTTCCGCTGGAGTACCACTTCAGGATATAATGAAAGCAGAAGATTGGTCCTCTGAGTCCACCTTTAAGACAGTTTATTTCAAACCTGTATCCGACATAACAAATAGAGTGGTGGCGAGCTTTGAACAAGCATAATGCGAGCCTCCGGTCTTGTCATAGAATAAAGATTGCCCACGCTAACAGCTCAGGAAGTCTTCATTCTATTAAAGACAAAGAGGCGAGCATTATATCCCACCCAGAGAAGGACATCGGAACAGAGTCAAGTTATATTCGTCCAAGAATTCCAGGCAGTTACAATTCATGGACACTGGTTGCTGTTATGTTGGTGATTCTTGGTTGTTTGTTCATAAGACTGTTGTGTTCGTTCTGGAAATCTGGATTGCAAAAAGAAAGAGGAAAGGACCTGGGGATCAAGGTTCTTATAGACTGACCTGAGAGATGATTGCAGCAGGAGCTAGGGTCAGTACTACCGCACCGCATAGGTTTCATGGGAGTTTTAGTTTATGTTGAACTCAAGGGCCCTCATTATGACCCTTGCGGAAATCAACCGACCGGACCGCCATAGCGTAAATAGCGTTTCCGCCATTGCACGATGGAGCAAAGTGCGGCTCATTCCGACCCATCGGGCACGAGCACCACGCCATGGCGGAAGTGCAAAGTCTGCGATGGCGGAAATGACCCCAAAACGGCCCACACCGCCGCCGTACGGCGCCCTAGGTGCAATACCGCCACCCATCACAGCGGACACCGCAGTGAGCGCCAACCGGAAAGTACGGTGACCGTAAATATACGGAAACGGAAGTAAAAGCATGGTCCCGGAACGGGAAACATCACGCCGTACACCTATAAAACCACAAAATCCCCACAACCATAAAAAATACTACCCTGAGACACATCCCAACCCGTCATCCACCCTAGTGAAACCAAGAAAAATGGGAAAAGTAGCGAAGAAAGCGTGCGACCGCAAGCGGCAGGTCCACTTCTCCCGTGAGGAACTCACGGTGCTCACGGAGACCCTCCAGGAGAATGCTGCCGTCGTCTTCTCCACGCAAATGACCAGGACGGCACTTGCGAACAAGAAGGCCATATGGGCCCTGGTGGCACAGCGTGTAAGTGCGGTGGGGACCGCACCCCGCAACCCACAGCAATGCAGAAAGCGATGGGAAGACCTGCGGATACGCGTCCGTAGCATACTTTCTGCCAACCGCAACATTGCCACAGCTACCGGGGGAGGATCGGAATCACCCATCAAGTTGACCCCCTGGGAAGAAATCTGTGCCTCCACCATTGGAATGGAGAGCGTAGAGGGAGTCGGAGGGATGGAGAAAGGAGTGCAGACATCCGAAGATTCAGGTAGGTGTCCCAAATAAAACAATGCCAAAACCACAATGTCCAATCATGTGAAGTACCACGTGCCCACATAGTGCAACAGGAACACATGTCCAGGAGAACGTCCACATACATAGGCCTGATAGCACACTTTAAAACTCACATCAAATACATAAATAATTAAAAATCCTAAAAACACCCTCTACACGTGCAGCAGGCACACCCTAACTGCAGGCTGCCAAACAACTGCACCCTCACTCCACACACAAATGAAACCACCTCCAAGGCCCCGACCCAAATCACCCTCAGGTACCACCCCAATGCATGTGATACATTGCCATTCCAATTCCCACAGACCCATTAATAACGCTCGCCCTCCTTTACTCCACCACAGGGTCCGATCCAAACGACGAGCTCCAGGACACCCCTACCAGCACACCTGCAAAGAGGGCCAAGACCAACGGCCAAAGACCCTCCACCTCAGCTGCACGCATCAAGACACGGCAGCAGCACAAATCAAGTGACAGCACACAGGAGGGAACTCCAACAGGCACCCCAGCAGCCAGCATGCCCACAACACCACCACCACAGGTCCCCCCAATGGATGCCACAGTAGGCACTGCTTCTGGTGGCAGCAGCACCATAGGTGATACTGCATTAATGGCAGCATGCTCCGACACAGAAAACGGGGATGTCGAAGTTAGATCCATCCATGACCTGTCTCAATCCCCCTGTCTGTTCCATCCCGTACACCATGAGGATACCACGCAGGGGCACCCACAAGACGACGACTGGCCATCCCCCACAAGCCCTGTGGCAAGGCAACATGAGGTGATCAGCCCCTCTGTGACACCACCGCAAATGGCCATGGCCCAGCAGAGACAACAGTCCCTCAACCAGTTAATCGTGCAACAGCAGCAACTGGCCACGCTCCTCAAGGACCATGCCGATGAATGTGGGGGCACTAAGGCAGACATAGAAACATCAACTGAGACACTTAGGGCAGAAATGGAGAGAAGTACAGAGACACTAAGGGCACAAATGGAGAGTAGCACCGAGAGCCTGAGAGTACAAATGGAGAGAAGCACCGAGAGCCTGAGGGGGGAACTGCATGCGACGTCCAAAGACGTATGTGCCAACTTGCCGCAGTGCGCCGTGTGCTCACTGAGCTCTCACAAACCCTTAGGGACATGCATGGACGTGAGCAGGCAGAGACATCATCCGTTGCAAGTTCCGTCCAGGGCAGCCCCCAACGTAGATCTGGGAGGAACCTGCGCTCCACAGGCAGGGGTGCCCCTGATACCCGCAGAGGGGGCTTGCAATAGCGACAGCCCACTGACAATGAGCATCTTTGGACACTGGTGTTCGGGGGGGAGGTAGGAGGGTGGAGGGGGTGTGTTTGGCTCACTTGGGTGGCGGGTCGATAGGGTGTTTAACATGATATCACATATGCCATAAACAATGCACGATCATGCAATGAGATGTGTGGACATTGATCTTTGTGTACGAGGCCATTATAGGCGTACAGTCCATATTGTGCATGTTCCAGACACACACAGTGCCACGAGTCCCGTGTCCATGTATCAGCCACCAGGCGTGAGTGCTAGAAGCATGCATCTATGAGATGCTGACGAATGTCACGGCCCTCCTGTGCCTCGCAGACTCCTTGAGGTGCTGCCACATCCCCACCCTCATCATGACCATCATCAGGTGCTTGCAGTTCTGCGTCAGGGGGCATGGGCACATTTCTACGTACGCACATGTTGTGGAGCATGACACATGCCATGACCATCTTTGCAACCTTCACATGGCGGTACAGGAGTGCCCCGCCAGACCTGCTGAGGCAGCGGAAACGAGTCTTCAGTAGGCCGAATGCCTGTTCTATGACTACACGGGTACGTGAGTGGGCATGGTTGTAGTCCTCCTCATGCTGGTCCCGTGGGTTCCGGACTGGTGTGAGGAGCCATCTCTTCAGTGGATACCCGGCATCACCTGTATGTGGACAAGAAAGGAATATTGAGGAATGCCATTGCTACGTACGCACACCCCCCCCCTTCCTGCCAGGTCATTGCCGCATCACATACCCCACATCATCATGCATGAAATGAGACTCACCGAGTAGCCAGGATCTGTTCCCTGCGTGTCGCTCCATGTAGCGTGGTATAGTAGAGTTCCTCAAGACCATAGAATCATGGGTTGATCCAGGGAATCTGGCACAACAATGTGTAATGATCCTGTTGGAGTCACACACCATTTGTACATTCAGGGAATGAAATTGTTTTCGGTTGCGGTACTGGGCCTCCATGGCATGTGGGACGACCAATTCCACATGGGTGCAGTCGATGGCACCAATGCAACCCGGTATGCCGGCAAGTGCATGGAATCCCACTTTTGTGTTGGTAATTTCCTGCTCCGAGCGTGGTAGAGAGATGTAGTCGTCTGCGTGCTTCAGGAGGGCATCGAGCACTTGCAATAGTGTCCGTGAGAACAGTGGCTGTGATATGCCATGCAACTGTCCGACTGTGTGCTGGTAGGTGCCTGTGGCCAGGAAGTGTAGTACAGACACCACCTTCAGTAGGGGTGGGATGGCGGTTGGGCTATCTATCATGCTGACAAGGTCAGCCTGTGTCATGTCCACAATGGCGGTTATGGTGTCCCGGTCCAAACGGTAGAGGGTGTGGATCTGCTCATCAGTGAGGTTGAACGGATGTGCTCGGAGGCGTGGGATTGCGGGCTGCCTGCGTGGTGGTAGTGGCTGTGCTGGCGGCCCTTGCTGGCCCTGCCTTGGCCTCCTCCTCCTCCTGCGTCTCCGCCGTACGGCCGGTAGTAGTTGGTGTTCGTCTTCTTCTTGAAGTTGGAGTACTTGCAGTGCTATCAGGTCCCCCAGGGCCAACATGGCTAGTCCTGCCGGTAGCATTTCGGAGTGGGTGTGGTTGTGGGAGGAGACTGGGTGTGCAATTTATGTGTTTTCAGGCTGTATGGCCTCCACCTGTGGTGATTCATTCCACCTGTGCAAGCTGCACTCCCCTTTGGGCGAGCACGTCCCGCACACAACGCTGCAATTCGACGAATGGCATCTTGCTATTGCAATCATGTATTTGTACCCGATGGCAGTGTAACATTGGTTGATATGTTCATTCGGCTATGGTCCCATTGTTTCACATACAATCTTTGCAGTCGCGAACAGACTTGTGAAGGGTCAGTGGAACGTAGTACTCGAGTAACGGTGGACCCTCATGCAACACTGTACCGAGCTTCACCGACGGGCGGGGCGTTCCATTTGTGAGTGAAGGCAGTTGCCATTTTCACACACAGCTGCACTAGATGGATTAATTTGTGGTTTCAAGCGGCCACAGATGCCTTTTCGACGTGATGTTGCAAATGAGGAATTCGAAGGGCGGCGCTTTCGGTTTTCAGCTAGCGGCGAGGAGATGCCCACAGGTCTGACTGCAAATATAACGTTCTATTGTTCAATGTCCTTGGGACAGGGGCCATGGCGAGGATGCAATGATTGATATGAATAGTATGGGATGCGCAATAGCGACGTGGGCGATGAGGCCGGACGTTCCCAAATACATGTTACTTCACAACACTGGAATAACGGGCTGGGGCACGGTGGATTTTGCAGGCTGCATAACGCACAGACTCAATGGAAATTTCACATGTTATGTGAGTATGGAAACAGGCATTTTCATTACGGGATGAGGGAATGATGTATGGATGCATGGACAGATGATTTGATACAGAGTTTGCCATGTACAGGGCTTCTTGGAATCTATCCGCCTCCCCTGCGCTATGTGATGCAGGGCTGCCATAGTGGGGCCATCGTCTATCTGGCCTTGTTGAGCCCTCCCTGTCTCGACGCGCCTTCAGACACTTGTGTCTATGCACGTTACCAATCCCATCTGATGGATTCTGTTTTAACAGACGCATGCACAGGTACACTCGTTTGTGATAGTGTTTTCACCTCGATATAGATAGTTATGATTCGCAAGTGGTTTTTGGGTGGTGATGATCCTTTGGAGTGGGCTAGCATGCATATGGCTGTGGATTTGGTGTGATCATTGAAGTGAGTAATTCAAATGTAGTTCTGATGGCCATACTATTCTTTTTCATTTCATTTGGTTGACAGGTATCTCCTCTCCTTTTGCCACTGCCATCTGTATGCCACTCCTGCAGATGGATTTTACTCCCGACACCTGTTGCTTCGTGTTAATCAGTGGAGCAGCATTACGATTTTATGGGACGATCTCCAATGGGCCACATGCCCTTACGCAGTACTAGTGGCTAGGAGCAACATTTCGGCCTTTCAGCTGGACTAGTGCCTCCCTATTGGGACGGCCCTGCGGTTCTAGGCGCTTCCATGTTGCCTTTTCGTACGGGAATGTAGCCCCTGTGTACCATGAAGGAACAGGGCGTCACACAAGAAGTAGCTGGTCATTTATTGCGGATGCAGCCCACGATAATGAAATATATTTTGGAGTTCATGGCCTAATGGCTGTATGGGCTTGGTGAATTTGTTGTGCATTAAATTTCTATTCTGATATGAACCGTGTAGCGTTCTTCTTTGCGAGTGATGTGGCATATTCCTATTTGGGGAGCGATGTATTGTGAGGAGATCTGCATTGGGTTCCAGCTTCGGAGTATAGTTGCGTGGTACTGTGCTGGGCGCGTTTGCCTACGGAGCCCAGTGAGGTCAGGGATAAGGGCTGCCATTATGACTGTTTTGATGATGTCATGCTCAGGGGCGGGGGATTAGCTTTTCTGTAACAGATGCCGGTCAGCCAGTTGGATTGGTGTAATGATGTGATTATCGGAATATTGCTGGTCACAGGTGCCTGTGTTTGCGTGAGTTTCTTGGTGGGAGACTGAGGTCATGTCCATTTCTATAGCTTCTGTATTCGTGCCATCTGTGCCCTGCAGCTCCCATTGGGCCCTCTTGAGATTCATTTGTTCGTTGGCAGGCATGGATGACTAGTACATTTCACTGGTTGCATTGTGTGACTTCATTGCACCTACGGGGGGTTGTACAATGTGGCCAGGGAGCGGTGTACAAGCACTCAGTAGGGCCGTTTACGGTTGGTTCGCGATGCCGTACTTCTCACCATGGCGGAATGGTACTTTCCGCCGTGCTTGATGGCGTTAGGTGCATGTCCGCTACGGTCGGAATTCGCGTACCGTTGCGCCATGGTGGTAATTACGGTTTGGCATGGCGCGCGCGCGCGTACTTGGTGCAGTTAGCGTTGGCGTTCACTACGGTGTCGCTAATGGCATCGTACTTTGCGGTGACGGGTCATGATCGCACCGAGCGCTATTCGATGGCGGTATTGCATTTCCGCCATCGTTTTTCGATTTCCGCCAGGGTCGTAATGAGGCCCAAGGAGTTGAACACTGTGGTTGGACTTTTAAACCTCAAATTAGTTATTTTCATTGTTGTGACAGAAAAGTACAAATGCTAAAGTTTAAAAATGATATTTTTTCGAAAATCTATTATGGCAGTATTAAAGAAAGAAAAGCATAATGCTCGCCTCCTTGTCTTGAATCGACTTCCTGAGCTGTTAGCATAGGCAATCTTTATTGCAATAGTGAAAATGTGGTATACATGATTACTTGCCCATGTGGGCTATGATATAGGGGTAAAACCAATGGGAAATGTAAAACTAGACTCATAGAGCATTGTAGCCGAATTATGAATAATATTACACAGGCGTGATTGGTCAAACATTTCAAAGAAAAAGGACACACTCATGATAACCTCAGTTCGGTCATTTTGAAGAAGATTAAAAGTCCCAATAAGGAAGCCATAAATCGAAGGTTTCTGACTTTCTAACAGAAAATGGTTTTTAAACCAAAAAGCCATATTTCAGGACTTAATGAGGGGCTCGAATGGCACCATGTTTATCTCGAACAATGATGTTATTTAAGATCATGGTTGTTTTGTTGATCATTCTATGGTGTACCATTGATGATACCATGCTATGTCTGATGTTTCGGAATGGTTAGACACTAGAACCACTTGTGTAACTTCTGCACTACATTGACTATATGATGTGTTTTGTCTCTACTAATACAACATGATTGTTATGAGAGATGGTGGGTTTGGATGAGCACAACATACTATGAGAAAAGCATGTTTAAGTGCAATATTATATGCTTGTGTCAACACAGAACTTGATATGTTACATCATGATGGGTGATGAATTATAACCATTTCGGTGATTGCTTTAGTATGTCATTTTTTAGATTTGCTTGGTTATTAAGATATACCAGTGTGCACATTCTGTGAAGAAGTATAATATCATATGCACTGCCCAAAACAGAATACAATGTTGAATGACATTATTCAAAATTTTTGAGATTGGGGCCTTTGATCTACACAGTTGTAGATATGTGGTATGTGTGTTTTTTGCATTGGACATAAGTGAAGGTTACACCTTCCAAAATGACACCCGTTTTTCATCTGATGCCGGGTGTTTGTTGCCCGTACAGTAACTGTCCGGCTTTGGCCCGTAATTCTATGTCCATCTTTTATCGCCATGAGGTGTTGTTGCCGGGGTTAAACCAGGCAGGGTATCAGTGGTGCAGAGGTCCGCTGACGTCCCGTGTTCAAGGAGTGAAACCCTCGTTACGCATAGGTGAGTTGTGTGTTGTGTATGGTGGTGTGCCTGGTGGAAAATGGTCATTATATGCGAGTGAGCTGCTGTGGTATTTTGGGTCTTCGTGGGATGTTCTCATGGTGTGCAGCTAGGGGTTATTAATGTGGTACAAAAAGGCTCTCATGTACAAAGTAGGGTTGGTATTACAGCAGGATATGACTGCATTGATGCTAGGATGTTTTTGATCCTTGGGCAGAAATGGGCATTTGGTATATTGTGCGGTACTTTCTTTCTCTGCGGTTTCATGAATGCTTTGTGTTGATTAACAATCTTTTGGCTCACTGACTTTTCTGTAGGCTTTCTGGACACAGGGGTGCATGCTTTCTCTATTGAAGGGATATTGAATGGGCTTTGAAATGTAAGGACCATTTTCCAATTGATGTTTTCTTTGTGGTGTTCCATTTAGGAACTGATAGGATTCTTGGAGCGTGTGTGAAGCGAGTGCAAGCTTTCTCTGCCACCTGATTTACCATGTAAGTAGGTTCTTCAATTTGTTTTGTTCTGTTTTCTGGAAGGAAATTTGTTTAAGAAGCAGTGTTTCCGGTCCTTTGGTTTGAAATAGGGGATATCTATTTTGTAATTTCAGTGTTTGGCGTGGGCGAGTTTGATGCCTGCTTTTACCTATACCAGTCCTACTAAAGAGGAGCATGACTGCATTTGTGCATTTAGAATGATACCATGCATAGCAAGCAGGTATTTCTTTGATCAAACTTGAATGTTTGGTGGTGTGTAATATGCAAATATCAGATTGTTTTCCAGTTGTAGCATTTTCTGTGTTAATTATAGTTATCAATCAATATGGCGGTTTTAATTGGGTGACTCTTTCTCCTTTTAATATTCTCTCTTTTACTATTAGAGTTTCAATAATTGTATGGTGTGGTTGCTATGCTGTGGAGACAAATACACCCACCCATCAATAATCTCAGAATTTGTGGCTGTATAGTCCCTAAAGAATGTCCCAGTAATTGTGGTTTGGGAACAGAAACATGTTGGGCTGATTATATTGTATAGGCGAGATATAGCTATTATGACAGGTTACACTTTGTGCAGTAGCAAAATGCAGATATCATTTGCAAAAAAAACACAAGTTTAATCGTTTCAAACAATTGTTAAAATCATATTAAATCAGTAAACAAATAAGTGCTAGTGTTGTCAGTAAAAACTGGTCTATAGGAATACAAAACAAAACCAACAAATGGCTTTTGTTCAAGCACCAAGTCAAAGCTGCACACTAATATCAATGCATACAATAGTCAATTGGTTGGCATATGCTTTTAGTTTGTGCCTCTTTTACACTACAGAGGTTATGAGCTCAACATGTTTCTGTTCTTACAGAGTTAAGGACTGAACATTCTTCAGGAGAATAGATTCCTATTCAGCGAATTCAGCTGGGATAGAAGTTAAAACAAGCATAACCTTGGCAGGTTCTTGTGGGGGCGAACAACTTCTTAGCTCATTTGTAGGAGGACTTATAAATAATTCACTGTTGCCAACTGTTGGTAAGGGTTGTCTTTGTGATGTATAGTAGATCGATATTCAGCTCAAAGTAGGATTCCCTTGAGTCTTTAGTTGGGTGAGCGCCTCGTTAGTAGAAGGGACCTAGGTTGTAGGTAGGCGCTTAGTTGGTCCCAATGATCGTATCATCCATTTGTTTGTGGGTAAGCACAGTGGGTAATTATTGAGCCTTATACACGGTGTACGTGGCTGAATAAATCAGTAGTCTTTAAAAACTGTCTGTGGCGGCGCTGTGCAGATGTGCTTAACTTCAATTTGAATGGCAGGGTCGGCACTTTAATATCAATCTTCTAAAGGTGAGCTGGACTCAGATATAGTTGTTGCCATAGTCTGCCTGTAGAGCCTTAAATGTCCGTGAGCTCGATCAGTCTGTTCGAGTAACGTCGGCGATCAGAGTCACTAAACACGCTGGCCAGAGCCTGCGATTCTTATTGAAGTTAAGCACATCTGCACAGCGCCGCCACAGAGAGTTTTTAAAGACTACTGATACAAAAGCATGTATAATTCTGCTTCCTCCCACGTGATTCTACCACATATGAGCAATTTAACTCTGCATCATGTGAGTATATCTCACCACTTCATTTGAGATTATAAATGTTTTTGGATGTATGCATAACTTTACAGTACTTTAATTCCCTACTGATTGCAGGATGCATATATACTTTAAGAATATCTATGGTGAAGCACAGCTGTTTCAAGATGCCCATGTGGGACTCTTCTGCCTACATTAACCTGTCAAGTGGCCATCTCTATTAGAAGGTAGGCGTCATTCAAATGAATTAGATGACTAGATCCTAACAGTATCATCACAGACCTTACACATATTATCCTCCACATGTTTCACAACCGGTGGAGCCACAACCTGCTTCATATGTTGCAATTCCCACAGAACATCCTACCGAGGAGGATTTGACAAGTTGATTGAGTCGCAACAGAGTACTAATGTGAATTTATATTGCACTGATCCAACTTCACTCTCAAAATTAAAATAACTAATTGCATATTAACTATGCTTTGAGAGACTTGAACTCAAAGTAGTCTTTTCTTATTTACCTTTTGTAGACTTTCGAAGCCCAAAGCTTGAAAATTAATTGTCACTTTAACCCTCAGGCCAATCTCCTCCTCTTAGATAGGTGCTTTCCTCGCCTCCTCAATTTCCTCTCATCTCCTGCTGTCCCCTCCTCTCTCCCCCCTTGGCTCCTTCTCCTCTGCAGGGCGTGCCTCTGATCTGTAACCCTCATTGGAAGGTCTTTAAGGCTGGCTACCTTATTCATACCACTCTCAACTCTCGCTCTGCTGTCAAACACTCCTCTGACATCGCCCACTTCCTTGAAGTACTAGACCTTGATGTCCTTGGTCTTACTCAGGCATGGTTCATGGCCAGCTCTGTCACAAGCTTTGACACTCTCCTCCCTGATGGCTACAAGATCCTCTCTGCACCCAGATCATCCAGGTCCGTTGGGGGGTAGCCTTGATCTTTCCTGAGTGGATTCCTGCCTCTATCATTCCCAATCAGACATACTCCTCTTTTGAATACCTTGTCTGTAGGCTCTCTCTCTCTCCTACCCATGCTCTTACTGTGGGTACCATATAGCTGCTTCCTGGTCAAATCATCTCATTTCTCTCTGAGTGGGCAGACCTCTCCTCCTCCCTCCTGGCCTCTACCACTCAACTCCTCCTCCTTAGTGACCTCAATATCCATTTAGACTCTCCTTGTTCCTCCTCTTTAGTCTTCCGTGTCCTCTGCAACTCCCTCTCCCTCTCCATCTTCCCCTCTGGCCCGAATAACTCTGCAGGGAACACACTCGATGTCTTGATCTCCTCTGACTGCCCCCTCTCCATCCCTCTGACCACTCCTCTCTCCTGGTGCGATAATTCACTCCACACCTCTCATCTCTCCCTTTCTTCCCACCAGGCCAACCTATCCCAAATACCTTCTTGGACATCCGGCCCATGAAGCGTGTGTCAGTTGAGGCTTTCACCGCCTCCTCCCCCCTGCCCTCCACCTCTGGCTGACTCACATCCTGACACAGCTCTGTTTCTGCTCAACTGTTCTATTTCTGATACTCTTGATGCTCTTGCCTGTCATGAGGATCCATTTGAATTCCAAAGCCAAGTGCAATTCCTGCTATGACTCCAACCTAGCTACACTTAAACGTAAGTGCAGGGTGGCTGAGAGGAAATGGAGGGCTTCATGTTCATCCTCTGACAAACTGGCCTGTCGCCTGCTCCAAAGGCAATACCGACTCTCTTTCCTCACCAAGAAGAGAGTCCACATTCAAGCCCGTGTCTCTGCAGCATCTAACAACTCTTTAAAATCTGCAAGGAGCTGGCCAATCTTGCTGCAGTCTCTACCCCTCCTGTTGCCTCCCAGGCTCTTTGCAATGCCCTTACCTCTCACTTTATCTCAAAAACCCAGGACAACCTGTCCACCCTCTTCTCCCATCCCTTCCTCTTCCCTCTCCATCTGTGCTTGCTGACCCTCCTTCAGCCACCTCCCACCCTCCTTCTCGTCCTTTCCTCTTTTCTCCCCTTATGAGGTTGCTAGACAAGTCCGATCTATGAAAGTCTCATCAAAACAGGTTCATCCCTGTCCCTCTAAAACCATCAAGGACCACATTGATACCCTCGCTCCGGCCCTTGCCGATTTTTGCAACCTCTCCTTTGCCTCAAGATCCTTCCCCTCCCCTCCGATGCACTCCCTTGTGCATCCTCTTCTCAAGAATCCACAGCTGATCCTTCTTAAATGGCTAACTATTGCCCAATTTCCATTACTCCCTTTCTGGGCAAACTCCTGGAAAAGCTGGCCATCTCTCAGCTTAACCTTCATTCCGATTCTATTGGCTGTCTCCATGACCACCAGTCTGGCTTCAGAGCTGCCAGAACCATGGAAACTGCTATTCTGAACATTCATGAAGATCTGCACTCCAACCTTGACACCTTGACTCTAACATTTCCTCATTCTATTCAATGTCTCTTCTGCCTTCGACACGATCAACCATACCTTCCTGCTGAATACTCAATACAGCAATACTGTGGTTGCTGTGCCTGTATCTGTTGTGTCTGCATAGGTGCTTGCTGTGGTTGACCTTGTGGTGACTGTGTTTGCTCTGGAATCTGTTGTACTTGCTGCGTTTGTGGAGTGGCTGTCTGATACTGTGTGATATCTCGGGCATAATATTCCTGTGGTTCGGTGTTATATTGTGGAGAGTAGCCCACACCCCCTCTTGGAGCTTGCCAGTTCTGTTGCATGTTTCCTCCTCTTCTCCTACACTTCGGCTGGTTCTATGTCTTGTTGTCACTTTTTGTAGGTCGCCTAATAAAACAACAGATTTTTTCTGGCTGATTATATGCAGCCAACAAAAAGCGAAAAGGCGAACATTGTTTCGCACCCCACATCCACACCTGGCGCCACACACCCCTGATTTCTCTGGCGTGATTTGTCTAAAATCGGTGGGTTACACCCCCAAAAACCCCTCTCTCAGCCACCGCCATCCCCACCGAGGACTCCCCCAACATAAACACACACATACATGCAACACACACACATGCTCACAAACACATACCCGTTCTCACCCAATGGTGCTTCTGGGTGCTGGTGTGCCTTTCAGCCCCTGTGTGCATTCGTGTGCGGCAGGGGCATGACAGTTTGAATTAGAAAGACCGTTCCGTGCGGTCAATTTTGCTGCTGTGGATGTGTTCAGTGTCTGTTGGAAGTGGCCAGTCTTTTTGACAGAGCTGGTGCGGTTTGACGTCTTGACGGCATTCAGAGGTGCTTTTCTCAAGCGTTTTGCTTCTGTGTGGGTGACAGTGCTTCAGAGAGACGCAGGCAGTGTGTGCTCTGTTTTATTCCCTTTGTGTCCCGCAGAGTGTTTTCGCAGGTCGGGCCCGGCCATCCACCTCACCCGCACCAGCACAACTCGGCCAGATTGCAGAGAATGCAGTGAATGGTGAAGGAGGTTGCCATGGGGCTTATGTGGTGAGTGGAGAGCTAATTGGCGCTAAAGTGTGATTACATTGGTTTGCCTTATTTGCCTCATTGTTGCTGTTTAATTAAACACCCTGGCAATAGGATTGCTTTAAAAATGCCCAGTTAAAGTGCGGACGCTACCTTCGTTAATAATCAGGGGCAGGTGACGGCAGGCCTATGGCCTTTGAACCACCCGGAAAAGAAGAAACTAATAACACTTCCATTGAGAGTTCTGCAGTAGGGTGGTACTAATTATTTCAATACTATAGATTATTATTTTTTCTTTTTAACTGCAAGACTACCACATCTCGATGCCCAAAATAAAGGAATAGACCACTAATTACTGTGTGTCGGATGCAGCCATTCTGCTTGCTTTATTTGATTCTCCTTACAGTGCAGCTTGACACAAGGGGGCCTCATTACACGGAATGCGGTAAACCATGCTGCTATTAGCACCATGGTTGCCGCCGGTACCATACCGGTACCACCATGGAGAAAAGGGGAATTACCACCCCATTCCAAGGTTGGCCGGGCGGTAATTCCCCCTTTCTCCATGGCCCTTCCCCATTCCCATTTTTGCCCCATAGGGCTCAATGGGAATGGGGAAGGAGCTAATTACGGTACCGCAAATTGCAGTAGCGTAATTAGAACCAATGTCCCTTTGCGGGTCCCAACTTTAACAGCTGGTCTACACCAGCCGTTAAGGTCGGGTCCCGCAAATGGACCTCGTAGTAAGGCGGTAAGGGTTGACCGGTGCCCTTACCGGTACCGGTAAACCCGCCTACCGTGTAATGAGGCCCAAGGTGCTTTACTGTAATAGTGGGGACCTAAAGCCGTCAGGCGCAAAGTTACCCGCGAGCGGTGCTGAGCTGAATTGAGAAGAGCCGGCGTTGGGATTTTGCCTGCCTGCTCACGTGAGGGTCTGTTTTAACCTAGCTCTCCTATTCATTTGTCAATAATGTACCCTTCATGTCGGCTGCATAGGCCTCACATGGCGACTTCCCTGTATGCCTTGAGAAGTGTAAGTGGGAAGGGAAAGGGGCTGGCTGGTGTGCATTCAAGTATGGGGCCTATAGATAAAGTACTGCCAATGAAGGATGACAATGATTCTCGATTAACTGTGCGAAGCACTATGCCCAATGTGACTTCTGCAGTTCAATCTAGTAAATGTTTGCCGCCCCCATTTACTCTAATAAAAGCCAGAGAGAGTTGTTTTGCGGTGATGCTTCTAACCAAATGAGTGTGTCAGCTCCACCTACGATTTTCGAGGAAAACAGTGCGGTTTCATGCTTCTACACCACAGCAACGCGCTCTATTCTCTCCTAACAATTTATTTGCAATCCCCCATGATAATTCTAAAGTCAGTGGCGATGGGCATTAGAAGCGCAGTTCTGAGACGTCTGTTTTGGATCATGACTTACATTCTCATTTAAATGTGAATTCAATTGTGAAACCAGCTATTTTTGTATTTGGCAATTCGTAGATGGAGTCTGTGGCAGGATTTCCAGGTTCTTTAACACCGACACAAAGACCATTCTTACAGTCGAGACCCATTTCTCCTGCAGTTTTGAAGTTCGGGACCAGCCGTGCTCCCCAGGAAGGGGAGGTTTTAGAGTATTCATTTCCTCTACTGCCCAGGAAGGGGAGGTTTTAGAGTATTCATGTCCTCTACTGCAGGCACCTACTAAAGTCCCTCTACAGGATATTACTGATTTGGAGATTGTGTCCATTCAGGAGGACGTGATGTTTCTAGCCGAGAGGAGGAAAGAATCTTTTTCAAAGGCTGTTATGGGGAATGAAGGGCAGGTCGGTCAGATGGCTGTTTATCCAATGGAAGATCCTTGTAATGGAGGAACCCCATCTGATCCCTCACTGTGGGATTTTAACAATCCTGTTCTGCCTGCCAACAGACCTGTTACTCATACTGACATGCAGACTTATTCTGGAGTAACTGCTTAGGGAATTCTGGACACAGGGTTATCAACTAATTTGGGTGATGACGGAATTGACAAGAGTGGTGGTGAGGAGGGTGATCTTTGTATTTCAACTGGGGATGCTTCCAATGTGGATCGTGCTGCTTTGCCGATTGGCATCAAGTCTAATGGAGGACTGCCGGGTAACCAACTAGCTTCTAACTATCTATCGTCGAAAGAGGCATCTACTGGCAATACATCTAGGAAGCAGCTCTCCCCTTTAGGCCTCCCTATGCTGCCAATTTTGGACTCCTAATTCACTTTGCTTTCAAATTAGTTTAAATCTGGCATTGAAAACTGCAGCGGATGCTCAAGAAAACTTGGGTGGAGTCCCCATCAGTCGACAAACTGCTTTTAATAACCTGTGTAACTGAATTGCATTTTTGGAGGGTTTCACAGCGAGTGCTGCTTCTTGGATCTATTAAAAGTTCTGTAGTGGAGAATACTAGTTGTCTCTCTAGGGTAGAGGAATCCATATCAAAAGCCCTTGACCTGGTTATTACTAGGTCTTTGGTAGATGGGAGTTTTCCTCCTGAAGAGACACATTATATTGGAAGGTGGAAGCAGACGCAGAGTACATGACTATTGCACAGGACGAGGAGATTGCCACTATGGCTAGGGTGGGAACTTCAAAGGACCTGTCTGTAACTCTGATTGGTCCATCAGCTTTGCTGGCAGACGTGGCAATTCTTGAGAACTTGGAACCACCTCCCCAAATTCAACCTTTACTAGGGTATCTTCCGCAGAAGATAAATGACTCTACAGTCACTGTGGTACTTAGTAGTACCTGTGGAACTAACAAAGGAAAGGAACGTAATAAGAAAACAAATAATAAAAAGCCTAAAAATATGCCAGCAGCAAAAATAAAGGGGCATAATTCGGCTCTTAAGGGGATTTTCCAACTATCTGCAGTGGACGAACCTATTGACCTGGATGCGCAGCCTAGAGTGAAGGTGCCATGAAATCATGAACCTGGGCATACACAAGTGTATACAAAGGTTCCAATGGGGGGGATACTAACACTATGGAGGTCCCCATCATTCCACCTCTAGAGGTTTGGTTGAACAATAATGTTACAGTGGGTAGGTCTAGATGTGACCGGGGCACTGACCCGGGTTCTGACTCTGTGACTAATGATTTGTGGTTTGGTTCATCTGCACATCTCCTGTCTGTTGATTCACGAGTGCTGTTGGGTCCTTTTGATACCAACAGTGGTCAGACCAAACAAACTAAAATTACCTCCTTTTGCCGATCGAGCTCCAGAACTGATCCCTTAATAAATGATGTTGCCTGTTCTGTATTGACGATTGGTGGTGTCACTTCAGGGATAGGGGTCCTGCCACCTTTGATTGCTGTCCTAATGAGGCCCATCTGGTGAAAGGATATGAGGATACTAATGAGGGCTTGATTTTGGTGGATGTTGATGGGGGATGGTTTCGCTCTTGAAGTCAAGGTTGACCAATAGGGAGCGCTACTGCTCAAAAATCTTGTGAAGGGTATCTGATCTTCATGTTAATGGAGAACAGAGACTCAATAGGTCCAGGTTGTTGGCCATTTTTCAGAACATCCCCTCTTTAAGAACCATCACTTCTGATGATAACTTTGACTGGATTACTTTGCCCCTTGTTAACAATCAGCGCATGGCATGTTATTTCCATTCAGAATTGGTGTCCAACTTAGTATGGAAGCAGCAGTTAAATTGTGCGACATTGGGGTATGAATTAAATGCCCTTAAATCATCGGAAGAGGCTGGGGGATTTTGGGATTTTATGCAGAGAGAGGTCCCAGTGCAGGGTCCTGTTGTGTCTAATTCTAGGTTTACTAGTGCTCTCCGGTACTCTGTCACCCTTGTCTCCACTCTACTACAAAAGGGTTAATTGGTCTTGGGTGGGTCCTGCCCTGAATGCTTTTGAGGTGATTAGTAAGGGGTTGAGTCAATCGTAGCATTTCCGGAATTGATATTGTAACCTGGAATGTATGTCATACAGTAAATCTATACAAATTCTTGGAAAATCCGCTGAAGATGAGTGGATATAAAAATGTTCATGTTTCAAGAAACCATGTGTACGGGTCATATTAACTTGGAAGGTTACTGAACATTTACCAGCCCAGCAACTAGAGCTGAAGCTGGGAGAATGTGAGGGGGCTTGGCAGTAGCGGTCAATACCAATTTGAATCTAGTCTCGGAGGGGATCGACACAGGGGATATATTACCCTATCCATGGCACAGGGGTAAAACTGTATCCAGGATTGATTATTTCTACAATTCTTTCCCCTTGATTGTCAAATGTGGACCTGTGTCTCGATATGATACTGGGCTGGGAGATCATCTTTTGTTGTATTTTCCCTACGTTTGACATCTTGCTCCCATGAGCTGAGACCTGCTCTATCCTGTCTAAGTTTGGATCACAGGGGGGGGGGGGCAAACTATAAAGTGGAATTATCATCTGATGGTTAGGTTTACTCATCTTGTGAAGGATATGTCTTCAAATTCAACTCTGCAGGATGACGTTGATATGTCTTCCTGTACACGGGCTGAAGAATGCCATCATATCATCTTGGCTTGCCTAAACAAGATGTGCACTCTAAATAACGTTCAAACCTTAAATACCAGACTCATTCCTCGGATTCCAGAATTTCAGCCTCTAAGAAGCAAAAACATATGAAATTTGCCGAACTGTTGAAGCAGGGCCTGGATCTTCAGGAATATCTTTATGCTCAGAAAAAGACTGGCCAGACTCATAGGAATTTTGTAAAATCACTGAGGATGGAGGCACACATGAGGGATAATCAGTACATGCTGCACAATCTTTGTGATGGGAAGGATGGCACATTTTGGGCATCTGTGAATCATACTATGGGACGAAACGCTCTATTGAGGATTCTCCAATTTGTGCCCAAGAATTGGTAAAATTCTACAAACAGAAGTACAACCTCTTGGAGCCTTTGAGTGACTGGAAGGACTCTACTAAGGGGAACTTAATTGTGAGTTGGTGCACTTGGACTGAGGAGAATATTGCTGAGGCAATTAACCAATTAAAACCCTCCAAGGCTTCGGAACCTGATGGTATCCCTCTGTTTGTTCTGAAACATTCCCCAATTTTATGCGGATCCCTTTTGAAACCGTTATTTGATGAAATCTTCAATAATCATGTTATCCTGCCCACCTGGAGCCAATCAATTATTATTCCTATTCTTAAAAATGGTGACCGCCTTAACCCGATCAACTACAGGCCGATAGCATTAAGCGATGCTATTAGTAAGGTCTTCGCTATGTTACTTTTTAGGGACTGAAAACATGTTATTCTGTACTGGAGAAACTCCCGGCCGGCCCACATAGTCGGGGTTTGCTCTGCAGTACTTTAAGAAGAGATAGCTGCACCATGAGATGGATGGGGGTGCAGGTTTTCTTACTCCAACACCAATCAATAAGGACAACTCAATGGTTTGGCAAAGGGGAGTCTGTTTAATGAAAAGTACAAAAAACGGGGAAACATGGAAATTAACAGTGATGCGATAGCCCGCCTCGATTCAACTCCCAAGAACTTCATACAAACAGTAACCTTTATACCCAAAACTCATCATCATTGACGTGTACCACTCAAAAGTTAACATGAAATTCTATTGGTTAGGAAAAGGTAACTATACTATAGGTACTATATCTGTATATGGTGACGTAGTGAGGGGATTCGATAAACACTATCAGGTGGGCGTCTACGCCCTTCCTTCTAACATTACAAATGTAGACGTCACTAAAAGTACGACATCTCATTGGTTCTACTATCTATAGGACCCTAGATTATTTGGTCCATTGTGATGGGGTTGGCTTCAACCCCATGCATAAATCTCCACTTTAAATAGCAGCACGCAGAATGGTCAACCAGGTGCAGGATGCCCCAAGATTCACCCGGCCTCCCTTCCATCAATCATTACTTTAGTGGCTATGTGTCAATTAGTTGGCTATGGTCGGCCTCGAAACTGTATCTTCTTGTCAGAAAAAGTTACAGCTAGGCGTAAGTGTGAAACTGTGCCTCTTCTCGCTCGGCTGGTCACGTGCTAGCACACTGTGAATCTGCCTAGTTTTCCTTCTATTTGCGCATTTAATTCTTATTCCGCTTGCCACCTGCCTCTTCCTCCTTATCTTGGCCTTCCTGAGATAGGCTGTTCTGTTCTTAAGTTTCGATTCCGCAAAGCTACTGTTCGCTCCTTCTCTTGGTCTGACCTTGGCTTCCCAGGCATGAGCTGCTCTTGCTGAGTTTCGATTCAGCCATCTCCTCTCGTTTTTAGCTGGAATACGAATCCTGCCCTGTTTACTCCTAGTAACCTGAGTTAATTCTGCTTTTGTGTAAAGCGGACTCGCACTTATATAGTGTGCTTCATTCAGGTAGATATGTCTAGGTGGCGCTTGTCGCTCTATTCTTCTACTTAGCATAGCAAGCCGCACTGTTTTCTTAGCTTTCTTGCAGTTACAAGCATATGTACAGGCGTTAGCTGGTTGAATGTCTTCATCCTGCTTTACAGCTTAAGTTTCTTTATATTTTAACATCTTCTCTCCTTCTAGGTTCACAATATCCTTATTCATGGTGTTTCGTCTCTGTGTGTCATCTTTTGTTGTCGTTTCTTCCATCGTGAGTCTGTCCGGGCCCTTGTGTGGTCACCATTCATCTTCAGTTAAGGCCTTTTAAGTTTCTTCCGGGACAGTGTCTAAGTAATCTTCATTTCATTTCATTTGCTGGTAGGGTTTTCTCAATGGATACCTTACTGTCCATGGTTGTCTGGTTATTGGTACTTCAATAGGTATTGTTCTTCTGATAGGCAGTGGGCAGAGCCCTACTGCGACTCTCTGCTGGTTTATTTGCTCATCATACATCACATATCTCGGTGTGAACATTCCTGGTACTTCAAAATGGGCGACTGGAGTGCAGGCCTCACTCTGGACCTCCTCTACACTCCTCCCTCTGGTCGATACATCGACCACTTCCTCTTCCTCTTCTGGATTCATCTCACTTGGTTCTTCTGTATTAATTTCTTCTTCATCTTCTGGGTTTTTACATGATGGTTTGAATAAGTGTCTCTTTGGAGTCCATATTTTTATCACTCCTTTCAGGCTTCCTGCTGTCCTCACATGTTCGTCTTTATTCCATATCATTAGCTGACATTGTCCATTTGGGCTGCAATAGATCTATTTTGCTTCGTAATTTCTGCGTTTCCTTGGATAAAGAAACTTTGTACCTTCTGGCGCATGCTTGCCGGCCTTCACAAAGTCTCCTATTTCATCATCAGTTAGATCTCTGGGCTTCCATCCTGGTTTGACATCAATCATAATCTACATCCCTATGCCTTTCTTCACAGTTTTCTGGCATTGCGAGATTATTATCTTGATAACACAAAATCCTAGTAATACAATTACTAGCAGGGATTCTAGGAACTTGAATGCATCCGCCATCCATTGCGGAACCCATGAAAACAGCGATCCAAACCAGCTGTCATCATCAACTTCGTCGGTTTCATTGATCATCTGTTTCTGTAGGTTTGTCAGCATACCTATAGCCTCTGTCTTTGTCGTGAGAAGGTATAAAGGTGCAACATGATTCTCCAATTTTTGCACAAACTCCTCCATCCATAGCTGTGATCATGTCAAGTACATATCTGTTCTGGACAGTCATCAGTCGGATGGCTCTTAACTCTTTCTTGATCGCATTGAAACCTTTTATTGTCGTGTTGATGGTTTGCAGTAACTCCCATCTGGTTATCTGCAACCATTTAATGTTTGCTCCAACCTGAAATCTCGGCATCAGAATTGTCGTGAACACTGATGAGGTGAGGCTGAACAGCCTGTGTTTATATGGGATTGCATGAAATGCTTCTTCTGATTTGGCAGAGAAGTAATTCTCTCTCTTCATTTGGGTTATCAGTCCCATAGATCTCTTCTTCCTCAGATGAGCATCTGCTTTCGGGAAACTATCCATATTCAGGTCACTTTTCTGGATCACTAATGCTGGAACGTGGACATTCACTATAGTGCATTTGCCTCCTCATTTTTTTGGCAGTCTGATGTATGCTTTGGATCCACATGCCCAATAATGATCCATAATTACTGCAGTCCCTTGAGTCATTCCTGGAGCCTCAAAAATGCATCTGCAGTTTTGATTCTTTTCCATTTCCTTTGTGCCATTGTTCCTGAAGCACAATTTCGGACTTTCTAGTGGCACTATCTGCAAGGGTCCTCCTCTTTCTTCGACCTATGTCTCTAATTTTGTAAGTTTTGGCCATAGTGGTTTGCACAGTCTCTGTGAGTTTTCTATTGCTTCCTTGCACGCTCCATGGAACATCCTGCTCTGCAGATCACTACTCCTTTCTCCCATCCATCTGGTGAAAGCACTGTTCCCCAAATCTGCATTTGGCCTCTGTTTTTCCAAATTTGAGCCTCTTCTGGAGTTTTTCCTTGGACATTCAGTCTTGAGTTTATTTCCCATCTTATTTCCGCTCCTTTAACTTCAGGTTTCTCGTACCTGATCACGTGATTCCTAGTATGGGTTCTATTTCTCGTCTTAATTTCCTGTACATAATCATCTTAATCGGGATAAGCTGTTTCCTTTGCCCATGTCAATGAGGCATCAGTTCCCATGAACTGGCCTCTGGTATTGCACATTGCTATGTCTGGGAGACAGTGTGCTGTCGGGACATCGATTTCTACAGCCACGAAGATCTTGGATTTCCCCATGCTGTACGGTAGAAGTGCACAAACAAAGCATTGTCCTTCTGATTTTCATGTTCCAACTTCTTTCATGTGTTGGTACCAAATGTTGTTTCCTAAATGTGCTGTGCTGTCCAGGTAGTTATTTAGTTCATTATTATCTACATGCATGCTTCTCTTGATTGTTAAGGTTTTCCGGTAGTTTGCTATAACTACATCTCTGAATGCCTATGTATGGCTTTTCCTTGGTGGAGGGTTCTCAGGTATCCTGGTCCATGGTGCAGGCTTCCTCATCTGCGCCATTTGAGTGGACAAGAGTCTGCCAGCTCTTTCCTGGTCCTCATCCATCTTTTCTCTGCTGCGTGCAAATGCCGATGCCAACCAGCCTGACACTGGTCCGGTATATGGCTGTATTGTAGACCTGGTACTTGTCCCTTGTGTTAGAATATGTGTGATGGGTAACACAGTTTCTGTCGTTTTGTTCTTCAGTTCCTCTTGTCATTTCCTTGCACTGGCATGTATGGGAATAGTAAGTTTACTAACATTTGTGTCCTTGCAGAGAGTTTATCTGAGGCCGCTTCTGTTTTCTTAAGAGTTTCTGATATGACTGCTTCTGTTGGCCTTTCTCACCAAGACAGCGTCTCCAAGGAAGACGAGTGGAACACATAGACCTAGACCTTGAGCTGAGTCTGGTGTAGTGTGTCCTTCTATGTTCTGTGCTGCAATGCACCCTTTTCGTCGTCGCTGCAGCTGGTCTGACATTACAGTAAGGCAAGATGTCATACAGTTCAGATAGTTTTGCATTTCAGACCATAAAACCTCTCCTGTCGACTGGGCATCACTTCTAGGTCTATCTTTGGGTGTGAGGGGAGTTCTCATTCTTCTTCCTGTGGCGTAAGATGATGGTCAGAGCCACGTTGGTTCTGAAGAGCATACAGTGCCAGTGGAAGGCAGTGCAACCATCCCTTCTTTAGAGTAAGCTCCAACTTGGCTATCCTTTCCTTTAATAAGCCGTTGAGCCTCTCACAGATCCCATTACCTTCTGGATGATATGCCGATGAGAACTTGTGCTTTATACCAAGCAGCAGGCTAATCTGCTCAAAGACTGCATTGACAAAGTGAGCCCCATTATCTGATCTCATGACTTCACACACCCCCACCTGGGGAACACTTCCCTCACTAAGAATTTGGCCGCACAGGTAGATTTTAGGTGTGTACATGGACCTGCTTCTATCCTTCTAGAGAATGGACACACCATAACAATTAAGTATCTGTACCCATTGCATACTTGAATCATGTCGACGTAATAGACATGCAAGTGCTGAAAAGGCCCATTCGGCCTGGGGATGACTCCTCTCATTACTTTTAATGTGTGCCCAGTTGTGAATTGCTGGCAGATTATGCAGTTCACCATAAAGAATGCAACATGCTGAGCTAAATTCGATATGAACCAGTCTTCCGCGAGCGTTGCTGCTAGATTCCCCTTCTAATATAGACCATTTAATGTAACTGCTCCAGCGCTATTTTTAGTAGGGCTACAAGCATTACTGGTTTACCAGCTGTCAGAGGGGTTTAAAGAACACCCTCGACGTTTCCACAGGTTTTTCTCTTCCTGTGGTGCCACCCCTTGGAGGTCCATTAGTTGCATTTGCCCAAGGTCGTTATAGGCTTCAGGTGTGGTTTGTGCAACCATCATTCTTTCATGGGTGCATGCCACTTCCACTTCTATAATCGTCTCACTTTTGGATGCCATACGCTTGGCTTCTCTGTCTGCTGTGTGATTTCAGCGTGAGACAAAATCTGTCCCTCTTGTGTGGGCGGTGAATTTCACGACCGCTATTCCCACTGGGAGCTGTAGTGCCTTAATCAGCCTGTCCAATAAGGCTGCGTGCTGCACTGGTGTGCCGTCCACTTGGAAGTAGCCCCTCCTTTTCCAACGCGCTAAGCCTGCGTGCACCGTTGACGTCACATAGGCAGTGTCACTATACACCGTTACTTCCTGGTCTGCGTGATTCTCAATGGCGAGTATCAACGGCAATAATTCTGCAACCTGTGCTGAATAATGAGATGGTATTCGAGCACTAAGAAGCACTCAAAACTCTCCATTCGCTGTGTGCTTTACCACAGCGACGCCTGTGTATCTTTGCCCATCACATTGTTCGATTCTCGAAGACCCGTCAATAAAGACAATCTCTCTTCCTGCCAAGGCATTTCTTTTACCCTGGGAATTTCATCATAGAATTCTTCATAATTCGTGCAGTCATGTATCGGCTCTCCTTCGGTGACCGGCTCTGCTATAAACATAGCTGGGTTCACTATCTCACATCGGACTATTTTAATCGATGGGTTTGATATGATCACTTCATAGGCAGAAGCTCTTTGAGATGTCAATGTGCCCTTTGGTTTTTCTAGAATGGCCAATAATGAGTGCTCGACGTACAACGTCATGGAGCATCCCATTACAATTGTCGTCGCCTTCGCTATAGCGAACGCTGCGGCAGCTAAACTTTGTTCGCATGGGAAGTGGCCTCTCATTACTGGGTCCAGATTCCCACTGTAACATGCTAGGGGCTTGTACCCCAACAAGGTTTTTGAGCGAGCACTGCCATCATAACACTGCCATCTGTGTGTGAAAACAGGTCAAATTCCTCTGCATAATTGGGAATTCTGAGAACTGGAGCTGTACAAATCACTCTCTTGAGTTCAGCAAACCCTTTCTCCATTGTCTCAGACTATTCAATCTTTTCTTTTGTCACTTGGGCCTTCTTTATGGCCTGAAGTAAAGGCTTAGTATAGGAGCTGTAATGGAAAACCCATGCCCTAACATAGTTGCACAGGCCTAGAAAGCTCTGCATTTGCTTTATCGTGTGTGGCTTAGGGTGTTCAATATGGCTTTAGCCCTTTCTGGGGTCACCTTCTTGCCTTCTTGTGAGATTAGCTGGCCTATGTACAGCACTAACTGTTGATAATATTGTAACATTTCCTTGTCAACCTTATAACCTTTCTCAGCCAGTATAGTCAATAGCTGAACAGAATCGTGCCTGCATTGCTCTTCTGTGGTGCTGCAGATTAGGATGTCATCCACATACTTCAGGACGACAATTTCTAATGCAATATTGCTTAAGTCCATCTGCAGGACTCTGTTGAAAATAGACAGAGACTCACAGTATCCCTGTGGTAGTCTTGTGCTTTTCAGACGCATTTGTCTGAACGCTAAGGACGTCCGATCTTGTGAGTCATGATGCAACGGGATTGAGAAAAAGGCATTTTTCAAGTCAATCACCGTGAAATATTTTGCCTCGACGGGTATATTGCATAATATTGTAGCCGGGTTCGGGGCTAGAGGGAACTCGGCCTCAACAATGTTGTTTTTCGGTCTAAGATCTTGAATTTGCCTCCAAGATCCCCCTTTGATTTCTTGACAGGATAAACTGCCGTATTACATGGTGACTCTGACGTCACTAAGATGCCCTGGCCCATCATGGCAGAAATTGTCTTAGAAATCCCTTCATCTGCCTCTCTGGACATGGGATATTGTCGGGCTCTCGGTAAAATTGCTCCTGGTTTTCGTTTAATTTTCACTTCTCCCACCCCCTTCAAGAGGCCTATGTCATAGGGTCCTGTAGTCCACACTGGGACAGGCACTTTAGCTATATCATCATAAAAATATTCAGGACGTTTTAGCGCCAACATCATTCTCTGAGGCACTTCTCTTTTGATCATCTTTACCCAAAAGGTGAGACTTACTTCCACCATTGTCTCTCCCATGTCTGCTTGTTCTTCAAACAGATCGTCATCCGTGATGTCAGTCACTCAATATCCTTCTTCAATGGCGATAATCGCGCACCATTGTCTGCCTTCATCATCGTAACCGTCAACCAATACTACTTTACCTCGCACTGCAGCTGCGTGTATCATCAAGGGAAATACTTGTCCCTCCTCCTCATGAATAGGTATTCTTGGTCTGAATAAAAACTCATCAGGGGTTCTCATGAACCTGTCTGCAAGGCAGGGCAATCCCGCCATAAGCACACGCATGCCATATGCGAAAATCTCTTGCTCCAATGGTATGGCCCTCATGGCTATGTGTCCTGAGTATGCTCTAATACTTTCGCATACATTTGAGTAGTGCATTCCTGGAGTGGTGCATACTATGCCCTCCTCCATGAACTAAATTGTCATGTTCAACTTTGTCATTAAGTCCCGACCCACAATGTTTACTGGGGTCTGACACAAATACAGTAAAGGTACATTCATTTCGCATCTCTCCTATGGAGACTGGGAGTGCGTCTGTAAAGGGAACTCGACTGTGAGCTCCTGTAAAACTCTGAGTATCTATGGCCTTGCCATACAAGGAAAACTTGCCTTCACATATTCACGAGCGTGTTGCACCCGTGTCCACTAGGAAGAAATATTCTCTACCCCCTATAACGACATCCACCCTAGGTTCCCTATGACGGTCTGGAGTCACTGATAGGATAGAGCACATCAGGGTTCCCAGTGAGCTGCCTAATTCATATATAGGTTTGGCCCACTGTGCACTTGTGGATTTTCCCCATTCCCATTGTTACTTCCCCTTCCAGGGTTCGAGGTCTGCCCTGTGCTCATCGTGTGTGACACTTGCAACAGTGCCTGTTGGGTTTGTCTTTGTGGAAACTGCCCATGCTCTGAGGTTGCACTCCTTGTTGCGCTCCTGGCTCTTGTTGTTGCACCGTGTGATTCTGTGCAGCGTCCTGTTGTAAAATTGCAGGTGGATTTGCAATGCCTGCTCCCATTCCTTGGCCGTTCTGCATCATGCCTTGACTTCTGTATGTGCGCGCCAAATGCCCTGTCATTCCACACAGCCAACATACTGGTGGTGGTCGGATTATTTGCCCATTTGACATATCCGGGTTTCCATTTTTTATTATTTTGAAAGCCTCCTTGATGATTTTGGAAACCTCCCTGATTTCTCTGCCACCTTCTTCCTCTAAATCCTCTTCCCCGTGGGTAAAACCCTACGTTACCCTGATTGTTCTATTGTGGACTAGCCACCTGCTGCATGCTTTGTTCAGCTGCGCTAGTTAGCATGGCTCCTTCAAGAGCATGCTTTGATAATTTCTTTTGCACCAACTTCGCTTCCTCACCCTTTCAAGTTGCTTCCTTTTTGCGATTCTTTTCTTGCAACAGTCTACAATAAGGTGCAATAGTCAATTGTATTTTCATCCAAGGTTTAGCTTCGATTCCCACCAATTTCCTGAGCTGTTTTTGTACCGGTTCTGGCAATCCTTGGCACAATATATGGTAAAATACGGGTATAGATTTTGTCTAAGATTCATGCATTTCGAGCACCCACGCGTCTTGGAAATTTTGTAGATAAATTAACGGATCTTCAGAATCCTTCATTTTTCGAGTCATTATAGCTCCAATATCAGAGGTATCTGGGTAAAGTACTCGTAGCGCTTTCCATACTAATGCTCTACAATTATTAAATGGCGCTCCATCAGGCGCGGTATTAAGTGTGGTTACACCAGGGTAGCCTGCCCGTGTCCACACATCGTCTGCTCTCTCACCAAATATGGCGATCAGGAGACCATTGATGTCCCCTATAGCTAGCGTGTTTCCTCCTGTCATTTTTTTTTAACTCATGTATCCATTTACCCGCACCCGATGTCAGCATTGGAAGCTTGTTTTTCAAGTTTTCTCGATCCATGTGTGGCCATGGAATATACTGTGGTCTTACTCGCCCTTTCTCTAGTAGCGGAAATTGGAAAGCGCAGCCCTCTTTCTCTTCTCTCATAGTTCTCCTGTCTATTGCAGGGGTAATATTCCTGCATCGCCCTCTACCTGGCAATGTCCTTAGTCTCTCTACATAGGGCGGTAAAGACTCCCCCCTCCGACCATGAGGTACTCCTTCATGTCGGTCAGACTGCGTGGCTGACTCTGATGCCCTCGGTGCGGACTCGCTAGTGTCTGACCATCGTATCCCTCTTTCCCTTGGGAGTCGTCTTTCGCCCTCTCGCCCTTCCTCGTTTTCCCCACGCTCCTCCCTTTCGGAGTCGGACATTGTTTGTCCCCAATTCACGCAAATTCTTGTGTCTTCATTGTTTCTATTGATTTCTAATCTATCCAGGGACAGTTTCCTATTCACACTACTTCGGGTGACATCCTCAGTGTCATACAGCTGAGTGCTTTCCAAGCGCTCGTCCTCCCCCTCTCCTTGGGGTGTTTGTTCTAGCCCCATTTCATCACATATTTTATCGATCGTTTCCCCAATGCTTCTGGTGTTGAAGTCATCTTCAATATTTGCCCTAGACGTGCCTGGCACTGAATCGTACGCAGGAAAGAATTCTTCAATGTTTTCCCAGTCTACAACTGCATCGGGTTTTTTAACTTCCCTCTCCAAATATTCGAGATCGGGTGCTCTCTGTCCTCGCTTACGTTCGATATCATCATCAAATTCTTTGCGCTTCCTCGCCTCTTCTCTGACCCTATCTTCTTCCCTTCTCTTTTCATTTCTACGTTCATCTGCCCTTTGAATTTCCTCATCTCTTCATCTCCTTATCCTTTTTTCACGTACCCTTTGCTCTTCTTCTAACCTTTGCTGTTTCTGTCTGTCTTGATCATAGGCTGCTCTTGGGTTGCGATCAAGCTGTTTTTCTTGCTCTTCACGATATAGCTGCTCTTGCCTTAGTCTGTCTTTCCTTCTTATCCTTTCGTCTCTTGTCTCCTTCTCTTCCTCCTTTCACTGTGTCTCATCTAACCTCTCTTTTGGTCTCACGTCATCACTGCCTTTCTCATCGAGTTTCAATAAGATTTGTCCTCCCATCCATTCGTCTTTTGCGAATGCTATCTCATCAGTTCTGTCTTTGCTCCCTTTCCATTTCTTCCCCTCTCTCTCCTTGTCGAGAGATGCACTTGTCTGTGCCTGATCCTTCCTTTCGTCATCGCACCTCCCCTTGTCCCTTGGGAATGTGGAGGTAAGATTCTTGTCCTTATCATTCCCTTGATTTTCGTCACTACTATGTGTAGGTGACTCATATGCGGGGTTGCTGTACCCCGTGGCTGCTTTGAGTTTCCTTAACGGGTATAAACCCTCGTCCTTACTTTCTTCGGTTTTCGTTTCGGGCGGGGCAGGTGGTGCGGTAGGCATCTCACCCCCTCGGTGCATACGTTAAGTACCCAATCTGTTGGCGGCTCTTCCTCTTTTACCTGTTTGTACATTTTCCACAACTCGAGAACAGCAAGGCGTTTTTCTAACTTCTTGCCTGTACATGTGGCGTGCAAATATGTCGTCATATGTTGTAAGATGGCTTTAGATAAAGACCCATTTTGTGGCCATCGCATAAACATCTTGTGGGCAGTACCTCTAACCCACTCGGTGCTATACTTCTTTAGCTTGGGTGCGTGTTTTGGCAATTGCTTGCATAAGTGTTGTAATGGAGTTATGTCTTTCATGTTTAAATCTGTTCTCTTTCCTCTTATATAACACTTGTTAATGCTTCCGTGTGGTTTAAACACCTTGGGACAATATGAGTGAGCATCAAACACTGCAAGCGCCAATCCAAATTTTCCACTAAAATTTTATATTATCAATTTGCTCAAAAACATCAATTCATGTGCGATTCTGTTACAGCTATCGAATCGCGCACATTTTTTTAATCAGTTCTCTTGACAAAAAATTTCACATATGATGTCACAACAAATCATGTAAGACAGACACTTGACAGACTAGAGGGACACCCGCTGGACACAAATATCTCTGCCTCTAATCATTACCCCTTCATGGAGTGTAAACAAACCCCTTTCACAACGTCTTTAAACGTTGTGGTAGCCTAGTCGTTCCCCATTATGTGGGACTCTGGGTACACGTTTCTTCTATCCGCTATATTAAAGCGCAGGAATAAGGCGAATCCTTTAACTTCTCAGGTGTCCGCCTTGGTAACCTCTCTCTTCTCGGATGTCCACCCCGGTAACCTCTATTTACTCTTTATTACTCTCGAGTCATTATCCCTTTATATATACAGTCTTCTCTACTTCTAACTATTTTGTTTTTTCCCTCCTCCCTCCGTTACCTTTTCCCTTTACTTGTTCTAAGGCATACACTGTTTGCCAAAGCATTCAATTTTTTCTTCACTCACGTTCCCATGGTTCGTCTCTGGATCCTCGGGATCACCGCCTTTGTTACTGCCTTGTTCAGATTTTCACCCGGTAGGCTGCCCGTAGGAATGGGAAAGGATGTGTTGGGAAAACGGGTCCCTTCAGGCCCTGACTGCAGTCTCTTTCTTACGCTCCCATTGTCTACAGGGAGCTTTACAGTCTACTCAGCCGAATGGCAAAGGACCCGCGATATTGCCGAAGACCTAGAGTTACTTTATGTCGACGGTCAATAGGTGTCTTATTTTAATCAATAATCGATAGTCGATAAACCAAACCTATCTCTGCTACCAATTGTACTGGAGAGACCCCCAGCCGGCCCATAGAGTCGAGGTTTGCCCTGCAGTACTTTAAGACGAGATAGCTGCACCATGAGATAGATGGGGGTGCAGGTTTTCTTACTCCAACACCAGTCAATAAAGACAACTCAATGGTTTGGCAAAGGGGAGTCAGTTTAATGACAAGTACAAAAAACGGGGAAACATGGAAATGAACAGTGATGCAATAGCCCGACTCGCTTCAACTCCCAAGAACTTCATACAAACAGTAACATTTATACCCAAAACTCGTCATCATTGACGTGTACCACTCAAAAGTTAACATGCAATTCTATTGGTTAGGAAAAGGTCACTTTACTATAGGTACTATATCTGTATATGGTAACGGAGTGAGGGGATTGGATAAACACTATCAGGTGGGCGTCTACGCCCTTCCTTCTAACATTACTCATGTAGACGTCACTAAAAGTACGACGTCTCATTCGTTCTACTATCTATAGGACCCTAGATTATTTGGTCCATTGTGATTGGGTTGGCTTCAACCCCATGCATAAATCTCCACTTTAATTAGCAGCACGCAGAACGGTCAACCAGGTGCAGGATGCCCCAAGATTCACCCGGCCTCCCTTTCATCAATCATGACTTTAGTGGCTATGTGTCAATTAGTTGGCTGTGGTCGGCCTCAAAACTGTATCTTCTTGTCAGAAAATGTTAGAGCCAGGCGTAAGTGTGAAACTGTGCCTCTTCTCGCTCGGCTGGTAACGTGCTAGCACACCGTGAATCTGCCTAGTTTTCCTTCTATTTGCGCATTTAATTCTTATTCGGCTTCCCACCTACCTGGGCCTCCTTATCTTGGCCTTCCTGAGATAGTCTGTTCTGTTCTTAAGTTTCGATTCCGCAAAGCTACTGTTCGCTCCTTCTCTTGGTCTGACCTTGGCTTCCCAGGCACGAGCTGCTCTTGCTGAGTTTCGATTCAGCCATCTCTTCTCGTTTTTAGCTGGAATATGAATCCTGTCCTGTTTGACCCATATTACCCTGAGTTAATTCTGCTTTTGTGTAAAGTGGACTCGTACTTACATAGTGTGCTTTGTTGAGGTAGATATGTATAGGTGGCGCTTGCCGCTCTATTGTTCTACTTAGCATAGCAAGCTGCACTGTTTTCTTAGCTTTCTTGCGTTAACAAGCATATGTACAGGCATTAGGTGGTTTAATGACTTCATCCTGCCTTACAGCTTAAGTTTCTTTATATTTCAACATCGTCTCTCCTTCTAGGTTCACGATATCCTTATTCATGGCGTTTCGTCTCTGTGTGTCCTCTTTTGTTGTTTTTTCTTCCATCTGTGAGTCTGTCCGGGCCCTCGTGTTGTCACCATTCGTCTTCAATTAAGGCTTTTTGAGTTTCTTCCGGGACGTGTTTAAGCAATCTTCATTTTGTTTCATTTGCTGGTAGGGTTTTCTCAATGGATACCTTACTGTCCATGGTTGTCTGTTTATTGGTACTTCAATAGGTATTGTTCTTCTGATAGGCACTGGGTAGAGCCCTACTGCGGCTCTCTGCTGGTTTATTTGCTCATCATACGTCACATATCTCGGTGTGAACGTTCCTGCTACTTCAAAATGGGCGACTGGAGTGCAGGCATCACTCGGGACCTCCTCTACAATTCAACAAACTCAAGCTCTCTCAAGATATCAAGTCGGGTTCAGGAAATATACGGGACCTCATTGAATGCAACTATATTGGCCCATTTGATGCACAATGTGAAGAATAACCAGGTGGGTTCGGTGTACATGGCTTCTCTGGATATGCCAAGCTCTTTTTCGACTGTGTCATTCGCTCAGTCTTGTGGACCAAATTGTTCAAAATGAATATACCCCCTACATTGGTACATTTACTTGCACTTTTATACAGAAACACCACCATGCAGATTTGTTTAACTCGGAAAGGATCTCTCTCTGGTCCTATTGATTAATTTGTGGGTCTTAAACAGGGGTTTAACCTTGTGGCCACTTAATTTAATCTTTACGTGAGTGATGTAGATTCCTTGTGGCAGTGGCCATCAATATCATCAGCCAGGCTGGGCAATCTCCATCTGGATTGGCTAGCCTTTGCTGATGATTTTATCCTGTTTGATGGAACAGCCAACGCAAGCTGAACCTATTTGCCCAAAATGCTCTGGCTAATAACTTAATCCCGAATGGATCGCAATCAAAGGTGGTCGTTGTGATGCTGGAAAGGCATCGGAAGGATAGGGCCTCTGTATCCTTGTCGTTTACTGCTTTTTATCATGTGTTCTGTCGTGTCGTGCTGGCTGGAGCCTTCCCAAAGACTATATGTTGTGGGTTGTGTTATGTATGGGCTGTCATTATTGTGGGAATGCTTCGTGGTTGCTATGAATTTGTTATGCATTTCTGATGTGCTGCTATTGGACATTAGAAGATTGATGTCACAATGTGCTGCTCGTGGAACCTAGGCATTTGTTATGGCTTGTATTTGTCAGTTGGGGATGTCCTGCTATTCTGGTTGGGGGTCTCATATATCTGTCCTGTTTATGCACATTAAACCCATTGAAGAGCCTACATGGTGTGGTTCCTTGCACAACAGGTACACCCTGTGGGTGGGACCTGGGTGAACGGAGTGTGTGACCAATATGGACTTCTTGTTGTGGATGTCTGGTTTCTGGTGTTTGACACGATGACTGAGACAGCCCTGCCTGAAACTGGTATGAATGCAGTGTGTAGTGTTGAATGACTGGGTACTTGTCCCAATACTCATTCCTTGTTTGAGTGTCTGAGAGGGAGGAGTATGGCCTGAATACACTGTATGCCTGATTGGCTGACTGACTGCAGGAATGCCCTTCTGTATGACTGGCTGCTGAGTGTGACCCAGCTTTGTGGATGAGAGACAGAATATTATATCTGGGGACCTCTCACCACTGGAAATTGTTCAGAAGCTGAAGAGAAACTGGAGTTGTAACTGAAGCTTAACCTTGAAGCCCTGCTGGAAGAGAAATCTTGCTGCTGCTCTACTTCACCAATCTGAAAGCTGCCGCGTCTCCAAGGACTGACCCAGAGAGGACCTGGTTAGTCGCCCTCTTCCCGAGCTATGAGGGACCATCGTGCACTGCTAATCTTTGCCAGCGCTCTCTGGTAGACAGACCTACGACAGTCTGCCGACCGGAGACGGGGACTGCCGCGGAATCACAAGGAGAATCGCCCGGACACTGTTGTCCATCACCCTCGATGACCGCCGTCGCCGACCGGAACCGCCGTGCTCCCTTTGCCCTTTTTCACCGTCGACCGCTTTGTCCCGCTGGAGAAAACCGAGGCCGCCTACGTGCCGAGGAGCATCCGCCGGTGGGTTTACCACCACCTAAAGGCCACAGAGACGCCAACGACTTGACGCCCTTGCTGGGCCACAGTTATTCAAACTCTTTGCGGTCCTGAACTATCATCACTGAGGTGACCCGCACACCTCTTCCTTGCAGGACGCCAATGCTCAGTCGTCAACGAGCACCGCTAGGAACGAAGCTGCCACCTCACCGTTGTCGTTCAACCCTTTTCCTCATGGGATCTCGACAATCCATGGCTCCTGCCTTAAGGGGAACCGCTCAAGAAGGATCCGTCGACGACCCGACGACGAACTCTGCTATTCCAGGTACATTGGGGTTGTAGAACTATTTTAGAAGGAAATAAGACTTCTAGAACAATATATGGACTGGGCTTGTGATATATCTTTATTTACAGGTTGCCCAGGTGGGGGGATCTCCACACAGAATTGTGCCTAGTTGGTAGGTGCCAGTATTCTGCCAATTGTTCCAACCAACTGCCCTTCCTCCTATGTCTAATGTTGGTTACCTTTATTGATTGATTTGTGTGACATTTAACGTGAGTACAGTTGATGCCCTTTAATGAGATCTGATAATAATTGTGGTACCACCTTAGAACACTATATATTTACCATTGTTGATTTTCTGAGCGCAAAGTGAGTTATTGTGATAGTGTACATAACCTTGAATATTAATTATATAAAGACTGTGTTTTAACTAATACAGTGTGTGGACATTTCTTTGTGGGGGCTTGGGGACTACACTGTACTTAAGAACCAGCCTGCAGCACCTCCTGAGAAGCTAGGCCTTGATTGCTCAACCGCAATACCAATAATAGAGAATCTTGGTTGTGGTCCTCTGTGCTTCACCTCTACCATATAGAGAGCCCCCCCCCCTTCAGTCTTTACAGTCGTCTTCTCTAGTGGGCAAAAGCCAAAGACCATGATCTGGACATTGGGCTCTGAGAAAATCGAGTGGGTTCCCCCACTAAGATACTTTGGGTACAATCTGACTAATAAAGATTCAACCGCTAACCTCTCAAATGTAATGTCTTTTTTTAAGGTGTGCACATTTTCAATTACCTATCTTTCGATTTTATCTCCAGAAGATAGAGCCAATTTTATTATATGGACTTGATATGTGCTTAGTTGACCTGGGACATTTTTTTAATGTGACCCAGGGGAAGATGTGGAAGGAAGTGTTGGGTCTGTCAGTGGTCGGTCATAATTTTGGAAAAAAATATGTTGAAAGACAAAAATGTCGAAAAAATAATATCGAAAAAAAAATGTTGAATTCTTTTTTTTAAATTATATATTTATTTTGGGGTCCGGGAATAAAAAAAAATGGGTAAAACAAAAAACATTTTTTAAAAGGGTGGTTGGGGGGCAACCCCCCCATTTTGAATAAAAAATGTAATTAAAAAAAATCGAAATTTTTGTATTCGAAAAAATGACTATAAACCGGGTCTGTCACTATCGATACCCAATCGTGTTATGCGCCATGAGCATTGCTTGACCTCTTTAAGGGTACAATTTTACTTGAGACAGTTATTAATATACTCATAAATTGTGCACTCGTCGGACAATTCAATTTACAGTGATTTAAAACATATCATGAGGGAAGCAAATATTAATTTGATTGCTTGTTTTAAGAACAAGATGCGGGCCCTTTTATATGAGATTGGTGCATCTGAAGAAGAGCTCCTAATCGTGTGGGGCTGATTATCCTAAATTCCCCCATTAAAAGAACATTTTTAACTTTGTATTTTTGTATTTGCGGAGGTTGCCTTGCAGCAAGGTTCGTACCATTTACATGTGTTTCTGGTTCAATGAACTGCATTCCAGGGTAAGGACCAAACATTGGAAAGGCACCAAAGGCACTAAGCACTTTAGAGGGTTGTATATCTTGCACTAGTCCCATTCATAGTGAAAACCTGAAACACTGGGCCTCATTCCGAGTCATGCCAGTAAGTATCGGAATTTTCCGGCATGGCGTAAAGTCCGACACCGTGCTGGTTGTATGTCGAAAATTACGACCCATTCCGGGCTCTCGGACATGCGCTTTCCGCCATGCCGGAAAAGGACCACGCGACCTGCCGCAAAACCCCCCGACACGTAAAGTACAACACCGCCCTGTAAGCATTAGCGTCAGTGTATAACGGTGATCGTAAATTACGCTGACCGTAATTTACGTTGACCGTAAATTACGGTAACTAAAAAAAAGGAACCGGAAATTACGACATCGCACAGGAATGGGAAGGAGAGCGGCGGCCATCTTTAAAAACACAATCCATTGCCATCCACAGCTGCCAGCAGCCCTGTGAGGGAAACAAAGTTGTGAACCGGACCAGGCACCGCAGGACATGCCGAAAGCACCAAAAAGGGCGGCGGATCGAATCCGCAAGCAGAAATTCTGCCCCGATGAACTCCAGGCCATGGTAGACCACCTGGCAGAGCATGCTGATGTAGTCTTCAGTGGCGACATGCGGAGGGAATCGAGCCTCCGCAAGAAAACCATCTGGGCGGAACTGGCACAGAGGGTGAGCACTGTTGGCAACACCCCCCGGAGCCCCCAGGACTGCCGCAAGCAGAGGGACGACCTGTGGGTGCGGGGCCTCCTATCCAGCAACCGCAGCCAGGGCCTGCAGACGGGAGGTGGTCCAAGCACCGCAGTACAACTCGAGCCCTGGGAGGAGACCTGTGCGGAGCTCATTGGCACGGAATCCATTGAGGGCGTGGGGACCATGGAGTGCGGGGGAACAACTTCTGGAGAAGGAGGTGAGTGTCGACAGTGTACACTGCCAATGTCCATTGCATGATGTAAACTGACCCAGGGGCCATCGAAGGCACCCTCTCGTGTTGCCCTCCTCCCATCCAACAAATGTTGAGGCAAGTGCCGCCTAATGCTGGGCCAAGTGCGAGTACATTACGCACATCAACCATAGTGCATTGACTTGCACAGGCCATCATGCACATTGTCCAGCGTGGTAGGCATAGTAGCAGCCAAAATGTACATGAACAGGGCACAATGAATTACTCCCAGACATGTGTATATGTCATCACCATGCACATGTACCACTGCTATAGCTACCCCCCAAACAGAACAAACCGTAAATGACCGAAATGTCCATGCAACCATGTATGCAAATAGGACATTGCACATACACTAATGTTGTCCCTCTCTCCTACCCCACAGGCACAGACCATGACAGCACAGAGCCCAAGGAAGCCGCCCAAGCACCTCTGCGGGTACTGGCAGGGTCAGGCCGAAGCCAGCAGCCCAAAAAACCACCCCCCAGCCTACGTAAAGGCCACTTGAAGCTGGCAGACCAGCAACCCACACAGCATCGGCGGCAGAAACTGTGCAAACCCCTAGCTCAGCACAGTTGAGCGTCTCAGGGGAGGCTGCTGCTACCGCACCGGATGAGTGGGAGCCCAGCCCGCCACCCATCCAGGGGCCCATGTTGGAGGACGACCAGGACAGCATGCACATGCCGGAGCCATGCCCCGTGACCCTTGCGTCATGCAGTGACTCCGGGGATGCACAATCACCTGTGCACAGTGTTGAACTTGAACCGCAGGGGTATGACGTTGTTCCCCCAAGTCCACCCATACCACCCCCTGCAGGGCATGCTGGTGCCAGTGGATCTTCAGATGGTCCCCCTTCCCATGACCAGCACCAAGTGCGCCAGTTGAGCGATCTCATTGAGAACTATATTGAGGACAATCGCCAGGCCCGGGCTGAACTACATGAGGAACTAAATCAAATGCGGCAGTCCCTCACTGACTGCACCACCAGATTGTGCGACTCCCTGACGGACAACACGACCCGGCTATGCCATGTCCTGAATCGCATAGCAAATGCCCTTGAGGCAGGCCAAAACAATACCGAGGAGGGCACATCCGCGACAAGTGAGGCCACGCAATGCAGCCCGGAGAGACGCACTCAGCGTTCCTTGCATCACTGGGATTTGCCTCCCCCAGACAAGGGGGCAAGAGACATTAGCCATTTGCCAATCCTGCCACATGTGGGCCCCACACCCTACATGGGACGACTGCACTGGAGTTGGGGGGCAGGGGGGAGGTGGGTGATGGTTTGTTCTGGAGTTGGGGGGGAGGGGGGAGGTGGGTGATGGTTTGTTCTGGAGTTGGGAGGGAGGGGGGAGGTGGGTGATGGTTTGTTCTGGAGTTGGGGGGAGGGGGGAGGTGGGTGATGGTTTGTTCTGGAGTTGGGGGGAGGGGGGAGGGGGCATGGACAGTTGCTGATGGAAGCACTATTTTGTTTTCCTTTTTTTATCACAATACACAATTGGTGTTGCAAAGTTCAACCGTTGTGGACATTCATCATTGCACATTTGTTCATTGACTACTGCCAGTGCATGGTGTACAAGTATGCACGAATCCGTTGCCCTGTGTGCCCATGTCATGACACCCTCTACTGACTTGTGTCCTGGAGACCTTGTCCTCTGTAAGTACAGAGCATTACATGGCCCTCAAGTGCACAGCCTCAATTGACCTTTATTGGCACTTCACCCTCCGCCTTCACCGCATCGTGCTGTGGTTGTAGCAGTACCATGTCAGGGGTGATAGCCGCTCACGTAGGGATGCACTTTTTGTCCATCTGCACATATGGCATGGGCCCATTTGACACCAAATATCATTGGAGGTGTCAGCCACCAGTCCTGGTTCGCCGGCACATATGTGCATCACGCAAGCCTGGTGACTGCTTCATCTACACGCATGCACGTGTATGGCCATAGTCTGGTTGCCCCATGGCCCTGTTCAGGGGGTTCATGACAGGGGTCATGTGGCTTGCTGTCAAGGGACAGCCAACAACAGCTGCATGTGTCGCCAAATGAGGTTGGTGTGTGGACTGTCATGGTGGAGGACAGTACTCAGATGTAATGGCAAGGTTTCTATGATGGCCATCTGGACATGTCCATGGATGTATTGGGCACGGTCAGGGACACAAATATGTGTACGATGAAATGTAATGCAGTGGGGTGTTGTGTCTACATGATGGTCCGTGAACGATGGTCTGGACATCTTGAGGTACATGTTCCTTTGTTGCATGTGTCAGGAATGGCACTCTGTCAAGAGTGGCACAGGGTACCCAAGTAGGGTTTGGGTGGCTGTGCTGAGGTAAGGTAGCAGATAAGCACACACAGCAGGAAGTTCAACAAGAAAGAAGAGTTGGAAACAGTAGCTGTGAGCCAAAAGGGGCAAAAGATACAAAGGTACAAAAAAACTGAATTCCCTCTTGGGGTGTATGCTGAAATGGGAAAGAGTGTTCCACGAACCTTAGGAAACTCCAGCCTTCTGCACAGATTGCTATAACAGAGGCCCACGCTGTATGCTCATGGCTGGGAACAACAGCAGCGGGTGTCTGTAACACTGAAAACGGGACAAGGGAAGGGGCAGAGGTTGCCTGCCGGAAACCAACAGGCAAGCTCTGTACAAAGGGATTACATAAAACACATGAGAAGACAAGAACAGAAATATCCAGCGAAAAGGAAGTCAATGAGCAATCTAGCAGAAGGAAATGAAGGAAAGGCAGTTAGACTGAAATAGATAACCTAAGGTGGAGTACAGAGGACTCAAGGAAGAGAACAAGGAGCAGCAGTCAGGAAAACAGAAGGCTGCAAAGTAGGAAGCAGGTCTGCAGTCAAGAGTGGCACTAGGTGCAGGCAAACTGTATTGGACTGCGGGGGGCTGTAGTAGGCTGAAAGGCAGGGAGTCCAGAAGAACAGGACAGAGAGAGATTAGTAGTAGGCGACAGACAGTGAGCACAAAAGAATAGGGTCACTAGGTAGGGAGCCCAGAGGAGCAGTGCAGTAGGCAGCCGGAGTGAGGCAGGGTGCAGGGCAGGGAGCCCAGAGGACAAGGATGGTAGCCAGCTGGAGTGAGGCAGGCTGCAGGGCAGGGAGGCCAGAGTACAAGGACGGTAGGCAGCCGGAGTGAGGCAGGCTGCAGAGCAAGGAGCCCAGAGGAGCAGGGCAGCAAGGAGTGAGCCCAGAGGAGCAGGGCTGCTGACTGTAGAGGGCTGCAGAGGACTGTAATAGGCTGCAAGGCAGGAAGCCCAGAGGACAAGGGCTGTAGGTAGAAGGCAGCGGAGCGTGATCGGCTGCAAGGCAGGGAGCCCGGAAAGGGCATTGGAACAAAACAGGATAAAGCAGCAACAGGAACAGCATACAAAGTAAAGGGTCAAGGCATACAGCCCTGCCCTGTTCTGAGGCAGGCTAATTGACAGCACCTGTAGCAGCACACCTGAAGACAATCTGCCTCCTCCCTCTCTGGTCCTGAGCAGGTGGAAGCAGCACTGTCCGCTAGGGCTTATGGGGATTGTGGTCCCAATAACGATGAATGAGAATAGCCAGGAATTGAGGACTGCAGCCAGGTGCATAATGGTAAATGTAGTTAATTGAATAAAATAAGAAAGAACCAAAGTTGAGCAAATGGAAGTAAAAGACCAAGGCGTGGAAAGGAGTTGTTCAAGGAGTATTAGGACGATAAATGAGTACCAAGTAGTCCATGATGGTTGTCAATGCGTGTGCCAGTGGCGCGGGCAGACGTCGGATCATTGTGGTGCTGTGTACTGTGTTTATTCTTATTTTGGTGTGATGGCTGTAGTCTGTGGAGCATGGTATTCATCCTGCTCTGATCCATTCTATGGTGATTACCAGCACTCCTATGGGGGTGCCATGCCGGTGACGTGTTATCGTACCCCTGCTGCCCTCCGTGAATTCCACTCCCAGGGATGGGTCTCCAATGTGGTGCAAGGCTGGGGGATGGCACATTGTGCATGTGCAGTGTGTCCTCCGATATGCGCTTACGGTTGTGGTGTCCGTCAATGAGTGGTGCTGGTGTAGTGTGCTTAGCCCTTGTCAGTTGGTGGAGATGTAGTGTGATGTGGGTGCCTTGTTCTGGCAAAGTGGGAATCTGTTCACATGTGCCGGTGCACTGGTTCTGTGGCAGGTTTGTTGTCGGGGTGAACACCGTACAATGGCTTCATCGTTTCAATGCAGTTGGTTCATGCAGGGACCCACCCCGTGGCACCAGCGCACTTGCATGACACAGTCAGACGACTCAACAGCCAGCCAGACAGGTCGTCCTGCATGTTGGGCCATGTTGCGCGGTGGCGTGGTGATCAGCTGGCCCTTTCAGTCATGTGTAGTTGTTTGGTGTAGGGCCACCCATGTGTGCGGTTCTTGGTAGCGTTGCATTCCATCTGCACGTAGGGGGAGTGGTATTGTTTGCAGTTGCTGTCCGCAACGTGCATGCAAAGCTGGTCCACATACGACTTATGGGTGCTGTCAGGGGCACCATTGTCATTTGGCATGCCTCCATTTGCATTAGGTCCAGCTTTACTGTTGTGTATCTCATGGGTGGTCCGTGTTGGGGATTGGTGGACCCTTGTGTGCTTGGGGAGGTGTAACGTCACTTGTATATGTGGCCGCATGAAGGACGGTTGTGACATGCCACTGTGTGCTGGTGGGTGCCTTTGGCATGGGTGTGGGGCACAGGCAACACCATCACTTGTGCCGGGTTGGCACTGTACATTTGTATAGTGCTCGCTTTTCTTGTGTCTGTGGCGCAATATGGTGGTGATGGTGTCACAGTCTAGGTGGTCAGGGGTGCCTATCTGGTAGGACTTCTCCTAGAGCGGCCGGACATGCTGCGTGTGCATGGGGGCTGCTGGGGTGGTAACGGAGGCTGCACTGGTGCTGCATGCAGGGCCTGTCTCCCCCCTCCTTCGATTCCCTGTGTCTCCTCAGTGGGGGGGTGTGGTGTTGTTGTAGGGGTTTGTGTGGTTGTGGCCTTGCTTGTTCGATTGGTGTCGTCTTGGTGTGGGAGGGGGGTGGTGTGTGGGTGTGTTCCTTTTCTGCTGTGGCAGACTCCTGGCCTCTGTCTGTGTTGCATGTGTGCACCTGTGGCTCTGGGTCCCACTGCTCAGGGTTCTTTACTCCTTCTCTGAGATGCCTGTATGTACTCCATGCCGGTAAGGTACTTTACGGCCTTGAGGAGGCCGTAATTTACATGTGCTCCTTACTTGGAATCAGCTCCGGTTTACGCCAGGCCGTTAATTTCGCCATGGTGGGGCGCGCACGCGACCCAAGAACGTAAATTACGGCATTGTAATTTACGGTGCCGTAATTTACGGTCTGTGGGGTTGGAATGGCATGGAGCGGAAAACCATGCCAGTAAATCATTGCCGGCATGGTTTGGACCTTACCTCCATGCTCGGAATGACCCCCACTGTGACATGGCATGTCCATCTCTCAATGGCTACAGATTTATGATTTTTAAAGGAAGGAGTCTCTTTAAACAAGGACTATTTGACTAACCTGTTTTTGTCCAGGTTGATGTGGGGGGAAAATGTGTCTCTTATTATTACTTTGTACCATTTTTTAACAGTGGTTTTAGGAACATTGGATGAGTTTAATAGTAATTCATAGTTTTTTTTTTACAGTTTTTGCAGTTTTAAATTCTATGAAATATATTAGATTAATTGAGCTTCTGGATTTTTTTTTCTACGGTGTATAGATTTGTGTGTCAATGTCTTTTTTTCCTCTTTCTGGACATTTTGTGTAAGGTTTGCTGTAAACCATATCACAATAAAAAATAATAATTAAAAAAAACAATGCCTTGACTTAAGATTGTTCGGGCTATATTTCCTATTTTCCCACAGTTCCAACATTGTTGTGGCTGTCCTCCATTAACTTCTCCTCCCCCTTGATGGTTTTGAAATCCCCCTCATCCTGTAGGTCCAATCTCTCTACCTCATGGCCGAAAGTTGTACCCACTCTGATCCATAGTATGGACTACATTGCTTTACTGTGCTGACTGTATGTCTTGTTTGGCCACACCTTCACCACTTGTCAATACTGTTCGTTCTATGGTACATTTTGACAATTTCTTCTGAACTTACTATGCTTCCCCCTGCTTTCTATTCTCAGCTTTCTTCTTGATTTTCTCTTGTAACAATCGCCAATGGTGTACAATAGTCAACTGTATCTCTGGACATGGCTTTGCTTCCAGCCCTAGCTGATTTTTCATCTGTCTTTGCACTGGCTCAGGCAGTCCCTGACATAAAATATGATAAAATAATGCCAATGTTTTGCCCCACAGTTCACTTGTTTCGAGATGCCAATGTTACTGAATCTCCTGAATAAAAGCAACAGGTGCTTCATACTCTCCCATTTAACTAGTCATAATCACACCCATGTCTGATGTGTCTGCATTCTGTACTCTAAGCGCTCTCCATATGTCTGTCCTGCAATTACTAAATGTCGCTCCGTCAAGTGTCCTGTTTTGTGCTGTTACACATGCATCTCCTGTTTGTCTCCAAATGTTGTCAGCTCTCTCCTCTAGAATAACTGCAAAAAGGCTGTTTATAAGTCAGCCACTGCTAAAGCATTCCCACTGTCATCCTCTCTAACTCATAAATCCATTTTCTCGACCCGTGCAGTCAAACTTGGTAATTTACATTTCAGATTGTCCTTGTCCATTTGTGGCCAAGGGATATTTTGTGGTCGTCGTCCCCCTTTCTCTAATAGCAGTAATTGTGTAAATCCTGTTCCAAATTCATATCCTCCTACACTCTGCGTCTTACATGAGGGGCTAATTTTTTTTTTTATACAGTATTTTATTGTTATTAACATAATACAGTGGTCATAATAACAAAGCAACAAGCAAACAAAAACAACTCCAGACTGTCATAGTCGTTCACAATCAGAAAAGGTACCCAGAACATCAACAGTTGAGCGATCATCTCATCACATTCAATAATGTATAGTATGGTACAAGCACAAAACAAAACACCCAGTGCACATTCCCCCGCCTGTACATGGGACACTCAGGCCACACCTTCCTCCCACCTGTCCCATATTTTCGACGCTTTGTTGGGACAGCCTCGTGCCGAGTAAATCCTACGCTCCATCATAGCGCATATGTCCATATCCAATTTCCATTGTTCCAGCGTTGGGGGGTCAGGGGCACCCCATTTCTGCGCTATATTGCGCTTAATCAGCCCCATCGCCGTGTGTAGGAGCAATCTTTCCCACTTATTAGCTTCTATCTCATCGGGCACGCCCAGAAGCAAAACCCTTGGGTCCAGTGGTATGGTGCGAGTCAGAACTCGGGAGAGTTCCCTACAGCATGCGTTCCAAAAAGTTTGTATCTGGGGACACAGCCACAAAATGTGAATAAAGGTCCCCTCCCCATCCCCACACCGCAAACAGTTTGGGTTAGAAGCCCGTTTCCAGCCATATAGACGTGTCCTAGGGTAATAGACCCGGTGTAGTATTTTCAACTGCACTAGTCGAAGCCTAGAGGAAATGGCGATTTCCCGGGGATGCATAAGGACTTGTATCCAATCCTCAGGATCTATCACCCCCACATCTACTTCCCACTTTGCCTTTAGTTCATTCAGTTCGGGGGTAGCAAAGGAGGATATAGCATTGTAAAGGATGGAAGTGCATTTGGTAGGGATATGCGCCGGAAGGATGTTACGCTCTATGGGGGTATAGTCCGGTAACTGTGTATCTGCTGTCAGGTAGGGTCTCAGAGCATGGGCGAGGCGAATGTAATGGTAATGTTCCGTATTCGGAATCTGGAATCGCAATTGTAGGTCATCAAATGAGGCCAAACACTCCTGTGTAAGCATATCCCCAATCCTGGCAATCCCCGCGTTCACCCACCTAGGCCACGGTTCCAACTTCTGGGTCTCAGCTAGGTTGTTGTTCCGCCAGAGGGGTTGTGCTCTAGTAGCTTTATTTTCCCACCCAATGAATCGGTGTGCCTGTCTCCACACTGTGATCATATGCGTAGTGGTTGTGGGCGGAGAGGTTCTCGAGAGGGGCTGATAGAGGAGAAGCAGCGGGTCAGTGTTGCGCATAGTGGCTATCTCAGCCCGTATATGGGGCAGGTCTCGGTCCCCGTGGAGAAGGTCATTAACCACCACCAGTTGTGATGCCCAGTAATACGTTTGAAGGCGGGGAACTCCTATTCCTCCCTCCCAAATAGATCTTTGGAGTGTAGTTAACGCAATTCGTGACTGGCCTCCCCCCCATATGAGGTCTCTGAGAAGTGTCTCCACTTGGTGGAACTCCGAGTCGGGGACTTTAAGTGGGGCATTTTGAAGGACATAGAGGAATCTAGGGAGGGTCATCATTTTAAAAAGTGCCGCTCTTCCCATAAGTGTCAGGGGGAGGAGTTTCCAGTGCCGGACATCAATAATAAAGCGGTCTGTGATTGGTCGGAGATTGTTCCTTATATAGCTTGTTAAATCCCCGGATATCCATATTCCCAGGTAACGAAACCCCTGTCGTTCCACCCGGTATGGGCAGTCCTGGGGGATTGCCTGTTCCCCACCCTTCACCGGAAAGAGGACTGATTTCCCCCAGTTGATTCTGAGTCCGCTGAGTTCCCCAAAGCGGACTAACATTTGCGTTACAATGGCAGAGGATGTTAGTGGGTCACCCAGGTACACAAGGAGGTCGTCCGCATACAGGGATGTACGATCCTCGTGTCCCTCCGGCCATCTGAATCCTCTCCAGGCGGTGTTTTGGCGAAGCCAAAGAGCTAATGGCTCGATAGCAAGGGCGAACAAAAGAGGGGACAATGGGCATCCCTGTCGCGTACCACGGCCCAGGGGGAAGGACCCAGAAGACCAGCCATTCACTCTCATTTCCGCCTTGATGTTAGTATAAAGTAGCTGCACCCAGCCTAAATAGGCCTCTCCGAACCCCATGCGGCGCATTATTTCCCAAAGGTAGTCCCATCGAACGGAGTCGAACGCCTTTTCAAAATCGATTGCCAACAAGGCCAAGGGTTCGTTTATAATCGGGGATCTCTCCAATGCTAAATGGAGGCGGCGCAGATTCATCCGAGTCGATTTGCCAGGCATAAAACCACATTGATCCGGATGGATCAAGGAGGATGTGACTAACTGCAACCGATTCGCTAATAGCTTAGCAAGGACCTTAGCTTCCCCGTTAATCAGCGATATAGGTCTATAAGAAGCACAATCATGTGGAGGTTTGCCAGGCTTGGGAATGACCACAATAGTGGCCTTGCAAAGATCTGGTGGGAGGGTACCCTGTTCCCGGGCAGCAAGAAACATCCTATGTAGAGGAGCGGCCATTTTGTCTACTCCTAGCTTCTGCCAAGTTTCAACTGGGAATCCGTTCGGGCCCGGTGCCTTTCCCGACTGGAGCTGAGACAGTGCCTCTGCAATCTCAGCCTCTGATAAAGCAGAGTCCAGCTGGTCCCTCTGTTGCCCCGAGAGGGTCGGCAGCGTCACCTCTTCTAGGAGGCAGGGGTTTAGCGGTGAGGTCGGAGCCCGATACAAATCTGCGTAAAACTCTGTGAAGGCCTCGGCAATCCCAGAGTCCGAATGTTGGGTGTCGCCCTGTGCCGTGACAATTTCCCGGACATAGCACTGCCCCTCGTCTCTCCTCTGCAACCAAGCAAGCAGTTTACCCGACTTATCCCCAAGTTCATACACCCTCGCCCTAGCCTGCCAATGGGCCTGCTTGGCGTCATCCATCGTTCTGTTACGGAGGCACTCCTGGGCGCGCTGGAGGGATCGGTGGGTCTCGGGCGTAGGATCGGATATATGCTCAATCTCCCTGTTTCTCACTTCCTCCTCGGCCTTTAATATTTCCCGGAACCGGGTGTTTCTTTTATGTGTCGTCCAAGAAAGGATTTCACCCCTTAGCACTGTTTTATAGGCCTCCCATAATATCACGGGGCTGTCCACCGACTTCTCGTTAATTTCGAAATATTCACCAGAAACTTCCTCCAGGCGATCTATCAGTTCCGGGGACCCCAGATAATAATTGTTAAGTCTCCACGTTCTAGGGGGAAGGGGACCCTGCATACGCAATTCAACTAAGAGGGGGGAGTGGTCCGAAATGCCCCGGGGGAGTAAATCTGCGGACATTGCCCTATGGAGGTCGGTATGTGGCAAGAAGAAGTAGTCCAGTCTGGACATGGAGCCGTGAGCGCCGGAATGGAAGGAGTACTCCCTATCAGTCGGGTGTAACTCTCTCCATACATCTCGGAGCCCAAGGGCCGATGCAAAATTGGCCAATCTAGTCGAGGTGTCAGGGTTGCGATTTCGGAGATGGGAACGGTCAAAGTTATCATTCATGGTATCATTAAAATCACCCCCCAGAATGAACGTATCAGGATGGTGTTTCCCTATAAGGGTAGTAAGATCGTCCAGTAATTCCTGTCCCAACCCGGGTGGGGAATAAATTGCGGCAATGGCCATCGTCTGACCCCAGATGGTCCCCATGACGAACACGTATCGACCCCTTGGGTCGCGCTCAACCAATTGCTGAGTAAATGGAATGCGCTTGTGTATCAGGATGAGGGTGCCCCTGGAGCCCATTGTGTACCCCGCCTGAAGGGCAAGGTGGTAATAAGTCCTCTGAAAAAAGGTACAGTGTGATCCGGCCAGGTGCGTTTCTGTCAAAAGGGCCACATCAGGGGAGTGTCTATTTAGAAATTGCCTAACCAGGCGCCGTTTAATCCCGGACCCCATCCCATTCACGTTCCAGGTGAGGAACTTCAGGGATTTGGTGTGTCGCATGGGTGTCTCGTGAGTCTGTGCACAGGATATCTATCACACATGATGGGGGTCTGTACAGTTGTAGCAATCAGTGAGAGATGGTGGAGTGGTAACTTCGACCAAAGACAGTGGTTCGTGTCCCTTATAAACATATGACAGTCTTGAAGTAACAAACTTTCAAACATTCCCAACTTACCCCCACCCTATACTCCACCCCAACACGAAGTACCTGTCGCCCAAACATAGCTGGACCTTCAACTTAAGGTAGCAGCTCAAAAACCCAGACCCTAGAGCCGGGTCTAGATGAACAAGAAAGAGGGGGGGGGGGGAAGGGAAAAGGAGAAGGAAAGAAGGAAGTTCGGCTAGGGGGGGGGGGTTTCAGAGGCTCCTCCAGAGTCCCCTCCCATGCGCCAATGTCAACATCTTCCATGGTGGACTACTCATGCGTCCGGCTTAAGAGTACAAAGAAAGAATACTTCAGAGCGCTATTACTAGGCCAGAGGGGCGACAGTCCGGTCAATGTTCTCGCTGACCTGCATCGGGGTCCAGGACCCCCTGTTCATTCCTCTCCGGGTTTCCCCTCGGGGAGGCGTGCCTGGGCCTCGGTCTTCCTCTCGGTCTCCTCGGTCTCGCAGTCCAATCACCTTCTATATGGGCCTCCGCCCATTTCCATGCCTCTTGCGGGTCGCTGAAATGAACCGTGGTTCCACCATGATATATCTTCAGTTGGGCCGGGAAGAGCAGGCCATATTTCACATTTAGTTGGGCCAGCTGTCTCTTGAGTGGCTCAAACGATTGTCGTGCCCGCTGCACTTCTCGGGTGTAGTCCGGGAAAAAGGCGATTCGGGAGCCGTTATGGGTAATCGAGCCTTGTGCCCGCGACAGTTGCAGGAGGGCATCCCTATCTCGGTAGTTGAGTAAGCGGGCGATGATAGTACGTGGCGGGGCACCCGGGGGTGGTCTACCCGCCGGCATTCTGTGAGCCCTCTCCACTGAGAAGAACTTTGAAAAGGATGTGGCCTCGAAGATGTCTACAAGCCACTGCTCCAAGAACAGCTCCATACACTGTCCCTCCTCCCCTTCTGGCAGACCCAGGATACGGACATTATTGCGACGGGATCGCCCCTCTCCATCCTCCACTCTTGATTCAAGGGTCTTAAGGCGGTTTAAGGCCTGGGACAGTTGGCGGTTAATCCCGCCTATGTTGTCTTCCACTTCAGAAATACGGTGTTCCGCCTCTCCCGTTCTGGAGGTTAGCTTCTGTAGATCGTGGCGTAGGAAGGAGACGTCTGCCGCCATGCTATCTATTTTGGTCTCCATGGAGGATCGGGAATTAGCAATGGCCGCCATTACATCATGGAGAGAAAGAGGGCCCTCCCCATTAGGGGAGTTCGGTCGCGTTGCTGGGGCCGCCGGGGCCGGGGTGGTGGCGACGGCAAATTGGTCCATGCTGCTCTGTGTGGAGGGTTTCTTCTGCCTTTCTTTCCCCATAGTTCCGGGGAGGCGTGGGGCGTCCGGCACGGTAGGTCGAACAGTGCTAATTACGCCCTTCCGGATCTACTCCGGTGTACCGTGTCGCAGCCCCGCAACAGGCCAGGTGGAAGGCCTCGGGGTCCTCCAAGCACTTTCCAACACGCAGGTTCCACGAATCCACCGTCTGTATGGAGCAGGGGGGGGGGGAGAGTTAATCCCACCTACCTTCTAGCACCGTCGGGCCAGGCCGCTGCCGTCCTCCACCACTCGGGGCTTGGTCGAGACAGCCCAAGAGCAGGAGCCGTTTGTCCGGGCGACCTCCGGTTGTAAGAAAAGTCAGTGTCCACTGCGTGTGCCGTACCACACCAGGCCGCTTCAAGCCCCAATCAGATAGGAGGTGGTCTGCCCTCAAGCTCCGGCGGCCATCTTGGTTTCGCAGTTCGGGGCCCCCGGCCTTCGGTAAATTGCAGATTATGGCCCTCTAAACGGGCAGACGACAGCCCGGATTTCAGCCGGTCGTAGCCCACAGCTTCACGGGCACAATCGTGGCGTTGATGTCGCTCGATGTCCCCAGGAATCAGGATAAAAGTACAGGATTGTGTCGGCGCTTACGGGAGCTCACTCGGCTCACGTCCGCATCGCTTGCGCGCTAGCCACGCCCTCCATGAGGGGCTAATTTTGCCCATTCGATCCCTTCCTGGCCGTGACCATTGTCGGCTTGCATAAGGCGGGACATATATTTGCCTGCTTAAGAATATTTGTGGTCTCTTGTATGTTCTAAATAATCTTTTCCTTTTAACTTATTACCATATGATTCTAAATGCAACAGTGATATATTAATGTACCCAGCACAGTACAGGGTACTGCTCGACCGTGCTCGTGGTCGTTCAGAATATGGTATGGGTCCTGGTGTTTTTTCTTTCGGGTCTTCTAAATCCAGAAGTTCTGGTAGCGTATTGAGCAGCCAGGCCTATCTTAAAAGGGGTCAATGTGAGCTGTAGTAGAGTTACACAGAGATTTACAGTTACAAGTATTCAAATAAACTCTTACACTCAAGGTTTCTTGAATAAACAATTATTCATTTATTTATCAGTCAGTTAGAATAAGCCTTCTTCAGAAGGGAACAATATAACAGTAACACTCAATACACTTCATGAAATACACACTCTTAATATCTGTAAATCAGTAGATACCCTTTTGGGATGGCCCACAGACACTACCTACACCCTCAGGTGACTTCAATTGTTAGGGTGCTGGGTACATTAATATACTACTGTTGCATTTAGAATCATATGGTAATAAGTCAAAAGGAAAAGATTATTTAGAACATACAAGAGACCACAAATATTCTTAAGCAGGCAAATACTTTTGGGTCCCCCCAGAAAGATTCATTCAGTACAATAGGCTAAGCCAAAGTCAATGGGCAAAAGTCCTATATAGGATGAAGCACCTCTGGTAGGTAAATGGAAATTTCTTTGCACAATGTTTTAGAAGTCTTTGAAGAAAAGAAAAATCCATTGTAGGGCCACAAGCTGATTAGACTTTTGAGTAGTAGAAGATGCAAGCAACTCTACAGCAAGAGGTAAGTTCTCTTAAACTTTGTACAGTACCTTTCAAAATGAAGAAAGGATGCAGCAGATGACTCATGTTCCTGTGCAGCTCTGCAGGTCTCGCTGTTCCTGGGCCTCAGTCGTGGGGACAAGAGGGAGGACGTCGGGGACTCCTGTAATGCACTGGGATGGTCAAAACTTGCAACCAGCAAACTTCACTTACAGTGGCTATTCAGTGTTTCAGCTCCTCGCGTCTACCGCAAATAGAACCACTGCGGTTCCTGGCTGGCAAGATGGACTTTCCTTTCTTCTGGGGTCCTACACTCTGTTGTGGGGTTCAGGCTCGATCAGTCCTGCTTCCTGGGAGTCCAGAGGATCTTCCTGGACCTTTGGCCAGCTTAAAAGCACGCACACAATCTGGTGTTCCTCTCCCTAGCTATATGGTTTCCAACAGCAACTTTGTGGAAATTCAACCAGCTCCGAGATGGATGACCAGGTGGCTTACTTTGGAGTTGATTGGTCCCACCAACTCAAGGGGAGAAGTCGTCCTTGCAGGGGCTTCTCTGTCGATAAGAAGGGTAAGCCACATGGGAAACCAGGTCAGTCTAGTGAAACCTCTGGTCCCAAACCAGAGGGAGTTCTGCAAAAGCCCTCATTTGTCAAAACATTTGGAAAATGTTATGCTTGTGGGTCAACTGACCATGTGAAAGGAGATCCCAGACGCAAGGGTAAACCTTCAGGCGTCCACACTGCCTCCTTAGCCTTCATCCCTGAGGGAGAAGTACATATGACAAATGGAAACTTTCAACTATTGGCTGAAGACCCCATTGGAGTGTCTGCCAATGTTTCTTTAGTGTCCCTGGGTATGTGGGAACAGCAGAATGTAGATGTGTATAACTCTATACCAGATAACACAAAAGAATACCTCAAGGACAGTGTACTTGTAAATGGCCAGGAGACCCCTGCCATTAGAGACACTGGGGCCAGCATCACAGTGTTGAATGAAACCTTTTTCAAACCTGAGGATGTTGCTAAGGCACACAAAGGCCCCACTAAGCGTGCTGGAGGCGCTATCCATATGGGGACAATACTACCAGCTCTCGTCCAGTGCAACAATAAAACTGTAAGACTAACTGTCAGTGTACAAAGTGAGGTGCCTGGGAGAGTGCTGCTGGGGAATGACTTAAAAACTCTCGGAGTTGTATCAAGCACACCTAGGCCTCCCAGTAAAAGGAAGCAGAAGCAGACTATGAAGGCCAGAGAGCTCACTTTAAATGACTCTCAGTGGGTTGTTACAGAAGAACCTTGTAAGCGATATTCAATCAACACTACAGCTAAGTCAATGCCTAGTCTGGGATGCTGAGGAAAACCCTTATTGATGTATTTTTTATGTCCAGTTCAGTACTCTGGATGACAACCCTTGTATAACACCCCCCTCTTAGAATCCCCCTGACCCCACTGAGCCAAGAAGTAGGTTTGTTTTGCAAATTAAAAGGTTTATTTGGACAATTCAACAATATATATCTATCACACTTTTATAATATATTAATGTCTGATAGTATACTGAGACATATGATGTGGATCCACAATGGGTGATGTTACAGTGGTACACTTGATTACTTAGGAGTAGTATAGAGGATGAGGTAGCGAAAATGCTTTATGGTTTCAAGGAAATGCAATGAGGAATAAAATGCAGTACAGAAATACTTGATATGATTTTAGCAAAAGATAAGATAATCACTTTTTCTCTGGCAATTCACCCCCCTCCCCTATGCAATGTAAGACATGGAAGGAGATGGAAAGAGGAGCACACAGTTCTCAGGAATGCAATCAAATACAATACGAAATTCAGTTCCCCCCCAGCAAGCTCAGAGGAAACAGGTAGGAGTTTGAAACACAGGCCCAAAATGCTTTTAAATGTGATGGCAATGGATGGGAAAATGTGCCAACTGATTTTAATTCCCTCTAGAGATTCAGGGTGAGTGGGAGATGCGTGTTCGTATTAGTTCAGGCTCACTTTAGCAATACTCTATGAGTTATTACCAAGTTGCAAACGGATTTTAACAAAAGAAAGAATGGAGCTGCTATTTTGACAAGTGGAGAAATTGAGCGAAAATCGCAAATCGCAGTAAATTTTGCGAGTGCGTAAATGGTGATTGCGGAAAAAGTATAAGGAGTAGGAAGTCGGTTCTAGGTTCTAGCGATACGGACGATTTAATAAAGGTAGATTTTCGGATTTAAAGTAAAACTCAAAATGACAGGTGACAGCTTGCAGCTGCAGAATTGATAGGTGACAGTTGTGCAGCTTTAAAAATGACAGATGACACGATTTCTAGGAGGCTGTTCTACTTAGGTTAAAATAGTTTGGATTGGATTATTTTAACTAAGAGATTGGTTTTGCACAGTTCTGCTAGGTACTCACAATATCAATTTGAAATAGGCCTTGTCACGGTCTGGTCAGGTGGACGGGACTTCCGGCGGGTGGTTCTGAAGTCCCGGCTATCTGGGTCAGCTCTGCTCTCTGGGTCTGTCAAGCACCGGATCTGTTTACAACGGTCTGGTTTGTGGTTCTCTCGGGTTCCGGATGCAGCACTGCTTTCTGGATACTGCTACAGGTTCTTGCAAAAATTCTTGGCAAAAATTCAAACAGCTCGCCCGGCGGTTGAATAGTTTGGTTGGTTTTGAGGCCTGATGAAGAGGATTCAGTTGGTGGATTCAGGCCTCTCTGCTACAAATTCTGGAGTTAATTTCTGCTACAGGTTCTGGAGATTGATGGATTTGAAGTCTGGATCTCTGGATGTGAAGTCGTCGGTAAGCATGCTCCGCAGCAAATGGAATTGAATGTCTCTACCTGTCCCAGCAGTCTCTTTTTATGTGTTTTGAAAATGGGTGTGTGCCTGGGCCTAGCTAAGCCTGCCCCTCTCACTTATGATTGGCCAAGCTTTCCTCTCTCCCTTGATTGGGGGAAAGAAATGGAGTGTCAGAATGATGCTGTAGGTTTTATGGTCAGAGGAACCTCCCTTTGTCAAATTGCACACAAATCTATTTCTGATCCAAATACATATTTATCTATGTACCATTTTTCTCATATTATAGGTCCAGTTTACATATTTTCTGTAGCACCAAACCATCCGATCCCTGTCTTTGTACGATGTTGTGTCCACTGATGACAGAATTCTCCCCTTTTCATCCAGATAACGACCTCTAAACCTTTCCAGATTTTACACAAATGTGCACTAGGGAGATGGGTTTCAGATGATAAAGTGTCAGATTTTTAACATGCATACATTTGGAGTGAGACCCTATTTTCCGCTAGCAACCCCCCAGAATACACCACAGGATCCTAACACCTCTTAAAAAGTGCACAGAAAAATCACAAGAATAATGATATTACTTATATAATTCTGACAAGTCCGTACTATGAATTATCCATCTTTTTTTTAAATTATGCCCTGGTCAAAAAGGGGTGTGGCTTCCCACATCACAGGGTGGAATAACTGGTTTATCCACTTCCCCCAAGCTCAGCTGCTAGCAGAGGCACTGCCCCTCCCAGTTCTCCCAAGAGGAAGCCACTTTACGGCCCCCCCAATATAACATTTGCCTGAGTCTAGGACAAGGCTTTGTTCAACCTCCTGCAGTCTGCAGGTCCCCTCCCTTAATTCAATCAGGGAGGTGTGATCTCCTTTTGGTGGGGAAGCGGGAGGCAGCCAGGCCTGGGAATGCAGTTTGATCAAGTTTCAACTCATGTCAGGGGTAGTTGTCAGGCAGAATTCAGCTAAATGTCACTTTAGTTCCCAGTTTAAATCAAAACTTACAATTTTTACATATACATTAAATAATTACTTCCTTCAAGTCATTTCAGAATATAGTTTTACATTGTGTCCACCTCTTAGCAAGTCTTTCCTTGGCCTGGTTTTGGTTCCTCTGTTCAGTTTTACACACAAGTCTGGTGGTTTTAAAACGCTGGCTTTCTGATAGTGGTGAGTACTGGTATTGCAACCATTTTTGGGATTAAGAAAATGAATTCCCCACAGTTCTGAGTTGCTTTTTGGCAATCAGCATTGCCATTCCCAATGGTTTCAGGCTACTGTGTGTGTAGCCCAATGGTGGTTTTAGGCAGTGCCCTCCTGTGCTCACAACATAGGCAAACATGGGTGGCAGCCTATTCTTCATGTTTTCCCTGTGCACTCTCTGGGGAGTTCTGGCCATCATGATGTTTTCCATGCCAGTACTGCACAGTTTATGGTAGGGCTTGGATGCATGAGTAAAAACATCCCACAACCTATAACACCCAGTCCACAGGAAAAGCCAACTTCTATTTCCAAGAAGAAAGAGACAAAGGGGAAATCCAAGGTACTACAGTTGGTACAAGAAATGCTGTTTGTTATGTAGTAAGTGGGATATTGATTTTAAGCTGTTAAGGGAGGGAACTCTGTTGACTATGCAATAGTTGAAAAAGAAAGCAAGAAAGCTAGGATTTGATCAAGCCATGAATAGTTTGACAATTCTACAATCATTGTAGCACTTGGTGTTGGCACAATGTTCACACGAGGAGAATTACACGATGAGTGCTATTTGGTCGCCCATTCATAGACGCATTCTCTGCCATTAAGGGGACAGATGTCCCGGCAGTTTAGGTCTAAGCACTGCACTTGTGGTGGTTTAAAGGATTTACTGCATTTTCTGTTTATTTGTGCAGAATTATTAGATTTAAGATGCCAGTCACTCAAGAGACATTTTAATTTAATTATTAGTGATAATATTAGATCTGTTTTGGAGGCAATTAATTGTGTTCCGTCTTGTGCTGATGCATGCTTTGTTAATGATTTATGCAAATATATCGTTGCCTCTTTTAAGCATCTGTAAAGGAAATTGTAACCTCACTTTTATCATTTCATATGGCTATAAATGCTCATTGTTTATCTTTTTAATAACTTTCTTTTTAATAGGGGTTTATCTTTGTATTTTGTATTGTACTGTAACTTTGTTTGTAAATGGTGCAAACCAAAATAAAGTATCACCACTACTACTTATGAAAGAAGCCACCAGGGTACTTCTAAATCACACCTGTTCCACTTTGTGGCTACATTGCAGCCCCAAAATACCCGGCCAATTTCGAACTGGACAACCCTTCTACCAGAATGAGCAGTTCCATGGATGGCAAGGGACTGCTGATCGGAAAATGGTGGCTTTTCAGAAAATGCCTGTAAGTCTTCAGCTAATACCATCCTAAATGTGGTATTTCATTGCAAGAATCCTTTGAGATAACTGGGAAAATATCTTTGAATCTGAGGTGACAAAGAAGAAACAAAGATCATAATTTCACCATTTTAAAAAGGCAGTCGAATTGAATTCTCAGCGCCTCCACTTCATAATGTTTGCCACATTGTGAAGGTCACAGTTTGCACTGCAGCCTTATTTATATATGTATGTATGTATGTATGTATTTATTTATTTATTTATTTGTGTAGTTTGTTGGTTATATAGCGCGCCATGCCCAAAGGCATCTGGGCGCTTGCTTACATAAAACATTACAGTTGTTACACAGGTTACAGGCATACAGTCATCTTTAGGCGAAATCTTCACATGTTAAGTCATCCAGTAGTCATTTGGCAATATTAATACATTCCTGGGGGTGGCATACATGAGTTACAGTGTTGCTGCAATTAGTACAGTGGGATTATTGAGCATGACGGGCTCTGGTTATTCTTTCATTAATTTAACTGAAGGAAATATAATGGATGTTCCGGGAATCGGCAGGGCTTCTTTTGCATAGCCATGATACATGTTGTTTGCATAAGGCACTGCAGTTTTCTTCCCGAAAAGAAATATCACATGATGCTTCAATAAAAGTGATGCACACCCAGCCATCTCCCTATAAGAAACTTTGTATACCAATGTCCCTATATCGCAATAAACAATGATCTGTAATCAAAAAAGGTTCTCCTCTAATATAATGGAGAAATCATTGTAATGGATTATTACATTACAAGATGCGTTTGAAAAGTATCACACACAAGGAACATGCACAGTGAATGGAAACATCATGGGGCTGACACATCCGCATACATGTAAACAATAACATTGTTAGGCATGCCGCATTGGTTCAAGAGGGAACCAATGAAAACACAGTTTCAGTTGATGTGCATTGGGGCAACGAAAGACATTCTGTACCTCATGGAATAGCTGATCGTTATGCATTGGGGGGCCTCGCTATTATAGGCATTAACAACTCTAGCAATAGCAGGCATAAAGATAGGTTCTGATAACAAACAAATAAAAAAGCAATGTTTCTACCAACATAAACACCATGTAATGCATCACAAAAGTGCAGCATCATGAAAATAATGGCAGCTATTAAAAGCAATATTCAATTACTCTCCCTCCAGAACTTATGCAGTTGAAGCAGCTTCGACAGAATGACCACACTATAACAGAGCTTTCATCATGATGCACTGTTTCTGGATCACTAAGCAGATGATTGGCACCAGAGCTTCTCTTCATGCTGCAACAGGATCTCTGGGAGAGCTAATGCTTCAACCAGCCAGACCTAAAATATCTTCTGCAATACGTGGCCTACAAAAGGGTTTGTACCCGTATCCATAGACACCTTCTTATACGTATGCACTTTGTTAGTGAAGTTTTCAACAATCTGATTTCAACAGGTTATTTTTTTTTAAAATGGGGCCCCCATGCGACCTCCCTCTTCCCCTCCCACATGTAGCCTACTTCCTGCACTACATTTACATATAGACGTACATGTATATGTAATTGGTCCATTTCGACCAAAGTGAACGAACAAAGTGCACACGTTAAAACCATTGTCTACAAATAGAGACGTCTTACGACACAAAAGAAGGAAAATATTTACCAACTGGAACTTGAGTAGTTAATTTTAAATATTTCTGAACTGTTTAAAATGCTTGTGTAATGTTGGTTCTAATTGAGTTATGCTACCATCCACTCAGAGACCACGGCCATTCTAAACCCTATGGCCTTTCCCAAAAATTACTTGACCCCTCCCTGCCTAAAACATATCCACCTGGGATCTCTTTGAATTAGCTCTATCAAGCACTAACATAAAATGTTGGTCTGTCAGTTTTATTTCTAAGCAGTCTGCTGGGAGTTAATGGCTTACATGCTGCTGCAAGTGCACTACCGGTGTCATAAAAATGTCTCAACCAAGCATGCCTTCAGCCCCTTGGTTTATATTGGTTCCTTGCACTGAGGTCCTGTTAAAAACAAGCATTGCCAAACCAAAGGCAACAGTTTTGGCTTGTGTGTAGGTATCAGATAGGCATTTACCGGGCACTGTCATCATTTGCCCATGCAATCACACTATTTGCAGCTGGTGGTATGTTATGTCCAGGTGGTACTTTTATGACAGGCAAATGCCTTTCCCATGCCTACATGAAAGTCAAAACAGTTGGCTTTTCATGCTTTTGGGAAAATGTATTTTAAACTCGATCCAATTAGCCCAAGTTCAATCGCCTTGTTATAATCGTTTTGAGAATCTTACTGCATAAACTGCGGCTTTTATGAATGTGATTACGGCAATCGAATGAGCAGGGTGAGAAAGCACCTCATCATGCGTGTGCCTGTAACCATGGTAACTGAGAGAAGAAAAAAAAATAAAAGCAGTGAACAAAGATTTGGAAAAATTAAACCTTATCACGAGTTGAGCGCTATCCCAGCTGTAGTACCGCCCAACTGCAATAACGTTAGCACCCACCGGTCCGGCGGTAATACCACTGCATCACGGGTTGGGAGTTAATGGTAAATCCCCATTCCCCATTGGGTCTAATGGTCCCAATGGGGAATTTTCGTTGCTAATACCGCGCGGTAATACAGCTGTCGGTAATACAGGGCGCTACATGGGATTTTCCCCTCCAGAAAAAAAGCTGGAGGTAAAACAGCCCATTTAGCGCCCAACTCAGGACAGGGCCAGCCCTTAAATGCGGCGGTAATACTATTACCACCTCATTTAAGGGCTACCACCCAACTCGTGATGAGGCCCCAAGCCATCTTAGAGGGACAGCAAAGGCAAGCATCAATTTTCATGAAAGGCCTCTTGGGTCAATTTCAGAGAATATATATAAATTATGAAACCATTTCGTACATTAGGAAATCCTTTAATGCTGTCTTTTGGGGCCCAGAGTGTGTTCAACACCTAGTGAACCATGCAGAGAATGTATAAAGCAATAGGAGAAAATACAATTTCCATTGTATATGGAAAGGTTAATTTTACTGCAGTGCCCAAGAGCAGCGCTCTACAATCCTGCCTTTCAACGCCATTTGAACTTCAGCATGCTCTGTTCAGTGTTGTTTTCCAGTCGCTTGTCTCCTTCCGGACCACAAGGCCTTCCCCGACACCACGGCATGCATAATAGACTTGTTCATGCTTGTACATAAAGGGCATAACTGCCAAACTGTCAGGCATTTGAAAGAATGTACAATAAAGAAACTTAAGACTGTGCAGGCATTCATCATTTTAATTGTGTTTGTTGCATGGCAAGAGGCTGGTGGCCGATTTTAGGGGTAACTGGGCATTTGAATGGTAGTCAAGAGGAACTCTGAAAGAGAGCAGGTGTGAGAAACATCGAGATCCATTCGGACTGCATAGCTCAGTGGGTAAATGGACGTGTTGCATACATCAGCGTTCAACTCAGTGTGGTGGTGCCTTATCAGCAGTGCCATCATTGCCCGTCCCAATACCATTTTAAGGTATTAAGGTATTGAGCATTTTCCCCTTCTAAATTTGATGAAATGAGTGCCAATGAATTGGGAAATGCCCCCTGTTATTGCACCAGGTCCGGACACACTTTCATTTGTGTTTTGGCGGGTGTGGTACTGATCCTGTTGGAGTTTGCGAACTGTTTTGGCCAGTGGCTCAGCATACATGGCACTGCAAAAGTCCAATATTGGGTGATAACCATCATTGTGGCTCGGTACAGTAGGGGCAGAAGGGCAGGGTTCTCGACTAAAGGTCCAGGGGAGTGGAAGACATATTTGGTGACCCTGGTTGCTTGAGGGTTGATTGGTAGGCTGTCGTCAACCTCAACACCCACAATTTTTGAATGGGCAAAGGAAGAGTGGCAGCAATGGATGCCAGCCAGTTAAGGGAGGAGCTGATAGTGTTTGTCAGATCCATGTATGCTCGGGCAAAGTTTGTTTTAATGCACCCTTTCTTGCACCCATGAAGAGCATGCTCCAACATATCACACGTACCCAGATCCCCCTTCGATGTGGCATTGTGTCATCAACATGCACACTAGATCCAGTGGTGTGAGATTCTACGATAGGGGTCAAATGAGATACAGTTATGTTTATAGAAATAGGTAGAAGGGATTCATACAGCACCTAACAGGACATCCTCGCGATTTTGAATAGGAAGATGCAAGCCTGATGTCATGAGACTGATTCTTCATGAAGGATTCAAACCAATCAAAGGCAATGGTGCTGTTCCGAGCACATGTGGCAAGCGTTTGCTGTCTCCAGATTGCTTCCCCAAAATGCAATGTAACACAGGCCGTAACACGTCAGCCAACGCGCAGTACCTCGCGCACCCGAGAAGTAGTCTGGAGAACAGAAAGAAGTTGGAGAAGAGGGTTCATGAGGTGCAAAGCAGAGGAAGAGGGGAGTAGGCAGCGAGTTGTGCAGTGAGCAGGTTGTGCAGCGGGTGAGGGCGTGAAAGCGGGAGGACCCCTGAAATCGACAAGGGTTAAAGGGGGAAGTGAAAGAGTGACATTGCGGGGGCAGCCCTAAGCAGGCGACCTTCTGCAACGTCAATCTTTCACAAGTGACGTTTGGCCATAGATCCGTAGCAAGATGAGACACTAGTAATCTGTGATCCTCAATGTTGAAGGAAGTGGCTAAGTGCAAGAGAAGACTCACAAGAATACCATGGGCCTCATTACAAGTCTGGCGGTAACACGCTGGTGCTACGGTCGGGTTGCCGCTGGAATGAAACACCATTTCTGCCGCCCGATATCCCGGTGCCACCGGGACATTACAAGTCCCAGCAGCCCGGGATATCAGGTAGCGGAAAATGTTTTTTCCCATTCTCATACAGCCCCATAGGAATCCATGCTAACGGTGCCGGTGCGTCTGTGACAACTCTGCTTTCCTATGCCGTTGGGATCACATGTCTAGGTTACATAGTTTTGTGGAGCCAATTGGGTCTGTTGCTTAATACATTGAAAGCTGACCCTATGGCTAAGCGTTTGCGGGTTACCCGATCAGTGATATTAAGTTTAATGAACTTGATGGTCACTGTGAGTCATCGATAAATGTTTATGTAACACAGCTGTTAAAGGACCTGTTAAATATTGATACTGACATTATAGAGCTTATTACTAATCCGGAAAAACCAAGCAAAGACTCGACCAAAATGATTGGAGTAATACTATTGAGGAGATGAAAACCGACTCTCATTATTCTTGGTATACAAAAATGTTAGTAACTAAACCGGGAAGAAGTCCCTAGTATGGGTGGTTGCGCACTGCTTGAATAGTTAGTGTGAAACTGGATTAGTCTGAGAGGTTAGCTGCAATAGTGAGGCAAAGAAGGGTAATTCTCCCGGTATCCCTTCCAAAAAAGTGTACACGTGTATTAGAAAATGTCTCACAAGTTGCGCTCTCCCCCACGTGTATGTTGGAGGTGTTTTAGCATAGATACATATACATCCAATTTCTGTTTATAGAGACAGGTAACCAGAAGCTATATAAATAAGTATAGTCTCCGTCAGATAGTTTTAGAGGTTTATTCGCAAACACTACATGCCAACACGTGTTTCAGGCCTCTCTGGGCCGTCCTCAGGGCATTTAGATAGGTGATAGTTAGGATTCACTGTTAGTGATCCCTTCATCAAATGTCTTAGTTAGCTGAGTGTCTTTTTCTTTTTTCAAAGCAAACAACAGAATCAGGTTAAATGCATATTGCAAAGAATAACGCACTGTCGCTTCCGTGCTGCAATTCGATTTTCAGTTCTGTAGCTGCTTCTCATTAGCCGCTTCAATGCGTGTCTGAGTGCTGTCTGGAGACAGCACTCAGACACGCATACAAATATGTTATGTTATGTTACGCAGATTTATAAAGCACACGTACACCCAAGGGCACCATGGCGCTGAGAGAGGAGGAAGAACATAAGGGACTAAAAAAGCAGTGTTTTGAGCAATCGTCGAAAAGAGGGATGGTCAGTAGCGGCACGTAGCGTAAATGGGAAACCACAGAGAAAGCAGGTCCCCCTGTGAAAACAGAAAAATAATATGAGGCCGGGGAGCCCAAAAGGAAACACACCAACACAGGTTACAAAGAAACATACAAGTACTTTATTTCAAGCTACAACAGTTACCAAGTCGATTGACAAACGGATAGCTATTCGGCTCTCAGTATAACATAACGAACTTCAACGAGTGTTCGATGTGTTCAGTGAGAGACCGCACATTGGAATACCCGGGCCATTTATACAATTTGTCCAGCACTTGGCCAACCCTCTTGCGGGTTAACCATTCTGCGAAATACAATACTGGTCTAGGGTTCCTTGCCAGGTCAACCTTTAATATATGCATTTTGATTAGTTTCGCTGATATAAGTAGTACATTTACATATAGGTCAACAGTAGGACAAGGTCTCAGTTCACGACCCCAACAAGTGGCCTGCAGGCATATTAATCATTCAGCTGTACAGAGGTCACAACGGCCAGAATCTATTCGAAATGTCATTTGGCCTCCATTTTGATGTTCAGGGTGACTTCTACATAACAAGAGAACCTAAAATGGCGGCTTGATTCAAGATGACGGCTTACATTGATTTCTCTGAGGTCAAGACCTTGCCGTGGAGTTTGTTCGCGCATGATGTTTAGACAACTTGGCGTAGGCCAATAAACATATAACTATTACAATAGGAGGCATAATATTATTTCTATTCTGACAAACCCTCCTTTTGGCCTATGCCAAGTGCTAAGACTATTTCTGATGTCTTTGCAAATAACTCCATGCATTGTCGTCCATACATCCTGAATCGTTATCTGTAATATCTATAGCCATTAGGTCGTTCACCAGAACCTCCTGCAACATGAACTCTTTAGATGCTGTATCTGGGGCATACACTTTATGTCCTATCGTGCTCACCGCCTGAGCGCAACATCCCCCTAGCATTGCACATATACTAGGTAGACTTTGAATACAGCAACAAAGGAATAGCAAAATCCCCAAAATAACCAGTATGACGGAAAGCACCTTCCAACCCCAGGATCGTAAGGAGTCCCAGAGCCAAGTACTAATACTCCAATCTCCCACAGGAACATGCACTTCTGAACTAAGGACGTGCAAGTTCTGGATTGCCTTGAAAATTGTCAGGGAGGAATCTGGTATGAAAACACAACAAGCGGACCCCACTAATTTACATACTCCACCACGCTCTGCCAGAATGACATCTAATGCCATCCGGTTTTGGAGCGCTACCGATTTTATTGATTTATGTTCCAGTGTCATATTATAGAGTATATCCGTGGTCCGGTTGATTGTTCTCTCCAGTACTCTTGCTAGCCCCCTAATATTTTCATAATTTGCTATCTGTCCCCAAAATGGCACAACTGATTTTGCTATATCTCCCAAGATTTGCCCAGGGGTATCTCCATTCTCGTCCCGTCGTGGACGAGCCTTAGAAACTTCCAATATACTAGCTATAAATACCCCAGGTAACAGGATCCCTAAATAACAGGTTCCCTGCCAATCCTTGGGCAACCAGGCAAATGGTGTACTACCACAAACGAAATAGACAGGCCCCCCTACATACAAAGGCCTGTTCTCCCCGGTCAAATTTACAACGTTCGCACAACCTTCAAAATCTCCCATTGACCGGGTGCCATTCCTTTGTACACAGAAGGGAACTGAATCGGGGCTATGGTTAATAGAGTAGGAAGGAGGCACGGCATCCTTATTGCCTATCAGAGCCATTTTAAAGGAAATTAGAGTTTGGAAAGGAAGAGACAGTTTATCAGATGACCTAATAGAAGCAACATTAGGCTTACTTCTATTTGCAAAAAGCGAGCATCCCAGGGGAGTCAGTACACGTTTCTCAAAATCATTTAAATTAGTTCCATCAAAGTTCCCTGAGATGCTATCATTCCAACGGCCAAAGAATAGTGCTCTAAGAGAAGCATAGCAAGCAGTCGTTAAAGGTAAAGGTTGTATATACCATCCATGCCCCTTGTTCCCATGTTGCGGTAAATGGGTGCAGATCCAGCAGTTGCTCTTATTAAAAATAGCATGCGTTGAATTCATTATTATCATTAAAGTGTTATTATGATACTTTCGTCTATGCTGGGAGTCCCTAGGTGACAGAGTATGAAGGTGTACAGAGGGAGTCAGAGCAGTAGGTACAATTTCAATTGGCAAAAGAGGCTCTAGAGGATACATTTCTTCAAAGTACCAGAGTCCCGCGGCAGTAACTATACAAATTCCAATTATTATCATCACAACACAGCAATACGTTTTCGGGGCCCAGGCACATTGTTCATTGTCCGAGTTGGTCACCCCCTTATTTACAAGTCCAATACGAGCAGTAGCGGTATAGGTGGCAGCCATCGTAGTTTTTCAATCGACGACCCCAATGTTCGTTGCTGGCGACACTACGGTCGCGCGGCTTCTTAGTCCTTCCCCAACCCTAGCCAGCAGAATCCCCCTTTTTTTTCCAAAATTTTCCTTGCAAGAACAAAACTCTCAATGACTCTTTTTTTTCCCAGATGCACAGGCAAAACCCGTGCCGTAGTTCTATTTTCTTCGGCGAAGGTCGTACCTGGTGGTTCCCGGTACTGCTTGATCCGGAAATAAGGTAACATCACCTCCTGAGGGAAGCAACGTATCAGAGGCGACGGAAGTCTCAGAACTTGAAACAACGTTTTCCGGAAGTGACTTTTCCGAAGAGTGCAGAGACAAAATGGACGGTTCCCCAATCTCCACGGGCTCAGAGGGATTCTCCGACACACTCACAGCGCTATTTGCTACTCCAGGATCAGAGATTGTAGCATCAGCAAGGGGTTCTGCTTCTTCTGTAACGTGTGGCATCGGGTGAGGAAGTTTCTTGACATGCGTCGCGTGGATCCAATGCTTCTTTCCAGGCACCCGCAGTGCTGTCTGGGTGACCAACAGCACCTGGTAGGGTCCCCGCCAGCGAGGCGTGAGGCAGGAGGACCTTTCGTAGGCCCTTACCAGGACCCAACTTCCAGGCTGAATATTGTGTCCTGGGCCCGTAAACCGTACAGGTAAAGCTGATCGAACCTGATGATAAATGAAATACAGATTTTTAGTCAACTGGTCACAATAGTCTGCAAGCAATATATTTTCAACATCTCTCAGCGCTTTAGGCTTCGGGAGACCCCAAATATTAGCAGGCCTCCCCATCACCACCTCGAATGGAGAGAGCCCAGTCTTAGTTTGAGGCGTGGTACGCATGGCTAACAACACAATAGGTAAGGCATCCAGCCATTTCAGGTGGTGCCGGCACATGTTTTAGCGAGCTTATTCTTTAGGATACAGTTATGTCTCTCTACCAACCCAGCACTTTGAGGATGTCTAGCCGAATGAAATTGTTTTTCGATGTGTAATGCTGTGCATATCTGCAAGATTACTGCTGCAACAAAATGTGGACTGTTGTCCGACCAAATTACTCTTGGCAACCCAAATCGTGGGAAGAATTCCTTTACCATAGTCTTCGCAGTGGTCATGGCAGTAGCATCCTTAACGGGGAAAGCCTCAACCCATTTACTAAAGGCACAAATGATCACAAGGACGTATTTTAGATTGTTACACCGTTCCATCTCAATAAAATCAAAGTGGATGACCTCGAAGGGAACAGAAGGAGGCCCAGAACTACCCCTTGGAGTTGCTGTCCCCTTCCCCACATTGTGCTGCAAGCAAATCATGCAATTTTGGACATAATGCTGAGCGATTTTCAAAATTTTATCATTTACCCAGACTTTTTCTAACATTTTCGTGATCTGCTGAGCACAAACATGCGTAGGACCGTGTGCCATCGTCACCATCATCAGCACATATGAATTAGGGAGCAACCATTTCCCTTCAGATGTGTCCACCCAACACCCATCTTCATCTAGTTTCCCCATCCCTTCGGCCCACTTTTTAGACTCTTCTATTGTGGCATCAGCATGGATATCTCGTACAGACCCAATACCCGCATCCATTACATAGGCATCTCTTGTTTCTCTTAGAGCATACATGTCTGTACTAAGGTCTATGGCCGTTTGCCTGGCTATCTGGTCAGCAAAAGCGTTCCCTTTCCCCACATCATCTATGACCTTGCGATGCGCTGCGCACTTTATGATCGCTAACTGACTAGGGAGCGCGAGTGCCGAGAGCAATTGCACTATCAGGGGGCCATGCTGAATCTTGGTCCCATGTGAGGTTAGGAACCCTCTTTCCGACCAAAGCCTCCCAAAGTTGTGAGCAACCCCAAAGGCATACTGGCTATCAGCATATATATTTACTGTACGCCCTTCGGAGAGTTCACAAGCTCAGGTCAACGCTATAATCTCTGCGGCCTGCGCGGAGTTATGCGGAATTCTCTTAGTTTCAACAACTGTACCCAATGTAGTGACTGCATAAGCAGCTGTAGATGTACCATACGGAAGTTTGAAGCAGGAGCCATCACAAAACAGCTCCCCTTCCGCATTATCCAAAGGATTATCTATAAGGTCTATCCTGCCCTTTGTTTCCTGTTCAGTAGTATACAGGCAGTCATGTGATTCTTCGTCACCGCAAACAGTATTTTGTGGGAAAGGTAAGAGTTCAGCCGGATTAAGAACACAACACCTCCTAATTTGAATGTGAGGGGCAAACAAAGTCAATTCATACCTCGTCAGCCGTGCAGAGGTGAGGTGCTGTGTTTGGGTTTTGTTCAATAGGGCATCTACAGAGTGAGGTAGCATTAGGGTTAAATCATGGCCTAGGACCATTCCTTCACTCTGTTTTACAGACGCGGCAGCAGCAGCGACAGCTCGCAAACATCTTGGCAAAGCACATGCGACAGGATCAAGGGCGGAAGAGTAGTAGCCGCACGGTCTATTCTTCCCTCCGTGTTCCTGTGTTAATACAGCCTAAGCACATCCATCACATTCATGCACAAACAACACAAAGGCCTTATTGTAATTTGGAGTACCCAGAACCGGTGCAGAGCATAACGCGGTTTTGAGAAGCTCAAATGATCGTTGATGTTCCGACTTCCATGGCAGCGAAAATGCCCTTCTTCGTCAAGGCCAACATCGGTTTTATCACTAGTGAGAAGTTCGGGATTCACAGCCTACAGTAAGAAGCCATACCTATTAAGGCTCTGACTTCCTTCTGTGTATTTGGGACAGACATGCCAGAAATGTGTTTTATTCTTTCAGGTATCAATCTTCTCCCCTCCTTTGACAGGAGATGGCCTAAATAGGCGACCTCCTGACAACAATATTGACATTTCTTAAGCGAAGCTTTATGACCATGTTTAGCCAAATGATTAAGCAACAATACAGTGCCTTCTTTACAAGCACTTTCAGAATCTGCAGCTAAAAGCAAATCATCGACATACTGAAGCAGTGTACAAGTAGATGGCAATTCAAGGGTGTCAAGCTGCTCTTTCAAAGCCCTACTATAAATGCTTGGACTTTCAGTATAACCTTGAGGTGCACGAGTAAATGTGAACGAACGTCCCCCCAAGGTGAACGCGAACAAATATCTACTATCCTTGTGTATAGGAATACTGAAGAAAGCATTCTTCAGATCCACAACACTAAAGTGAGTAGCTGTAGCAGGGATCATGGTTAATATCGTTGTCACATCAGGCACAATTGGAAATTGTGGGGCGACAATTTTATTAATAGCACGTAGATCAATTATGAAACGGAATGGGATTGCATTGTCGCCTTTCTTGTACACGGGTAAAATCGGACTGTTACATAAACTACCTGCAATCTCTTCAATCACCCCTCGATGCACAAAATCGGAAACAATGCACTTCAAAGCACGCTCGCCCTCAACTGAGATTTTATATTGCGGAATGCGTGGTAGTTTAACTCCATGTTTCAAAACTATTTTAATGGGTTCAACCTGTAATACCCCGACATCATTGTCGTCAACCGCCCACAAACATTCCGGGACAACGCTAAATTCAGGAAGCAATGGTCGAGTCAGAAACTGAGAACTGGGAAGTTGCTGTGGTGAAATCGTCAGTCGCACTCCGTCAGGGGAACAATGAATCACTGCATTTAATTTCTTCAGCAGATTTAACCCCAGCAAATTCTCTCCACAGTTTGAAGTCAAGAGGAATGGACAGTGGTCCGTAAAGGGACCCAAAGAAACAGACACCAGCGAAGAAACCGGACAAACACTGGCATGCCAAAAAACCCTACAGAAACATTAGTTTGCCCTGACAGTGGAATGTTTGGAACCCGAGAATGATCAATGGAGCACTTCTGTGCTCCAGTGTCTATCAAGAACTGATGTTTCCTATTCCCCACTAACAGTTCAACGTAGGGACCTTTTTGACTAACGGGAATAGGTGAAGGTTCCAAACCCTGCTTCGGGCAATCCTAACGAAACAAAATGTCATCGAAAGGAAGCTCTTCAGAAAGGTAGGCAGCAGAAGGGTGTTCAAATATGTTTCTTGTGTCCACACTCGAAGTCTGATTATCCTGTGAAAAAGGTTGCTGAGGATCTTGTGAGAACTGACCTCTATCAGGGCCCCCCACTCTGAGGCGACCTCTAGGTTGTCTCCCCATACTCCCAAATGTGTTGTTTAACCTCTGTCGAAGGACGGGGCACTGTGCACGCCAATGACCTTCTTGGCGACAATAGGCACATTGATTAATATTCACAGGACCCAAGGGGACGTTCCCTTGCGGAACATACTGACCTCTGGTCTGTGAATTACCTCCTCTGGGATTTCTAACAATTTGCTGTAACAATACTTTAGTCTTCAAATCTCCTTTCCTCTTCTCGACTCTATCTTTTTCATTATTGACACGGTTCTCGTAATACTGAGCCATGTGCAAAACTTCAGATTGGGATTTCACCTGCCAAGCGCTCTCAGAGGACATAATCTGTGACTGGATGTCAGGCAGCAATCCACGCACAAATTTGTCCACCAACAACCTTTTCCCAGACTCTGTGCCCAAGTCCTGTCCACTGAAGTCAGAGAATACCTGTTCGAATCGATTAAAGAATTTGGTAGCACCCTCAGATTTTCCTTGAACACAGGCCGTAAGCTTGTCCCAAATAATTCTTTTCTCAGGAATTATGGTTTTCAATTTTGCAACAATTCTATCAGGCAAAGTGAGTATTACCTGAGGTGGTTTCTCACCAGCTGGTCTTTCCCCATCAAGCCTAGTTATGTTAGCCCACGTATCTCCCAACCTAGGCACATTGTCTATTGTTCGAACCTGCTTCCATAAATCTACGGGCAGGAGTACAGGGAATAACAAGTCGATATCACTTAGGGTGAACACAGAGGACTGCAAAACGGACTCTATTTCTTTGTAGAATCCTGTTGGATTTTTCCTAATATCAGGAATTGATTGTCTAATAGTGTTCACTTCCGGTCGCGAAAACGGGACGTGAACAAATTGTGATACATAATGTGCGGGAATATCCACAGCGGGTGCACCTGTCCCAACGTTAGCAGGAATCTCAACCTTTGGGACAAATGTCGGAGGAACCTCTCTCATAGGCAACTGAGATATAGGTAATTCCGATCGCTTACTAAGAAACAGAGCCAGGTCGAGCGCTAAGGCAGTCGAAGAAGTGTCGGGCGAAAAAGCCCTCCTACAAATACCCAATAACTCTGTAGGACAACTAACCTTCTTCCTTACACATTCATCCTGCAGGTACTGCACCATTACCTGAATCACCTTCCTCTGAATTTCTACTGTATACTGACTATACGTGTCATACACTTCATCTAGCGGTATCGATGAATCCGAGATCCATCGAATCGCATCTTTTGTACAGATTTGTACTTCCTCAGATGCCGATTTACGACACAGAAGGAATCGCTTCTGCACATACATACTGTCGTCTTCATCATCCTCATCCCGCAATTTTTCTAAGTCCCTCCTATACTCAAATAACCTCTCGACATGACCATGTACTTTCTCTTCAGTGTCCCTTGAAAGCGCTAGAGTATTCAGATCCCTCAACCCTTGTGGGAGATCTGCATTATGCAATCTACCCCACATTACACATAGATGAGTCCCCAAACCTTCAATAAAAACATTTTTCTCGGGAAAATTGCCCATATTTGATAATGTGGAAAAAACATTAGCTCGATCATCTTTCTCCATATAATGCTTAGCCCATGCAAATAATTCCTGTTTCTTTTCTGCAGAGACAGCATTTCGAGTGAAAATCTTTGACCCCGCACCCTGATTAACTACAGTCGGTACAGAAGCACTCGGGAGCGGAGGTGAGGGCAAATTCAATGGACGTGTGACTATTGGCGCAAGGGGAAGAGGAGGTAGAGTAGGTGGAGGAACAACAACTGGAGGAATAGGAACAATAGGTTGTACAGGGGGAACAGGAATAACAGCAGGAATGACAGCAGGAATAGGCAGAGCACCAGGGAGAGGATCATACGGAGGTGGCGCAGAGGCACCAGGCCTTCGTTCGTTTAACAATTTGTCAATAAATTCTTCGGAAACATGAAAATCTTTAGAGGGATAGATTTTCTGGATACCGAGTGAGAAAGCCCTATCCATATTCTTGACTGACTCTGAATGTTTTTCCTTATCATATAACAACGCCTTTTCAGCATTCGTTTTATGACGGCGTGCATGTTTATCCCTACTTTTAAGCTGCTGCAACGCTTCTTTTTTCCAATTCTGCAAAACATCAAATGCTGCAGGTCTGGCCTTCTTCTTTAACAAGACCGATTCTAGGTATTCAATACGGGGGATCTCGAAACTACCATTGATTGGCCACTGAAATTCGGAGGCATATCTGGTTTGTCTGTGCCAAATATCATTAAATACTATACTTCCAATGCCATGCTTACAGTACATAGTATACGCCGGCGACCCCTCCTGTGGTGCCGGGCGGCTAAATTCCAAAGATTGTCGATCGCTGCGGAACAGTGCCCTAAAGCAACTAGACAATTTCCCAGGCATTTCACAAAAAATTGGTGTTACCTGGTCAATAATTGTGTCTGCAGATACAATACGCCAAATTCAAATTGTCAGGGTTAAATTAAGAGTCGGGTCACGACTACACCTGACCAAACCTAAGGAGGACCGTACGGTTTACCAAAGAACTTACCTAACGAATTTTTACCTTGTGTTTGGTGGTTTCAACAAATCTGCCCGCCTCAAAAAATGGACCGTCGTCAAGATGCCGTTTCAGACCACACGACTATCGTCCAAGGATCGGATCATGCAGCGCTGCCGAGGTATCGCGTCTCGTTCGGTCGGGCCCGCAGTATCACACTGTCCGATCCCAGTTCGATAGCCTGCGTCAACCTTCAATGATCCGGCATCAATCTTGAGGGTCCCTATTTGGGCGCCAACTGTGAAAACAGAAAAATAATATGAGGCCGGGAAGCCCAAAAGGAAACACACCAACACAGGTTACAAAGAAACATACAAGTACTTTATTTCAAGCTACAACAGTTACCAAGTCGATTGACAAACGGATAGCTATTCGGCTCTCAGTATAACATAACAAACTTCAACGAGGGTTCGATGAGTTCAGTGAGAGACCGCACATTGGAATACCCGGGCCATTTATACAATTTGTCCAGCCCTTGGCCAACCCTCTTGCGGGTTAACCATTCTGCGAAATACAATACTGGTCTAGGGTTCCTTGCCAGGTCAACCTTTAATATATGCATTTTGATTAGTTTCGCTGATATAAGTAGTACATTTACATATAGGTCAACAGTAGGACAAGGTCTCAGTTCACGACCCCAACAAGTGGCCTGCAGGCATATTAATCATTCAGCTGTACAGAGGTCACAACGGCCAGAATCTATTCGAAATGTCATTTGGCCTCCATTATGATGTTCAGGGTGACTTCTACATAACAAGAGAACCTAAAATGGCGGCTTGATTCAAGATGGTGGCTTACATTGATTTCTCTGAGGTCAAGACCTTGCCGTGGAGTTTGTTCACGCATGATGTTTAGACACCTTGGCGTAGGCCAATACACATATAACTATTATAATAGGAGGCATAATATTATTTCTATTCCGACTCCCCAACCCTAGCCAGCCTGATACGGGGCACTGATAGCAGTAGAGCAGAATGAGATCAGAGGGCACGTGAAAGTACATATTGGGAGAACTTTTCCTGGACGTATTCAAAAATAGAGACAAGAGGGTCCCTATCGAAATTCTTTGTGTGTTTCCCCTGTCAGAAAAGACATGGGGCCTCATTATGAGGTTGGAGGTAACCATGGCGCTATTAGCGCCATGGCTGCCTCCAAAACCTTACCGACTCCGCCCTGGTGAATGGAGCTATTACCGCCCCATTCCAAGTTTGGCGGGGTCGGTAATTCCTCATTCACCAGGGCCCTTCCCCATTCCCATTTGAGCCCCCATAGGGCTCAATGAGAATGGGGAAGGCGCTAATAACGGTACCGCAAATTGCAGTACCGTTATTAGCTCTAAAGTCCCTTTGCGGGTCCTGTCCTTAATGCCTGGTAAAACCAGGCATTAAGAGAGGACCCGCAAAGGGAACTCGTAGGAGGGCAGTAAGGGATTACCGGCACCGGTGCCCTTACCGGTGCCGGTAATCCCTTACCGCCCACCTCGTAATGAGGCCTATGAACTATATCTGAAGTTTAAGCTTAACCTACTACCAACATTGGAGATTTGAGGCCCCAGGCCAGACATTCCGGCAAACACTAGATATTGTAGATTGTGTAGACAAGTTACAAAACTAGAGACGTGTCGCTAAAGCACCTTCCGATATATTGCCCATTGTTTCCACACTGCATGAGCAAGTCACTTTACTGATGTTACTTATATGAATTTTGAAGATGCCAACGTTAGTCTCTGAAACAGTCTATTGGAGGGCAATAGTGTGTCATTGATATTAATATTATGTAGATGTTTAGATCATATATTTAAACAGGTGGGTTAAGGGGACATTATTAAATGTTTTGTTATTGTCTTCTGTATTTTGCTAATAAGAAGCTTTCAGGTTTATAATGGTAAATAAATAACCAATTACAATTACATAAATGCTTTGTATTTAGTTTTTCTCCTTTTTAGATTTAATGTTTTGTGAAAATGATTGTGAACGTTTCATTATAAAAAACACAATTAAAAAATGTAACAATGAAATGCTCCCTACGACTTCCGAAGCATCGGTGTGGGTTGGATCATGAGCCAAGCTGTTCCAGTTGCCCAGAAGAGGAGGGAGAAACAAGGAGAGACCATTCAGCACATGGGGCAAGGAGAGGTCCCCAAGTTTCAGGACACTTGAGTAGTGTGAAAATGAATGGAAGAATCAGACTGGTGGCACATTATACCTGCAGATAGTTAAGTGATTTGAAGTTGGGCCCTTTAAGTATTTTACAGGATATGCTTTGCGTGGCAAAACGGGGGTACCCTTTCTCTCTGTGTGTGCCCCTTTATATGTCTTGTAGGGGGCACGAGAGAGGGGTGTACGGTATATCAAGATCTTCCTGAAATAATGATATCAATTGACTGCACTCATCTTGTTTTTTAAAAGAGCTAGCTGTACAATTAATCCATTCTCGGCAGCCACTTTTGGTGCCACTTGTAACTAAAGGGATGTCTTATTGATCCTAAAAACATCAAATATGGTTGAATCAAAAGAGGGGGCAACCAAATGGCAATTTGTCTGAGGAAGCATACATCTCTGCAATTGGCCTTTGAGATCACGTACCTGCTTCCCGGATGCTCATTCCTCTTTCTCACACTCATTGTGGACTCCAAGTCAAGGAGGGGAACTACCTCATTGATGTAAAGACCCTGAGGCAGACACATCTGCTCTTACGTGTTAACCGGCTTAAACCCCATTACAGCCATATGTAACCAACTCAAGGAGGGGAACTCCTGTGGTACTTCAGGGCAATGTTCTTTTGTATCTGCATCCTAGCTGGGAGGATGGCTAAAAGACAATGGGCCTCATTACGATTTTGACGGTAGCAATGAGGAATTACCGGGTCATTCTGAGTTCGGAGGGGCCCGTAATTCCTCCCTCTGGGAACGAAGACCCGGGCCTTCCCCATTCCCATTTCAGCCCTTTTAGGGCTGAATTGGAACGGGAGAGGGAGCTAACAATGGGCCGATTACGAGCGCCCCGTTTTTTGCTCCCTCTTCCCCTCGCGGGACTCGCTCTGCACGTCTGGTGAAACCAGACATGCAGACCGGGTCCTGCGAGGGGACCTCGTAATCAGGTGGTACGGGGTTGACGGCGCCGGCACATTTACCAGCGCTGTTAACACCTTACCGCCTGACTTGTAGTGAGGCCCAATGCCTGGTCTGGCAAACAAGACTACACTCTGTAGCACGTCTTCACAACCTATTCCCAGTCTTAAGCTTAGAAGCTGGAGACCGGCATGAAGCGCAATGTAAAAAATCTATTTTCACCCTTAGCCTGGCCTGGCAGTTGCACTTTTACATAGTCTCTTTCTTTTGAGTGCTCAATTATTGAAGACACAATTAGCCAGAACAGTGAATGCTTGGGTCAATATAAGTAGGATTCAGTTAAATATAAAACTATTTTGATCACACTTTAAAAAAACATGTAAAAAGATTTGTGATCTTTCTATTTTTTAATTCTTTTAATGTATTTATAACGGTATTGTACAGAAAGACTGTATCTAAATGGTTACATGAACAAAAAGTTCTAAAAATGCTACCAGCAAAGGTTCGAACACAAAAAGTTTGAACCTTTGGTGGTAGCATTGCAGGTAAGTAAGAAAAAAATATACTGTGTGGTATAGTGAGAGGGGTGTTGCGAGGGACACCCCTGCAGCACACCCCCGAAAAAATAAGAAAAGGAAAAAAACAGGGGCAGCGGGGTGTCCCCCGCAAAACCCCGCTGACTATACTTTACAGCCCCCGTAAAAGAAAAAAAAAGAAAAGTACCCTGCGGCACCGGTTCCCGGTCACGGAAGTGGGAGTGTGTCATAGGTGTGTTGTGGGTGTAGGTGGGGGTGTGGGTATGTACGAGTGTTCGCATGAGAAAGGTGCAAACTTTTGGTGGTTCGCACCTTTCTCATGCGAACTTTCCGGCCATGACAAAATGAGCCACGGTCGGATCACCTAGATCCTTTATAACACGCTGGAACAAAGCCCTTTAGGCATAATAGCGCTGACAAAAACATACAATGGATAACACAAAAGGGGCTCATCATCAGAAGTGAGTTATTTGAAAGAAACAATTAATTCAAACAAATACATCTTAGATCTGCATTAAAGGACACCAGTTAACTAATGACTCAAAGTAATTAAACACAATACTTAAATTAGAAGTATATGGTGCGTTGGTCAGGTTATTGCACAGGCTCAGAAATGAAGAAAGGCTGCTCTAACCACAGCCTATAACAATGCCATCAGTGTCGGTACCAATGCACCACTCTTTAATATGTATCCTTCGCAATAGTCTAAAATCCCATCCTCTTACACACCCAGGACCAACTTTAGAGCTGTTCCTGAGCGCCTCCCTAGTTTCCACTCTCTCCACCTTTTTGACTGATGGTAATGTTCCTACAGTCACAGCCAGATCTCTTTGAGAGACATCCGATATTACAGGCATTCTCGATTTCATGATGCGAACATCCCCATCATGAGAAGCCATAACCATTCTTGGCGAAGGATTGGCCCGCTTTCTAGTCTTATGTGCGGGTACAAAGGCCCCTCTCACCATTTCTACCATAGTAGAGTCCACATATAGGACCTGCTATTGGACTGAGATGCCTTGACCTCATTTACTGAGTTTTCCTCACAAGTACTCATAGACATATTGGTTCGACATGCTGTCTCCATCCTGTCGACCTCTGGCTCTCTCAAATCACATTGACAGCTTTATCAATCTTGCTCAAGGAGGCCTGTGAGATAATCTCGTCAAAGGAAGCCACCCAATTGCCAAAATCCTGATAACTTTTACATTAATCCAAATCATAGATGATCTTGTCTTTAATATAATGCCAATTTACACTTCCACTAGGCTCCTGAATTTTCTGGACATAACTGCTTCGTAGTCTGAACAATCACAACGTCCATGCATTTAGACGGGGAATGCAACACCTTGCTAAAAGCCAATGGCATCTGGTCAGAGTTACCCAGTTGACTCGGACAAGAGACTTCATCAAATAAACCACCAAGATCCTTCTGATTGTTACTACTTCCAGCTCCACTGAATATATTCCTGGATCATCTACAACAGCACCACCCTCTGTCTCCCCTGAGTCCCAGCTGTTTTTGCAGAGATGCTGTCTTCTCAAAGCACTCCCAGCCATAACCCTCCCTTATGCAATTATTGCCCAAGGCCACACAAGTAGGAGGGTCTTCCCTTTGTAAGTGATTTCAATCCGGCACTTCACCTAAGTCAACGCCTAGCGTGTAATGCACAACTGAAATCCTTATTTATTTGTGTCTAAAAGTTCTTTTATTCTGAACGATGTACCACTCATATCACACCCCTCTCTTGGAACCCCCGGTCACACTGAACCAGGAATCAGGCTGGTTTGCAAAGTTAAAATATTTATTTATGTAGTTACAATTCAATCACACTATGTTTAATGGCTATACAATAATCACTAATGGGGTGATGTAACACTAAATAATCTCTTTAATACACAAGGAGTAATAGTGAGCAAAACAATTCAGCACAGAAATAATACTTTTGTGTATGTGTTCAGATCAAATAACAGTGTGGTTACTATTTCCCCCTTCACACCCCTCAACCCGCCAACAGCCAATGCAAAGAAATGAGAAGAGATAGCAGGTATTCAGGAATGGCAGAATTCAAACAAAATATCAATCCCAATTTCCCCCCAGCAACACATGAGAAAACAGAATTGATTGACAAGCTGCCAAAAAGGGTTTTTAAAGTTATCTTGGGAATGGATTGGGTAAAACACTAAATATGGTTTAAATTGCTGAAATTGTTTAAATTCTTATCGGAGCCGCTTTGGATAGTTACAGACAAACACTAGCAATGATTTAATACTAAGAAGAAATGTAAAATCTTAAAACTGAGGTCGGGAGCAATCAAAAGCTGTTTTACACGTGTCAAAAATTCCCTAAACGAAAATTTGCAGCAAACTTTTGTGTGCGCGATAATCGCGATTACGGGAGAACTATATGGATTTGGAATGCGGTTCTGGATGCAAATTAAAGCTGTGGATGTTAGCTACAAGCAGACATTTTGTTTCTAGCATAAAAACTGAAGAAGTTATGGACGTTTTAGTGGAGGTCGTTTTTCTGAGATAGGCGCAAGAATGGGAAGCAGGAACGCACTTTAAAATGACAAAAAGGATTTCTTACACTAGAGGATAACTATGAAGAAACAAATACCACACGAAAGCACAGCCACTGGATCAGGGCGACTGCCTGCCGAGGAGCTTGCCTTCTTCAGAAGAAATATATCAGCGCAAAGATAGTTTTAACAATACTAGTACAGGAAGAAGATAGGAGGGATAAGGTAGAGAGTTCAGGCAATTCAAAAAGATTTCTAACAATGCAGGATCTGAAGACAATATAGGATGGATTTAAGATAGGGATTGACTATGCCAGGTATATAGGCTAGTGACACAGTTCTATTCTATAGATACTCACTAGATATGTGTTTCAAATGGAACCGTCAGGGATTCTGGTCAGGGATTCTGGTCAGGATAGACTGGCAGCGTCAAGGCGATCTGGACACTGCACAGCACAACTGGACTGGATCTTTTGGTTCTGATAAAAATTCTTTTAGCAGGCAGGCAGTACAGCACAGCCCGGCTGTTTCTTTTGTTCCCCTTAGATTTCTGGGGTTGGTTCTGGTTCTGGAAATAAGGCCTAGCTGAAAATGGTTCAGCTAATGGAATGGGCATTTCTGCTTTACCAAGTTTCTGGAGTCTGGAGCAAGGAAGATGATGGTTCTGCTCCAGCGTGCTCCACCAACAATCGGTTAGTGGGTGAATCGGTCTGTGTTTTTTTCAGTGCTGAGCTGTCTCTATTTATGCTTCTGATAAAGGGGTGTATGTGCTGCTTTATCCTAAGCATGCCCCTTTGCCAGGGATTGGTCAGGGTCTCCTCTCTGCCTTCATAGGAGGAGAAAAACAGGGTGTCACCTTAATGGTGTGAAATTATGAGGCCTCAAGTCCACCCCTAGCCTCTTGAACACAAAATCTACTTTTGGTACAATACATATTTCCACATGTGTGATCTCTATAACAATCAAATATACAGATTACATATTTTGTGTAGCAGATACTCCTCCAAACCCTGTCGCTGTAAGATCTTGTGTTTGCTTTTTACAGAATTTTGCCCTTGTTGACCGGAACACAATGTCCAATTTTGGAGCAAATTTCTACAAATGTGCGCATTAAACATGGGCATAAGTGTATGAAGTTTCATGCTTCTATCAAAAATACATTTTGTGTAATATCACATTTTCCGCTGTTTCTTCCTAGAACATGTCACAGAGTTCTGGCACCTTTTAAAATGTGCAGTCAATATTTACAATAACAATGCTGTTATTTTTGTGTTTTTAACAATTTTACACAGTAAGTTATCAGTCTTTTTAAAATGTGTCTTTGGTCCTTTTTAAGCAACAAATGTTTGTTTGTCTCCACCTCCTTCTATCTCTCTGCAGTTCAGAAGCAGTCTCCTCCCAGTTCCTCCTGGGCTGAGGCCATTTTACGACCCTTCACCTTTGGCAGTTTCCTGTAGCTAGAGGATGTCCATTGTCTCCTTCCCACTGCAGCCCAGATTCTCCTCCCACCTTATAATCATCACTTAGGTGTGATTTCCTGGTGGAGGGAAGCAGAAGGGAGAGGCCTGGCTTCTATGGGGGAAGTTGTTTTACTGGTTTGGTTGCTTTTAGCTAAGCTTAAATTCAATGTCATTCTGTTACATTTTTTCCTTGCTTAAAACAAACTTGTAATTTCAAAACAAGCAGCTAGAACACTTATTCCAGATTCTAAACCATGGGATTAAACAGTTACAACATAGGTTACTCTCAGTAACAGGTCACTCTGTTCAACCATTTGATTTCAGTTTGTACAAGTTTAAGGTTTATCATGCAGGCTTCTGATAGCTGTCATTCAGGCGGCCGTGGGTACTGCACCCAGATTTTGACAGATTCCACAGGCAGGCAACTTTTGGTGTGGATGTTTTTATGACAAATTCAGCTTTTCAGGATATTGTAAGTTTGAAATGATTTCTTGAACTAAGTGAATTGTAGAACCCAGCAACAATATTGGATGTTTGAGGGTGTTTTTAACAGGCGTTCTGCAGTTTCAGCAACCAAGAAAAAAGGATTTAAAAGCATGATTTTGGATTTCTTTCAGCAAAGCACTGCTTTTCCATTTTGCACTCCATTTTCACTTGTTGTGAAGCCGACTGATATGTTTCAGGAGTGAGATCTCTGTTCCACCACTGCATGCATGGTAGATTTGGCAGCCATCTTTTCGTGTTGCAAAGTGCGATTTTCAAAGGTTTTGGCGCATACAAGGGTTTTGTGGCCATTTTGATAATTCTGGCACCATCACAACACAGGGATGCCGCATGGCAGAGCAAAAGTGGGTCAAGACATCCCACAGAGCCCCCCCTGTCGACTTAAGTTTGACCGCCCATCAACAAGGGGATGTCACAAGATTGGGAGGTTCTTTCTTTCTTTTTGGTCCAGATGGAGAATGTTGTCTGCTTCTCCCATCTGTGCTGGATCGACAGGTTCTCCTTGCTGGTTCCGGGTGGGAGTATGGAGTGATACTCTGGGCCCTTTGGGTCTTTCCTCCCGGTCCCCGAGTGGTCCTCCTTGGTGCTTAGAATCCATGGTTTATGTACTATAAGACAGAACAGAGCATGGTTATGAACATTTCCCCACCACTATTCATGTAGTGGGGCAGATGCATACATTTGACATACACTTGACAATATTTCCCACCTGTAATTAATACTGATTTTAACAGGTGGAATGGTTTTAACAGTTGGAATTTTCTAGGGATCCGGAATGTCCCCCTCTGGGTTTCCGGATGGCTCCTCCATTTGCTGCAGAGTATGCCTAGGATCTCACCACTTCAGCTGGTTGATGTGGACCCACTTGTCTTCCCCTTCTGCCAAACTGCTCTTGTGGATGCAGATTTTGTAGGCGACTGGTGAGATTCTGTCTACAATTTCAAAAGGAACCCCCCAGCTAGGTAGGAATTTGCGCTGTTTGGCTTGGTTCCTTTGGAAATTTTACAAGTTGACCCGGTCTCCTACTTGGTATTCTTTTTTAGTTGTCTTGAGGTCATAGTGGGTCTTCATAAAGTCTGCAGATCTTTCTAGATTCCGCTGAGCATGGGCAAAAGCATGTTGAAGGTGTTTTCTCAGATTCTCAACATACTCATGAGTTGTGGAGGCATTTATCAAGGTCTGCTCTTGGGTTCTGTAGAGCTTATGATGGGGAAGCACCATCCTTCGTACAGTCATCAGCTCAAACGGCAACATTTTTATTGCACAAGAAGGGGTAGTTCTGATGGCCATCAGGACAAGAGGTAGTCAAATGTCCCAACTTGGGCCAGAATCTGCCACAAACTTTTTTGATATGCTCACAATCGTCTTGGTGTATCTCTTAACTCCACCACTAGAGGCTTGCCGGTAGGCAATGTGTAGTTTCCTTTTGACCCTAAGTATCTCCCACATCTTTGTCATCACTTCGCTAGTGAAGTGGCTACCTCGGTCCAGACTACCTCGGTCTGACTCAATCCTTTGGGGTAGTCCAAAACATGAGAAGATGTGATTGATCATCAGGGCAGCTGCTGTTTCTGCCTTGCAATTTGGGGCCGGGAGACATTCCACCCATTTATTGAATAAGCATGTCACGGTAAACATGTACTTGTTCCCCATAGAGGAGCGAATCACAGGCCTGATAAAATTGACTTGTAAATCTGCCCAAGGCAGTGTCATCTCCCTCTTTTGGAGGGGAGCACAATGTGTGAGTGATGTTGGCTGAAATTGTGCACACACAAGACACCCCTTCAAGTATTGGTCGAGGTCCAGCCCCATGTGTGGCCAGTATGCAACCTCTCACAAGATTTCTTGTGTTGTATGAAACCCCCGATGACCGGCTGTGGCTGCATCATGGGCGTGACTTAGCATAAGGCTTCGGAATGAGGTGGGGACCACCCACTGGTCATGGCCAGCTATGGATCACCTTACCAACAAACCGTCTTGGATTCAGAACATTTCTGGACATGCCATCAACACTCTGAGGTCCTCTTTCCCTATGTAATCGGTATTCGTCAGGGGAAAGTTCTCAGGATCCTCAATGTGTTGATAAAACTTACCAGTTATTGGATCCCCTTTTTGAGCCGTAATCAAATCAGCATCTGGGGTCTCCTTACTCCATTGTGCAGTTGAGAGTTCATTTTGAGCATTTGTCAGGGACCTAGTGATAGCAGTGACCTGGATTTTCCCCAACAGGGACTCGACCTCAAGTAGATCCCCTTGGATGGCTGTGGTTTTGGCCAGCTGATCAGCTAGGTAATTTCCAGTTTTGTCTGGTCCCTCTACTTTAGAATGACCCTTAATCTTTTTCCAGTAGATGGTCCCATTCGAGGAGACCAGATCATCAATATTTTGGATTAATTTTCCATGTTTCAATGGTTTATTATTAGCACGTAGCATGCCTCTCGTTTTCCAGTTAACCTGGTGCTCCACGAACCCGTTCCCTACATAATCCGAATCTGTGATTATGACCAGTTTGTGGAGTTGGTGTTGGACAGCAATGAGGATGGCTTGATGCACAGCCATCAACTCTGCCACTTGACTACTTCGGGGACCGATTTTGTACCCAGCGGAGGGTTCTGGGCATCATTCACCAATGCATTCCCTACGCCGGCCACAAGTTCTTTTTCCCTGTTGTTATGAATATGGTAGGAGCATCCATCCACATAGACAGTGGGCATTCCCTCACACTGGTCTTCTTCATAGACTTTGTGTGGGGAATTAAGGTATGCCTCCATGTTGTCCTTGATTTTAAGACTTTCGTCCTCGAGACAGTTTTCTCTGGCACAATCATGCAAGTCAGCCAGACCTTGCGCAAGGGGACTCTTCTTGTTTTGGCCATATCTGTCCTCCACAGAAAAGCATTGCATTGACAGAATCCAGGAAGTAATTCGGGAATTACTTACATTTCCGGCCCGGATTCTGACACTCTGAAGACATTGCAAAGGCTTGTGTGGAGTCTCCACTATGATGTGTTCCCCCTGGATAAACGAGCTGTAATTCTTCAATGCCCACACCGTTGCCAGGAGTGCCTTCTCACAATCGTTGAATTGTTCCTTCACCGAGGATAAAATCTTACTCGCATAGGAGATTACTTTATTGACCTTGTCATGCTTTTGGTGTAATACTGCAGTCAAGCATGTATTTGAGAACCCTGTCTCCAAGAAGAACTCCTTGTTTTTGACAGGATAAGCTAGGCAAGGCGCTTGTGAGAGGCTTCTTTTGAGTTGTCTTACTGCCTCGGCTTGTTCTGGATCCCACTCCCACTTGACCCCCCCCCTTCATAAGGTGGATCAGGGGTGTTGTGATCTCTGCGTAATCCTCAATGAACTTTCTGCTGTAATTAGTTAGTCCAAGGAGACTCCTTAGTTCCCGCAGAGTTGTGGGGTCTTTTAATTTCTGGAGTGCTTCCACTTTCTTTTCCTGGGGACAGAGACCTTGAGGAGTTATCTCATGCCCCAAGAAATTGACACTGGTTCTGCACCACAGTGCCTTTTGAAAGGAGAGTTTTGCTCCGGCAGCCCTCAACTGTGTCAGAACATATGGGAGCTCCGCTATGTGTTCCTCCATAGTTGAGCTTTTTCACTAGAACATTTATTTATTTATTTGTTTTAGTTTATTTATTTGCCTTTTTTTAAAGTGCTCACACAGCCCGGGGCATCAAGGTGCTGTTACATTGTTTTGCGTAATTGTTTTTTTTTGTCTTTAGTTGCGTATTTATAACGCGCTTAAACACCCAGAGGTTTCTAAGCATGGACCCTGGGATCAAACCTGTGTTGCTTTGTGTCGTCTTGCTTCCAAGGCGAACAGGTTGCCGCTGAGCTATCCTCCCAGGACATCATCTACATAGGCAAGGTTACCCCTCTCACCCAGGTCTGGCATGGCCTTGTGTAGAAAGTTGTTAAATTAATTGCCGGAGTTGATGTATCCAAAGGGAGTCCGGGTCCACGTGTACTGCTGCCCCCCGAAGGTAAAGGCCAGCTTGTATTGGCCCTCCCTACTGACAGGTACAGTCCAGTACCCATTGGTCAGGTCAATTGTAGTGAATACCTGTGACCCCTGGATCTGGGCCAGCCCTTGGTCAATGTAGGGAGGAGGCCATCGGGAAGTATGGACCCGTTTGTTGAGCTCCCTTAGGTCGGCACAGAATCTCCACTGGCCGTTTGGTTTCAAAATTCCCAGCAATGGATTATTGAAGGTGCTGTGGACTGGAAAAATTATCCCACGGGACTCAAGGTTCTTAATTATTTCAGTAAGGGACTCCATTGATGCGAGAGGCAAGCGATATTGCCTCACAAATACTGGAGTCATGCCATGGTCCGTGGGAATTGTTGTGTGGATGTCTGTGCGACCACAGTCATATGAGTCCACCGCAAAGAGATCTTGAAAATCTAAGAAAACTTGTTTCAATTTTTGCTTTTGCGCCATAGTCTCACAGGCATCAACTAGGTTGACTCTCTCTTCAACCATCTGCCTGAAGCCTGGAAAGACTTCCGGTTTGGCTATCTCAGCGGCCTCCTCCAGCTGGGTGGAGAAGTCCCGGGTCAAAGTGCTGACTTGGACTGATAGCTTCAGGTGGGGAAGGCAGTCCTCGTGGACTTGAAAGATCACCTCATCCCTTCTGAAGTCACAGGTCACATTTTCCTTACTATAAGGGCAGATAGGGTACACCAGGAAATTCCCCCCATGCCGGGTGAAGATCCTGTCTGCTGTTGTGTCATCGTCATTATCACTGTCAAAACAGTCCTTGGGGATTGGTCCTAACAGTTCATTACCTAGATCTATGGAAAAATGTCAGTCATCAACCGCCATTCCAATAATGGTGCTTGCGGCCAGAGTGATACTCTTTAGGTCGCGGTTATCCATCTCTATTGGAATGGTGTTGTGTTCTATGTTGACTAGTGGTGTTGGGTTTACCCCCAACCCTTGCTGTTGGAAATGAGCATTGAGATGGACATAGGCGTCAGTGTTTTTCAGTTTCTGTCCTCTTTTAATTTTTACTTCCAGTGAGAATTGTCGGGTCCGTTCTGGGATGGTGACTTCCTCTCCAATCTGAATTTCAACTGCATATGGCAGCAGTTGAGCTGACCGAAATGCTTTCTCTGGGTCATCAAAGTCCATGGGATTACCCGCTAATCGGGACCACGCTTTGAAGTTTATTAGGTCCAAACTAATGGCAAAGCGATTGAGAATGTCACTGCCTTAATGAAATGCAGCAGGGACATCTCGCACGACCCAACAATTATGGACTATGCTCTGGTTGCCTATGGAAATTTTGAGCATACACCTGCTAGGCAGGAGATGTTTGGAATTGGGTGTTTCCAGGTCCATTTCCCATTTGTCTAACAGTATAAATGTGGGAATGGCTGGATCTTTTGGGAGTTTGCGGAACATGGCCTCGCTGATGAAGCTCTTAACGTTGTTCACACATACTCTGGTGAGAACAGAGTCCTTCCCTTCATTTAACTGAATAGGGATGAACAACTGCTCTCCAATTTTCTGAATATCAGCCAAGCTTTGAGCTGATTTCTCATCTTTTTGGGCTATAGGAATGGAATTTTCTGATTGTGAATTTGTATAGAATTTCAGAGTGTTTTCTTCCAGTGTGGAATGCCACCTTAGATTGGAAGGAAGGTTGATTTTCAGAAAAAGAGAGGTCTCCCCATCACCAGTTTGTTGTCCTGCTGCAATTACTGTCACGTATGGGATTTGATTATTCAGAAAGTGAAATTCTATTTGGTCAGGTTTTTGTTCAACCATGTGGCATGTGCCGTTTAAACTAACATGGTTGACGCTCTGTTTCAGTTTTATTGGTTGGTTAGTCTGGGTCCAGAGGACCTTGTTTACACAATCAAGAGGGGAGACAACCTACACAGGATGTCATTTTCTAGTAAACAAGGTATGCCCTCTGGAGCACAACTATGACTGGGTGCTTCACCTTGTGTCAACCAATTTTAATGCCCAAATCCGCAGTCGCCTTGACGGAAATTTCCTTCCTGTAAAAGTTCTGAAGTTGTCCAGGAAGAGGGGTGAGAGGAATTTGGTACTTCTACCTTCCTTCCCGAATTCAGTTGATCAAAGGCCCTTTTTGACATAAGGGTGGCTTGGGATCCAGTGTCCACCAGTGCCAAAATTGTACATTGCCTCTGTATTTGGACCGGGGCATAAAATCTTCCCTCCTTTTCCTCAAAGGGGCAAAGATAATGTACATTTTTGGAGAACTGGTGGGTTAATTTCCTTGCTTTGGATACTGACAGAGAGGTGATTTGGGCAGGATTCTGTTTGGGATATTGTGAATCTGTAAGAAAAAGGTGACAGCTAGATATGTGGGAAGGTTTTTTTTTTTTTTTCGTGCTGGTCATTCTGGGTACTGATGATGGGTGGTTTCAACTCGGTCCCCACATCTACCCAGTCTGGATTTGGATCTTTTGGGACTCATTTTTCTTTGGGAGGAGTTCCCCCATCCCTGAAGGAGAAGATCCTTTTCCCAGGATCCTCTGAGGATCCCTCTCCTTCAAACTAGAAGATGTGCACCTCCTCCTCAAAATTGGTCTTTCATGGGCTCTTTATTTCTCCTACCTGCCCTCTGCTCCTTGGGTTTCAGACTTTCGGGGACAGGAAATTTTGGTTCCGGTTCCTGGGTTTCCAGGGGCTTTTCACAAGTCGGGAAGGAAGCTTCCTCCAAGGCTTTACACCACCCTAGCCCTTGTGCCTCCTCCCTGGGAACCGGTGGGTTGTTGGGGATCTTCCCCAGTCATTGTTCTGGAGCACCAGACCCTGGATTTGAGGCATTCTGAGCCGCCATGCTCATCGGAGGGTTCTGTTGAGCCCTCAGCATGCGACCCAGATCCTGTGCCATGTTCTGGACCTGGCGCTCTAGTTGGGACACCCGCTCTGGCTGGTACGGGGTCTTCAGGTCTCCCCTGGGTTGATCCCGGGAAGGGTAGCTATCCCTTCTTGCAAAATACCCATGGTTAAGGAGGTTTGGGTACCCCTCCACCCTTGGCCTCCCCTCTCCCGGATTGGGCTGTCTGGGCTCAGGAAAGTGGGGAAAGAAGGATGGGTTGTTTTGGGGGTTGAAATTTTGCGGGTACCTGGGAAAGAAATTTGGTCTGACATTTGGGGGATTACTGCCCTCCTGGGGAAAGTGAGGAGGGAAGTTCCCTGGGTTTCCTGCTGTCTGGTTGGACTCCCCCCTCCTTGGGCTGAAGGAGTCCACACATAACCCAGGATGGGTCTATTTCCCTTGTAGTGTGGGCTGATGTAGTCAGGGGAGTTAGGGGTCCCATTTGTGGGGTTACTTCCCTGGTTCCCTGTTTGGGATTGGCCCGAGGGCTTTCTGGGTTTGGGGTTGTTTGGATTCTGTGCTGGAAGGTTTTTAGGCCCCCCATCTCCCGATCTAATATGGGGGCAACCTTCACCTCTGCCACTTTAGCAGCAGCAGGGGTGTTGGTTGTTTTGGGGCTTTTGCTACTATTTTTATTTTCCAACGGCTTCTGCACCTCATAGATGCGCGTTGCTTGTTCAATGACCCAGTCTAGTGATCTTTTCTTGTGGAAGTCCCTCACTAGCTGGGTCATAATATACTTAGGGAGAGCATGAAAGAAGGTGTTCACAAATTCTTTACTGTCAGTGCGCACCCTTCTAGTAGTAGTCTGCGCGAAAGCACGTTTTAATTCCTGAACAAATTCTTGCGGGGCCTGGTCTTCCCCACATTGTAAGTTCTAGGCTGCCTTGCGAGCCTCTTGAGGGTTCGTATGAATGGAAAAATGTTTTAGGATGGCGCCCTATAGGTGGACCACCTAGAATGGTTCTGATCCTCCAGCCCCGCAAAGAAGCTGGAGTACTCAGGAGAAAATGTCCACTTTAGATACTGTATACGGTTTATGGTCATAAGACCGAAAAAAAAAATCTCGAAAAAAAATCTCGAAAAAAAGGCCGAAAAAAAAAGGCACATTTTTTTTTATGACGTTTTTTATTCGAAATGGGGGGGTTCCCCCCCAAACCCCCTTTTTTATTTTATTTTTTTTTACCTTTTTTTTTTAAATCCCGGACCCCAAAATAAATATATAATTAAAAAAAGAGAAATTCGACTTTTTTTTTTCGAGATTTTTTTTCGACCTTTTTGTCATTCGAGGTTTTTTTTCGATATTTTGACCGACCACCACTGTATACAGCTTTGGCTGTCCTTCAGATGGAAAGTTTCCATCATCTGTTCAAATAACTCAAGGTGCTCCCAAACCAAATATTTTGCTTTCTTGTGGTAGGGCGTGATGACGCTCCTAATAGCTTTTTATTTGTTTTAGGGGATCCTTGAATAAAGCCCTCTTGACTTTGTTGGCTTCTTTAGTTCGGGTCACCCTGGTCCACTCATCCTCTGACTCAGAGGCACTGCTACCAGAGGTGGCTGTCTGGTCTTCTAGGCTCTCCTGGATTCTGCAAGCTTAGGAATGTCTGGCAGAATGTGGGGGCCTAGTTTCTTGGGACCTGTGGCGCTCAGACAAGTCTTCTGACTCTTCCTTGCTGCCAGGATTGGCTGAGTATCCCCCCCCCACCACTGTCTTAGCAGGGAAGAGGTTTTTAGTATGCTCTTCGTGGGCCTACTCTCATGGAATTCCCCACTAAATTTTACCGTCTGATCTCTGGGTAAGTTATATTTCTGAGGATCCATTTCTCTGATCATCCCCCAGAGAAGATGGCTCTAGCACTTGGGAACCTATACATAGATGCCCGCCCATCCATTTCTGGGAGGCGCTGACCTATAAGCCCCATATTCCTCGTTGGGTGAAGTCTACCATCCCCATGGCCCTTGGCTCAGGTGGGCCAGTGGACATGGGGGTGGCAGAGTCCATGGAATTGAAGAGATTGAGGTCTCTGGTGCCAGGGTTCCTGAGGTTATGCTCAGGGGTTTCCCTCTCCCATCTGACCTCATCTCTCTCAGCCCCTACTCCCTGTTGGCCTGCAAGAATCTGACCCTTTTGTTCTTCTATTAAGGCCTTAGTGGTCTCTATTAATTGTTCCTGCATGGCTACTTGTCTAGGGAGCCTGTCATTTTTCTCACAGAGAGCCTCATTGTCTCTCTGTGCTTCTTGCCTAATTTTGGAGTATTGGGCCAATTTTTGCTGCAGGAGGGTCACCTTCTGAGTCTGATCCTTGCTGGCCTGGTCATTCTTTGCCAGAGCATCTTCCACCCTCCTGGTGTGCTCTAACAGTTTTTCATATTCCATTTTGAGTTCACCCAGTCCCTAAAGGGCCAGGTGATTTTCTTCCACCTTGGTTTCAAATAGTTGACTTCCTGGCCTATGGCTTCCCTTTCCTGAATTAGAGTACCCCTCTGTGCAGCCAGGTCATCCCTTTGTTTTTTTAATGCACCAGCTTTCTGGCGCTCTTCATCAAATTCTGTTTGGGATTCAAGGTCTTTAAGAATTAATTTATTTTTTTCTTCTTTTGCTTGGTCTATCTACTCTTGTAAGATGACCATCTGTTCTGCGCAAACTCTATTAAAAATTAATTGTTGTGCCAGTTTTTGTTGGCACTGTTGTAGAGAGTCCAATCTTTCCTGACACTCTTTTTGCAGTATCAGTAATTTGGTGTCTTGCTCTACCCTCTCTTGCTGCAGGAGATCCAAATGTTCTTTTACTTTTGTCAGGTACTGTCTGGTTTCACTCTCTGATTCTTGTAGCCTTTGCTCTGCAGAGTCCAGATGAGTTTGGGCTTTATCTAGGGATTGTACTTGCCTTTTTGCCAGGTCTAGGTTTTCGGCATATTTTTCCTGTATTTCTCCAATGTGGAGGTACAGGTACGCCGCTATTTCGGCAATTTTACATTGCTCTTCTTTTACCCTTGGGGCCATAGTGTAATGGACCCTGGTCCTGCCATGTATCTAATCCTGTGTCAGTGGCTTGTTGTTTGATTTCCTGCAACCAAACATTCTCATCCTGCTCTGTCCATTCACCCATGACAAACAATTTGTGCAGTAGGTGTTCTTTTGCCATATTGATTTCCACTGGGGTCACCATTCCGGAAATATTAATTCCTTCTGACTTATCTCTGGGTTACTTTTACCTTTGCAAAACAGGCCAAACTCCTATGAGTGTTTCTATTGAAGGGTGTTTTTACAGTGTAGCACAGTGTGGTAGCCCAACAAGGTGTATGTACCCCGTCAGTTAGCACGCTGAGTTAGACTGTCACAAGTGGTATGTCTAATTCAGGATCTCGTGACGAGCCCCCAATCTTTAAGTGATTTCAATCCGGCACTTCACCTAAGTCAACGCCTAGCATGTAATGCACAACTGAAATCCTTATTTATTTGTGTCTAAAAGTTCTTTTATTCTGAACGATGTACCACTCATATCACGCCCCTCTCCTGGAACCCCCCTGGTCACATTGAACCAAGAATCAGGCTGGTTTGCAAAGTTAAAATATTTATTTATGTAGTTACAATTCAATCACACTATGTTTAATGGGTATACAATAATCACTAATGGGGTGATGTAACACTAAATAATCTCTTTAATACACAAGGAGTAATAGTGAGCAAAACAATTCAGCACAGAAATAATACTTTTGTGTGTGTGTTCAGATCAAATAACAGTGTGGTTACTATTTCCCCCTTCACACCCCTCAACCCGCCAACAGGCAATCTAAAGAGATGAGAAGAGATAGCAGGTATTCAGGAATGGCAGAATTCAAACAAAATATCAATCCCAATTTCCCCCCAGCAATACAAGAGAAAACGGAATTGATTGGCAAGCTGTCAAAAAGGGTTTTTAAAGTTATCTTGGGAAAGGATTGGGTAAAACACTAAATATGTTTTAAATTGCTGAAATTGTTTAAATTCTTATGGGAGCCACTTTGGATAGTTACAGACAAACACTAGCAATGATTTAATACTAAGAAGCAATGTAAAATCTTAAAACTGAGGTTGGGAGCAATCAAAAGCTGTTTTACACGTGTCAAAAATTCCCTAAACTGAAATTTGCAGCAAACCTTTGTGTGCGCGATAATCACGATTACGGGAGAACTATATGGATTTGGAATGCAGTTCTGGATGCGAATTAAAGCTGTGGATGTTACCTACAAGCAGAAATTTTGTTTCTAGCATCATAACTGAAGATGTTATGGACGTTTTAGTGGAGGTCGTTTTTCATATGTGTTTCAAATGGAACCGTCAGGGATTCTGGTCAGGGATTCTGGTCAGGACAGACTGGCAGCGTCAAGGCGATTTGGACACATCAAGGCGATCTGGACACCGCACGGCACAACTGGACTGGATCTTTTGGTTCTGATGATAATTCTTTTAGCAGGCAAGCAGTACAGCGCAGTCCGGCTGTTTCTTTTGTTCCCCTTAGATTTCTGGGGTTGGATATGGTTCTGGAAATTTAAGGCCTACCTGAAAATGGTTCGGCTAATGGAATGGGCCTTTCTGCTTTGCCAAGTTTCTGGAGTCTGGAGCAAGGAAGATGGATGGTTCTGCTCCAGGGTGCTCAGCCAGCAATCGGTTAGTGGGTGAATCCGTCTGTGTTTTTTCCAGTGCTGAGCTCTCTCTATTTATGCTTATGATAAAGGGGTGTATGGGCTGGTTTATCCTAAGCGCGCCCCTTTGCCAGGGATTGGTCAGGGTCTCCTCTCTGCCTTGGTAGGAGGAGAAAAACAGGGTGTCACCTTAATGGTGTGAATTTATGAGGCCTAGAGTCCACCCCTAGCCTCTTGAACACAAAATCTACTTTTGGTATAATACATATTTCCACATGTATGACCTCTATAACAATCATATATACAGATTACATATTTTGTGTAGCAGATACTCCTCCAAACCCTGTCGCTGTAAGATCTTGTGTCTGCTTTTTACAGAATTTTGCCCTTTTTGTCCAGAACACAATGTCCAATTTCGGAGCAAATTTCTACAAATCTGCGCATTAAACATGGGCATAAGTTTATGAAGTTCCATGCTTCTATCAAAAATACATTTTGTGTAATATCACATTTTCTGCCGTTTCTTCCTAGAACATGTCAGAGTTCTGGTGCCTTTTAAAGTGTGCAGTCGATATTTACATTAACAACGCTGTTATTTTTGTGTTTTTAACAATTTTACACATAAGTTATCAGTCTTTTTAAAATGTGTCTTTGGTCCTTGTAAGCAACAAATTGTTGTTTTTCTCTGCCTTCTTCTATCTCCCTGCAGTTCAGAAGCAGTCTCCTCCAAGTTCCTCCTGGGCAGAGGCCATTTCATGACCCTTCACCCTTGGCAGTTTCCTGTAGCTAGAGGATGTCCATTGTCTCCTTCCCACTGCAGCCCACATTCTCCTCCCACCTTATAATCATCACTTAGGTGTGATTTCCTGGTGGAGGGAAGCAGAAGAGAGAGGCCTGGCCTCTGTGGGGGAAGCTGTTATACTGGTTTGGTTGCTTTTAGTCAGGCTTAAATTCAATGTCATTCTGTTGCATTTTTTCCATGCTTAAAACAAACTTGTAATTTCAAAACAAGCAGGTAGAAAACGCATTCCAGATTGCAAACCATGGGATTAAACAGTTACAACATTGGTTACTCTCAGTAACAGGTCACTTAGTTTTCAACCATTTGATTTCAGTTTGTACAAGTTTAAGCTTTAACATGCAGGCTTCTGTCAGCTGTCAATCAGGCGGCCGCGTGTACTGAGCCCAGATTTTGACAGATTCCACAGGCAGGCAACTTTTGCTGTGGATGTTTTTATGACAAATTCAGCTTTTCAGGATATTGTAAGTTTGTAATGATTTCTTGAACTAAGTGAATTGTAGAACCCAGCAAGAATATTGGATGTTTGAGGGTGTTTTGTACCAGCATTCTGCAGTTTCAGCAACCAAGAAAAAGGGATTTAAAAGCAAGATTTTGGATTTCTTTCAGCAAAGCACTGCTTTTTCCTCTGTGCTCCATTTTCACTTGTTGTGAAGCCCAGTGACATGTTTCAGGAGTGAGATCTCTGTTCCACCACTGACAACATGCATGGTAGATTTGGCAGCCATCTTTTCATGTTGCAAAGTGCGATTTTCAAAGGTTTTGGCGCGCACAAGCGTTTGGCGGCCATTTTTATAATTCTGGCAACATCGGGAACACAGGGATGCCGCATGGCAGAGCAAAAGTGGGTCAAGACATCCCACACCTTTCAACCATATTAGCTTGGAGGCCAGTTTCACTTAACGGACAGGACCTAATTTGTAAGGCAAACACTCTAGTTGGGCATAGCACAAACACTAGACAAGTTACAACCACAAAGGCAAAACAAACTGGCAAATCTTAACCAGACTAAAATAATGTCACTCAAAGGACTGGTATCGCACAGTATAATCTGTAGTAGTATCCTGTGACCCCACCCTCTCCAAATGTCCCTTATTGCGATTACCAGAGGCCTCAGCCAACTTAACACTGTTGCCTTCAGGGATCATCAATGGTTCTCAACTGCCTCTTCGGAGATGTCTCATGAGGTGTGGGGCGCAGAGGCACAAGTCCCAAAGGCACAACAGCATGGGCCACGGCGGTGAAGTGAAGAACACACAGCGCAGTAAGTGGAGCCGATCTATCACTTCCAGGTTAGAGGAAAGAACCTAGAAGCGTGACGGCCGTGCTTATTCCAGCCATCAAGCCCCACTGCAGCCACAAGAGAAAGTAACTGCAACCACTTCCGACAACACAGTCCCACATCAGAGCTATCTGTTTATACATTGGTTGTTTTTTGGTTTTTTAGGGACTGCACCTTTTCAGTACATTATACGTAACAGCAAATTACATTGCTAAATAAATGACTAAAAGTAAGGGGTTTACCAAGTCGTGGAGAGTATACAGAGAGCTCACCCTGTCCTGTGTCAGATGTGAGATGCTCGCCTGCTTCAGCCTTCAAGCTCCCATCACTTTACATTCTGGTACTTGCAGTCCTGCATTACAAGTTGGAAAATAAAACCACAACAATGCTGAAGAGCCAAAAGGGAGAACCTACAAAGTGTTTCAAGCCTGACATGTGCTGAGCCAAATGCTATGTTTTTTCATATGTGTGAAAAATGTGTGTGATTGAGTATCACATTCAATAGGGTAGTCATCAGCCCCTCTGCCCTCCTTGCAAGCTCTTAAGGGTGTTAGGGACAAGAGCTCAGATACAAAGAAGCAAGTGTCAGTCCAAAATAAAAAAGTGCCAACCAGGGAGGCGTATGCTGTAGAGGTGTGATGGCAGGGTAAAATAAGCTGCTGCAAGGGAGAATTTTGCATGAACAAAAGAGATACACTACAGGAGAAAGAGCGAGACTGCAGGCGAGTCACAGAATGAATCAGAGACAGAGGGCCGAATTCACAGAAGCGTCACAGTGCACAGTGTCTTATACTGAGGGACTATAAGGGCAGTAGGAGGCTGGTAAGCGCAAGTGAGACAAAGAAAGAGCACATGACATGGTAGTAGAGTCCACGCCATCGGGCGCATAGTCTGAATCAGGAGACAGACTCCGTAGAGGTGGACCAATGCACTTGAAAAAGTGATTGGTGGGCAACGAGGAACAGCTGAAGTAAATGAGAGACGGTTCAGTGCATCTAGATTGCAGATGAACAGAACTTCAAGAAGAAGAGTGTAGAACCACTTGTGAGACTCGGCAATGCCGAGCTCTCGCGAGATATGGAGTGAGAAGTGCGGAAGCATCCGGAAGCGGAAGCCGCGGCAAGAAGGGCTAGAGAGCGATGGAGCAGAAGCAGCACCTGGCGCTCCTTCTGCATTAGGAACTGGCGACTTCCCCCACCACCCAGAGACTGTATAAACCCCCAGAGACTTGGACAGCTAAGACAGTGGAGTAGACTGTCACTGGGAATTTACTGTATATATGCTGTCATGTGTTTGAACCATTAAAGTTAAGATTACTACCCAGCTCAAGGCCTGATTAATATACAACATAATTGTGACAAGGATTTATGGATACACCGTGACCCACCATGCAAGGTGTGACGCCACCCCCACCTTTTCTGCAAACTCCAGGTAGACCGACGACTCCATGGCCTCAATGAGAGCCCTTGTTTATGACATATGTGGATGCGCTGGGAGGTGCAGGCTGAACGGCTGCGAGGTGCAGAGCGATACTCCTAAATACATTGGGAGTAGAGAGAGAGAGAAAGAGTGTTTGCTTGCCAGCCTTACGCCGGAAGTGGTGGTGGGGCAAGATGATAATGTGTACAAGGAAGCTGTGAGGAGAATTGTAAGAAGATTTGCCAGCAAGGAGAACACCATAATACATAGGATTAGGTTCTACGTTGGCAAACAAGAGCTTTCTGAACCCGTGGACGTGAGTTAGCTGCCCTTCGCAATTGTGGGGATAATGCTGAGAGTATGATTTGCGCCATTCTTACAGTGAACACAAATCGCAGGAAGGTGCAGGACACGTTCATCATAGAGAAGGAACTTTAGTTGGATAAAGCCATTGAAATTGCGAGACCCATCGATGAAACTGTAGGCAGGTGCAAAGAGTTTGCCGGCGCCTCGGTAGTGGTGGACGTCCAGGCTGTTGCGTTTATAGGGAGGAAGAAGAAGCAACTAGCTGAACCCAGAGAAGGAAGATGGTGAGAAAGGGGCCCCTCAAATGTCACAGATGCACCAGTACAAACAATTTGGCCAATGACCGAGAAGGAGTGCTTTGTCTGCAAGAGGATCGGGCATTTTGCAATCGCAAGTATGTGGCGTAACAAAAGGTGGCCACCATACAAGCGGAAGAAGGGGAGTAAGACGACAGTTCGTCTGAAGAGGAAGGAAGACCCAGCTGCATAATGGTCAACAGCTCGAGAGCCAGCACCAAACACCAAACACAAGCCCACCATCTTTGGAGGTGCCTCAGTAAGTTTGTTAGGCTATATCAACAGCTTTCTTGAGGTTAAAGGAAGAGAAACCAGGACCAGGGTTTATTTGGCCAAGGAAGGTCCAGTGGTCTTGCAGTGAGACGATGAAGCCAGACTGAAGATTAAGCTGGATCCCAACATGAAAGCTCAGGTATTAGCAATCAATGCAGGAGGAGTGCCAGTGTCGAAAGAAGATTTCCCCAAGTTGTTTTCTGAAGGGCCGGAAAGAATCAAGAATTACGTTCACAAGATAGTGTTTAAAACCAACAAAGTCCCTGTAAAGAATAATGTGCGTCCGGTGACAGCGACGGCGAGAAACATGCTGAAGTCGAAAGTTGAAAACATGGTGAAAGAAGGCATCATCGAGGAGGTGGGAGCATCCGAGTTGTTAAGTCCGGTGGTCCTAATAAAAAAACTGAATTCAGAAGACTTGAGGGTATGCATAGACCTCTGCACCCTTAATTAAGAAGTCATTATAGACAGCAATCCTCTCCCCAGCATAAACAAACGGATATTAATGATGAAGGAAGCCAAAGTATTTTCCAAGCTGGACATGAGGGAAGCCTATCACCAAACACACTTGCATAAAGATTCAAGCCCTATAACTGTGTTAATTACCCTGTTTGGCACCTATCAGTTCACCAGAATGCCATTCGGTCTATCATCAGCGGCCTCTGCGTTCCAGCAGATGATGGATTTGTTGCCATGGGACATGGGAAATGTCTCATATTTCCAAGACAATGGCCCTCATTACGACCCTGGCGGAAATCGTGGTGCAAAATGCACCATGGAGCACGGCGGAAAGCTGCCGATAGCGCCATGGGGGTTGGCGGATTTTCCGCCCCATTCCGACCTTGGCGGGGCGGTAATTCCCCATTCCCCATTTTACCCTTCCCCATTCCCATTTTTGCCCCATAGGGTATAATGGGAGTGGGGAAGGCGTTAATTACGCCACCGTAAAATACGGTGGCGTAATTAACAACAAGGTCCCGTAGCGCCATGGATTTCTCCGCCCGGAAAAACCAGGCGGAAAACGCTCCATGGCGCTACGGGAACTCGTAGTAGGGCGGACGGGTCCGCCGCGAATACCGCTGGCGCAAACCCACTCCGCCAGGGTCGTAATGAGGCCCAATATCTTGTTGAATGCTGAAGATGAACGTACGCATGATTCGGTGCTGAGGAAAGTCCTCACCAAATTACAAGTTGCAGGGGTGAAGCTGAGGTATGATAAATGTGTGCTGTGGGCCAATGAGGTGGAATACCTAGGGCACAAGATATCCTGTCAGGGCATCAGTCCAAAGCAAAACCTTGTACAGGCCATTGTAAAAACCCCGAAACCGGCTAACAAGGATGAGTTAAGATCCTTTTTGGGGATTGCTGAATATTGCGCAAAGTTTCTTCCAAATTTCTCAGAGGTCACTACACCAGTGAGAGATCTGCTCAAGAAAGTAGCCAAGCTTACATGGTCACAGGGGCAGAAGGAAGCATTCAAAGCCATAAAGGGAAGGATTGTGAAAGCCCCTGCTTACAAATGTTCAATCCCGCTTGGGACACGATCATCACCACCGATGCCAGTGCGTATGGGTTGGGAGCCGTGCTGACCCAAAAGAGGGGAGACACTGAACACATAGAGGCATTTGTGACAAAGGCATTATCCAAGGCTGAAAGAAACTTCTTGACAGAGGAAAATTAGATATTAGTCTACGCAATGACAGTGGAATACTTCAGAACTTACATCTGGGGCACCGCATTCAAGCTAGTCAGGGATCATAAACCCTTGATCCACATGTTGTGCCCCGGAGAGGCAAAAACATCCATGCCTCGGCTAGCGCACATTGCAGTGAAGCTCCAGGAGAATACCTATGATATAGCGCACATAGCAGGGTTGAAGAACGCCCAAGCAGACTCTCTGTCCAGGTTACCAGGGAGCAGAGAGAAGGCTACCACGTTCCTGGAGGACGAATGCGTAGTAGCGTCAATTCTGGATCTGAAGAGTACAAAATTCATGAAAATGAGCGAGGGGCATTGGAACGAGGAAGCTTGCAAATATCACACAATGGTGAGGCTCACTGAATGGGTCAGGAGAGGATGTCCGGAGGAAAGGGTCATCACAGAAGGCATGAGGCCATATTGGAAAGTGGTGGAAGAGATATTTGAGGCGGAAGGACTGGTAATCAAGAGTGATCAGGTGATTCCGTCAGTGGGCATGAGGAAAGTAATCCTGTGTAGGGTCCACTCTGGACATTTAGGGAATACCATGATGTGACATTCTGTGAGAGAGGCCTACTGGAGGCCATCCATGGATGAGAACATTCGTACAATGATCGACAGGTGGCACGAGTCTCTGAACAGCGATAAGAGGTTAAAGACAAGATAGGCGCCACTTGTATCCACTGAAGATCCGGAAGGAGTTTGGCAAAAGTTGAGATTCGACTTTATTGGTCTCCTGGAAGCAATGTCTTATGAACATCGATACGGAGTGGTCATGATCAACTATTTATCAAAGTGGGTAGAAGCGGAATTTGTACCAAATATCACCACTTCGACTGTTATAGAGGTATTGACATCCATGTTTCAGAGGGAAGGGCTACCCAAGGACATTGTTACTGACAACAGAGTCCAATTAATCTCAGAAGAAATGGAGACATTCATGAAGAAAAAAAAAATACGACAGATAAAAGCTGTGCTGTACCACCCCCAGGCCAACGGGCTAGTGGAAAGAGCGAACTGGTTTATCAAAGGAGCTATACAGTTGGCAATGACATCCAGAATGGATCCGGTGAAAACAGTCAAAGAAGCCACAGCAGCTCACCGTTCGACATCCAATGGCATCACCCAAGTGTCACCCTTCCGCATGCTGAGAGAGAGGAGAGCAGCATCCACGCTGGTACCTCCATGGTTGGCTAGCACAAGGGAGGATGAAGAGGTGAATATGGAATATGTAGTATGGAGGATAAAGAACAGCAAGGCTCAGATGACTAAATGGAGTGATCAGCAAAGAGCAACCCAAAGTCAAGAGGTCAGAGAGGAGAACTGGATCAAACTATGGATGCCGATCAAAGATCAAGTGACAGGATCCAAGTTCAGCCGGCCAATCAAGGTAGTACACAGAGGAACCAACCATGTTCACACCCAAGATTGCCACACATGGAACATGGAACGAGTGGCAAGGTTTGGGAGGCATCAGCCAACCAAGAAGGCACAAGAGGAGACAAGCACTCGAGAACACCATGACCATGAGACAGCTGGGGAACCAGAGGCGGATGCACAGAGGGTACCCACCAGAGAAAGTGAGACAGAGACCGAGCTGCCGTAGGTAATGTTTGAAGCAACCCGCATGCCGGTTGGTGAGGCCGAGAAGGAGGACTGGCCGAGGAGAAAGCGCAGAAGACCGGTGAAGTATAATGACCATATGATGCAATAAAACATTTGTTGTGGTTATCAAGGGGAGGTATGTAGAACCACTCGCAAGAATCGGCAACGCTGAGCTCTCATGAGATCTGGAGTGAGAAGTGAGCAAGCCACCGGAAGCGGGAGCCCTGACAAGAAGGGCTACAGAGCGACAGAGCAGAAGCAGCTCCTGGCACACCTTCTCCATTAGGAACTGGCGACCTTCCCCAGCACCCAGAGACTGTATAAAACCCAAGAGACTTGGACAGCTAACACATTGCAGTAAACTGTCACTGGAAATTGACTGTATATATATGTTGTTATGTGTTTGCACCATTAAAGTCATGATTACTACCCAGCTCAAGGCCTGATTAATATAGAACAAAGAGTTTGCAGAAGAAAGGTCAAGACAGCTGAAATAAGAGAAACACTCCTGCAGGGGAACAGCTGCAGCAGAAATAAGACTGGTGTACCTGAGAGCGTCATTTTTGCATATTGCTTTTTCTATCAGGATATCGTCTACACATATTGGCACTATTGTGACGCCAATTTATCTTCACTACGGACGTACAAAGCCTTTCGAGGTGCTGTTTATCTTTTTTATCACTAGATCGGTCCTTGCCATTCAACAGGGGTTGAAGCACCCACACATGTGTTTGCTATCCCTGGGCACAAGTGTGCTGTAAGGGGAAGGAGAGTGTGACATAGACGTCCTCTCAAGTTAACAGCCACTCATGTGCCGGTTGCTCTCTGTAACAGCAATTGCAGCAGGGTTGCAAGCCTACCGGCGATCGTCAACCAGGTGACCCTAAAATGCTTTTGGGGTCATATTGATATTGCTGTCTTTATTACTTCATATTTTTTCGAGTTATAAATTCTTGCGGATGCAGTACTATTTCAACTGTTGTTATACTGCACACATTATTACACACTTTAGTATGCATTCTATTGATATTGATATTTTATTTGTATCAGGCTCGTACAAAAGTGTTTTGAAAAACACATCGAAATATATTGGGGAGGCGGGTAAGGGTTCAAATGGGTGGTGCTTGGGGTAGTGGTGAGAGTATAGGGAAAGGGGTGGCTGGGGGCCTTCCAAAATAAAAAAAATAAAAAATCGATGATTTTTTTCAAAGTAATTTTTTGTCATCAAAATTTTACTTCGAAAAAATGTACATCGATGAAGGGACATGTAACTGAGTTGACCTTCATTTCCTAGCGCCCACACCTGCATGTGCTGACTTTGGCCAAAAACCAAAGGTTACTCGCTGTGACAAAGGACACATTGTGTGTGGGACATTATTTCAAATATCATTAACATAGACCTACAGCAGTATTTGTATTTAGGGTAATACTAGCAGCACCATTTTCCCAGTGCTACATGTTATGGTACACCCGCACATCCCACCACCAGCAACAAAGTCACACTGCTCTTGTGCTCTTTACTTACAGCATGGCAGAGGAAGTTGAACTCACTTTTTGTCTCTAATCACTTCACTCTCACTGCACACTTTAGCCCCCTGCCACCGATGCAGCCCACACTTGAATTCTCCCACCTATCTGTCTCTGACTGCTCTTACAGCAAAGTGGCTCATTAATACTGTGATAAGGACAAACCCTTAAAGTCTAAAATACAAAAGAGACCTCTGGCTCAACAGTGTGTGAATAGTGATTTCAGAAATGTATGGGAGGTTTTAATTATACCTTACCCCTAGTAATACATAGAAACATGTCTTGCTGTAGAAAATCCTATCCAGAACATTGATTTAGTGATAAGCACCAGCTGAGCTCCTGGGAACATGGGAGTTGTTGCTTTGAAAAGCAAGATGAGCATGGTCTTGCTGATTGGCAGATTTATGTTATATGGCATTTGCATAGCACCTGATGCCATTGGTATAGCCTGAAACCTGAAAGTGCTGTGGGGTGAACGCCCCTGGAGGACTGAGGTATGAGAAATGAAAGGAGGATTCTTAGAATGCATGTGTGCATTTTAGCCAAACAAATGTAGGAAGCGGTGGCCATGAGATCGGGTTAGTGGATGAGTGCTGTGATAGACAGTCAGTAGAGCAGGCGAGAAAAGGAGACTGATTATATACCCAGTTGGGCCAAAGTATATTTCTTGGGACTCAGCTGCATTCGAATGGCAGAGGTGATGTGCGATATGTAGTCGAATAGTGAATAGATGCAGATGTATGCAGGTGGGTGGCTGTGCCCCCGGAGGATACAGCTATGTTCCATTGAGATGGAGTGCTATACGTACGGGAGAATCACTATGTCAAGACTTGATGGTCGCCGTGTAGATGATGAAACCTCTGTCCCCAAGTACCACACGGACAAGTATAGAATATAACTGCCCGTGCAATCTTTGGGGCCACATGTGTGGAGTGTCGTCAGCCTGGAACCAGGAACGCCGGAAGTGAACCCCCTGACCACTGTAAGGCAAGCAACTTGATTAGAGAAAGCAAGACAAGACAGTGAATGGTTACAAGGACAAGTCACAATCTTTCTTACCCCAATGGCAGTGGTCAGATAACCTGGGTGAAGTATTGGGCAGGATTCTATGATTATCGACGGTGGTAGGCAGCAGATGGTAATGTGGCACTCTTGATAGAAAGAAACACCTGATTTTACCAAGAAACATGAACAAAGTACTGCGATAGGAAATCCATAATCAGTCCAAGATGAAGTCCGTGGTTAGAAAACCAGCCGGTCATGACAATAACAATGGATGATCCAAAAACAAATCCGAAGGAAAAAAACTAGTTTGTATCTTGATCCGGGAAAGATCGCCAAAGTAAAGGTATCGAGGAGAAGCAGAGCAGGTCCGTGAAAGCAGTCCATGATCAAGGAATCCAAGGAACAAGAAGCAGGAAAACGCTCTACAAAACATTCCGTAAGCAGCTGTGAAGCGAAGTGTGAGCGTTTGCTCGAACCTTTTGAAAAGCATAAAAGTCACGTGAGCGCGTCACGTGTTACGCTTCCTTCCTGATCACATGATGCGTGCTTCACGTCTCGTGTAACCAATCGAGCCTGTTACTTCCTGATCACGTGCCGCTTAACACGACGGGGACCAACACCAATCCGGAAACCATGAAATGGCGTGGACAGTCTCCATGGTAACCGCCACTGGAGGTAAGGGGCTCGTGTCGGAAAGGAGTTTCTCTTGAGTCGTTTGCTATGCCAACATGAGCTGTAGTCCAACCGCCATCGGGAATTACATGGGGACATGGTGGTAGTGCGATGTGTGACCGGGGATGTGACACACTATCCCTGTGGAAAAAGATGCAGCGTAGTGACACAAAAAACAGTGAGATTCAAAATGCAAATCTACAACACTATCCCTGTGAAAAAAGATGCAGAACAGTGGCAGAAAACAGCAGCAAGATTCAAAATGCAAACCTACAACACTATCCCTGTGGAAAAAGATGCAGAGTAGTAGCACAAAACAACAGCGAGATTCAAAATGCAAACCTACAACACTATCCCTGTGGAAAAAGATGCAGAGCGGTGGCACAAACACTAGAAAGATTCAAATGCGGACCTACAACACCATCCCTGTGGAAAAAGATGCAGAGCAGTGGCACAAACACTAGAAAGATTCAAATGCGGACCTACAACACTATCCCTGTGGAAAAAGTTGCAGCATAGTGACACTAACAACAGCGAGATTCAAAATACAAACCTACAACACTATCCCTGTGGAAAAAGATGCAGGGTAGTGGCACAAACAACAGCAAGATTCAAATGCGGACCTACAACACTATCCCTGTGGAAAAAGATGCAGCGTAGTGACACTAACAACAGCAAGATTCAAAATGAAAGCCTACAGCAACACTAAATGTATAGATGCCACATAGCAGAAAACACTAATTCTTCAAATTGCAGCACTCATAGACTGAGACAGCAAACCTGAAACCATCAGAGCAGTAGCTTAACATTAGCACCTTTCTTGTCCATGTTTATGTGCTGCTGGTAAAGATGTTTTGGACTATAGCTCCCATCAGCAATATCCAGCACTGTCAATGCTAAGAGGTCCATAACATCAGGCAGCCATAGGATGCAGATCCCTCCACTAACAGTTAAGGCTGTGGTTGATGTGGGGATATGAATATCATGTGAATGGCTTGTTTTCCTGTTGTGAGTCTTTGGGCATCCATTTTGGGATTCCTGAGTTGTGCACTTTACACTATCTGAAAAATACAAAGTTATATTACAGCATTTCTACACTAATCATGTGACGTATCATTACAGCACATCATCTCTCATGAACGTCTAAATGTACTGTAAACAAAGCTAATGTCATAAGAACTACCTGTGTGCAGGAAAGGTTAAAAAATGATTCCAAAAGACAGTGTTTACGTTTGCTTCATGCAAGTCAAGTATAGTGTTGAAGGTTAAACCAGCATTGTCAAAGCAAGCGGTTTTAGCTTTTATGTTGGTATGGAATAGAAGAGTCATTTTCTATTTGGCCATAAAATGGCAATAGCTGGCAAATAGTATGGTGTGATGTTGGCTGGAAAATGCCTATCTGGCAGGTGCCTATGTAATGCCTAAAGAAGAGCCAAAACTTTTGCATATGCCAATACTTATTATTAACAGAACTTCAGTGCAAGGACACACAGATTGACTATAAGTCAACTTCCTGAGGGCACACTTGGTTGAGACATTTTCTTACACCAGCAGCTTGTCTATAGTTGCAAGCACACCATTACCTTACCATGATTGCTTAGAAATATCACCTGCTTCCACTTAAAAGCAGATAGATAGCTCAAAGCAATCCTGGGGGAATGGTGCTTTAGATGAGGAGGGGCAGGTAGTGGTTGAGAATAGTCATAGGGTCTAGCATGGCCACGACAGGTCAATGGGTGTATACATATTGTGGTAGGTCAGAAGAAGGAGACAGACTAGTGCTTGTCATATTTAAAGAGTGGTTTATTGAAATAATAGACACATGGCCCATCTATCCCTATTCTACGGGTTTCCCTACCTAACAAAATTAACTAGTGTGCTCATTATAAGTTGTGAAGTTCGAAAAGTAAACAGTGTCTCTTCTGTTTCAAAACTAATCTATTCTGGCCCTACCACTAAGGGAAACCAACAAAAGTCCAGGAGAATGACTTCCTTCTCCTGGATAGGTTGTTCGGCCCTAAAAGGTGATTTTCAAATAGTTCTTGGCTATTTCTTGGATAAATTCCTTTAGTTCTTCTCAGGGGCTTTTCCAACCGCAAAATGTACTTACAGAGAAAGGTGTGCATAGGCTTAGACACATTTGAATTGGATCACACAACATGAACCAAACTATTAAAGTTGCTTTGCCCTCTGGAATGACTACATGAAGAGGTTGGTACCTTCCTTATCTTCTTTTATTAAAGATTCATCTGAGCTCAATCAAGTATGGGTTCACAGACCCCACCCCCAGAGCACACCAATGAACTTGGCACTTTCTCACTCTCTCTCTCCTCCAACCGCTTCCTCTTCTAGAACCAAACACCTCTATAAGGAAGCCTGGACCTCCCAACATTCTCATAACTCAGTTGCTCTTGGCAGTCCCTATCCATCAATACCTATGGTTTTAGCTCATCACACACCCTCACATACACCCCTATTATAACACAGCTTCCCCCTTACACGTTATCAGCAGCACATACAGGGGATGTATGTCATGGTTGAATTGCCATGAGGCTCCACCATGACCCCAGTCCCACCAAATTACACCCGTTATCCCCCACAGCTTTCAGCCATGGCCAGACAACAAAATCTATGGGGAATGGGCTTCAGAGTATCCATTCATGTTACTGAAAACCTTTTATCCGAGGCATTTTTTACCGACACACATTTACAAATCAAGTACAGTTTTTTAAAAGATATATATATATATATATATATATAGGGGTAAGGCATTAAAACCGGTGGAGAAGGGGGTTAGGAGGGTTAAAAATATGCACAAACAGGGGGCTGAGGGGAGGGGTGAGTCCCCCCAAATAAAATGTATTATAAAACAGAATTTTCGGTAAATTTGTTTTGGTAAAAAATGGCATTGAATAAAAAGTCTTTGGTAAAATCACATAGAACCGGGCTTCGGCCGTGCTGCATGCCCCAATATGCAAATCAGAGTAGACATTTTTCCTTGCCAAGGAAAAGGCCCACTGCCCAGGCACCAAACCTTTTTCACTATTTTTGAACTTACATTTTGAAACTTTCAAAAAAAGTAAAACACAGGACAGATTTGCAAAAGCATGCATTCAGGTCCTTGTTGGTGCTCCACTTGCAAGCTTGCTGCAATCCTGTCTAGCACTTCGGCTGCAGCCACAAGCAGAATCATTTTTCCCATTCAGACATGGGCCTTGGCCATGCTGCATGCCCCAACAAGCAAATTAGAGTAGACATTTGTTCTTGCCGAGGGCCAGGCCCACTGCGCAGGCACCAAAGTTATATCACTATTTTTTGCACTTACATTTTCACACTACCGAAAAAATAAAGCACAGGACACTTTTGCAAAACCATCTCGCGCAAATTTTCTCCAATCCCGTCCAGAACTTTGGGCTGTAGAAACAACCAGAATTTCTTTTCCCATTCAAACCTATCCCGATTTCAAAAACTTTATCACTTAGCCAGTCCCTGGTGGTCATGCCCACTTTAGACCTATTACCAGGCCCTCATGACTATGGACAGTGGCCAGATTGTCCGAGTCATGGCCATGACACAGACAATCTGGCCACTGGCCATGACCACAAGCTATACCTCAGTCACCAAAGGTGTATCACTATTTTGTGTACCTACATTATGGGACTTTTCAAAAAATTAAACACTGACACATTTGCAAAACTATGCTTTTGGGTCCTTGTCAATGCTCCTCGCAACAAATCTGTCCATGTTTTATTTTTTGAAAAGTGTCAAAGTGTATGTGCAAAAAATAGTGATAAAACTTCGCCCTCACTTGACAAAATGGTACAAAGTGAATACATTTTTTTTTTAAATTGACTAAAAAAAATGACAGAGCAGACTTTTTTAATCAAACTGTGAGCCCTGTGATGCACACGGGTGCGCACAGGGGCTGACAGGCCCGGCGGGACGCAAAGGAGGGGTCACAGCAGTCAGAGGTGAGTGTGTGAGTGACTGTCTGTGTGTGAGTGTGTGTGTGTATGTAAAAGGAATGTTTGTGAATGGAGAGGGTGAGGGGCAGGTATGTAAATGAGGGGAAAATGTAACTCGTTGCATGTTTGCGTGTGTGTGTGAATGTGGTGGAGGATCGAGTGAGTATGCTTGGGGTAAGAGGAGACAGTAGGGTGTGTGAGCAAGGGGGAAAGGGGAGATCAGGTAGTGAAACCCTCTGATCTCATGTTATTTCAGCTTTTTGGGGGCTGCACAAAATGACCCGAAATAAATCAGTCTTTTTTAAATGTGGTCTTCAAAAAGTGGACATTTCACATACAACTTACAAAATCCATTCAAACTTTGCACAAACGTTCAAGGTTGGGTCTACAATCATTTGAAAACTTTTCAAAAGGCACCAAAGTTATAAGCCATCTAAGAATGTTGAGACCCCCCTCTAATTTTGCCCCCTCTTGACAAAATCCCACCAGACTTTGCAAAAACATTAAATGTTGAGTCTAACACCTTTTTGCAAACTTATACGCAGATTCGTCAAATGGCAGCAAATGTATAAACTGTTCAAACATTTTGGGGTCCCCCTAAAGAGGGAGACCCAAACGTGGCCCTTGTTGCACCTATCCCACTCTCATCTTGGCGACAGAGAAACGAGAGGTGTGCATTGTTCCTGAACGCTCCTTCCCCATCATTGATGTATCGCAGGTGTGAGGAACGCTACTCACTCAGACAACCATTCAGACCATACCCGGATGATAGTATTGAAGAGATACAGCTGTCATCAATTGAACAAGTTGACTGACTGCAACCTCGATGAACTTCAATGCATTCACGACTGACATCATGGCATAGATACTGTACACATTAAGCAGATAGACATCCTTGCACAATGTTAGGCAGACATTTTGCTTTAATGTTGATAGACACAACGTATATGCTTATGACTCACATAGTTAGAGGACTGACACACGTATACCTTTTGTTACGTGGAAACAGCAAGAAGCATTAGAATACATATAACCTGCTTGCTGACACTTAACCACAACAAACATGGGCGGCCATGCGAATAAAGATGGAAGGCATAGGTGCATTGGAGTAATTGAGAGAGGCAGGACGAACTCAAAAACACAGAGAAAGGCGGACAGGCTGATTCTGCTGAAGCATACAGACCAGGCTTCCAGCGCAGCTACTGTGTACAGCCTTGCCAAGGACACTGTGAGAGAAAGGTTTCAAGTTAGGACAACTGCAGGGAACACAAACTGAAAGTCCTCAAAATTGCTAGCAAGAGAAATCCATTTTGTGGTCCCTACACACGTGATCTGAAACTCCAAAACAGAGCCTATTCATTTGAGCCACACTGAGAAGTGTGTTCCCATTGACCCAAAGGCAAGAGGATAGAAGAAAAGTGATACATGTTCAAAGCCGAATGTTCTGTCTCAATGCCTAGGAGATCAGAGATGGTAACCTATTGGGAACATGCAGCACCTTTAGGGTCATTCCCACTACCTTGAATAGTTGCAATTGAATTGGCTCCAAAGCTGAAAAGACCCTTTCAGCCCAATCCGTAATCACCTTCCACGCTAAACTTACACAATGGTGCATTGGCCAGTCGCCTTTCGCTAACTTGTAACATTGTATTCATAACACATAGAGGTTGTCTCAGGAGGAGCCACCAGATATGGCTTATCCAATGATTGCACTAACCCATTATAAAATGTATATGCAGTTCACCTAGCCAACCAGTCCCTTCCCCTGTTAGGTTTTTGGGACGTAACCTAATTTTTGTGATGTCATACCTTAACAAAACTAGACAACAGGCGCCTGGAGATTGAGAGCGCTTGCAGAATATTGCATTGTTCATACTGCAATCCCTGGCATTGATTTGTTAATAAAGACAGTGAACTTTGTCCTATGGCTGGGTCTTCCTTTCTTGTGGCAGCGGATTTCCAGGTCCCAGTTCCTCTTGTATGTAAAATAGGGTAGAACAGTAGAATTGGGTTACACAAGGCACGTAAAAGTCTGCAGTTTTTTTTTTTCATTGAGTACTATCTCACGTACAGCCATCAAATCCTGGCACCCTAATCAGACTCTATTGATATCTGTCATCCTGGGCAAAAAGAAATCACCCATGTGAAAAAGGTGCAAACACCTTGCAAGAGGCAGATGCATTACAAGGCACTGTGCGGGTGGAAGATACATCAATTTCAGCAGGACACGCTTGCTCCACAGCACCCACCCCAAAAACTGAAATCAAAGATGAAAGACTGACATCTTACGAGTGAAAGCAAACAGGATACTGTAGATTATACAGAGTTCTTCTAACAAACCGTGCCTTGGCACGCTACAGTAAGTGCCAATAACATTGCACTGTACGGCACAAGACTCTTTGCCCCTCCAAGCATGTCTGTTTCTGGATTAAGCTTTGACCCCATAATGCCTTTTGTTTCAAAAGCAACAAAATAAAACTAAAATAAAATTCAAAAAAAGTCAAAAAAATGAAATTGGAGTTGGTTTGCCAGGCTTTTGTTCATGAAGAGGGAACTGTTTGCACTGTGCAATGGCCATGGGCATGCAGATCTGTTGTCTCAGCCATATAAATGGCGAGGTTTGTTGTAGCAATCCGCAATCTTGACACCATTGTAATGATAAGAATTCTGGTGTACATTTTCTTTTAAAACATTTTTCTATTAACAGTTTTTCACAGAAGCATTGCCATAGAGCAGATCCTTATCACTCATTTTCTTAAATTCACATTTGTTAAATCCTTATTTTGTCCTTTTCCCTCTCCTCCCTCTCCTCTTCCCTCATGGCGCTCCCCGTTTCCAATTCCCAGATTAAAAGGTTACAAGTAATTATAAGAATTGTCTCCCCACAATTCTTCCCCCCTCAGGAGCGAAGGTTCCTGGTCTCAATGGGGTCACAGCTGTCCAAATCTGCGTCTCATTCTCTTCCCTTCCCCTCTGCCTTCCAAGCACCCATCATCTATCTCCTCCTCCTGCCTTCTAGTATTACCCTTTTCTGACATCATCCCTTACTCCCCCTCACGGGGGATTTAAGTCCCCTGAGGAACGTAGTTCATACAGCAGTTGACTCCAATCCATCCGGTCCCTGGGGTTTCTTCCAAGCTATGGCTACCCTCTTTTAGCCAATACTAGCATAAACTGGGCTAGTCACTACGCGCTTTGTGCCACTTCCCACTTGGCAATAGCCCCCACAAACACACTCTCGGCGTGCATTCAAAGCTGGACCCCAGCAACCCATTAATTCTCTCCACCATTGCCTGCCAATAGCCCCATGTCACAGAACATTCCCACATCATGTGCCATATCCCTGCCTGACCAGTCCCACACCTCGGGCAGTCGGTACTTAAGGAACCATTCATCGCATGTAGTTTAACTGGTGTCACATATACTCGGTGCAGGATGTTATATAGTATCAGCTCAAACCTTGCATTTCTCGAGGTCTTTCGAATCCACATTTTCACCCAATCTGCTTCCGGGATCTGGTCCCTCATATCTCTTTCCCACTTGGCCTTAACTGCCAGTTCCTTCACAAGGAACAGTTCCCCTATTGCTTGGTAAATCCGGGAGATCCAAGACCTATCGCCTTCTTGGGATAACAGTACTTGCATCAGCGACACCGTGGCCGGTTCCTCCAGGATATCTGCCCACAGTTTTGCTAAGTGCACCACCATCGCTCCATACAGTAAGAATTGTCCGCTAGGAACCCCATAACGCTGCCTCCATTCCTCAAATGGCTGTACTTTTCCCCCTCAAACAAGGCCCCCACTGATGTCCACCCCCTATCAATCTTGTGTAACCCATCCTTCGCACCGCCCCCCAAAACTCCTAATTCACACTCCATAGTAGGTCCGCACTATAAAGTCCTAGCTCCTTCTTTCTCTTCAGGAGCTTCTTCCAAATCTCCCTTTCCACCTTCGAAACATTTGTGGTCCCCCTCACCCCAATGCTCCCCACAATAGCTCTGTCGCCTCTCGATTGGTCGGTAGGCCTCCCTACTGACCAATCGAGAGGCGACAGAGCTAATGTGTAATAGCTCCCCCCGGGGTCCATCCATAACAGCACCGCTTGCAATTGGGCTGCTACAAAATATCTCTCATAGTCGGGTAAATTTAACCCCTGTCTTGGCGTGGGTGGCGTAGCGTTGCCAGGGAGACCCTCCTCCTCCCTAAGTCCCACAATAGTTCCCCCACGCATTCAACTAGCATCTTAAATAAGACCTTCTTTATTACATATGGTATGTTAGTAAAATACTAAAGGAGTCTCGGGAGAATAACTATTTTGCATAGGGCCACCCTGCTCATTAGTGACAGCCGTAACTTCTTGCATAGTTGAACTAACTCCCCTATCCCCAAGAGAGCCCTACCTGTATTGTATACAAACGTCTCCTCCATATTGTGTAAAATCTGGATGCCCAAATACCTAAACGAGTCCCCATCCCATCTCAAGCCAAAGTCTGGTATGTTGGCTAAGTCCTGGCTCCTGAGGCCCCCCAATGGAAACAGAACAGATTTATTGATATTAATCCAATATCCAGACAGCTTCTGTAAGTTATTCAGTACTTCTAACAGGACTGGGAGATTATCTACCAGATTGCCCATGTACAGCAGCAGATCGTCGGTGTATAGGGACACCACATGTTGCACCCCACCCACTAATATGCTTGCCCCATAATCTCCTTCCTAAGGTACCTTGTCAGGGGTTCCATCACCATTGCAAATAGTATTGGGGAAACCAGGCACACTTGCCTCGTCCCCCTGCTCAGAATCCATCTTTGTGACACCCAGCTATTCGTTTCACCCTGGCCATCAGTTTATTGTATAAGAGCCTTAACCATCTACACATGGAGCCCATAAACACATAGCCCCCAAGCACTGGAAACAGTCATTCCCACTCCACTTAAACAAAGGCTTTCATGGCATAAAACACTGCTACCACCATCTCTTCCTTAGAATCCTTAATCGGGTCCATTAAATGGTGCAACCGGAGGAGGTTCATTGTGGTGTTACGACCCCCTACAAACCTATATTGGTCCACATGTATCAACCCCGGAGCCACCCAGGATAGTCTACTGGCTTGTACTTTCCCCAGGATTTTCGTGTCCATATTTAACAATGATATTGGCCGGTAGGATGAGCATTCCAGGGGATCCTTCAATAGCACCATTATCACCGCCTCCCTTATGGATTCTGGTAGAATCCCTACCTCGAAGGTTTTATCATAAACTTTTTTGACAAGGGGAACCAGCAATTCTTCGAACCTGCAGTAAAACTCCACTGGGAGTCCATTCGCACCTGGAGCCTTCCCTTTCCCCATTGCCTTCAATGCCCTACTTGTTTCAGCATCTTCTATTGGCCCGTCTAACTCATCCCTGAGTCCCCCCGCGAGAGCCGGTAGCTCTGCTATGTCGAGGAGCTCCTCTGCATCCTCATCTGAATACGTTCCCTCGCTCGTGTATAGGGACTGATAGAAGTCCTGAAAGGCTTCATTAATTCCCGCCCTGGTGGTGGTTAGTTCCGCTGACTTCTGCATGATCTGAGTTATAGTATATCACCGCTGCTCTCGACGGATCAGCCAGGGTAGCAAGCGTCATGCCTTGTCTCCCTCCACGGCAATCCGTATGTCCCTTTGTCGCCCTTCAAACTTTGAAAGAGAATCCTGTGACTCCCGATGAGCCTTCAGGGTATCAGCCAGTTCCGCCACCTTGTCCCGACCTACACCTATCTCCTGCTCCAGAACCGCTATCTCCTTTTCCAGTTTCTACAATTCCCTTTGCAGGGTCCTCTTAACCCCTACCACCTTGGCTATACATATTCCTCTCATTGTGACCTTAAACACCTCCCATAAGGTCAACGAGCTTCCCACCGATCCCTCGTTGTTCTCGAAAAAACCTTCTATTCCTTCTCTTAGTGATTCTTGAAATGCTACATCTTCTAAGGCCGCCATCGAGAGTCTCCAGGAATATGGGGCCGGGCTCTGCCCTGTGCCTACCCATGTTGGTCACCAAGGGCAAGTGATCTGATAGGGGTCTTCCCCAATATTCCATACCATTGAACGTATTGAAGTGTTCCGCCCCTTCCAGCAAATAATCCAACCTGGAGAATGTGCCATGCACACTGAGACCTACAAATACCCATTCTCTTTCACATGAGACCCCCTCCACAGTTCCACCAGATCCCAATCGCTCATTATCTTTCACAATGCTGATGCCGGCTGTTGTTTCTGTGGGATGTTTGACCCACTTTTGCTCTGCTATGCCGCATCACTCTGCTATGATGATGCCAGAAATAGCAAAATGGCCACAAAACCTTTGTGCACGCCAAAACCCCTGAAAATTGTGCTTTTCACTGCACAAAAAGATGGCTGCCCAATCTGCCATGCATGTTGTCAGTGGTGGAACAGCGCTCTGGGCCCCAAAACAATTGAAAGTGGAGTGCAGAAGGAAAAAGGAAACCCCCAAATCTTGCTTTAAATCACCTTTTCTTTGTTGCTGAAACTTCAGAATGCCGGTACAGAACACCTTCAAATATTCAAAATTCTTGCTGGGTGCTACAATTCACTTAGATTAAGAAACCATTCTGAACTTACAAGGTCCTGAAAAGCTGAGAGCATAAAGAGATGTCCACAGCAAAAAGCGGCCTGTCTGTGGATCTGTCAAAAATCTCTGTGCAGCAGAGGGCTGCTGTGATGACAGCTGTCAGGGGCCTGCCTGATTAAACTTTAACATGTATAAACTGAAATCAAATGTTTGCAATCTAAGAGGCCTGTTACTGATAGCATCCCATATGGTAATTGTTTTGATCCAATGGTTTAAAATCCTGAATGAGAATTCTAGCTGTGATTTGATACAACAAGTTTTTATTTTGCTAAGGAAAAAGGCCACAGAATTTAACAATTAATTGAAACCTGGCTGAAAGCTGTATAACTTGAATAACAGGTTTTCTCACAGAAGGAAGGTCTTTTTCCCCCAGCAGGAAATCACGGAGAAGTGTTGATTACAGGGCAGGAAAGAACCTGGTCTACAGAGGCAAAAGGGAACAATGACCAGCTCCAGCTAAGGAAATACGAAGTGCGAAGACAGTCGTAAATGGCCTCTGCAAGAAGCAAACATGGGGGATGGCTCCTGGGCTTCCAGGGAGAGACCAAAGGAGTGGAGCTAAACAACCATTTGTTGCTTAAGAAGGACAAATGACACATTTTAAAAAGACTGATAACCTACTATGTAAAATTGTGAAAAATATAAAAATAACAGCATTGTTAATGTAATTTCTGGTTGCAGGGGTGCAGAGTAGCCAGAACTGCGTGGCATGTTCAGGACAGAAATGGCAACAAATATGATTTTCCGCAAAATGTATTTCTGCTAGAACTGTGAAACTTTATACACTTATGCCCATGTTAAACTCGCACACTTGCAGAACTTTGCTTAAAAATTGGACATTGTGTTCCTAGTGAAAAGGGCAAAATTCTGTGAAAAGCGGAGACAAGATCCCACAGCTACAGGGTTTTGAGGAGTAACTGCTAGGTAAAATATGTAATCTGTATATGTGATTTTTAGAAAGGTTGCACATGTGGAAATATGTATTTTGCCAAAAGTAATTTGGTGTTCCAGGGGCTAGGAGTGGATTCTCAGCCTCATAAAATCACACCACAAAGATGACTCTCTGTTTCTCTCCTTCTATCAAGGCAGAGAGTAGACCCAATCACCTATCAAAGGGGCAAGCTTAGGCTAATCCGGCCCACACTCCCCCTTTATCATAGCATAAATAGAGACAGCTCACCCCACATAAGGACAGACAGATTCACTCACTATCCCGGTGCTGGCGGAGCACCCTGCTGCAGAACTCTACATCTTCCTTGCTCCAGACTCCAGAAACTTTTCAAAGCAAAAGGCCCACTGCATAGCTGAACCATTCTCATCTAAGCCTAAATTCCAGAACAGAACCCCACAAGCCTAAGGTGAAGCATCATAATACAGCCGGGCTGTGCTGTACTGCTTGCCTGCCGAAAATAAATATCCTCAGAACCAAGAAGAGCAGATCCAATTCAGTCCTGTGCCGTGCTGTGACCAGAGTGCATTGCAGATCCAGTCCAATCCTGTGCCGTGCTGTGACCAGAGGGCCTTGCTGATGTTGCCCGTCCAATGTGCCCAGCCGTCTTTCCTAAGCCAGATCCCATCCCCTGACCAGAATTGACGGTCCCATTTAAAAATATATATCCATTGAGTATAAACAATAAGAATTGTGTCACTAGCATATGTACTTTGCATAGTCTTAGCCCTATCTTAGACCCATCCTATCTTGCATTCAGAACCTGTATTGTAGGAGTATCTTTGCATTGTCTGAACCTCTCTCCAAACCATCCTATCTTTTCTCCACCACCAGTATTGTTAAAACTATCTCTGCGCTGATCTTTTTCTCATCTGAAGAGGGCGTGTTCCTTAGCAGGCAGTCACCCTGATCAAGGGACTGTGTTTCTGTAGGGTATTCATTTTGCTCATAGTCATCCTTTAGGGTAAGAAACCCATTTGTCATTTTAAAAGTGCTTTCCCGTTTTCCATTCTTGCGCCTATCTCGAAAAAACAACCTCCACTAAAACGTCTGTAACTTCCTCAGTTTGTGTGCTAGAAACACAATTTCAACTTCTGCTTGTAGCTAACATCCACAGCTACCCATCACAAATAATGATCAGGCCAGTAAAGACCAAACCTAGGAGCTGAGTCTCCTGCAGCAAAAATTGGCCCAATACTCCCAATGTAGGCAGGAAGCACAGAGAGGCAATGAGGCTCTCTGTGAAAAGAATGACAGGCTCCTTAGACAGATAGCCATGCAGGAACACCAGTAAGGCCTTAAAAGAAGAACAAAAGGGCCAGATTCTTGCATGTCATCAGGGAGTAGGGGCTGAAAGAGATGAGGTCAGATGGGAGAGGGAAACCCCTGAGCATTACCTCAGGAACCCTGGTATCAGTGACTTTAATCCCTTCAATTCCATGGACTCTGCCACCCCCATGTCCACTGGCTCATATGAACCAAGGTTCAAGGGGATGGTAGCCTTCAACCCAATGGGAAATATGGGGTTAATAGGTCAGCGCCTCCCAGAAATGGATGGCCGGGCGTCTATGTACAGGTTCCCAAGTGCTAGGGACGTCCTCTCTGATTAGGGAGACTCCAGTGAGGGGAAAATCAGAGAAATGGATCCTCAGAAATATAACTTATCAAGAGACCAGGCAGTGAAAGTTGGTGGGGAATTCCATGAGACTAGGCCCACTAAGAGCATACTAAAAACCTATTCCCAGCTAGGACAGTGGAGTGGGTACTCAACCAATCCTGGGAGCAAGCAAGAGTCAGAAGACTCTTCTGAGCACCAAAGGTCCCAAGAAACTAGGCCCCCACATTCTGCCAGCCATTCCCAAGCTTGCAGAATCCGGGAGAGTCTAGAAGATCAGACAGCAACCTCTGATAGCAGTGCCTCTGAGTCAGAGGATGAGTGGACCAGGGTGAGCAGAACTCAAAAGGCGAACAAAGTCAAAAGAGCTTTACTCAAGGATCCCCTAAAGCAAATAAAAGCTATTAAAAGCCCTACCACAGAAATGCCAAATATTCGGTTGGGGAGCACCTTGAATTATTTGAACAGCCAAAGCTGTATTCAGTATGTAAAGTGGACATTTTCACCTGTCTACTCCAGCTTCTTTGCGGGGCTGGAGGATCAGAACCATTCCAGATGGTCTACCGACAGGGGGGCCATCCTGGAACATTTTTCTATTCATAGGAACCCTCAAGAGGCCCGCAAGGCAGCCTACAACCTACAATGTGGGGAAGACCAGGCCCCACAAGAATGTGTCCAGAAATTGAAACGCGCCTTTGCCACTAGAAGGGTGTGCACTGACTGTAAGGAATTTGTGAACACCTTCTTTCATGCTCTCCCCAAATACATTATGACCCAGCTAGTGAGGGACTTTCATGAGAAAAGATCACTAGACTGGGACATTGAACAAGCAACACGCATCTATGAAGTGTAGAAGCCACTAGAAAGTAAAAATATTAGCAAAGGCACAAAACCAACCAACACCCCTGGTGCTGCTAAGGTGGCGGAGGTGAAAGTTGCCCCCATTTTAGATCTGGAGATGGGGGGCCTAAAAACCTTCCCGCACCGAATATGACCAACCCCAGACCTAGAAGGCCCTCGGCCAATCCCAAACAGGGAGTCAGAGAGGTAACCCCACAAATGGGACCCCTAACTCCCCTGACTACATCAGCCCATGCTACAAGGGCAACAGACCTATCCTGGGCTACCTGTGGACTCCCACAGCCCAAGAGGGTGGGGGGGATCCAACCAGACAGCTGTGAACCCAGGGAAGTCCCCTCCTCACTTTCCTCAGGTGGGCAGTCATCCCCCAAATGCCGGACCAAATTTCTTTCCCCAGTACCCACCAAACTTCAACCCCCAAAATAACCCATCCTTCTTTTCCCCACTTTCCTGAGCCCAGACAGCCCAATCCCGGAGAGGGGAGGCCAAGGGTGGAGGGTACCCAAGCTATCCTAACCAGGGGTATTATGTGAGAAGGGATAGTTACCCTTCCCGGGATCAACCCAGGGTAGACCAGAGGACCCCGTACCAGCCAGAGCATGTGTCCCAACTGGAGCGCCAGGTCCAGAACATGGCACAGGATCTGGGTTGCATGCTGAGGGCACAACAGAACTTTCAGATGGGCATGGCGGCTCAGAAATCCTCAAATCCAGGGTCTAGTGCTCCAGAACAATGACGGGGGAAGAACCCTGACAACCCACCGGTTCCCAGGGAGGAGGCACAGGGGCAGGGGGTGTAAAGCCTTAAATGAAGCTTCCTTCCCCACTTGAATAGCCCCTGGAAACCCGGGAAACGGAACCCAAATCTCCTGCCACCGAAAGTCTGCAACCCAAGGAACAGAGGGTGGGTAGGAGAAATAAAGAGCCTAAAAGGCCCATTTTGTGGAGGAGGTGCAAATCTTCCAGTTTGAAGGAGAGGGGTCCTCAGAGGATTCTGAGAAAAGGATCTTCTCCTTCAGGGATGGGGGAACTCCTTCCAAAGAAAAATGGGTCCCAAAGGATCCCAATCCAGACTGGGTAGATGTGGGGACCGAGTTAAAACCGCCCATCATCAAACCCCAGAATGAAAATCCCCTTGTTCAAACCCATTCTGGCGACTGCCTCCAAAAAGGGGGTGGGGGGAGGCGGCACAGAATCAGAACCATGGGAGTCCAAGACTTCCCCCATATCTAGCTGTCACCTTTTTCTTACAGGTTCCCAAGATCCCAAACAGAACCATGTCCAAATCACCTCTCTGTCATTATCCAAAGCAAAGAAATTAACCCACCCTTTTGCCAAAAATGTGCATTACCTTTGCTCCCTTGAGGAAAAGGAGGGAAGGTTTTATGCCCCGGTCCAAATACAGGGGCAATGTACAATTTTGGGCACTGGTGGACACTGGATCTCAAGCCACCCTTCTGTCAAAAAGGGCCTTTGATCAGCTAAATTCGGGAAGGAGGGAGAAATACCAAATTCCTCTCGCCCCGCTTCCTGGACCACTTCAGAAATTCGATGGGAAGGAAATTCCTGTCAGGGGACTGCAGATTTAGACAGTAAAATTGGGCGACACAAGGTAAAGCACCCGGTCATAGTTGTGACTCCAGAGGGCACACCATGTTTACTAGGGAATGACATCCTGCGTAGATTGTCTGCCCTCATAGATTGCGTAAACAAGGTCCTCTGGACCCAGACTAACCCGACCAATAAAATTGAAACAGAGTGTCAACCATGTTAGTTTAAATGGCACATGCCACATGGTTGAACAAAAACCTGACCAAATTGAATTCCACTTCCAGAATAACCAAATCCCAGACGTGACAGTAATTGCAGTAGGACAACACACTGGTGATGGGGAGTCCTCTCTATTTTTGAAAATCAACCTTCCTTCCAGTCTAAGGTGGCATTCCAGACTGGAAGGAAACACTCTGAATTTCCATACAAATTCACAATCAGAAAATCCCATTCCTATAATCCAAAAAGATGAGAAATCAGCTCAAAGTTTGGCTGACATTCAGAAAATTGGAGAGAAGTTGTTCATCCCTATTCAGTTAAATGAGGGGAAGGACTCTGTTCTCGCCAGAGTGTGTGTGAACAACGGTAAGAGCTTCATCAGCTAGGCCGTGTTCCGCAAACACCCAAAAGATCCAGCCATTCCCACATTTAAACTGTTAGACAAATGGGAAATGGACCTGGAAACACCCAATTCCAAACATCTCCTGCCTAGCAGGTTTATGCTCAAAATTTCCATAGGCAACAAGAGCATAGTCCATAATTGTTGGGTCGTGCGAGATGTCCCTGCTGCATTTTATTTAGGCAGTAACATTCTCAATCGCTTTGCCATTAGTTTGGACTTAATAAACTTCAAAGCTTGGTCCCAATTAGTGGGTAACCCCATTGACTTTGATGACCCAGAGAAAGCAATTCGGTCAGCTCAACTTTTTGCCATATGCAGTTGAAATTCAGATTGGAGAGGAAGTCACCATCCCCGAACGTACCCGACAATTCTCACTGGAAGTAAAAATTAAAAGAGGACAGAAACTGAAAAACCCTGACGCCTACGTTCATCTTAATGCTGATTTCCAACAGCAAAGGTTGGGGGTAAAGCCAACACCACTAGTCAACATAGAACACAACACCATTCCAATAGAGGTGGATAACAGCGACCTAAAGAGTATCACTCTGGGCGCAGGCACCATTATTGGAATGGCGGTTGATGACTGACATTTTCCCATAGATTTAGGTAACAAACTGTTAGGACCAAGCCCCAAGGACTGTTTTGACAGCGATAGCAACGATGACACAACATCAGACAGGATCTTCACCTGGCATGGGGGGAATTTCCTGGTGTCCTCCTCCTGACCTTATGGTAAGGAAGATGTGACCTGTGACTTCAGGAGGGATGAGGTGATTTTTTGAAGTCCACCAGGACTGCCTTCCACACCTGAAGCCATTAGTCCAAGTCAATACCCTGACCAGGGACTTCTCCACCCAGCTGGAGGAGGCTGCTGAGATAGCCAAACCGGAAGTCTTTCCAGTCTTCAGGCAGATGGTTGAAGAGAGAGTCAACCTAGCTGATGCCTGCGAGACTCTGGAGCAAAAGCAAAAAGTGAAACAAGTTTTCTTAGATTTTCAAGATCTCTTTGCGGTGGACTCATATGACTGTGGTCGCACCAACATCCACACAACAACAATTCCCACGGACCCTGGCATGTCTCCAGTGTTTGTGAAGCAACATCGCTTGCCTCTCGCATCAATGGGGTTGCTTACTGAAATATTTAAGAACCTTGAGTCCCGTGGGACAATTTGTCCAGTCAACAGCACCTTCAATAATCCGGTGCTGGGGATTTTGAAACCAAATGGCCAGTGGAGACTGTGCTGACCTGAGGGAGCTCAACAAATGGGTCCATACTTCCCGATGGCCTCTTCCCTACATTGACCAAGGGCTGGTCCAGATCCAGGGGTCAAAGGTATTTACGGCCATTGACCTGACCAATGGGTACTGGACTGTACCTGTCAGTAGGGAGGACCAATACAAGCTGGCCTTTACCTTTGGGGGGCAGCAGTACACGTGGACCCGGACTCCCTTCGGCTACATCAACTCCGGCAATCAATTTAACATCTTTCTACATAAGGCCATGCCCGACCTGGGTGAAAGGGGTAATCTGGCCTATGTAGATGATGGTCTAGTCAAAAGCCCAACTGTGGAGGAAAACATAGCGGAGATCCGTTATGTTCTAATGCAGTTGAGGGATGCCAGAGCAAAACTCTCTTTTCAAAAGGCACAGTGGTGCAGAACCCGTGTCAATTCTTTGGTGCATGAGATAACTCCTCAGGGTCTCTGTCCCCAGGAAAAGAAAGTAGAAGCTCTCCAGAAAATAAAATACCCCACAACTCTGTGGGAACTAAGGAGCCTCCTTGGAGTAACTAATTACATCAGAAAGTTCATTGAGCATTACGCAGAGATCACAAGACCCCTGATCCATCTTTTGAAGAGGTGGTCAAGTGGGAGTGTGGTCCAGAACAAGCCGAGGCAGTATGACAACTCAAAAGAAGCCTCTCACAAGCGCTTTGCCTAGTTTAACCTGTCAAAAACAAGGAGTTCTTCTTGGAGACAGGGTTCTCAAATACATGCTTGACTGCAGTATTGTATCAGAAGCATGACAAGTTCAATAAAGTAATCTCCTATGTGAGTAAAACTTTATCCTCTGTGGAGGAAAAATTCAATGATTGTGAGAAGGCACTCATGGCAACGGTGTGCGCATTGAAGAATTACTGCCCGTTTATCCAGGGGGAACACATCATAGTGGAGACTCCACACCAACCTTTGCAATATCTTAAAGTGACAGAATCTGGGTCGGAAATGTGAGTAATTCCTGAATTACTTCCTGGATTCTGTTAATGCAAAGCTTTCCTGGGAGGTCAGATATGGCCAAAACAAGAAGAGTCCCTTTGCGCAAGGTCTGGCTGACTTGCAAGATTGTGCCAGAGAAAACTGTCTTGAGGACGAAAGTCTTAAAATCAAGAACAACATGGAGGCATACCTTAATTCCCCACACAACGTCTATGAAGAGACAAGTGTGAGGGAATGCCCACTGTCTATGTGGATGGGTGCTCCTACCATGTTGACAACAACATGGAAAAGGAACTTGTGGCCCGCGTAGGGAATGCATGGGTGTATGATGCCCCAGAACCCTCCGCTGGGTGCAAAATCAGTCCCTGAAGTAGTCAAGTGGCAGAGCTGATGGCTGTACATCAAGCCATCCTCACTGCCCTCCACAACTGACTCCACGAGCTGGTCATAATCACAGACTCAGATTATGTATGGAACGGGTTCGTGGAGCACCTGGTTAACTGGAAAACCAGAGGCATGCTATGTGCTAATAATAAACCTTTAAACATGGAAAATTAATACAAACTATTGATGATCTGGTCACCTCGAATGGGATGACCATCTGCTGGAAAAAGATCAAGGGTCATTCTAAAGTAGATGGACCAGACAAAACTGGAAATGACCTAGCTGATGAGCTGGCCAAAACCGGAGCCATCCAAGGGGATCTACTTGAGATCGAGTCCCTGTTGGGGGAAATCCAGGTCACTGCTATCACTAGGTCCCAGACAAATGCGCACAATGAACTCTCAACTCTCAACTGCACAATGGAGTAAGGAGACCCCAGATGCTGATTTGATAATGGCTCAAAAAGGGGATCCAATAGTTGGTAAGTTTTATCAACACATTGAGGACCCTGAGAACTTTCCCCTGACGGATACCGATTACATTGGGAAAGAGGACCTCAGAGTGTTGATGAAATGTCCAAAAATGTTCCGAATCCAAGGTTGTTGGTGAGGAGATCCATATCTGGCCATGACCAGTGGGTGGTCCTTACCTCATTCCGAACCCTGATGCTAAGTCACGCCCATGATGCGGCCACAGCTAGCCAATGGGTGTTTCATATGACATTCGAAATCTTGCGAGAGGTTGCATACTTGCCACACATGGGGCAGGACCTCAAGCAATACTTGAAGGGGTGTCTAGTGTGTGCACAATTTCAGCCAACATCACTCATGCACTGTGCTCCCCTCCAAAAGAGGGGGATGACATTGCCTTGGTCAGATTTACAAGTCGATTTTATCAGGCCCCTGATTCGCTCTTCTATGGGGAACAAGTACATGTTGACCGTAACATGCTTGTTCACTAAATGGGTGGAATGTGTCCCGGGCCCAAATTGCAAGGCAGAAACAGCAGCTGCCCTGATGATCAATCACATCTTCTTGCGTTTTGGACTACCCCAAAGGATTGCATCAGACCGAGGTAGTCACTTCACTAGCGAAGTGATGACAAAGATCTGGGAGATACTTGAGGTCAAAAGCGAACTACACATTGCCTACCAGCAATCCCCTAGTGGTGGAGTTGAGAGATACAACAAAACTATTGTGAGCACATTAAAAAGTTTGTGGCAGATTTTGGGTCAAGTTGGGGCATTCGACTACCCCTTATCCGGATGGCCATCAGATCTACCCCTTCTTCAGCAACAAAAATTTCTCCGTTTGAGCTGATGACTGGAAGAAGGATGGTGCTACCCTAGCATCTGCTCTACAGCACCCAAGAGCAGACCTTCATAAATGCCTCCACAACTCATGAGTATGTTGAGAATCTGAGAAAACACCTTCAACATGCTTTTGCCTATGCTCAGCGGAATCTAGAAAGATCTGCAGACAGTATGAAGACCCACTATGATCTTAAGACAACTAAAAAAGAATATCAGGTAGGAGACCGGGTATACTTGTACAATTTCTAAAGGAACCAAGCCAAAGAGTGCAAATTCCTCCCACCTTTGCGGGGTCCTTTTGAAATTGTAGATAGAATCTCACCAGTCGCCTACAGAATCTGCATCTCCAAGGGCAGTTTGGCAGAAGGGAAAGACAAGTGGGTCCACATCAACCAGCTGAAGAGTTGCCATCCCAGGCATACTTTGCGGCAAATAGAGGAGCCAACCGGAAACCCAGAGGGGGATAATTCCGGATCCCTAGAAGAATCCACCTGTTAAAATCATTAGTAAATATAGGCGGGGAATATTGTAAATTGTATTCAATGTATGCATCTGCCCCACTACATCCTCGGGGAGTAGTAGTGGGGAAATGTCCCTAACCATGCTCTGTCTCCTAGCATTGGAACTAAGAAATTCTAATCACCAAGGCGGACCACTCGGGGACCGGGAGGAAAGACCCAGGGAGTCCAGAGTATCGCTCCATACTCCCAACCAGAACCGGCGAGGAGAGTGTGTCTATCCAGCACTGATGGGAGAAGCAGCTGAATTTCTCTACCTGGACCAAAGAAAAAGAACATCCCAATCGCCCGACTTCCCATTGACGGGTGGTCAAACTCAAGTCAGGAGAGGGGCTCTGTGGGATGTTTTGACCCACTTTTGCTCTGCTATGCTGCATCACTCTCCTAGGATGGTGCCAGAAATAGCAAAATGGCCACCAAAAATTTGTGCGTGCCAAAACCCCTGAAAATTGCGCTTTTCAAAGCACAAAAAGATTGCTGCCCAATCTGCCATGCATGTTGTCAATGGTGGAACAGAGCTCTCACTACCGGAATGTGTCACTTGGCCCCAAAACAATTGAAAGTGGAGTGGAGAAGGAAAAAGCAGTGCTTTGCTAAATGAAACCCCAAATCTTGCTTTAAATCACCTTTTCTTTGTTGCTGAAACTTCAGAATGCCTGTACAGAACACCTTCAAATATTCAAAATTCTTGCTGGGTTCTACAATTCACTTAGATTAAGAAACCATTGAGAATTTACAAGGTCCTGAAAAAGCTGAGAGCATAAAGAGATTTCCACAGCAAAAAGCGGCCTGTCTGTGGATCTGTCAAAAATCTCTGTACAGCAGAGGGTTGCTGTGATGACAGCTGTCAGGGGCCTGCCTGATTAAACTTTAACATGTATAAACTGAAATCAAATTTTTAGCACTCTAAGAGTCCTGTTACTGATTGTAACCCATATTGTAATTGTTTTGATCCCATGGTTTAAAATCCTGAATGAGAATTCTAGCTGTGATTTGATACAGGTTTGCATTGTGCTAAGGAAAAAGGCCACAGAATTTAACAATTAATTGCAACCTGGCTGAAAGCTGCAGAACTTGAATAACAGGTTTTCTCACAGAGGCAGGAAAGAACCTGGTCTACAGAGGCAAAAGGGAACAATGACCAGCTCCAGCTCAGGAAATGTGAAGTACGAAGACAGTCCTAAATGGCCTCTGCAAGGAGCAAACATGCGGGACGGCTCCTGGGCTTCCAGAGAGACCAAATGGGTGGAGCTAAACAACCATTTTTGCTTGAGAAGGACAAAGGACACATTTTAAAAAGACTGATATATAACTATGTTATATTCTGAAAAATATAAAAATAACAGCGTTGTTAATGTTATTCCTGGTTGCACGGGTGAAGAGGCGCCAGAACTGCGTGGTATGTTCTGGATAGAAATGGCAAGAAATATGATTTTACGCAAACTGTATTTCCGCTAGAACTGTGAAACTTTATACACTTCTGCCCATGTTGAAACCGCACACTTGCAGAACTTTGCTTAAAAATTGGACATTGTGTTCCTAGTGAAATGGGCAAAATTCTGTGAAAAGCGGAGACAAGATCCCACAGCTACAGGGTTTTGAGGAGTAGCTGCTAGGTAAAATATGTAATCGATATATGTGATTTTTAGAGAGGTTGCACATGTGGAAATATGTATTTTGCCAAAAGTAGATTTTGTGTTCCAGGGGCTAGGGGTGGATTCTCAGCCTCATAAAATCACACCACAAAGATGACTCTCTGTTTCTCTCCTCCTATCAAAGCAGAGAGTAGACTCTGACCCAATCACCTATCAAATTGGCAAGCTTAGGCTAATCCGGCCCACACTCCCCCTTTATCATAGCATAAATAGAGACAGCTCACCACACATAAGGACAGACAGATTCACTCACTATCCCGATGCTGGTGGTGCACCCTGCTGCAGAAATCTACATCTTCCTTGCTCGAGACTCCAGAAACTTGGCAAAGCAAAAGGCCCACTGCATAGCTGAACCATTCTCAGCTAGGCATAAATTCCAGAACAGAACCCCACAAGCCTAAGGGGAAGCATCATGATACAGCCGGGCTGTCCTGTGCTGCTTACCTGCCGAAAATAAATATCCTCAGAACCAAGAAGGGCAGATCCAATCCAGTCCTGTGCCGTGCTGTGACCAGAGTGCATTGCAGATCCAGTCCAATCCTGTGCCATGCTGTGACCAGAGCACCTTGCTGACATTGCCCGTCCGAAGTGCCCAGCCATCTTTCCTAAGCCAGATCCCATCCCCTGACCAGAATTGACGGTCCCATTTAAAGATGTATCCAGTGAGTATAAATAGGAAGAATTGTGTCACTATCATATGCACTTTGCATAGTCTTAGCCCTTTCTTAGACCCATCCTATCTTGTATTCAGAACCTGTATTGTAGGAATATATTTGCATTGTCTGAACCTCTCTCCAAACCATCCTATCTTTTCTCCACCACCAGTATTGTTAAAACTATCTCTGTGCTGATCTTTTTCTCATCTGAAGAGGGCGAGTTCCTTAGCAGGCAGTCACCCTGATCAAGTGACTGTGTTCCTGTGGGGTATTCGTTTTGTTCATAGTCATCCTTTAGTGTAAGAAACCCATTTGTCATTTTAAAAGTGCATTCCCGTTTTCCATTCTTGCGCCTATCTCAAATAAAACGACCTCCACTAAAACGTCTGTAACTTCCTCAGTTTTTGTGCTAGAAACACAATTTCAACTTCTGCTTGTAGCTAACATCCACAGCTACCAATCCATGCGATTCTCCCGTTATCGCAGTTATCATGCAGTGAAAGGTTTGCCACAAATTTTCGTGTTGGGAAATTATTACAAATGTAAAACTGCTTTTAATTGCTTCCGACCTGAATTTTAAGATTTCAAATGTTTTCTTGGGATTAAATCATTGCTTGTGTTTATGTGCAACTATCCAAAGTGGCTCCCATAAAAATGTATATCAATTTCAGCAATTTTGATCATATTTGGTGTTTTTGACCAGTCCATTCTAAAGATAACTTTAAAAGCCATTCTGACAGCTTGACAGTCAATTCCGTTTTTCTCTTGTGTTTGCTGGGGGAAGTGGGATTGATATTCTGTTTGAATTCTGCCATTCCTGAATACCTGCTCTCTCCTCCTATCTCTTTACATTTGTCTATTGGGGGTTGAGGGGTGTGCAGGGGAACCTCTAACCACAGTGCTATCTGCTCTGAACCAACACAAAAGTATTATTTTCTGTGCTGAATTGTTTTGTTCACTACTTACTCCTTGGGTATTAAAGAGATTATTCAGTGATACATCACCACATTGGTGATTGTTGTGTACCTATTAAAACCGATTGTGATAACATTTTAAAAACATAAATAAATATTTACCTTTGCAAACCAGCCTGATTCCTGGTTCAGTTGACTTAGATCTGTGCAGGATTGAAATCACTTATATTTCGATGAGCCCGAGCTTCCCGTACTAGCCAAGTTCGGGTCTAGTAGGCAATTAAAATCCCCCCCAATTACATCACGGAGGGGAAGTATTCCTTATCATCCACGTTAGGAGCGTAGGAGTTGACTACACAGATGTCCCTACCTTCTAGTACCCCCTGCAATGCCACCATCCTACCCTCTTTGTCTATGATCACCTTGACCACCCACAGGGGGACCTCTGCCACCACCCATATCAATACCCCCTTGCAAATTTAGAATATGTCATTCCCACCACTGTTCCTCCTCACCACCCCTTGAGAAGGTCCAGATCCCTACATACCATAAGGATTTCTTGAATCAATGCCAGTTGTATCCGTATCCCATGTCACTTAAGAAAGCCTCTCAGTCACTGACATTTCAGCTTCTTCCCTAGCACTCGGACGTTCCATGCACCTGCTCTCAGATATTCACCTGCATCCTTATTCCAGTCCTCTCCTTCCCCCGCTCTTCCCACACTACCACTATAGTTTCATCCCACCTTTTTTGGATCACCCCATCCCATGCCATTAGCCCCTCTTCCAACTCAAACCAACCGGGCAACCGTGCCCAACTTCTAACTCCCCTCAACATCCCTTCCCTCCCCCCAGTCTAACCAAACCCCCCATCTCCCCTCCCAATCCCTCCCCCCTTTCACTCTCAATTCCTATCCCCAGGCCATAACAAACCTTGGCCCAGAGCCCTCCCCTCCCCAACTCTTGACCTAGACCTGGCCTCCTTCTCCTCCCTCTCCAGGGCCTCCCCCTGTCATCTCCCTTCCACCCATCCTCAGAGCTATATTGTGCTCTCCCACCTTTAACCCTTACTCAGTGTTCTCTCTTCCACCGTTCCTTAATTGACTCCTCTCGATCCCCACCCCTCCCCCTCATCTCCCCCTGTCCCCAGACTTCTGCAGATCTCCCGACTCTTCCCTCTGGGCGCTCGGCCCAAGAGGCTGTATTTCCAGCCAGGCCCATACCTCCTGTGGTGTTCCAAAGAACCATGACTTTCCCCCTATTATGACCTTTAATTTGGCCGGAAAAAACAACATATACTTGATATTTAATTCTCTAAGCCGGCGCCTCACCCCATCATATGTTTTGCGCTGCCGCTGTACATCTAAAATAAAATCCGGAAAGATCTGCAATTTCACAATTCCCCACTTCATAGTAGGTCCCCCTGCGGGGGGAGGGAGGGCTCTGCCTGGCACCCTGTGTGCCCGCTCCTGTGAAAAGTTTCAATAGCCCCTTCACTCGCAAGGTGTCCAGTATGCAGTGTTACATGGAATGTTCAGTGCTCGGGCCTTCTTCTCTCTCTTGGGCCCCTATCAGCTGGATGTTACATCAACGTGATCGCCCTTCTGCATCCTCTGCTCTAGTTTCCAGAGTCCTGGTTGCCCCCACCAATCCCACCACCTGATTCTTAAGCCGCTGCAGGTCATCCTCCACATTGCTGACTCTTTTCTCAACTTCCATGACACTTTCATACACCTTCCATAGTCGGCGTGCACCAGGAACACATCCACTCCTACCTCCTTAATGCTCCCTTCCATGGCGGACCTTGTGGCCTGGATTTCCTCCATAAGAGCAACCAAAGTCACCCCTCCTGGACTTCCAGATCCAGCACCTTCCACTTCTCTACTCGCTTCCTCCTGTTTTTGGTGCTTTTTAGCAGGGCCTTTGTACCTTTCCATCTTCTGCTGATCCTTCACCATTGTATTAGTTCCTGGGCGGATCGACTTCAGCTCTTACCTCCTCTTCTCACGAGGACCCTCCTCCTAGGGTCTAGCCATTACGCAAGCGTGAAACCTGTTTACGGGTAGAAGAGCATTAAATACCTCGTCATACGATGCACTCGGCGCGAGTAACACCTTGCGCATGGGCAGCTCCGTTTATTTCTGGCGCCACGGCATGTTGAAAGGGTGGAGGCCCAGTTTGTTTCCCTGTAGGCATATCGAAGATGGGGAATAAATAAATCAACTAAAAGCCCTTGACGTGGGCAACAGGCTTCGTACACGGCAAAAGGTGCATCATGCTTCGGTCGATATTATGAACGTCCCTGACAAGTACTGCACTGTGCAAATATAGGATACAGGGGGGTCTGTCTGCAGGGAAAATATATTGCAGGGGACTTTTGGCCTCATCACGAGTTTGGCGTTGCTGAAAAAAAGTGGTGGTAATTACGTTACTGCCACTTTTCTTTGGCAGTAACGGAATTACCGCCATTTATACTGCCCCCCGCCCACCAATTCCACGTTTGGAGGAAAGTGGAGCTAAGAGCGGGAGGTAAATCCTCCACTTTTTCTCTAAAAATTGGAAGAATTATTGCAGCGGATTACCGCTCACAGTAAGTGGCAAAAACGCCAAGGAGTCCTATGGACTCCAAAAATTGGGACTAATACCGCCGTACCAGCATTTGTAATCAAGCTGTGAGTGCATTGGAGCACCAAGTTGCGGTAACAATAGTCGATTTTGTTGGTAATTTGGCAGAGTTACTACGGAATTATCGCCAAACTCGGAATGAGGTCCAAGAATAGATATACCTCAGAGGAAAGACGGACAGAGTGACAGAGGTTTCATACTGGCTTATCTCAGAGACAAAGTGGTGCCATCCTGCTTTTCAAGCATAAGACCAGTATAATGGTCCCAACCGACTTCTTCATTAAAAAAAGGAGGACAAGCATGGGTATGTCTGGCTTACGACTAAGCATGGCACCAGCTAGGTACTGTCTTTGTGTCTTAATGCAGGTCTGCATTTATCTTTGAATGTTCCCTCTCACCCTACAGTGATAGGTCAATAGCATGTCTGTCTAATAAAGACACACCAGGACCATTCTCAGAATGCATCTGGATGCCAGTGTATAGTTTAAGATTAATAAAATCTGGAGGCGCACCTCACTGGAACCACTTTGAAAAAACAGACACCCTCGTGGATAGCAGCTTAAAGTCACGATTAAAGGTGCTTGTCAGCTGTTTCCCATGATCTTCCAAAAAGAAGTACCCTAAGTATCATGGTTGATCGACAGAAGGCAAACTGGATTAACCTTGGCCATAGGCGCAAATCATCTCTGCTGATGGAAATCGCCAGCTCCGGCTCCTGAGGATCCAGCCTAAGAAGAAGAAGGAGCAGAAGTCATAGAAGAGTTCCACCTGGTCGGGTCTATCTCTCGAAGTCTGAAGTCATGAAGAAAAATACACACTTCTGTGCTGTTACACACCATCGGAGAGCACAGTGACCTTTCTTAACCGCTTCAAACTGCACGCCATATCTATTTTCCAGGGAGCTAAAAATACAAGTGCTTTCTGGCTGATGGGCTCTCTGAAATGGTTGCAAGTAAGAGGTCCTTCAGATGAGTGTAATCGGCAACGGCTGCTCCTGACATTCCCTCAATTGCTCTCTCCTGCGGTTTTAAATGCTATCCACTTCTGTTCTCTCTTTGCCTCCCACTGCTTGTTCTCTCTTGCATTCCCCGGCTCCGCTCACCTAGTTCTGCACTCTTGCGCAATGATCTGTTTGCATGGATGTGCTATAAAAGCGCAGTAAATAAACACGCACATACAATAAGCTGCATTCTATAATTTATTATTATTATCATGGAATATATTGAGCACGGACCTAGCTTCGAGAAGCAACGGAGCGCTTTACAGAGGTAAACACAATACAGATACACAACACAGCGCTTTTCAGAGGTAACAACAGTACAGATATACAACAGGGGGCAGGAGGTACGATACAGAGGGGCTCAGAGTAGGGTGGGCAACTTTGTGAGATCCTTTTGCGGGACACAAGGCGGTGATGACGTCACAGCGTCATTCACCGGGCAGAATCAATGCATTGCACGCGCAGCTCCTGTCACGTCAGCAGCTGCGGGTGCAAAGCAATGTAATAGGACTCTTATTCACAGACTAGCTGCCACTTGCCAGCCAGTGTTATTCCCATTCCCGGGAAATGTCCCCCTCCACGCTCCTATTATAGGAGCGGGGAGGGGTTATATACATACATTTCCCGCGAATGGGAATAACAGTGGCTGGCAAGTGGCAACTAGTCTATGAGACAGCGCCCTGCAGCGGCCGGCCCCAGCGTGCCTAACTGTGACTCCTGACTTGCTCTTTTCAAGCACAAATTGTGCTCAAACAGAACAAGTCGGGACAACCCGCTTCCCGCACAGCCACTCAGCAAACTGCGGGACACAGTCCCCAATTATGGTATAATCCCGCAAATTACGGGACAGTTGGCCACCCTAGCTCAGAGGAGGCATACAGCTGTACCGGGGGATGGGAGGGGTGGGCGACATCTAGCGAGTCAGGTGGCGTGAGTTGCGATGTGATGACCTACATGTTGGGGAGAGACTCCTTGAAGATGTGGGTCTTGAGTTCTTTTCTGAACTGTAGGAGCGCGGGGCGAGTCTGATTCTACAGGCAGATCTTTGTTCTGTTTACTGTTTCATATTGTTTATGTGCATTTTAATGCTATTTTTATTTTTATTTTTGTATACCTGTCCATTTGTAACATTAATACAATGGCTTTCAAACGGTGTTATACTGTGTACACATATTATTTCTGGGGGCCCCCACAGCCTATAACTGTTTATATATTGTCTATTAAACGCAGTGGCCGTAATCCCTGTTATGCCCAGGTAGGTTTATCCACATCTACACCCTGCCTGTTCTCACTCCAATTGTTAAAACTAGAACATTCACTCAGTTCTCACTCCAAACGTCCACAGCAACATTCTACACTGACATCGCAGGCCCTCCACGCATGCAGAAGAGACAAGCAGACTGCTTCACCTCTCTCGATATAATACAAAGGACCCACTTGAATCACAAGGGAGACTGAGCCAAAACACAGAAAAGACGAGAAAACACGATCCCGCTCACCCAAAATCTGTTTGCGCACGTGTGCGCGCACAACCACACTGCAAAAACCTAGAAGCACAGCTCCACCCATCCAGAAATGCATCAACTGAGGTCACCAGCCAGCTGCCAGTATAACATCCCATGGCCAGAGGTGTAGCCAGGATTGTCTAACAAGTGGGGCCTAAACGCAAAGTAGTTGGGCCCACCGCAATGACTTAAACATCTCTAAATGCGCAAATTGCAAATTGCGCTGCTGAGTGGGCATGTACAGATTTTGGGTGGTCCTACCGTGCCTACACCTCTGCCCATGGCAACACAAACAACACATCCCTACAGAATAACTTCCAATGGCCAAAGGCAAAATGACCATGGGGTGAAGCTAAAGGAATAAACAACAAGGAGAAAACAAACCGGAACTGGAGCCAACCAGGGCTGGACTGGGAACTAAAAGAGACCCTGAAAATAATTACTGGGGACCAAAAGAGGCCCTGGATATAAAGTTAAAAGGGGCCCCATATGACACATTTTAAGCAAGCCCAATGCTTTTATTATGAGAACATTTGGAAATATCACACAAAAGAGGCCAAGGGTGCAGAGGCCCACCGGGAAATCTCCAGAGTTCCCTATAGGCCAGTCCACCCCTGGAGCCAACATGCCCCAATTTCCAAACCCTGCATGTAGGGCTCCGTCTAGACCGGAACCACGCCTTCAACAATCATCTGTACTCCGATGCAAGGAGGGCCAACACACAACAATCTCCAAGACTCAGAATACAGAATCTGCCCAATCAGACACCGACTATGCCTTGAACTGTTACGCTCCTAACAAACAGCACGTCAGAGGCGGGATCTCCTATGCCATGGAAAATGGCCAAAGGTATCACAAGCGTGTGCACCCACATGGCACTGAGGGACATCTGATTATGATTGTTTATTTATAATGCGTTTAATACCTGGAGGTTTCTAAGCACAGACCCTGCTATCGAACCTGTGTTGCTTTACGCCATCTTGCTTCCAAGGTGAGCGTGTTGCCCCTGAGCTATCCTCCTGCGCTGATTCTCTGGCTCATTCACTGATGCCAACAACTGTGCCCATAAATCTAAGTAAAACCACCCCTCCCAATAACACCATAAAATGAGTGCACTCAAATGGCATTGTGAACTCCTCGCACGTGGCATGAGCACTAAACCTGTGCACCACCAATGGCAACAAAACAACACACCCTCAAACTTGAGACACTCACTGAGCCACACTGCCGGGGCCAAGTAATCCATGCTGCCACCAATCCTGACACATCTAGAATGCTTTTATCCCAAACTATGCACTACCCAATCATTCTGCCTCAAAAATACTTGTACCCCAAACCGTCCATTATCAGAGTGAAAACTTCCAGCTTCTGGACCCGGCCCAATAATATGTAACATCACAATAGAAGGCCCTGAAACATTATTTGCAAACATGATTTCGTCATCAGTGAGAGGTAGCATGGGTCTCTAGGCCAAGCCTGATTTGCATATGGTCTTTCCTCTTTCTGTAATGGCCTGGCAGACAAAAAATGATTTACTGGATGCCAGAGGTTACGATTAATTCTAAACCCTCCAGCTATCACCTCTTTTGTGTTGCTATGGTCACCCCGAGTGGGACAGGTATGCACAGACATGAGTCCTATGCCTGCTGGGCCTAGAGACCCAAGCAACACCTCACTGATGATGCCCAATGAGGCCGCAGCATGTCTGGGGGAGCTTATGCTCTCATGCAGAAGGGATGTGACCTAGCAGTTCAGGCTAGACTGCCCCTTTAGGGGCGGGGTGGGAGCAAGCCTGATTTGCATATGGCCTTTCCTCTTTCTGTAATGGCTTAGCAGGCAAAGAATGATTTACTGGAGGGTTGCCCAGAGCAATGCCAGCTGTTAAGAGTAATTCAAAACTTTCCAGCCATCACCTCTTTTGTGTTGCTATAGTCACCCCGAGTGGGACGGCTATGCCCAGGCGTGGGTCCTGTGCCTGCTGGGCCTAGAGACCCAAGCTACTCCTCACTGATGAGGCCCAACAAGGCCTAAACATGTCTGGGGATGCTTGTGGTTTCGTGCAGAAGGGATGTGACCAAGCAGTTTGGGCTGGACTGCCCTTTTTGGGGTGGGACCAAGCCTGATTTGCATACAGTCTTTGCCCTTTATGTAATGTCTTGCCAGGTGAAGAATGATAGTCTGGAGGGTTGCCCAGAATAATGGCAGATATTAAGATTAATTCTAAAACACCCAGCCATCACCTCTTTTGTGTTGCTCAGAACACCTTAGCCCGACTGATAAACGTAGTCCAACAGCTCGTGCCTGCTGTAGAACTAAATGCACGCCTAAACATGACAACGCCATAACAGCACCCTACGAGTATCATAAGGTCCTAGAAATAGGTATTGTCCCAGGTGAAAACAGAGAGACATCTCCACCATAAAAGGACTGATGACAAATGAGGCACAGTGCACTTTACCCAAAGCCCCACTGATCAGCGTCATGTGCTGGACATGCCGGGAACAGAGAATGCATTCTACTGCGGCAGCTGCCACATTGTGTCCAATGCCTTGTCCAACCACCACATTCCAACTACCCCACATCTGTGCTGGAGGATGCAATAGGTGCACCAAATGCTTGCTCCCTCCCCACCAGCTCCAATTATGCAGCCACAAGTATGCTTTTGGTACTTAGGGGCCACAGATACAATAATCTACCAGCGATGGCTCCCCGGCCAAGTTCCGCTGGCACACAACTAGCTGTGGCAGCTGATGGAACCCAGCCCACTGCTCCTCCTCCCAGCACTGCCCCATTGCAGGGTAAGCCAATTGCCTTGTGAGCAAGTCAGAACCACTGACAGGCCAGCCTCCACCACATCTGCAAAGCCAACCTGCCCACTACACATTGGAGCACCATGACCCAGACATAGGTGCAGCACCACTCAGTTACGGGTGTGCTGTAGACATATACCCTGAACAGGAGCCCAAAACACCAATTCTCCCAGCTGGCAATACTTCTCCGCAATTGGTGTGGGTGTAGGAGGTTTCTATGGAGAGGTTATTGTTACAGCTTGGCTTCTATCCCCTTACGCACCTTACACCTACTACCTCTTCCTTCGCCGTTTACCTCATCGCCGGTGACGTCAGCACAGTCTATATTTTGATGGATGATGCATAATCATTAATGCCATTCTCAGGTCTGTTTATTGGTAAGTTACAATTCCAGTCACTTGTATACAAATAAAATGACACAGGTGAACACCCACCAGCTCATGTACACCCTCTCCCTCACTCCAATTACCAAAGCTGTAACATTCAGTTTATTTTTAAATGTGTTTATTGGCATTTACAAGCATACAGGAAAGCAGCGGTCAGTCACACAGTGATAATTAAGCTTACATTTTAAGAATTCAACTGGGCGCAAGCTACCAAATACATGTAAGGTGCCTCTCCCTTGTTTATTTGAATTCTATGTATGTGGGAGTGGACTGCCACCTGTAGAAGACCTGAGCAAAGGAGTCTGACACCTCACTGCACACATGTGCATACCACGAGTACCCAGGGGGAAGGTGGGTGGACCTAGTAAGGACCAAGGGGAGGTCCACCCATATGAGAGACAGATACACCAGTCCCCCCTGGTTAAATAAACAGACAGTCTGGCTTTGTGTAACAAGCGAGAACCGCTCTCCTTTATATATTTGTATCAGTCAAACCAATCCTTGTTACACATGAGCCATATTACGTTACTGAGCTCCTAACTGAGGCTCTCTACAGATAATACTGGAAGGTAACAATGTTCAACAGTTTTACATTTCATCACTTTTGGTATAATTAATTAGACATTTTCTGCCTTAGGTTTTTCTCAGTGGGTTCTGTGGGGCCCTTGGGACCCAATTCATTCCCATTTGCTTATTAACTATTCATATATTTAAGTGTTGGCACCTGGGAATTTGTGCAAACACATTTGTTCAATTAGTCTTCCTATACCTCAGAGAGATCCCCTGAGAATGTGCGCATTCACCTTGTTTAACTAAATATACAAATATTTAACACTGAAGCCACCTGAGAAAAGTGCACACTCACATTGGTTACAATAAATACTCAAATATATCATGGAGGTCACATGGGGGAGTGCGCATACGCCTGTGGTAAATAAATATTCAAATATATTATGTGGGTCACATGAGAGAGTGCACATTCACCTTTTGTAAATAAATATTCAAATATATTATGTGGGTCACATGAGAGAGTGCACATTCACCTTTGGTAAATACATATTCAAATATATCATGTAGGTCACATGGGAAAGTGCACATACGCCTGTGGTAAATAAATATTCAAATATATTATGTGGGTCACATGAGAGAGTGCACATTCACCTGTGTTAAATAAATATTCAAATATATCATGTAGGTCACACGAGACCGTGCGCATTCACATTGATTAGAGAAATATTCATATACACCAAAGTAGTCACCTGGGAAAGTGCGCATTCACCTTTGGTAAATAAATATTCAAATATATCATGTAGTTCACATGAGAACGTGTGCATTCACATTGGTTAAATAAAAATTTGTATACAGCATAGTGGTCACCTGTGAAAGTGCACATTCACCATTGGTAAATAAATATTCAAATATATCATGTAGGTCACATGAGGAAGTGCGCATTCACATTGGTAATATAAATATTCAACTTGATCGGACCCACTTCCCCCGGTCACACAGGTAGCTGCAGACTACCACTGGAAGGTGCCACACTCGCACCACACTACGGAAAGCTCCCCAGTCAAGCTACTGGGCTGTAAACCCTCTTCAGCACAGCATTCGGCAAGGGCCCCCTCGCAAAAACCGTCCCAGAGGGAAATATCGAGTTCTACCCCGGAGCGGGTGACGTGTACAAACTACGGAGCGTGTCAAGTCACTATTCCCCTCAGGGCTCATATGTCACCTGAAACCAAATCAATCCACACTATACCAGCATAGGCTTAAGACTGGCCACCAGAGCAATGAGAGGGATCCTTCACGTATCAGTGTGGCCCAACCCCCCTCTGGGCACCACAGCTCCTTCTTCAACAGCGTCTCCGAAAGTCGGCCAAACTCCCTTTTTTCAGAGCGTAGGTTAACTTGCATGCATCGCAGTGTCCCTCTGGACAGGAGAGGAGAAAATTATCTGTCTGGGCAATCCACGGCCCACGTGTTAGCTGGCAGTTGGCTCACGCAGGGCTCCGGATCCCATTCATAGTCTTTCCCTTTCCTACCTGACTCAATATTCTTATCGCGCAGACCGCCCCGCTCTCTATCTCTCTCTTGGTGGCGATGGGTTGCCGGTTGACACACCCGCCAAGTGCGCCTTTTACTATGGCGCCTGGCACACTCCCTCGACCCCAGGGGGAGAGAGAGTGGCTTCTGCCAGGTGGACGGCTTAACGGGGGGGACCTTCACTGGACACCAGAGGGCCGGGATACCCTCAGTGGCAGACTCGAGCTCCTGTCTTCATTCGCCTCTCCTCTGCTCTGCCTCTACCGATCCCCTCCGGCCACTTATCCTCCTTGGGGACTATCCAACTGTATCCACCAGCATGGGGGCCCGCGACAGTCCTGAGTTGAAATCACCTCACAGACAACCCTGCGCCCACTGCTTGTGGAGCCTACTTTCAATGTTCTAAACCCTCTTTGCTCAGCAACAAAAAAAAAAAACTCGGGTGAATGTACAATGATACGAGAGTGTAAACAAACATGAGAGCCATAACAATGCGACACATCCCATGCTTACAGAAACCCACAGGAAATGAAAGTGTACATACAGTAAACGTAAGAACAAAACCAGTCAACTAAATAACTAATTCTCCAGGCATATAAACTAGGCTTCAGTGTCAATTAAGTTCATGGCCAGAACGATGATGGGAAGAACCAGCTGTTAGCGTCTATGGAGGCATCTGGGGGGCAACAGAAAATAATCCGAGACCAGTCAAAGGGATATGGGGGAGGGGGTGTCAAGGGCTTATGTCTCCAGACCAACATTCCAAGGCAACACACAGGCACTGCATGCATCAGCGTCCATGCAGAGCAGACAGACATACCCCAGAACATTGGACATGCTCTTAGACTCATCACACACACATACAAATGAAACATCCAACTAGAACCACAGTCAATTTCAACCTGGTGAAAGCAACACAGAACTCCCAGGCTCTTTTAAAAAAAGTCCCAAGCATTCTGACAAAACCCTATGGAGTCTACATTGCTCATTTCCTGTGACTTCCATAAAAGAGGCCACGCAGGAAACGCTGCCCACAGAACACCACACAAGGTAGAGGAGGTCATGGCAGGTGGTGGTGAAGCTGGGCGTGGTTGGCAAGGCCAGTGCCCTCCAAGCAGACTCATTGACAGCTCCAAGCAGACTCATTGACAGCAGGTAAGCAGAGTAGCAAGAAAAATAGAGTGTGTAGGGTGGGGCTGGGGATACACCCTCAGCCCGTCGAAAAAGAAAAAAAAAACGCGGTTGCAGGGGTGTCCCCCGCAACACCTGCTCACTTTTCTGCATGGTATAGTGAGCGGGGGTTGCAGGAGACACCCCTGCAGCTCCGGAAAAGAAAAAAGAAAAAAAGAAAAAGAAAAAAGAAAAGGACCCTGCCGCGCTGGTTCCAAATCACGGAAGTATGTATGTATGTATGTATGTATGTATGTATGTCAGCTTGTATAGCGCCGGCAGCCCACAGGCATCAGGGTGCTTTTACAAACACAACAACAAATTATACTGACAACAAAAAATGAAGAAGCTAAACTGTAACCTTCCTAGTTCTATATTCCTTATCTCAGACTGTTGCTAAACAGAAGAGTCATGAGTCACCTAAACAGGTGGGTCTTCAAGATTTTTCTAATGTTTAAGTGATTTCCTTCCGATCTGAGTTCCAGTGGGAGTCTGTTCCACTGCTGTGTTGCCAATACTATAAAGGATCTACCCAGACCTGTCTTGAGCTTGTGTTTGGGTACCATGAGTAAACATTTACCTTTTGACCGTAACTGTCTCTGTGGGATGTACATTTACAGACGATTTTTTAGATAGCAAGGAGCTTTTCCAAAAAGGCACTTGTGAACAAGTATCATAGCCTTAAACTTAATCCTCTCTTCTACCCTAAACCAATGTAACGATCCTCTGGCTGAGGTAGTATGCTCACCTCTCCTTAGTTTCTTCACTATCCTCACTGCGGCATGTTCTATGACTTGGCATCTAGCTAGATCCTTTGCGGTTGCACCAATGAAAAGAGCATTGCCATAGTCCAACCTTGATAGCACTATAGCCCTAGCTATTGTGGCTATGTTGCATTTATTTAAATACGAACTGATGGCCTTCATTAGACGCAAGTGGTAAATTGTATTTTTATACAGATAATTCACCTGTGCTTCAGAATTAACAGAGGAGTTGACCATCATTCCCAAAGTTTTAACCTGGTTGGATACTTGGATTGTGGCTTTGTTTATCTTATAGGTCTCACACTCATTCCCCAACTTAGTTATAATTCGGCTGGACCCGAACAGCATAAGTTCAGTCTTAGTATCATTAAGACACATCCAATTTCGCTGAATCCATTCGTTGATTTTGCTGTACACTATAGTAATCTTCTCACTATCCTTAGTATAAGATCCCTTTAGTTCAATGACGAGCTGCGTATCATCCACATAGTTGGTAAAAAACACTCCTACTCCACCAGAATGTCACACAGACTTTGCATGTTAATGTTAAATAACATTGGCGAGAGACTAGAACCTTGAGGGACTCCGAATAGGATTGAAATCGAATCCGAAAAATTATTCCCCAATGCACTTTGGCTTGGCGGTCTGTAAGGAAGGAAACAAACCACTCCAGAGCTACCTCAGAACAGCCCACGTTATCTCTTAGTGCCTCTTCTAATAATTGATGATCTACGAGATCAAAAGCTGCACTGAGATCCAGCAGCATCAATATCCCTATTTTTCCTTTATCAATCAGTCCCAGCATATGATTTTGAAGGTCCAGCATAGCTGTTTCGGTACTGTGAGAAGCCCTTAAGCCAGATTGTTGTTGATGTAGACAGGTGTGTTTTTCTACATATTCTTGCAGTTGCAATGTGGCAATTCTATCCATAATTTTAAGTATAAAGTTTGAGTTAGTAATCGGGTGAAGATTGACTGGGTCCTTTTAATCCAAACCCACCTTTTTTACCAGAGGCGTAATAGTAACCTAGTTTATTCCCTTCAGTCCTATACCTGCCTTAAAAGAGGCATTAACTATACTCAACAGGATAGGTCCAAACCGTTCCTTGTTTTGGAGTAGGATATTGGAAGGTAACACATTTGCAGCGCATTATGTGGGTTTCATTTGAACTAAAACTTCCAGTAGTTCTGCTTCCGTGATAGAGGCAAAGTTAAAGTTCTCCGAACCAGCATATTTATTGTCATTCTTTATATGAGTTTCCTGGCTCAATATTTTCCTAGCATTCATTATATTTTGTCTTGCTTTCGTTATTTTAGCTGCAAAAGCATTTTGCACAGTATCACAATCTTCCTTGGATGGTGAAAAAGGCAGAATGAGATTTCTTGGTTTCTCAACACTTTTCAAAATTTCAAAAAGCTTACTAGTAGAGTTTGCTGCTGCTTCAATTTCTTTATTAAAGAATTACGCCTTGGCTAATCTTGTATTATCTCTATACTTCTTGTTTCCTAGCTTCCATTTGTCTTTTTTTTCGATTTGTCCTGAAGCCACTTTCTTTCAAGTGCTCTTTTTTCCTTTTTGAATGAGTCTAACTCTGTATTAAACCATTTTTGGTTTTTACTATCTTTCCTAGTTATCTTGGTTTTTAGTGGCGCCAACTGATCGATAAGCTCTTGAATTTGTGTTAAATATTTATTTAGCAGTATCTCGCAGATATCTGAAGTTGGTCTATATTCAAATTTTTGAAATTTCTGCTAGTAACCTTAATATGAGGGTTCTGTTGTTTTAAAGGAGTTTGCAATACTACATCCAAAGAAACTAGGAAATGGTCACTCCAAATACATGGTTCTGTGGAAATCATGTGGGTCTGCAAATTATGGGATAGGATCCAATCCAGTTGGTTCCCTTGCGGTGTCGTGGGCTCGTTATTAATGACCATAACGTCTAGATTTTTCATGTTTTTTCCAGGGCAATAGCTTCTTTGTCTTTCCTATTCCCACTCCAGTAGTTAAAATCACCAACTACCAATGTGGATACATTACTTGTTCTTAAATTGAAAGGAAACTGGTGCCGCAAGGACTCAGCGTGTAAAAAAGGTAAGTAGGGTTTGTTTATGTTGGGCGTGGGAGTGTGTTGAGGGTGTCGGTGGGGGAGTATTGTGGGTATGTTGTGGGTGTAGGTTGGGGTGTGGGTTTGTAGGGATTTTGAATGCTTGTTCACATGGGAAATGTGCAAACCTTTTGTGGTTGCAAATTTCTCATGCAAACCTTTCCGTCGCTGACTTTTTCCGCGACGGAAACATCATGCAGATCCGAATAATGTACCTAATGGCTAGCCCTGTTGTAGTATTGTGTTTACCCCTGCAAAAGCCGCTTATGTGCAGGGCAAGGTGACTGGACGTTGCATTGTTGAATGTTTTGTTTTAATTTTGTTCTGTTTGTTTAGTGATCTCCTTGTAACCCCACTTGCCAGCTGGAAGGTGCCTGGCTTCCTTGTTCAGATACACTCTTGTGTCTGTATTCCCTTTCTAATCACCGGAGCGGGAGGGATTTGGGATTGTTTGCTCTTTAGCAGACCGCTCCTGCCTCACTTAGTATACCATAAGGTACGGCCAGGCTGGCTGCTGCATTTTCACATTTTAGTTGTATTTCTTTTTATTTCCTTTCAGCGCGCTTATGTGAACGGCAGTTGACTGGATGCTGCATTGTTGTATGTTTTGTTTTAATTTTGTTCTGTTTGTTTAGTGATCTCCTTGTAACGCTGCTTGTCGGCTGGAAGGTGCCTGGCTTCCTTGTTCAGGCAAGCTCTTGTGGTCTGTTTTCCCTTTCTACTCACTGAAGTAGTAGGGCTTTGGCTACTGCGATAAGGATGTGTATACATAATGGAGTCACTGACCGGAGGCGCAGTGGTCGGGCGCAGCGGGTGAGGGCCTTGCGCGCCAAAGTCTCAACTAAGTCAAGCTTGTCTGTGGTCGTCTATGCACAGACCAGCCTATGGGGGCCATCCTTGGCTTCCATCATACCTCCAAGTGTGAATGGTTTTATTTCCCGGTTTGATTTTTTATGGCTAGCTCATTTGGACACTATTCTGCCATCTGATTTTAGCATTTTGTCACACAGTAATGCCCCCTTCGTTTTTAACGAAGGCAGATCCTTGAACTACTTTGTCTTGAATGCTCATTGGTAGCTCATACTAAAGACTGCAAAGAGCTTTTTCAGGATCACCAACCTCAACTTGTGTTTATCTCAGAAACTTGTTTTTTGGGAACACTTTGACCCATCAGTAATTCAAACCTTGCTGTCTAATTATGAGATTTTTCACCAGGATTGTTCTTCGCTCCACCCTGGAGGGGTGATTGCTGTGATTTTTAATGATACTTTTAAAGTCACCTCTATTCAAATTAAGGATTCCTTGAAAATGGAAAGTCTCCTAACTCGTATCCCAGTCTCTACCACAACTACCTTATTTGTTCTTTTAGTCTACCGCCCCCAGACTATGATGGTGTGTTTTTCTAATGAGTTTCATGCATTCGTAACGGATCTCCAGCTGAAATAGTCTAATCTGATCATTGCCGGTGACTTTAATCTTCCAACAAATAGGTCTAATGGACAACTAGCATCCCACTTTCTGTCAACAATGCTGGATCCTGGCCTTCCTCAGCAGGTTACCTATCCAACACATTAACTGGGCAATACCCTTGATTTCATTTTTGCCCAGGTAGCCCTTATCTCTGTTTCTTCTGCGCTCCCTGTTATTTGGTCTGACCATATGGTGGTGCCTTTTTTAGTACCTTTGGAGGTTTCTCTGCCATCTGTCCTTTGACAGTTTATTTGGAAATGCTGCTGGCATTCTATCCCCCATCAGAACCTTAGTTCTCATATTGTCAATCCTTGTATGGCGACCAATGATTTTTCTTTGATTACTTTGTCCGATGCATTTAACTCTGTGGCTGACAGTCTTGCTCCCTTTAAGAAGTGTTTACTGAAAACTGCAGGTCGGAACCCTGGTATGTGGTTGAACGCAGACAGGCAGAGAGTAAATGGAGAACCGGCTATCAACTATCAAATAAAGTCCTTATTCGCCTTTCCAATGTTACATACCAAAAAGCTATACTGTCCGTAAAAAACAACTGTTCGTCAGTGAAAATGTTGAGCACGCTATTAATCAACCCACAGCTCTATTTGAAGTACTCCAGTCATTGGCCTCGTAATCCAAGTGTCACTCCAATTTCACTCCTTCACAGGGGCTTTGCGACACTTTGTACAAATTCTTTGAAGAAAAGATAATTGTAATTCGGAACAAAATAACTACGACCTGCTTTCACTCTACTTTGTCTGCCTCTTCTCTTACCAAGATCAGACCTAGTGCTGATTGGTCTACTTTTCTCACCTTCACCGCTCAAGACATATTGTCTGCTATTAAAGAGTTAAAATCTGTGTCACTTCTTGACCCGATCCCGCTTTCTATTTTGAAAGATGTATCGGGTGAGATTGCCCCATGGAGGTCAGAGCAGTCAATGACTCGGCTTCGTCATGTGTCATTCCTAACGATCTAAACCATGCTTTGGTATTTCCCCTTCTAACAAAACCCTTCTCTTGACCCCACAGTTCTTTCTGATTTTGATCCTATTTCATTGCTCCTGTTTCTTATGAAGTACTTTAATCTTTGATTTCTCCTCTTCTGAGTTATTTTCTTGATCTTTTTTCTTTGATTCTTTTCAGTCGGGTTTTCGACTAGGCCGAGGCACGGTTTCTGTCCTGGTATCAATAGTTTATGATTTGACGTGCTTAGAAGACCAGGGTAGGGTGGGAGTTCTGATTTTATTGGACCTATTGGCCACTTTTGACACCATGGCCCATCTCAACCTGGTCTCTCATCTCACATCTGCTGGTTTATCTGGTCAGGTGCTTGCCTGGTTTACTTCCTTGTTGGCGGGATACTCACAGTCTGTCTCCCTGCCACCTTTCCTCTCTAAACCAGTGCCTGTGCTATGTGGGGTTCCGCAGGGCTCCACTCTGTCCCCTTTACTGTTCAACATGTATATCCAGCCTCTTCTTGGCATCATCCACTGCTATAGCTTTCTATGCTACTCCTATGCCGATGATTATTCTGCGTCTTGATCTGTCACAGCCTGATGTGGCAGTTCGGCTTAGGGGTTGCTTGGAGGCGGTGGGTGGATGGATGGCCAGGAATTTGCTAAAGTTGAATGGAGAGAAGATTGAGGTACTGGTTATTGGTTCTGCTCACCCTTCAGCTTTCTGGACTCCTGACTTCTGGCCCGATAGCCTAGGCCCCTTTCCTCTGCCGGCCTCCTCGGTCAAAGACTTAGTCATTAAGATCCCACCATCATTATCTATGTATGAACAGGTAGCATCTATTTGTCAAAAGGGACATTTCAAGCTTAGGACCCTTCGTAAAGTCCATTCCTACATCCTTACTAAATTCCATGCTCCGGTGGTCTCCTCCTTAGTGATAAGTGGAATCAACTATTGTAATGCGCTCTATATTGCTTTACCGGCTCACGTACTTCACCAACTCCAGCTGTTGCAGAATATGGCAGCCAGAGCAGTGCTGCAGCCCCCTTTTGGCTACTACATGACTCCTATTCTTCGCCAGCTTGACTGGCTTCCAGTTGAGAAGAGTGTGCTGTTTGAGTCTCTGTGCATTGTGCACAGAGCCTTCTGCAAACAAGGGACACAGTATCCTCAGATAACATTGTGTCCTTAAATTCCCTCTAGAGCACTGCGCTCACAATCTACTGTGACTATCCAAAGCTCAAGGATAAAGTTCTCCCGTATCAGTGGTCGAGCCTTTTTGGTGACTGCAGCACAGGACTGGAATTCTCTTCCATTATGATCCGTGCTACAGCGGTTCATCTTTCCTTTTGCTGTTCTCTGAAAAGCTTTTTATTCTAGTTTCCAGGTTCTGTCAGTCACACTGTGCACTACTTACAGTATAGCGCCAAGATGCCCCCGGGCGACCGTTGCGCTTAATAAATGCTGTTAACATAACATAACATATTAATGTTTAAAACCCTTAAGCTATTTGTATTTGTATTTATTTTATTTATATAGCGCACCAGGCCCAGGGGCAACCGGGCGCATCTCTTAGATACAGCATAATAAAAGCAGACAGGTCAGTACTTACAAGGTTTTACAGGTATATTACAAGTTTGTAAGCAAAATAATAACAATAAGAGGACAAGCAGAATGTATATACAAGGGTACGTCTAAGTACAAGTTAAGCAGTGAGTCCAGTGTTAAATGTCTTGAGAGGACAACCACACTTTGGTAAGGTGTTTGAATCTCAGAAAGGAGGGTTCTGCTCTGAGCTCATTAGGGAGTGAGTTCCATAATTTGGCTGCCATGATGGGGAAGCTGGTTCCACCTGATCTTTGGAGATTGTATCGTGGGATGACAAGGCAGTTGGCTTGGGCCATTCTGCGAGGTCTAGTGGAGTTGTGGAAGGCAAATCTGTTAGCCAGGTAACAGGGAGCTTGGTTATGAAGGCATTTATGGGTAAGAGCCAGAGATTTCAAGGAAATTCGGTGTGGGATTGAGAGCCAGTGAAGGTTGCGTCTAGTGTCAGCTATGTGTTGGCGCCTAGGAATGTTAAGGGCCGCTCTGATCGCATTGTTTTGGACAATTTGTAACTTATTTAAGTAACAGCAATTAGTACCTAGGTAAAGGGCGTTGCAGTAATCAACCTTTGATAGTACAAGGGTCCTAGCCAGGGTCACACAATTGGCTGTAGAGAGAAAAGGGCGACAGGCTGTAATAAGCTTGCAGGTATAAGCCGCTGCGGAAGAGACTGAATTGGTTTGTCTAATCAAGGATAAGGTTGAGTCATTGTAGATCCCTAGGGTGTTTGTGTCCTTAGCAGTTAGCAGAGTATTCCCATTGATGGTGAAGGACTTAAACGCAGGGTCGAGTTTGGTGAGTTTTTGTGGCGAGCCAAGAATGAGGAGCTCTGTCTTTTCATCATTTAGACAGAGTCCGTGTTGAGCCATCCACGCTTGGATGACCTGGTAGATGACATTGGTAGCGAGGGAGTCAGCAGTGTAGTCACCTGTGATAGGGATTAGTATCTGCGTGTCGTCAGTGTAATTGGTGTAAGTGACTCGCTGACTTGCTAGCGCTCGATTGTGCAGTAGTTGACCTTCACCCTTGTTAGCGGGCCTCTTTATTGGCTAGCCTAAGGTCCATTTTCTTTGGCATTACCCCCATAATGGAAACCTCTGGTATGGCCTCTTATGCTTCATTGAAGGTTACCCCTCAGAGTGTAAATAAGTGCCTGAGTTGGGAGGCGTTGAGGTAGGAAATAGAAGATGGACTGGGGCAGGGGGAGGATCCACTGCATGGTTCCAGCACTTGGCTGTGCTGTATCAAGCAGCAAACTCATGTTTTACCATGAGATCACCCTGCCTAACCCATCTGCCCGCTGAGCATTCTGGGATTAGTAATATCTAATTTTCCTCTCTGTTTTCCTTCTGTAGCCTTTTAATCTGACTACTGCCCGCACCCATAAATATTTGAAATAAAAATCACAAATCAATTGCTTCCTCTTAGTCATTTCCTTTGATATACAATACTATTAAACTACTTAAATATCAATACCTACAGATATGTGAATCGCTTAGCAACCAAAGGTATAGGATATCTTGGTGTAATACATGGCAGCCTGCAATATCTGTATAAAAGCATGAAAACACGTTTCTTATTTCAGGCTAGTTGTGAAATCACAACTATTCAATAATAATAACATCACATCGCAATCTCTCAATGATAAGTTATTAGGCTTCAGTTGTGATGTTACAATGCCCCCTGCTTGAGCCAGCAGAGACACTTTCAGCTGTCACAGCAGCACTTAATTAAAGCTGTAACAAGCTTTCGAAATTCCTTGCTTGCAGAGTACTTCTCTGTGACCCATTGCAGCCGGGAATTGACAAGGACATGTGTGCGCTGCTGGAGTTTAACTCACGTGAGCAAGCTTCTGCATGTCATTACTTATTTTATAACACACAATGAACGTTTTTTTAACACCTTATTATTAAACTGCTTGAAATGTTTTTCTGCAACACATTAAGAGCTATTTGTTTGCTCTTTTAAATCCAATCAGATTCTATGTTGATTATATGGATCAGCAAATGGAAGATCTCTTACATTTTATTAAGCAAGAGATGAGGTATGAAAGGGAATGCAGCGGGTGGACATGTATTATAAGGAATACAATACCTCTATCATATGTAAAAAGGATATTGCAAGTCACCTTGGAGTTCCGTGACCTTATAAAGGAACTCATCCTATTCCCTTTATTAGGTCACGAAACTCCTCGGTGACTTGCAATTTCCCTATAGTGTACAGTGGCGGGTACATTAGCCCATATATTACAGCATGGCAGATAACCTTAACCTTGTAAAGAGGAGGATCCCATGAGATATGGGGGCTGATTCATGGAATTCTTTGCACTGGTGCAAAGTGACTTTGCACCGTGCTAATTAATCTATGAATTGGGCCTATGGGCTCAAATCACCAGATGGCATGCCTCGTCCCATCATATCCTCCTGCGGTCTATACAACTGGGAGTGTAATAATAGTAAAAACACTTAATATCACTTCAAAATGATTACTTATTTTACTGGAAATCTTGCAGCCCCAGGGGGCAGGTTATCAGTTTACTATGTAGAGTGCAGGAGTGTACCTGCCGTGCTTTGGGGTTCACATGGCCGCCATTCCACTACTCTGTGTACTGAGTTAGTTGCAAGTGCTGAATGGTAGGCTGCTTGAGCTCAATTCTTTATATTTTCAGCAAAATATAAAATGCTACTACAAAGAATAAAACAGAGCCTGGATATCAATATTACGTACCATGTATAACACAGTTAAAAACAATTTGCAGTCAGAAGTACCTATGGACCATCTAGTGGACACTAACCGGTGCTTTTTTTCTCGGATCATGAAAAAGTACTGATTAGGTGCAACCATGCAGAGAAACATTTTTAGGGCCTGATTTACACATATGTGTTAAATGGAGCAGGGGCGCGCTATAAAATATACATATTTTAATGTGTTCAATGGGACTTTCCCATGTTAAAACATGTGTGTAACTCAGGCCCTTTGTGTCGAAACGGCACTCCACAAATGCAAGAGTCACAGCTGTCAAAATGAACCATTTTACAATATTCCTGGTGCTGGTGAAAGGTGGTCAGATTTTAAAACAAAATACCTGTCATTTTACCTAGACAGTGATTATGTGAATATCTGTGTTATTGGTTGGAAGCAGATGTCGAAGTGTTCAAAAAAGTAGTGGAACTACGTTCCCCTCTGTGCTCCCCCAGCCGCCTGGTCTAGCCCCCTACCGGCACCATCCCACCCTCACGCCCTCAATGCAAACCAGATACCTGGGTCCTAGCTTTCCTTCATTCCACTCCCAACACTGGCCCTCATTACGACCTTGGCGGAGGACCATGGTGCTATTAGCACCATGGTCCATGGCGCTAAGAGTGCAATTCCACCATGGTGGTTGACGGACTTACCGCCCCATTCCGACCTTGGCGGGGCGGTAAGTCCCCAATCCCCATTTTACCCTTCCCCATTCCCATTTTTGCCCCATAGGGCATAATGGGAGTGGGGAAGGCGTTAATTACGCCACCGTAAATTACGGTGGCGTAATTAACAACAAGTTCCCTTAGCGCCATGGATTTTAACACCTGCTAAAAGCAGGTGTTATATCCGCCATGGCGCTAAGGGAACTCGTACTCAGGCGGTAAGGGTCGGCGATGTTTACGCCGGCGTAAACCCCTTACCGCCTGGGTCGTAATGAGGGCCACTGTGTTTTACAACTGTTTTATCAGCACTGAAAGAAACACAATGGGCCTCATTACGAGTCTGGCGGTAGCCGTGCCGGTAAAACTGGCAGTTCTGCCGGCAGACTCGTGGGGATTTACCGGCTCTGGACTTGCCGGAATCACCGGGGCATTAAAGCCCCTATGGTCCGGTAATTCTGGAGCCGGCATTCCGTTACTCCCCATTCCCGTGTGCGGCCGAAGGATAGCTCATGGACAACGTGTTTGTCTTGGAAGCAAAACAGCCACAGGTTAGAATCCTGCTCCAGTGGTTAGAGACTGGTCAGTGCTATGAAGTGCAAAATAAAAAATAAATTAATGAATTACCAGCTAGCAACAGGGCTGGTTAGGCTCTAATTAGGAGAGGGCAACTGGGAGCTGAAGGCCTGACAGGTATCTGGCAGCAGGCAGCCCTGTAACAGGAGCAGGTTCTATCAGAATGAGGCTGATAGGGTCCCTTCCAGCCCTTGAACCCTCTGCAGGTCCCTATAAATCGCCACAGCTTCTCTCACTGTGATATCGTAGTCGTACACAGACTTCGGTTTCCTTTCAAGCCCCCTCATGTTCAGAATACCAGCTCAAAGAGCACTTCTGAAAAAGCCCCTGATGCTCTGACTTGGCGAAGAAAGAGGCTTGCCTCCTTCCCGCCCACTCCCACCAAAGCCCTGATTACATCATTAGCCCTCCCGGTACCTGCAGACGGCACTGTCTGAGGAGATTAGTGGTGCTTAGTAGCCCGGGATTTACAGAGAAGTGGCGTAAGGAGATTTCCAGAACACATCTGGTGCCGTAGCCATCTGTATTCTGCCGGGCGGGCGCTGCTCACTAGGGATCCCAATTATCCAAAATCTGAGCACCGCGTGAATTCATGGCGACATGGGAATGCAGCGCATGCGGGATTACCTCATGTGGTATTATTGCATGCTTGCCAACATGACCCGTTCCAATTGTAGGTGCTTATCCAGTGCAGTTTTTTTCTTTGCATTCTTGCATTCTTTGCATTCTTTGCATACTGGGACTGGGACTTGTAGTTCGAGTTTTATAATGGGAAAAGTGGAACTACGAGCCCCAGACTGCAAAGAAAAAAACAGGACTGGATAAGCACCTACAGATTGTAATGGGTAATGTTGGCAAGTATGTTATTTTATCCTTTGAAGCTGTTGTGGGCAGGCAATTACATCCACTCAAAAGCTGGCGCAATGAAAGAGTTTCGTGTTAGAAGCACCACATTTTTGGTAAGTGGTAAAACATGCAGTATTTTCCAATGCTGTACTGTTAACTGCCAAACTCGTTATTGGGTCCTCTGGTTTTGAAATAGCTCTGACTGGACTTTCTGCAAAACACTACTTCTGTAGCTCAATGTTTCCACGTCTAATGGAGATGGTGAACCTTGCATTGCAGTACAGTATCATTGAAGACAACCTGTCTGCCCACCAGCACCTCTCAAAACTCTTTGCTTTCCCCTAGCTCCACCCTCTTCCACATCTGGGTACATATCCCCTCAAGACCTCCTCCTGTATTCTTCCCAGGGAAACAGATCGATCCCCGAGGGTGAGAGAGGCGACAGTTTGTACTGTGATGAGGAAGAGTAGGGCTAGGAGCAAGGAAGAGTACTGGTAAGTAGTGAAAGCATTACCCCCACGCCTCTCTTCCCCAGACCAGTACAGTATCATTGAAGAGTACCTCCATGACCAGAATAAAAACACATAACAGATAACCCATAACCCTGGTCTGAGACACCGAGTGATGGTCTATTTACACATATACTTATGTTGGCTGAGTGGCCTTCAATGCAGGCCTGTGGAAACGCCTGATCCCACTGACCCGGGAGATGAAGCCTGCAATGCAACATGAAGGTAGCAAGCACAGGTCGCTCAAGCACAAATGTCCCAGAGGGGGGATTTTAGGGTGAAAGGATAGGCTGACACGCAATACCACAGACTGCTACGCTGTAACACCTAACTCCCCCATCTGCATTCCTGCCCAACCAAGGGTTGTCTAATCGCCCTAATGGTTGACCTCTGAACCCATAGGGCTGATGGAGCAAGGCCAAGGCTAAAGCCATACAGCACAAATTGTGAAATCGGAGGGCAGCCACATTGTAAACGGAGTAGCCCCTATGCCTGTGTGCCGGGCTGTGAACAATCCCCATGTCTGTCATACACAAGTATGGTGCAGAAATTAAAAGGTGATGGCTGGAAGGTTTGGAATTAATCATGACCACTGACATGGCTCCGGACAACCCTGCAGACCATCGTTTTTCATTCTGCCAAGCCATTACAGACAAGCCTGGATTCCTTGATTGAGCACGACACTCATGAAACGTGTATGGCAAGGCCCACCTTCTCAGGTCCCACACTGCTCTGGCCCATATGCTGTTGGGCTAGCAGCGCAAGGACCTACTTTCAGAAGGCGGGGGTGACACCTCAAACGCATCAGAGGCTACCTAGTGGACATCTTGACCAACCGCGCGGTCCAGGTCCTCTTGGTCCGGTTGGGAGTGATCAGATTAACTCTGCACCAGGATTCCCTGATCTTGTGAAGAACCCTTGAGATGAGAGGAATGTGAGTGAAAGTGTATAGGAGACCCTTGACCCAGGATAAAATCAAGGTTTCCATCCCCTTGGTCCCCACTTCCAAGAACCTGGAGAAGAACAATGGGAGAAGAGTGTCGCTCCTGGAAGCAAAATGGCTGCATGGGGCTTGGCCTTGAGAATGAGCGATCACTGAGAAAACCTCTGACACAGATCACCTGCTAACTAACACCTAACACCTGCATACTAGCACCAATTTCCCTCATTTCTGGTGACCAAAGAAACTCAGCCCCCTGTGAGCTGCTTTCAGCTCATTTCAAGTGGAGCTCGTTGTTTTTTCCAGTGGCACCTCAAGTCCCTCAGCCTGACAACAGACCCCCTTCCAAACCATCCTGCTGGTGCTAGTTGTTAGGGTAGATTCAGTGGAAACCCTTGCAGGAGGTGCCCCGAGTCCAGCCACCAGTGTAGTAGCTGTAGTTTCAGAGCTGATGTCTTTCAATCCAGGCATTCGTAGTACAGGGATGCGGGCCTCTGTGGAGTCCTGACCTAGGAGTCACGAAAAAACACTTGACCATCAAACTGTATATTCCGAACAACTGTCTCACTTGGGGCCTAGTCAGGCCGAGCGATCTTGAGACCTCTGAGATAATTGACTGAACCCTGTTTCCGGGGAGGTGAACTCGATCTAACTGGATGTGTAACCATAAGCCTATACACTTTTACTCTACTGGATGGAAGGCAACTCCACCATCCCTAGATAAATGAGGCAGCCATGTGGTGGTAATTGTAATTGGTTATTTATAACGTGTTTAATACCCAGAGGTTTTTAAGCACAGACCCAGGGGACGAAACTTGCTCCACGTCGTCTTGCTTCCGAGACGAGTGCGTTGCCCCTGAGCTATCCTCCCAATAATCTAAGAGTCTTTCAGAGTCCAGCATCTACGCGGTGCTTGTCTACTCCCTACAGCAGCCAATCATCTAAGTTACGATAGATCCTTGTGCAGGAGACACAACACTGGGGCTAAGATCTTTATGAACACCCTAGTGGACAACGTGAAAGCGGTTGAGTGGGCCTATGATATTCCCAAAGCTCCCAACGGATGGGCACATGGAAAAGGCTTTCCATCTTCATGTGCCCAGTCAGTCAGTCGCCACTGGATATCAAAGGAAGGACCCTCTGGAGAGACTCCAGCTTGATAAGGATTCACTTCCTGGAGGTCCAGGACAATTCCAAAGGCCGTTGATGTCTTCAGAATAAGAAATGCAATGGAGTCACATCCCCTTTCGCTCTGGGATTGGGGGACCCTCTTGATGGTTCTATGATGATAGTCACATTATATTGGGGACTTGTTTTGCAGTTGTTCAGTATACATGAGTGCGTAGGAAGGGCCCCCCATGGATTGCTTTACGATTCTCAGCTTCCTCACCGGCCGCCAGTCTTCTCACTCTCATGCAACCTCCGGGAACCCATATTCCACAAGCTTCCACACCCTCTAAGCACAACATCACAGTTCCCTTTTTTAGCTTGTTCTGTATTTCTTTTCCCGAAGACGGCCATCTTCGTTATATAGGTCCTCATTGCAAGTGTGGCTGTATTCCGGCAGTAAATCCACTGGAGTACCGCCAAATGGAATTACGGCTATCGTCATTTGGTCCCGTGGGTTTACCATCATATTACGAGTGTTGGTAAGGTGGTGTTAGTCCCCATTTATTTTTGGCGGAATTGCCACCGGTGGAATTACTGAGTGGACGGGTGCATGCCTGGGCTAACAGGCCCATCCTCAGCGGCCTGTAAGAAGTAAAGCACCAAGAGCAGGTAAGTGTGTGTATTTGTTTCTGTGTGTTTGTGTGTGCTTGAGATGGGGCAGGCAACATTTTTGCTGCGTGGGATGTGTATGTATGTGAGTCTGTGTATGTGTTTTGGGGTGGGTTGCAATGTTTGTGGAGTGGAGGGGGAGACAAGGAGGGTTTCGGGGAGGGAGGTGAAACACCCTGATTCAAAGAAATTCCCATCAATGCCAGAGAAAAGTGGGGGCGAGAGGCAGAGGACATGTGGGGGTGCGGTCCACGAGGGGTTTTCGGAGTGTAAGCGATATTCAATCAACACTACAGCTAAGTCAATGCCTAGTCTGGGATGCTGAGGAAAACCCTTATTGATGTATTTTTATATCCAGTTCAGTACTCTGGATGACAACCCTTGTATAACACCCCCCTCTTAGAATCCCCCTGACCCCACTGAGCCAAGAAGTATGTTTGTTTTGCAAATTAAAAGGTTTATTCGGACAATTCAACAATATATATCTATCACACTTTATAAATAAATTGATAACTGATATCACACTTCAGAATATGACCGTGATCAACAATGGATAATGTTACAGGGGTACACTGATTTGGTTACTTAGGAGTAGTGTAGAGGATGAGGTAGCTGAAAATGCTTGATGGTTTCAAGGAAATGCAAGGTGGAATAAAATGCAGTACAGAAATAACTTGTTAGGATTTTAGCAAAAGGTAATATGATCACTTTTTCTTTTGACAATTCACTCCCCCCCTATGCAATACAAGAAATGGAAGGAGAGCACACAGTCTTGAAGAATCCCAACAAATCACACTTTATAATGCAATACACAGTTCCAGTTCTCCCAGCAAGTTTAGGGAAAACAGGGATGGGTTTTAAACACAGGCGAATTACTTTAATGTGGTTTGCAAGGAAGTGAAAAGGTGCTAAAATTGCTTTTAATTCCCTCTAGAGGTTCAGGGTAGGTGATGGCTACTTTATATTAGTTCAGGCTCACTTTACCAATACTCTATGAATGATTAGCAGATTGCAAACGAATTTTAGCAAAGAGAAGCAAAAAGCTGCTGATTTCTACAGATGAAGAAATCGGGCCAAATCGCAAATCGCGGTAAATTTCGCGAGTGCGTGTCTCGCGAATACGGAAAAAGTATAGGTCGGAAAGCCTAGATTCTAAGCTTTCAGTTGAAAGTTAAATTTCGTTCCTAGCCCAAACGGTTCAAGAGATACTGACGATTTAATAAAGGTAGATTTTCGAATTTAAAGTAAAACTCAAAATGACAGGTGGCAGTTTGCAGCTTCAGAATTGACAGGTGACAGTTGTGCAGCTTTACAAATGACAGATGACACAATTTCTAGGAGGCTGTTCTAATTAGGTTAAAATAGTTTGGATTAGATTAGTTTAACTAAGAGATTGGGTTCTGCACAGTTCTGGCGGTACTCACAATATATTTTGGGCAGGAATGGGCCTCGCCACGGATCTGGTCAGGTTTTGGACTGGACTCCGGTTCTGGTCTCGGCACTTCACAGCGATCTGGGTCACTGGTTCTGCTCACAGCGGTCTGGGTCACTGGTTCTCTCTCTGGCAATTGCTCTTGGCAAAAGAATTCAGACAGCTCGCCCGGCTGTTGAATAGTTTGGTTAGGTTTGCTGGATTCTGAAGGCCTGCTGAGAATACTCCTCAGTTTGTGGGTTTAGGCCCTTGCTTTAAAGTCTGAAGTAAATTTCTGGTCTCTGAAGATTGATGGATGTGAAGTCTGGAGTCTCCCGGCAGAGCGTCCCGCAGAAAATGGAATTGAATGTCTCTACCTGTCCAAGCAGTCTCTTTTTATGTGTTTTGAAAACGGGTGTGTGCCTGGGCCTAGCTAAGCCTGCCCCACTCTACTTGTCATTGGCCCAATTCTCCCCTCTCCCATGATTGGGGGAAGGAAATGGATTGTCATCATGATGAGGTCTGTTTATGGGTCAGAGGGTCCTCCCCTGGTCAATTTGCACACAAATCTATTTCTGACCCAAATACATATTTATCTATGTACCATTTTTCTAATATTATAGGTCCAGTTAACATATTTTCTGTAGCACCAAAGCATCCGATCCCTGTCTTTGTACGATGTCGTGTCCACTGATGACAGAATTCTCCCCTTTTCATCCAGATAACGACCTCTAAACCTTTCCAGATTTTACACAAATGTGCACCAGGGATATGGGTTACAGATGATAAAGTGTCAGATTTTTAACATGCATACATTTGGAGTAGCAACCTTTTTTCCACTACTATCCCCAGGAACATACCACAGAGTCCTAACACCTCTTAAAATGTGCACCGAGAAATCACAAGAATAATGTTATTACTTATATAATTCTGACAAGTCCGCACTATGAGTTATCTATCTTTTTAAAATTATGCCCTGGTCAAACAGGGGTGTGGCTTCCCACATCACATGGTGGAATAACTGGTTTATCCACTTCCCCCAAGCTCAGCTGGCTGGCAGAGGCACTGCCCCTCCCAGTTTCCCCTAAGAGGAAGCCACTTTACGGCCCCCCCAATATAACATTTGCCTGAGTCCAGGACAGGCCTTTGTTCAACTTTCTGTAGTCCCCAGGTCCCCTCCCTTAATTCAATCAGAGAGGTGTCATCTCCTTTTGGCAAGGGGCAGCAGGATGCAGCTAGGCCTGGGAAGAGTGGCTGAACAGGTTTCTCCTGTCGGGGGTAGTTGTCAGGCAGAATCCAGTTTCATTAAGCCAGGTTTCAGCTAAATGTCACTTTTTGTTCCCAGTTTGCTACATTCAAATCAAACTGACAATTTTTACATATACATTAAATAATTACTTCCTTCAAGTCATTTCAGAATATAGTTTTACATTGTATCCACCTCTTAGCAAGTCTTTCCTTGGCCTGGTTTCGGTTCCTTTGTTCAGTTTTATACAAAAGTCTGGTGGTTTTAAAACGCCGGCTTTCTGATAAGGGTGAGTACCGGTATTGCAACCATTTTTGGGATTAAGAAAATGAATTCCCCACAGTTCTGAGTTGCTTTTTGGCAATCGCATTGCCATTCCCAATTGTTTCAGGCAACTGTGTGTGTAGCCCAATGGTGGTTTTAGGCAGTGCCCTCCTGTGCTCACAACATAGGCAAAAATGGGTGGCAGCCTATTATTCATGTTTTCCCTGTGCACTCTCTGGGGAGTTCTGGCCATCATGATGTTTTCCATACCAGTACTGCACAGTTTTATGGTAGGGCTTGGATGCATGGGTAAAAACATCCCACAAGCCCCCCCTCTTGCGATGGCCATTCTGTCCTTTCACTGATGGAACTCGCAAGATCTGGGATGTTCGCCTCCTCTTCTTCCAATTCCATAGATGGCACAGTTCAGCATCTTTTCCTCCCTCCAGTCGATCAATCAGTTCTCCTTGCTGGTCCTGATGGGAGGATTGGGCGGTACCCCGGGCCCCTCGGGTCTCTGCTCCCGGTCCCCGGTCGTCCTCCTTGGTCAGTCTCCATGGTTTCATCTCTCCTAGGATGATAAAGCAAAGCGGCAATACACATTCCTAGACATTTCTTCCCCACCATTGATATGGTGGGGTGGCATATACATTTTATAGTCAAAACATTTGCGTTATTATTTTAACCAAAACAAGATACAATTATAAGACATTTTTTTTTCCACATCATAATATTTTAGAGAATATATGTGGGATATTTTAGGGTTGGAATTGAATTACTCTGGAGCGGTCCCCTCTGGTATTGCAGAGGACTCCTCCAGTTGTTGCAGAGTGTGCCTGGGATGGCAACACTTCAGCTGATTAATATGGACCCACTTATCTTCCCCTTCCACCAAATTACCTTTGGGGATGCGGATTTTGTAGGCAACAGGGGAGATCTTGTCTATAATTTCAAACGGTCCCTTCCATGTAGGCAAGCATTTTCGCTGTTTGGCCTGGTTCCTTTGGAAATTGTATAGATAGACCCGATCACCCACCTTATATTCCTTTCGGGTAGTTTTTAAATCATAGTGGGTCTTCATGCTCTCGGCTGATCTTTCTAGATTCCGCTGAGCATAGGCAAAAGCATGTTGAAGGTGTTTCCTTAAATTCTCCACATACTCATGAGTTGTGGAGGCATTTATCAGTGTCTGCTCTTGAGTCCTGTAGAGCAAATGCTGGGGAAGCACCATCTTGCGTCCAGTCATCAACTCAAATGGTGACATTTTAGTTGCAGATGAAGGGGTAGATCTGATGGCCATTAGGACCAGAGGTAGTCGGATATCCCAACTTGGCCCAGAATCTGCCACAAACTTTTTTAAGATGCTCACAATGGTTCGGTTATATCTCTCTACTGCTCCAGAAGAAGCTGGCCTGTAATCAATGTGTAGCTTCCTTTTCACCCCCAGTATCTCCCACATCTTTGTCATTACTTCACTGGTGAAGTGGCTACCCCTGTCTGACTCAATCCTTTGAGGTAGACCAAAACGGGAATAGATGTGGTTAATCATCAGGGCAGCTGCTGTTTCTGCCTTGCAGTTTGAGGCCGGGAGACATTCCACCCACTTGGTAAACAAGCATGTAACGGTCAACATGTACTTGTTTCCTCTAGACGAGCAAATTACAGGGCTTGTGTTTATTTAATTCAATAATCTCCATAAACGTTGTGTAAATTCATTAATTATTGTTTCGTATTAGTATTGGGAGTCTTGGGAGGATAGCTCAGGGGCAACGCGCTCGCCTTGGAAGCAAGACGGCGCGACGCAGACAGGTTCTTTCCGTGGGTCCGCGCTTAGAAACCTCTGGGTTTTAAGCGCGTTATAAATAAACAATTTCAATTATTATTAGTTGGTATGTGTAGATCTGATCTTGCTACCCCTATTAAGTAATCGGTTTTGTCCTGTTGGCTCCTGCCACCACATCCATTTGGAATGTCCCTTTGATTATTATAGTGACTTTGCCCTTGGAGACCTTTGGAAGAGACTCTGCCAGCCTGCATTCTGCTGTCAGGCCTTACTGAGGCCTGCCTCCATGCTGCTGGCCTCATGGGTGCTGCCTTGCTGCTCTTCATCCTGCCCCTTCTGGGCTCTTGGAAGGTGTGGTGGTTCCTGGACTTCATTTGAGCACCCCAGCTTCATTTGGGAGCTGCTCATAACGTCCAGCAAAATATACGTCTGAGTATTGCCAAGTTCCTTGGCAGAGCCTTCACTTTGCAGCCTGTCTGGGTTGTCAGCTGCCTTGCCTGGTGTAAACCTTGAATTTTCCGCTTTCTTCCTTGTGTGTACACCTATGCTTTGAGTTATGCGCTTTGCTCTACCCTTGCGCAGTAGCCTCAGCCATTAAAAGGTGGCTCTGTCCTCACCTTTCATTGACTTGCATTGTGTGATGTATTTCGGAGATTTAGTGGAAGTGCTGTACTTTTATGCACATTTAGTGTTCCCTCCCTTTTGTCATCAAGTGTGTGTATGCTTTGATTAATGTTCTGAACACCATTTGGGGTGTTTTCGAGTGTTTACATAAGATTTGGGACTGTGCGACCTGTATTTATGCCTTCTATGACCCTCTCATGTGTTAATAGGTCATACATAGTTTACATTGCTGCTGAACTGTGTTGTTGTAAACGGCTCCATAGAGTCATTAGTATTCAATTCTCCTGCACAGGATTGTGAGTCAGCTTGGCCAAACTGGTTTGGGAGTGGGAGACTGGCGCAGGAGTCCTGTAAATTGTGCATTAAGCGTCACTGATGAAAAACCTGGTTTAATTCTGCAAACGGGAGCATGCATTCAAATGCACCCTCGGTAGTATCTTTTACTTCTAGAACATTCATTGCGTTGAGTTTTGGGAGCCAGCCGGATCAGCTTCAGGCTGGAACAGCACATAAAACCTGCTGACATTTGAAGAACTGCCTACAGCCCCAAGGGCTCTGTGGCTTGAAAAAAGAGAGAAACTACGAATAGTGGCGGGGAACCCTGAATACATTTCAAATTGTACTGTACATGTACAAAGGGTTTATAATGATGGAACTCCAAAAGGGTTAAGGATCTCGCCATTACTGCTGCAATAATGGAATGGCCTTGTGTGTTCATTTTGCGTTGTAAATAGACCTAGGACTAACTGTGGCATACATGTGAAAACCCATTTACTGCTTTGGGATCCGTGCTGTGTCTACACATGCTAACCTGCCCGATCTGTTCTAGTGTTATCACTTATGCTGCTTCTTGCAAACCTGTCACTGAAAGGTTTTCTCATTTCTTTTCAAGTGTCATATTTGTTATTTCAGTATGCATTGTCTTTGTTTCCACATTCCCTGTCTGTCTATACCAGGCTGGCATTACCCCATTTTTCAGGAACTCGTGCAGGGGATCACAGGTAACTCATGTACCACTTCTCCAACTTTTGAGAAGTTTGTGAAGGCACGCTGTTATCATTATCCACAAAATCGCCATTGGCTGTTTTTACTGACTGGCCCCCAAGTGCTGGCCTCTGCTAATGTGGTGCCCCGTGACTCTGTGACTCTGTGGAGAGCCACACTGGCGGAGCCCACCCCCCCCCGCCGTGGCCATGTGGGGTGCCTCAATCACTGCAGCGCACCAGGGTTCCTTTAATTCATGTGGCGCCCCGTGCCCTTGTGGGGGCTGCACAGTCACAGCCCTGGAATTTCTTTTACTTCAGCAGTGCCCCGTTCCCTCCTGGGTTGCTGCATAACCACTGCTGTGGCCTGGACCTCCACATCTCCATTCGCTTATTTGCTTACTGCATCTGTGTGGCACTGGTGGGCAGGTTTCACCCTACACCTTTCCTCGCTTCAGTGCAGGCAGGCAGATGTCTCCGCACTGGGATGTGCACCCGCACAGCCTTGAGAATGTGGCCCGTGACTCAGGGCATGCCATAAGTGCCAGTGGTGGCTTCTTGTTCACACAGCCCAGGTGCATGGATATTCCGGGCCCGCCCCAATGTCCCTATTGGCCTCCAGGCAGGCTGTCAGCCTCTAAGGCCAGCTGCCTTGCTTATGGGCCCGCCCCTTCTGGCCTGGGCCCGCCCCTTCTGGCCCTTGGGAGGACTGACTTAGCCCCAGGCACAGTGGGTGCTGGCATATGTTATATCCGCCTTGCGTCCCACTACGCGGTGACGCAAGGCGCCCAAATAAAGGCCCCACCACGGAGGCAGTTCCTGGGCAAGACAGCAACACAAAGGTGTCAGTGTCTTCACTGCTCCTGCCGGAGCTGCGCAGCGAGGCCCACCCACGTGGGCCTACTCTTCCATGTTTCTCGCTGACGCATCGGCCGGAAACCGGGACACAACACTGCCGATGAGGAAGCGAACATAACGGCATGCGTGCCGCCGCCACCCAGCTTCTTTTGAAGCCGCTGCCAACGGCGAAATTTTTGGAAACACGGTGGGGGCACACAAACCCCCACCCAAAAAAAAAAGAAAAAGAAAATACAATTTTTTTTTAATCCACATTTTTGTCATTCCTCCCACATCTTCCTTGATCCACTTGCAACGTCGGATTGGCTCCACCACATGGTCACACGGAGCCAGAGTTCACCTGCACCACGCAGTGGGTGTTTGAAGGGGGAGAAGGCGCTTCACCATGCCCAGCACATGGAAACACGCAAGGAAAGCCGAGAACTCGCACAGGGGCACACCAAGGTGAGACATCGATCCTCACAAGTGCGCAGTTGACTTTTCAAACATGGCGACAGGCACATCCACCCCCAGGCCTGGCACGCCATCCAGATTGGCCGCGAACCTGTCGTTGTACATGGCGCAAGCTCGCCCACAAGGTGGCTCATCAGTTGCACTCCATCCGTTTGATCCCTACACTGACCCATCATCAGGTGGCCCAAGATGGCAACTGTGGTTACAGAAGTTTGAGATGGCAATGGAGAGTAAAGGCATTACCACTGCGAGGAAAATGAGGTCGCACCTATTGCTAAATGTGGGGGATGAGGTATTACGCATCTTTAATTCACTAACTATCGATGACGGCCTTGATGCCTATCAGCAGACAAAGGAGGCCCTAACGGCCCATTTTCTGCCCCAGCTCAATCCAGATTACGAGACATTCATATTCTGCACAACCATCCAGCTAGAAGAGGAGACGTTGGATGCCTACCACACCAGGCTCGAGAAGCTTGCAATCTCGTGCGAGTTCACGGACGTAGAGAAGGAGATCAGACGACAAATCATAAATGGCATCCAATCAGAAAAACTGAGGAGAATGGTGCTGAGCGAGAAGGGCATTTCCCTTACCCAAATCCTTGAATTGGGCCACCAGAGGGAACTGGCACACGCCAGGGCAGCACCCATGGGCACGACCCTCCAGAAACTACAGCCGGCCCTCATATCGGCCACCGTGGCCCTGATCACGAATCGCCAGCCTATGAGGGATAAGACCGGTGGAAACTACGCGCACCCCAGATGTCAGCCCCAAACCCCAGGACCCATGGAATGTGGGTGGTGCGGAGGGACTCACCACGGAAGACGCAACTGCCCGGCTCAGGGTACCACATGTGGTGCATGTGGCAGGAAAGACCACTATGCCAAGGTATGCAGTCCGTCAGGCGTGCAACAGCAGATACCGCAAGCATCCCAGGACAGGAGTGGCAGAAAGGAAAAAAGAAGCAGGCTAGCGCCCGGCAGATCGAAACCACAACCTCCTCCACAGAGGAAGAAGGTGATGAAGCAGCACATGCCCAACAGGAATCCGCGAACGAGCAGTGGAAGAAAGGAAGGAAAGTTTACCTGGTGTCAGCCCTCAACTACGGAAACACCACGCCAAAGAGGAAGCTGAGAAGACGAAAATGCCAGGTAGCGGTCCAGGGCCAAAACGTACTGATGACCACAGACAACGGGGCCTCTGTAAACGTGATGCCACTGACCACGTTCAAGACACTTCAGCCCCAACCTGACATGAAAGCTACAGACAAGCTACTATTTGCATACGGGTGTAAGACCGCACTGCCCATAGTAGGCAGGTTCCGAACCACCATCAGCCATGGAGAAAAGTCACTGCAATCGAAAATCTATGTGGTAAATGCGGGCATCAAATGTCTCCTGAGTGGAGATGCAGCAGAGGACCTAGAGCTGGTAAGCTTAATTTGCGAAGTGACCGACTCACAAGAAGTCGAGAACGTGCTGGAGAAATACCCAAATCTACTTAAGGGAATAGGATGTCTAAAAGGATAATCGATCAGGCTACACATTAATGAGTCAGTTCAACCGAGAGCAGTGCGACACAGAAGGACGCCGTTCCACATCCACAGCCAAGTGGAAAAGGAGCTAAGGGCACTGGAGAAAGCAGGCATCATCGAGGAAGTGACAGGGCCCAAGCTATGGGTCTCTCCCATGGTTGTTACAAAGAAGCCAAAATAACCTGTGAAGGTCAGAATATGCATAGACATGCGGCTACTCAACGCAGCAATCAAGCGGGAGGGCCACATCACCCCGACCCTGGATGAGATAGTGGCAGACCTCACCGGGTCCAAGATTTTCTCAAAGGTCAACCTGAACGTCAGTTATCACCAGCTGAAGCTACACCGGAACTCCCGGTACATAGCGACATTTTCAACAGACATTGACCTATGCAGGTACAAGTGCCTGAGCTTTGGAATCTCCTCAGCTGCCAAGGTCTTCCAGCAAACAATACAGGAGGTGATCCGAGACATACCGGGAATCTTAAATGTCAGCGAAGACATTCTGATTCATGCCAGCAACAAAGAGGAACACATGAGAAGGCTTCACATGCTGCTCAGCAGGTTAGAGAGCGCAGGCCTGACAATACTTGTGAATTCCTGAAGGACGAAATATAATTATTTGGGTACACGTTCAATGGCACAGGCATCTCAGCGGACCCCCAAAAAGTGGCAGACATCCAAGCTGCCACACCCCCACCATGCCAACGGAAGTGCACAGTTTTTTTAGGAATGGCCACCTACTGTGGGAGGTTCATCCCAAATTTGGCCACGCTCTCGGAACCCCTTGAAGAACTTACAAAAGCCAGCACGAAGTGGGAGTGGGGACCCGCCTGCCAAGAGGCGTTTGAGCACATTAAAGCATCACTATCAGCTGACACTACAATGGCCTATTACGACCCAGCACTTCCAACGGAACTGTACGTGGACGCCTGCCCCGTGGGCCTAGGGGCCATTCTGACACAGGTGACAAAAACGGGAGAGCAAATGCCGATTGCCTATGCCTCCGCCTCCAGGGCATTGACACCAACGGAGCAGCGATACTCCCACATCGAAAAAGAGGTGCTAGCCGTGCTGTGGGGTTGCCGCCACTTCCATCTGTATCTGTACGGCCATAAATTCAAAACCTACACAGATCACAAACCACTGCTCCCCATCTTCACGGGCAACTCTTCTCACCCCCCTGCCCGGATCGCCAAGTGGTTGTTGCACCTCCAACAATATGACTTCGAACTGGCGTACCAGCCAGGCAGTGGCAATCCGGCAGACTTCCTGTCAAGACACCCGAGAGCGGCAACACCAAGGGAAATCCACATAGCAGAAGAGACGGAAGAGCACATCAGCCAGGTGATACACTCCATGATGCCTCGAGCGATCAGTCTTGAGGACATAGTAGAGGCCACGCAAAGGGACCCATGCTGCAATCTGATAAAGGGCACGATCATCTCAGGGGAATGGAGGTCGTTCCTATGGAAAATCCACAATAAGACAGCAGAAGCCAAAGAATTCCTCACAGGGATTTTCACGATCCGACAGGACCTCTCCATCACAGAAGAAGGGCTCATCCTACAAGGAACCCAAATCATCATCCCTCTGAGCCTACAGGACAAAGTCAGGGCAGTGGCACACGAAGGCCACCAGGGAATAGTACGGACCAAAGCCCGTATAAGGCACCGGGTGTGGTTCCCCCAGATTGATGGAAAAGTCGAGCGGCTGGTCAGCACCTGCCTCCCATGCCAAATAACAGGGCCTCCGCCCAATCCAGAGCCCATCCAATCGGCGGTGCGAGGGTCCGCTAGATGGGATGCCATAAGCATAGACTTTTGCAAAATACTGGAAGGTATCCACCTACTAGTGGCGATTGACGACCACTCCAGTTACCCGGAGGTCGAGTTCGTCAACTCCACGGAAGCAGATGCCATCATACCCGCGATCGAGAAAATGTTCGCGACGCATGGACTACCAAGAAGAATCAGGAGCGACAATGGCCCACTCTTCACAGGGGAGGAGTTCAAAAAATACCTCATGGAACTCAGCATCCGATATCACCACATAATGCCGCGATGCCTGCAGGGAAACAGCGATTTGGAATGCTTCATGCTGACAATTAACAAGGTACTACACCTGTTGCGCATCAACGCCAGCTCATGGCAGGTGGACTTATACCGATTCCTATGGAATTACAGGGTCACACCCCACAGCACGATAGGAATACCGCCGGCAGACCTAATGTATGGCACGGTCATTAACTCCTCCATACCACATCACCCGAGCAGGAGCCCAGACATTTTCAACCACGAGCGCACCAAAACAAGGAGGACAGGAGCCAACGCCCACATGAGCAACAAGAGGCGTGCCAGGCAGTCCAGTCACTGAGTCGGTGATCAAGTGGTCATGGTGAGGAACCCTTCCAAATCCAAACTGGACACTTGCTATGACACAGCCCCGTGGATAATAAGTGGATGCCATGTCACCATGATAACTGCAAAAAGGGGGCAAAGACAAGTGATGAGAAATGCGTCATGGTTCAAAGCACTGCCAAGCAACTTGTGGACAGATGGTGAATGTCCCCCGGAAGAAGAAGAGAATCCGCTGAGGGACGAGGGACAGGAAAACCCATGCAATGGAGGAAACATGGACGAAGGAGCTGAGGAACCGTGGAGCGAACCAGAACCGAGTGAGCAGGACAATGAAGGTGAGCAACCCGAGGTGACAAAGGGGGCCATACCCAGGGGAGGAAGATATGGTTTAAGAGCCACCACCCGGCCTCCAGCAGACTCAAAGACTATGAGTGGTAGAGAACCCCCACAAGTGACTTGATGAATAGGGGGCAGCTCATTGGCTGAGATATGTGTATTTGTTTATTGTTCAGTTTTAATAAAGGAGGAATGTTATATCCGCCTTGCGTCCCGCTAGGCGGTGACACAAGATGCCCAAATAAAGGCCCCGCCCCCCGCGCCACGGAGGCAGTTCTGGGGCAAGACAGCAACACAAAGGTGTCTGTGTCTTCACTGCTCCTACCGGAGCTGCGCAGCAATGCCCACCCACACGGGCCTACTCTTCCCTGTTTCCCGCTGACGCATCGGCCGGAAGCCGGAACACAACAGCATATTTGCCAGCATGACCCATTCCAAACTGTAGGTGCTTATTCAGTTTGGATTTTTTCACTCCATTCTGGGATATGTATTTCTACTTTTCCCATTATAAAACTCGGACTACGAGTCCATAGAAAAAAAAACAGGACTAGATAAGCGGCTACGGATTGGAACGGGTCATGGTGGCAAGTATGGACCACGGGCTGCACCCGACACACAGTCCAGGACTCACATTTTAATCCGGTACATGCCTTTATCTGCTTGTTCTGACTCCCTCTCTCTTTCTCTCTTCTCTTCCTCCAATAGTTTTCGCCAACCTTTTTCCCTAAGAACCCCTCTCTCCTCCAGGGTTCTGCCAATGCCTTGTCCCTGAACAGGGGAGACCTGTCAATTGTGCATTTCTTATCAACACTCCATGAGGCACCTCTGGGTAGGGGACCTTGCCCCCTCCTCCGAACACAGATAAGTCTGAGTAAAAAACATGTACACACTTAATCAACTATGTTTTCCACCCTGGTGTCCTTGTCCTTCTTGAACTCTCCCTTCCCTAAGGGGGTGATCAATGCAAACCTCCCAGACAGGCCCTGATTGGGGCAGAGGCTACACAAACACTCCTTGTGATTATTAATAAAGGTACCTCTATGGAAGGCCAGCCTTCTGAAGAAGGCACACAACACGTGTTCTTCTTGTCAGTGCTTGATGGAACCTTTTCCCCATGTGAGCGTTGTTTCAGATGCAATAATCTATGGACCTGCTTCATGGAATTTTTAGCACGGTGCAAAATAACTTTGCAAGTCACTTTGCACAGCCAATACATTCCCTGATTCACAGAGCGCTCTAAAGTGTATTTTTGCAGTGCAAAACTTGCACTGCAAAAGTCTTCTTTGCACCGTGAGTTAGGCCCATTGAGCGCGGTGCAAAGAGAACTTTAACAGTGTACAGTTTGACTTTGCACTTGAGAAATACACTTTGCACCTCTCTGTGAATCAGGGTGTTTGTTGGCATTCTTCCCCTACATCTTTAAATAATCAATTATAGTTATGATATGATAGGATATTTTATTTTTATCGCGCTCATACACAATTGTTTCAGAGCGCGACCAAGCAAATGGAGGGGATCAAGGGAGAAGAAAAAAAACAACGATCTTACTAGGCCCAGTGACATTAAGAACTCGGTACAATTAAGATAGATTGGGATGACAAGCAGATCTATTAAAAAACGGACTCAAGAGTATATGTCCTGTATTAGACTTGGAAATGAGAATGCGCCCAATGGTGGCACATTTCCAACAACATCATGCACCGACTGATATACATTGGACAATAATTGAGAAAGTGATTTGTCCATGGAGGGGAGGCGACATTCAGTCCTTATTACTGAAAAGAGAACATAATTGGATATTTCGCCTACATACAGACCAGGACGGCTTAAATGAGTCCATAGCCTGGTGGCGATGCTCCAATAACCTTTCTTGAGGTAGAAAGCACAGTCCAGCACCGGTACCATGCAGGGTTCCAGAGGTCCTATTGTACGGACCACCTTAATACACAGGACTGACACTTATCCATGATCCTTCCCAATGTCTCCCACAGCAACCTTTTCCATTACGCAGGTGCCAGCTCATCACTTACACTATGCTAGAGCCCGCCCTGCACCGGCTCACCCCTTACACTTTGCTAGAGCCTGCCCCACGCCTCAATGATAGACAAGTAACAGGCTGCTTATCTCTGAGATGAAGTGGTATTAGTGACGTTCATATCATGCCACCTCGAAACAACTTGGTACAGACGTCGGCTTACTACCATCCCTATGTGAGCACTGGCCGCATTTCCTATAATTAGACAGGCACCAGGCTTGCAGTCACCTATAGTGCTACATGGCCTCTTGTTGTAGCCACCTACAAATAAGGGCAATCTAGATATAAAAATGTTTCTTACATATACAGCATCTTAACGATGATTCACTCACTGAAAGTCAGAATCTCAAATGCACTGCTATACTAAGAAACACCACTGGGGGAGCCTGATCAGCCTGACCTACCTGACATACGCACACGTTGCTACGTGCTCAAACTCCCATTAGAGAGTCACATCACAAGTCGCAGATGCCAATAACCATTTTGTTTGAATTAACGGTCCGCCGCATAGCGAAGTAGGATGAAGGAGCGGTGCATGTTAACAAGTGAGTAGATCAGCGACGGTATAAATGGACAAGAGCTGGGAGTGAGCAATATGAGCGCCCTATCAACTGTTGAGCATTACCCATGGGATAAAGCTAGGCGGTTTAACGCACTTTACCGTGTGATATGTTTAGTTAATTAACTAGAGTGGTGAAGCGCGCCCTAATGCAACACTCTGCTTCCAAGTCCCTTTGACAGCTCAACTTGACTGAGTAGGCTTAAGACCATCCAACGGGCCAGTGTCCGGTCAACACTGGACCGTGCAGTCCAACCAATTGAACACGAGGATGAACATACTGGTAGTCACCCAGGTCAATGACTTCCTACACTTTGGTCCAATGGTAGGTGTTGCTTCCTATACAACACCATAGCATCACAATGTATTTTGAGGTGAAGCAGCATTACTTATTTCATACAGTGCTTGAATACCATATTAAAGTGATTGAAATGGTATTTTTCGGAATAGATTATGTATATAGGAAAAGATAATAGACATATTTTCCGATCTAATTTATTTAGTCTTGCAACGAAATTGTGACCCTGTATTCTTTGATTTTCTATAGGGCCACAACCTTAGTTTCGCCACATGGAAATTGAGGACGTTGCCGTAAGATAGACAGCGCTTGTCCATTACGCTCCAGATATTAGTGAGTATATCACTGTGTTTTCTATCGAAGATTGTCCTGTAGAAAGTGGGTTCAGTAACCTTACACCACTGAAACCGGTAGACAGTAGAAACTGTAACATGGGTAGGATGTTTTTACCCAATTACACAGTTTCGTTGTGATCTTTATGCGGACCAACAAAAGCCATAAAGGTCTGATTAAGAGATCAGATGTTCTTTCATCTTCGCAAATATACGTGGTTTTTTTTTTTTTTTTTTTTTATTATTATTTTTATTGGCATAAATGCCTTTAAAAAAGGAGAACAGATATTTGCAATGCAGTCTATTCCCTCTTCTCTCCTCGAATGACCAGGTGGCTCTCGTCTGTTTACACCTTAACAGCGTATGTTTGTAAGTCGCGTTCGATCCTTCGCCAGTTGAGGGCCTCTTTGGTGCCGCCTCACAGTTTTACTTTGTTTTAGGTGTTATGTCAATAGGTTTTTCAGCAGACTCAGGAAACGAATTAGCGCATAGTTCAGGTGTTTCTCCCGGCTATCAAACAGGGCTTGCCACCAGTCGTCCGCACTTGGCGTTTGAAATTTCATTAGATACGGGCCTAATGTCAGTGTTCTCTCCCCATGTAATCTCTGACAGTGGAGTGTCAGATGTTTTAGAGTTTCTTCCTTTTGATTACAGAATCTACATACCGCATTGGGGTCTTCAGTCTTACGTAGTTCTCTAGACCACTCTCTTGTTTTAAATGCGTTTAGTCTAAAGTGAAGAAACAAGGTTCTGCTACCATTGTCTGGGAACAGATCAATATAAGGCTGAAGAGTGTTTAGATTTCTTGCTTCACTCGGCACCTCTTTCATTAAGTTGTTAGCTGATCTTAAGGTCCCAGTCATGATCCAGTCCAATCGCCAGATCTTGGTTTTTGCAGCGTCCGGATTATCGTGTAGGGTTTTTTGGTCGATGTCATAAAATGCCAAAATTTCCTCACAGCGTTTGTACCACAGCGATAGCAGACAGTTAGGATTTCCTTTACTAGGATTTTGTAATATTTCGAATTGCAAGGCCACTTTCTTCATGGTCATCTTTCTGAAGAGGCTCAGCAGGTTCCAACTGACTCGTGCATTAATTGATATTAAGTTTAACTCGTATCTGATGCACACAGTTGATGTACCCTTCGGTAATTGCAAAACTTTTACCCAGAAGATGTTTTCTAGGGTAGACCAGACATCGGCGGAACATCCGAGAGCATTTTCTGCACCAAAGATCAAAGCCGGCACTACCTTTTGGCAGTAAAAGTTCCTTACTGGTTTCATTGAAAATTTTCCATATTTCTTATGTAATATGCTGGCTTGGCATGCAAATTGCCGGCATTTGGTTTTGGCTACCTGTTCCCATTGACTATCATTCAGGCTTGAGTTAATTTGCATGCCTAGATATCTTGAGTTTGTTGTGTTGTTTAGCCATTCCTTTCCCAAGTGCCATTTAGGTTTTTTGTGCTTTGATGTTTTCAAGTTTTGCATTGTTAGCACCTCGCACTTCTTTTTGTTAATTTGTAAGCCATTTGCACTCGCGTATAGATCTACTGCATCGATCTTTCGTTGTAGCCCTATAGGTGTTACATCTAGCAATATTAGGTCATCGGCGTATAGCATCCAGCTTAATGGGGCTCCGTGTATTTTTGGAGAGAAGGAGCGTACGCTGTCAATGGCTCCTCCAATGTCCGATAAGAATAAGTTAAATATTATAGCAGCCAGTGGGCAACCCTGTTTGACCCCGCGAAAGGTGTATATCGCTTTGGATAGGGTGCCTTTTTGATCTAGGCGGATATTAATGCTTGTGCCAGTGTGGAGCTCTTTGATGGCCGCTATCAGATCTTCCGGGCATTCCCACGACTTCATTTTCTCCCATAGTAGCTCTCTATCTATGCTATCAAAGGCATGTGAGAAGTCTATCAGTGCGAGGTACACCTTGGATCTTGTTCTTATGGCTTCCATTTTGAGAAGGTTGATTAGGAGGAGATTCAAGGCGCAACCTACCCCCTTGACAAAGCCAGTCTGTCGTGAATCCAGGTGATTTGATTCAGCTGCCCATTTCACAAGTTGTTGTTGTAGGAGAGTCGCATACACTTTGCCTAACACATCTAACAGCGCGATGGGTCGATAATTTGTTGGATCAGATCGATTCCCTTTCTTAAAGATTGGGATGATTATTGCACGTTTCCATGAGTCCGGGCTTTTACAATTAGCTGCTATTCTTTTAAACATCGTGTGGCATATCTCAGCCCACAGCTCTGGGTTTTCTTTGATTGTGTGGTTTGTTAGACCGTCCGGACCAGGTGCTCTGGAGGAGCTAGCTCTTTTTATTATCTCCTTGATATCGTTTTTCTCAAATTCCAACTTCCATTTTTCTCGGATAGGTGATGATGTCACGGCTGCGGTGGTTCTCTTGCTGTATAACTTCGAGAAGTGATGTGTCCATTCAGCTTCAGTAATGGCGTTTGTCAGTACTGCCATTTGGGGGGCTCCTTCGTTGTTGATTATCTTCCAGAAAGCAGAGGAGTTTTTATTTTGCAGTTTTTCCATAATTAGTTCTGCATCATTTTGCATCATGTCCGCTTTATGTGATCGTAGCCAGTTTTTATACTTTTGTTTGCACTCTCTTTTTGCAGTTAAATAACTATTGGCATCAGTTTTCGATAGATGTCTTATTTGCGCTCTTAATTCTCTCTTTCTTTTTCTCAGCTCTAGATCAAATTTGTGTCTTGCGACAAAGCCACGAGCTTTGGATCCTTGATGTTTTTCTTTGAAATCGTCTAAGAGATGGATGTAATCAGTCTCTTTTTGCTCGACTACATATGAGGTTAGTATATTTTTAACCTCTGTTTTTTTTAGTTTCAGTCTGACCCTATTGGGTTCAATCATTACCGGGAATTTCCATGTTGTAAGTTTAGCTCCATAAGCTGTGATGCATGACAGAATAACTAAGTCATGATCACTGTTGGTCATAGGATGCACCTCGAGGGAAGTTGCGTATTGATGTATTTTCTCGCTGACGTAAAAGTAATCAAGCGTCGATCGTTGTGTGCCTCTGGACCAGGTTGGTTGAGCTGGAATATCACCTTCTATGTTACCATTCATCAGCAAGAGGTTTCTTAGCTCCATCTCTGTCGCCCATTTACTGGCGAGTTGTAATTTATTGGTGTTTTTTGGATCTAGTTTGTTGTTTGTTGATAGGCAATTCATATTCAAATCTCCACAAATCACTATATCGACGCCAACATCTGCTTCGAGCCAATCGTCTATGACAGTTGTAACTTGATCTATGTATTCGTTGCCGCTTGTAGTCTTGTGATTCCAATATAGATTCAGGATGTGGGTTGTTATAGTAAGCACTATATTCTTTTAGCGTTTTAGAGATTTTAGGGAGATGTTCATACTGCCTATTTGTCATTATAATTGAATTATACCAGAAATAGACAGTTGAACTATGTCATAATTGCTCTTTCTCCCATTACTAGAGATTGACTGATGAGAAGAGGAGAAGACTACTAAGAAGAGTGTCTATTGAAGAACATAGGAAACAATATACCTTCTTTCTTACTTTATTATTCTGTCCACTTTTAGATGAGTGGCACACCAGTGGAGCCTAGTATTAGCATCACACCAGGCCGCTTTAGCTAGAAAATCATGCTATCATTGTGTCTCTTGAAGTGTGCAGACTTCTAGGTTATTTCTGCTTCAACATCATGATAAGTGTGAAGCATGTTGCAATGCATTGTTGTACAGATGTGTTAGCCCTCCTCTTGAGTTAACAATTGACTGTCAGGGCAAACCCTGTTCACTTGGTTATTAGGCACCCTTTTGTGATTTTTGTGGACTAGATTACAACAAACCTGCACAACGAGCATTAGCAAGGACCTGAAAGCATGTTTTTACAAATATGGCTTGTGTTTTATTTTTCCAAACTGTAATAATGCAAGTAGAAAAACTAGTGATAGACATTCGGTGTCTGGGTAGGCGACCTGGCCCTCGGCAAATGCAAATGTGTACTCTGATTTGCTTATTGGAGAATGCAGCATGGCCGAAGCCCATGCCCCATTGATTTGGGGACTGGCCATGGCTACAAGCCATGTGCACTGGCCATTGGTTACATTATTAGGGTATAGTTGACATTTATATGAAAAGAGGAATTATTAATAACTCATATACAGTAATGTAACACCATAAAACATTTCCACTTATAAAAACCTATCAAATTTACAGAAAAAACTTAGTTAAAGGGATGTTACAGTTAAGATGCATCCCCCCTTTGTACTCCTCTGCTCCAGTAGTTAGCCAGTGGCGTCCCACCTTGGCATCACTCAGCATTTCCCTCCTGGGTTGTCATGAGCACTTGCCCATCTGTACTGCCTCTTCTTTTTATGCACTTCTCTCATTGCACAATGCATATGTGCATTTATAGGCACAATGAGCACAATGTTTTTGTATAAGTAATTGAAATGCAGATGCAAAGGATTTGTAGAAGATTGTTAAGTGGCAGTTGGTGTGTGAAAGCTTAATATGATCATAGGGTTATATGTACAGTTTTTGGAAGTGATTGATGGATGGATGTGAAAGCAGACATTGAGGAACTGTAACAAATATAAAATTAAAAATGGTAGAAGGGCTATGCGATGGTGTGCACCTGCCATCCTTGTCTTTTAATGATCCATGGCCTGGAAAGGGGAATCTGGAGACCGTGGATAGTTATAAAGGTTCATCGATTTTAGTCCTATTGTATGCTAGAGAAAAGTATTTGGGACAGAAAATTGTTTCTGTCCTTTTATGTTTTTCTCTAGTATACAATTGTCCATTATTCCCATTAGCATGACACAAAATGCTAATGGAAATGTTGTAGAATGCTATTGAGTCTAACTACTTTACTGAGAAATGTAAAGTAGATGGAGTCTATAAGATGATTTTTTAACTGTGAAAGGTGGTTCCTAAAGGAATCTTTTTTTGGTGTTATTTTGTTTTGTTGCAGGAGAGGTCAGAAAGAAGGTGGGGAAGGAAATGAGGGAAGAGGCACCAACCACAAATATGGAGGGGCAGGTGGACATGGGAAGATGTTGAACGTGTGTTACTTAGGGGGCAGTGTTTCTCATGCACCTTGATTACAGCTTCAACAGCACTTTGAAATTGCTCTCCCCTGCAGAGTGATGTGTTGCAGTATTTACAGAGTACTGCTGTATTTGAAATATATGGATCAACAGCATCTTTTATCGCTTGCAAGGTAGCTAGCTGGTGGGATTTTGTGTCCCACAGAATTAGGCTGTGTGTTTACAGTATTGGTTGAGGAAGATGAGGTGGAAGAAGACAGCCTACTACTTGATAAGAAAGGAACAACATTTCTGAGAGTTTTGCAGTGTTTGGATTTAGTGTGGTGGTGCATGGAGGTGGTCCTGTAGGAGTGCTGTTCAGGTAGTCCGCGATTGAGTACAACGTTGCACTCAGTGCATTTCACTTAAGTAGCTTTAGCCTTTAGTAGATTCCCAACAGTGGTAAAGAACTGCCACACCCATGATTCTATCTGGGTGATTCTATCTGGGTGCTAGAGGTAGGCACTTGCTCTACCTCATCTTCTTGGTCATCTTCATTGTCTTTTGAAGTACTGTGCTTTTTTGTTGGTAAGGACCTCCAGCTGATGGTGGTGGTGGTGGCTCTTGGGGAGGAAGGATGGCAATAGTTTATGCCATTTTAAGATAAATAACAGTTTTGCTAATATTCCTCCAGGTTTGAGCTCTGTGCTAGATTGTTAATGGATAATGAGTAAGAATAGGTGTAGGAGCTGTGCAAGGGTACATTTTGAGATTCAAAGTTCCTAGATCAGCAGGAAATGCAGTTCTGAACTGTTTGCAAAGCACGGACCCATTTGCGAATTGTAGACACGTTCGTGGACATGTCATTACGTCGCCGTCGAATGCTTAGGTCACGTGCCACTGTCCCAAAAGTCAGCGATGACGTCAGACGTTCGCGTACTTCAACAAACACAAAAACTGTGAAAAACGTGTAAGGAGGGGATAAAATTATGTTAGAAGGTGGGGAATGACAGAGTTTTAAGGTGAAACATTGTAAATTGGTCTGTAATGTTGCTGTATTGGGGTAAGTATTGTCGGGGGGAAATTCTCCCGGGGTCGGCTGGGCCGTCTGCGGACCTCCGGGCAGGGAGGCCCCAACCCCTCCCGTATATCCCAATAAAATGAGTATGAGACACACGCAAGAAGCAAGGTGATTCTGCTGTTTATTAAACAAAATGGCAGGGATGGGTCAAGGATCGTACGCGTCCGTCCTGACACTCTCTCTCATTGTGGGGCTCGCAGGCCCTTTTTACCTTAGTATGACGCGCTACTTGCGTCACCTTGGAAAGTTAGCAAAAAACCTATCGCCACTCTGGATTGGTTCCTCGAGTGGTAGGGTTAGTATAGCATACGTATAGAGAGCGATATTAGTGGTTGAGGGTTAGTCAGGTGGTATACTTGGGTTGTCCCTTCAATTCGATACATGAAAATTGTTACATGAAGACCCCTGAGGATTGGCTAATGTTAATGGCGTCAGTGATAAGAGCCCCATGTTCTGACTGGTCCATTCGCGAGCCCCCCAGTCTGGGACCATCGCTGTTCCCAGCTCGCGGTGCACCTGTCATTTGCAACAATGTTTCACTATGGGTATGTGCAGACAATGTGAAGATTTATTCATATGCTGGAAGGCCGACTACTCCCACCGCCGCAGATGTCCATTGAGTCGCTTAATTGTATCTGCCTGTGTCTTGAAACGGGGGATCCAGGCGCCTCCCTTCTCCTGGGCCTGGCTTAATTTGTAGGTGTGACCTTGGCGTCGGCTCGCGGCATGCGAGTTTGCAACATTTTGCCCTTGACTGTCTGCTCTGGCCGGGCTCATTCTGCAGGGTCAGCAACTGTACTCTTGCTCATTCAATGTTCATGGAAGTTCTTGCTTGCGGCCTACTTGGGCCTGGTGCAAGGGTGGAACCATTTGATACACAGCGCTTTAGGTTATGGTATCATATTGCTTTATCCCCAGTATCAGGTCTTCGTTATATTTCTCATTGTAATACATGGGTTTAGGAGAAGCGTGAGCAAGCGTTTTGGATGAGTTCATTGTGTGTCTTGCGTTTCTGCATTTTGAAAAGCCTATGTGAAAAATAATAAAGATGCATGTCGGTGGGTGTGTCCGTCACCTACGTCATAGCACTGAATATGTTCTTCGTGTGGATTGGTGTGGGAGTGTCCAGTGTGCATGTTTGCACGGGTGTGCTGACCGTAGGCTGGGTCGTCATGACATCTCTAACGATGTGTTGATTTAGTGTTGGATGGTTCAGTCGAGTCCATCCATGCCGCAGGTGTCGGCATGGGCAGGCGGGTGGGCACATCCGTATGTTCCTGTACCAGGGTATTTGGTCGTCTGGTAGATGGGCAAACTCCTCTCGTGGCGGGTGCCTAGGCCGTGATCCTCTGGGCCAGTGGTGTGAGGGGATTGGTGGGAGCCTTTTGTTCCATTCTCCCACTTCAGTCCCCCCTCTGGTCGACTTGTCGACCACAAACATATCCTTTTCCTTATCTCCTCTCACTCTCCATATTTTAGTTACTCCTCCCAAATGTCCATAGTGGTTGACATGGTCTTCGAATGACCAATACATATATACACAGGTTCCTCCAGGTGTGCAGTATACCCATTTCCCTATGTAGCTCCTTGGGTTTCTTGGGTTTTCGAGCTTCACAGATGGTGGGTCCAGGTGATTGGTGATGATCTGGTTGCGCAATTTCTCTCTTTCTTTTATTATTGCGCCTGTGTGTTGGCCATCATCTGCCGGCATCAAGGGGTGCATAGCAACCATTTCGATCATTTCGTCTGTAGTGCGTGCCTTCCGGGCCTTCCAAAATCTTATTATGATCAGTGCAGCTCCAGCCAAAATAATACATCCAACTATAATCTTCAGTCCGTCCGACAGCCAAGATGGCATCCATGACCATAATAGCGAAAACCAGCTGTCATCCTTTTTCACACCTTTACTTTCATCCACCATTTTGGAGTACCTCTGGGCCAATTGTGATACTGCTACTGTCAGAGTACAATTGTCAGCATCGTTAGCAGGAATGAATGTGCAGCATGATTGTCCTATCTTTGCGCAAACTCCTCCTTCCATTGCTGTGAGGAGGTCCAGTACATATCTGTTCTGTAGTGCTACCATCCTCACTGCTCGCAGTTCCTCTTTTATTGCGTTGAATCCATTTACTGTAGAGTTAATTGTCATCATTAGTTCCCATCGAGTTATCTGGAGCCATTTTGCGTTTGCGTAAGCCTGCAGTGCCGGATGTATTATTGAGGAGAAGAACATTGCTGCTCTGCTGAATAGTCTGTGTTCTGGCAGGATTGAAGTGAGTGCTGTTTCCGACCTTCCCCATAGGTAATTTCCTGTCAGAGGTTCTCCTTGTCTTTTCTTTCTATTCAGGACAGTGTTGTTGCCGTTGTTTTGGTTTTCTGGCCCCGTCTGAAGTTGTACAGATCTCTTCTTCCTCTTGTTTCCTTCATCCATTTTAGGGAAGTTTGCCACATTCACATGTTTCTGGGGCACCACTAGTGATGGTACATTAACGTGTACCATTGTGCATATACCATTCCACAGAGGGGGCAGTGTGTGGTATGCCTTGTCTCCGCAGGCCCAGTAATGGTCCATTAATACTGCTGTTCCTGCTCCCCCCTCAGGTAACTCTGTCACGCTTGCACAGTTGGTGTTGTATCCCACGTCCACTTCTCCTCTATGTTGGTAGCATACCTTAGGTGCAGACAGCGGCAGTATGGTTATTGGGTCTTCATCCTTCTCTATCCACGTTAGCATGGGTACATACTTGACCCAAATCGTCCAGCATCTGTCATTGTGTTCATTAATAGTTGTAATATTTTCTCTTGTTACCATGTTGCTGCCAATCACTCCTATGTCCCATTTGTTGTCCATGTACACCTTCCCTGTTATTGTTACCAGTGGTCTTTCCCAACATCCTTGTTTACCAGGAACTTCAGTGGCGTACCAGTCACATGGTAGGTATTGTAGTGTTACTTCCTTTGTTTCTCCCTTTTCAGGACCACTTGTCATGTATCTGAAGGCCTCAGCATGCAAACTGCTCTTGTGGTAACTCAAATAAGTCTTGAGGAAGTTGTTTTCGTATGGATATGTGTCTCGTGTTTTCCACACCAGTTTCACCACCGTCCCTTGAAATCTCCCTTTCGTTTGGATCAGTGCCAGGTATATTATACATCGTGCTGTCTTCTCATCTATTTCCGTGGCAACGAATGTTCAAGAAGCGCTCATGGCATATGGGATCAATGAGCAGACATAGCAGCTGTCTTCTGTTGTCTGCTTAACTATTTGAGTCATGTGTTGGTACCACATGTTGTTCGAGACGTGTGCTGAATGTTGTATGTAGTTGTCAATACCTTTATTATCTGAGTATGTGCTGAGTTTAACTCTTATTTCCCTTGTGTGGAATTTTGCGAGTACCACCTGACGTAGCACCTGTTGCAGCCGTGGGTGGGGGTATATTAGGTTTGGGTACAGCCAAAATACTGATAGCATAACTGTTCGGCCATACAGAGGCAGCCAAGAACCCAGTGATCATCAAAATCCCTATCATCTTTATTACAGAGGCTAGTCTCACCGGCATTTTGCTCTTACCTTGCTGCAGTCCGGCAGCTAATTCTTGCGACGTTAAAGTTGCCCGCCTGAAAATTCTTAATATGCTTGTTATTAGTGTTAGTTGTTGTTTTCAAGATCTCCCTATCAAGTAGTCGTTCAGTGCCCAGGCGAAGAGCTGTTCCCACGCCAATCTAAGCGCTCTATCTCTTAGGACAGGCAAATATTGGTGCAGATGGGGCATTGATTGTTCTATGGCCAAGAGAAATGCTGTGTAGTAGACACGTACCCTCCTTCTTTTCAGGTACTTTGGCCTTTTTATGTGATAGACAAATTGGTGTGATAGCTCTTCAGGGTAGTTATCGTCTGAGGGTAGCATCTACTCCTGGGCAGTGAACCTTGTTAGTTATCTGTTTTCTTAGCAGTACAATAATACACGGTACCTGCATGTGCGAGAGAAAAAAAAAGAGAACATTCAAGTGTTTACATGTGTATATGTGCAAGATAATGTCCTTCAGTCGGGTTATTACTGCAGTGGGTAGGACGTCGATAGGCAGAGGGTTTAGAGCTCAACTGGCGGAAGTCTCTTTACTCTTTGATCGTGTGACCATGGGATGGGCGGTATGGGAATTACCCTTCTCTATTTCAGTAGTTGTCTCTGGGGAACCTGGGGGGTGGTAGGGTAGGGAGACACTTAGGTCGTTGGCTGTGGTAGAAGTCTCTTCCTCCGTGGGTGACGTTGTTGCTGTTCTTCCAATGGCCCTGTCGGTGACGCTAGGGCGGGTCTGGAGTTTGCAGATCTTTACGTCGTGTAGGTGATTCCAGGCACGTTTGTCCTGTAACTTTACGGTTCTCGTGGATACTTCCTCTATCAGGTGGGGGCCAGTGAAGCGTGGGCTGTTCCACTTTCTGTTGAAATTGCAGAGTAGTACGTGGTCACCTTTAGCAATTTTGCACAGTTTTCCCTTTTCCAATTCTTTAGCCGCGTCTTCTTGTTGATCACTCTTAGACCCGCCCCGCGTGCGCTCGAGCTGTTGAGACACAAACACCACACTAGTAATCAAGGAAGACACATATTGGTACATTTCATCACCAAGAACAATTGCTGTATTTTCATAGTCTGTGAATGCTCTTGATGTAGGCGTTAGAGGAAGGCGCATTTGACGTCCGGTCACCACCTCGTGAGGGGTGAGGTGGTGATCGGAGCCTGGTCTATTCCTTAGCTCAAATAGGGCTAGCGGAAGGCAATACAGCCAACTCTTCTTTGTTGTCTGCTGTATCTTTGCAATTGCCTCCTTCAGTAGGCCATTCAGGCGTTCGCATACACCGTTGGCCTGCGGGTGATATGCACATGCAAATTTATGCTTGATGTTCAGTAAGGATGTGATGTGCTGGAACATTTCATTAGCGAAATGCGGACCATTATCTGACCGCAGTACCTCGCACACTCCCCACCTGGGGAAAACCTCCCTCACTAGAAATTTAGCTGCTCTGAATGCATCTGGGTGTGAGCAGGGTCCTGCCTCAATCCACCTGGAGAATGGGCATACTACTACAATCATATACCTATTTCCTTGACATACGTTGATCATATCAACATAGTCAATATGGATGTGCAGGAAGGGTCCCTCAGGCCGGGGTATAGTACCTTTTATCACCTTCAGCGTGTGACCGGCCGTGAACTTTTGACATGTGAGACAATTGCTGATAAAATTCGTCACGTGGTAATCTAACTCGGGACAGAACCAATCTTCCCTAATTCGTGCTGCAATAACTTCCTTGCCTGTGTGGGCTGGGTGGTGGAGTTGGCTCAGGGCGGTGTTCAATAGTGCCAATGGCATTACCATCTTTCCAGTGTTACCCTGGCGCCATAGTGCGTCCGTTGGTGACATTGTACATCCTCTTTTTACCCATATTTCTTTTTCTGCCATTGGTGCAGCCGCTTGTAGCTCCATTATCTGTGTGGCTGGGAGATGGGTGTACCCTTCTCTTATCAACATCTCCTTAGCTATTCCCCTCCCTCTCCCTCTCTCTGACTCTGGGGGGTTCCATATCTCACCAAAATATGCAGCATACTTCGCATGTGCGTCAGCTGCTGCATTCCCTTTTGAGATATGATCTTCTCCATTGGTGTGTGCGGTACATTTGACCAAAGCTAATTCTTGGGGGTCATTTATTACTTCAATTAGTTCAGCCAACAAGAGAGCATGTTGCACTGGGGTGCCGTCAGCTCTCCTAAACCCTCTTCTCCTCCATTTGGACAACCCGGAGTGGACAGTAGACGTGACATATGCGCTGTCACAATATATAGTCACTCGTTTGTCGAAACTTTCCTTCAACGCCAAGATCAGTGCAACCAATTCGGCTGCTTGAGCAGAGTAATGCTGTGGTAATTGTACGCATTTCATCGCCACACACACCGGTTCCTCTGTCATTTTTACCACTGCTGCCCCAGTTCTCCTTATCCCATCACTTTGGTCTATTGTTGAGGACCCATCAATGAACAAGAGCTCACCTCCATCTAGTGCGTTCTCTTCAACCTTTCTAATACACGAGTACATTTCGGTAGTCTGCGTACAATCGTGTGCATAATCTCCTTCCTCAATTACTTCTGCTATAAACCTTGCAGGGTTAACCGTGCTTCATCTAACAATTGATAGTTCTGGTCTAGATAAAATGATCTCATAACTTGACGCCCTGTGCGTGGTTAGTGTGGACTTAGGCTTGTTCAATATTGCAAATAGTGCATGTTCCACAAATAGTATGGTTGGGCACCCCAATGTGATTGCTGATGCTTTCTCTACCGCAAAGGCAGCTGCGGCGAGACCTTGTTCGCAAGGGAAATGTCCTAACATCACAGGATCCAAGTGACCACTGTAAAACGCTACTGGTTTGTAGCCCATGCTTGTTTTTTGAGCCAACACTGCTTTCATTACTGCTGAGTCGCAATGTGAAAATATAAAAAAATTGTCGTTCATAATCTGGGGTGGCCAGCACCGGAGCAGTTGATATTGCATCTTTCAGTTCATAAAAAGCCTCTTTCATTTCCATTGTCCACCCCAACTTTTTCTCCCCTTTGTTAGCTTCTTTTAACGCCTCAAGTAGGGGTCTTATGTATGAGCTGTAATCAAATACCCAGGCTCTACAGTAGTTGCACAATCCCAGGAACTGCTGTAGTTCCCTCACTGTGTGGGGCGGCGGCGTTTTTGAAATAGCCTGTGCTCTTTGTGGTGCAATCTTTCTTCCGTATTGAGATATGAGCTGACCAATGTAAAGTACCTGTTCCTGACAGTACTGTAACTTTTCCTTGTCTACCTTGTAACCCTTTTCAGCCAATACCGTCAGCATCTTCAATGAGTCCTCTCTACATCTTCTTTCGTTTGTGCTGCAAATTATTATGTCATCAACATACTGCAACACTGTGCTTTCCACTTCAATGTTACCCAAGTCCATCTGTATTACCCTGTTGAAGATTGAGGGTGACTCGCAGTAGCCTTGTGGCAATCTGGTATGTTTCCACTTTGTGTTCCTGTACGTGAAGCTTGTCAGATCTTGTGAGTCTGGGTGCAGGGGTATTGAGAAAAAGGCATTTTTGAGGTCTATCACTGTAAATCGTGATGCCTCTGCTGGAATGCCGCACAATATTGTGGCCGGGTTCGCTGCTATGGGGTATTCTGCTTCCACTATGTTGTTCAAGGGCCTGAGGTCCTGTATGAAGCGCCAAGACCCCCCTTTAGCTTTGCACACTGGGTATACAGCTGTGTTACATGGTGATTCTGATGGTACCAATATGCCATTATTTATAAGGGCCGTTATTGTTTCATATATGCCCTCATCTGCCTCTTTTGATAGTGGGTACTGTTTCACTCTGGGGAGTATTGCACCTTTTTTCAATTTTATTCTTACTCCCCCTATACTTTTTATACACCCCACGTCATAGGGACTAGTAGTCCATAATGATGTCGGTACCTTTGCCATATGCTCCTTAAAGAAGGGAGCTGGGGTGGATGTGGGTGCTTCAAGTGCCATTGCAATTTTCTGTGCCATTTGTTTGTACGTTACTCTAAGCCATATTTCTACACTCATCATAAACACCATTTCACCTTCTTCCTTTTCTTCTGAGAAGAGCTCCTCATCTGACACCTGGGTGAGTCTACATCCCTCTGCTAGTGCTATCACTGCCCTCCATGCTCTTCCTTCTCCGTCATGGGCATGTACTGCAATGTAATCAGCAGTTGCTATAATGCTCTCTCTGTTCACTGAAATCACCTTTCCTTCTGGTTCATTGGCTGGTGTTTCTGGTCTAAACAAATAGGCTGCTGGCCTCCTCCAGATCTTTCCTTCTATTCCTGGCATCCATGCAAATGCCATGTCTGTCCAGTACTGGAACAGTTCACCATCTACTGGCTCAGCCCTAATCACTGTCTGTCCACAGTATGCTTGCATAATTTGTCGTGCAGTGAGCATGTTAATTCCTGGAGTGGAGCAAATTATGCCGTCCTCCGTAAAGGAGATCGTCATATTCAACATGCTCATTATGTCTCTCCCCAGTAAGTTTACTGGTGAGGCCCTAGAATATAAAAGCGGGATTGACATGTCATAATCCCCAATTGATAAGGGAATGTTATCAGTAAAGGGAACCAATCCCCTAGACCCAGATAATCCTTGGGTGTTCATGGCTTCACCTGACATCTTAAATTTACCTTCCCTTATGCAAGACCGGGTTGCCCCGGTGTCAACAAGGAATGATAATCTTTTGTCACCTATCGTTACCTCTATGCGTGGTTCCTCCGCACTATTAGGTGTTACCGACAGGATGGGACACACCAAGGCCGTCTGTGGGCTGTCCTATTGAGGGTATAATGATTGACCACTTCCTGTGTAAGGGTTGTGTCCCAGGACCGTCACCCTTCCCAGTTGTGTTTGCTGTAGTTGTGTATTGGTAGAGGTTATGTTATGGTCTTGGATTTGGGCAGGTTGCTGTGCTTGCTGTACTTGGGGTTGTTGTGTTATCGCTACCCGTTGTTGTGGCAGCGAATATGTCTGTGGCTGTTGTTGTGTTACTGGTTGTTGCTGCCCATTTCCCCGTTGCAATATCTGCTGTTGCTGGATGCCCTGCTGTTCCTGTGTGGGCCCTTGTTGTCCCTGTTCACTCCATGATGGTGTGCCTGGTCTCACTCTACACGTGCGTGACATGTGCCCTACTAATCCACAAATCCAACACACCGGTGGTTCCCTGTTCTGCCATGGAAAGCTTCCTGGGTTGTCCTGATATACTGGTTGCACGGTGGGGTAGAAATTTCGAAATCCTCCCTCCTGCTGTTGTGTGCTATATCTGTATCCTCTCCCCCTCATTATTCCTCCCCTTCCCCTGTTGTAATTATAATACCCAGCTCCTGGCGTTGAGTATCCTCCTCCCATGTTAGTCGTGTATGGTTGGAGTGGCGGCAGCTGTTGTGTTACAGTCTGTGATGATTGTATTTGGGAGGGATCTTGTGCAGCTACTACTTGTGTGGGGTTTTGAGTCATTGTTGCAGGTGTAGTTAATAGTGCACCTTCCATTGTGTATTTAGTGCGTTTTTTCTGTACTAATTTAGCCTCTTCCGTTTTCCTATCGTCTTCCTTTTGTTTCATTTTTTCTTGCCATGTCCTACAATGATGCACTATTGTCAGTTGTATTTCTGGCCATGCTTTTGCTTCCATCCCCACTACTTTCTTCAGTTGTTTCTGGACTGCTTCTGGGAGCCCTTGTACTAGTATATGATAGAATATTGCTGGTGTCTTGTCCCATTGTTCTCTAGTTTCCATGCGCCACTTCTCTTGGATTTCCTGGATATAATCAACAGGATCTTCGTTCTCACGCATCTTGCGTGAGGTAATTGCTCCTATGTCTGATGTGTCCGGGTACTGTACCCTCAGTGCCTGCCATAATGCATGTCTGCAGTTTGCGAACGGTGCCCCATCGTGTGATGTGTTTGTTATTGTGACCCCGGGGAAGCCTGCTCTCTTCCAGATGTCATCTGCTGCATCCCCTAATATTGATATTAGAAGGCCTTTTACATCCCCCACTGCCAATTTCTGTCCTGCAGTGTGTTTTTCCATTTCATATATCCATTTTCCCGCACCTCCACTTAATGATGGGAGCCTGCACTTTATATTTTCCTTGTCTGCATGCTTCCAGGGGACGTATTGTGGTCTAACCCCTCCCTTCTCCAGAAGTGGCATTAGGTTGTGTCCTGGTTGGCCCTTTGGTTCCCACACAATCGAATCCGTACACCCCTCCTCTTCTTCCCTTTCTTCTACATCGTCAATGGAGTCCATATTTCCCCTGCTCATAACTGTTTCTCCTCCATCTCTTCCCTTTCTTTTATCATTTCCTTTATTTAATGTGGGCGTGTGTATTCGTTCTCCCTGCCTGCGTCCAGGGAGGTCTCTAAGCCTGCCTGCATAGGGTGTTAGTTCGTGTGGGAAGGGCGCGTGTTTAGATGGGCATGTTGAACGTAATGAACATGAGGTAGTGGAGCATGTGGGATGGGATGGTGACGGTGTGGCTGCACGTGTCTGCCTTTCCGCTATTCCTTGCTCTTCCTCCTCACTTCCCTCCAGTTCTTCCTTTCTCCTGCAGATCCATGGTGATTCTCCGTTTGTCCGGGTGATGTATAATTTATCTAAGCTTTCCATTTCACTGTCCCTCCCGTCTCTATCCCTTCTCCTTCCTCACTGCAAAAGTCCTCCATTAATGGCAACCCCAAATCTGTCTTTTTCCCCTTAATCGTTACTGTTCTTAAGTCTATTAGATCCGTTCCTCCCTTGTCTTCATTGCCAATTGCTCCCCTTTGTGCTGAGGTTGTTGCTACTTCTGTGTCTCTGTGTACATACCTCCTTACTTCACTCCCCCCTCTCCGTTCTTCTCTTTCCCCTTCATTTTTCTCTGCTATTTCTCTACCAATTTCCTCTCTTTTCCTTTTCAATTCTTCCATTACTTCAATACTCATCTTTTCCATTATCCTTTCTTCTTCTTTCTTCTTTTCCCATCTCGCTCTTTCCTGCTCTAATATACTCTCTATCATCCTTCCTTCTTTGTATTTCCTTGTCGTTTCTGATAGTAATCTCCTTCTCCATATTTCCATTTCCTTTTCTTTCTCTTCTTCTTCCCTTTTCTTGTCACGCAGTGCTGCTCTCGATACCCTTTCTGCTACTGCCTTCACCCTTTCTGCTTCTCTCTTTTTCTCCTCAGTTCGTTCCCTCATTCTGTCCAACTCATCCTTGCTTCCTTTCCTTTCCCGTGCTCTCTCTCTTTCCTCTCTCTCGAGCTGCTTGATCAGTGTATTCTGCTCATCCCTTAATTCTGCTAATCGTTCTTCCAAAATCTCTTCCTTTTGTCGTAACAGCTCCTTCCCCTTTCTTTTCACCTCTTCCCTTTTCCTTTCGCTCTTCCTGGTGTTGTCCTCGTCCATTTTCCTTACTACCTCCTCCTCTTCTTCTGTTAATGAACCTCGTAATTTTAATAATACCTGCGCAGCTACCCAGTCATCCTGTCCTATTCCTGCGATTTGCTCTTTGTCAATCCCCCTTCCCCTGCGGGTATTTTTGCGCGAACTGATCCCGTCGTGCTACTCTGCTCCCTTTCTGTGTGGCTACCTGTGGCCATATATGGTGGCGGGCTGTATGCCGGGTTCGAGTACCCCTCAGCTGCCCTTAATTGAACCATGTCTCGTAGTTCTGTTAAAGGATATAACCCCCTTCCTCCTTTTTCACTACCTTCGCTAGGGGTATATCATCGCTCTGTTCCTTTTTTATTTCCTTTTCTTTTATGTTGTTACTCTTTTCTCCTCCCTCTTCTCCGTTCCCCGTGTTCTGTGTGCCTTCACTCTCTTTGTCCCCGTTCTCTCCTTCCTTCTTAATCTTCTCTTCCATTGGTTCCCCCATAATAAACATTCCGTTTGGTCCTGGTCGGGACCCTTGGAACATCTTCCATAAGTTAAACACCTCTACGTGGTGCATCAACTTCTTCCCCTTGTATGTGTTATGCAGATGGTTTAATAGTGAATGTTGGGTATATGGATCGAAACTGCCACTAGGCGGCCATGGTGTCGTCATTTTATTGTCCATCCCCTGTGTCCATTCTATGCTATACTTGATCAGTTTCTCCCTATGGGGTGACAGTGTTTTACATATGTGCTGTAGTGGGGTAGTGAGGGTGTTCCCCCACCCTCCCGATCCTGCCCCGTATGACATAGTAGCGCTTCACTTGTTATCCTTCCCCTATTTGGTAGCGGTTATCTTACTAACAGTTTACACTATACAGCCTTAGATCTTTACCTGGCCCCATAAGTTTGGGGACTTGCGATAGTCCGCTAAGGGAAATTAGTCAAATATAGCATTTACATTTGTATATTCTTTTCTGTCTTTTTTCCTTTACCGAACACCTTTACGGCCCCCTGCGGCCGAGGCGCACGTAGCCCCCTGCGGCTGCGTGCCCCTTGTGGCGTTCTTATACAGCCGTCCCACTTTCTTATACCCCTCCTCCTCTTTCTTCACTTGCTGTGGTCGGCGTTCTCCGTGCGCATTCACGTCCCCCTTTTCACCCTCCCCCAATCTACTCGTTACCGTTTATCTCCGTCTCCACTCCTTTACCATAATTCTCTTCCCCACCACTCTCCAAAAGAAAAAATGCCTTGTGTTCGAGATGTCCTATGAAAGCCCTACTGGTGACGTCACCGATCTCTTAAAACTACTGGTAAATTCTTCATATGTTTTTTTAAAAGTTCAAAATATGCTTGCAATCTACCCCCGTTAACCCCACAGCTGTCCTTCTGTCACGCCTGGAACAAGGTAATCAACAATATAATTGGACTGCGCACGCTGCGTCGCCTCGCGTGTGATACGCCCCTCGACAGGAGGGCTTAACCAGTCAATTATCTTCCCTATTGGGCAACCAGCTAGCTACCGCCTACAGGGAAACGTCATCTATCTATCGAGTTTCCTGCTCGATCAATAGGGATCCTCATCTACTCATTGATCAATAATTACCAAATCGTAGGAAACCGTACACACACACACACCCTTACACGTGGTCGCGATCTAGGCCAATCAGTGTCTACGAGCGGTCGCACGTGATGTTTTCGTGCATCACCCCCTTTTCTCCCGTAACATAGCAGACTGCTCTCGCACTTGTCCAGCTACCATTCATTGCACCATCAACACTAATTTATCAAACCTTCGCCGCGCGCCTGTGCAACACCTCCCGCCTCCCGTATTCAGTTCCTCCCCTCTCCCTCACAATTTCACATTGCTTGTGGGGCGTGGCATACTCACCAAGTTCTCTTGATGCGGGGCTGCTCGACTGCGTGCACCCCTCCAAACGGCTCGCCGCCTCCCCTCGTCTGGACCACGTCTGGACACTCTCCAACCGCGGGCGGGATACTTCTCAACTGGCTCCCGAAGGCCAATATCCGGATTGCGCTGTCCGGTCTTCTCGCAGTTCCGCGATGGTCCTGTAGTCCTCAAAAGGGGGCAGCGGCAGAGGGGGCCGCGCCGCCGGGCCTCCTCGCAACAGGAGCACTCGGAAAAATGAAAATAAAATCAGATCTTAAACAGATCTCAGCAGTGCCTCCAACATGTTGGGGGGAAATTCTCCCGGGGTCGGCTGGGCCGTCTGCGGACCTCCGGGCAGGGAGGCCCCAACCCCTCCCGTATATCCCAAAAAAATGAGTATGAGACACACGCAAGAAGAAAGGTGATTCTGCTGTTTATTAAACAAAACGGCAGGGATGGGTCAAGGATCGTACGCGTCCGTCCTGACACTCTCTCTCATTGTGGGGCTCGCAGGCCCTTTTTACCTTAATATGACGCGCTACTTGCGTCAACCTAGAAAGTTAGCAAAAAACCTATCGCCACTCTGGATTGGTACCTCGAGTGGTAGGGTTAGTATAGCATACGTATAGAGAGCGATATTAGTGGTTGAGGGTTAGTCAGGTGGTATACTTGGGTTGTCCCTTCAATTCGATACATGAAAATTGTTACATGAAGACCCCTGAGGATTGGCTAATGTTAATGGCGTCAGTGATAAGAGCCCCATGTTCTGATTGGTCCATTCGCGAGCCCCCCAGTCTGGGACCATCGCTGTTCCCAGCTCGCGGTGCACCTGTCATTTGCAACAATGTTTTACTATGGGTATGTGCAGAAAATGTGAAGATTTATTCATATGCTGGAAGGCCGACTACTCTCACCGCCGCAGATGTCCATTGAGTCGCTTAATTGTATCTGCCTGTGTCTTGAAACGGGGGATCCAGGCGCCTCCCTTCTCCTGGGCCTGGCTTAATTTGTAGGTGTGACCTCGGCTTCGGCTCGCGGCATGCGAGTTTGCAACATTGTGCCCTTGACTGTCTGCTCTCGCCGGGCTCATTCTGCAGGGTCAGCAACTGTACTCTTGCTCATTCAATGTTCATGGAAGTTCTTGCTTGCGGCCTACTTGGGCCTGGTGCAAGGGTGGAACCATTTGATACACAGCGCTTTAGGTTATGGTATCATATTGCTTTATCCCCAGTATCAGGTCTTCGTTATATTTCTCATTGTAATACATGGGTTTAGGAGAAGCGTGAGCAAGCGTTTTGGATGAGTTCATTGTGCGTCTTGCGTTTCTGCATTTTGAAAAGCCTATGTGAAAAATAATAAAGATGTGCGTCGGTGGGTGTGTCCGTCACCTACGTCATAGCACTGACTATGTTCTTCGTGTGGATTGGTGTGGGAGTGTCCAGTGTGCATGTTTTAACGGGTGTGCTGACCATAGGCTGGGTCGTCATGGCATCTCTAACGATGTGTTGATTTAGTGTTGGATGGTTCAGTCGAGTCCATCCATGCCGCAGGTGTCGGCATGGGCAGAAAAACACAAAAGGGGGTCCTGTCTAAGGAAATAAAATTGGTTGCAATTTTAATTATATGCAAAAGGGATTTAAAGTGTATCTGTTCCTATACTGTAGCATAATTTGTACATATCCGAAGGATAATTAAAATGATAAGATACTAAAAATAAACAGATTGAAAAGGAACCTCTGGTAAACTCTTAACAGTGGACAAGGACTAACCTTGCTCTGGACTAGAACCTGAGTGTTTTCCGGGTGACTAAATTAGTCAAAGTTCCGCTGGACACTTACAAAGAGGTAAGTGGTTAAATCCTCACATCATGTAGCTGTGGGGGACTGGGGAAAATAGGAAAGAAAGGGAAAGAACAAATGCTCCTGGGTAAGTGAGACCTCCAGGTTATGAAGTCATCAAGAAATAAATGCAGGTAGCTCCGCTAAGAAGCTAGTTACCTTATTGGGGATCCTGGAGTGTAAACAGGGCTGGGAGACCAAGCTGGGTGAGCCCCAAGATGAATCAAGTCTACAGAGAAAAGATAAATGAAAGATGAATGTCACAGTACTGCCAATGTGTGGTGGGTTAAGGCAAGAAGTGCAAGTGTTGGCAGGGTCTGGGCTGTAAAGGAGGAAGGGTAATTACCTTATATTCGCTGGAAAATGCAGCCGTGTGTGTCCGCGAGGGCAACGCGGTGCCGAGTGAAGCTGAAAGCATAAGGCATAGCTGCGCATGTGCGGTGCTATATGCCGCTGATCCCCGGCACGTTACTAAAGCTGCGCATGTGCAAAGCTTACGCACAATAGTCCCCTGCACATGCGCGCCGGGGACAGAGTGGCAAAATCAGAAGCCGCTGTACCCCGGCGCAATAGCAATGTCAAGGTTGAGAAAATACAGGTCCCCTGCGCATGCGCGGCGGGGGCCGAGTAATGTATACCAAAAGGCTGTTACCAGCGGGGCCTAGAAATATAAGTAAATATCGGCGTTGGAACGCACCGTGCTAGGCGCGAGAGCGGAATTGGGCGCGTGGGCAACAACATATGTAGATAGAGGAGGGGCCTAAAAGACAGGCCTACCCCACAATCCAAGTACACATAGTGTTGGAAAAAGCAGAGTTAGTGTCAGGCCATCCTGGATGGCAGTGCACAGCCCTGCAGAGGGTTAGGGGGCATTGCATCACAAAAAGGAAAGAAATACTGGAAAGTCCAGAGAGCATGGACATGAATTGGGCTACGCTGGAGGAGAATGGAAGAAGCAAAGTACATGGGAGACCTACAAGAGGGCAGGGCTAATACTGGTATGGTGGCTCAATTTCATTTAGCCCCAGAATTGTAGATTGTAGTTTGTATATCCACCACTTCTCTTTGAATTTAAGAGAGTTGGTGATGTTATGTGTATTAAAGACTTTGTCCGCCACCCACCATTTGAAACTATCTGGGCCATGTTGCAGTTCAAGAAAGTGAGACACAAGGGGAGCTGTTATAGTTTTGCAGCGGATTTTGGAACGATGTTCAACAATCCTTTTATGAACTGGCCTCGATGTTTGACCCACATACCGTAATTTGCAGGGGCATTCTATAATGTAAATTACGTTGCAGGTCTTGCAGTTGGTGAAATGTTTTAGTTTCCATTCCTTGTCATCAATCATGAACGAATTCATTTTTTTGGTTTGATTACATGCCGAACAGTTACCACACGGATGATGGCCGTTGATCTCTCTTAGATTCCAGAGAGCAGAACGAGTGTTGGTTTTAGACATTCTAGAATGTGTAAGCATATCCCTGAGGTTCTTGGATCTTTTTAGTGCCATCCTGGGGAGTGGTTCCTGTGGAAGGCTGAGCTGTATCAATGGCCAAAATTTTCGTATGGCCCCTCTAAGTTTGGTAGTATTGGGGCCAAAGGTAGTGACACATGCCATGGTGGTTTCCTGTTGGGTGTCTTGAATTTTGGGTGTCAGAAGTGCTTCTCTGGGTGTAAATCTCGCTCTTTTCTGTGTGTCTCTGAGGAGCTTTCTGGGGTAGCCCCGAGCCTTCAATTTGGTCGCAAGAGCTGCTGCATTCACTTTGTAGTCTTCTGTGTCTGTACAGTTTCTCCGTACTCTAAGAAACTGGCCATAGGGGAGGTTGTTTCTAAGGCTCCTAGGGTGGTTGCTTTTATAATGCAGCACTGTGTTACGGTCTGTTTCTTTCTTAAACATAGTACATTCCAGGCTATTATTCTTAGATTTGATAGTAAGATCCAAGAAATTAATGCTGATGTTACTGCTGCTTATCGTGAATTTGATCTCATCTGTACGATCATTGATCCAACTGAAGAAGTCTGCCAGGGTGCTATTTTCGCCTTTCCAAATGAAAATAATGTCGTCAATGTATCTGTACCAAAGTATAATATTGTCAAGGTACGGATTACATAGATTAAGGACATTATTATATTCATATTCAGCCATAAAAATGACTGCCATACTTGGGGCAAAGGCCGCCCCCATGGCCGTGCCACGAATTTGCAGATAAAAAGTATCTTCAAATTGAAAAAAGTTGTTTGTTAAAGCTAGTTCCAGTAATTCAACTATGAGGTTGATCGGGACTCTGGTTTGTCGCATATGATGAGTTAGGTGGTGTCTGATGCATTCGACTGCTGCCTCTTGGGGAATGCTCGTGTAGAGGCTATTGATATCCATAGTGACTAATATGTCTTCTGCAGGGTTAAAAGGTTGATGTTCAAATTTATTTATTGTAGCCATGGTGTCTCGTAAATATGTCGGAGTTTTCTGGCTTAAGGGTTTTAGAAAAAAGTCGATAAATTTGCAAACAGGTTCAAGCACTGATCCACACCCCGATACAATCGGTCTGCCTGGGGGTAAAAGTTGGTTCTTGTGGATTTTGGGTAAAGCATAAAAAGCTGGAATGCGTCCCTCAGAGTTATTGAGGAATATTTCCTCTCTTTCAGAGATCCAATTGTTCTCCATCGCGTAGTCGGTAGTGTCTTTAATCTTTTTTTTGATTTCTGATGTGGGGTCTTTACGCAGTTTTTTATAATTCCCCTCTTCATTAAGTAATGCCATAACCATTGCTTTATATTGGGTGGACCTCTGGACCACCACCCCTCCTCCTTTGTCTGCCTCTTTAATAACAATGGCAGGGTTTTCGGCCAGAGCCTTAAGGGCTTGTTGTTCCCCCTGTGTGAGATTATTTCTTTTATGCAAGATGGTACGCTGTGCTTTTTTCATTTCTTGCTTGATGCATTTTTCGAACGCAAGAACAGATACCGGCATTTCGTTGTCATTGGGAAGGAAGTCCGATTTTTTCTTTAGACCTGAGTCATCAGGTTCTAGGGGACTTTCTTTGTCTTGGAAGAAGACTTTTCTTCTGATGGTTCTATAGAAGTAGGACAGTTCCTGATCAAGTCTGAACCAATCGGTGTGATTGGTCGGGACAAATGACAGTCCTTTGGATAGTACCGATCTATCCTCTTTGGTGAGCGTACTTCCCGAGAGGTTGAAGATCGGCATAGTCTCTAATATCTCCTCCGTCTCCTGTTGGGGTTCGATGACCTCCATCGTGGAAAGTTGAATGGGGGCATGGGCTGAAATTGAGGTGGGCCCCAGTAGCCTCCCCTGGGACCCCCTAAGCCTAAAAAAGGCATCATCTGTGGCTGCTGAAGGTTTGCACATGAATTTGTTTCCCTGCATATCAGCCTTTGTCCTGCCTGGGGGCAGTCCAGCGCTGAAATGATAGGCAATTCTCCTCTGAACAAGAGTACCATCAGTAACCCCATACACGTGTTTCAGCCTTGTTGGGCATCATCAGTGAGGTGAAACTGTTGCCTCTCTAAGAACAGTGAGCAAGGGGTCCACGTCTGGATCGCCCTGTTAACTTAGGGTGAAACCCAAAGTTAATTTATTCAAAACAAAGGGGGGTCTGGGAATCTCTCTACCAGCACGAACACAGCCCAATGACCTGTTCTTGGGTGAATAACCCCTGGGAGAGACTCTACCAAGTCTTTAGCTCACTGTCCCTTTCACAGAGAAGAAATTTCCCTGCATATCAGCCTTTGTCCTGCCCGGGGGCAGTCCAGCGCCGAAATGATAGGCAATTCTCCTCTGAACAAGAGTACCATCAGTAACCCCAAACACGTGTTTCAGCCTTGTTGGGCATCATCAGTGAGGTGAAACTGTTGCCTCTCTAAGAACAGTGAGCAAGGGGTCCACGTCTGGATCGCCCTGTTAACTTAGGGTGAAACCCAAAGTTAGTTTATTCAAAACAAAGGGGGGTCTGGGAATCTCTCTACCAGCACGAACACAGCCCAATGACCTGTTCTTGGGTGAATAACCCCTGGGAGAGACTCTACCAAGTATTTAGCTCACTGTCCCTTTCACAGAGAAGAAATTTCCCTGCATATCAGCCTTTGTCCTGCCCGGGGGCAGTCCAGCGCCGAAATGATAGGCAATTCTCCTCTGAACAAGAGTACCATCAGTAACCCCATACACGTGTTTCAGCCTTGTTGGGCATCATCAGTGAGGTGAAACTGTTGCCTCTCTAAGAACAGTGAGCAAGGGGTCCACGTCTGGATCGCCCTGTTAACTTAGGGTGAAACCCAAAGTTAATTTATTCAAAACAAAGGGGGGTCTGGGAATCTCTCTACCAGCACGAACACAGCCCAATGACCTGTTCTTGGGTGAATAACCCCTGGGAGAGACTCTACCAAGTCTTTAGCTCACTCTCCCTTTCACAGAGAAGAAATTTCCCTGCATATCAGCCTTTGTCCTGCCCGGGGGCAGTCCAGCGCTGAAATGATAGACAATTCTCCTCTGAACAAGAGTACCATCAGTAACCCCATACACGTGTTTCAGCCTTGTTGGGCATCATTAGTGAGGTGAAACTGTTGCCTCTCTAAGAACAGTGAGCAAGGGTTCCACGTCTAGATCACCCTGTTAACTTAGGGCGAAACCCAAAGTTAATTTATTCAAAACAAAGGGGGGTCTGGGAATCTCTCTACCAGCACGAACACAGCCCAATGACCTGTTCTTGGGTGAATAAACCCTGGGAGAGACTCTACCAAGTCTTTAGCTCACTGTCCCTTTCACAGAGAAGAAATTTCCCCACATATCAGCCTTTGTCCTGCCCAGGGGCAGTCCAGCACCGTAATGCTAGGCAATTTTCCTCTGAACAAGAGAACCCAGGGATATTTATCAGGTTAGCCCTTTTTCATTTAGCACTAATTTCGAGGAGACTCTTGCTAGCAAGATCCCTTGTTGGTCGAGGCCTTCACCTAGTACAAAACGTCTGTTACACCAACATCACCCCTCTCCTGTAACCAGCCTGTGCTTGAATCACTCCTAGTGTTATCCTTACCCTCTTTCCACCACACCTATTCTCCTATCACTTCTCCTCTTCCTACGCAGAGTATGGCCTGGTTATACACCCTTACACAACCCAGTCCCCTTGCGCCCATAACATGCTAATTTCTAGACAACTCTGCGGAAACACCACCATGGAACAGTATAAAAGCTTTGTAACATAACATAATCCATACACATCAGAAGGCAGTATTGAAACAGGATGTAGTTACATGACAGTTGGGTGACTGAGTCAAGATCCTGGTCTATATAAGCTGTTCCAGCAACTCCCAGTTTCCAACAACACTCACTTCAATTATTCATAGGACAGTGGTATGTGCAGCAGGCAAAGTTCTCTCATGTCTGCGTCAGCCACGCATGAATCATCAGGGCCATCTGACCTGGCAGTCAAGGGAGAAAGAACACTGTCCATAGAAAAGGTGGTACTGACAGCTAAGCATACATTAAAGCAAATAACTCAGCAGCCGCAGCTTTATAAATTGACATTGAAGGTTGGCGTGAGCTATTCATAACCATGGCCTTGCACTAACAGTAGACACCGAAACCATGCTGACGCCTACTGTGTGCATGGAATCATGTTAATTCATGACGCATACTGGCTATACTTTGTGCGGTCTGGCTGCGTGACCATGTCATGTTCCTTAAAGCAATTCCATATACACATTAGGAGTCCTCATCAAAATAAATCAGGCTGCTGTCTACGTTTGGAAAATCATGGCACTTTTTATAAATGAATTCCTCTGTGCTCTTCCAAGAAGTAAACGCATGTACAATTATGCATGCACACAGACAACCGATCAGGGTCAAGCATAAGTAACATCAATCAGTACATATAGTCCTATGCGACATCTAATCACTCCCATACACATAAGGTTATGTAAGATGTAATTTCCTCCCCCCGTAAAGAGATGTGCATGAATGTACATATTCACTGTACTGATACAGGACAAATCTCTCTGGAAGAGCAAGACAGATATGAAATTTACCATTTGTGATTTCAACAATCAAAGGCACCTGAAGAAGGCCATCCGAGTGGGACGGGTATGCCAAGATGTGGGTCCCAAGCCTGCTGGACCTTGAGGCCCAAGCTACGCCTCACTGATGATGCCCAACAAGGCGAAAACACATCTGGGGATACTTGTAATCTCATGAAGAAGGGATGTGACCAAGCAGTTTGGGCTGGACTGCACCTTTTGGGGTGGGACTAAGCCTGATTTGATATGGTCTTTCCCCTTCTGTGATGGCTTGGCAGGCCGAAAAACGACACCTGGAGGCTTGCCCAGAGCTGTGCCTGTGGTTATGATTTGTTCAAAACCTCCCAGGCATCAACTTTTGGTTTTGCCTTCATGCACAACATTGGCATTGTGATTTCCACTTACGTTCATGACACTCACATTCTAGTCAAACTATCTGGTAATAAAGAGCTGACTTCTCGGAAAGTAAGGGACTGTCTTTTGACCAAATTGTAGATAGAGCAAAATTTGCTTATGATCAACAAATCAAAAACTGAAGTAATGACCATTAATGCTTCTAGAAGTATTTGAAGGTCCATCTACTGGCAGGGCAGCTTTGCCACGTGTCCCGTGTGAAGATATCATGAAGCAAGACAAGCAAAACATTCAAAGTTCAAAATAAAATGGTTTATCAACTTAAATGTCGGGATGGTTGAAGGACCTAACCTATCCTATGCTAAGATGGGATTTCACTACCTAAGTCAGGAAGTTCAACTTAAAATCTGACTGTGTCCAAAACCTATACTTGCCCTCAAAGCTAAAGCTAAACAATGTGTAGGGATGTCAGCTATAAAAGAAACATTGTTCCCAATAAAGTTCAGAGCTTCTTCCAGCTCCCAGCTTACTTTCCAGCTCTCCTTCCCCAAGTTCTCCAGGAGTATAAAGTCGTCCTGGAAATGGTTTTTAGAGAGGCTGATCTTAAGTACAAGTTGGCAAGCAGTCCAAAAATGAGTCTCTTTCCTGAGACACCAGCTTGCTCAGCTTGCCAACTTGTACTTAAGGTCAGTCTCTCTAAAAATAAATTCCAGGTCAACATTATACTCCTGGACAGTTCATGTAAATTACTTTCTTCTGTCTTACTTTAGCAATCTCTTTCAGGCACTTGCAATTACTTTCTGTATATTTCCTTGGCATGAATAGGGTATCCCCGGTCTAGGCACAGTTGACGTACCACCCGGTCCACCCATCACAGGTCACGCAACTGGTAACCCTGGCCTTGCTTTCTCACACAGGTTCTTCTGTGGCTGCACCTGTGATCTGATTCACACTCAATTGGCTATCTCTTTCTCAGCCTTTTTGCTTTGCCACGTGTTTCACTGGTTGCCAGTCTCTGGACATTGCCATCATGAGTTTGGTTATGCAGTTCACTTTGCGGTGCTCTTTTCCTTTCACCATATTGCTCTCACACTCCTTTACAATGTTCCATTCTTGCTTTATATTGCATTTCATCAGATTCTCTCTTGATTTGCCATATCTGATATTCGCCTTCACACTAACTTATCATTTGCACATTGGGTTTTCCAAAGCTTTCCTGTGCTCATTAAAAGCTTTCATTCAGTTCGGTTTTCAATAGTTTCTAGTGCCTGTTCATACACACTTGGCAGTAATCAACTTCAACCATTCACTTTGGTTCACCGTGTCTTGCACTTTACTTCTTGTACAATTGGCATTCCCTTTTTTCCACGTAGCAGCCCCAGGAGCGCCCCAGCTCGAGGGATACTTTTTCCCCACTCACTGGTCTCCGGCGTCTCGTCCAGGCGTCTGTCACCTCCTACTCAGCTCTGCGTGCACTTGTTCTGTGTTTGGCACGCCCTGCTCACAGTTCGCATCTCTATCTCTCTCTCTGTGGGTCGCTGACAGCTCTGATTGCGTCCCAAAGATGCTGCCGATGACTTGCAACGGCTGGAACATTTTTCCAGCCTGCAACTCCTGATACAGGCATCCACCTGTAAGGCTCCCAATACTGTGACCTTCCTCGGCCCAGTACCACAGTTTCTTTCAGTTCTCAATGGCATCCTGGTTTCCCGACAGGAGCACCCTCGGTTGCCGGGTATTCCGCAGGATTTCTCTGTCTGCAGGCCTTGCTGCTGGGCTCTATGTGCTCTCATTGACTCCACCTTTTATACACCTGCAACTGTCTAACAGGTTACCGGAGTGAGTCTTTAGGCTCAATTCCCTGACCCTAATTAGTGAAGCATTCTGGACAAGGCTGACCCTTAAACCAGTCTGTAAGCCTCTTCCTCATCTCAGTACTAGAATTGGGAAAGGATCCTCGTCGCCTCTTCTTTGTCCCAGTACTATAGTGGAATGAATGAGAGGAATTCAGAGGAAAGGGTTTACAATAGCCTATACAGGCAGGGGGGAGGGGTGATGTTGTTTCTCAATTGGAAATGGGGGGACATACATATGGATCAGCTGAAATGTCTGCAAATGGGGAAGATTGATAACACCCTACAGAAGTAGATGGAGAGCAGATGGTATTCTGATAACCTCTTAATTTTACCAGAATGACGCAACTTTCCTCCACAGAACAGTGAAATAAATAATCCTTGGTTCATGGTTTCCATTTATAAACATGGCCCACGGAAAGTCTGTTACATGAGACCCTGTCAAGCCAGCGGCTAACAAGGGCGTTTCGCTAGAGTTACTTTAAGGAATGACAGATGAGCAAAAGATGTCTAACAGACTTCAAGTGGGCTTCCCCGCATAGCCAGCAAGCCTGTTATCCCTCATTATATTAAGCCATGCCCCCACTATCTCCAGGGTCCTCTCAGTGTTGAATTTCATTTTGAGGTAATCCCCAACCAAATTGTTTCCAACAACATGATGTATATATTCTGGCTTTATTTTCCTTTCCTGCGCGTATTCAACAAATGCTGTGACATAACGTTTTGTTGCCAGGTTAACAGCTAGCTGTTCTCTACTATAGCTAATCACGATAGCTTATATAGTTTTTTCGAAATTGTAATGCGTCGCACCCATGACGGACTCTGGCGCTTGAGCCAGCCACTTTTGAGCAATAGTGCTACGTCTCACTAAGTGTCTGGATGATGTCAGACTTGCTCTGGTTGTAATCACTTCCTGCATTAGCACCTTTAGAGTGTTTGGGGGTCATTTGATAGCTTCCAAAGAGTGCATAGATAGCAGAGGTGGGCTTTAAGGAAAATTGGCACAATGTTCAGTTCTAGATAGACCGTTTCTATCGAGGTCCGAGGAAATAGTCTCAGCAGTCTCTTTAGTATGGTACGTTAAATTCTGGATAGCTCTGATAGGATGGGTAATTCCCAGGATTCAACCTTGTATAAAATAATGGGTATGATCTTTGCTTGGTACAGATTCATCAGGGCTCAAATAGAAAATCCCCTACCCTTGTGTGCGAAAGACCTTATGCCTCCCGCTATCGACAAAGTTTTAAGCTTGACTTGGTCCAGATGCAGAGTTCTCCTTAACTTGGAGTTCAAGTGAATGACCAAATATTTATACTCTGACACACTTCAGCTGGAACCCCATCCAACACCCATTGCATTGTTTTGACCTTTTTGTGTGTCGGGCTAAAAACCATAATTTTGGTTTCGGATATGTTCACAATTAATGAGTTAGAGACAGAGTATGCTTTCAGTAGGGACAAAGATGTCTGCAAGCCCCCAGGCGGGATATCCATCAGGACAAAATTGTCTGCATATCCCATCCAGTACAGGGCGGCAGTGCCTAACTTGGGGGGAGTGGAGATGGGATTCGTGATGGCGCCTCCTAGATCGGAAAGATATAAATTGAACAATATTGGAGCTAAAATGCATCCTTGTTTGAGTTCTTTATCGGTTGGAATCCATCTGGAGGTCTTGCCAAGTTGGTCTAAGCGGACCTTTACCCTGGTTTTATCATGAAAGTATATGATAATTTTCAGAAGGCAGAGGGGAATGTTCCAACTATGCAATTTATTCCAGAGCCTGCTCCGCTCTACCATGTCAACACGGCACTACAGTCAATAAAAGCAGTAAATACTGAAAGTTTCTGTATCATCCACACCTGTTGGATAGTGGTGATCAAGGCTAAACTATTGTCAGTGGTGAATGAATCCTTACGGAACGCTGTTTTGTTAAATAAAAAGATGTTATTAGACTCTGCCCAGTTGTCGAACTCCTCTAACAGGACTCGGGCAAAGATCTTTGCTGGAGCATCTAACATAGCCAATAGAAGGCAGTTACGGGGGTCATCATGGATGCCTTTCTTTAAGACAGGGACGATGATACTGTATCGCCAGGAGGATGGGAAAGACTGTGTAACACTAAAGCATTGAAACAATCAGTACAGGGCATTCACCCAGACAGGTCCGTTCCGATGAATACATTGCAGATGCCCTCAGTGCCAGGAGCTCCAGAAGGTTTATTGGCAGCAATAATGCAGCTGATATCAATTGGACTTTTCAAGAAAAAACACTTTGCGGCATTCACATCAATTGTGTAGTCCGACACCCCTCGGTTCCCAAATGTCTGCTCAACATGTGTTACCCAAGAGGTTTCAGGGACACCATTGATATCTCTATTTGGAGTTTCTTTACCATTTATGATCTTCCAGAAAATGCTTACACTGTTGGTTAAGACGAGTGAACCAAAGCCTGCCAGCGAGAGTACTCTACTTGAAATGTATGCCATTTTAGCCAGTTTTGGTACTTACTTTTGCTTGCTTTCACCCTGCGTGCATGTTCAATCGGATGTGTTTCCAAACTTGACAATATTCGAAGCATTTTTATAATTTTGTATCCAACAAAAAAATACTAATCAGGATGGATTGTGTTCCTTCAAGTTTCCAAATGTCTCTTAGGACCTCTTATGGATCTCCCAGTCTTCCAGGGTCACTCACATTATCGAGGATCGACACTTCTTTCTTCATCATCCTTCTTTCTTGTCGAGGGTGGCATTTTAGGGTTTGGCACTTGTTCGGGTCTCCTGCTACAGATCTGCTCCACTCTCTGTGCTTCCGTGGTTTGCCGTGAGGGTTCGTCGAAGGGAGGTTTCAGGTCTCCTACCTCTACGGTTTTCGGCGTTGTTGAACGGGATCCAGGCCCAATACGGTGCTTCCGTGGTCATGCCAGCATGTCGGACGATCAACCATACTTCATCCTGACAGGAGCTCTTCTACGGTTCGGGTTGCCAGATCTCCGTCTTCTTTGTCTGCCATTCTCATCTTCTCAGATTAATGCGGGCTCCGCAGCTCGACTCTGCTCCGCCCCTCCAAGGCATAGCTACGTCAGAGGGATTCCCCTACATATGTCTCTCTCTCTCCTCCTTTGTGTTCCATTCGTCCTGGTTACATACAAGGTAATTCTTAAAGGGACATTCCCTTTTCCTTCAGACTACATGGTTGATCCAGCATTGTCTGGAGCCAAACAAAAGGAGGGCATGTTTTCCATTACTCAAGGCGGTCCCATATATGCAGCTAAGGTGGTTTACCTAGGGAGTTCCCTGTGGGAATGAGAGTTGTGTCCCCTGAGGCTGAGTCACTCCCATTGAGGTCCCACTTGCTCAGACCCCTAGGGAGGGTCTTGCAGAGCGGGCTCACCTCCGTAGCCTAAATGTGAGTGGCTCCCCTTGAGCAGATGGGACGAATACTGTTGATTCATCACAGTACCTAAATTCTACAATATTTGATATGATATGATATGGCATTTATAACGCGCCTCTACAGAAGTGTTTCTAGGCGCCACAAGACAAGGGAGGGAAGACATAGGGAGGAAAAGATAAGCAATCCTACTAGGCCTTGTGTCATTTGGAGCATTCAAGTGCGACAATAGAAGTGCAAGGGGAAGGAGAGGGGGAAGTGCAAGAGATAGGGGAGGGGAAAACAGGACAGCAATGCCCCAAGTAAGTGCAGCTAGGGCACTGTGGCTCTAGGTAAGTGGAGGAGGCAGGTGTATTGTAGGGGTTACAAGTACATGCCCTAAGTGCACTGTAGGCCATGAGGCATTGCAAGGAATACTGGTTGTGGAGGGCCCTGGTACCCACTGAGACTCTGAGGGAACCAAGCAACCGGTTGGCGCAGCAGATGGGTAAGTTAGCAAGGGAGCGACGGAGAGAAGGCAGAGGAGTAAACAAGGGTCTTGAGCTGCTTCCGGAAACTTCAGGTGGTCTGGCTCAAGTCAGAAAGGGGCAGGGATCCATTACAGATGGAGGCACCTGCAGAGGAAAGAGATCCACCAAGTGCTCTTTACCTGGATAAGCGTCTGACTCTGAGAGAGTTGGAGGTAGCTGACTGAAGGGCTCTAGCAGCAAGGTATTTAGGAAGAGATTGTTGGATGTACTGTGGTCCTGGCCCCAGAAAGACTTGTGGATGATGCAGAGGGTAAATCCAGTGAGTGATAAAATGCTGAGGTGCAATTGGGCAAACAGAGTTTTTGCATTCTTAGAACATGCAATATCGAGATAACTCTCTATGCCTAGATGAGATTCTGACATTATGTATGTTGCAGATAAATGGTGAGTATAACACCAGTCCAGCTTTTCTTTGAAAACCCAGTTATTTTAATGCATAATTGAAATAGGTTTTGACAATGGGCCTCATTACACGGTAGGCGGTGGACCAAGGTGCCGCCTTGGAGGAAAGGGGAATTACCACCCTATTCCAAGGTTGGCGGGGCGGTAATTCCCCCTTCCCCCTTCCCCCATGGCCCTTCCCCATTCCCATTTTTGCCCCATAGGGCATAATGGGAATGGGGAAGGTGCAAATTGCGGTACCGTAATAAGCACCCTGGTCCCTTTGCAGGTTGGTTTTTAACGCCTGCAAAAAAGCAGGCGTTAAAGTACCAACCCGCAAAGGGACCTCGTAATCAGGCGGTAAGGGTTAACGGTCACCGGTACCATTATCGGTGACAGTTAACCCTTACCGCCTTCCGTGTAATGAGGCCCAATGAGTCATATTTGGCAGCATCCTCCCAGAGGATGTGTAAACCAATTTAGCAGAGCATTTTCTTAACAAATACAAACCTTGGCAGTGATTTTCCTCGGTGGGTCTGTTAAACATCTCTGTCACCAATTAGTTCATTAGCGTGGCATGCTTTTAACTAATAAGCAATTGGTTTCAGTTATTTAATTTCAGTTGTACATATTTCCATTGTAACAGGAGTTGAGGGGGCACTAAATTGTAGGCTGATTGGCTGTTAAGGTTTTTGTTTTCTTTCTCACCTGCAATTTTGTGCATAAAGTATATTTCGATATTTCTGCCCCATAACTTGTGCCAGGCAGTGCTCGGGCATTAGAAACTCTCATACCATGTGATAAAGTTTTGCCCCCAAAGTGAAAAGAGAATTCACAACAGTACCTCCTCGTTTAGCTAAAACTAGGTCACTCTTTTCTATTTGTGCTAACAAATTTGGTTTACTGATTATGTAAACTGCCAAATATTCAAATGATGTTACTGACTGTAGTGTCATGTTATTAAAAAGGGTTTTGGGTGGAGACAAGTACTTAATGTGTTTCCTGTGGCATAACATACCTTTCCTTTTAGAGATGTTAATAGATACTTTTTCCACAACAACAGGATGTTGATGTTGCAGGCCTGTCAGGGTTTGGGAAATGAGGACTGCATCGTCTGCAAATAATAACTGTCCCCACTTTTTCCCACTTAAAGAAGGGGCATCAGCATGTAGGTTTTTACCAGTAATAACTAGATTATTAATATATAGAAGGAACAACAGTGGGGCCAGGACACATCCTTGCCTGACTCCCATATTGATTTTGACTGGGTTGGCGCATTCTCCATTCAAGCCCCAATGGATCAAAGCCTAATTTTTGCTTTATAAAGATTGAATCGGAGATATAGCCATGTTTGCGGGTTCTGGTAGGTGGAGTTAGTCTGACAGAGGAGAGATTGTGGAGCAGTATCAAAGGTTGTTTGTAGCTCACTGAACGCCAGATACATTGTTTGGCACTTCAGCTTCACAGGTTTTTGTATAATGAGGAATAGTCTAAAGCAAAGATCAATTGGTGAGACTTCTTTTGGAACCTACCCTGGCCATCGGATTCTTCTAACTGATCAAGAATGCTTTTAGCATATATTTTATATATGTTTGCCAGGCAGTCAATTAAGAAGATTGGCATTTAATTTGAGGGCACCTCTCTGTCTGCCTTTTTGTAAATTGGAATTAGTATAGCTCCCCTACAGCCAGCGGGTATATGATATGTGATATTAACTTTGTTCATTAATTTCAGCAGAAATGGTGCCCAAATACCCAGGTCACTCTTGACGAGGTTTGCTGGTAGATTATACGGATGGGGGCCTTATTGTTTAGTTGGGTCAATAAGGCTCTTGCTACCTCGGCTATTGTAAAAACTAGACAATCACTAGGAGAGAGAATGATATCTTTAGATAAGGGATTAGCAGTGAGATCATTATCGAGGTGAAGAAAATCTGGCTTGTCCTTAGGTAAATACAGAGACTAGAAATGTTCTTTCCAGGCTGAACCTGTTATGTTATTATATGGATATCCCTCGTCTGGATTTATACCATTCTTAATTATGAACCAGAAATCCCCTGGTTTGTTCAGTTGCCTTAATAAGTGATTCCCAGAGAGCCCTGGTAAGTTCTGTCTTTTTTCTGTTTACAAGGTTATTATGATTATTCCTCTTACATAGCACAGCATTTGGGTATCTCCCTTTTGTAGATTTAAGCTTGTCAAGAAGTAGCTGTTTTGCTTTCCTAACCTTGTGGTCAAAAAACCCTCCTCTATGAGCTGTTTGATTATTTGTTACAAGGAAAGTCCTGGAAGTAAAATGACGCAATCCAAAAACCACTTTATCGTAAAAGCCTAAAGGGGTTAAGCGTGTGCTGCTCAGAGTGTATTCTTCTAATAATGGTAACTAATTTGAGTAAATAGATGAAAGCACAACAGGGTAATTTCCTAAAAGCCATCTGCTAGTCTCCAGGTTAGTATACGGTTCTAATCTGTGAGAATAACTGAAGGTACTTCGGTCCCTGCCGTGGTTGGTTTTAAGGATAGGATTTGCAGCCAGAGGATCATGATCACTCTCAAATGTTCAACTTGTCATGAACCATCAAATTCGCCCTTTCTGGGCCTCCTGGTCCCTGAAACGTCAGGGATTACACTCCATAATACTACCAACATGGCTGCAAGCTCAGAACACTGCTCACCAGTCTTCACATTATACGCAGCATACTCTATAAAGAGGCCACACCCCCACGGCCCTGCACGTCTCAACGCTGCTGTTAGCTGTGACCGGACGTGTGCTCCGTACTCTCCCTTGTATTATTCTGTTGTTTCCTGGTTCCTGGAACCCCTTCTTCTCATCTACCTTCCCTCCTTCTTATCCAGCCCTTCCCGGAACCCCTGCACCGCCTCTGCGTGCTCCATATCCTTTTTCTGAATTTCCTGGAGTTTTCCCTTGATCCCGGACATCGAAGCTGAACGAACACTGGAAGCCGAGGACGGCCGAGCGGGCTTGTATAAGACCCGAACCATACGAAAGAAGACTCCTCCTAAAGAAGTCATCAGACTACGAAAACAGGTGAGAAAGGGGGAAACCTGTGACAGATTGAGACGCCACCTGACCGAAGTCGATACAGACATGGAGGCGGCCATCCAGGATCTTATGCGCGGCATGCATGAACTAACGACCGAAGTGCAGAACCTGAAAGCTGAGAACGCTGCGTTAAAGCAATTGGTGCTATCCCGCGACTCTGCTACAAAAGACAGTGTGCTATTGGGCGGCATTGTTGAGAAATATGATGGCTCTGCAAAAACCCTCCGTGGATTCCTGGATTCTTGTTTGGTCCACTTTACCTTTAAACCTTATTATTTCTCCACCCCCAGGGCTAAAGTGGGCTTTATTATTTCACACCTTTCCGGGAATGCATTAGCCTGGGCCACACCATTAGTTAATTCCGGAGATGCCCTCTTGGATGATTATGACGGATTCATTCAAGCACTTAAAACCATGTTTGACCGCCCAGAACAGGTCTTTAGTGCTCAAGAACGTTTACTTGATTTCCAGCTAGGCTCTCATGACATGCTCACTTATGTGACTCGATTCAAGCAACTGGCTAAAGAAGCGGGTTGGCCTCCTGAAGCTTGCTTCACTCTCTTTCGAAGAGGGCTAAATGAAGATATCAAGGATGAATTAGCCGGGGTGGCACGTCCAAGTTCTTACCAGGCACTTATGGATCTTGCTCTACAGATTGATTTTCGCATCCAGGAAAGGAAGAGAAAAGGAAGACCAAGTCACCCCTCCAGAAGAACCCCTTAGAGACCTCCTCGAAATCCGAAGATACTTCTGTTCCTACAAACTAACCTGAAACCATGCAACTAGGGGCCTTCCGTGGACCCATATCCCCCCAAGAAAGGTTGCAAAGGATCCATACTGGCTTATGCATGTACTGTGCATTTAGTCAGAGAATGTCCAATAGCCCCTCCGCGGCGTTCGGGAAACGCCAGCTCCCGATCCTAGATGGAGCTCAGTTTCGGGAGAGAGATGTAGGCTCCACATCTATACCATCCTTGAACTCTCCTGGACAAAACTCTCTGGTAATTTTACAGGCCTTTCTATAGCCATCCAAGAAGGAAACCTACCCCATTCTGGCATTATTGGACTGTGCGGCTATATTCATAGATCAAGAATGGGTCCCTAAACATCATATTCCCTACGAATCCCAGAAGACCTTGCAACCCATAGAAGCAATTGATGGGAGACCCCTCTCTTCTGGACCTATAACCCTTCAGACCAAGGAAATCGAGCTTGCAATAAACCATCATTAAGAGAAGATAAAGTTTGACATCATAAAATTGGCCCATTACCCAACGGTATTGGGAATGCCCTGGCTACAAAACACAATCCATACATCAATTGGACAGCAGGTTCCCTGTTCCTAGGTTCTGAATTTTGCATGTCTCATTGTCTACTCCTGGATCTTTCTCTGACACCATTGGAAGAACGTTCAACAACCCTGCAAGGTCCTCTTACGATCTCCAACATCGTCCAGGTTCCTAAAGCCTACCAGGGATACGTCGATGTGTTCTCTTCTGCTATTGTCCAAGCCCTACCACCCCATAGGCCGGAAGACTATGATATTGAAACCAAACCTTCAGCTGTGATTCCCTTTGGAAGGATGCTTATTCTGTCTGAATCCGAGAAAAAGGCCCTTCGTGAATACCTAGATACTAACCTAGAAAATTGCACCATACGCCCATCCAAGTCTCCAGCCGGAGCTTCACTATTTTTTGTTCCTAAGAAAGACACCAAGGAGCTCAGACCTTGTCTTGATTATCGAGGTCTACATCAGTGCACCCTTAAAGATCGTTATCCATTAACCTTGATCTCAGATATCCTGGAAGCCGTAAGAGGAGCCGTAATATTCACCAAATTGGATCTCAGGGGTGCCTACCATCTGATCATATTAGGGAAGGATACGAATGGAAGACAGCCTTCAGAAATCCCTTTGGTCATTATGAATACTTGGTCATGCCCTTTGGACTCGCTAATGCTCCGGCGATCTTCCAACGCTTTATGGATTGGGCGTTTTCGGATATGCTGTTTCTTTTCGTCATCGTCTACCTGGATGATATTTTGATATTCTCTAAGGATCCTCTCAAGCATGAAGGACATGTTAAGGCAGTATTACAACAGCTTCATGAACACAAGCTCCTAGCAAAACCCAAGAAGTGCCTTTTTCATGTTTCCACTGTTCACTATCTAGGATTTGTCCTTAGCCCAGACGCCATAGGAATGGATCAATCCAAGGTTAAGGCCATACTATCCTGGCCAACTCTGACCACTGTAAAACAGATCCAGTCTTTCCTGGGCCTAGCTAAATTCTATCGGAAGTTCATACCATCCTTCTCCGAGATTGTTCAACCGATTATTGCCTTGTTGAAGAAAGATACTCCCTTTCATTGGACATCAGTCCAGGAGAAGGCCTTCCAACGCTTGAAAACAGAGTTTACACAAGCCCCCATCCTGGCTCAACCTGATATAAATCGACCCTTCTTAGTGGAAACAGACGCCTCTAACTATGCCATCAGAGCAGTTTTGAAACAGGAACTCGATGACGGACTGGAACATCCTATTGCCTATCTTTCACGGACATTGACCCCCAGTGAAACTCATTACTCGGTTTTAGAAAAGGAACTGCTAGCCATCCGCCAAGCCTTCACCGAGTGGCGTCATTTACTTCTAGGAGCTAAACATCCTGACAGGTTTGCACGGACCATCGAAATCTCCAAGTATTACAGGCCCTGGAATGTAGGAACAGCCGTCAGGCCCGTTGGGCCTTCTTCTTTGCCCAATACCAGTTCCAGATTCACCATGTTCCTGGAACACAAAATATAATTGCTGACGCCCTGTCTCGGCGTCCTGACTATGAACCCCCTGAAGACCGAACATTTCCTAAGATGTTTCCCCATACAATATTTGTAGCTCAGGCAATCAGTCTCCTAGATGAAGTTTGCATGCAAACTCAATCCTCTGAGCTCTGGAAAGACATCTCGAGCAAGAACCAGTGGAATTTGAAGACTAAACATGGATACTTGTTCAAAGATAACGCCTTGGTCATTCCAACACAAAAACTACAACAAAGGATAATAAACCTCTGTCACGATACCCTTTACTCCGGACATAGTGGTATTACCAATACCCTTCAACTAATACAAAGGCAATTTTGGTGGCCCGGAATGAAAGCTGACGTACAACTGTACGTTCAGGCATGCTCTGTCTGTAATCAAAACAAACACGACAACAAAAGACCGGCGGGTCTACTACATCAACCTCCACTACCAACAAGGCCCTGGGAATTCATAGCTAAAGACTTCATTGTGGAGTTACCACCTTCCAGGGGATACACAACCATCATGGTCACCATTGACTTGTTCACTCATATGGCTCATTTTACACCCCTGTATAAACTGCCATCCTCGTCAGAACTTAATTTTCCTGGAACACATATTCCAACTACATGGACTCCCTTCCAAGATCATATCGGACAGAGGGCCTCAATACATTTCTCAGTTCTGGAAACACCTTTGCCGGATACTAGGAATTCAACGTGCCCTCTCCTCAGGTTATCATCCCCAAACCAACGGAGCTACAGAGCGTGTTAACCTTAACCAAACATTGGAACAATATCTCTGTTGCTTCATTACCAAGGTCCAGGACGATTGGTCCCTTTTAATACCAGTGGCTGGATTCGCTTATAATAATTCGGATCACTCGGCCGTTAAGACCAGCCCTTTTTTCTGTAGCCAAGGATTCCACCCTTCGGTTCTACCTTCTGTCCTTACACATCCTACACCAGTTCCCACAGTCGACTCCTGGATTGAAACACTCATTAATGTACAAAGAGAGGCCAAAGAACAATTAGAGAAGGCCAGGACCCAGACCAAGTATGCTGTATGCGGACTCTAAAAGAAGACCGAGCCCTTCCTACACAATAGGGGATAAAGTATGGCTATCCTCGAAGCTACTGCCATGGAATCTACGACCAAATAAACTTGCTCCTCAGTATTATGGGCCTTTCCCTATAAAGGAAATCATCAACCCATTGGCCTTTCGACTCAAATTACCAGACTCCTGGAAGAAAACCCACCCAGTCTTTCATACATCCTTAATAAAGCCATACGTCCAGACCTCTCTAAATAACCTCCGACCTAACCTAGTGCTCGTCAATGACCAACTGGAGTATGAGGTCTCCAGAATTTGTGATTCCAGATATAGACGTGGCCAACTCCAGTACCTGGTGGAATGGAAAGGCTATCCCCCCAGTGAACGCACTTGGGAACCTATCTCAAACTTAAACACCCCCAGGTTACTCATAAGGTTCCATTTCATATACCCGGGCAAACCTGGCGGGATGGGTTTTCGGAGGAGGCATGCTGTCATGAACCATCAAACTCGCCCTTTCTGGGCCTTCTGGTCCCTGACACGTCGGGGATTACACTCCATAATACTACCAACATGGCTGCAAGCTCAGAACGCTGCTCACCAGTCTTCATGTTCTACGCAGCGCACTCTATAAAGAGGCCACACCCCAGCGGCCCCGCCCGTCTCAACGCTGCTGTTAGCTGTGACCTGATGTGTGCTCCGTACTCTCCCTTGTATTATTCTGTTGTTTCCTGGTTCCTGGAACCCCTTCTTCCAATCTACCTTCCCTCCTTCTTATCCAGCCCTTCCTGGAACCCCTGCACCGCCTCCGTATGCTCCATATTCTTTTTCTGAATTTCCTGGAGTTTTCCCTTGATCCCGGACATCGAAGCTGAATGAAAACTGGAAGCCGAGGACAGCCGAGCGGGCTTGTATATGACCTGAACCATACGAAAGAAGATTCCTCCTAAAGAAGTCATCAGACAACGAAAACAGGTGAGAAAGGGGGAAACCTGTGACACAACTACTTGAACCTATTTAATTATGCACCAGTATTCTACATTTATTAAAATGTAGGCAGTAAGACTCTGTTTAGAAATAATTCTATAGCGAGGGTGTGCAGAATTAACCTCTGGAAAATTACTGTTGCAAGCTCTCATCCCAATGGAATGTGTGACTGCAGCTCCTTCAAATTGTTAGTGGGTATCTACGCGGTGGAGGAAGAGCTTGCAGATCTGGTATACCGCATATTTCATCCGTCATTGTCACATCCTCCAAGACGAAGTCGTTAGTAGGAGCTGGCAGTTCAAGTCACTCAGGAGTGTGTGAATTCTGTCTTCGGTATTAGTGATTGAGTTAACGACAAGTGCTTGAGTTTGATCAACATCATGTATTGCCAGCTGATGGGTCTTAGGTAGGTATTCACATAATTACATCACAACGAAGTCACAGTCTGGGATCCTCTCCAGGAAACCTATCTCCACGCTGGATTGGGTGCTGAGTGGTAGTCCCCCTTATATCTGTCCCTGTAGAGGTTATTCTACTAGCTCTTCCCATGTCAGGTGTCATGCCACGACCATCCCCGAAAACTGCTACTTTTAAATGTTGCAGTAAGTGGGCCTGATGATTGGTCGTTGCCCCAACTACCCTCCCCTAGGGTCTTGACTCATGATTGGCTGAGCTGTCTGCCCCTAGGCCTAGGTTTCAAGGTGGTTCTCAGCTCGGAGTGTACCTGTTCAAGGTAATATGTGCAACTATGTATCTGCATCATAACCGTATGAGAATCACCATCACCATGAGAGCACTCCTTTCCCAGCGTATGAATCAGGTACTGGTTGTAACAACTTTGTTGCAACCATTGTCTGTCCCGTGACACAGAAGCTCTTCCCAGCTGTCAGTTCTTGGCTCATTATCAGCCCTGCCAGACCACGTGTCCAGAAACCGTGTTTGATAGCTCTGGAGATCTGAATTAATCTGCATTTAGGGAGAATTATTTGTATCTGTGGTGCTGGTGTTACTTCAGTTCAGGGAAGAAAATGTCACCTGCAACATTGCGACATTGGCAGTGGCCTTGTTCCACACACGGCAGCCCTTGCCTGCGTGGCATTCAGTTTAGCTTCAGCTTTCTGAGACAATCGTGGCCTACTGTGATATCCTAAGCCATAGTCTGGTTTCTGCTGTATGTACTTTCCATAGTGTCCATTGGTTAGTAGTGTATTGCTCTGTCAGATCCCCTGAGTGCTCCTGCCATTCCATTGGGTTATTTTGTGTGTAAGTATCTGCAAGCATGTACACGCGATCTTCTTGCTTCTTGCGGTTTCTACGTTGCTGCGGCAAGCTAATGGCAAAATAATAAACGTGCAGACAGTATGTGCATGTCACTGTCCCCTCACTTATAGAACTGTATGCATCTGTTCTTCGTGTATTTGGGTGTGTGTGTGTCCCGAGTGTGCGGATGGCATGTGTGTTTCATATCTAACACTGCTATGTCATGTTGTCTCTAATGACTTGATGCATGGTTTCTTGGTGCTTTTAGCCACAACTCTCAATGGAGTTGTCTTTGGTTCCACCCTGTGGGTCTTCGTCCACCTTGGTTAATGGTTGCACTGCCCCTGGGTTGGAAGGTTGACCGGTTCATGTATTTTGTGGGTCGGGAAACATAGCCGGATTTCAATCATGCCTCTTCAGTCCCCCCTCTGGTCGACTTGTCGACCACATCAAGATCGAACAGTGGGTCATGTATCAGGCGCCATATCTTGATCCCTGCAAGATGTACATAGTAGTTGCCATGATCGTCAAAAGACCAGTATATATAGGCATATCTTCCTTCCGGTTTGCACCAAACCCACTTCCCTTCATACTTCCTCGAGTTATTTCGATTTTCCACCTCCATTCCAGCCGGAAATAGGTCACTTTCTTTTAGCATTTTTCATAATCTTTCTCTTTCTTCCACAATGTCATCCATTGCTCCTTCGATATTCACATCCAGCATAATTTGCAGCCCTATCACTTCTTCTGCTGTCTTTTTGCATCTTCCAATACATATCTTTAATCCACACACGGGGATGCTGCTCCTAGCGCCAGACCTCCAACTATCACCGTCAGTCCATCTGCCAGCCAGGATGTTCCACGTGCTTTGTCCTCCATTTTTGCATGCATCTGTGCCAATTGAGCCACTGCATCTGAGAGAGTTCCATTATCTTCATCGTTGGCAGGTGTGAATGTGCAACATGAAGTCCCAATTTTGGTGCAAACCTCTCCTTCTATAGCTGTGATAAGGTCCAGAACGTACCTATCCTGCGCCACCAACCTTATGGCTCTGAGTTCTTCTTTTATGGCATTGAGCCCATTCACTGTTGAGTTTATAGTTACCGTCAAGTCCCATTGAGTGATCTGTAACCATTTGACATTGATGTATGTCTGTATCCCGGGATCAGGGATGCAAAGAACATTTGTGTTCTGCTGAACAGTCTGTGAGATGCTGTTACTTCATCCAAGGCTGCTTCTGATTTGCCTGAGAAGTAATTCCCCCCTCACTCTGCTCAGTTCTTTCTGTGAGTTAGCGTCATCAACATGGGCAGATGGTGATGTCTTAGTGACCTCTTCCTTCTTTTGTTGTTTTACATTTTTGGGAAGTCATCAATCATCACATCTTTCCTAGGGACCACCAATGAGGGCATGAGTCTAGGGAGCATATTCCTCCCCAATTATGTGGCAGCTTCTTGTATGTTTTAGATCCATAAGCCCAATAGTGATCCATCAGCACTGCTGTTCCTGCACCCATTTCCGGGATTGTCTTGACCTTTTGGCATCCTTTTCTCCGACATCTTCATCGTCATTGTGTTGATAACACAGTACAGGTGTTTTCAGGGGAATTATTATCATCAGTCCTGCTTCATTATCCACCCATGTCCCTAATTCAGCACTTCTGTCCTATTCCTTCAGCCACTTGTCATTTTCTTCCTGCACCTTGTTCACTGCAGACTTGGCTAGGGTTAGTGCCTTGCTTCCCACCACTCCATCTTCCTGGCCATCATTAGTATATACTTGTCAATAGATCAATATGTGCTGTCTTTCCCAGCAACCAGGCTCTCCTCCTGCCTCCTTTACTCTCGTCCATGGGCATGGCAAGTCCTTCTGTGTGATAGTCTTTGTGTCTCCCTTCTCTGGCCCATCGTTATGTATTGTAGCCCTTCATCGAGCTGCCAGTAATTGTTATCATGTATAATGTTTTGATGTAATTGTCTTTATATGGGAAGGTCTCCTAGACATCCACCTTAAAGTTGTGGTTTTCCCTTGGAATCTGCCTTGTGTCTGGAACATAAACATTGTGCTCTTGCTGCAGGTATTTCTGTTGCAATGAAGGTTCTGGAGGCACTCATGGCACAGGGGATTAAGGAGAAGGCATAACAGCTCTCCCCTGTGGTGTCCCTATCATCTTTGGACATGTGTTTATACCACATGTTGTTTGTTACTCGTGTTGTGTCTGTGAGATACAGGTCTACTCCCTTTATGTCTCTATCATCACTGCACTCCTCTCCTTACCTTATCAGCAGTGTCTTGTCTTGCACCTGACATGGTAGTTCCTGCTGCTTGGGTCACGGGAATGTTAGTCAAGGAAACAGCAGTAGCCTGCATTGCAAAGAAAATCTGCCATAGTACCGAGCCTAATATTCCTGTGGTAACCAATAAACACACCAATGACAAAATGAGCGTTATTTTTTCCATTATTACCACTTATGCATCTTTCCCTGAGCAGCTGCAGCTGATGAGATGATAAAGCTGCACACCTGAAAATCGCAGAGAAAAGCATTATTATTGTTTTATTAGTTGTCAGTATTCTTAAGCTCCACAAACTAAATAATCACTAATTGCAAAGGCAAATACTTCCTCCCATACTTTTGTTATGGATGAATCTCTCAATGTGGGTAGGGCAGGGTATGCACTGTATTCAATTTGAGGGTATGCTTGGGCCAAGTACTCTATGAATACCAGGAAATATACTTCGGGGGTTTGGGCTCTGAAATGTCGGAATCTCCTTAGAGTGTACAAATTGGTTGGACAATGCTTCAGGGTGGTCAACGGGAGGCAACATTAAGCTAGTCGTCTAAAAAGTGTGACAATCATATGCAACAACCTGCATGTGTGAGAAAAAATACAGCTGTCTCATGTGCATTCCTAGTGTGTGTGAGAAAAGAAAAGAGATTAAATTGTGTTACTGCTGTCAATGTGCATACACATCTACGTTGCAGCTTCACAATGGATATGTGCTTGAGACAAAGAAATTAGCAGTGTTTTCATTGGTCAGTTTGCACCAGTGTTGTTGTAGCTGCTTCGGCAGCTTGGAAGTGTCTAACCATGGGGTGGCCAGTAGTCTCTAGTTCAGGGGTACTTGGGTTTTCTTGTGAATCGTTGGTAGTTGCAGCATTGGCTCTGTTGATCTCTACAGTTGTTCTTCTGGGCGAGGCGAAGCTTTGTAGGGCTTGATGTCTTGTAGGTGGTTCCAAACAGTTTTCGCTTCTAAGCGAACAGCTCTGCCTGTTATGGCCTCCACTGCATGGGGTTCGGTAAACCTCGGAGCATTCCAGCGTCTGGTAAAGATTTTTAGGAGAGCTAGATTTCCCACTTGCACCAAATACTCCCTTTGTATATCTTGTCCTGTGTTGTCAGAATTCTCTTGTTCATTGTATTCAGGCCTGCCCTGTGTCTGCTGTATCTGGTGAGAGATAAAAGAAGTGCCATAAATCAGGGAAGTGACATATTCATACATTTCTTGACCCAAAACATCTTCAGTACTCTCACAATCTCTTAGTGCGCTGGTGGGAGGAGCCAATAGGAGGTGCATGCCCCTGCCTGTCACCACCTCATGGGGCGTTAAATGGTGATCGGACCCTGGCTTGTTGCACAATTCAAAAAGTGCCAGTGGCAAACAGTGAATAGATTTTTTCTTGGGGTTCTGCTGAGTTTTGGCAATGCGCTCCTTCAGGAGGCCATTCAGGCATTCACACACTCCATTTGCTTGTGGGTGGTATGCAGATGCAAATTTGTGTTTTATTCATAGCAAGGCAGTGATGTGTTGGAACATTTAATTGGCGAAGTGAGGGCCATTGTCAGACCTCAGGACCTCACAAACACCCCATTTTGGGAATACTTCCCAGACTAGATATTTGGCAGCTCAGACAGCGTCAGCATGCGAACAGGGTTCAGCCTCTATCCGACTTGAGAATGGGCAGACAACCACTATCATGTAGCGGTATCCCTGACATACTTGGATCATTTCCACATAGTCCACATGGAGATGAGGAAATGGGCCTTCAGGTCTAGCTATGGCTCCTCTCACAACTCTCAGGGTATGTCAAGCAGTGAAATGCTGACAGGTTAAACAATTGCTAATGGAATTTGCCACATGCTCATTTAACTTTGGGCAACACCATGAATCTCCAATATGTGCAGCAATGACCTCTTTCCCTGTTTGTGTTCGATGATGCAACTGCACTAATGCTGTTTTCAGTAGTGCAAGTGGCATGACCACTTTGCCTGTGTTGTTCTGTCATCAGTGGGGGACATGGAACACCCTCTTTTTACCCAGAGGTCCTTTTCCTCTGTGGGTGAAGCTGCCTGTAGTTCCATAATTTGAGTTTCTGGTAGGTAATTGTACCCCTCTCTCAACACAATGTTTCTCGTCCCTCCCAGGATTTTGGGTCTTTCCTTTAGCTCCCACAATTCTCCAAAATATGGTTCACACTTTGCCTTATGATCAGCTGCTTTGTTTCCCCTTGAAATGGCATCTTCCCCTTTGATGTGGGCCTGGCACTTCACCAATTCTAACTCCTGTGGGTATGTATTACTTCAATCAGTTCTCCTAACAGCAGGACATTCTTAATTGGGGTCCCATCAGCTCTCCTGTACCCCCTCTGGATCCACTGTGCCAATCCTGAATGTACTGTTAATGTGACATAGGCATTATCAGAGTAAATTGTCACAACCTCACCTGTGCTGTGTTGTAGGGCCAAGATGAGGGCCACTAGTTCTGCTGCTTGTGCTGAATAATGAGGTGGTAACCCGGCACTTACAACTACCTCAATTGTCCAGTCCTCGTTTAACCTCACTACAGCAGACCCAGTCCTACTGATCCCATCAGTTTGATCAATAGTTGAATAACCATCAATGTAGAGCACATCTCCCCCTCAAGTGCATCCTCCTCCACCTTGCGTGTCTCACTGAATTGCTCTATATTCTGAGTGCAGTCGTGAGCCCAATCCCCTGCTTGGTAGACATCTACCATGGATAGTGCTGGGTTTACAGTTCTGCATCTTACTATCCTCAGTTCTGCCGTTCATAGTATTATCTCATATCCTAATGCCCTTTGTGTGGCCAATGTGCTCTTCGGCTTGTGCAGTATCCCAAACAGGGTGTGCTCCACATATAGGGTGGTGGTGCACTCCATTGTTATTGTGGATGCTCTTTCTACTGCGAAGGCTGCAGCTGCCAGAGATTGCTTGCATGCATAGTGTCCTCTCATTACTGGGTCGACTTGTCCATTGTAGTAAGCAATTGGTTTATGGCCGATGCTTGTTTTCTGTGTCAGTACTGCCTTCATAGCCACATCCTCTGTGTGTGAAAACAGGACAAATCCCCTTTTATAGTCTGGGGTCCCTAACACTGGAGCTGTGCAAATTGCTTCCTTCGGCTTGTCAAATGCTTTGGTCATTTCTTGTGACCATACCAGTGTTTTTGCTCCTCTCTGTGCTTCTTTTAGTGCTGTTAAGAGTGGTTTGGTGTATGTGCTGTAATCGAAAACCCATGCTCTGCAGTAGTTGCACAATTGTTATTGTTATTGTTATTGTTATTGTAGCTTATAAAGCGCACGGTCGCCCTAGGGCATCATGGCGCTGGAAAAAGAGACTGCTCGGGCGAGGAAAACTGATAACAGCTAGACTTAGAACAGGTAGGTTTTGAGAGCTCTCCTAAAGCCAAGATGGTCAGCAATGGCTTGCATAGACGGAGGAAGACCATGCCACAATTTTGGGGCGGCGATAGAGAATGCTCTGCCGCCGAGCCTTTCCCGCTTAGCTCTGGGAATGATCAAACGATTGGAAGTCATGGAACGAAGGTCCCGACCTGGGATATATCTCGTAAATTTGGATTGAAGAAATTCGGCACCCTGGGCATAAATAGCCCGATGGACAATGCACAGGGATTTGAAATGGATTTGTTTCCTCACCGGCAGCCAGTGAAGTTTGCGCAACACTGGTGTAATGTGAGCCCCATAGGGGGAACCGCTGGCTAACCTGGCTGCAAGATTCTGCATACGTTGGAGGCGGTGGATAAGACCGCTTGGCTGTGCAAGGTACAATGAGTTGCAATAGTCTAACAGTGAGATCATCAATGCAGCAACCACGGGAGGACGAAGGGGTTCAGGGATCAACGGCATAACCTTCTTGAGGACCCGGATCTCGTGGTGAGCGGATTGACAGACGGCTGCTACCTGGTTAGCCATAGACAAAGAAGCAGAGAGGATGACCCCTAAGTTCTTTACTTTACTGACTGGGCTAGGTAGAGGGCCCAGAGAGAGGGACAGAAAGCAGGGGTCCACAAAAGGGGGTTCAGAGGGCATCCTACCAATAGTACCTCTGTCTTATCCCCATTTAGTTTTAGCGAGTTCTGGTCCATCCATATCCCGACTGCCCTTAAGCAGTCATGGAGGCAAGCTGAAACCTCAGATTGCTCCTGATCTAGGTGGATCAGGATTTGTGTATCATCTGCGTATGAGTAACAGTTGAGCCCATAGGAACGTATGAGACAGATCAGGGCCCAGATGTATATATTAAACAGAATAGGTGATAGAGAGGATCCCTGGGGCACCCCACAAGAGAGGGTGCACAGAGCAGAAAGGAAAGGAGGCATAGCGAGGGTCTAAGTACGGTCAGAAAGAAAGGAGGTAAACCAGGCCAGGACGTCACCGGAAATCCCAATCTGAGAGAGACGGGAGAGGAGGATGGAATGGTCCACCGTGTGGAATGCGGCGGAGAGATCTAATAGGATCAAAGCCCCAGCTCCGCCAGCATCGACAAGTCTGGACATGTCATCTTGCACAGAGACAAGGACACTTTCGGTGCCTCTACCGGGCCTGAACCCAGCCTGAGCTTGGTTGAAGATATTTGAGGATTCCAGAAAGGAGGACAGTAAAGGAATCACCAGAGCTTCCAAAAGTTTATATAGAAAAGGGAGAAGAGAGATAGGACGGAAATTAGCTGGAATAGAAGGGTCTAGGGAAGGCTTCTTCAGGAGGGGAATCACCCTTGCTGATTTCAATTCCGATGGCACCAGGCCCGTCTGGCAAGGATTATTTATCGCCAGTGTGATGTCAGTTAAGATGTCCGGGGCAATCGTCTTCATCATCACAGCCGGAATAGCATCCTCAGGAGAGGAGGATTTAATCTTAGAGATGGCTGCCAGAACTTCTGCTTCAGTAAACAGAGGAAAAGAGGACCAGCTGGCAGGCGTGTCTGTGGGGAGAGAGGGGACAAAGCGGGTAGTATCAGGAGGCAATAAAGCAAGAGATTTTGCGATGTTAGCTCGAATTACATCGATTTTTGTTATGAAAAAAGAGGCCAGGTCATCGCACAGTGTTTGAGATGGTTTTACCATAGAGGTAAGAGTCTCCGAAGAGGCTAACGAATGCACGATGGAGAAGAGGGCTTTCGGTTTGCAGAGTGAATGTTCGATTTTCTGGTAAAAAAAACTGGATTTCGCCAGTTTTACACTGGTCAAATAAGTAGTCAGGTTTGATTTATATATGTCTCTAAGTGCGGAACTATAGCATGCATGCCATTTACGTTCAACCTGTCTAAATTGGAGGCGGGCCGCTCTGAGCTGGTCCGTGAACCAGGGTTGAGAGGGCAGCCTACGACCCTGAGTCAATTTCAGTGGAGCAAAGAGATTGGCTGCGGTCGTCAGAGAGTGAGAGAGGGAAGTCAGAGATAAAGTCTTCTGAGAGGCACAGCTTGAGATAATGTGGGAACTAAGTGCCTTTGAATCCACTGAGCACCACGAGCGTAGGAAGAGCTTAGGGGGGAAGATTTTACGGAAGGGGGTAGTAGGTAAAAGGGAGCAAGAGACCAGGTGGTGGTCGGACCATGTCACTGGTTCGATCTGACCAAGGCATAACACAGAGTCTTTAGCAAATACCAAGTCAAGAGTGTTACCCTTTCCATGGGTAGGAGCCTGCACCAATTGGTGTAAATGCAAGTCCGAGAGACTATCGAAAAAAGACTTAATTTCAGCGGAGTTGGGCATGTTAAGGTGCAAATTAAAATCACCTAAAATAACAAGATTAGAAAATTGGAGGTTCAGATTTGCTGCCAGATCAGCTAGATCTTTCCCAAAGGATCCTATAGGGCCCGGGGGGCGATAGAGAAGTAATAGGTGAAAGTCCAAGAAGGCGTGATAGCACACCGAATAAAGAGAGCTTCCATGTTGAGTGTATGAACACATGGTAGTTCAGTAACAGTGTACTTTTTATTGAAAATCACAGCAACCCCTCCGCCTCGTTTCGGAGGTGGGCAGTCGTGATGAATGATAAGATAGGAGGGAGGAATTGCTTGAACTACAGCGGGTCCCGAAGTCTGCATGAGCCAGGTTTCAGTTAGGCACAGAATATCTGGTTTTCTGCTGCTAAGCAGGTCCCAAACCTCCCCCGCATGGGCTGGGAGGGATCGGGTATTCAGTAAACAGAGGGTGGGGGTCTCTTTTATAGGCTCTACGCCATCAACCATAGATGGAGGAGGATGCTTCAACATGGGACTGGGGTAGTTCCAGCCCAACACTAGGAATTGCTCCATTTCCCTCACTGTTTTAGGTTGTGGTGTCTTGTGTATTGTCTGTGCTTTCTTTGGGGCAATATGCCTGCCATTTTAGATATGAGCTGTCCAATCTACAGTACTTCCTTTTGACAGTACTGGAGTTTGGCTTTGTCCAGCATGTACCCCTCGTCTGTTAGCACTGTCAACATATGTACTGAATCTGTCCTGCATTCATGTTCTGTCTTGCTACAAATCATGATATCGTCCATGTATTTTAGCACTGTGCTCTCTGTGTCACTGTTGCCTAAATCCATCTGAATCACCCTGTTAAAGATGGATGTTGACTCACAGTACCCTTGTGGCAGCCTAGTGTGTTTCCACTTCTGGTTGCGATACATAAAGCTGGTCAAATCTTGTGAGTCTGGTTGTAATGGTACAGAGAAGAAGGTATTCTTTAGATCAATCACAGTGAAGTAGGTGGCTTCTACTGAAATGCCACACAAAATTGTTTCAGGATTTGCTGCTACTGGATACTCTGCTTCTGAAATGTGGTTAAGAGGGCGTAAATCCTAAATGAAATGCCATGACCCCCCCATTCGCCACTGCAGTGTTGCATGGAGATTCTGATGGTACCAGAATGCATCTTTGAATGAGGGTGTTGATTGTTTCATAGATGCCCTCATCTGCTTCCTTTGTTAGGGGATATTGCTTTACTAGTGGCAAAATTGCTCCATGTTTTAATTTGATCTCACCCCCAATGCTTTTTTTGCAACCCACATCATAAGAACTTGTGGTCCACAAGCTGTCGGGTACTTGGGGCCATGTCCTCCTCCCAGAGTGTGGGCGGCACCTCCAGTGCCAATGCCATTCTTTGTGCAACCTCTCTGTAATTGATCTGTAACCAAAACCTAACACTCATTTCTGTCTCCAATCTCTCTTCCCCAAAGAGCTCCTCATCTGTAACTACTGTTATCCTGCACCATTCTGACAATGCAATTATTGCTCTCCATGCCCTCCCCTTGTCATCTGTTGCGTGTACTGCAATACAATCCTTTCTTGCCAAAACTGTCTCAATGTCTTTGGGCACTATTATTCCTTCTGGCTCATCCACTGGTGTTTCTGGTCTGAATAGGTACTCACCTGGCACCCTCCATACCTTCCCTGCAATTCCTGGCATCCATGCAATTGCCATGTCTGTCCCTTACTGGAAAATGTCTGGGTCCAATGGCACCCTCCTCTGCACTTTGCTCTCACAATATGCCTGGACGATCCGCCTTATATTCATCATATGTATGCCTGTGTGGAGCTTATTATGCCTTTTGTCGGTGAATGAGATGGTCATGTTTTGTCTGCTCATGATGTCCCATCCCAATAGGTTTACAGGTGCTTGTTTAGAGTAGAGTAAGGGTAAAGATAAGTCATGATCTTGTCAAGGGTTTTGACCCATGTTGAATTATTAGACAGGGTAGATGTGGGGATGAGCTGTCGATGCCCATCATTCTATCCCAGAACAAAACTAAATCAATAGACTGGGTGGATGTGGGGATGAGCTGTCGCCGCCCATCATTCCATCCCAGAACCAGGAAAACCGCGCGGTTGTGCGCACACCAAAATGGTTGTCTAACCTGCACCCACCAGTGCCAGCCTGATGGACCAGAAGCGCCAGGGGTGAAAGGTGGTGTCAAAGGAAAAATAACAGTGTTGTTAGACCAAAAGCGCCTTAAAATCACCTTTGTTTTCCTGAATGCAAGCTCAAAGTGCCTATTTGGAACATTGCAGGATATTCAAAAATCTTACTGAACACCAGCAGACATCTGGCAGAATGAAGTGTTGTGTGCATACAAAATCTGGGAAGATGAAGAGCCCGAAACAATGTTTATAACAAAACTGGCTGACCTGTGGATGTCAGCAGCTTAATTGAAATTGGATTTAAAACCACTAAAATCGAAATGTTTAAATTAAATGAGTGACCTACTTTTGAGTGTCACATAGTTGCAACTGTTAAATGTCATGGTTTTGAACTTAGAATCAGCATTCTAGCTGCATGTGTAAAAATTGTAAGTTTGATTTAAACTGGGAACTAAAGTGACATTTAGTTGTATTCTGCCTGACAACTACCCCTGACAGGAGAAACCTGCTCAGCCACTCTTCCCAGGCCTAGCTGCATCCTGCTGCCCCTGCCAAAAGGAGATGACACCTCTCTGATTGGGTTAAGGGAGGAGCACCTGGGGACTGCAGGAAGTTGAACAAAGCCCTGTTCTGGACTCAGGCAAATGTTATATTGGGGGGGGGCGTAAAGTGGCTTCCTCTTGGGAGAAACTGGGAGGGGCAGTGCCTCTGCTAGCAAGCTGAGCTTGGGGAAAGTGGATAAACCAGTTATTACACCATGTGATGTGGGAAGCCACACCCCTTTTTTGACCAGGGCATAATTTTAAAAAGATAGATAACTCAAAGTGTGGACTGGCCAAAATTATATAAGTAATATCATTATTCTTGTGATTTTTCTGTGCACGTTTTAAGAGGTGTTAGGACCCTGTGGTGTATTCTGGGGGGCTGCTAGCAGAAAATAGGGTCTTACTCTAAATGTCTGCATGTTAAAAATCTGACAGTTCATCAATTAATGTCCATACTCCTTGCGCACATTGGTGTAATTTTTGGTAAATGTCCGATATTGGTAAACCGACCAAAAAGCGCAAAATGTTGTCATTTCTGAATCCCAGCTCGCAGGAACATGGGGCTTGAACAGAGACCTGTCTGAATTCATCTGTAATATGTACATGTAATGTCAACCACTTGTGTATCTGGGAAATATGTATTTGAATCAAATATAGATTTGTGGGCAAATTGACCAGGGGAGGATCCTCTGACCCATAAACAGACCTCATCATGATGACAATCCATTTCCTTCCCCCAATCATGGGAGAGGGGAGAATTGGGCCAATGACAAGTAGCGAGGGGCAGGCTCAGTTATGCCACGCACACACCCACTTTCTCAACACATAAAAGCAGACAGTGCAGGACAGGTGGGGACATTCACTTTCCAATTTCTTGCGGGACGCTTTGCCGGGAGACTTCAGACTTCTCATCCAGAGATCCAGACTTCAAATCCATCAATCTCCAGAACCTGTAGCAGAAATTAACTCCAGAATTTGTAGCAGAGAGGCCTGAATCCTCTTCAGCAGGCCTCAAAACCAACCAAACTATTCAACAGCCGGGCGAGCTGTTTGAATTCTTTGCCAAGAACTTTTGCAAGAACTTGTAGCAGTATCCAGAAAGCAGTGCTGCATCCGGAACCAGAGAGAACCACAAACCAGACCGTTGTGAGCAGAACCGGTGCTTGACAGACGCAGAGAGCAGAGCTGATCCAGATAGCCGGGACTTCAGAACCACCCACCGGAAGTCCCGTCCAACCTGACCAGACCTTGATGGCTTATTTCAAAAATATAGTGTGAGTACTCACTGTGCCAAAACCAATCTCTTAGTTTAAAATAATCTAATCCAAACTATTTAAGCCTATTAGAACTGCCTCCTAGAATCGTGTCATTCTGTCATCTTTAAAACTGAAAACTGTCATCTGTCATTCTGAGCTTTAAAATTTCAAATCTGAAAAACTACCTTAACTAAATCGGCCGTATCTCCGGAACCGTTTGTGCTAGGAGCGAGTTTTAACTGTCATCTTAAAGCTAAGATTCTAGGCTTTCCATCGGACCTAGAATGACTTGCTACTCTTTATAGGGCCTCCATAATTACGCTCGACGCACGCAATTAAATTTGCCGCGATTTGACATTTTGCACAATTTCAGCCACGTGTAAAAATCAGCAGCTCCTTGCTTTCCTTTGCTAAAATTCGTTTTAACCTGCTAGTTACTCATAGAGCATTGCTAAAGTGAGCCTTAACTAATATAAACTAGATATCACCCACCCTGAACCCCTAGAGGGAATTAAAAGCATTTTTAGCACATTTCTCACTTCATTGTCATCACATTCAAAGCATTTTGGGCCTGTGTTTCAAACTTCTACCTGTTTCCCTCTAAGCTTGCTGGGGGGGAACTGAATTTCCTATTGTATTTGATTGCATTCCTGAGAACTGTGTGCTCTGCTTTCCATCTCCTTATATTGCATAAAGGGGGGGAGTGAATTGTCAAGGAAAAGTGATTACATTGTTTTTTGTTGAAGCCATATCAAGTTATTTTCTGTACTGCATTTCATTCATCATTGCGCTTCCTTGAACCATATAAAGCATTCTTTCACACCTTATTCTTCTGTTCCTATTCATAAGTAACCAAGAACTGTGCTTCTGTAGGATTACCTCTTGCTGATTACTGCTCATATTCACAAGTGTGCTATCAAACATTAATTTATTATAAAAGTGTGATATATATATATTGTTTAATTTTGAAATAAATCTTTTAAATTTGCAAAACAAATCTACTTCTTGGCTCAGTGGGGTCAGGGGGATTCTAAGAGAGGGGTGTTATACAAGGGTTCATCATCCAGATTATAACTTGCCATACAAATATATAAATAAGGGCTTCCCTTGGGCATCCCAGACAAGGCACTGACTTAGTGGGATTGCTTGATTGGAGTCACTTACAGAGTGGGGGCTCGAGCCGGGATATTCTGGATTAGGTTTACCACTTGTGCAGCTTAATACAGTGTGCCAACTGACCGGATACACATAGTCGGTTAGATCACCACGCTGTGTTACGCTGTAAAGCACTCCTCAAAGGAACGCTCTAAGGAAAGGGTTTGTTTTGCAAAATAAAATACAAACTTCTGTAAGTCAGGAAGGAAATCAAGTTCCAGAATGACGACCTTGGTAGATATGAAGATAGCTAGGGAGCACCTCTTACATAAACTGTTTGTGAGAGGTGAATGGTCTGAACAGGACCAAAATGTATGGTTGCAGGCAATCACACAACAGGTCACTACAACTGGGTCAGATATCTGGAGAGATCAGGGTCCCTTACATGTGGCCCTGAGTGAGCTACATATGGCTTCTAAGGCCAAAGATGAACACAATAAGATTGCCAGGATAGCGGCATATTTGTATCTATATATGGGAGCCATGCAGGACAAATGTGCTGAAGGCCAAGATCTGGCAAATAGGCAACAGATGGCGTTAGAAAAGGCCCAATCTGACTTGGTCTCTTCTGAGCAGAGGCTGCAGAGGAGCCAGGGTCAGAGAATGATAGTAGGCAGTATATCATTAAAATAAAAGAGGACATGGATATGCTGCAACAGGAAAAGACAGACCAGGATACCAGAATTCTGGCTTTGCAGAAGGAGCACCAAGACAGTTTTGACTCCTTACTGCAGAGCCAGAAAAAGCTGGAGCAACAGATCAATTTCTACAGGGCATGCACAGAGCAGGTAGCCACCCTGCAAATCCAACTAGACAGAGAGAAAGAGGAAAGCAATATATTGATTTTGAAAGACCTGGATACCCAGGCAGAGTTTGATGAAGAACGCCAGAAAGCTGGTGCCTTTCAAAGGCAGAGGGACGACCTGGCGTCACAAATGCAGGCTCTTGGTCAGGAAAGGGATACCTTAGGCCAGGAAGTCTGCCATTTAAAAAGAAAAATTGAAGAAAATCACTTGGCCCTCCAGGGGCTGGGTGACCTCCAAAAAGAGCATCAGGGCTTGCTAGATCACACCAGGAGGGTGGAGGAGGCTCTGGCAAGAAAGGAGCAGGCCAGTAGGCATGGGACTCAGGAGGTAACCCTCCTGCAGCAAAGACTGGCCCAGTTTTCCAGGACCAATCAGGAGGCACAGAGAGAGAATGAGGCTCTCTGTCAGCACAATGATAGGCTCCAGCAACAGGTAGCCATGCAGGAGAGACTGATAGAGTCTAGTAAGGCATTAACTGAGGAACTGAAAGTGCAGGCTCTTGCATTGCAACAGGGAGCAGGGGCTGACAGAGATGAAGTTCGCTGGGAAAGGGAAACACCTGAGCATAACCTCAGAAGCCCTAGTACCAGAGGCCTTCATCTCTCTCAGTCCCTGGACTCTGCCACCCCCATGTCCCCTGGCGCACATGAGCACAGGGCCACAGGGATGGCAGATTACTATCCAGCCAAAAGTATGGGGCTCATAGGCCAGTACCACCCAGGAATGGAGGGGCGGGCATCCGGGTATGGACACCCAAGCACAGTGCAATTTAGTGGGGAACCCCAGGAGAGTAGGCCCATTAAGGGCATCCTGAAAACCTCTACCCAGTTAGGTCAGTGGGGGGGGTACCCATCAAATCCTGGCAGCAAGGAGGGATCGGAAGACTCCTCTGAGCGTTACAGGACACAGGAGACCAGGTCCCCACATTCTGCCAGCCATTCCCAGGCTCGCAGAATCCGGGAAATCCTGGAAGATCAGACGGGCACCTCTGGGAGCAGTGCTTTGGAGTGAGAGGATGAATGGACCATGGTGACCCGAACCAAAAAGGCCAATAAGGCAAAAAGGGCCTTGCTTAAGGACCCATTGAAACAAATAAAGGCAATAAGGAGTGTCATCACGCCTTATCATAAGAACGCCAAGTATTCTGTTTGGGAACACTTGGAGCTCTATGAGCAAATGATGGAGACTTTCCATTTGAAGGACAGCAGTAGCTGCATCCAGTACGTCAAATGGACATTCTCCCCAGAATACTCCAGTTTCTTTGCGGGGCTGGAGGACCAAAACCATTCAATATGGTCCACATATAGGGCGGCCATCTTGAAACATTTTTCTGTGCATAGAAATCCCCAAGAGGCTCACAAGGCAGCCTACAATTTTCAATGTGGGGAGGATCAGGCCCCACAAGAATTTGTGCAAGAATTGAAGCGTGCCTTTGCGCAGACCACCAGAAGGGTGCGCACGGACAGCAGAGAATTCATCAACACATTTTTCCATGCTCTTCCCAAGTACATAATGACCCAGCTCGTGAGAGATTTTCATGAAAAAAGATCTTTAGACTGGGTCATTGAGCAAGCCCCCCGGATCTATGAGGTGCAGAAGCCCATAGAAAATAAAGGTAATGCGCAGAAAAACCCCAAAACCAACAGCACCCCTGCTGCTGCCAAGGTGGCAGAGGTAAAGGTTGCCCCCGTTTTAGATTTGGAGATGGGGGGGCCTAAAAACCTACCTGCACCAAATAATTCACAGCCCAGAAGGCCCTCGGGCCAGTCACAGACAGGGAGTCGAGGAGGTAGTCCCACAAATGGGGTCCCCCGCTCCCCTGACTATGTAAGTCCCTGCTACAAGGGAAACCGACCAATCCTCGGTTATGTGTGGACTCCTCCAGCCCAAGGGGGGGATCCAGCCAAGCACCTGACCCAGGGAACTTCCCTCCCAACTTCCCACAGGAGGGCAGAAATTCCCCAAACACTGGGCAGAACTTTTTTCCCAGGTATCCACCCAATTTCTAACCCCAAAACCATCCATCCTTCTTTCCCCAATTCCCTGAGCCCAGACAACCTAATCCGGGAGAGGGGAGGCCAAGGGTGGAGGGGTACCCAAATCTTCCCAACCCAGGGTATTACCAGAGAAGGGATAGCTACTCTTCCCGTGATCAGCCCAGGGGAGAAAACAGGACCCTGTATCAGCCTGAGCGGGTTTCACAACTTGAGCGCCAGGTCCAAAATATGGCACAGGATCTGGGTCACATACTGAGGGCTCAACAGAACCCTCAGATGAGCATGCCACCGCAGAATGTCCCAAACTCTGGGCCTGGTGCTCCAGAACAATGACAGGGGCAGCACCCCGATAACCCACCGGTTCGCAGGGAGGAGGCACAAAGTAAAGGGGGGTGTAAAGCCTTGGAGGAAGCTTCCTTCCCAACTTGTAAACAGCCCCTGGAAAACCAGGAACCGGAAACAGAATCTCCTACCCCTGAATGTCTGCCACCCTAAGAGCAAAGAGGAGGTAGGAGAAACAAAGGACCCAAACAGACCCATTTTGTGGAGGAGGTACAGGTCTTCCAATTTGAGGGAGAGGGATCCTCAGAGGACGCTGGGAAAAGGATCTTCTCCTTCAGAGATGGGGGAACTCCTCCCAAGGAAAAATGGGTCCCAAGAGATTCCAATCCAGACTGGGTAGATGTGGGGATTGAGCTGTCGCCGCCCATCATCCTATCCCAGAACCAACAAAACCAAAAACCCCTGGTTCAAACCCATCCTGGTGACTGCCTCCCAAAAGGCAGGGGCGGCCCAGAACCGGAACCAGGGGAACGTAAAACCGAATCAATAGACTGGGTAGATGTGGGGATTGAGCTGTCGCCACCCATCATTCTATCCCAGAACCAACAGCACCAAAATCCCATGGGTCAAACCCATCCTGATGACTGCCGCCAAAAACGGGGGGGGGGGGCGGCCAAGAACCCGAAAACATTTCCAGTTGCCAACTTTTTCTTTCAGATTCCCCATGCTCTCCACAGAATTCTGCCCAAATCTCTTCGCTAGCAATGTCCAAAACCAGAAAATTAGCCCACCAGTTGTCCAAAAATGTGCATTATCTGTGCCCCCTTGAGGAGAATGAGGGAAGATACTATGCCCCGGTACAAGTACAGGGGCAGGGTACAATTTTGGCACTGGTGGACACTGGATCCCAAGCTACCCTTCTGTCCAAAAGGGCCTTTGATGAACTAAATGCAGGAAGGGGGGAGAATTGCCGTATTCCTCTCACCTCTCTGGACAACTGCAGAACTTTGACGGGAAGGAAATTCCTGTAGAGGGGACTGCAGATTTGGACATCAAAATTGGGTGACACAAGGTGAAACACTCGGTCATAGTAGTGACTCCAGAGGGCACCCCTTGTTTACTAGGGAATGACCTCCTGAGAAGGTTGTCACCCCTAATAGATTGCGTAAACAAGGTCCTCTGGACCCAGACTAGCCGACCAATAAAATTAAAACAGAGTGTCAACCATGTTAGTTTAAACGGCACCTGCCACATGGTTGAACAAATATCTGACCAAGTAGAATTTCACTTCCAGAACAACCAAATTCCAGACGTCACAGTAATAGCAGTAGGGCAACAGACTGGTGATGGGGGGTCCTCTCTATTTCTGAAAATCAACCTTCTTTCCAGTTTAAGGTGGTATTCCACACTGGAAGGAAACACTCTGAAATTCTTTACCAATCCACAATCAGACACTCCCACTCCTATAGTCCAGAAAGATGTGAAATCATCTCAGAGCCTGGCTGATATTCAGCAAATTGGAGATCAGTTGTCATCCCTGTTCAGTTAAATGATGGGAAGGACTCTGTTCTCGCTCGAGTGTGTGTGAACAATGGTAAGAGCTTCATCAGCGAAGCCATGTTCCGCCAACTCCCAAAAGATCCAGCCATTCCCACATTCCAACTGATAGACAAATGGGAAATGGACCTGGAAGCACCCAATTCGAAACATCTCCTGCCAAGCAGGTGTATGCTCAAAATCTCCATTGGCAACAAGAGCATAGTTCATAATTGTTGGGTCGTGCGAGACGTCACTGCCGCCTTTTACTTAGGCAGTGACATTCTCAATCGCTTCGCCATTAGTTTGGACCGAATAAACTTCAAAGCTTGGTCCCGATTAGTGGATAATGCCATGGGCTTTGATGATCCAGAAAAAGCATTTAGGCCAGCTCAATTGCTACCTTATGCAGTTGAAATTCAGATTAAAGAGGAAGTCACCATCCCGGAAAGGACCCGACAATTCTCCCTGGAAGTGAAAGTTAAAAGAGGACAAAAATTGAAAAACCCTGATGCTTATATTCATCTAAATGCTTCTCTCCAACAACAAGGGTTAGGGGTAAACCCAACACCTTTAGTCAACATAGAACATGACACCATTCCAATAGAGGTGGATAACAGCGACTTACAGAGTATTACTCTAGTCGCTGGCACCATCATTGGAATGGTGGTTGATGACCGACATTTCTCCATTGATTTAGGAAATGAACTGTTAGGACCGATCCCCAAGGACTGTTTTGAAAGTGACAGTGAGGACAATACAACACCAGACAGGATTTTCACCCAGCATGGGGGGAACTTCCTGGTGTACACTTCTTGCCCTTATGGTAAGGAAGATGTGACTTGTGACTTCAGGAGGGATGAGGTGATTTTCCAGGTCCATGAGGGCTGCCTTTCCCACCTGAAGCCTCCATTCCAAACCAGCACTCTGACCAGGGACTTCTCCACCCAGCTGGAGGAGGCCGCTGAGATAGCGAAACCAGAAGTCCTTCCAGGCTTCAGGCAGATGGTGGAAGAGAGAGTCAACCTGGCTGATGCTTGCGTGACTCTGGAACAGAAGCAAAAGTTGAAACAAGTTTTCTTGGATTTCCAAGATCTCTTTGCGGTAGACTCATATGACTGTGGTCGCACCGACATCCACACAACAACAATTCCCACGGACCCCGGCATGACTCCAGTGTTTGTGAAGCAATATCGCTTGCCTCTCGCATCCATGGAGTCCCTTACTGAAATAATTAAGAACCTTGAGTCCCGGGGAATAATCCGTCCAGTCCACAGCACTTTCAATAATCCGGTGCTGGGAATATTGAAGCCAAACGGCCAGTGGAGACTCTGTGCCGACCTTAGGGAGCTCAACAAACGGGTCCATACTTCCTGATGGCCTCTGCCCTACATTGACCAAGGGCTGGCCCAGATTCAGGGGTCACAGGTATTCACAGCAATAGACCTGACCAATGGATACTGGACCGTGCCTGTCAGTAGGGAGGACCAATACAAACTGGCTTTTACCTTTGGGGACCAGCAGTACACATGGACCCGGACTCCCTTCGGATACCTCAACTCCGGGAATGAATTCAACATTTTCCTACATAAGGCCATGCCCGACCTCGGTGCGAGGGGTAACCTGGCTTATGTAGATGATGTCCTCATCAAAAGTTCATCTGTGGAGGAACACATAGTGGAGATCCGTTATGTTCTGACACAGTTGAGGGCCGCCGGAGCAAAGTTTTCCTTTCAGAAAGCACAGTGGTGTAGAACCCGTGCTAATTTCTTGGGGCATGAGATTACTCCTCAGGGTCTCTGTCCCCAGGGAAAGAAAGTGGAAGCACTCCAGAAACTGAAGGATCCCACAACTCTGCGGGAACTAAGGAGCCTCCTTGGACTGACTAATTACAGCAGAAAGTTCATTGAGGGCTATGTAGAGATCACTAGACCCCTGATTCATCTCTTGAAGGGGGGAGTCAAGTGGGAATGGGGTCCAGAACAATCCGAGGCAGTAAGACAACTCAAGAGAAGCCTCTCACAAGCGCCTTGCCTAGCTTACCCTGTCAGAAACAAGGAGTTCTTCCTGGAGACAGGGTTCTCTAATACGTGCTTGACGGCAGTATTATACCAAAAGCATGACAAGGTCAATAAAGTAATCTCCTATGCGAGCAAAAAGTTTATCCTCTTTGGAGGAAAAATTCAACGATTGTGAGAAGGCACTCCTGGCAACGGTGTGGGCATTGAAGAATTACCGCCCGTTTATCCAGGGGGAACACATCATAGTGGAGACTCCACACCAGCCTCTGCAATATCTCCAAAGTGACAGAATCCGGGCCGGAAATGTGAGTAATTCCCGAATTACTTCCTGGATTCTGTCAATGCAAGGCTTTCCTGTGGAGGTCAGATATGGCCAAAACAAGAAGAGTCCCCTCGCGCAAGGTCTGGCTGATTTGCATGATTGTGCCAGAGAAAACTGTCTCGAGGAAGAAAGTCTAAAAATCAAGGACAACATGGAGGCATACCTTAATTCCCCACACAAAGTCTTTGAAGAAGACAAGTGTGAGGGAATGCCCACTGTCTATGTGGATGGATGCTCTTACCATGTTGACAACAATGGGGAGAAAGAACTGGTGGCCGGCGTAGGGAATGCATGGGTGAAGGAGTTTCCAGAACCCTCCGCTGGATACAAAATTGGTCCCCGAAGTAATCAGGTGGCAGAGTTGATGGCTGTGCATCACGCCATCCTCACTGTTGTCCAACATCAACTTCACGAACTGGTCATAATCACAGATTCGGATTATGTACGGAACCGGTTCGTGGAGCACCTGGTCAATTGGAAAACCAGAGGCATGTTATGTGCTAATAACAAACCCCTGAACATGGGAAGCTAATCCAAAATATTGATGTTCTGGTCACATCGAATGGGATGACCATCTACTGGAAAAAGATCAAGGGTCATTCCAAAGTAGAGGGACCAGACAAACAGGAAGCAAAAACCGGGGCCATCCAAGGGGGTCTAATAGAAATAGAGTCCCTGTTGGGGGAAATCCAGGTCACTGCTATCACTAGGTCCCAGACAAATGCTCACAATGATCTTTCAACTGCACAATGGAGTAAGGAGACCCTTGATGCTGATTTGATCACAGCTCAGAAGGGGGATCCAATAATTGGTAAGTTTTACCAACACATTGAGGACCCTGAGAACTTTCCCCTGACGGATACCGATTACATTGGGAAAGAGGACCTAAGAGTGTTGATGAAATGTCCAAAAATATTCCGAATCCAAGACGGTTTGTTGGTAAGGAAATCCCAAGCTGGCCATTATCAGTGGGTGGTTCCTACCTCATTCCGAAACCTGATGTTAATTCACGCCCATGATGCGGCCACCGCCGGTCATAGGGGGTTTCATACAACACTTGAAATCTTAAGAGAGGTTGCATACTGGCCACACATGGGGCAGGACCTCAACCAATACTTGAAGGGGTGTCTTGTGTGTGCACAATTTCAGACATCATCCCTCACGCACCGTGCACCTCTCCAAAAGAGGGGGATGACACTGCCATGGTCAGATTTGCAAATCGACTTTGTAGGCCCTGTAATTCGCTCGTCTAGAGGAAACAAGTACATGTTGACCGTTCCATGCTTGTTTACCATGTGGGTGGAATGTCTCCCGGCCCCAAACTGCAAGGCAGAAACAGCAGCTGTCCTGATGATTAACCACATCTATTCCCGTTTTGGTCTACCTCAAAGGATTGAGTCAGACAGGGGTAGCCACTTCACCAGTGAAGTAATGACAAAGATGTGGCAGATACTGGGGGTCAAAAGGAAGCTACATATTGCTTGCAGGCCAGCTTCTTCTGGAGCAGTAGAGAGATACAACCAAACCATTGTGAGCATATTAAAAAAGTTTGTGGCAGATTCTGGGCCAAGTTGGGATATCCGACTACCTCTGGTCCTAATGGCCATCAGATATACCCCTTCAACTGCAACTAAAATGTCACCATTTGAGTTGATGACTGGACTCAAGATGGTGCTTCCCCAGCATTTGCTCTACAGAACCCAAGAGCAAACGTTGATAAATGCCTCCACAACTCATGAGTATGTGAAGAATTTAAGGAAACACCTCCAACATGCTTTTGCCTATGCTCAGCGGAATCTAGAAAGATCAGCTGAGAGTATGAAAACGCACTATGATTTGAAAACCACCAGGAAGGAATATGATGTGGGAGACCGGGTCTATCTATATAATTTCCAAAGGAACCAGGCCAAACAGCGAAAATGTTTGCCTACATGGAAGGGACCCTTTGAAATTATAGACAAGATCTCCCCTGTTGCCTACAAAATCTGCATCCCCAAAGGTAATTTGGTGGAAGGGGAAGATAAGTGGGTCCATATTAATCAGCTGAAGTATTGCCATCCCAGGCACACTCTGCAACAACTGGAGGAATCCACTGGAATCCCAGAGGGGGCCGCTCCAGAGTAATTCAGTTCCAACCCTAAATTATTCCACATATAGCATATAAAATTCTGTGATTCTTGAATATATGTTCTTGTCTCCTAATTTAAAAAAAAATGTATATGTTCATATCTTCTGATTTATAAAATTTATATGTTCGCCACACCATTAATAGTGGTGGAAAAATGTCTAAGAATGTGTATTGCCGCTTTGCTTTATCATCCTAGTGTGAAAACAAAGAAATAATATGAGGCAGTGTAACCAAAAAGGAAACACACCAAACACAGGTTACAAAGGAACATACAAAGTACTTTATTTTATACTGAATCCAGTTACAAAAGAACAGAACAAAATTCAGATAGCTATCGACCCTCAGTACAACACAGCGAACTCCGGCGTGGTTCGGTGTGCTCAGTGAGTGCAAATATTCATTGAAACAGTCAGGCTTTTATACATTTCTCCAGCCTGTTGTCCAGCCTTTCTTCAGGTTAACCATTCCATAAATAAGTTACTGCTCTAGGGTCCCTTGCCAGGTCAAATCTAGTTCATCTTAGGTTTATACATTAACAAGAAGAAATGGTAATAATGTATGCTCTAGGCCTAACATTATAATGCAGGACTTAATTTATACAATATAGTTAAGCAGGTGTTCTCATTCAATTATAGATCAGTTTCGGTGATACAGGTAATCCATTGCACACAGGTCAGCAGAAGGACAAGGTCTCAGCTCATGACCCTAACAAGTGGCCTGCAGGCAAGTTATACATTAGCTGTACAGAGGTCATGACAATCGAGTTCTGTTCTGAATAACATAGGCTACCATTTTAGCTCACATGGTGACTTTATAGAGCAACAAAACCTAAAATGGCGGCTTGACCCAAAATGACAGTTTACATGGTTTCTAAGGTCAGGACCTTGCAATGCAAATTTATTCACATGTAGTTTATAAGCAGCTTGTTAGCAGCTTGGCGTAGGCCAATATACATATATTCATAGCAATAGGAGGCACGATATAATTTCTAGTTTGACAAACCCTCCTTTTGGCCTATGCCAAGTGCTAAACTAGTTCTGATCTCCCTGCAAATAACTCCATGTGTCATCGTCCACACACCCTGAATAGCTGTCAGAAATATCTATCGCCATTAGATCTTTTACTAAGATCTCTTTCAGTACATACTCCTTAGAGGTTTTATCCGGGGCATACACTTTATGTCCTATTGTACCTATCGCCTGAGCTCAACATCCCCCCTAGCATTGAACATACACTTGGTAGACATTGGATACAACAACAAAGAAATAGCAGAATTCCCAAAATAATCAGCAAGACTGAAAGCACTTTCCAACCCCAAGAACGCAAGAAGTCCCAGAACCAAGCGCTAAGATCCCAATTTCACTCGGGAACATGCACTTCTGAACTGAGAATGTGCAGATTCTGTATTGCCTTAAAAATAGTTGGGGAGGAATCCAGTACGAAAACACAGCAGGCGGACCCCACTAGTTTACATACTCCACCACGTTCAGCCAGAATGACATCTAATGCCATCCGGTTCTGAAGCGTTACCAATCTGATCGCTTTCTGCTCTAAAGTCATATTATAGAGTATATCTGTGGTCCGGTTGATGGTTCTCTCCAGTACTCTTGCTAGTTTCCTGATATCCTCGGAATTCGCTATCTGCCCAAAGAATGGAAGGAATGATTTCGCTACATCTCCTAAAACCTGTGCTGGAGTGTCGCCATTCTCGTCCCGCCGTGGACGAGCCTTCGAAACCTCTACAGTACTTGCTATAAACACACCAGGTAACAGGATTCCTAGATAACAAGTTCCCTGCCAATCCCTGGGCAACCATGGAAATGCTACATTACCGCAAACAAAATAGACAGGTTCGCCTACATACAAAGGTCTGTCTTCCACAGTCAAATTTGCAATGTTGGCACAACCTTTAAAATCTCCCATTGACCGAGTGTCATTCCTCTGTATGCAGAAAGAAACTGAATCGGGGCTATGGTTAACAGTGTAAGAAGGAGGCACGGCATCCTTATTGCCTATCGGAGCCATTTTAAAGGAAATCAAAGATTGGAAAGGATGAGACAGTCTATCATAAGGCTTAATAGAAGCAATATTGAGCTTACTCCTATTTGCGAAAAGCGAGCATCCCAGGGGAGTCAGAACACGTTTCTCGAAACTATTCAAATTAGTTCCATCAAAGTTCCCCGAGATGCTATTGTTCCATCGTCCAAAGAACAGTGCTCTAAGTGAAGCATAACAAGCAGTTGTCAAAGGTAAAGGGTGAATATACCAACCTAGCCCCTTATCCCCATGTTGCGGTAAATGTGAGCAGACCCAACAGTTAGTCTTATTAAAAATGGCATGTGTTGCATTCATTATAAGCAACAAGGTATTATTGTGATACTTCTGTCTATGCTGTGAGTCCCTAGGTGACAGAGTATGCAAATGTACAAAAGCTGTAGGAACAGTGGGTACAATTTCAGTCGGCAGCAAAGACTCTAAAGGATGAGTTTCTTCGAAATACCAAAGTCCTAAGACAGTGACTATTATAAAACCAAATATTATCATAAAAACACAGCAATACGTTTTCGGGGCCCGGGCACATTGTTCATTGTCCGAGTTGGTCACCCCCTTATTTATAAGTCCAATACGAGCAGCAGCGGTGGCGGTAGCAGGCATTGTAGATTTTCAATTGACAACCCCAATGTTCGTTGCTGGCGACACTACGGTCGTGTGGCTTCTTAGTCCTTCCACAACCCCTAGCCAACAGAATCCCCTTCCTCAACTTTTTGGGCAAAAGCAAGCCCTTGATGATCCTTTCCTTCCTTGAATGCACAGCCGAACCGTGCCGTATGTCTATCAGATGCACAGCAAAACCGTGCCGTATGTCTATCTTCGTGGCCGGAAGTTGTATCTTGTTGTGCCTGGTATTGTTTGATCCGAGAACAAGATGTCGTCACTTCCCGTTGGAAGCAACTTATCAGAGGCAAGTGAAGTTGGAACAGCAATTTCCGGGAGCAAAATTTTCGGAGAGTGCGGAGACAAAATGGCAGCTTCCCCAAGCCTCATGGGCTCAGAAAGATTCTCCGACGCACTCTCAGTGCTACTCACTGCTTTGGGATCATTGGTTGCAGCGTTAGCGAGGGGTTCTGTTTCTTCTGTAACGTGTGGCACTGGGTGAGGAAGTTTCTTGACATGCGTCGCGTGGATCCAATGCTTCCGGCCTGCGACATGCACCGCTGTTTGGGTGACCAGCAGGACCTGAACGGGCCCCGCCACCGAGGTGCAAGGCAGGAAGATCGGTCAAAGGATTTGACCAAAACCCAACTTCCAGGTTGTATACTGTGGCCTGGGCCTTCGTATCGCGTGGGTAAAGCGTCTCGTACCTGGTGATAAATGAAATACAGGTTTTTAGTCAACTGGCTACAATAGTCTGAAAGCAATACATTTTCTACATTCCTCAATGCCCTAGGCTTCGGAAGACCCCATATATTGGCAGGTCTCCCCATTACCACGTCAAATGGAGAGAGCCCAGTCTTAGTTTGAGGGGTTGTACGCATGGCTAGTAACACGATCGGTAAGGCGTCCGGCCATTTTAGTTTGGTGCTGGCACACGTCTTAGCAAGCTTGTTTTTTATGATACCATTGTGTCTTTCCACTAATCCGGCGCTCTGAGCATGTCTGGCCGAATGGAATCGTTTGTCAATTTGCATTGCCGTACATATCTGTAGAATTACAGCAGCAATAAAATGCGGACCATTATCCGACCAGATAACTCTCGGCAAACCGAACCGTGGGAAGAATTCCTTTAACATGGTCTTTACAGTGGTCATGGCTGTAGCGTCTTTAACAGGGAAAGCCTCGACCCACTTACTAAAGGAGAAAAATGACCACAAGGACATATTTTAGATTGTTACATTGCTCCATTTCAATAAAGTCAAAGTGAATCACTTCAAACGGGACAGAAGGAGGCCCAAAGCTACCTCTTGGATTCTTCTAATGTGGCATTGGCTTGGATATCCCGTACAGACCCAACACCCTCATCCATTGCATAGGCATCTACAGTCTCCCTTGAAACATACATCTCCGTGAAGAGATCAGTGGCAGTTTGTCTAGCTATTTGATCAGCGAAAGCATTCCCTTTCCCTACATCATCTATAATCTTGCGATGTGCTGCTCACTTAATGATCGCTAACTGACTAGGGAGCGCAAGCGCTGAAAGCAATTGTACTATCAGGGAGCCATGTTGGATCTTGGTGCCATGCGAAGTTAAAAACCCTCTCTCTGACCAAAGTCTCCCAAAGTTGTGAGCCACCCCAAAGTTATATGGTTAATGTTAGCCCTTCGGAAAGCTCACAAGCTCGAGTCAATGCAATAATCTCTGTGGCCTGCGCATAGTTATGCGTAATTCTCTTGGTCTCCACAACCGTACTCAATGTAGTGACTGCAGAAGCAGCTATGGATGTACCATCCAGTAGTTTGAAGCAGGAGCCATCACAAAACAGCTCCCCTTGTGGGTTATCCAAAGGAGTGTCCCTCAAATCAACCCTGCCTTTTGTATCTTGTTCAGTAGTATACAGGCAGTCATGTGACTCTTCGTCACCGCAAACAGTATTTTGCGGGAAAGGTAGGAGTTCAGCCGGATTAAGAACGCAGCACCTCCTAATTTGAATGTGGGGAGCAAACAAGATTAATTCATATCTTGTCAGTCGTGCGGAAGTGAGGTGTTGCGTTTGGGTTTTGTTCAATAGAATATCTACAGAGTGAGGCACCATCAGGGTTAACTCATGGCCTAGGACCATTCCCTCACTCTGTTTTACAGACGCAGCAGCAGCAGCGACAGCGCGCAAACATCTTGGCAAAGCGCATGCAACAGGATCAAGGGCGGAAGAGTAGTAACCGCATGGCCTATTCTTCCCTCCATGTTCCTGCGTTAATACAGCCAAAGCACATCGATCACATTCATGCACAAACAACACAAAGGCCTTCTCATAGTTCGGTGTGCCCAAAACTGGCGCCGAACATAATGCAGTCTTGAGCAACTCGAATGAATGTTGATGTTCCTTATTCCATGGCAATGGCGAAGAAATACCCTTCTTCGTCAAGGCCAACATCAGTTTTATTACTAGTGAGAAGTTTGGGATCCATAACCTACAGTAAGAAGCCATACCTATCAAGGCTCTAACTTCCTTTTGTGTATTTGCGACAGACATGCCAGAAATGTGTTTTATTCTTTCAGGTGTCAATCTTCTTCCCTCCTTTGACAGGAGATAGCCTAAATAGGCGACCTCCTGGCAACAATATTGAAACTTTTTAAGCAAAGCTTTGTGACCATGCTTAGCTAGATGGATGAGCAACAACACAGTGCCCTCTTTACAAGAGCTCTCAGAGTCAGCGGCTAAAAGCAAGTCATCAACATATTGAAGCAACGTACAAGTAGGGGGCAATTCAAGGGTATCAAGCTGCTCTTTCAAAGCCCTACTATAAATACTAGGACTCTCAGTATAACCTTGAGGTGCACGAGTAAATGTGAATGAGCGTCCCCCCAAGGTGAACGCGAACAAGTATCTACTATCCTCATGTATAGGAATACTGAAGAAAGCATTCTTTAGGTCCACAACACTGAAGTGAGTAGCTGTAGCTGGAATCATGGTTAATATTGTCGTCACATCAGGCACAATTGGAAATTGCGGAGCAACGACTTTATTAATGGCACGTAAATCAATTATAAAACGAAATGGAATTGCATTATCGCCTTTTTTGTACACGGGTAAAATCAGATTATTGCAGAAACTTCCTGCAATCTCCTCAATCACCCCACGATGCACAAAATCGGAAACAATGCCTTCAACTGAGATCTTATACTGTGGAATACGGGGCAGCTTAATTCCATGTTTCAAAACTATTTTAACAGGCTCAATCTGCAAAACACCGACATCATTGTCATCAACTGCCCACAAACACTCTGGTAAATTACTGAATTCTGGTGGCAAAGTCTAGTCAAGAATTGCGAAACAGAACATTGCTGTGGTGAAATCGTCAAACGCACTCCATCAGAAGAACAATGAATTACCACATTTAATTCCTTCAACAGATTCAACCCCAGCAAATTCTCTCCACAATTCGAAGTCAAGAGAAATGGACAGTGGTCCGTAAAGGGACCCAAAGATACCGGTGAAGAAACCGGACAAACAACTGGTGTGCCAGAATACCCTACAGAAACATTGGTTTTCCCTGACAGTGGAATGTTTGGAACCTGAGAATGATCAATGGAGCACTTCTGTGCTCCAGTGTCTATCAAAAATTGATGTTTCCTATTTCCCACTACCATTTCAACGTAGGGACCTTTCTGACTAACGGGAATAGGTGTAGGTTCCAAACCCTGCTTCGGCAATCCTAACGAAACAAAATATCATCAAAAGGAAGCTCTTCAGATAGATATGCAGCAGAAGGATGAGCAAATATGTTTCTAGTATCCACACTCGAAGTCTGATTATCCTGTGAAAAAGGTTGCTGGGGATCCTGCGAAAACTGGCCTCTACCAGGGCCCCCTACACCCGGGCGACCTCTGGATCGTCTACCCATATTTCCAAATGTGTTATTAGACCTCTGTCAAAGGACGGGGCATTGTGCACGCCAATGACCCTCCTGGCGACAATAGGCACACTGGTTAATATTCACAGGACCCAAGGGCACATTCCCTTGTGCAACATACTGACCTCTAATCTACAAACTACCCCCTCTGGGGCCTTTAACAATTTGCTGTAACAATACTTTAGTCTTCAAATCACCTTTTCTCTTCTCGACACTATCTTTTTCATTATTGACACGGTTCTCGTAGTACTGAGCCATGTGCAGTACTTCTGATTGGGATTTCGCCTGCCAAGCGCTCTCAGAAGACATAATTTGTGACTGGATGTCAGGCAGCAATCCACGTACAAATTTGTCCACAAATAATCTTTTCCCAGACTCTTGTCCCAAATAATTCTCTTTTCGGGGATTATAGTTTTCAGTTTTGCAATGATTCTGTCAGGCAAAGTTAGTATCACCTGAGGTGGTCTCTCAACAGCTGGCCTTTCCCCATCAAGCATAACTATGTTAGCCCATGTACCTCCCAACCCTGGTACATCGTCTATAGTTCTAACTTGTTTCCACAAATCTACAGGCAGGAGTACAGGGAATAGCAAATCAATGTCGCCTAGGGTAAACACTGAGGACTGCAAAACGGACTCTATTTCTTTATAGAACCCTGTCAGATTTTTCCTAATGTCAGGAATAGTTTGTCTAATAGTATTCACTTCCTGTTGTGAAAACGGGACGTGAACAAACTGCGATACATAATATGCAGGAATGTCCACAGCAGGTGTACCTGCTGCAGCATTAGCAGGAATCTCAACCTTTGGGACAAATGTCGGAGGAACCTCTCTCATAGGCAACTGAGATGTAGGCAACTCCGAACGCTTACTAAGCAACAGAGCTAAGTCGAGCGCTAAAGCAGTTGAAGAAGTGTCAAGTGAAAAAACTCTCTTATAAATGCTCAATAACTCTGTGGGACAACTAACCTTTCTCTTTAAACATTCATCCTGCAGGTACTCTACCATTACCTGTATCACTTTCCTCTGCATTTCTAGCGTATATTGACTGTATGTGTCATATACCTCAACTGGAGTTATCGATATGTCTGAAATCCATCTAATCGCATCTTTTGTACAAATTCGCGCCTCCTCAGATGTCGATTTACGACACGGAAGAAATCGTTTCTGTACATACATACTTTCTTCTTCGTCATCCTCATTCCGTAACCTTTCCAACTCCTTTCTATATTCAAATATCCTCTCAACATGCTCATGTACCTTCTGCACAGTGTCTCTTGAAAACGCTAAAGTATTCAGGTCCCTCAACCCTTGTGGGAGGTCTGCATTATTTAATTTACCCCACATTACACATAAATGAATCCCTAAACCTTCAAAGAAAACATTTTTCTCAGGAAAATTATCCATATTAGAAAGTGTGGCAAGAACATTAGCTCGATCATCTCTCTCCATACAATGCTTAGCCCATGCAAACAAATCCTGTTTTTTTTCTGTAGGAACAGTATTACGAGTAACATTCCTCGACCCCGCACCCTGATCAACTACAAGCGGTACAGAACTACTTGGGAGTGAGGATGCAGGCAAATTCAATGGAGGTACTATTACTGGTGCAATGGGAAGAGGCAGAGGAGCAGGTGGAGGAACAACAACCGGAGGAATAGGAACAACAGGTTGAGCAGGAAGAGCAGGAATAACAGCAGGAAGAGGTACAGCAGGAGGAAGAGGAACATACGGAGGTGGTGCAGAGGCACCAGGCCTTCGTTCATTTAACAATTTGTCGATAAACTCATCAGAAACATGAAGATCTTTAGAAGGATAGATTTTCTGAATACCGAGTGAGAAAGCCCTGTCCATATTCCTAACCGACTCAGACTGTTTGTCCTGATCATATAGCAACACCTTTTCAGCGCTTGTTTTATGACGGCGCACATGTTTTTCCCTACTTTTAAGCTGCTGCAACGCTTCTCTTTTCCAATTTTGCAAAACATCAAATGCTGCAGGTCTGGCCTTCTTTTTTAACAAGACTGACTCTAAATATTCAATACGAGGGATCTCAAAACTACCATTGACTGGCCACTGAAGTTCGGAGGCATGTCTGGTTTGTCTGTGCCAAATTTTATTAAATACTACACTTCCAATGCCATGCTTACAGTACATAGTACATGCCGGCGACCCCTCCTGTGGTGCCGGACGGCTAAATTCCAAAGATTGTCTATCGCTGCGGAATAATGCCCTAAAGCAGCTAGACAATTTCCCAGGCCTTTCTCAAATACTCGGTGTTACCTGGTCAATAATTGTGTCTGCAGATACAATGCGCCAAATTCAAATTGTCAGGGTTGATTTAAGAGTCGTGTAACGACTCACCTGACCAAACCTAAGGAGGACCGATCGGTTTACAAAGGACTTACCTAACGAATTTTACCTTGTGTATGGTGATTTCGGCAAATCTGCCTGCCTCAAAAAATTGACCCTCGTCAAGATGCCGTCTCATACCACACGGCTATCGTCCAGGGAACGGATTGTGCAGCGCTGTTGAGGTGTCGCGTCTCGTTCAGTCGGGCCCGTTATGTCACACCGTCCGATCCCGGTCCGATAGCGTGCGTCAACCTTCAATAATCCGGCATCAATCTTGAGGGTCCCTATTCCGGGCACCAACTGTGAAAACAAGGAAATAATATGAGGCAGGGTAACCAAAAAGGAAACACACCAAACACAGGTTACAAAGGAACATACAAAGTACTTCATTTTATACTGAATCCAGTTACAAAAGAACAGAACAAAATTCAGATAGCTATCGACCCTCAGTACAACACAGCGAACTCCGGCATGGTTCGGTGTGCTCAGTGAGTGCAAATATTCATTGAAACAGTCAGGCTTTTATACATTTCTCCAGCCTGTTGTCCAGCATTTCTTCAGGTCAACCATTCCATAAATAAGTTACTGCTCTAGGGTCCCTTGCCAGGTCAAATCTAGTTCATTTTAGGTTTATACATTAACAAGAAGAAATGGTAATAATGTATGCTCTAGGCCTAACATTACAATGCAGGACTTAATTTATACAATATAGTTAAGCAGGTGTTCTCATTCAATTATAGATCAGTTTCGGTGATACAGGTAATCCATTTCACACAGGTCAGCAGAAGGACAAGGTCTCAGCTCATGACCCTAACAAGTGGCCTGCAGGCAAGTTATACATTAGCTGTGCAGAGGTCATGACAATCGAGTTCTGTTCTGAATAACATAGGCTACCATTTTAGCTCACATGGTGACTTTATAGAGCAAGAAAACCTAAAATGGCGGCTTGACCCAAAATGACAGTTTACATGGTTTCTAAGGTCAGGACCTTGCAATGCGAATTTATTCACGTGTAGTTTATAAGCAGCTTGTTAGCAGCTTGGCATAGGCCAATATACATATATTCGTAGCAATAGGAGGCACGATATAATTTCTAGTTTGACACTAGGAGAGATGAAACCATGGAGACTGACCAAGGAGAATGACCCAGGGACCGGGAGCAAAGATCCGAGGGGCCCGGGGTACCGCCCAATATTCCCATCAGGACCGCCGAGGAGAACCGATCGATCCAACCGGATGGAGGAAAAGATGCAGAACTGTGCCATTTACAGAATTGGGAGAAGATGATGCGGACATACCAGCATGTGGATCAAAACATTCTTTGCACCCGACTCCCCCTCGACTCAAATTCAAAGTGCAGTCAGGCGGGGGGGTTTGTCAAGGGTTTTGACCCATGTTGAATTATTAGACGGGGTAGATGTGGAGATGAGCTGTCGCCGCCCATCATTCTATCCCAGGTGGTTTTGAACTTAGAATCAGCATTCTAGCTGCATGTGTAACAATTGTAAGTTTGATTTAAACTGGGAACTAAAGTGACATTTAGCTGAATTCTGCCTGACAACTACTCCCGACAGGAGAAACCTGCTCAGCCACTCTTCCCAGGCCTAGCTGCATCCTGCTGCCCCTGCCAAAAGGAGATGACACCTCTCTGATTGGGTTAGGGGAGGAGCACCTGGGGAATGCAGGAAGTTGAACAAAGCCCTGTCCTGGACTCAGGCAAATGTTATATTGGGGGGGCCGTAAAATGGCTTCCTCTTGGGAGAAACTGGTAGGGGCAGTGCCTCTGCTAGCAAGCTGAGCTTGGGGGAAGTGGATAAACCAGTTATTACACCATGTGATGTGGGAAGCTACACCCCTTTTTGACCAGGGCATAATTTTAAAAAGATAGACAACTCATAGTGCGGACTGGTCAAAATTATATAAGTAATATCATTATTCTTGTGATTTTTCTGTGCACGTTTTAAGAGGTGTTAGGACCCTGTGGTGTATTCTGGGGGGTTTCTAGCAGAAAATAGGGTCTTACTTCAAATGTCTGCATGTTAAAAATCTGACACTTCATCAATTAATGTCCATACTCCTTGTGCACATTTGTGTAATTTTTGGTAAATGTCCGATATTGGTAAACTGACCAAAAAGTGCAAAATGTTGTCATTTCTGAATCCCAGCTCGCAGGAACATGGGGCTTGAACAGAGACCTGTCTTAATTCATCTGTAATATGTACATGTAATGTCAACCACTTGTGTATCTGGGAAATATGTATTTGAATCAAATATAGATTAGTGGGCAAATTGACCAGGGGAGGATCCTCTGACCCATAAACAGACCTCATCATGATGACAATCCATTTCCTTCCCCCAATCATGGGAGAGGGGAGAATTGGGCCAATGACAAGTAGAGAGGGGCAAGCTCAGTTATGCCACGCACACACCCACTTTCTCAACACATAAAAGCAGACAGTGCAGGACAGGTGGGGACATTCACTTTCTACTTTCTTGCGGGACTCTTTGCCGGGAGACTTCAGACTTCTCATCCAGAGATCCAGACTTCAAATCCATCAATCTCCAGAACCTGTAGCAGAAATTAACTCCAGAATTTGTAGCAGAGAGGCCTGAATCCACAAGCTGAATCCTCTCCAGCAGGCCTAAAAACCAACCAAACTATTCAACAGCTGGGCGAGCTGTTTGAATTTTTTGCCAAGAACTTTTGCGAGAACCTGTAGCAGTATCCAGAAAGCAGTGCTGTATCCGGAACCAGAGAGAACCACAAACCAGACCATTGTGAGCAGAAGCGGTGCTTCACAGACCCAGAGAGCAGAGCTGACCCAGAAAGCCGGGACTTCAGAACCACCCGCCGGAAGTCCCGTCCAACCTGACCAGACCTTGACGGCTTATTTCAAAAATATAGTGTGAGTACTCACTGTGCCAAAACCAATCTCTTAGTTTAAAATAATCTAATCCAAACTATTTAGCCTATTAGAGCTGCCTCCTAGAATCATGTCATTCTGTCATCTTTAAAACTGAAAACTGTCATCTGTCATTCTGAGCTTTAAAATTTCAAATCCGAAAAACTACCTTGACTAAATCGGCCGTATCTCCGGAACCGTTTGTGCTAGGAGCAAGTTTTAACTGTCATCTCAAAGCTAAGATTCTCGGCTTTCCAACGAACCTAGAACTGACTTGCTACTCTTTATAGGGCCTCCGTAATTACGCTCGACGCACGCAATTAAATTTGCCACGATTTGACATTTTGCACAATTTCAGCCACGTGTAAAAATCAGCAGCTCCTTGCTTTCCTTTGCTAAAATTCGTTTTAACCTGCTAGTTACTCATAGAGCATTGATAAAGTGAGCCTGACCTAGTATAAACTAGATATCACCCACCCTGAACCCCTAGAGGGAATTAAAAGCATTTTTAGCACATTTCTCACTTCATTGTCATCACATTCAAAGCATTTTGGGCCTGTGTTTCAAACTTCTACCTGTTTCCCTCTAAGCTTGCTGGGGGGGACCTGAATTTCATATTGTATTTGATTGCATTCCTGAGAACTGTGTGCTCTGCTTTCTATCTCCTTATATTCCATAAAGGGGGGGGGGGGGGTGAATTGTCAAGGAAAAGTGATTACATTGTTTTTTGTTGAAGCCATATCCAGTTATTTTCTGTACTGCATTTCATTCATCATTGCGCTTCCTTGAACCATATAAAGCATTCTTTCCCACCTTATTCTTCTGTTCCTATTCATAAGTAACCAAGAACTGTGCTACTGTAGGATTACCTCTTGCTGATTACTGCTCATATTCACAAGTGTGCTATCAAACATTAATTTATTATAAAAGTGTGATATATATATATTGTTTAATTTTCAAATAAACCTTTTAAATTTGCAAAACAAATCTACTTCTTGGCTCAGTGGGGTCGGGGGGATTCTAAGAGAGGGGTGTTATACAAGGGTTCATCATCCAGATTATAACTTGCCATAAAAATACATAAATAAGGGCTTCCCTTGGGCATCCCAGACAAGGCACTGACTTAGTGGGATTGCTTGATTGGAGTCACTTACAATCTCCTACAGATAGAGAGATGTTATCAGTGAAAGGAACCACTTCCCGAGCCCCAGAGACTCCTTGAGTGTTCATAGCATCACCTGAAAACGCAAATGTCCCTTCCCAAATACATGACCTAGTCACCCCAGTGTCAACAAGAAAGGAAAATGTTTTGTCACTTATCGCCACCCCTGTGCAAGGTTCCTCCGCAGGATTGGATTTGACCGACAGGTTGGGACACAACAAGTATGTCTGTGGGCTGTCCTATTGAGGATAAAGTGATAACCCATTCCCTGTGAAGGGTTTGTTCCCTACCATGGTGAACCCTCCCATCCGTCTAACTGGTATTGTTGCCTCTGTGTCCATGGGTTCTGTGGCATCACAGTCCTGTATTTGTGTTAGGTATTGTGTGTTTCCCATATTTGTGCTGCTTGTTAGTAGTGGGGTAGAGGTGCTGCCATTTGTGGTGCTGGTGATTAATTATAATAATTTAGCATGTACATAGTGCTACGAACCCTCAGGTATCTGAGCGCTGCTTATTATTACCAACAGTATGTGGTGCTCATTTATCAACCTCGGAAGGATGAAAGGCTGAGTTTGGCCCAGCCGGGATTTGAACCTGCCTCAGCAGGCTCTGCACAAATGTCAAAGCGAGCGCTCTACTCAATGTGCTATCGCACCGGACCGGCAGATTATATCTGTGATGATGGTGGTGCCTGTGCTTGTACTTGATATGATATGATATGGCATTTATAACACGCCTATACACAAGCATGTTAAGGTGCGACGAGGCAAGGGAGGGGGAACAGGGGAAGACAGATAATGATCCTACTAGGCCAGCTGTCATTGAAATTGCGCAAGTGCATGGGAAGGGGAAAGGGAAAAAGTGCGAGGGCGAAGGGAGAGGGGAAAGTGCAGTGCATGGGATAGAACTTGTGGAGTCTGTTGTTGGGTGTTTTGTACTTGAGTCTGTTGTTGGGTGTTTTGTACTTGTCCTTGTTGTTGTGCATCTTGGGCATAATAATAATCACCCTGTCCTCATTGATAGCTCTGCTGCCCTTGATCTCACCAATGTTGTTGTGCCCCTCTAAATCTGCATGCTCTTGAAATGTGTCCTAACTGCCTGCATGTCCAGCACTGGGGTGGTCCCTCCCTTGGCCTGGGAATCCTCCCAAAAAGTCTCCTGGTCCCTGGAGTATTTGTTGGATGGTGGTGCATTTGTGGTCCGAAACCACACCCCCCGCTGGAAACCTCCCCTCCCTCGAAACCCTGGTTGGAACCCACCCTGCCCCATGTACCCACCTCCCATGGGCAGTGCGTACTGTTGCGGTTGTTTATATTGTTGCTGTGGTGCTGGTGCTTGTGTATGTGGTGGGAGGCTGATTATTACTGCCCCTTCCATGGCATATTTCAACAATTTCTTTTGAAATAACTTAGCCTCGTCTGCCTTTTGTTTAACCTTCTCCTGCCATAGACTGCAATGGTGTATTTTTTTTTTTATTGGTATAGCTGAATAAATCAAACTTTTCGATATAATAATATAACATTTGAAATACATTTCCTTTTCATCACAAATCAAACGCACAATAAAAGGAGTCTCAAAGTAATTTAATACAATTATAGAATGCAGAGTCCTTTAGATTGTTTAAAAGAAAAAAAAGAGAAGAAAGAAGAACAGCAAGACAATCAAAATATAGTTAACAATCAATTACAATCCCGTATTGTTTTCATTTTTCTCTCTTTCCGTTTAAAAAAAAAAGAAATTCTTAAATCATTGCAAAACCAACAGTTAATGTGACTTTTAACAGCTACTATTGTGATTTATTATGTTACATTTGGGCTAATGAGTTCATATTTTTCATCAAACCGTTACTCATTAGCATCCTTTGGATCTTGATTTTGTTTCGACTCCAATTAAACTAAATCATTATTAAATATCAACTATGGTGTTCTATCATCCTGAATGCCTTTTTTCTTTCCATTTCTGTTAATTAGAGAACATTTCATATACTGGAATTATTATCGACTTCTAATTTCAGTACCTGCATCATCTGCAACCCTTTAATTTCTTAGTTCTGTAAAACAATGTTGTGTCTTATAAAATAACTCTGTACAGCATTCACATGTATACAAAATTCTTGTGAAATAGGTCACATTATTTCTTGATCAAGTTGTAAGGCTTGCAAAAATCCAACTGTGGCAATTCTTACAGAAGTATATATAGTACAGAATAAAAGTTCCCATAGTATGTCAGGAGTGATCATTCTAAATTGCTTAAAGTGTTTACCTAGGTATAAGAGACGTTTCTGATTCAACATCGGACATTCCAGTATCAGATGCCGCAGATTCTCTGGTTGTTTGCCGTTTTTACAAAATCAGCAAAGGTTCTTATTTTTAGTAATACTTTTTTGCCTAGCCAATATCTCTTTGGTAGGCCACAGGTTAAATCTTAATCATAATACTGCCAACCTATACACTGGAGATGGATATTTTGTAAAATACAATTCCATGGATCGCAGTGTTTTATCTCTAAATGGATTGCTCCGGAAGTCCGTAATGGTGTACTATTGTAAGCTGTATTTATGGCTATCCCTTCGCTTCCGTCCCCACCAATTTCTTCAAACTTTTCTGTACAGGCTTGGGTAACCACTGCACTAAGATGTGATAAAAGATTGCTATTGTTTTATCCCACGGCTCTCGAGTTTCAAGGCGCCAAATCTCTTGGATCTCTTGAATATATTGAACAGGATCTTAGTCGCCACACATTTTGCGAGACTTAATAGTCCCTATGTCTGATGTGTCTGGGTACTGTGTCCATAATGCTTGCCATACTGCTGCTCTGCAATTTGCGAAAGGTGTCCCGTCATGTGCTGTGTTTTGTATGGTCACCCCTGGGAACCCCGCCCTATTCCATATGTCATAGGCTGCGTCACGCAATATTGATACCAACAGCCCGTTGACGCCACCCACTGCTAGCCTGTGCCCTGCTGTCAGCTTCTCAATCTCAAAGATCCATGTCCCAGCTCCTGCACTTAATGAGGATAATCTGCATTTAACATTTTCCTTTGTCTGTGTGTTTCCAGAGTACATACTTAGGTTGTGTCCCTCCTCTTTCTAATAGGGGCATCTGTTAATATGCTGCCCTTTCTTCTGGCGTTGTTCTGTATTGTCTAATTTGTTTGGGCCCTCGTTCATCCTCAATGTCTGTGCATATGTCTGGGGGTTCTAGTCTGCGTACTCGTTTTGCTTCATCATGTGCTGTAGACAGTCGCCCTCTGGAGTGGCCCAGTGCTGTCTCCTCCCTCCTGTACCCTGGGATATCCCTTAATCTGTTAACATATGGGTTTTGCAAAATGCACCCATCAATTGCCTGTTGTGTGTGTTCCCCAAGATCAGAACTTTCATCCCTCTGACCCTGGTATCTGCACTCCCATTATGTCCCTTCACCTGCCCTTGTGAGGTAGAGTTTGCTGTGCTCCCCCCTCTAGTCACCACTTTGTCTGTTGTCATTGTCGGACCCTACGTCCATGTGTTTACAAAAATCATTTGAAAAAGTCAACTTCCGTGATATTAAGTCAGCGTTAGGCTCTGACTCAAGATCAATATCAGTTAAGTTATACTTGCTCTCTGGTCCCGCTCTTCCCGTTCCAATTTATCTTCCCTTCTCCTTTCTTTGTCCTCACATTCTAACCTTTCTTCCCTGTTCCTCTGTCGTTGCTCCTCCTCCTCCAATTGCGCTGCCCAGTCAAGCTTCCCTTACTCCCTTTCCAGGCACTCTACGGCCCATGTTGCCCCTTCTACTACCCCTACTGTCTTCCCTTTAAGCTTCAAGTGTATTTCTGCTGCTATCCATTCCTCCTTACCTATGCCCTCGAATTCTGTTTTGGAGCACTGCAGCCCCTCCTTGTTTGCTTCAGGGCTGCTGGTGGCCTGCCCTGCACCTCGCGGTTTCTCCTCTTTGGTATATGGTGGTGGTTTATAGGTTGGATTTGAGTACCCCTCCGCTGCCCTTAGTTCCCTTAATGCACATTTTCCCTATTCATCATCTGTGTTATCGATATTACACTAGGAGGAGCAGGGGGAGGTGCAGAAGGGTCAGACCCCTCCACCTTTGCCTCCTGCTGGTTCATCACCTATACATGCTCTCTGTTATCCTCCTGAAACATGCGCCATAGCTCGAATATGGCCATGTGTTTTTCCAGATTCTTCTCCTTGTAGGGGTTTTGTAAGTGTGTCAGTAGTAATTGCTGGTTGTACCTGGAAAAACTACCATTAGGTGGCCATGGCCTCAGTATCTTCCCTTGAGTGTTCTTGGACCACTCAAATAGTACTGGTTTGCAGGCCACTTTTTCGTACCATAATTACATCACAACAACCTCACAGTCTGGACCCCTCTCCAGGAAACCTTTCTCCACTCTGGCTCTTCCCATGTCAGGTGTCAGGCCTGGACCATCCCTGAAAACTGTACTTCTAAATGTTGCAGTATGCGGGCCCGATAATTGGTTGGTGCCCCAACTACCCTCCCCTAAGGTCTTCACTCATGGTTGGCTGAGCTGTTCGTCACCAGGCTTTTGACTCAGGGTGGTTCTCAGCTCAGAGTGTACCTGTTCAAGGTAATATGTGCAGCTATGTGTCTGCATCATGACCGTATGAGAATCACCATCATCATGAGAGCGCTCCTTTCCCAGCGTATAACTCCTGTTCTGGTTGTAACAAAAAAATGTTTGGTGATTCCAGATGTATCACTTTGCATGTAACTTCCATACTTATGCGAATCCATATATTTCTTTTTGGGGGACTGTTTGTTTTCTTTATGGGAAGGACAAAAGAAAGTTTGTTCACCTGGCTTATATACAGGTTCACAAAGCCAGGATTTATGAAAGCAAATGATCTTAATATTTTGGATATAATCATGCCAGTCCGGGTCCAAGTTTTTGTTACTGAGTCCAGAAACATTCAAGAATGAAATAGAAAAAGGTACACAGTTTCCTGCTGATACATTTGGATCTGTGCCTAGATATAAAGGAAGGTCTACAGAGGGGTAACGGTCTCAGAGTAATAAACGATGGGGTTCACTCTCTCTCATTTGGCAGACAATAGGTGAATCCTTATGCTCTATATCGTCTGTCGGCCAAGTAAATCAACATTTCTGGTAAACATCTGATTGTTGAATTCTCCGGGAAAATACAAGAAGGAACTGCAACCCGTTGTAGATTAGAATTTGAAGGACGTAATGTACGATATTCTACTAATAGTAAACCACCTGCTAGGTGTTTAGATGAGAAGACCAGTTGGATGTAATCTTATTATGAACTGGTTGGGTCAGAGTAGCGCTTGGCTTAAGATGAATGAGTCCCGGTCTAGACAAATCCAAGATGGTGGCGGGAAGTCAGAGACAGTTATCGGACTTGCCGCCAACTCTATCTACATAAGGACCGGATCATCGGTAAGGCAACTGCGTCGCTTTGCTTTTTCCCAGCAAGCACTGACGCTCCTTAGTTTCCCTGTAGCTTTCATTGCTTTCATCCTGTTACCCTTCTCTCCTCCCTTGCCTTGCATCTTGCTACTGCCTCTTGCTTCCCTTCTTGCCCGAGTTTGCACTTACCATTCATTCTGGCCACTCTCTGCTGTGAATCCGCTGCCTGCTTCCCTAAGTCCTGTCATCCAACAAGAAGAATACCAGCTGTCCTCCCACGGAACAAAGGTTTTACCCACGTAGGTTTTTTCCTTGGGCTCTGCTCTATGAGTACACCCCACCATGTGCTCTCAGGCTGGCGGCTGCTTATAGAGGCCCTGATCCACTTTCACCATTTAATCCTGTGATCGAACACAGACCAGCGTCTCACCCACCTTGGTTACAGGTCAGTCCAAATCAAGGTCTAACAGTAACAACAGATTGCAAGTGAGACAATGGTTGAACTTTGGTGTTTTATTTAAAACACTGAGAGAGTTAGATCTGATTTGATTTGTATTTATATAGCGCTACATGCTAAGACGCTGTACAGCTGTAGAAACGGTACAAATAATGTAAAACAAATTGAAAAGCACAGGTTAACCAGTAAGCAGGTGGGTCTTAAGAGAAAGGGGGAGCGCATTGCAGTGTTGTGTGGCCAGGAGGGGAAAAGAGTGGAAAGAGGAATTTGCACAAGGAGGATGAGAAAGAGTAAGAAGAAACCGGGACTGAAAACAAAGTGGATGTAGTGGAACATAAAAGAAATAAGAGAAGAAAGATAGGGAGGGGCAAGACCATGAAGAGATTTGAAAGACAGACTAAGAAAGTTAAACAACAGACTCAAAGGGGAGTCATTAGAGAGAAGCAAGGGCAGGGGCAGAAGAATCACGGGAGGATAAAGAGAAAAGAAGGTGGACAGCTGAGTTATAGATAGAGAGAAGAGGAGAGAGATGAACCACAGGACGACCTAGTAAAAGAGAAGAACAGTCAGGAAATAATTTGAGAAGAAACAAGAATTTGTGTAGCAGAAAAGGAAAGAAATGGTATAGCTTTCTGAATATTGAAAAGCTGGAACCGACAGATGCGGAAGAGAACAGAAATATGAGAAGAGAATAAAAGAGATGAGTCCAAGATTCCAGGACAAAAGAGAAATAGAAAGAGAAGAAGGAAGAAAGGGAATAGAGGGAGGCAAAGGAGGAAGCAGAGTCATAGCAGGGCGCAAAATAACTTCAATCTTGGGGGGGGGTGTTAGATGAAGAAAGTGAGCCAACATCCAAGACTGAATTGCAAGAAGACATGAGGTAAGAGTACAATGTATGGAAGAAGAGAAAGAGGAAAAAGAATCAAAGAGATGCGCATCGTCAGCATAGGGATGATGGGAAAGACCAAAGAAGAAATAAGAGAGGCAAGGGGGATTGTGTAGAGAGAGAAAAGTAGTGGAGCCAACAACTAACCCCAAGGAACCCCATACCGAAGAGGAGGAGTGGGAGATGTAAGACCAGCCCACAACACAGAGTAGGGTGATTAGTAAGGTAAGAGTGAATCCATTTTAGGCAGAACCACAAAAACCTACAACGGAAAGAGAGAACAGAAGAAGAGAGTGATCAGCAATATTGAAAACGGCAGACAGATCGAGCAGGACCAGAAGAGAAGAGTGCCTAGAGTAGCGAACAGAAACAAGAGAATCACAGACCGAAAGGAGAGCTGTTTTGGTAGAATGTAAAGGGTGAGAGCCAGATTAAGAGATCGGAAGAAGAGATGAGGAATGAACATAAGAAGGGAGTTGAGAATAGACGATACGTTTGGAAAGTCTCTTAAGAATAGGAAGGATAGAGTCATGTTTGAATAGAGAAGGAAAGGTAAAAGTGTGAAGAGAAAGATTATAGAGCAGAGCCAGGTGTGAAGAAAGGCTGGGGTAGGCCTTGGGGATAAGAGAGGAAGGAATAGGATCTGAAGGAGAGGCCAAAGGGTGAGCTTTAAACTGGAAGTAAGAAATACTATAAGCATTCAGGGGATGTAAAGAGCACAGAGACGAAGAGAGGGGGACTAGTGATGTGAAAGGAAGAAGGGGCCCAAAGAAGAGAAGACAATAGATGAGCAGAGAAGAGTAACTTTGGAAGAAAAGTAAGAGGCAAGATCGACTACAGAGAGGGATGATGAGAGGGAAGTGTCAGGGGTAGAGGGAGAAAGAATACAATTAAAAGCAGCGAGGGTAGGCTGAAAGAGAATCCAGAAAGTTAGAGTAAAAGCGTTGTTTGGCCAAGAGGATGGCTGCATCGTAAACAGAGGTGTGGAAGAGAGGGTGAAAAGATCTGAAGGTGATTGAAACCCTGGAACACCGCTCTGGGGTTATCCAGGGTTGGGGAGTTTTACGTGAGGGTGAGAAGGGGGAGGAGGATAAAGGTAGTCAAGAGTGTCTAGGATAGAAGTTGAGAGCAATGGGGAGTATGTTTGAAGTGAGTAAAATGAAAATACATCCAAGGAAGGAAAAGACTATGTTATGTTAAAGAAAGAAATATAGACATGTCAAAAGATCAATGGTCTCGATGAAAAAATGTGGATGAGGAAGGGGGAAAGAGAGGGAAGAGGAGGAATAAGTTAAGCATGGGAAGGAGGGGACAGGTGCAAGATGGTAGGAATCAAGACGATGAAGAGTGGGCTGGCAGAATGAGTAGAGGAGAGATGGAGGTTGAAACCACCCAGAAGAATCAGAGTTAGATCCATCATTATTTGTTGCATTAATATCAATCTGTGAACTCAAGATTTCAGATTCTACCACTGGGAACTTGGGTTGTCCACGTTCTAAGTTAAGTGCATTTACTGTGGCTGCGACATATAAATTACACTTCCATTTACTTGCACCCAACTGGTGGAGATCCTGTTAATTGACAGGTTCCTGAGTATTCTCTTTATGTAAAAGGAGAAACATTTTAGGGGCAATAACCTCACATTTGCATCCTTCTTAACATATCAGGTGTATTTGTAGACCACACATTCACCCCCAGAGGGCTACCTTGGCGCTATTGACAGATAACAGATGTTTATTGTTACCCATCTTAATGGTTCTCATTGTATCTACCTCGGAAGGATGAAGGGCTGAGGGGACCTGCCGGGATTCGAACCTGTGACCATGAGGCCAAACACGGCACCTGTAGTAGAGGCATTAGACCTTCTTGCTGGTCTATCCCCAGAGGAATTTCTCGCATATTAGGTGCAATCGTTTCTTTGGTAACATGCCCCAGGGGTTTATGGGGTTTCTGAGTTGTATGAAGTATTCTTATCTTTTCTCTGACAGAAGGCATTCATGGCTGGACTTGTGTTTGTTCTTTTTTCAGAAACAGAGCTAGCATCTTGTATATCGAGACAAAAAGATGTGTTTTTGTTCCCACTATAGGTCTCAGGGAGTGTTCAAGCTAAGCTCGGTGTTGGTAGATCCTAAACGAATGTTTCAATTTCCACTATCAAGCCATTCAACTCCCTAATTGTTTGGGTAAAGATTGCATATTTATTTTCAGATTGTTTGGGAGAGATGTCCTGTGGGGCTTTCTTTTAAACATAGCTAATCCACTTAATAAATGAGTGAGAGAATTTAAAGGACCAGTGTATAATGTAAATAGAAGATCACAATCAGAATAAATTAATAAATAAACATTCAATAACACATTAAATAGTCGTAAATTCAGATATTGGGAAATTAAGCCAGATCAGATAGATAGAGGGTGCCCCTTGCGGCTCAGGGGATTTACTCAGGTCCATCACCACCCCCCTTCCTGGTACAAATGTAGTTGTTGCTGTATCGAGGCGATTATCTACGTGGTATCAAATCATGTCAAGGTTCAACAGGACTAAACGCCAGCAAAGTGCAGAGGCCGAGACCAGGGCACCCCTCAAGACAAAACAGAGAAATTGATGTGCGAAGGAACGCCCGACTGGCTAGAGGGGCTTGCTTGAGACCGTCTCCCCTCCTTTCTCACGGACAACAGTAGACCACCAAAAAAATACTTTAACTGTAGTTGGGATCAAGTTGATTTCTTGGGAGCACAGTCTAGGCTCAACAACAACAGAGCTAATACAAAAGGGTTCCAGTTTCAACACTTAAGTGAACATCTCCCATTACATCTGGTCACCAACCGTTGAGTTGTAGGCTTCACGAAAAATATTGTCAGAAGGCTGCTTAACTGGTATCAATTTTAGGGGAAGGCTGGTGCGCAGAGGTTTTTCTCCTGGCTCCAACTCCTCAGCAGCTCCTCAACAGCTCTTCAGCTGCTTGCAACTGCCTGCACCTCCAGTGGTTGTGGAATGCCTGGATCGCTGCAGTGTACAGCGATTGGGAATAGGAATGTCTGGAGAAAGCCAGTGTCTTGGCACCCAGCAGTGGACAGAAGTGAGCACACTTTCCGCACTTCGCCGCACTTTGAATGAGGGGCTCCTCCCTCTACACTGCTTGGTCCAATGGCTTCTCTCTGCAGAGGCCACGCTCCCGAAACAGCAAACTTTGTGCACTTCACTCTGATGTATTTCATGCATGGAAAGGGTTGAAGAGAAAGTAGGACAGGTATACGTTTTGTGTTCGCGTGGGGGTGCAGATGCCAAGCTATGCACATTTTGCCAGCTCTGCTCGCATTTGGCTCGAAGAGCCAAACCAGGCCCCATAGTCCGGCTCTACCCATTACGTATTTGGTTCCCCGCCCCTATCATATTTAAGATGCTTTGCCCACTGTCTTGTCTCTTGGGATGGGGACTGCTGGACCGTGGGGGTTTCCTGGGAAGGTGATTTGGTTCTGTATCAAGTATCGTTACGGCATGGGTGATGACGGGGCACGTTTGGCTACGCTGGCCACGAACATCATGAAAATAGATGGAGCATATCATTTGGACTAGTGATGTCAGCTTCAAGGACGGACGATCTGTATTCTTGTCGCGAGCGCACTTGAACTTAGGGCGATGCATCAACGGATAAGAATATTAAACAAATGGAAGACAGAAGGGCAACTTAATAATGCCACGAGATTCGTCCCCCCTAGTCAGGCCTACGAATGTTTCAAAACTTAAGGAATCTCGTAACATCCATGTCAGACCTCCTACGGACTTAGAAATTCACCAAAAAAGGAAAGTTATACATATTAATACATGACACCACCAGGTAAATATAAATCGACACAATATTTTATTAAATTGACATATTAAATAGTTCAATTCTTTCAAAAACAGAAGTTAAAATACAGTGAATATCACTGACAGATAAAAACCACATTAGGAATCACAAAAACTTTCGTACACGTGTTAAAGTGCAAAATGAACTTGAAATAATCAGGAGACTTTTTAAGACGTTCTGATACAGACAGCTAACTTCATTGACAAGTTGTAAGAACAGAGTGAAAAAACACCCAATTTCGAGAAAGGAAGTTTTGTTTTTATACTGAGCTAAAGGATGGTCCCTACTGGCAGGGTACCAACTCTCTATATCGAATGCCTAATTTGATGAATCCGTCTATGAAATAGCTGACGGTTCTAAACAGTTAAATATAACTTTTTAATATTTAAATGTTGGTGAATGTACAACATAAACAAAACCCTACATGTTTCATTCTCAAACCAAATCATGTAAATATGAGAAATTCATCAGGGGTAGAGCAGAAAAACAACAACAACAACAACCAAAGATTGGGGTTAGATTGCAAAAGCTCCAAAAAATCTTTTCGGGTCTTTTCAGATTGGGTTCTTTCGTGGTGAACCTCATTTGCCTAGGAGGAAAAAGATGGAAAAAAGGGGGACAGCTGTAAGTGAAAGCTGTACACACTATGTTAAACTCGAAAACCAAAAGGAATAACAATTAACATCTTCTGGGAGCTTACCGTCAACACTAACACATGGACTGTGACGGGACGGGTGGGTAAAGGTATCTTCTTTGTAGATACAAGCAGAACTAGAGGTAACAATAAAACAACGCTTGAGAAATAGCTAATCGCGAGATACATATTGAAAAAAGTATTATTTTAGGGCAGAATAATGGTAGGCATTCTAGCACCAACCCTTCATATTAATGGATTTATAATCACGTCTTAAACAATCTGCATAATGACTTATAGTACCAAGTTAGTAATTGCTGTACTGAGGACATCTTGATATACGCCTGACCTAAATCCTGTTCGAAAGTTTTAAACTGTAATCTAGAAAGGCACCTATTTATCCCAAGCTTAAATGACCGCGTCTAAAAGAAAGGTCAAATGTCAGTATTTACCTTAGGTCCGAGGCAAATGTTCGTTCTTTTTCGCCAGAAAACCAAACTTGGGTTTTAAGGTTTAAGACTGTGGAATTCGACTCCCAAAGCTGATGTAAATAAGCTGGAAAATACACTTGGTACCGCTAGGTTAATCCACAGCCTAATCGGCGTAGTGGACGTTCATTGTAGTCTTCGTGGGTAGACTCCTGAATGAAAAAACACACAGTCATACCCATTAAGCCCGTAGTAACCGTATAAATACGGCTCAAAAACTTATCTGAAATCATTCTTAAAAAAGGTTATCTAAGAACAGAAAAGGAAAGGGAAACCTTCAGGTCGTGCTATACTTGCAGCCGACTTCAACTCTCTAGTTAAAAAAGCACTATAGGTACTTACTTCTGTGTCCGTTAGGGAAGCTCTCAGGCGCTTGTTCCAGGGTCGCGTACAATGACGCTAGGCAGTCTTGCCGACGGATATGACGGCTTAAAAAAGGCCGGACTATAATAGTGAAAGTGTTAACAGGGAACACCTGTGTACGACGTGGCAGGCTGCCTATTAAGAGAGAAGGGACCCATATGTGCGCGGCGCAAGGCTAAATTGGTGCACTAGTAACATCCTTCATGTTGACAAGGTCTGAATTGAGCTGAAAAGCTGGAAGTGATTGGTATCGCTACGGGTAACTGTTCACGGCACGTTTTACTGATTAAACCTGCACTAAAAAGGTGCAGGGATCATGTAGGCTATATGGCTTCCGTATTAAAATACTGTTCCGATCGACGGCTTTGTTCAGCCTGAAGACATTAACACAAAACCTCTGTGCACGACGTGGCAGGCTGTATAGTAAGTAAAAAAACACCCATATATGCGCAGTGCGAGCCTAAGTAGGTGCACAGGTCACGTCTTCGTCATGACATGCTCTGAACTGGGCTGGAAAGCCAGAAGCATCTGGTATTTCTACAGGTACATGTACACAACAAGGTTAACAGATGGTGCCTGCAACCAGCAATAAAGGATGTAAAAATTATAGTAGCTAGGTAACTGCAGTTTTAAACGCTGTTCCAATCGATAGCTTCATTCAGTCCTGCTACTGTAGTATTACACAAAAAAATTAGCCAAGTTTCTTTGGTTTGTAATCTCTTAGTAACAGAATCGCCTTCCGTGCCTGCAGAGATGTGCAATAGCACAGTCCATCTCAATTGCTCTGCTTTGTGGTCCATAGCAACAAAATGACCTACCATAGGAGCTAACATCACCTTATTCTTTATGCAACTTCTGTGCTCGGAAATCCTTATTTTGATTTTACGCTTGGTCATACCTTTGTACATCTTTTTGCAAGGACACCAGACCGCATATATCACGTTGTTAGAGTTACAATTGGTGAAGGTATTTTGGGACCATAACTTTTTGAGGCCGATGTCAACCTTCAAGGTTCTGCTAGTAAGCTTACAATTAGTGCACTGACCGCATGGTGCATGACCCGACATTTTAGAGAGGCCCCACATTTCGGTAACACTCTTTTGCCGAGATTGGCCTCTAGAGATGTCATTCTTCGTGAGGAGCTCTTTAAGGTTAGGTCCTCTTCTGAACGCACACAAAGGGGGGTCCACCGGGCAATCGCCTCCTTGCAGAATGTGCCAGTTCTTTCTAATAATTTTGACAACATGATTGGCTGAAGGATTAAAAGTGCTCACAAACACTAAGTTTTTGCTATCTGTGGGCTTGTCCCGATATTCAAGAAGCGCGCTTCGATCGTTATTCGAGGACCTTTTGTACGCGCGCTTAATGATATTTTTAGGATAACTTCGCGCTTCCAATTTAGACCCCAGAACTAGAGATTCTTGACGGAAAATGTCCCGTGTGGAGCTGTTCCTCTTAAGGCGCAGAAATTGGCCGAAAGGTAAATTTTCTCTCGTATGCCGAGGGTGGCAACTGCGAAAGTCAAGTAGTGAGTTGCGGTCTGTAGGTTTATGAAAAGGTTTGATTTTCAAAACATTGGACACGCTGTCAACCCAAATCGTAACATCCAAGAAATTAAGTTCCTTATTACTATGGGTAGAGGTAAATTTCAAATACCGATTTTGTGTATTGATCCAAACAACAAACTTTTCAAACTGGGCTAAAGTACCGTTCCAGATGATTAAAATATCATCGATGTAGCGTCGTCACAAACCCAAATTATCAAAAAAGGGATTTGTGGGACTATAGATGATCCCCCTTTCAAAGCTTTCTACATATAAATTTGCTGCTGAGGGGGCAACGGACGAGCCCATCGCTGTACCGTGAACTTGGCGATATAACTGGCCATTAAATCCAAAATAGTTTTCGGTTAAGGCCATTTCGGCGCACCACAGAATTAAACTGTTGGGTACTTTACCCGTTGTTCTTTTGGTTAAAAGGGTCTCTTCCAACACTTGTAATGTTTCTTGCTGTGGGATAGAAGTGTAAAGTGACACTATATCTAAACTGACCAATAGCTGTTGTTGAGGATCGAATTGCATGTCTTCGACCATGTTAATCACTTCAGTAGTATCTTGTACAAACGAATACATGGCTGCAACGTACGGTTTGAGATATTTGTCAGCAAAGCGCGAGAGTGGTTCTAGAATTGCTCCAGTACCTGATACAATCGGACGTCCCGGAGGGTCCACCATTGTCTTGTGGATTTTCGGAAGAATGTAAAATGTCGGTACGGTAGGGCCTTTCACTTGTAAGAAATCACACTCTTGCTGACAGATCCAACCACGTTCAAGTGCTTTCTCAACTTTGTTGGTAATGAGTGAGGCTAGACGTTTAGTAGGATCTTCGGTGATGGGTTGATAGAAACTGTTATCATTCAACTGTCTGAGGCATTCGTCAATATAATCACTTCTATTTAGCATAACAACCGCTCCTCCTTTGTCTGCCTTACGTAGAATAATGTCTGGTTGGCTGGCCAAGTTCTTAACAGCTAGTCGTTCTCGATTACTCATATTCTGAAAAGGATGTTTTGATTGTTGATTTTCAAAGAGTTTGAGATCGTGCCACACTCTCTTTGTGAACACAATCGCTTCAGGAGTGTAACTGGCAGCTGGAGGATTAAATGAAGATTTGTCGCGAAAACCACTTTCATTATCTTGATTATCATAGCTATTCTGAAAAAAATATTGTTGTAAGTGTATTTTGCGCAACAATTGCTCCACTTCCACTCGTGTACGAAACTTGTCATACTGGACAGTTGGGACAAAACCCAAACCCTTATTAATCACAGAAACCTCCGCTGCAGAAGGACTATAAGAGGATAGATTGACTAATAGGGTCTGTTGCTGCGGAGTACACGTTGGTTTTCGTCCCACAGATCTACGTCCTGGCGCGGATCTAAAAAACCTTGTTGTTGTAATTGTTGTGGGGGAGCACCAGCGGGATTGCTCTGGTTCGGGGAGTAAAAATGACTCCTATTGCGAGAGTTACGTGCATTACGTCCTGCTCTCCTTTGGTTCCTCCCCCGATTCCGAGAACCTTTATAGCCTCTCTGTTGGGAATTACTGCTATTATTAGAGCTTCCTGAGCTAAAGGAAGTATTGCCGAAATTGACACGTCTTTGTCCGCCATGTTTTTGTCCATTTGGCTGTTGACTGGCAAAAGGATCATAACCTTCTTTGGTGTAACGAAACGCATTCTCGTGTGTAAATTGTAGAAGGTCTTTCTTCATACGTGTAATGCGATCCTGTGTACAGAACTCTTTGAAATCAACAATCTCTTTCAAAATTTCATCTAGGCGCTTTTTATAGGTGTCAAGAGGAACTAGCTTCTTTATTTCCTCTTCCATTTTTTCAAGATCACCTGAAATCTTAATTGTCATCGCACGGGCTGTATCTATTATAAGTATGGTCCAGTCCCTCCCGCATTTGTTAGCAATATAGCTCCATTGCAAAATGAAGTCCCTATTATCCAAAAATAAGCGGGGTTCATTACGAACCACGAGACCTTGTGGTAGGGTGCCCGACCGTAAATATTCAATCATAATAGATCCGTGAAGTTCTGTCCGAATCAGTCTTTTCTTCAGCTGTAACAATTCATCCCAATTACTCAAATTTGTTATAAGGGACCCTTCTCCCTCGTCGGAAAACAATGAAGATTGTGCCAGTAATTCTAGGACATATTTATCATCATAGCTTTTTGTCCTTTCGGCTGCCATCATGGATCAAGATTAGAATAGGCAGAAGATGGCTTATTAAACCTACTTACCTCCAAAAAAAAGGGTTTTTCTTTATGGAGAGAATAAATGCTAATCTCGTGATGCTCACAACTAAAGCGTTGAATTAATGTCCCTCTGGGCTGCAATTACCACTTAAAAACTGGGTCTTGCGGAAAACTCCGCTCGTACCAATATTAAACAAATGGAAGACAGAAGGGCAACTTAATAATGCCACGAGATTCGTCCCCCCTAGTCAGGCCTACGAATGTTTCAAAACTTAAGGAATCTCGTAACATCCATGTCAGACCTCCTACGGACTTAGAAATTCACCAAAAAAGGAAAGTTATACATATTAATACATGACACCACCAGGTAAATATAAATCGACACAATATTTTATTAAATTGACATATTAAATAGTTCAATTCTTTCAAAAACAGAAGTTAAAATACAGTGAATATCACTGACAGATAAAAACCACATTAGGAATCACAAAAACTTTCGTACACGTGTTAAAGTGCAAAATGAACTTGAAATAATCAGGAGACTTTTTAAGACGTTCTGATACAGACAACTAACTTCATTGACAAGTTGTAAGAACAGAGTGAAAAAACACCCAATTTCGAGAAAGGAAGTTTTATTTTTATACTGAGCTAAAGGATGGTCCCTACTGGCAGGGTACCAACTCTCTATATCGAATGCCTAATTTGATGAATCCGTCTATGAAATAGCTGACGGTTCTAAACAGTTAAATATAACTTTTTAATATTTAAATGTTGGTGAATGTACAACATAAACAAAACCCTACATGTTTCATTCTCAAACCAAATCATGTAAATATGAGAAATTCATCAGGGGTAGAGCAGAAAAACAACAACAACAACAACCAAAGATTGGGGTTAGATTGCAAAAGCTCCAAAAAATCTTTTCGGGTCTTTTCAGATTGGGTTCTTTCGTGGTGAACCTCATTTGCCTAGGAGGAAAAACATGGAAAAAAGGGGGACAGCTGTAAGTGAAAGCTGTACACACTATGTTAAACTCGAAAACCAAAAGGAATAACAATTAACATCTTCTGGGAGCTTACCGTCAACACTAACACATGGACTGTGACGGGACGGGTGGGTAAAGGTATCTTCTTTGTAGATACAAGCAGAACTAGAGGTAACTAGAGGTAACAACGGATAAGAATAACACAAGATGGCCACGCCAACCCGTTATTTTTGCATGTGTAAAAGTGAGAAAAACTAAGGTAAGATGCATAAGAATTATTTTAAAGATCGATTACAGTATGCTTAAAAATACATGCCCGAACAATCAGGACGATCACATTTTTGAACAAACTTCCCCTTTAAAGATGGCTTGAATAACGAATTCCTGTACACTTGGCAGGATTCACAAAATGTTTTCTAAGTCTCATTTTTTCGGTTATTCTCTCCCACGCCTTTCCGCCCACAATCACATCCCGGTACACTGAATGCATCGGTCTATAGCTGTTTTATTTAAAAATCACAAATAAGGCATTGAAATAAGAAACTAGAACAAGACACAAGTTATCATCGCCATCATAGTGCCAGCCACTACAAAGTTCTGTCGGCTGTGGTGCAGTGCCAGATACAAATCTCTGTGTTACGTAGATTCCAAGCACATTGTATGTGCACACTGTACATTATTTGTACGCAGGGTCGGACTGGGACAAGAAATAGACCCGGACACCCAGAAAAAAGTGGCCCACCCCTCGCCTCAAAAAAGTGGCCCACCTCTCACCTCAAAAAAGCGGCCCTGAAACCATCATCCGTGAATTGCGTCAATTCAGGACTTTACAAAAAATGCTACTTATGGAGTGCTCATGTGTCTGTTACATTACAACACAACTCATAAAATAACATAACTTTGCATACAAGAATGGATTACCATATGTATCGTTAATATCTGTGTGTATAGATCCATATTGTCAAATTACTGTGAATGCAAGCAGACATCCAAGGCCAAATGATAATATGTTACTGTATAGCACTTATGCTTAAGCTCTTTTTTTTATAGAACACATATGCATACAATATCACCCAACCTGTGTTGGTACTCATTTATCGACCTCAGAAGGATGAAAGGCGGAGATGGACTTGCTGGGATTCAAACCTGCAACCTGCAGATCACACACGCATCACAGCAGCAAGCGCTCAACCCACTGAGCTATCATATCAGCTATAGTAAAATGAGCAATTAGTATCCACTGGATACCATTAAACTGGTAACTGAGATTTAACAGCAGACCAGTTAAATTCATCTGCAGGTCTGGTGCAAATTTGGCCGCATGTCAGCCTTGCGTGCACTACTTTTCAGGCTTCAGAGGTAGGGTGGCCAACTTTACAAAATGGTTTTGCAGGACACTTTAGAAGTGGTAGCCATTTAAAGCGGCCTGCAGTGCGCGTGGTTCCATATAGTGTCATTCCACCCTCTGCCACCTTTCATCCACTTTTGGGGTAAATTAGTGGCAGATGGCATTTTAACACACATAGCACAAAAAATGGTGGCACCATTATTGAAGCCCCTTACGAGCGGAGTTCCTGTCTGCCCATGCCCACACGCTAGTTCCTGTCTGCCCACACGCTTATCACAGCGGATTCCGGCAAGTAAATGGAATGCCCAAGAAATTGAACAACAGCATACAATAATTCTTGCATGAGTGTTGGGGATGCAGCCGTAAGGGCTGCATGTCTGGAGGCTCTCTCCGCTGAGGCTGCCAACTAGGTGCCAGGTGTAGTGGCAATGGCACTGGCGGGCACCAGCTCATTGATATCATGCACGCTGCTTGGGGGTGAGTTTTGAAGAAGATTCCCTGCATTCGCACGATTAATTCTTAAGGGAGAAAAGCTCCAGCAAGCCGCCCTCGACCCAAGCGTGAATGCCGCTGGTTTGCCCCTTATTAGGTCAACAAAGTCCAGCATAAGCGGCTATTCATTTAGCTAAATTGTTGACCTACAAGCTGCGATATATACGCATTAGATTCAGTTTGCCACTGTGTGCGTTGTGCAAAATTGGTTTGCACCGCCGTGCCCCAGAGAAAAATAATTTAGCAATTATGGGTGTGAAAGCCAGACTGGTTCACTCCATCCCACATTAAACCGGGAAAGTGGTCCAACATGGATGCACACCCGTTCCGTCTTAATGCACATTTTCTTTTTAAATAAGCCACATGAAACGCATCCCTCGGCTGGTAGCGATAACGGGGGCTTGAAATCATTGCTGTTTTCTTCCCGTAAAAAGCATCTACAATCACACGGGGGTGCAGGTTAGCGGGATAGCGGCTTAAATCCTCCCAAAATGGCAGGCTCCTGGTGGGCATCTAACGATGACCCATGCCAATGCCTGGCCGGAGATGGGGTGCAACGCATGACACATCGGGCCTGATTGACAGCGCGTTTTCAATGGGATATACCCATTGCAAAACGCTTTGTGAATCAGCCCCATTGTGTTCTCTTGGGCACATCTCTTTATCCAAACGTGCCCCTGAAGGGAAGTTTATCTCCCCTTACCCTGGACACCACAGGATGTGGGCTGGAAAACCAACACCGGCAGCACAAATCATATATGTCTTCATAATTTTAAAAATGACAACAGCAGCAGTAGCACTTGACTTTAGTTCTTACTTACTTTGCAGGGCACAAATTGAAGCTCGAATCCTTCAATGAGCCGACGCCACTCGGTGCCTGTCTCATACTCCCCTTGCACTGCAGATTGCTGGCCAGGCCTGCTGCTGCAGTCACACTGGTGTCTCCAGTCCCCAGCCTCCCCGGCAGCCTGTGCTTGTAACACGCACCGCACCCAGCCAGCCCAATGCGCATGCCTGGCGGCCTGGTGCCGGGTTGGCGGGACTCGGGAGCCAGGCCAGCCCGTGTTGATGAAGTGTGAAATTGACAACAGTCTTCAGTGCGCAGAACTTTTGTTTTGCATCGTCTTCGTCTCTCTCTGTTGCAGGCTGGCGCTGCAGCCAGCAAATCAATGGCAGCTCGCAAGAAGTCTATTATGACACCCCATGACCCAGGCAGCCGCGAGGCCACCCCTGAGCGCAAGGCCTGGTGAAGTTTGCCCCCCCCACCCCCTTTGTGACAGCCCTGGCTGTCTCTGCAGAGATACACAAACTGGCTCTCTGCAGACCCAGACTGGCCCTCGGCGGAGAGGCGAGCAGAGTCTGTTACAAATCACTGGGAGGGAGCAGGCCGGGCTGCGGCAGTCCCGCCCAGCCCTGCCGCTCCCTCCCAGTGTTTTGTAGCACTGACTGCTGCTGGCGCCAGGGTGTCGTGGGCCAAGGCAGTTAGCCACCGGCCCGCCGCATTTATCAAAGAAAGGTAACACTTCAGTGTTACCTTTCTCTGCATCTGCGACGGGCCGGCGGCGGGGCTGCAATTGCAAAGGATCTGTAAGTTATTTACTTACAGATCCTTTGCAACTTGCATCCGCCCGGCGAGGCCGAGGCCCTGGGGGCTGGTTCTTGAAGTGTGAAGCCCACGCACGCCTGGGCTGAAACCGGCCCACGTGGGCTTCAGGAACCGGCCCCCAGGTCTCCGGCCATGATTTTGCATCGGGCCACGGGCCGATTGGCCGACGACCCAATCCGACGCTGTTTGTACGTATGCTGATTGGAAGCGCCTTGTCTATGTTATGCTGGCTTGCTTTCCGCTTGCAGTGTGTGAGCTTATTGTGCCTACTTCGCCATGAAATGCTATCAGAAGAATTCATGACAATGAAATAGAGAAATTGACCAACAGTTAGGATGGATGTTGGGTTGGAGATTGAGTTCCAATGATAGTCGCTTTTAACAGGATGCAGTCCCCTGGTGTTCAGCCTCCTTGCAATGAGAATACACGATTACTATACAATAGAACATCCTCTCTGATCTTCAGTGACAACCTAAGCAATGTTGGTCAGTCACACCAAAACGAAGCCTTGAGACACTGTCAGGTTGTCAGGTTATCCCCAAGGTTCTTACACACGTCAGCGGGGCTTACGCGCGGGGGATTACCAGGCTACTTACAAAGAGGAACAGGCTTGGGTGGAGGAGGCGGGAGGCAAGGCATTAAGAAGTGAATTAATTTCCTTGCCTAGGATTAGGTGGTGTAATTCTGCGCGACTGCTCGGTGCCTGCTGCACATTCGTGGTTTGGCGGTCCCACGCTCGGAGCTGGACATCAATTATTTCCACATGCTGTTGAAGGTTTGAGATTTTATTTTTATTGAGGGTGCTGTGCAGAATTTCTCTCGTATTTGAGTTATGTTCGGTGCTTGGTTTGTATGTTGTATGTAGTGCCTCTTTGTTAGTGTAATTATTGATACAAAATATAGGAGCAGTATACAAGTGGCATAATGCCTGCGGGCTTCGGCGCAATATAAATGTATAAATAAATAAATAAATAAATACATAAAATAATGTTGAATGGTGCAGTCCCAGCGCTGGGCCCTTCAATAGAATATATTATACGGTAGGTAGTTAATGCATTCAATTATAATTGTTTATTTATAATATGCTTAATACCCAGAGGTTTCTAAGAGCGGACCCGGGGCGAGCGAATTGCCATTGAGCTATCCTCCCAGGGCGAGTTGCCCCTGGGCTATCCTCCCGGGGCAAGCGAGTTGCCCCTGAGCTATCATCCCAAGGCGAGCGAGTTGCCCCTGAACTATCCTCCCGGGGCGAGCGAGTTGCTCCTGAGCTATCCTCCCGGGGGAGCGAGTTGCCCCTGAGCTATCCTCCCGGGGTGAGCAAGTTGCCCCTGAGCTATCCTCCCGGGGCCGAGCGAGTTGCCCCTGAGCTATCCTCCCGAAATTCATCCAGCCTGTGGTAGGAAAAGAGCCAGAAAGAGCAAATTGGCACAAAGCAAGATTATAAATGCACCATGCGAAATGACAGTATTTACAGATATACATACAGATGTGCGATCCAGTGCTGACGGATACAGTTTCTTAAGTATTAAAGAATGACAATCATGCGGTTATTTGGCGAATGTTATCACTCAATTCAAGTGCCTGCAATTATGAACCCTTCTGTGATATTGCCAGCATGGTATGGATGCATGTCTGTCTACGGCCCATATCTGAGACACGTTCCTGGTGCAGCCTCCTATGCCAGCGCTAGTAAGAATGATCATGGGCGCCTTGGCATGGGCAGGACCTGTGTTAATTATGGGGAAATTGGTTTGCCAAATCTAGAGGAATTGCAGACCATGCTGTGTAACTGATGTGGGTTGTGAACTGCCGCCTTTCATCACTGTAGATCTGTCTATTCTGAACTGTAGTCAGTAATGCATTCTAATAACATAACTTTGAGACATAGCGTAAGTTTCCGTTGTGTAAAAAATGGCACACGTTCACGTGAAATAGCAAAGCAGTATTTTCGGGACAGGATGTTTGGGCGCGGCCCGTTTGGCGCCGGCTGTCTTGGCGCGGACGTTTGTCCGCATGTCCCGTTATGGCGAACTCTTTTGCCACAACCAGTAAGGCACGGGGACCTTTGGACGCTGGACGCAGGACGTTTCAGCAATGGACAGCGCCTCCCAGGCACCATTGAGCAAGTGAGAGAGGGGATATTGGGTGGCATTTTGGGGAGCGGGTGGCACCTCAATTTCCCACACTGTGCCAGTAAGTGTGGGCAGGAGTGGCAAGGAGACTGGGCTTTTAGCCGAGATTGGCAATGACAGGTCCTATTGGGTAGGGATGCCACAGGACGCCGTGCGCTCGGAGTGCTTTAACGCATGCTGGCAGTGAGAGGCGAACAGCGACTCGGCAGAAAGAGTGTAATCTGAACCGAGGCGTCTCCGTGCACCCAGAATTTAAACCTTTCACCCACAAGAGGGAAACGTGTGACAAAAAAGCATAGGATTTCACATGTATAGCAGAGAATACCTGCAACAGGGCGCCAAAGGTGCATGTGCGCCAACCATTGGCTCTGCTTTCACCTCTGCCCCCCAGGCCGGCACACACCCCACTTTTATACTCCCCTCTGCCAGTTTTCCCAAATACACTGGAGCCTCTTCCCCGTCTGCCGCCCTGATCCACCCCACCTTCACCAGCTCCGCTTGACAACATGCCATGGCTACACTGCACCCCCCACCCATGCCCTGCCATCAGGGAAAGATAGCCACTCTCCAAGTTCGGAGCACCCCACCCCGACTTTCTATCTAGTCCAAGTGTAAGTGCCCTCGCGGGAAATCTGGTGCCATCCTGGCCATCCGTTCTATGCCATGGCAGACTCTCTGCTATGCCAGTCTGCAATCCACGCCATGTGACATACGGCACCAACTACTATGTCATCCCTTGTGTCATGCAGTCGCGTATTACTATGCCAGTCCCAGTACCATGCCACCACTCCAGCATGGCAATCTAATGTGTCATGCCGGAACCTGTGCCATCTGTGCTATCTCATCGTGCCATGCCAAGGATTTACTGTCAGCTCGACAGTCCTTATACCCAGAGCAGCCAGCGCCATGTTCTATAGTCACCCATGTGCCATGGCAACCCAAGTACTGTTAGCCGGTGTTGCTATGTCAGCAGCTGAACCATGCTGGACACGTGCGCTGTGCCAGCTCATATACCATGCAATCCCCTTGGGCTGTACTAGCCTCAGGTGCTGAACCAGATCTATGCAGAGATAACAGACGGACCTGTGCAGACTCCGTACCACGCTGTGCTCAGGACCATGCCAGCCTGTGGCGTGCCCAGAAAGGATAACTTCAGGACATGCAATATCCTGTGCACCGTTCATAACTCACCATGTGCAAGTCAGTGCCAAAGTCGGCAATGACAGCGCCATGCCCTCCCAGTGCCTTGTGCAAGTCAGTGCCACGGCCTGCAAGGACAGTGCCATGCCACCCTAGCGCCCTGTGCAAGTCAGTGCCACTGCCTGCAATGTCAGCGCCATGCCCATGCAGTGCCCTGTGCAAGCCAGTGCCACAGCCTGCAAGGACAGTGCCATGCCGCCCTAGCGCCCTGTCCAAGCCAGTGCCACAGCCTGCAATGACAGTGCCATGCCGCCCTAGCGCCCTGTGCAAGTCAGTGCCACAGCCTGCAATGACAGCGCCATGCCCTCCCAGTGCCCTGTGCAAGCCAGTGCCACAGCCTGCTATGACAGCTCCATGCCGCCCTAGTGCCCTGTGCAAGTCAGTGCCACAGCCTGCAATGACAGCGCCATGCCCTCCCAGTGCCTTGTGCAAGCCAGTGCCACAGCCTGCAATGACAGGCCATGCTCTCCCAGTGCCCTGTGCAAGCCAGGGCCACAGCCTGAAATGACAGTGCCATGCCCCCCTAGCGCCCTGTGCAAGTCAGTGCCACAGCCTGCAATGACAGCGCCATGCCCTCCCAGTGCCTTGTGCAAGCCAGTGCCACAGCCTTCAATGACAGTGCCATGCCCTCCCAGTGCCCTGTGCAAGCCAGGGCCACAGCCTGAAATGACGGTGCCATGCCGCATTAGCGCCCTGTGCAAGTCAGTGCCACGGCCTGCAATAACAGCTCCATGCCCTCCCCGTGTCCTGTGCAAGCCAGTGCCACAGCCTGCAATGACAGTGCCATGCCGCCCTAGTGCCCTGTGCAAGTCAGTGCCACGGCCTGCAATGACAGCGCCATGCCCTCCCAGTGCCGTGTGCAAGCCAGTGCCACAGCCTGCAAGGACAGTGCCATGCCGCCCTAGCACCCTGTGCAAGCCAGTGCCACAGCCTGCAATGACAGTGCCATGCCACCCTAGCACCCTGTGCAAGTCAGTGCCACTGCCTGCAATGACAGCACCATGCCCTCCCCGTGCCCTGTGCAAGCCAGTGCCACAGCCTGTAATGACAGTGCCATGCCGCCCTAGCGCCCTGTGCAAGCCAGTGCACAGCCTTTAAGGACAGTGCCATGCCGTCCTAGCGCCCTGTGCAAGCCAGTGCCACAGCATGCAATGACAGCATCATTCCCCCCCAGTGCCCTGTGCAAGTCAGTGCCACTGCCTGCAATGACAGCACCATGCCCTCCCCGTGCCCTGTGCAATCCAGTGCCACAGCCTGCAATGACAGTGCCATGCCGCCCTAGCGCCCTGTGCAAGCCAGTGCCACAGCCTGCAATGACAGCATCATGCCCTCCCCGTGCCCTGTGCAAGCCAGTGCCATGGCCTGCAATGACAGTGCCATGCCGCCCTAGCGCCCTGTGCAAGTCAGTGCCACGGCCTGCAATGACAGCGCCATGCCCTCCCAGTGCCCTGTGCAAGCCAGTGCCACAGCCTGCAAGGACAGTGCCATGCCGCCCTAGCGCCCTGTCCAAGCCAGTGCCACAGCCTGCAATGACAGCGCCATGCCCTCTCAGTTCCCTGTGCAAGCCAGTGCCACAGCCTGCAAGGACAGTGCCATGCCGCCCTAGCGCCCTGTCCAAGCCAGTGCCAAAGCCTGCAATGACAGTGCCATGCCGCCCTAGCGCCCTGTCCAAGCCAGTGCCACAGCCGGCAATGACAGTGCCATGCCGCCCTGGCGCCCTATGCAAGTCAGTGCCACAGCCTGCAATAACAGTGCCATGCCATCCTAGCGCCCTGTCCAAGCCAGTGCCACAGCCTGGAATGACAGTGCCATGCCCTCCCAGTGCCCTGTGCAAGCCAGTGCCACAGCCTGCAAGGACAGTGCCATGCCACCCTAGCGCCCTGCCCAAGCCAGTGCCACAGCCTGCAATGACAGTGCCATGCCCTCCCAGTGCCCTGTGCAAGCCAGGGCCACAGCCTGAAATGACAGTGCCATGCCGCCCTAGCGCCCTGTGCAAGTCAGTGCCACAGCCTGCAATGACATCGCCATGCCCTCCCAGTGCCTTGTGCAAGTCAGTGCCACAGCCTGCAATGACAGTGCCATGCCGCCCTAGCGCCCTCTTCAAGCCAGTGCCACGGCCTGCAATGACAGCTCCATGCCCTCCCCGTGTCCTGTGCAAGCCAGTGCCACAGCCTGCAATGACAGTGCCATGCCGGCCTAGAGCCCTGTACAAGTCAGTGCCACAGCCTGCAAGGACAGTGCCATGCCGCCCTAGCGCCCTGTCCAAGCCAGTGCCACAGCCTGCAATGACAGTGCCATGCCCTTCCAGTGCCCTGTGCAAGCCAGTGCCACAGCCTGCAAGGACAGTGCCATGCCGCCCTAGCACCCTGTGCAAGCCAGTGCCACAGCCTGCAATGACAATGCCATGCCACCCTGGCGCCCTGTGCAAGTCAGTGCCACGGCCTGCAATGACAGCGCCATGCCCTCCCAGTGCCCTGTGCAAGCCAGTGCCACAGCCTGCAATGACAGCTCCATGCCGCCCTAGCGCCCTGTGCAAGTCAGTGCCACAGCCTGCAATGACAGCGCCATGCCCTCCCAGTGCCTTGTGCAAGCCAGTGCCACAGCCTGCAATGAGAGGCCATGCCCTCCCAGTGCCCTGTGCAAGCCAGGGCCACAGCCTGAAATGACAGTGCCATGCCTCCCTAGCGCCCTGTGCAAGTCAGTGCCACAGCCTGCAATGACAGCGCCATGCCCTCCCAGTGCCTTGTGCAAGCCAGTGCCACAGCCTTCAATGACAGTGCCATGCCCTCCCAGTGCCCTGTGCAAGCCAGGGCCACAGCCTGAAATGACAGTGCCATGCCGCCCTAGTGCCCTGTGCAAGTCAGTGCCACGGCCTGCAATGACAGCTCTATGCCCTCCCCGTGTCCTGTGCAAGCCAGTGCCACAGCCTGCAATGACAGTGCCATGCCGCCCTAGCGCCCTGTGCAAGTCAGTGCCACGGCCTGCAATGACAGCGCCATGCCCTCCCAGTGCCCTGTGCAAGCCAGTGCCACAGCCTGCAAGGACAGTGCCATGCCGCCCTAGCGCCCTGTGCAAGCCAGTGCACAGCCTTCAAGGACAGTGCCATGCCGCCCTAGCGCCCTGTGCAAGCCAGTGCCACAGCGTGCAATGACAGCATCATGCCCCCCAGTGCCCTGTGCAAGTCAGTGCCACTGCCTGCAATGACAGCACCATGCCCTCCCCGTGCCCTGTGCAAGCCAGTGCCACAGCCTGCAAGGACAATGCCATGCTGCCCTAGCGCCCTGTGCAAGCCAGTGCCACGGCCTGCAATGACAGCACCATGCCCTCCCCGTGCCCTGTGCAACCCAGTGCCATGGCCTGCAATGACAGTGCCATGCCGCCCTAGCGCCCTGTGCAAGTCAGTGCCACGGCCTGCAATGACAGTGCCATGCCCTCCCAGTGCCCTGTGCAAGCCAGTGCCACAGCCTGCAAGGACAGTGCCATGCCGCCCTAGCGCCCTGTCCAAGCCAGTGCCACAGCCTGCAATGACAGCGCCATGCCCTCCCAGTGCCCTGTGCAAGCCAGTGCCACAGCCTGCAAGGACTGTGCCATGCCGCCCTAGCGCCCTGTCCAAGCCAGTGCCAAAGCCTGCAATGACAGTGCCATGCCGCCCTAGCGCCCTGTCCAAGCCAGTGCCACAGCCGGCAATGACAGTGCCATGCCGCCCTGGCGCCCTGTGCAAGTCAGTGCCACAGCCTGCAATAACAGTGCCATGCCGCCCTGGCGCCCTGTGCAAGTCAGTGCCACAGCCTGCCATAACAGTGCCATGCCACCCTAGCGCCCTGTCCAAGCCAGTGCCACAGCCTGGAATGACAGTGCCATGCCCTCCCAGTGCCTTGTGCAAGCCAGTGCCACAGCCTGCAATGACAGTGCCATGCCCTCCCAGTGTCCTGTGCAAGCCAGGGCCACAGCCTGAAATGACAGTGCCATGCCGCCCTAGCGCCCTGTGCAAGTCAGTGCCACAGCCTGCAATGACATCGCCATGCCCTCCCAGTGCCTTGTCAAGCCAGTGCCACAGCCTGCAATGACAGTGCCATGCCCTCCCAGTGCCCTGTGCAAGCCAGGGCCACAGCCTGAAATGACAGTGCCATGCCGCCCTAGCGCCCTGTACAAGTCAGTGCCACGGCCTGCAATGACAGCGCCATGCCCTTCCAGTGCCCTGTGCAAGCCAGTGCCACAGCCTGCAAGGACAGTGCCATGCCACCCTAGCACCCTGTGCAAGCCAGTGCCACAGCCTGCAATGACAGTGCCTTGCCACCCTAGCGCCCTGTGCAAGTCAGTGCCACTGCCTGCAATGACAGCACCATGCCCTCCCCGTGCCATATGCAAGCCAGTGCCACAGCCTGCAATGACAGTGCCATGCCGCCCTAGCGCCCTGTGCAAGCCAGTGCACAGCCTTCAATGACAGTGCCATGCCACCCTAGCGTCCTGTGCAAGTCAGTGCCACGGCCTGCAATGACAGCGCATGCCCTCCCAGTGTCCTGTGCAAGCCAGTGCCACAGCCTGCAAGGACAGTGCCATGCCGCCCTAGCGCCCTGTGCAAGCCAGTGCCACAGCGTGCAATGACAGCATCATTCCCCCCAGTGCCCTGTGCAAGTCAGTGCCACTGCCTGCAATGACAGCACCATGCCTTCCCCGTGCCCTGTGCAAGCCAGTGACACAGCCTGCAATGACAGTGCCATGCCGCCCTAGCGCCCTGTGCAAGCCAGTGCCACAGCCTGCCATGACAGCACCATGCCCTCCCCGTGCCCTGTGCAAGCCAGTGCCATGGCCTGCAATGACAGTGCCATGCCGCCCTAGCGCCCTGTGCAAGTCAGTGCCACGGCCTGCAATGACAGCGCCTTGCCCTCCCAGTGCCCTGTGCAAGCCATTGCCACAGCCTGCAAGGACAGTGCCATGCCGCCCTAGCACCCTGTCCAAGCCAGTGCCACAGCCTGCAATGACAGCGCCATGCCCTCCCAGTGCCCTGTGCAAGCCAGTGCCACAGCCTGCAATGACAGTGCCATGCCGCCCTAGCGCCCTGTCCAAGCCAGTGCCACAGCCTGCAATGACAGTGCATTGCCGCCCTAGCGCCCTGTGCAAGCCAGTGCACAGCCTTCAATGACAGTGCCATGCCACCCTAGCGTCCTGTGCAAGTCAGTGCCACGGCCTGCAATGAAAGCGCCATGCCCTCCCACTGCCCTGTGCAAGCCAGTGCCACAGCCTGCAAGGACAGTGCCATGCCGCCCTAGCGCCCTGTGCAAGCCAGTGCCACAGCGTGCAATGACAGCATCATGCCCCCCAGTGCCCTGTGCAAGTCAGTGCCACTGCCTGCAATGACAGCACCATGCCCTACCTGTGCCCTGTGCAAGCCAGTGCCACAGCCTTCAATGACAGTGCCATGCCGCCCTAGCGCCCTGTGCAAGCCAGTGCCACAGCCTGCAATGACAGCACCATGCCCTCCCCGTGCCCTGTGCAAGCCAGTGCCATGGCCTGCAATGACAGTGCCATGCCGCCCTAGCGCCCTGTGCAAGTCAGTGCCACGGCCTGCAATGACAGCGCCATGCCCTCCCAGTGCCCTGTGCAAGTCAGTGCCATAGCCTGCAAGGACAGTGTCATGCCGCCCTAGCACCCTGTCCAAGCCAGTGCCACAGCCTGCAATGACAGTGCCATGCCACCCTGCCGCCCTGTGCAAGTCAGTGCCACAGCCTGCAATAACAGTGCCATGCCGCCCTGCCGCCCTGTGCAAGTCAGTGCCACAGCCTGCAATAACAGTGCCATGCAACCCTAGCACCCTGTGCCAGCCAGTGCCACAGCCTGCAATGACAGCATCATGACCCCCAGTGCCCTGTGCCTGCTGGAGGCAGCAGCTCTGTGCTCCTCACCTGGTGCAGTGGCCCAGGACAGCACGTTTATGCGCGACGATTTGGCATGAGGGCCGTTTTCACACTCAGCTGCAATGTCAGCCGCGTCCAAATGACCCTTGCGCCAAAAGGCTCACGCCGAATTGGCTTTTGTGCCACTTTGGCAGTGCCAAAAGAGGCTCTGTGGCCAAAATCGCATGCCGAAATGGCCACGCCAAAACGGGGTGTACCACAGTATTTTTGGTTTTGGCACATACAGTGGCACTTTGCCATGACCTTGTGGCCCACACAAGCTCCAGAGAGGGAAGCTACATGCTACCTGCTACAGAAAGCAGGGAGAAGGGAAAGGGCGTCGAGAAGCATCATATCCCGTTGCCATGGCGACCGGCAAGGCTATTGGTATGCATTGGCTGAATCACAGAATGTTATTTTTCTTTCCATACTTTCCTCCACCAGCAGGTCTCAGACAGGCAGGCATAAGTAAACAAAGACTGCAGACTCCTGTAATTTGGTCTGAGTCGGATCCACAGTCTGTTACTGGAGTCTATATTTTTGTTGGGTCGAAGCATCTGGGGCAGTTGATTTTAACTCTTGATGGGAAATAATATATTGATAAGAATAATGTAAGAATTAGCGATAACTTTAACAAACACATCGCTGCATTCTTATGTTTACTTGCTCAATTATTTGTAATATACATGTCCATATGTGAGAGATGTCTCTTTGCACGCTGCAAGTGGAACATGGGTCTTCACCGTGTCCTGGCGTACTTGCATCCCGTAAAAGAATCGCGCAGTGTGGAGAGGTGCGTGGGGATGTGTGAGCAGTTTGGGGTTCCTAGTCAAGTTAGGAGGTGGGCGAGGAGTGGGAGCCTAGGGTCCCTTTGGGGGTTAGAGATGAGGAACTGGCACAGAAGTGAATGGGGAGGGAGAGGAGCGGTGGGAGACTGAGGTAAGTGCGGGTGTGGAGTGTAATGTTGGATGCCTTTAAGGAATAACGAGTCCCTGCTAAGGGCTCGTGCTGATGTCCCATGTCTGTGATCATGTGACCAATGTAATAAACAGGATGAGCTGTTTCCCACTCATTAGTCAGATCCACCAGACTCCTGCCTGATGTGTACTCTTTGCAGCGCTGCCCGGTGCTGCGTTCCAGGCAGAGGGCCTGCCCTGCAGAGCCCTCCAACATGGCAGTGCCCCTGTGAGCCAACGCAGTCTACCCGTAAATATCAGAGCCCCTGGGTGGCAACTCTGCATCATTGTTTCCGGACACCCTGTATGGAAACGCCAGCTGTGTGTGCTGTAATGGCCTGGTTGCCCCCCGGCCATGGTGTGCCCGTGTGACCACCCTGTTATTGCGTTGTCGTCTGGGTGCCCCCAGCGACCATGTGCCTGGGCCCTGTGGCCTGGGGGTCCAGACATAGCATGAAGGTTAGGACAGGGGAGAAAGGAAGGGGTGGAATTCTTGGGAGCTTGAAGCAGGTGGTGTGCGGTGAAGGTGAAGGTCGGGACCCCACTTCAAATTGATATTGACATTGTATTTCTATCGCGCTCGTACACAGCTGTTTCAGAGCGCGACGAGGCAAGGGAAAGGAACAAGGGAGAACAGAACAGCGATCTTACTAGGCCCAGTGACATTGAGAACGCGCAAGCGCATGGGAGAGGGGGAGGGGAAAGTGCATGGGAGGGGCGGGAGGTGTTAAGTGCTGAGCAAATAAATAAAAACAAAAATAAAATAAATAATAAAAGCAAGAAACAGTGGCAAGTGCTCGGGGAAATAAGCAAGGAGGTTTGGCCTGGGCAGCAAGCGAGAGAGCTCTGATGTGTTTCCAGCATGGAAAGATGCGTACTGCCAAGGCAGTCAGAGCGCAGGCATGGAACCGTCCATGTGCACAGTGTGTGTGTGTGTGTGTGTGTGGGTGTGTGTAAAATGGACACCGAGGCTAAATCCAGCTCTCCCCTCATCCACACTCATTCTGGATTACCTCCCACTTGTAATAGGATTGCGCCCACGTAGCAGAAGACTTCGCCATCATATTGATGACATTACACTAACATTCACTCCATATTTTTATGAAATCTGATCCAGCCAATCCCCCGTCTATCTAGTGGTCGAAGTGTACGAAAAGAAGTAGTGGAACTATGTTCCCTGCTAGCCTGCAGCCACACCCAAAAACCCCTTCACCACAGCGCCTCCCACACACAATACAAACCCCCAAACACATGCACCTGCTGTTTAAGGGAACGTTCAGCGTAGTGACCCGAAATTGCAAGCTTCAACTTCTTCCTACACTGTTTTTTAAAACAAAACCGTTCGGGAACGGTTTCTTTTTCAAATAAAAGTATAGGAGCAGTAAAACGAACTTTTAAAAAGTAGAGGAGCACCGTTCCCGACCGCTCCCGCTCACTTCGACCACTGCGTCTATCAGACTAAAGCAGCAACAATGCACCCAGTCTGCTAACCCCTACCCCGTCACAACACAGCATTCATGAGCTGCTCCCTGTCATCTGTACCAAACATCTACTTAACATGTTCCGCTGAAACTTCAACACTACCAAGACCTCAGCCCTTGTACTCCCTCCACCTTCAGACAACCTTGGCAGCTGCCTCACGCCCTCTCAAAAGGAATCCTTGCCTTCTTAAGAGTTTACACTTTTTTGGGCAGTAACGGAATTACCACTGTTTTTAATGCACCACCGAATTCCGTGTTAGGAGGAAAAGTGGAGGATTAACCCCCTAGCCTGGCTGGAGGTAAATTCTCCACATTTCCGCAAAAAATTCTTGGCAATCCCGCTCGCGGAAATTCTGCCAAAATCCCCATGGAGTCCTATGGACTCCAAAAATGGGGACTGACACCACCCTACTACCATTTGTAAGCCCGCTGTACACCCACAGGACCAAGTGAGGTAACAGTAATTGAGTTTGGCTGTATTTCCGCAGATTTACTGCCAAAACACCACCAAACTCATACTGAGGCTGCTCGTCTCCCCATGCAATTTCTTCAACAACTTCAAGGCCAAAACCACAGGAATCCCAACAAGGTCCTATCCACACCTAGCTGCTGTCCTAGTCTATTAATTCATTTCATATATAGGAAGGTGCATTGGTGAAGGTTGGGGAGAGTTATCAGATGTTAAATAGGATTTAAGACAATGCTACCAGCCTCCTAGGACTACCAACTCTGCACGCCCCAAGAGCAACAATCAGACAGGATGAATATTTCTGGTGAAGTCCCAGACCCCTGAGCACTAAGAAACCGTAAAAACGAAAGAATGTTCTTAAGTATTATAATTGGGATACAGTGACCGTTTATACACATAATACATGCAATTAATAAAATAGACATTTTCTCTGATACAATCTTGTCACATGCATCTAACTATTAATACACTAAGGTCCTGATTCATAGAATTTATTGTGCGGCAAATAGGGACTTTGCGCGCCAAACCGCGCGTGAAATCCCATTCGTCGATTCATGGAAGTACATTTTTGTACTTTGCGAAGACTTTGCAAGCAGCAAGTGCCATGCCCGCCTGCACAGAGGGCAGATTAGGGGGCGGAACTCTGAAAATGAGGAAGAACAAGGGGAAAATGTGGGCATTATGAGGGACGGCCCACGGGCAGTCCATCTCACACCCACAAATGCGCGGAACGAAACGTGTTCATGGATCCAACCGCGCAACCTTCATCGGGGAAATGGACATGCAAAGCCATCATTCTATCTGCCACCCGAAGGCAGGTGTAGAGGCACGTGTGCATAGTATTCACCGCGCTGAGGTAAGATTACAAGTTGGATTTAGGGGTGCATGCATGCAATCGGGGTTCCGATCGGATTTAGGAGTGTGTGTAAGCAGTGTTGCGGGCACAGGGGGTTTGCACGCATATTTCCCGGGAAATTGCGACTTTTATGATACAAGGTACGCATGTTGTCGGGGTGCTGTGAGCAGTTATGCGGGACCATACACAGTGTCAGCGAGGTGTTCGCTTGGTTGTGGGGAAACCCACGCAGGGTTACCGGGGTGCATGAGTTCACGCCCGAGGACCGTGCTATGGTAGGTATTAGTGTCTGCATTTTCTTTGCAGAGGGGAGGGGAGGCATGTTGGGGTGTGTCATGCGCGAGCGGGCACACAAAGTCCTTCTCGCTGCGCGTACCTTGCGGGGTCTAAGCGCCCTTTTATATGAATCGGGCCCTAATACTCGTTTCAAACTTATAGAACATGAATTATTATAATAACAATAGTAGTTTTTGAATTAATGTTCACTAAAGGTATAATGAGAAGAGTGTGAGATGCACACACCAAAGACTTGTTTTCAGACTATATTGGCCCACCAAGGATGTTGAGGCTCTGCCCCTTTTTTGTATTTTCCTGGGATGTGATATGGGACCAGGGACATTTAGTCATCTTATTTGGGCTGATGAACTCGAGTATTCATGGGTCACCTATGACGGCCATAGTTGATGTCCGCCTGTCTGTCTTATCATTTATCATTCAGGTATGTCTTTTAAGTGTTCTCTTTTCATGCCTTTATTGGTCTACTCTTTCATTTGTTTCATTACTCTTACTGCATCCTCTGTTTCCAAATGAGTACTCGAGTGAGTGGGACTTAACATCCAGGTAACACCTGATTCACAGTGACAGAGTCTTGCTCGAAGGAAGCCCTTATTTCTTTAAATAACAGCGAATTGGAGGCTATATTTGTGTTTCTGCAAGGAAGACTTAAAAAAAAAGAACAAAGAACTGCCACATGCACAATAACCCTTTTGAGCTATTTAACTTGGTTGGGATACTCTGACCTGCTGGGCGCATGCAAATCTCTGCAGTAGTCACTTTCACTCACTCAGCTATCTTACTTGGGGTAGATGCTGTACAAGGCACATGGAGTGGGCGCTGCATCAGCTTTTGTGCCCCCCCCACATCTGCTTGCCCTCGCTGCCCCCAATTGTAGGTTTTGTTGACTTGACCTCACTCACATAAATAGCTGTCATCAGGAAAGACACAGCACAAATCAAAAACGGTGACTGAGGCTTCCCTGATAACAAATGCCAGCAATTGAGTCAATAAAACATTTCACTGTTAGCACAACTTCGTTTTTCGCATGCATACATTTTTTAAATTCTGATGGGGTGTTAGCACTTACATGTCAGGGGAAAGCTTGGAAGGGTCAGAGGGAACAGGATACAACTCATTTTCACTGCAGTCTTAAGTGTCTAGTTTCAGTTGTGAAGGGAAGAGTTATAGCTGCTTTTAACATTGAAGTTTCAGCAGAAAAGTCTCAGTAAAATGTGTAATGAAGCCTTGAACATCACAATTGGTCAAGAATGCCCACAGAAAGAAAGTGACTCGCAAAATAAAGCTACTTTTCAACGCATGGGGCTGGGAGGATAGCTCGGAGGCAATTTGCACAAGACAGAGCAGCATGGCCGTCCTCTCACTTGGGGCCCCCTTCCAGGGTAGCCGGTAAAACCCGCCAGTAGGCGGCAGGTTACCGGAAACCCCATAACACTGTTTCCACCGCCTGACTTCCTGTGCCAACGGTATATAATGTCAGGCGGCGGGAATGGTAAATCCCCATTCCCATGGAGTCCCAGAGGACTCCATGGGAATGGGGACACTGAAGCACCGTTAGCAACAGTGCTGGTGCTTCAGGGAAACGCATGCCGGTAGCGGCCTGAACTCCAGGCAGGTCAGGCCTGTCAGGACTTCCGTGCCCTTCCAGGCAGGCTCTTAGTTTGCCGTTCCAGAAAGGGTGCAGGTACGTTGCTACTGGCACCATTATTTCCGGACTGCCAAACTCATAATGAGGTCCTTAGAGGCTGGACTGAAGTGCTATTGAAGAACCCAATTACATTTTTTTTTGTCCATGAGGTCTATTAGCTTAAGATGAAAAGAAAAGTGGGTTTGCATTCTGGGACTTGTAGTCTTCCATTCACGCTGTGGCAAATACAGGTACAAAGATACTCTTTTGATTTAAAACGTTTGTATTCGGCTTAACATATTGTAAGGTTGCTTTGGGTGATTTGTGTACTTTGCAAGTAACCTTTACAAGACAGTAGTTTTGTGGTTTTTGAAAGCCAAACCAAACAGTTGTACTAACTAGAGCTTGGAAGCTATGTGGTAAATTGCTTAAATTGCTAGTTTCATATCCTGGCTTCACTGCTTAACAAAAGAGTGTGATCCTGGGCAAATAATTTGATCCATCCCAACCACAGCATTACCGTCCTGGAATGTAGCAATATAAATGTAGTGGCCTGATGTGGATTACATTTCATAATTTGCTACTAACATGACACTAGTTCCCATAAACACACATTGACGAAAACGCCCATGCAAGTGAAATGGCAGCATTCTCTGAAGTTAGGCCCTCCTCCAACACTTGGTACTGACATCTTTTTCTGTGATTTCGTTTTTTTTTAATTTTCAAATTTTTATTTTGGTCGATGTATTAAATGTTTTGCTTCTGATTATGTTATTTTTAGCACTATTTTTTTTAGGACCTCTAATGCCTTTATTAGGCTTCCCTTTTAGACACCTGAACAGCCTAATCATGGAGGGTCCTTAATTGCTTGGACTCCTTCTGCTGTGCTAGAGCCTTCTTAGGTCCAGGTCCATTCGCCTAGACATTTAAATGTTAAAAAGTTGTTAGAAAAGGTCCCGATGAGAAAAAATAAACGTGCTTAAAAGTTATTGTCAGTCGCCCACGTTCTGCTGCCCTTTTGTTCTGAGGGTGGGATGGGTAGGAGACATTCTCATGGGAGAAGAGGGAACAGGCACAGCTTTCCCTGCAAACACTGCAGAAAGTGAGTTTCTTTCTAATTGCCAAGTAGAGTGACAGCACTCACCTTAAGCTTTGAGAAGTACCCCCCCCCCCCGAGTCCCACACTGTAGTGGCCCAAAGAAATTGCTTTGCCTCAGATAGTAGGCCTCGGCTGGAACAGGCACCCAGTGCCAGTGGAACTAATGAGTCATGGTTAGTTCTCTGAAGAAAGCTTAAGTCATTTCTTAAGTTGAACAAGTTGGAAACAGGGTATCCTACTACATGAAGTCATGTGAAATGGCGACAAAGAACCGCATGTGAAAGATCCTTTTGATCTGCTCCAGGCCCTGGAGAGGATGTTGGATGAGCTTGGTAAATGCTGCTGTTCCAACATTCACACGGTCTACCAGTTTCTCTTGTAAATTGTTGTCGTGTGTCCTGTATCTCTTTCCATGTGCACCTGTCTCAGACAGGGACATCTTAAGGAATGTTGAAGCCTGGTACACAGATGTTGGTAGAATACCCAACCATCTAGGTTTAGACCGGCCTGACCGTACTTTTAGATCTATATCCAGTTTACTTAAGCTGGAAAGATAGCTCAGCCGGTTGAACGCTTGCTGCTGAGATCTGTTTGTAATTCGCAAGTTCAAATCCCGTCCATGCCAACTCAGACTTTCATTCTTCAGAGGTTGATAAATGAGAACCAACTTCGTTTAGGATGACACGTGTGTTCTATGTACAGCACTTCGGCGTACGTGCTATATAAATAACACATCTTTACTGACAATACATTCGTTTTTTATCGCTCCTGTGCCTCAGTTTTATTTTAAAGAAAGACTCAGAAGCCAGGGACAGTCAGTGGCGGGGCAGTGGAAGCGACCTTTGGGCTTTTAAGGTATGTGTTAGGCTGTAAATTGCGTTGACCTGGAATTTATCACTCATTTGTCAAATAAGGGCCGCTCAGGAGGTAGAAATTAATGGAAAATGGGCCATGGTGGCAAGTTGACGGTGACCCTTTTCAGGTGCAAAATTCCAAATCCTCATTCAAAGTTTTAATGTTAGGGCTGTTACTTTTGCATTTTAAAGCAAAATCCAGACAACAGGCCTCATTGGCTATTTGGTGTATTTGTGAAAGAAAAGATAAACTTTTAAATTAAAGAAATGTACATATTTGCCTGCTGTTTTGAAAGCAAAAAAGTACTTTTTTGCAAAACTGCAAATTTGATTTAAACCCATGCAGAACAATTTATTGGATGCCTATTTTCAACACTGAAAAAAGCAAGAATGTTTATTAATAATAAAACCAGCCCACAGCAGACTGCAGACACTTGAAGTTATTGCAGTGTCACGTGCGAATAGGGCATCCAGGCCTGCCTCCTTTTCTTACATTCTGTCACTTGCAGCTCTGCAATAGGGAATGAAAAGCAAAACTATGAAGACCAGAATACAAAGAAACAGTCAGGTGGGAGGGGTTAATTCCTGTGCTGACATGGCGTGGGGGAAATGCATTTCTGCCTCACAACCACCATATATAACCAGCAGAGAGAGATGAGAAAGAAGCTGACTAGTGGCCAGTGTTTGCATTTTAGCCAACGCCAATCTGCATTTCCTTTGTGGTTCATACATTTGGGAAAAGGGGAACCAAAAGTCCCAGAATGAAAATTGCAGTTAAATGAACAGCCCTGGCTGCATGGCAGGTATCAGCTATGTAATGGGACCCCTTCTCTAACAGCTTCTATTTGGAATGAAGCCCCCTCTTTTAGCTCTATCTAGCGAACCAATGTCAAGTGACAGGTACTCCATTCATGTGCATCCCGCCCACATTAACCTTCAAGCCTCTTTGTAGATCTGCATTCATTTCCAATGGGGACAATTAAACTTCAATATTGAGACCCTGCAAGATTTGTCATCAGCATGAAATTGACCATTTTGTGACATAGAAAAGCATATTTTGTGGCACAAATATGTACTTGTCGCAGAATCTTTTCACATCTGTTGTTGATGGGAAGAGTACTAGAGAACTAGGTTGCAATAAAGAGGTAGTGTGTGTGAGTCTGCAAAAGAGCCAGATTGTCATTACTTGCACCTTTTTATGTAGATACTGCGATCAAGTTAACAGAGTTCTTGATATCCCTGGCTTGACTGAACAGTTTTTGTATTGCTCTACTTTTATGGTTTATTGTACAAGCCTATTTTATATTATTTCTTTTTCTATTGTGTTTCTTATTAATAGCAAACTATACACATTTATGGATATAAAATTCAACACAAATCTTACAAAACTGTCATCATCCCTATCCATAAAATACACATATATATCACATAAAATGCCTTTCCCATTAAAACTCAATATTATAAAAGCAGATATAAAAACCCCACATTATAATAGAAAATAAGATACATTATACATTGTCTGCCAATTTCATAAAAACTTCTTTTAAACATGCCACTTTTGCCACAATCAGTGATACCCGACTTCCTTCAGTTAATCGTGTCCATACATTAAATGGAATTACAGCCGAAACAGAGAGCACACATGTTCTCAAGTAAAATATTCTCCTGTTCCCAAATATAGGGCATTTCATCACCACATGATAAAGTGATTCCATACAATTTGTCTTACGCAACCTAAATGTGTTTTTATCTCTTTGTAGTCCATTTCTAGGGCCAATAAGTTCCAGCAATTGGAGGCAATTTAGGCAAAATGTCATATACCACGTGTGTATTCTTCCAATGGAAATTTCTTGAGGTATAACTGCAAGATTCTTTGATTCATATACAGTATAAACAAGTCCTTATAAAGCTTTAGTCTAGCCAGTTCTGACTCATCTTCTGTTCTCTTCCAGACCCTCATCCTTAATTTAATCACATCCTTTGACAAGTCTACTGTGATGTTTGTGGGTAAATTGATCTATTCTATCACTGTGCTGCACCGTAATTAGCGTCACCATTTTCGTTGGCGCAGTTACTGGAGGCACAGTGATCACATCGATTCAAACCATCTTCTACTCGGGAAGTGAATACGCTCTGGACCATACATCGCAGCAGGGGTAACTTGTGCCCTACACAATTCAGTCAGGGGACACAATTGTAAGGGTGTCCCTAATTATAAGGGTGTTCCTTAATTACGCTCACACCAGAGTAAATTACAGCCCTCTAGTGAAGTAAGGACAAGAGTCTATCTTGCAATGATAACAAGTTTATACTTTACAGAAATGAAGTTGAGGGCAAAGAACTCTGCTCCCTAAACGGTTCCATGTGATAATTTCGCCGGAAAAATATCGCCATACAAAAATATTGCCATATTTGTCCAGCGAAATTCACAATGGACCCTGCAGGGGACACCCCCGTAACCCCCGCATCACTTTTTAATGTGTGGGGGACAACCCCGCAACCCCCGCTCCCACATAATATCCCCAATAAAAATATCGCCTATGGCGAACCAAACGGCCATATTTACGGCGATATTTTTGTTGGGAATATTATTACCTGATACCCCCTAAACAGTCTTCTGTCTCTCATCCGTTCCTTTCTCCTCCCAAACTGGTTCCAGGCAGGGGTTTATATACTGCTGGCTTGCTAAAGTTGGGTCACTGGATAAGGGTATGGCTTCATCCAAAACCATCCTGCTTCCATACAAGGGATGCTCCAGTCTTCTTTTTTTCATTGTCAGTGATTTCTGGCAGGACATGCTACTTTACATATTGCTAGCCTATGCATAAATACACTGTAGCTCATGCTTTCCTTCATTTTGTTACCTATGAACATTTATATATAAAAACACTTTTCCGTCATTCTCTCCATATTTCATTCATTCTACTTCTATGTTTTTATCTGGTTCTGTAATCTCTTTTAACCCTTATTTCCATAATTATGTATTGTGTGCATCGAATTCTGCATTGTGTGCACTAGCTCCTTCCCAAAACAATGAAAACACACACGTCTTTGCCTTAATAACCTTCATAAGTGAGATGAAGGCTAATACCTTAGAGTTGCCACCCTTTCCTTATTCAGTTTTTTGTGAAGCATATTGGCAAAAACATACCCTAGATAAATAAACTGATCTACGTCTTCTACCTTGTGCCCCTTAATTGCCCATCGGAACGTCTTACTTTTCCTGTTCTTCTTCACCAACGTAATTCTGGATTTATCTGGGTTGATAACCAACCAGTTTTCCGTGATGTATTCCACAACCATATCCAATCTTAGCTGGAGTCCCATTGGGTTTTGATCCAAAACGATTGTACCATCAGCATATGTGATGCATTCAACCCTCAAATCCCCAACCACGGCGGAATTCCACAGATGTCCCACAGGTCCGATATATACAAATTTAAAAGGATCGGGCCAAGACAAACCCCTGTCTCGGGCCCTGCCCACCCTCACTGCCCTAGAGCGGTTCACTTTCACATTCAAACAACCTCTAACTCTCATAATTGAGTGAAAAAGAGCAGCATATTGTGAAGATCAGACTCAATGTCTCAACCTGCTAACTTCTTCCAAAGACAAGCCCGGTCAACTCTGTCGACGGCCGAGGATAAATCAAGGCAGGCCACATATAGGAAACCACTCAAGACACTGGCCACGTTAGCCAAACAAAGGGACAGAAGTAAGCCATTGGCTGCTGTTCCCATCCCTTTCCTGAAGCCAGTCTGAAATATACTCAGCCTGTTAGGCAAGGCGATCCAGCTTACCAAATCCTTCAAGACCAACCCTGCCAGTACTTTGGATGGGGTGTCTATTAGAGTAATGGGCCTGTAACTCAAAGGAGAGTCCCTACTAGGCACAATAATTGCCTCTGTCCAGGACCTTGGCAAAATCAAATTTCCAGCTACTTGCACAAAAATGTACATAGGATATCCGCCCATAACACTACATCACCTTTTAGAATGGTATTAGGCACGTCATCCGGCCCACACCCCCTGGAATTATTCATTTTTAGTAGAGTGAGTTCCACATCCTCCATTTCAAAATTCACTTTCAATGTATCATTGGAATGGCTAGGTGCATATATATATATAGGTGTTTAATATTAATATATTTACTGACCATTGTCATTTGTATTGGTGAAAATATTCCCTTCTGTGTTCTCAAATCCTCCAAGCACTGACATGACCACCCACTTTCCAACACCCCTAACACTCTCAGAATCTCCTTCATAACTTACACTCCCACACCACTCACTCTGCCAATGATGTGTCTACTTACTCCCACCCTCTCTACTTTCTGGCCCACCGCTTCCCCTCTGGCTCACTGCTCGCCCTCTAGCGCACTTCTCCCCCTCTAGCCCACCGCTCCCCCTTGGGCCCACTTCTCCCCCTCTGGTCCATCGTTCCCTCTCTAGCCCACTGCTCCTTCTCTGGCATACAGCTTTGAATCTGCTTTCTGGCCCACTGCTTTCCCACTCTGGCTCACCGCTTCCCTTCTGGACCACTGCTCACCTCATATGGTGACAAGCTTTGATTTATTTTTAAAATAACATTTTCTTTTTTTTTTTAAAGAATTGGCATTTTGCAAAAACTGATGTTTTTGTGTGTGTTTTTTCAAACCCGGCTGTTTTGCAGTATTTAAGGCTATTGCAAAATCGCTAAAAGCTGGGGGGTTTGATTATGGGTTAAAGGAGCACGATATCTAGAATATTGCTGTATCATATGCTTAACAAAAGCAACAACAAAGATAAAATGGTGAGATTTAATAACAGGCCAGCATCTGTGAAAGGCTAGGAGGAACTGGGAGAAGTCAGTTGCAAGTCAGAAAACCTGGCTCAGCCGCTTATCTCATCTGACAAAAAAGAAATACTTTTCTAGTGGAAAAAATATTCTGGGTGGAATTCATGACTGGCCTCGCACTCTAATAGGTCGGTAGGGATTGGGAATAGCATTCTTAATGCTGGATCTGCCTAAACCAGGTTTTATAAATTTGTGCTCGTATACAATTAATTTGGTTGGGCAGTGATGGAAACGTTTCTTAAAAATAGCCACAGCCCATTCTGTAATTGGTGTGCACTTTAAATAATGGTTAAAGAAGTACTCACCGTTTCTCGCCAGGAGATTCTTTTGGAATGTTGGCTTGAAGAGTTAATACACATCTTGTTAAAACCCAAGCAGCTTGACAGTCACTGGATCCAATTTTGTCACAACTAGCTCAGCTTTTCTAGGTCACAAATAATGCATAGTAAGTATGTCATTCAGTGAAATGTCATTTCTTTCCAACCTAATCATTTATTTTAATAATGAAAATTGCTTTAAAAAAAAACAAATTTAGCTACACTAAAACATAGCTGCAAACATTATGTTTTTCTCTTCTCTTGCTAATGTTCTAGAACTTTAAAAAATGGGTGTGTGAAGGTGGTGGGACTTCCAGAATGTGGACAGGGTTTCTTGTCTGGTTTTAGCTTCAAACAATGGTGGCAACCTTAGATATATGTGGAATCCCCAATAACCAATGAAATTAAGGCTTTGCAAAGCTCCTCTTGCCACACTGAACAGCAATTCATTGACAGTTCAACACTTCAACAAAAGCTCTGGTCAATTTCCACAGAGGGATTCCAGAGGAGGGAAATAGTTTCAGCACAGAGAAATGTTGACTTGTTTTTTAAACAACATATTTATTCATTTTGTTGCAGTGAAATATTTCTTTATTGCTCGAAAACCTCAGAAGTCATGCCTTTATAAAGCACACACAGTAGGAGAAGCATAACTCACTTTATGCTATGTTACATGGCATTTGTACAGTGCCTACTGCCATTGGTAGGGCTTTCAAGCGCTGTGGGGATGAACACCATTCGGAGGACTGTGGTCCAAGATGTGAGATATGAATGGTGGATTCCAAAATGCATGTGTGCATTTCTAGCCAGCACAAAGGTAGGTAGGGAATGGTGAGGTCCCTGATAGCAGCCCATGGGAATCAGATGAGAGGATGGGTGCTTTGACAATCTATGAGGATAGTAAGAGGGTCAAGGAGACGGATTATATGCACAGATGAACCAAATGGTTTTGTGGTGCTTAAATGCATTCTATTGGAAGTAGTGATGTGTGAAAGGTGCGTGAAGCCGGACTGTGATTGTTGCAGATGTATGCGGTTGGGTGGCTGTGCCTCAAGAGGAAAACAGATATATTCCATTGTGTTAGAGTGCTATCTAAGGCTTAACTGGAATCCATGTCATGATGACACGTCAGTTGCATTCATCCTAAAAATTACAAAAACAAGAGCTTAAGTAGAAGCACTTACCACCCTTGACTTGTAAGCAATATTCAATCAACACTACATCTAAGTCAATGCCTAGTCTGGGATGCTGAGGAAAACCCTTATTGATGTATTTTTATAATCGGTTCAGTACTCTGGATGACAACCCTTGTATAACACCTCCCTCTTAGAATCCCCCTGACCCCACTGAGCCAAGAAGTAGGTTTGTTTTGCAAATTAAAAGGTTTATTTGAAAAATTAAACAATATATATATATATGTCACACTTTTATAATAAATTCATATCTGATAGTAGACTTAGACATATGATGTTGATCAACAATGGGTAATCTGACACTAGCACACTTCTTTATAATCAATGAGGAGTTGGTGTAGGATGGATAAGGCAGCGAAAATACTTTTATGGTTTCAAATGGATGCAATGTTGAATGAAAGTGCAGTACAGAAACGAACTGATATGGTTTCACAAGATATCATATGTTCACTTTTCCCCTGGTGACAATTCACCCCACCCCCCTTATATGCAATGCAAGGAGATGGAAGTAACACACACAGTTCTCAGGAATGCAATTAAATACAATACGAAATTCAATTCCCACCCCAGCAAACTTAGAGAAAACAGGTATGAGTTTTAAAACACAGGCCCAAGTGCTTTGAATGTGGTGGCAGTGAAGTGAGAAATATGCTGAAATGCTTTTAATTCCCTTTAGGAGGTTCAGTGTGACTTAGAGATACTTGGGATGAGCCAAGGCTCACTTTAGCAATGATTCAGGGATGGTTATTAAGAGGCAAACACATTTTTAGCAAATATAAGCAAAAAGCTGCTATCTTTTTACAGGTAAAGAAATCAGGCCAAATCGCAAATCGCGGCAAAATTCGCGAGTGTGTGAATCGTGATTGCGGAAAAAGTATAAGGAGTAGGAAGTCGGTTCTAGGCTTGTTGGAAAGCTTAGATTCTAAGCTTTCAGAGGAAAGTTCCCTAGCACAAACGGTTCCAGAGATACGGACGATTTAATAAAGGTAGATTTTCGGATTTAAAGTAAAACTCAAAATGACAGGTGACAGCTTGCAGCTGCAGAATTGACAGGTGACAGTTGTGCAGCTTTAAAAATGACAGATGACACGATTTCTAGGAGGCAGTTCTACTTATGTTAGAATAGTTTGGATTAGATTATTTTAACTAAGAGATTGGTTCTGCACAGTTCTGCTAGGTACTCACAATATAAATTTGAAATAGGCCTCGCCACGGGTCTGGTCAGGTTTTGGACTGGACTCCGGTTCTGGTCTCGGCACTTCACAGTGATCTGGGTCAGCTCTCTGGTTCTGCTCACAGCGGTCTGGGTCACTCTGGATCTCTGGTCTGGTCTCTGGCAATTGTTCTTGGCAAAAGAATTCAAACAGCTCGCCCGGCTGTGGAATAGTTTGCAAATGATTTTAAGGATGCTGAGGCCTGCTGAGAAGAGTTCTCAATGTGTGGGTTTAGGCCCTTGCTTTAAGTTCTGAAGTAAAGTTCTGGTCTTTGGAAATTGATGGATTTGAAGTCTGGATCTCTGGATGTGAAGTCGTCGGTCAGCATGCTCCGCAGCAAATAGAATTGAATGTCTCTACCTGTCCCAGCAGTCTCTTTTTATGTGTTTTGAAAATGGGTGTGTGCCTGGGCCTAGCTAAACCTGCCCCTCTCTACTTGTCATTGGCCCAATTCTCCCCTCTCCCATGATTGGGGGAAGGTAATGGATTGTCATCATGATGAGGTCTGTTTATGGGTCAGAGGATCCTCCCCTGGTCAGTTTGCCCACAAATCTATATTTGATTCAAATACATCTTTGCCAGATATACAATTTGTTGAAATTACATGTGCACGTTATATATTCCTTATGGTCCATGCTTGTCCGCCTCTGATCTTCCTGGGGGCTTGCATTAAAAAATGACAACATTTTGCGCTTTTTAACTGGTTTTGCAATATCGGACATTTACCCAAAATTACACACATGTGCGCAAGGAGTATGGACATTAATTGATGAAGTGTCAGATTTTTAACATGCAGACATTTGGCGTGAGACCCTATTTTCCGCTAGCAACCCCCAGAATACACCACAGGGTCCTAACGCCTCTCAAAATGTTCACAGAAAAATCACAAAAATAATGATATTACTTATATAATTCTGACAAGTCCGCACTATGAGTTATCTATCTTTTTAAAATTATGCCCTGGTCAAAAAGGGGTGTGGCTTCCCACATCATAGGGTGGAATAACTGGTTTATCCACTTCCCCCAAGCTCAGCTGCTAGCAGAGGCACTGCCCCTCCCAGTTTCCCCTAAGAGGAAGCCACTTTACGACGCCCCCAATATAACATTCGCCTGAGTCAAGGGAGTTGCATTGTTCTGTTCCTTCCAGTTCCCAAGTGCTCCACCCCTAATCTAATCAGAGAGGTGACAACTCCTTTTGGCAAGGGGCAGCAGGATGCAGCTAGGCCTGGGAAGAGTGGCTGAACAGGTTTCTCCTGTCGGGGGTAGTTGTCAGGCAGAATCCAGTTTCACTAAGCCAGGTTTCAGCTAAATGTCACTTTTTGTTCCCAGTTTTCTACATTCAAATCAACTGACAATGTGTACCTATACATTAAATAATTACTTCCTTCAAGTCATTTCAGAATATGGTTTTACATTCTTCCACCTCTTAGCAAGTCTTTCCTTGGTCTGGTTTTGTTTCATTTGGGCAGTTTTACACAAAAGTCTGGTGGTTTTAAAATGCCGGCTTTCTGATAGTGGTGAGTACTGGTAATGCAACCATTTTTGGGATTAAGAAAATGAATTCCCCACAGTTCTGAGTTGCTTTTTTGGCAATCAGCTTTGCCATTCCCAATGGTTTCAGGCTACTGTGTGTGTAGCCCAATGGTGGTTTTAGGCAGTGCCCTCCTGTGCTCACAACATAGGCAAAAATGGGTGGCAGCCTATTCTTCATGTTTTCCCTGTGCACTCTCTGGGGAGTTCTGGCCATCATGATGTTTTCCATGCCAGTACTGCACAGTTTTATTGTAGGGCTTGGATGCATGGGTAAAAACATCCCACAGACTTTAACCTACTGCTCTCTCCTTTGTGCTTGTAAACAGCCTTCTCTATACTAGGTCTTCCCCACTGCCTCATTACAACCCTCGAACGAAGGGCATGCATGTGGTTTCCAAAACTACAGAAAAGGTCAGGATGTCCACACGTCTCAGCCAAACCTTATTATTATGTCTGATATCACCCTGCCCTCATCCCAACCAAATACCAAAATGTTAAAGGTATTTAGGATCTACCAGTTGAGGACCCCCAATACATTAACTGACCTTTCTCTAGAATTCTGCAACATTCACACACCTCCAGAACATGTGAACTAACATACCCACTGCAGACTCACAACCCCAGCATGTCTGTGTGTTAAGGATTGTGAGGAATTTGACCATCCGCACGGTGGGTGTGCGCTCACCTGGGCTTTTAAAAACTTTTAAAATGAAATTGAATGACGGAAGATCAACCTCTGTAAACTGTGTGGGGCTAATCTGCACACATTTTCCTATGCTCACTGCATGCAATACACATAGACCTGTGTACTCTTGGTGGGCACTGCCTACATGCGCAGTTCCCCTTGTCATATTTAGTTGGGATATGACAAGAGGAGTACTCAATGCATCTCCAGAAGGGGGAGGACCAAACATTAGCCTTGCCATGGCCAGCCTGATTAACTAACAAAGGCTCCATGGATCCACCCTGTCCTTTTGTTGGGCCCTGAATCTGGTTGCAGCAATTAACTTACAAATCGAATGTACTTCAAACTGGCCCACATGGGGCCTGGCTGAAGAGGCTAACAAAGGAGAAAGGAAACCTCAACAACCTTTCATATGCAACTGTGTCGGCCTGAAGCCAGATCCCGTCCTCAGTATCAATTGACAGTGAACTGTCATGTCTGGGACTGCGTGGTTTCAGTAGTTTACCTTGCAGTAGTTATGAAAATGAGGTTCGCAGGAGATACTGAGTCTGGTCTCACTGCAGCTTCAAGGTAGACCTGTCACTTTAATCAGGAACTACAGAGAGCTCCATTAACCAGAGAGACCCTTTGATCCAAAAAGACAGGACGATGGGTGGAACTTAATATTACATGTTTTCTCCCCTCCAAAGAGGAAAGCAAGATCCCTCCCCTAAACATATCCCAGGGAACAGAGGGAGATACCAAAACCATGGGACCCCCCCCGCAGCCATCACACAGCGTGCCCTGCTAGGTTCTGCAGCAAGATTCCTAAGTGAGAAGTGCCAGAAGGTCCCTGGCCCTACAATCAAGGACATGGCAACTGTCTGTAACACACTCCACACCTGTGGGCCGTCCACCTCAAAGGACGACACAAGCCTATTAAAGAAGCTGGGAGAAGTGCCTCGACAAGCACCTACCGCTACGTGCCTTAAAGGAGTTTTCCAAGCCAGTCGAGTTCCTCAAGCTGCAACTGACTGTAACTCTGACCGCTGTCAAGCTGCAGTCGCTTACAGACATCTGAGATGTCTCGAACAGTGCTTCAGAACAACCAACCGACCAGCACTGAGACAAAGATTCCTGATCCTGAGCCGTCCTGTAGGTCAGCCTGCAGCCGTTCGTCCAGCTTTGCTCGGCGAACCGTCTTGCTGCCTGATACCCGCATCTGACTCCCGTCTTGAACTCTGTCACAGAAGCCTGCAAAGCACCCTGAAGCCGACTCAACCCTGTCGAGCAGCAAAAACATCTACTGCACAAAGTACATTGTGGTTCTGTCCCCCTGGTCTTTCCCAAAAGGCCCCTAGAGACATTTTAAGACCCATTGCTCCCTTTGTGCTAAAGCCAAGAAACCTTACACTGTTGTGGTTATTAACCATACCGACTACCCTCCTGTCAGTATCCAGAGTGCATTCCCTATCCTTCTTTGAAACTGCCTGTCCTCTGCATTCGTGTAGATGGTATGATATGATATGATATATGTCTTTTTTAACGCACCTGTGCACAAGTGTTTCTAGGTGCAACAAGACAAGGAAGGGAAGACAGTGAGAGGACAAGACAAACGTTCTTACTAGGCCCTGTGTCATTCAGTTCATGCAAGTGCAACAATGCAAAGTGCAGGGGGAAAGGAAAGGGGGAAGTGCCAGGGAGAGGGAAGGTGGAAGTGCAATTAGAGCAGAATTGCTCTGAGTAAGTGAAGCGAGAGCAGTGCGGCTCTGGATAAGTGCAAGGGGGGAGGGGACTGAAGGGTTACAGTTATGCTATGTTATATGCATTTATAGCATACATGTCTACCCAAGGAGCATATTGCCTGAGAATACAAACAAAAAAGCAATAGCCAACCTGAGCTTAGAATAGAAAGGTTTTAAACTGAAGGTGGAACTGCAAGTGATTCCTACTATGCCCCAAACAAGCTGGTAGGTCATTACAAAGCTTACAGTTACAGCCCCTAAGTGTACGGTAGGTCCGGAGGCAGTGCAGGGGAGACTGATCATGGAGGAACCTGGTACCCAGTGAGACTCTGAGGGTAGCCAAGCAACCAGTTTGTGCAGCAGACAGGTAAGTCGCAGGGGAAAGAGAGAGAGAAAGCAGCGGCGAAACGGAAGGTCTTGAGCTGCTTGTGGAACTTCAGGTGGTCTGGCTCAAGTTTGTGAGAGGGCCCAGAGGCCATTCCAGAGGAAGGCACCTGCAGAGGAGAAAATTTGAACCCACACTCTGTGCCTAGAGAAGTGTCTGACCCTCAGAGAGTTTGAGGTAGTTGAGTGAAGGGCTCGAAAAGGAAGGACTTTTGGAAGAGAGAGTTGGATATAGTGCGGACACCAGCCCCAGAAAGCCTTGCAGATGATGCAGAGGTTCTTGAACTTGATCCTTGCAGCCACCGGGAGCCAGTGGAGAGATTTCACGGCTAGAGAGAAACAGTCCCTGGGCTCGAGGCCAAGGACTAGAATTGCAGTCCTGTTCTGGATCAGTTGAAGATGGCTGAGAGTAGAGGAACACAGATTGAGAAAGAGGCTGTTGCAGTAGTCCATCCTAGAGAGAACCATGACTCTGGAGACAGTGAGCTATTGGGGGAACGTGAGAAAAGGAAGAATACTTCTGAGGCGGTGTAGCTGATAGTGGGCCTTCTTGGCAAGGTCTGTGATGTGAGGAAAGAGGGAGAGAGTGGAGTCGAAGATGACACCAAGGTTTTTTGCATCACAGGAAGGCAAGGGGAAAAGGGTCTAAGTAGGGTGGCCAGAGGGAGAAAGGAAAAGTGGGAGCAGGGGTCCCAATGAGAAGGAGCTCAGTCTTACTGGCCCTAAGGCAGAGATCGCTGGAGGCACACCCATCCTGAATCGCAGATAGACAGTCTGTAATGATCGAGAGAGGAGAGGAGGCTCAGGGGAGCCTGATAGAGAGCTGAGTGTCACCCGCATAACACTGAAAGTTAGAGTAGAAGGAAGAGATCTGTTGATGTTCATTGTAAACTCCCTGTTTTACATAATTGCTAATAAAACAGTACTTTGCCATCTTCCTGAGTTGGTTTGGTTATTTGGATTTGGAGTTATTCTGTGTGATCCCATCCATTAGATATCCACGTTGGAAAGAAGCTGCAAGATGAGGTTGTCTGGCCTGGAGTCAAGACTGAAGCAGACATGGTCAGCTATCTATTCTGAAGGTCGAGCATTGTCTTTGAATAGATTGAACCTACACAATGTGAGATGGATGTTAGTCATACTATTTGGGGCATAGACATGTCAGATGAGGAAAGAGAGTCTGGTTTTGGGGCAGAAGGAGGGAGTGCCTGCGCCCCTGAAGGAAGCCTGCAAATGGATTATGAAGTGAGATGGTCAGATCTGTAACAGCCTAAAGATAGAATGCCAGATCCCATAGCATATCCTGAGCGTCCCCGAGGATGATCACATAGTGAGAAGGGAGAGTTGCCATCATATGTAAGCAGGTTAAGGTCATTGACGACAAGAAGACAGACAGGGAAGATTATCCCTGCCATGGATAGACTAATAGTTGGATCTGACTATGGGATGGGGTTCACACAGTTTCCCTTGTTAGAAAAAGGGAGAGCAAGACCGCAATACATTCCATGGCCACAGATGGGTAAGGATAACTTACAATGTAAGCTCCCTAGTTTGACTTCGGGGGCTGGGAAATGGATATACAAATTATAGAAAATGACAGGCGGCAATACGCTGGCCATACAGACATAAAAGATCTTCTGGCAGCCATTCTTGGAGAGAGGGCTAATGACTTATGGAGGAGAGCAGGATATTCAAGTGTGACTGCACAAAACACGGCGCATGACAAAGTGCCAATTAATAATTGTAGGGCAGATATTTTGAGGGCTCTCGGGTACAGTATCCTGATACATCAGATATGGGTGCAATAATGAAACGTAAAATTAAAGAAGATGAAGGTCCTATTGCATATACATTCAGGATATTCAGGAAAAATGGCAGCTTGAAACTTGAGAGCCATGGGAAAAGAGAGTGGCACTATTTTACCACATTTTATGTCAGGGGTTGCCTGAGCAAGTACAGAGACTTATGAAAAAACAAGCAGGATGGAAGTGAAGCCATGGGCTGAGATACAGTTGACAATAGTGCACCATTGCCGGTTATTACAACAAAAGAACAAAAAGAACGATGAAAATAGAAAGATTGAGTTAGCCAAGTTAGTTCAGAAAATATTGTCATAATTTGCCATAGAAGGGGAGGTATTGACAAGCATAGAAGGAATGGGAATGCAGGAAACAATGGGTACATCACAGGCAAATACTCCACACCCGATGGACCAAGGTGGGTATGGGTTTACGCCATGAGGCAGAGGTATGGATTATAGGACAAGAGGAGGCGGATTTCATAATATCCAAGGTGGGTTTCAAAACACACAGAATGAGCACCAGAGTGCTCAGGGAGGATATAACCAAGGAGGGATTAACAGAAGCGTTCTCGCAGTATGTTGGAATTCGGGAATGACAGGGCATATTCCCTCGGCAACAGCCGAGGGAATGTACAAAATGGCCAGGGATTGCTATGATTTGACCGTGGCATAATTGTCCGCGGCGGAATTGTCTGTATTCAATTTTGCTGCGACCCCAATTTTGCCGTGGCCAAAATCAACTTATCCATGGGTCAATGTGACGATAGAAGGCACATCTTTCACTTTTCTTGTAGACATTGGAGCAACTCGCTTGTGTAAACGAGAGGGAAAGTACCAAATGTCAGGTATTGCCATGAATGCTCAAGGGTTCTCTGAAGCTACAAGTCAAGTTCCTTTTACTGAGAAATTACCAGTCTCCATCGGAGAATGTGACATGTCTGTTCCTTTGTTATATTCATGACAGACACCAGTTAAAAATTTAGGAAGAGATTTAATGACGAAACTTAATATGACGATTTCATTTACTGATCAAGGAATAGTGTGTTCCACACCAGGAATAAACTATTTTAACGTGGGAAAATTCATACTGGTGTTTACAGGGCAAGTGGCTGTGCAAGGTGTTCCAAAATATCCAAAGAATTTTCTATATGGGATAAGCATTTTACTGACTGGAATGGCTACCTGGCCTGGTAAGAAAGATTGTGAAGATACTTGATGATTTTTTATTTAGACCACAAATACCTATGGATGAGGAGGGTGAACAGACTATTACTATAGAGATGGAAGCAGCTATAGTACAAAAAGAAATAGCAATACTCAAAGTGATAGACGATGAGGGTAGACCATAGAGAACAGTAACAGCTCTTTAGGAGGGGTACAGACTGACTACATAACTGATGTTGATATGTTTTACATACTGGATAAGGACAGAGAAAAGGGAAGTCCCACAGAGAATGGCAATAATGCAGCAGCGACCAGCACTTTTTCAGGAGGATCTTGAAAAGGTGCTGAGTGCCCTATGGACCACAGGCCTCTATGACATATGTTTATTGAAGCGGATAGGAGAGGCTAAAATAAAGCTTAAGCCAGGAGCAATTTTGCCCTGTGCAAAACACGACTCCATGTCTCGAGAAGCAGATGAAGGTATGTTTCAGACGATTTCAATGCTTATGAACCAGGAGATTCTGGTGCATTCAGAGTCATTGAGCCTCATTACGATCTTGGCGGTAGCCATGCCGCTATTGGCGGCATGGCTGCGCCGAAATCGCGTCCGGGTCCGGGTTCCCAGAATGAGGAATTAGGGGCCATTCCGAGTTCAAAGGGCCTGGTAATTCCTCCTTCTAGTTACCCGGGCCCGGACCTTCTCCATTCCCATTTCAGCCCCCATAGGGCTGAATAGGAATGGGCGAAGGAGCAAACAATGGGCCGATTACGAGTGCCCCGTACTTTGCTCCCTCCTCCCCTCGTGGGACCCGCTCTGCACGTCTGGTAAAACCAGACGTGCATAGTGGGTCCCGCAAGAGGACCTCGTAATCAGGCGGGACGGGGTTGACGGCGCCGCACCTTTACCGGCGCCGTTAGCTCCGTCCCACCTGGGTTATATTGAGGCCCATTGTGTAATACAGCAGTGTATACGATTAAAACATTTAAAGAAGGGTCCTGGAGATTTAGCCAGGATTTGAGACCTCTTAACCAGATTGTAGATGCTGAGTTTCCTTTAGTTCCTAATCCGACAAAAATATTGTGTTGTATCCAGGGGAAGCTCAATACTTCACGGTGATCGATTTGAAAAAATGTGTTTTTCTTAATCCCATTACACAAGGACGCACAAGACTTGACTACCTTTATGTGTTGCCAAAAAAGACTAAAACACACTTGTTTGCATCAAGAGTACTGTAAGTCTCCATCGATCTTTAACAGACTCCCTCAGATGGATCTAGGAAATATCAATCTCAAATGAGCGGTGATCCAGTACGTAGATGACATATTGATTTGCAATAAAACAGAGGATGAGTGTAGAGAGGACTCTATCCAACGAATTACTATTTTAGCAGGTAAAGGATATAAGGTGAACAAGGAGAAGTTATGGTACTGTCAAGAAGAGGTGTTATACATAGGTCAGTTCATTTTGCATGAAGGAAAGAAAGTGATACCTGAGAGAGCTGAGGCAATCATGGAAACATCAAAACCGAACACAGTGAGACAATTGCAACATTTTATGGGGTTTGTGCAGTTACGTTAGAGCCTGGGTGTTTGATTATAGCACGTAAACAAGGCCACTTCTGCAAGCCTTAAAGAAAGCACAAGTTGGTAAAACAAAACTAGAATGGACCGAAGAAATGGAGGAGCGCCATAAGCACCTAGATACCCCTGGGTTTGGTCCACTAAAAGAATTAGTAAATAAATAAATAAGGATTTGAGGAATTGAAAAAAGAAATTTGTACAGTACCAGTTTTGGGGATTCCCAATTATGGGATGGATTATATTTGTTTTCACACACGAATGGGTCAGTAATGACAGCAGTGCCTGTACAAAGAACAACATTGGGGTATAAACCTTTTGCCAATTACTGTGGGATCTTAGACCCAGTTATAAGAGGACACTTCCCTTGCAAACAATCTTTGGCAGCTGCCGTGTTTGCAATTGAGAAGTTCACAAGTATTGTCATGGGCTGCTCTATGACCCTTTACATGGAGCATGTTCTATTTGCCATCCAAGAGACACCCAAGGGACATTGACATCCCAAAGAGCTTCAGTTTATGAGGTAATGATTTTTAATCCAACAATTAAAATTGTAAGATGTATAATAGTGAACCCAGCCACATTCATAGCTGAACCCGTAGAAGAAGGTGATCATGTGCATGACTTTGCTAATTATGCTGAATTTTATGATGATATGCCCTGTGTGAAAGAGAATGCTTTGGCAGGGAGGAAATCATTTTTATTGACGGTTCTTCGAAAATTGATTTGACTAGCGGAGAAAGGCATTCAGGTGCTGTAGTAGTAAGGCACAGGTTAAATGGGGAATTCGAGGAAGTAGCAATTGCAAGGCTACTGTCTCACTTTTCAGTGCAAGCAGCAGAATTAATAGCGCTTATTGTCACACTTGAAAAACATGAAGGAAAGGAAGTGACGGTGTACAGTCATTCCGCCTATGTGACGTCAACCGTACGCATAGGGTTGGAACATTGGAAAAGGAGGGGCTATCTCCGCACATATGCCACTTTATTGCATCATGTATCCTTATTGGCGAGACTCATTAAGGCATTACAACTCCCAGAAGCCTTAGCGGTCGTAACATGTACAGCGCATACTAAACAAACAGACTTTATCTCTGAATTTGAGATTCAGGGAAGTGCATCACAGGAAGAGCAAGAACTATGGAAACAAAGGGGGCGTTCTTTATCCCCCACTGAAGCATTATGTTGACAAGACAGCACTGGAAAGCCAGTGATGCCAGTTACTTTATTGAATGTCACTCTTGAACAGTTGCATCACCCCACACATGTAACTAGAGAAAGTCTTGCTGCCAATATTGCAGAATTCCAATATTGCATATTCCAGGTACAACTTTGGTCCTTCCTATCTTCTATCTCCCAATCTACCTGTGGTGTTCCCCAGGGGTCTAACCTCTCGCCCTTGCTCTTCAACCAATACCTGGCAACTCTCACCTACTGCATTTCCATTTTCTGCTCAAATTTCCAGTGCTATGCTGATGACACCCAACTAATTTTCAGACTTCCCTCAGCTACCTCCTCCCCTTTCCTCATCTCTGATTGCCTAATCGCCATTCAAAATTGGTGTTCCGCCAAAGATCTTTGTCTAAGTGCCCACAAGACTGAGAACCTCCTCATTGGTACACCTTTGCCATCCTTTCCCCTCACTCTCTGGCCAGCATCCCTTGGCCCTCCTCCTACCCCTACCTGCGAGGCTAAGAACCTCAGGGTCATCTTTGCCTCCGCACACATCTCTGATGTCTCTAAAAAGTTAGTTAAACTTCTTACTGCACCTCCGCAGAGGTACTCTGCCTTTCCTCTCCTTCCCTCAGAGGCTCACTGTCACCCAAGCTCTGGTTCTCCCTAGGTTGGGCTACTGTAAAAGCCTCTTTCTAAATCTACTTGCCTCCACTCTCCGGCCTTTACAACTAATCCAGAACAGAACTGCGAGACTTGTCCTTGGCCTCAAGCCATGGGATTGTATCTCTCCAGCTCTGAAATCCCTTCATTGGCTCCCAGTGGATGCAAGGATTACATTTAAAACCCTCTGCATTGTCCACAAGGCTTTCTGGGGCCTGGGTCCAATATACCTTCAAATATCCCTCTGTAAATACCTCCCCTCTTGAGCCCTTCGCTCCTCTACTTCTAACTCTCTCAGGGTCAGTGGTTTTTCAAAGAAACAAGCTGGAGTAGATCTCTGTCTTTGGCTGGGGCCTCCCTTTGGAACAGTCTCCCTGACACCTTGAAACTTGAGGAGAACCATCTCCGGTTACGGAAGAACCTCAAGACCTTCCTCTTTGCTTCTGCCTTTGCTCCTCTTCTCCCCTACTGATCTGTTTTCTCTCTTGGCACTGTGCACCTGGCCACCTTCTGTACTTTGGCCCAGGTACCTGCTCACTCTGCCACCCTCCGGCACTGCCTCTGGACCACCCCTTGCACTGGGGTCTGTATCTGTATCCATACAGTCCCCCACCCACTTTTTCTGCACTTATCAGATATCCCCTATTTGCTTAACCTAACACTTTCCACTTGTTGGCTGCACTACCACTGTTTTTCACATTTATTTATTAATTTATTTTACTTATTATTATTTATTCTGTCTCTCCTCTGTTCCTCACTTTCCACTTCTTCCCCCTTCCATGCACTTTCCCCCTTTACCCTAGTCCATGCACTTGCATGTTCTTAATGTCACTGGGCCTATTAAGATCGTTGTTTTTGTTCTCCCCTGCCCCTATCCCTTTGCCTGGTCGTGCTCTGAAACACTTGTGTACGAGCACTATATAAATAGAATATCATTTCATATCATATCAGACTGGTTCATTCCTAATTTATTGGAACATGTTGCACTGTTTATGGTGAATTGCATCATGTGTCAAACGTTTACTGTTGGGCATACACTGAGAACGATTTGAGGAGTAATACCTCTACCGAATGGTCCGTTTCAGCATTTACAAATCGACTATCTTGATATGCTGCAGACATGTAATGGACATAGGTATCTATTAGTGGTGGTGTTTCCCTTCTCTAGGTGGATCGAGGCACTTCCGTGTACACACCATGATGCCACTTGTGCAGCATCGTTTTTAGTGATCGAAGTATTAACGAGGTGGGGTGTGTGCGAAATACTAAGATCCGATAATCGGCCACATTTTGTCAATGAGCTATTCAAACAAATAGGGCTTTTCTTAAGTTTAAAGCCCATGTTTTCTTCTGTGTATCGCCCACAAGCGAACGGACTATGTGAGGAACTCAACGGCCTCCTAAATGAGAGGATTGGCAAGATGAAATTGACTTTGAAAAAGGATTGGCTGTATTGCCTATCCTAGGCCTTATATGCCCTTCGGAATCATCCAGGGTCCGACCACAACCTCACCCTGCATGAGCTAGTAACAGGGTGTCGAATGAGTACACCCCTTACACCTCCATCTATGATTAGAAGTGATGCCCAGAGTGTAGCCAAACCTTTAGGCGATGAGATGCACGATTATTTGCCATGTTTGACTACCAGTATTTCTTTCATTTCAGATCAAGTCAAGCATCGGGGGGGGCAGTCTGGGAACACTGAAGAAGTTAATTCGGCAACCAATCCAAGTGAACTATTACCACCATCTAAGTTATATGCTGGGGACTTGATCCTGGTTAGAAATTTCACCCAAAGCTGCATGAGCCCCACTTTAATGGTCCATTCTGTGTTGAGGAAGTGTCCCTTTCAGCTGTTAAAATATCAGGAAGATGTGCTTGGTTGCCTCTGTATGACGTGAAGGTTTATAAAGGTGAGAGCCTCCCTCCCACAGTTGCTGATCCAGAAGCAAGAGAAGAAGAAGAATTTCCACATGTGCAGACCCGTTTGATGACCAAGAAGAAGGGCGATAAAGCAATGAGTGATCAAAACGTACTTTATTTAGACTGGAATTCAATAGACACTCCTTATATATATTTTAGCGGAGAGTGCAAGGACTTGCAGAAAATTCCAGAGTTTGAAATGAACTTTTAGAAATATATTGAAGCAGTAAATAATGCACCAGAATTATGCCTAAAAGTCAGTTCTTGATCAGAAATTGGAAAAGAGATCAATATCCAAATTAATTTAGTGAAGAATATTTGTTTTAGGGGATAAAACACATGATACCTGCCTACAGTGTCGTTCATCGGCTTGTGGTTGCTGTCTTTGTGTTCATACTTCAATCTTACCCTGCTCTTGTTAGAAGAGATGTTAATATTCAAACTTTTTTACAAGATCCTAAAAACGGTCCAGTGATAAGAAGACTCCTTATTGCTATAATTGAAAAAATTGTACAGTTGCAGAAATAAAAGAAACTTGATGCTTGTATTCAAAATTATTAATCTAGAAGATGGCATGATTATAGAGAATGCACGAGATCGGCAAGCAGTAGGGTGGCACGAAAATGGTTGCCCAGATTTCTATGCATAATATATATTTGCACGATTGTTCTCATTGTCTTTTTATTCCTTATTTTTACAGTCTCTATCATCTTAATGGTTCTGCTGAAGAAAGAATGCCTATGATTCTCCTCACTATGAGTACGAATGATGACAGTTTCCTTGATCTCTATAAGTATGTTAGGAGACATAAAAGAGATGCAGTGGAAGATAATGAAGCGATAAATACATATCTAGATAATACAGCTCACCTGGGAAACAACATGTGGTACCAACACATGAAAAAGGTGGGGTAAATTTCATCCGATGAAAGTTGCTATGTATACTCTTTCATCCCCTATGCCATGTATACAGTCAGGACTTTCATTTCAAAGGAGCTATCAGCATACAATGCGAAATGCCTCAGTCATCTTGCAGCATGTACTACTTGAGGACAGTTTCAAGGAAGTTGTCTGACCTTGCGATGGGGATCAAAATGGTTGTTTCCATACCAGGACGACTATATCAAGACCCTACAAATGGAGAAGGAGTCTGGATGGAAAAGCAAGATGCTTGAGTATCCTGCTGCAGGACAGGGTGAGGTGATCATTGAAGAAATGTATTGAATGGATGGCCTGATGTGACGGAAATAGCAGGATTGCCTGTATGTTGGGAACAAACACAACTATTGATCTATGGACAGGTGCATACCAAGAAGGGATGGGAAGAAGGTATTATGTCTTGTGCGGCTCATCTGCTGGAAACAGATAATGTACAAGAAGTGCAGAAAGTGAATGATGGATGCTTAAAGTCATGGGCCAAACACTCCAAACTACTGACATGGGTAGAAGACGAATCAGGCCCAGTAGTTTTAATCAAGTTGGTTAATGTGACACTATGCTTCAGAAGATATGGAAAGAGCCATGTGGTATATAACAAAGAATGCAGGACCACAATTGACGTTCCCAGAATGGGAGAAGGGACAGCTGCCCTTATGGATCGATATTGGGCCTGTGGACCTAGAGCCTATATGAAGATGCCCAGAGATTGGGGCAGAGTGTGTTCCCTGGTGCTCATCCATGTTCCAGCATTAGTGATTCCTCAGAGCGATCTAAACATTGGTGGATTTCCAAAAGTGGATGACCATTTGAGAAAGAGAACATCACTTGAACTCATACGGAAGAAAAGAGAAAATGATTCCTCTGCTAAATTAATAACACCGTATGAAACCATTCCTGATGAGCACACGTTGTTCACCAAGACTGCTATGATAATGACAGGTATATTCATGCCTGGAATTCAGACAGTGGCGAACACCAAATGATTGCAAATCACCAGATGAGAGCTTCTGCAGACAATCAATGCTACCACAAAGGGATTCAATGCCATTAAAGAAGAGCAGAGGGCCATACGATAGATGACCCTCCCGAATAGGTATGTCCTTGATATGATCACAGTGATGGAAGGAGGAGTTTGCGCCAATATCAGGCCATTAAGTTGCACATTCATACTTTCTCACAACAGCCAGAATGGGACCTTGACAGTGGCCATAACGATGTTGACAGTCTTGCATACCAAGATGGAAGACTAGACTGATAACATTGAAGATGACAGTTGGTTTACCTCCTTGTTTTCATGGATTCCTCAGTGGTTGGCGAATTTATTCAAAGTTCTTGGAATAATACTGGTGCTAGTAATGTTTGGATTCTGCATAGTCAGGATGGTGATTGCCCAATGCAAGAAAACGGCAAAAAGGTGGTAGGAATGAAGATCATGATTGATGTCATAAATGAACCAAATGCCAAGGAGCTGACTGATGATGCTGTCAGAAAATACATAGAAGCCAGCCTCATGGCACCTGAGGGAAAAAAGTTTCTGTATCCAAATAATCATAACAAGTACATGGGACGATGGGTCTATTGTACCCCGAATGGATAATGTAACTTCATGACCTGAAGTGTAGATGAACATGTCAAATCAACAGGTACCCTGAGGGGGGTGATGAACATATGGACACCAAAGAAAAACTTCTTCAAGAGAAAATATCAGGATTTGGAAACAATTGAGGAGGTGGTCGAGGACTCAAACAGAGAGGGGAGTGCATGCCTCTGCGGGAAATGCTGCCCCCCTTCCACCCATATGTTGGAGACCTGAGATCATGCCATGTTCGACACCAGCAATTGTGCCAATACCGGAGTGTGTGTTCGAGAGAAGATGCCCATTTAGACAACCCTACCAAAGGCATTCCCGAAGTGATGACAACCTAAGGGAATATGAGATAGAGCAAAGAAAAAAACTAGTGACGTCACAAAAGAGTATGTATGACATCCCGAGATACTGGCTAAAGAAGATTTATAGATCCTGAAGAAACTAATGACAAAGTAAAGAATCAAGTGAACTTTTAAATACGAAAAAGGAGATTACACATGCATGAAGTGCTGCAGAAAATCAACCGTTCAATAACTGTACAGATGCTGACACGCAAGTTAGACTAAGTCATCATAGAAGTTGGCTATACGTAGTGAATAGGGCACAGGTGAAGCCGCCATTGTATAGAAGCTGGACATCGGTATCATGAATTTAGTAAACCTGGACCCATGAAGCGGGAAGGGAAAACTGTGTTACAGCAAAAAGAAGCAGAATCGTGGAGCTGCATGGTGAGGTTGTCTGGCCTGTAGTCAAGACTGGGGAAACCAAGATCAGTTATCTATTCTGGAAAGGAGTGAACGTGCTAAGAATGAATCATCCCTTGTTAATGTGCAAAGAAAGAACATCAAGAGTTGGAACTTGGAGTCCCAGAACACGATAGTGGGTGCTCTTACTCCAGTGTATTCTAAAGATAAGGATACTTTGCAAGGCTAAGTTCAAAGACAATCTTCATGGCAGAAGGGATGGGTGATGAGAGATGCTGGCTAATTTGGTGGGGAGGTAGTGTCATGCCCCATATCTTTGCACCTGGGTCTGGGCTATTGTGCTGCTAAGTGAACCGAATGTTCCAGACTTGGCACAAGTGTGCCAACCAATTGTAGTAGTCCATATAACGAAGGAGCTTATAGTTTGAAAACCAATAAGAAACTGTGTATCTAATGTTTCTGAAGATGACATGTTTTAGAGGTAGGCATATTTGTTATTTTTATTGTTATTTTGCATTTATATAGCGCCTTATATACCATTGGTATGGCCTGAAGGTGCTGGTAGAGAGAGTAGAGAGAGTCAAAAAGGTGCGTGTGGGCACCGGGTATGTGTGCAGCTCGTGCAGTATCAGTGTAATAGCTGCTTCCTAGCGGTAGGTGTGGTGGTTGAGAGATCAGGAGTATGTGTTCGTTCAGGCAGGCTTTATCCAGAGCGGAGGTGGCTGCGTTAGGCCTGAGGAGAACGCCTGGCTGGGGGGTGAGTAACCAGCAGTGTTTACTTAGAATGATGTGGAGTGAGCGGCGGATGTTGGTATGAGAACAGTTGTACTGAATGGTGTCATAGTATCTCTGTGTTCTAGTTGAGTGGTGATGTAAAGGCGAGAGTAAGTGTGGTGATGTGATATGGTGTGTTGTATGGTCTTTCAAGCGTTCTCTGTATTCAATCATACTATATACATCACGCAGTTCTATGCACTCCAGTGCGTTCCATACACTCCTATCCACTCATGCATCCCAGTCTGCTTGATACACTGTGGTCTGTTCCACGCACTCATGCATTCCGGCTCGTCCCTTGCGCTCTGAACGCTCCAGTCGGCCCCACGCATGTACTCTTGTCTGCCCTTCACATGTACTATACATTCACCTGTTTTATGCACTCATCCCCTCTAGGCACTCATCCCCTCGAGGCACTCATCCACTCTAGGCAGTCAATCCCTCTAGGCACTCATCCCCTCTACGGACTCATCCCCTCTATGCAATCATCCGCTTTAAGCACATATATTCATCTCTATACTCACCTGTTCTATGCTTTCATCCGTTATGTACACTCATCCTTAGTGTACCCTTATTTGATCATCCACTCTATCCACTCAATCAATTCATCCGCCCTATACAGTCATCAGGTCTTATACAATCATCTGCTCTATCCACTCATCCGCCATATACGCACTCATCCGCCATATACACATTCATCCGCCATATACGCACTCATCCGCCATATACGCACTCATCCCCTCTACGCACTCATCTGCCATATACGCACTCATCCCTTCTACGCACTCATCCCCTCTACGCGCTCATCGCCTCTACGCGCTCATCCCCTCTATGCGCTCACCCCTTCTACGCGCTCATCCCTCTACACGCTCGTCCCCTCTACGCGCTCGTCCCCTCTATGTGCTCGTCCCCTCTACGCGCTCGTCCCCTCTGCACAGCCGTCCCCTCTACGCACTAGTCCCCTCTGCGCACTCGTCCCCCTGCACGCTCGCACTCGTCCCCTCTGTGCATTTGTCCCCTCTGCGCACTCATCCGCACTCGTCCCGTCTGCGCACTCATCCCCTCTGCGCATTCGTCCCCTCTGCGCATTCGTCCGCACTCGCCCCCTCTGTGCATTCGTCCCCTCTGCGCACTCATCCGCACTCGTCCCCTCTGCACACTCGTCCCCTTTATGCACTCATCCCCTTTACGCACTCATCCCCTTATCCCCTTTAGGCACTCATCCCCTTCATGCACTCATCCCGTTTATGCACTCATCCGTTTACACCCTCATCCCCTTTACGCACTCATCCCATTTACGCACTCATCCCTTTTAAGCACTCAACAGCAATCTGCTGTTTCATATATTCATCTCTACACTCATCTGTTCTATATCTTCAGTCGTTCTGTACTCTCATCCTCATTGTACACTTATCGACTCGTCCGCTGTGTCTACTCATCCACTCTATCCCGTCATCCGCTCTATCCACTCATCCGTTCTGTCCACTCATCCGCTCTATCCCGTCATCCGCTCTATCCACTCATCCGCTTTATCTACTCATCCGTTCTATCCACTCATCCACTCATCCACTCTATCTACTCATCCATTCCATCTGCTCATCCACTCATCCACTCTATCTACTCCTCCGTTCTATCCACTCGTCTACTCTATCTACTGGTCCACTCTATAGATTCGTTTGCTCTATACACTCATCCGCTCGATACGCTCATTCAGTCTATACATTCATTCGTTCTATCTGATAGTGGGCAGCCAATCACAATCCTAATTCCTATAGAAAGTATAGTTAGAGGTTCCCCTTAAGCCAATCCCGACCCTTGGAAGGTTTTTCATTATTGCCAAGTAGTCATCATCTCTCATGTATTTTTGATATACAAACCATGTTTTGTGTTAAAGATCACTGAGAGAACCTGAGCGTACGTCCGTTGATGTTTGTTGTAAACTCCCTGTTTTAGAAAATTGCTAATAAATAGTATGTTGCCATCTTCCTGAGTTGGTTCGGTTATTTGGATTTGGAGTTATTCTGTGTGATCCCATCCATTACATATGCACGTTCCTAAAGGGCCATAACCTCACCTGATTCCATAGGCCACAGGCCAGTGCTTCTAAATTTGAGCTTAGCCTTAACCAGCGTTTTTGATCAGAGAATTTTTAGCGGGTTGGGGCATGTCCATCTCCATATCTGGTGCTTATAAATGGACACTGTTTGTTATTTATGAGTCACGTGTGAAGAGACCATGTTGCTAATGATCCTGCTCAGCTTTTACCATGAATGTATCTCTTTTTAATATGGGTGTAATTGCTTTCTTCGCCCTCTAGAGACTTGGTCGATTTAATCTTCATGTGTTTTTAAGCTTTAAATTAACCGGCACCTGGCATCCGAAGGTTGTTTTGTCCTTTTACCTAATTTAAGAGAAATATGTCTGGCTCTTGGGAACTGTTATCTTTTGTTCTACTTTATAGCTAGCCAACCCTCCCTTTCCTGCACTAACCTTGATGGGGGGTCACGCAGCCCTTGTCTGATCCATGCAAATCTGTGTTTAAGCTAGTTCAACAAACTGACATTTTCTACAGCATGGGGGCATCCATCCGTGAATTCTCCATTCACTCTAACTTGGCTGCACCGTACATTTTCCCCAAAATGGCCACTTGTTATTGTTACATTCCTACATTATGCAAGTATTGTATGTCTTCTTAGGTGTCTTGCTTTTCACCATATCTATATATTGAGTAACTGTGTTTTAGTATCTATCGACTGCAAGAATATTCTTCATCATTCACAAAGCTTTCTGGGGCCTGGACCACACTACCTCCAACTTTCTCTTCCAAATTCTCTTCCTTCTCTAGCCCTCTGCTCTTCCACCTCCAACTCTCTGAGGGTCAGACGCTTCTCTAAGCAGAGAGTGGGGGCTAGATCTCTTTCCTCAGCTAGGTCCTCCCTCTGGAACAGCCTCCCTGCCTCTCTCAAACTTGAGCAGAACCTCCTCTGGTTTCCGGAAACAACTCAGGACCTACCTTTTCACTTCCGCTTTCTCTCTTTCTCGCCCTTGCTGATGTCCCCGACTGCTCCACACACTGGTCACCTGGCCACCCACTGAAACTCAGGCCAATGCTCCTATATGTCCAGTTGGCCTTGCATTGCCTCCGGGTGCCCCCAGCACTTAAGGGTCTGTTTCTGCAACCCTACAGTCCCCTGTCCCTCTGCACCTATAAGCCACCCTCTGGCAGCACTTATTGAGTTACCTGAACTTTTTCCTTCCCTTACCCCTGGCACTTGCACAATCTGAATGAATCAAGGCCTAGTAAGATCATTGTTTTGTCCTCCCTCTGTCCCCCCCTCATTGTCTTGTCGCGCCCAGAAACGCTTGTGTACAGGCGCGTTATAAATGACTTATCATATCATATCATGTCTAAATGCAGTTTGACCTAATGTCCATGTAGTTTAATGGTGAATGCATGTCTGCTTCATTTCTAAATTGTCTACTATGCTGGTGACACCCAGCTGGTGGTGGAACTGAGAGGATGTTACACCAATGACAGCACCAGAGTGGAGGCACTATATACCATCATCGAAGCATGGATAGAAAACGAATTGGATGTGTCTTAATGGAAATAAAACAGAGATGATGATCTTTGGATCTCACCAGGCCCGTGCCAAGCTAGGCCCAGAATATGAATCATTCAACATCAAAAATTCGCCTATTCTGGTGTCAGGGAAAGTGAAAACCTTGGGCTTTTCTTGGAAGCTTCCATGGGTGCAGAAGCACAGGTTATGTACTTAAACAAAAACTGCTTGGTCAACCTACGACTCTTCAAGGCCATCCAACCCTACACGAGTGAAGAAAACTGTGAAACTATTGCCAGGGCCACCATAATGTCCCGGCTTGTTTATGGCGACGCATTACTGCTAGGTGCAAACAAGGGACACATAACAAAATGGCAAGTCATCCAAAATAATGCAGCTAGAAGTAAAAAGAAAAACAAGAAGAGAACACACTACCGCTGACAGAGTGGCCTTACACTGGCTGACCGTGGAGGACAGGATCCAGTTTAAAATCATGACTCTAGTCCATAGATGCCTGTATGGGAAAGCCCTGGCCTACCTGAAGGAAAGGATCACGCAGCATGTACCTAGGCGATCACTTAGATCGGAGGCTCTGGGTCAGATCACTTGCTTGTCCCATAAGCGATCCAATGGTTTGGGTAGGGCATTTCCAGTGATTGCAGCACCAAAATGGAACAACTTTGCCCTTTGGCTTAGGCTCGAATCCAATCACATAGCATTCAGAAAAAATCTGAAGACACCTTTTCAAGTGAATGTGGGTTTCCACTAGTCATGCTAGGTGTCCCTAGGCAGTTTCCTTACTTGTCCTATTTCATACATGTTTGTTACTTTGTCTTTATGTTTGCGCCCTGATGCCCGCTGGCTTTCGGCGCAATATACACCAATACATTTTAAAAAACAAAAAAATGTATCAGGTTTAGCGATAATGTCACTTGCTTCTGTCATCTTTGGTTACAGCCGGTTCATGTCTGCTAAAGCTTGCAGATTCGTCTCTTCCTGAGTTGTCCCGGGGTAAGGTCGGTAGGGTCGTCTCAGCGAATAACGTCTCCCATGGTTGAGGTACAGTGGCGGAGAAGGGACAGGCTACATGAATGATGCATGTCATTCATACCTACAGTATTGGGGTGGGGGAAGGCCAATACTATGGATGATGCATTCATCTGCCTCTCCAGAACTGTTTCTCGGATGTCTGCGGGAAGAGAATTCCATGCAAATGGAGAAAGAATGGAGGAAGAGCGGAAGCGATAGGAAGAACACGAAGGCAAGGAGCCACAAGGGTAGTCTAGGAGGCAGAGCTGAGATCATGAGGCTTGTAGAGGTGGATAGATGGGTTCTAGATACAGTGGTGCCTTACCATGGATAGATTTGTGAACCAGGAGAAGAAATCTAAATCTAAATCTAAAAAATGACTTAACGATTTCTTCATTATATTCATTGGGCCTCATTACGACCCTGGCGGAGTGGGTTTACGCCAGCGGTATTCGCGGCGGACCCGTCCGCCCTACTACGAGTTCCCGTAGCGCCATGGAGCGTTTTCCGCCTGGTTTTTCCGGGCGGAGAAATCCATGGCGCTACGGGACCTTGTTGTTAATTACGCCACCGTATTTTACGGTGGCGTAATTAACGCCTTCCCCACTCCCATTATACCCTATGGGGCAAAAATGGGAATGGGGAAGGGTAAAATGGGGAATGGGGATTTACCGCCCCGCCAAGGTCGGAATGGGGCGGTAAATCCGCCAACCCCCATGGCGGTATCGGCAGCTTTCCGCCGTGCTCCATGGTGCATATTGCACCACGATCTCCGCCAGGGTCGTAATGAGGGCCATTGTGTAAATTATACAATTTTTTATTATTCTGACATTGTTGGTAACTGCGGCTGTAAGCAGTGTACAGAGCTTGAGCTTAAGAAATAACAGTTTAGGTGATCAAGGCTAAGTGCAGTCCAAATAGGTCTCAACACCAATACATATTTTGGTCTCCAGATATACTGTTAAACAGCTACACTAGGACTGTTTTGGCATATCATATACTGTCCAATCACAGCCTGTGGTTCTGACTCTTTTCAAGGTATATCTCTTTAGGGGGAATGATTTATCCAAGATTTGTGGTATAGCTAAGTTGTATGTCTGTTGTGTTATATTTTTAAACCTATGATGTGCTGTTGCCTGTGGAATATTACTCCCTTAATGAGGGACGTTCTATGCAGTAAGGCATCGGAATTAGACCATGTTTTAATCCACCATAATAAGGGATTTGAGGGTATTCCAAGCATCTCTTTTGGGAAAATGAGTACATCTTTCAGAAGCTGATTTTCCTAAATTGCCAGCTTTGTGTAGTAATGAAAGACATACTCTTCAGGTGTAGGTACAACACGTAGTCCCTTCTCCCTTTCTAAGGCAGCATGTTGCAGATCGGGAGCGGACGCGCTGGGGACAGAAGTGTACCCGGCGTGTCCGCTCCCAAAAAGGAACAGAAAGGAGAAGGTAAGTCGGGTGGGAGGGGGAGGGAGCAGAATCTGTAGAAAAAGGGGCATGGGGCTTCAGGTGGCTTGGGGGGGGGCATTTACCGTTTTCCCTGCCAGTTCAGATGGCCCCATTCTGAGCCTCGGCATGGGCTGGGTGGCCTTAGCCACGCCCCCCTGGGTACTAATATATGGAAATGACTGAAAACATGCCCAAATTATGTTTTTATTTTTAACTCTGCTCATTTTTCAAAGGTTTGGCGGACAAATTATACATATATACAAGTCTAAATGTTATTCAAATCTATTGTTTGCTTTTAATACAAACCTCATGAAAGTCTAAAACGTATATCAAGACCTATTTCTGTTAATGTGTTAATGAAATAACACATTCGCTAGGGGTGTGACTTCACTTCTGTTTTTATTATTATGAATTCGAAAAATCATTGAATAAAACATTTGATTAAATCATAATGTGAAAGGTGTGGCAATATAACCTTAGCTATCATTCCTGGGAATTAAAATAGTGATTCATACATTAACAAAAGGTCCAGACTAATAGCCAAAATAATAACTGGATCCCTTTTATCTGTTAACATTCTTACTATGACTACAATATATACTGGAAGTGATCATTAAATAGGAATATTGTCATATTTTAAAATGAGCTAGTTCACAATGAAAATAATTTCTTTTTTAATAGCTTCTTTTCCAATGTTGTCTCTTAAATCTTCCTTTTTGGAAAGTGTCAAGCTCAGGTTAAAACCAATGGTTTGCTTCTTTTGTGAGCGCCAATGCAATTTTAAACTTTGAGTGCTGGCAACTGATGGCTTGTTAGTGCTCCTGAATATGCTCATTTGTTACAGTCTGAACACATACTATAAATTAACAAAAAAATAACAAAGCCACTGGAGATCCTGCATCCCGGTCCCCTGGTCCCTTACAAGGTCTGTCTACTGACCTTTTAACCCCACAGAGCCGATCCAAAGTCTACCTCATCTCCGCCCATAGGTACTCAGTGTGATGGTGAAATCCCTCTGAGATGCATGCAGTGACAACATAGGTCACCAAATACCAGGCCAGTCCCCACCTGGGGGGATGCCTTTGTTGCTGCTGCTCTCATTTAACTTTTAACCATAACAAAACACAACACTCCTTGCCAGCCCGCCTTTTTTTCTCCAGTTACGGGTCTGTCACCAAAGGCTGGGGTGGCTCTTGCAAAGCGACAGAGACTAAGGGTCTAATTCACTGACGAGTTTTATAATGGCGAAAGCCCATTGGAAAACGCTCTGTGAATAAGGACCTTAGAGTCAGGAAGAGAGAGTGAGAAAGAGGGCGCACAGAGAAAAACAGAGAGAGTGTGCTAGCTCAACTTATAATAAACTGGGGAAAGGTAACATTTAATTTTGCTTATAATTAAGTGTTCCTAAGTGGCCTTACAGAGACTTCTTTGCCACTATATAAAATAATTTCTTTAAGTAAATTAGAACATTTTGGGAGAATTCATCTACAGCCCTATTGCTTATTCCAGTGTAATGAGGGGCATCCCAGCAGGTAATGCAACACCTGCAAGTCCTTCCTAACTCAGTAGCCAGAGTCTTGACTAATGCACCTGGTGCAAGCATATTACGCGCCTGGCTACCTCTGAAGGCTAGAGTTATATTTAAGGTCTTCTGGTCCACGCAGCTTTGCATGGACCAGCACTTGTATACCTCCACCCATCCCCCGCATTACCATGACCCCTGCCATTTGCCACAGTTCAGCAGCACTGCAAGCCCCACCCTACTGCCAGTCCAGAATGATCCCGCCCTTCTCTGAAATCAGTGAGCAAGTTCACCTTCCACTAGCAGTCCTTCCTGCTAGAAAACACTGAAGAGTGTGGCCATCAGAGCCGAGCACACGGACTAAAGAACTGCGGTTGTTCAACGGCAGTCACCAGGCAGAAACAAACCACTTCCAATCTAGACTACCGCGCGCAGGTGCCTTAAAGGTAAAAAGCTCACTACAGCTGTGCCACAACGTGGCGCCAATGCCCAGGCCAGGTTCATATGGTTCCAGGACATGATTATCCAATGAATCAGGGTGTAATGGACACGCCTGTGGCCCCTGTGGCACAGGGGGCCTGGCCATTTAAGGATCCCCAGATTGGCCCAAAACCTGACTGGTGGGAACCTCAGGGGCCCATGGCCACATTTTCTGGGGCGGGGTGGGTTTGGGAGGGTCCACCTTTAGTCTTAACTTGCTCATGTGGTCTGCCATGCTAGAAAATCCTAAGGCAAGCGTTTCTAATAAATGTGCAGCCCAAAACAAGTGTGTCCTATTTCTTCTCTGAACTCTAAATGACCTCCATAAACTTTCCATTGATCTGGCTTGCCTTTCCTTAAGTGATTCTTAACGGAGCTCGCTGAAGTCCGGAGAGTTCCAATTAGACCTCTTTGTTGAGGGTCAGACATCCTTCTGAATGGAAGCCAAGCGGGGCCCACTCACGGCCCCATCGAATAGGGTTGGGTCCCGGGGTCCATTTTCCTGTCCCTTGAGTGGGCAGCACTTCAAGGCAATCAACGGACAGGAGCGAACCAAGCATTTGGCTGGTGCCTTTCCGCCATTTCACAGTGGATGGCTTCTTTTTTGACCTCTTTGTGTCGTTCAGTTCGTGAAATGGTGGACCGGCTCGATACAAGGGAAGCAACAACAAAAAAGGACGCGATTTGAAAAGGCTTCTAATGGCTCTCGCGAATTGAAAGGAACCGTTGCCCGAGCGCCTCTCGCTTCGAGTGGGCACTGCTGCGCCATCTGAACAGCAAACGCAATTTCTTGGGCTCCAGTGAAATGTGGCGATAATGACTTCCATTGGAACGTATCGCGCATATTTATCATGTCCATATTTTTTGTGTGAACCGGTGTCCTTAAAAGCCAACAGCCTCATGCTTAGAAAATGCTGTCGATAATTGGTTAATGGGTTCACTTAGTTGTAGTGGGGATATGGGGCGTGGGGGGGGGGGCGTCAGGGGAGGGGCACAATACTGAGAAGGCATTTGCAAGCCTGCGTCTCCCAGAGGCAGCTGTGGCCATCCATCTGCTTCAGGCATCCAGAGTCGTCGATATGCGGCTGCGTTTCAACGGCAATTTCACAGAATGTACTAGGCTTTCACAATATGCTCTTCTGGGGGAAGGACGTGGAGATGAGGAGGACGTGGATGGTGGGGGAGGTGGGTTTGGGGGTGGGCAAAGTTGAGAACATTAAAATATGGCACAGCAAGGCAAGTGCGTTGTTACTTTGGCAGGGATATTTTCTTTCTGCATGGGAGTAGTCAGGCTATTTCAATGCCTGTCAGAAGGGTCTTGGAGTTTCCGGTTTAGGGCATGGGCTTAGCTGTTCTATAATGTATAAGTGAAGTTTCACTCCACTGGTGCTGAAAGACCTCTGAGTCTTGTTGAAGGGATTTGCTCCCAAGAGAATCGTCCCAAGCACAGTTACCTGAATGCAAGGACCAGATGACCGGCCTGTTCTGTAAGTCCCAGCAGGGGTGGACTGGCCTATAGGGAACTCTGGAGATTTCCGGGTAGGCCTCTGCACCCTGGGCCCCTTTTGTGTGGTGTTTCCACATTTTCCCACAGGAAAAGGGTTGGGCTTGGTGAAAATGTGTAATATGGGACCACTCAGAAAATGTATTCCAGGGCCTCTTTTGGTTCCCAGTCCACCCCTGAGTCCCAGTTTGGTTTATAAGGAGGCTGGACGCTTTTGCCCTGGACCCTCTGTCAACGAGGGTGCACATATTACATGAAAGTTTAGACACCTACTCCCTGATTACTGTGTGTTTGTATGACAGCTGTCCCTAAGATTCTTGTTCATTCCATGCGGTGAAGGAAACTTTTGAAACCGGACCTCCACGCATTTTAAGTTAATGTGGTCAACTGGGGTGGGGGGGGATCAGGCTGTCTACTGGCAACTACCCAAAAATCCCAAGCACAGACGATATCGGTATCCCGCCTTACGTGGACCTTCTTTTAAAAGTCTGCAGTCTGGTCAAGCCCTTTTGGGTGTTTCAACCAAAAACATAGACATACATACAGATGCGGACGGTTGTAAAGGTGTATGTGGGAAGGGAGGTGGGGGTGGACGGGTGGCATCATAGGGTAGGAAGTGGGGAATGGGTGGGACCCCCCCTCTACAAAAAGAAACAAGCATTGACAATGGCAATGAAGTCATTAACTCTTAGAAGACTGCTTTGAAAAAACACTGGCAGGCACTTCAAGTGCAAAGTTGTATGGTAAGGCTTGATTAAAGCGAGCTGAAAGAGTTCCCATGAGGAGGTGTTTTGGGAGGAGAGGGGCTGGAAATGGGCGGGGATGACCATAGGGATTAACATGGCCATGGTTAGTCAGTGGATAGGCAATTGGCCAAACAACACCTTCAAGCTTTGTGTGTCCCCCTCCCGTGCCATTTCTCCCTATCTGTACTCTGATACAATAGTTTTGGCTTTTGGGTGCCTCTGCCAGCTAATAGCCACGTTGACCAAAACTAGTGGACCAAACTGCAGACTTTCAGAAGAAAGTCATTGCAACAATCCAGAACCATGTGGGCCCCCTGCCAGCATTATCATCATCAAAGGACAACCAATCAAAGAGGTGCAGCACCCCAGAGAAGGAAGGGGCCTTCCTCTCGAATTAGACCCAAGTGCCGGTCCATAAACAGCTGTGTGGGCGGCCAAAAGGCCTTAAATATAACTCTCGCCTCCATAGGTAGCCAGTTGCGTAACATGCTCCCGCCAAGTGCATTAGTCAAGACTCTGGACGCTGCAGCATGACACTTATAAGGAGCAGATTATTAACCACTCAACATCTTCCAAAATTGGTGATCCAGTGATGATGCCATACTGCAGTGACCTGCTCCCGGGATGGAAGCAAAATATTCTGTTCTTATTTTAGTCTCCACTCTTCTCTACTGCTTAAGAGCAGAGGAATGCAAAGTATGTTCTGTGCTGGGCAAAGTAGGCCGGCAATTGTTTTCATTGTAATCATGGTGGCAATTTGGCTGATGCGTCCGTGGGAGGCCTCTTGGAATATGAATGCTGCCAGCAATATCTTGAAGATACTACGTGCAATCAAGAGCTGAAGTACTTGCATAGCATTTTTACAATGAATGTTACTGATGACCCCACTCCTCTTGATCTATTACATTTTGGTGATTTCTCCATTAGCCTCATGACTAATTGCTTCTATGTTCTCTACCACAAATTTGATTGTGAAACTGAAGGTGAGTAGAGTGGGTTTCATGGGATCACTAAACCCTGGTGAGCGGGGGAGATACTAAAAGAACTGGAAGAATTGGAATTTTAATTGAGAATAATTGAATTTGATGTTGTTGCAGAGATGAAATACATCTTTTTTTTAAGCACTGTTTATTTTGAAGGCCATTTGTGCATTAAACATGAAATCTTGAAACGCTTTGTGTCTTGACCCTGGTTTGTGCCTTTTCAGAAGAAAATGTATTTTCTGAACATTTATATTTGAAGATGTAAACATAGATGTGGAAACATGTTGGATTGGGCTGGAGCCACTCAAGAACTTGAAGAAATGTTACCTGAAAGGTCACTGTGCTGATTTCTAGTGCTTGGAAGATAAAGCATCATGGCTTTCTTTGTTAAATTATACAATAGACAAAGACCACGGTAAAAATTCCAAGGTACCTTGTTCTCTCAAAATTGTGCAGAAAGCACCTAAGCCATCACGTCGCCCCTTGCGCCTCTTGACTAGCTAGACGCCACCAACCCCTCTCCTCCCTGGCACCCTGTACAGCTGTACCCCTCCTCCGTGCCTTCTGTATCCTACCCACCGCTGTACATTGTTACCTCTGAGAAGCGCTCTGTTATGCATCTGCATTGTTGTGTACCTCTGTGAAGCGCTCGGTTGCTTCTCGAAGCTAGGTCCGCGCTCAATAAATACAATAAAAATAATAATAAAAACATAAAGAAAAGGCTACTTCAACACTAGTCCAGTAAGAATGAGATGTAATAATATTCAAGAACAAATACGCATTATAAAATTGGATATTTTAATGTGACGACATCCAGAGGAACCAGACACATCTGTTGTCAATGCGTTTCGTATAAGATCCATCGTTAGGGCTGACACTACAATGTTATTAGAAAAAATATAAAGTGGGACACAAAGAAAACAACAAAAGAGGAGGCGAACAGTGTGTTCATCTGTTGTGCTTGGAAATCACATATAAACAACTTCAGAATTTTCAAAAACATTATTCAACTCCAGAGCTGTGTTCCTATACGGTACTACAATATCTAAAGTATCGAAACACAACAGTATTGTCAACTCGTCCATCCATGCGCATCATAATGTTAATGGTAATGTTAAAGGTATTTGTACTGCGCACCGTCACCAAGGGAATTGGTTCCCAGGCGCTCTGGTGGATCTGCAAATAAGAAGGTGGGGGTTAGTAGGGTGAAGAGGGAGTAGGAAAGTGAGAAAGGTGGTGTCCTGTTGGCAGCTTTGGTTCGGTTTTCACCGTGCGCTGATCTTGGGTGTGAATATCGGATCGAAGTGAGTCCTCAGGTGCTGTTGGTGCGAGTTATGTGTTGTTTGTTGTTGCGGTGTGGTGAAGTGCGTGCGGTTTGCTGTGCAAAGAAGTGGTTGTGTGGGATTTTGTGTGAGATATGTGTGTGGAAATTTGAGCTTTTGGGTTAGTGGTTTGTATGTCCCTTAGTCTTTTTATTTCTTGTTCTACATATCTGATTGTGTAATGGAGTTGGCATTTTTAATCTGTCCATCTAATCTTTAGGTGTGATGGGATGGCAAGTTTCCATCTGTGCTATTTCTGACCTTTGTGTACCAGGTTGAGGCGCACATTGTCCCCCATTCTGGTACTGGTGCTGTATATTTTACAGTCATCCCTCCCTTCCTATCTGTTTCCCTGTCCAAGATCCATTGCTGCCTATGTTTGCTTTGTCGACTAAGGTGTTTTTGACATGTCATCCTTACCCTTTCCTCCTGATCTCTCGGTAACAGTTCTTTATTTTGATTCTAATTTATCTTTCTTTCAGTTGGTAGAGTGATAGGCCATAGATTGTTCATCCCTCACTCTGTTTATGGAAGCTAGCTTAGGGAAATAGGGAGGATCAGTTCCCTCTCTGACTATTGTTTCAGCTGTGTATGACCCCCCATTAAGCATTCCTTCTGGTTATGGGTTCAAGAGCCAAGATTTGAGAAGTCTTCTGAATAGAAGGTGATCTCTTGTGTTATGTATGTTCTTTGGTAGCTCGTTCCAGCTTTTTGGGGTGAGGTGAGAGAAATGGGATCCTCCGAATTTTCTTTTGTTGTATGGTTTTGGTTCCAAATCATTGTCACTTCTAGATCTGAGTGGTCTTGTTGCGTGGTAGATGTTTACTTTCTCTCTTAGGAAGTCTGAGCGTTGGACGTGAATTGTGGCTATGTTGTTGATGAAAAGGTAAACTTTACCTGACTGATGTAAAACCTATCTAAAAAGACACAAAAGGTGCCTACATATTATGGGCTAGTGCAGAGTTGCGCTGTGCAGAATTCGATGTTCCGTCATGTTATATGGGGTGAATCACACCCGGTCACACTGTGCAGTCACCACACCTGCTGGCCCACTGTTGCATTCAAATTCTAGCGACAGCACCGAAGCTCATCCAGCACAGTGGTGGGGGGTCATGGGAGGGGCCTTCATGACAGTTACATTCTCCATCTGTCAGACGTGGGAACCTGCGTGTACATAACAAACACAGAAAGATATTAATGGTTGATGCTTTGCTAGAGGCTTCCCTCTCGAGGGCAGTGCCAGACTCCTTTAACAGCGGTGATGGAACATCCCACATGCTTGTCTAGGCCTGCATATGTGTGTTTGTGTGTGAGTGTGTGTGCATAACACATGAGTATTGTACGTTGCAGAGGTTGGGAGAGGTACGGAAATTACCGCTTTCATGTGCAGCTTGCGCTCCCCCTCCCACTTCCTGTCACAGTGCACGCAACAATCTGTACGTCATGCCAACTGACTCTCAGACCAGAAGGGCACTTTGGAGCATCAGAAGATTGGCCACCCCCCTGTTCACCCTCTGTCCCTGCACTCTCCACACATCCAGCCCTCACCTCAGGGGGAACACTCCCCACCACACCACACCTCTCCCTCTGCCTCCCCCATCGATGTTCTCACGCTGCCCTCTCCAACCCTCGTGCCCACTGGACCCCCTTCCACCTCATCCATCGCACCCCTAAGTGGAGCTTGGGTGTCTCTCGCCAACACCCCTCCTCAGCAGACCCAGCAACCCTCACACACATGCCACAGGCACCCAAGAATCCCCTCAAACACATAGTTTGCAACATCCAGACCATCTCCTCACTGCACCCCTCACCCTGTCTCCCCCTAGATCCCTACATCCACCTTGCACTTCACCAAATCCTCCAACATCCCCGGCACTTAAACCCCTCAGCCCCCTCAACACTCCCCTTGAAATCAGCAATCCGACCTCATCCCTGGCCAAACACTCTTCCACTCGTTCCACCTCCATTCTTCAACACCCTCCCTCGGTGGCCCCATTCACCACCCTGCACCTATGCCTGCACCTCCACCTTCCTCTGATCCCTCATCTTCAGCTCCTTCACACACTCTCCCTCCTCTCCCTTCCACCACTCCAGACATTCCCCTCAAGAATCCGCAGATCACGAACACACTTTCCTCAGACCCAAAGAATGCTCAGAGCCTCCCCCATCATAACAACAGAGGCAATCTGCCTCCCCCGAACAAATACTACCATTCTCCCTCCCCACCCCTCCACCCTCCCTACCTTCCCCCCTCCTTACACCACATCTCTTTGCCCCTTTGCCCCCCCATGCACACCACCCCTCATGAGGATTACACTAGCGGATCCCCTACTATCCCCCACCACCATTACCGGTGCTCTTCCGCTTGCTTCTCCAGGGGCTAACAACACTGGCCTTCCATCACACTCTCTTGCATTCTCATTAAAGCCAGATCTGTTGCCAAAAACCAACACCACATATACAACGTCATCTACACAGAAAACCCAGACATCCTCTTCATCACAGAAACCTTGTTCTCTGATGACTTGAGACCTATCTCACATGAAGCATTCCCCCGTTGCTACATACTCATCACTCACAACAGAACTAGCAGAGCAGGTGGCATCATCATCATCCACAAGTCTCACCTATCCATCTCACACTCCGAGGAACAAGCCTGCAACGCAGAATGTTAATCCCTCTTAGTGACATTTCTCATCAACCTCTCTCTTAGCTACAGCTCCTTACTCATCTACTAACCACCCGGCTATAGCAGACACTTCGCTTATGCCCTAAGCGACTCCCTAGCGACCATCTTGGTCTCCCACCCCTCCTTCACTATGCTAGGAGATCTTAACATATGGTTCAATGCCCCGCACAGCCCCATGACACAACCACTCCTGGACAACCTGGGAGTCCTCAACATGACGCAGCAGGTAACAGGTGCCATACACATAGCAGGATATAACTTAGATACAATTTACAGCTCCATTAACTTTATCTCTATGCTCCTTCCGTGACCTCTCATATGGACGGACCACGTAGCCATTCCATTCTCACGTCTGACACCCATCCCTTCTCCATGCAGACTACCACTGGACCATCCACCCACATCCAACTATGGAATAAGGTCTTTGTAACCCTGAACTTGGCAGACTCCCTGCTCTCCTCCCTTCCTAATCTGTCAGTTGTGGGTGGTCTTCCCTCTGTCAGCCATTTTGGGCAATGCCTCTCCAATGACCTCCTAACTCTCACCCCCCTCTAGATCAACCTCCCATAGACAAGGCCCTTTGAGACCCTCTCAGACCATTTCTGCAACATGTCAGTAGAAAAAAGCCACACCATTGGCCAGAAACTCGCAGCACTCCCACCCCGATCACCTACACCCCTGTCAGACCCTTCTACCCACTTGCCCTCCCTCCCTATCTTCTGCTCTTTCTCTCTGAAATTCTGGTCTGAATTCCCTAAGCTACTTGCCAGCAGCTGTCTATCTGGATTCCCGAGAGACCCTAGCCCTCCCACCCTCAGGCCCCCTCAAAGAAATCTTTGCTTAAAGATGTGCAGGCAGCATCACAAGATCCATCCCGATCTCCTCCCTCACCTCATGCATATCCCCTACAGCATTCACAACATCGCACATCAAACCCCTCCTCAAAAACCCCTAACTTTGCCCCCTCCTTCAAGCCAAAATCCTGCTTCTTAGCAAAAGTCATTGACCGAACCGCCTACTCCCAGCTTTGTCTCTTCACTGAATCCAGTCACCTTGTTCATCCCGCCTAGTCCAGCTTTAGACCCCTATGTGGAACCACATCATACCAGTTTCCATCTGGGATGACCTCAAAAGCACCGCAGACACAGAAGGCTGTGGGCGCTCATACTCCTTGACCTCTCGGCAGCCTTTCACACCATCGACCACAGCATCCTCACTGACAGACTCCACTCACTTGGAAAAAGGGACACAGCACTAAAACGGATTTCTTCATTCGTCCCCAACACATACCAAATCACCCACCTCCCTCCCTTCACCTTGGGCCCTTGTCCCATCACCAACAGAGTCCCACAAGGTGCCTGCCTATCACCTCTTCAAGAGTCCTCTTCATGCTCTTATTCACTCACATAACCTAACCCGCTACAACTACGTGGACCACTCTTCCACCACATTAACACTGTGTCTGAATCCTGGTGCCTACACCTCTGCCCTCTCAGGCGCATCTTCCCTTACCTCTCCTACCCCCACAGAGTCACTGCAATCTTCTCCATTCCTCTCTCCCGCCTAGAATTCGCCAAATCTCTCTACCTGGGCACCTCCACATATCAACTCAGAAAGTTCCAAAGGGTCCAGAACTCTGCAGCTAGGCTCCTCCTTACCCTCAGCCCCACAGAGCACATCACTCCCACCCTCTCTGTCTTCCACTGGCTCCCTGTCGGACGACGGGGCACTTTCAAAACAGGTGCAACACGCACTGTGTCCTCCCCAAAACAGGCACAGAATACCTTCAACAAAAATTTGCCCACTACCCACTCACCTGAAACCTGCTTTGAGGCACTGCACTCCTCCTTGTGATCCCCCTTTACATTGAGTAGAATAGGGGTCCTCCTTCTCTGTCCAAGCCCCTTCTACCTGGAGCTCAATTCCCCATAGCATCCGATGCATAGAGGATCCCTACAATCCCCCCAGCTCTTGACTGTCTTCACTTACCCTGCACTTGCCACTAGCTGGCCCCACGTTTACCTATTGTTTTTATTTATTCTTTTACTGTTGATCCTACGTACTGCACTGCCCCCTGCTTCCCCCGCACTTACCGTTTCCTCCGTCCCCTGCACTTGCGCAATCTCATTGTCACCTGCCTAGTAAGATTGCTGTTTCTATCTTCCCTCTGTTCCCCCTCCTTTGCCTCGTCACGCCTTGAAACACTTTTGTATAGGCGTGTTATAAATGCCATATCATATCATATCATATCATATCATATCATATCATATCATATCATATCATATCATATCATATCACGTGGCCTTCCGTAGGGCCCTTAAGACCTGGCTATTCCACCCAGCACTCTGATGGACCCTGCCCTCTTTGGTTTAGTCAGCCACTTTTCCAGGTAGGCCAGGCCAGCAACGAACTTCCAGGAAATCACTCAATGACGATAAGTCTAATCTAACAATCTCCAGTAGAACAAAGGAGAGAGTCCATGCCACATCTACGAAAACAAGAAGTCAGCCAAAACACATAGGTGTGTATCATACTCCATGCTTATGGAAGATAGCCGAAGGCAAGGCCACCCGCTGGCATGCATCTGCAAACATACACCACCTTCAATGACACACCACACAGCATCTCTGCCACTAGAATGCAGCTATCCCCTGAGTCTCCTACTCTCGCATACTCTCCATCGGACTTCAAAGCGCCCATCCACTTGCCGGCTCAATATGGGTAGCTAGTAGGGACTTGGCCACTCCTACAGAACATCACACTGGCTAAAATGCACACATGCATTCTAAACTCCTCCGATCAATTACCCCACACCTTGGACTTCTGTGCCCTGAGGGCGTTCACCTACAGCACTTTGAGACCAAAGGCACTATACAAATGACAAATTACATTACATTAAAAGCCCCATTATTTGGAGCCCATGCATCTGGGTGCCTAAAATCAGAGGGTGATGGGGACAGGGCTGTGCCCACATTTGTGCCATTCCAGGTTTAGAACTGCTCCTAAGCCATTTGTTCCATCATCCATCTGTATCCCCCGCCCACTACCTCAGTGCTCCTGCTTTGTGGAGCCTGGACCTCTATACAGGCAGTGGACAATGGGAGGCAAACTTCCTAGTCTTGACCAAAAGCTTTGCTCCCCAGCTGATATTGTGTCATGTGATATTATCACATATTATAATTATTTGTTATTTGTATAGCACTTTAGCCAAAGCACTGTACATAGAAAATATTTATAAAGAATTATCACCCAACTAAAGCTGATACTCATTTATCGACCTCAGAAGGATGGAAGGCTGAGCTGGTCTTGCCGGGATTCAAACCTGTGACTTGCAGCTCTCACACAGATTGCAGCAGTGAGCACTCAACAGACTGAGCTATCTTACCAGCATCTGAAACTGGGTTGCGTGGCCCTGCTTTGAAATTCCATTTCTGCTTAAAAGGAAATCCCCTTTGAAGTGTGTCTCCCTATATAATTGTACACATTCCTGTTTGTGGAAGACCTTTTAGCTTAAGGCAACATAACAAAACTCAGAAACTCTGAATTCCCAAAATGCTTTTCTCTGGCGCATTCTGATTAAAGGCTGGTCTCATTAATACAGCCACTGGGCTGAAGAACAAAGGGGTATGTCACAGGGTATAGGGTGGCTTGGATGACGTCTTGAAAGGTGCCACAGTATAGATCACACAACAGTTATTTGTCACTCTGCACATACTATTGAGCATAGACAGGCCTTTCGAGGTACCCCTATGATACACTGACACACAGCTGGTACCTCATAACATAGTTATAGTGTAGGCATGCATTAATCACTCACAGACGCCCGAAGCCTAAACAGTTGAGCAGTGAAGTTGTCCAGCACCACATTCAGTGTGGCTCCCAGGAAATGCCCCAAATGTTTGCGTGAAGAGCTACCCAGAATGCACTGCGCTTGAATTAGTTGCAGACCCAGTCACCATGGGCGTCATTCAGGTACCCCTGGAAATCTCATCAGTACTCTCAGCACTGACTCTGCGACCTCTGGCCTAAATGCCTACTCACTTCCATGTCAAAGAGCCTCATCACGAGTTTGGCGGTATTCCAGCAGTAAATCTTTAGCATTACAACCAAACTATGTTACCACTACTGTCGCTCGGTCCTGTGACATTACCACAAGATTACAAGTATGGCAGTGTAAATCCCCATTTTTGAAGTGTATACGCCTCCATGCAGATTTGAAATCGGTTTACCCAGAGCGGTAACACTGCTTAGTGGATCTGCCAAGTTTTGGGGGTAAAACTGAGGATTTACCTGCAGCAAAATGCAGTACTAGAGTGGTAAAGTGACGATAAATGGAAGTACTGCCACTTAACTGACATTTTTACCACACCACCATACTTGTAATGCGGTTTACAGAGTGATGTATTGCTCAGTGGAAATAATACTGTTGGTCTTAAGTACATCACTTTGGTCTGGTGCTGTAAGTGTGTTTGCTCCCATTCACCTTCAGAAAATAATGACTGCTTATATAGTGGGAGCCGCCCCCATGGGTTCCTCCTGGAGGAGGGCAGGCTTTGCCCATTGCAATGAGGGATCTGGCCATTTTCCAAAGTGGCTTCTTCAGAATGTTTTGATGTAGTACCTGGAAAAAGATGGAGACACACAGTTAATGAAAGGCGAGCCTCTAGTCACTGTGCTCATCCCACATCACATCACTGTAAGTCATAGTTATTTTACCAACATGTTCCGCGTAAGATTCCTGTTATATTTGTATATTGATTTAGATTTCGGTTGGGTTTTTTCGTAAACACAAACAACTGGTTCTGCCCATTTACTTATCATGTTGTTATAAAAACTAACGCTGCCATGGTAGGAGATATGGCCTGCTGTTTAAACTGGAGACAGTGACGAGCACGAATCCCAGGGTCTGCACCTGACCAAAATGTGTGTTCCTGGGCATACCACTTTACTTCATACGGCCCAATTACCCTTAACACCTAAAATTGAGATCACTGTGAAGGGATTCGGTACACTTTGCACTGTAAAAAACAAACAAGCTGATGTATATATCTAGCATGTCAGGTTTTACATGTAATAAGATGAGAGTACTTGGCATATGATTAAAGCTCGATGGGCTCTTGCTTGCATACATGGAGTAGGAGGCTAACCTGGCATAAGACAAAACTACTTGGTTAGCCAGGCCTAGCGTAGCAATAAGGCACTACATGTAGCATAGGAGGATACATGGTTATATGAAGCTGTACTTAGCATGTTCTAGCCATGGCTGACATACAAATAAGGTAATATCTGGCATATTATGACTCTGACAGATATAGGATAGCAGGAACAGGCCAAATGCAGCTTTTCTGCCACACGAAAGCTCTTCCCCTGTCCTGTCATGGATCTGCTGGATGTCCTCCCATCATGGGTAAGTATGGGTAGCATGCTCAGTGGCTACACGCTCATCTTGGAAGCAACAGGTTCGAATCCTGGTTCTGCGCGTTAAAAAAGCCCATTATAGCATATATGTATATGTATCATGACTGCACCTATTAAATATTGAGGCAGCAACGTAGTTAATATATGAAGCATAAAATGCTGACAGTATTGAAATCTAAAATAGTGTTTTGTCCACTTTAGTATAATGTGTTACTTTATTAATCTGAAGTGTAGATTTGTATTTATTTTTGCGATGTCACTTTCTGATGTCCAATTGTCACATGAGTTCACTTCCTGTGATGTAATCAGGGTCAAAGGTCATGCAATGTTACTTCCTGTGATGACATCAGATACATGTCACTTCCACCACCCCTTGAATTTTGGTGAGTTCCCTACCTGTCACAAATATCCTGCTTTCCAAAATGTACAGTAGGACCCTTTCCGTATATGCAACTATATGGGCCTCATTACGAGGCGGGCAGAATGGGTTTAACGGTGCCGGTAAAGGTGCTGCCGCCGTTAAACCCATTCCGCCCTATTACGAGGTTCCCTTGCGGGAGCTGCTCTGGACATCTAACAACCAGGGAGCTAACAACCCTGAGTTTGCAAATAGCGGCATGGCTACCTCAAAACTCGTAACCTATATGTCACACAAAATGCCTTTCTTAGGTTATATAAGTGTAAAGTACCTCAGTCTCCACATTGATCACAATACATTTCCCATCTGAAGCATCACAAACATGTGTTATGTAAATCAGCTCGGGAGTGTCTGCAGGCGGTATTTCTTTCAAAAGGGATGTATGGTGACAGTATCATAACTCCAGTGAGTGTTGACGCCACCTAGTCAATACAGCCAATGTCAGGGATCTATCGACATTCATCTTACAATGTCCAGAAGAAGTTGTCGAAAATTTGAAAGTAGATATTTTCCATGTTAATTGAAGGTCGAAGTTCAGTCGTGCAGTGGTGAAGGGCAGGGGTGAAATGGGAACCAAAAGAGACCATGGAAATAATGTTCTAAGTGGCCCTTTACTGCCGATTTTCAGCAAGCACATCCCTTTTCCCATGGGAATATCTGGCAATCCAACATAAAAGAGGTCCAGGGTGCAGAGGCCTAGAGTTCCCTACATGCCAGTCCACCCTGGTGAAGGGGTTACAAATATATCTTTATTTTTTAAAATAGCGTATGTTATGTATGTATCGTTGTTCTGTAATCCCTGCGTGCTGCTTTCAGGGTCAACAGCTATGTGGGCTTTGCAGGGATACAAACGCCTGACCTCTGGAGCCCAGCAGCGTGTGCTTCACCCACCAAGCTATATTGCAGGCTTTTATGTCTGCAGAGAGGAAGTGTCGTAGTCAAGGGACAGTAGACCTTTTTCATATTTCCCACTTTAAAGGACTTTGTATTGAGGTGTTCTAGGGGATCCTTCTCTTGACGAACTTGGGGATTTGGAGAAGGTGTTTTTGAAGATGACAAGAGACCTTTAACTGTGGAATGCCGAACCAGCCCCCATTTTGCCACAACATTCTTTCTGCGGCTTACCCCTCTACCGATTAGTCCTTCTGCTCCCTGATCCATGGGCACTTGTTGCTTCGCTACTCCTTTTTTGAAGGATTTCTTCTCACTGAGGAGAACTAGGCACCAACCAGCTCTTATCAGATTCAACCCTGTCTAATTAATGGGTGCTCAGATCTGCGCAAATGACGCATAGCATTAAGAGATGAAACTGGAAATGACTTTTAAGTTTAGAATCCCGATGAGAATCCCAGTCGTTTGACCCATCTTGCACTATTGTCTGCGTTTTACCTTTGCATGTAATGGATTTTGATTTGACACTGTTTTTGTTTTATTTACTTTGATTTGATTCTGATTTAAATTTATTTAACATGGTAGATGCATATGATTTGAACTGGTTTGAACGTATTTCAACCCCAGGCAAAGCAAGCAGAGTATTTTTTGCGTCAGTTCTTCGTCAGCTCAACAATTCATTTTGATTTGCGCTTATTCAACCTTATTTGCGTCTTCTTACTAATGAATGGAACCGTAATTAGAGTCGAGGAATTTACGGCTCATTCACCTCTTATATCACCACTACGCGATCGGAAGAGTTACATCGCTGCCGGCCGAGCACTATGCAGTATGCATGATCCTGATCATGTCAGCAGGAGCTAATAGTGACCATGAAACATAGACTAATGGATGCCCTTTGTGCAGACTCTCTGGCTTCTCATACGCCACCTTCCTCCGTGTTACGGACTGACGTGGCTGTGGACGGAGACAATGTCAGATCATGAGTCAGATCAAGCTCTTCACTTTCAGAGAACCTGAATGAGAATTTATCATGGAAGATTAAAGTGACAAAAGGGAATGACTTATCCATTCCCCGTGGGTGGTGAGCAGGAAATATGTCTCATCTGGTGCAAGTCAATAGAAAAACATAAGCAATAACGATCTATACAAAGTTGAGAAAAGCATTACCTGTGCCTTTATGAATTGTTCAAGGGCATGTTTTGAATGTAATAATTAAGCCTGGGCGAAAGCTATTTAATACTAGCATGTGTGCCCCGCGGATCACTCAAAGAACATTTCTGAGGTTAATAAATTAAGAGCAATTGAGATGTGTAAAAAATAAAAAGAGATTTATTTTTTTATTCAATAGTTTTATTGTGAAGGTTGGCATATTGATAAAGCCGTACATAAGAAAACAGTGCAAAGGGAAGACAGCCAAAGCCATCATACAAAATACATCAATGAAAGGTCTTAAGCAAGAATGGAAAAATCAGAAATGAGTAACTTATGAGATATATCTCACCTCAAGGGGGTGGGCACAGCTAATACAAGGTCTCATAGAGTAGAGAAAAGCAGAAAAGCAGAAGGAGGAGATCAGGGTCAGACTATATCCAGTGGGAGAAGAGGACATCAGGGTGTATTGTGGTGTCCCAAAAAGACTGTTAGCATCTCTGCCTGATGGGGGCGGGATTCGAGATGTACATGTTGAGGAAGATGCCCTAGATATCCCTAAATGTGCCCTGTATTTGTGATAGCTCGGTCTAAAGTTCAAAGAGTCAGCAGTTAATTGATCCCATCGTCCGAATTTCAGCCTGTTGTGAACATCAAGTTCCACAGTATAATTGCCTTGGTTAACAAGACACACCTGAAAAGTCAGACTTTCATTTGGCTTGGGCAACTTCCGAAAAGTCTTATCATCTACTGGTAAAATGACACATGGTTTTATCAGGCTGTCCGCATCCAATACGAGACTGATTAATTCTATGACTCCCTTCCAAAAGTCTGGAGTCCTAGGCTGAACCATATCAGTGGGCAATTGTTCCCCTAGAGTTGTTGCAGTTCCAGTAGTCTTCATTCTGGATCGAGTTCCTCCTGTGCATCCGGACAGGTGACCAGTTCACTTTGTTCAGGAATTTGACATGAGGTGAATATTACCACAACTTCGGTGCCAGGCCCCCAGTTCCAGGTATTGGATGGGACCAGTTGTTAATCTACCTGATGCCGTACTATGCTCCTGGACAAGGCACTGGCAGGGAGATCCCATTCAGGGCCCTCTGGGCAGTCCATGTTTAGAGCATGTACAGTAATTTAAGTCATATTTGAGGCAAAATGTTCTAAAGGGGATTGCAAGGAACTCATGGTGGCAATAGTAAAGACAGACACAAGTTATCACATTTCACGGGTGCTTATTAAACTGTATGCATTGGTGAGAACAACACCTAATCTAAACCTAAAGCTAAGATGGGAGCAAGCTACAACCATCAAATAATAATAAGGCAGTCCTAGTAGTGTCTTGTCAAATGAAAAGGGCATATACTAAAAAAACGATTGCCAGTCCTTACCACTAAGTTATAAAAGAGTGTGGGATAATATTCAGCAGAAAAGAAAGAAGTGTTCACAAAATGACAAGTCAGGATGGCATGGCTGGGTCTCCCTTCCCCATGTTTTAAGCACGAGACAATGCAGAACTCCTGAGCAGAGCACAGTCCTGGGCCTCTCCAGCACGAGGCTCCCAATTCCATTCACAATATCAGAACCTTCAAGGGCCAAGTTTTTTCCACATAGTTTCTTGTCTTAGAAGGCCTTCTAGAACAAAAACAACAAACAAACAAAAGTTCCTTTGGCGATCTTGCCCATTGGGTTATTGCTTTTCGCCCCTAGGATCTCCCTCCGCCGGGATCAGATCCTTCTTGCAACGTGGGCCTCCCTCTGCCGGGATCACTACGGACTTTCACTCTGTATAGCAATACTATCACGATTCAGGATTTACTTCTCTTAATTAGGGCTTTCTGTTACTTACATGTTTGACACAACACAAAAGGAGCCATTGAGAGTCCTTCGAATGAGTATTCCTGCAGTGCCTGACCATCTGCAGCTGGTCCTTGCCTGGGCTTTCCCAAAAGTTCAAACACACACAAGTTCTTTGTTCCCAAGTTTCTTGTGTTCAAATACTGTTGCCAGTTGCAACCTTGGGCTCAAACACAGTTCGGTTTGTTATCAGCTTCCTCTGACTCAACGGCTGTGCTGAACCCGTTGGCTTGTCTTACTTCTGGAGTCAAGAATGGCACCATGGTAGCCAGCATGCCTCCCCACCTGTGCTATAAATGCGGGAGGCCCCTGTGCACCGTTGACATTGATTACTGCACAAGCCAGCAGTGAAATGGTCAGTGGGCAGTTCCCCCTTCGTCATCCTACAGGTCTGGCTGCCTTTCTCCTTCATTTGAACTGCTCCATTTGAACTGCCGGTCTGGTGTAACTGTTTACTTGTGCGTTTGGTCTTGCTCGTAGTGTGCTCGCGTGCTCCGCCTTTAATCCCTGTGGGGAATAGAAAGGGCCATTAGGTGTGTGCAGTTATTGTCAATTGGCTGACTCTGCCTGACCCGTGTGTTGGGACATGTCAGGTAAACGACTCTGATGTTAGTCCATTGTCTGTCATGGTGTAAGAAAGTATTAATGTCGGAAAAGGGGGGGGGGTAGAGCTTCTAAATATCCTACAGGGTAAGATCGGAAAAGGTCTTACAAGGAAGGGAGTACCGCGTCTCAACCTCTGGTGTCCCACTTCCACTCCCCGGAGACCCCTCATCCATGTGATCCTCCGCCACTTGTCCACCCCCAGGAACTGGATCCAATAGTGATGGCCGTGTCCTGGCCACCTGGATGAAAGATCTCCGTGGACTAGCAGGTTAAACACCTTCTGGTTTCTCACAGGATCCACACCTCACGATCCACCATATCAGCAACGTAAAAGATCTTGGCAGGCAACCAGTTATCCCAAAATATTTTGTGCCATTTAATCTGATCAGCGGGTTGTGCCAGGGTTATGTTTTGCTGAAGACATATGGCTCGGCAACCATATTTTTCAACATCAAGACCCAGCTCTCCCGCACATATACAGTCAGCAGCCTGCTCGCTTTAATGTGCGATGCAGTCATTCATACAAGTGCTTGAGACTCCAAGAACGAGGACTCTGATGGTTCCTCTACACCCAGACCCTTGCATCACCCTTCCACAATGAGCCTATATGTCCTGTGAATGAACATTCATTCCACTCTATGTCGAAGGCAGCTGCAATTTCCACAGTGGGAGTTAGGCGATTTCCCAGCCTAGAGAAACTTCTGCACCAACTGATCTAGGCCTCTGAACAGGTCTGCTAGAAGTTTAAGTGTCAGCATTGACAGGATGTTATTCAAACTGACTGTTATACATATCTTGATAATGTTCACTTTGCTCAAGAGTGAAAGCTTCAGGAGCAACCACCTCTCCAGGTTGAGTGCATTGTGGGCATTAATGACCATAGGTCGAGTTTCATCAGACTAGTGACATCCAGTGAAATCCAGAATCCTAGCTAATTCATTTTTTCGGGGGGCACCAATGAAATTCCATGGCCCTATATAGATTTGTCTGGCAAGATGCAGTCAGTGGCATAATTTCTGATTTTCTCCAATTCACTTTGTTACTGGAGACCCGAGAAAATTAATACATTTTTTTATATTGAGCTAAACACCTGAGACCAGTCTCTAAGTGCGGCACCAGGATTCAAACCTGCGTTGTCTTGCTTCCATGGCACTTCACCATAGCTATCCTCCAAGCACTTACAATCTGCAGCATCATCTCCTGAATATCGAACTGGGCATCCTGCATCACCACCAGGAGTTCTTCCACGTGTAACCAGAGGTTAGGTGTCATCTCTCATAGCAAAGCTCTTGGATTTTCTCATCTCTTTGGAACAGGATAGCAAGGAGCTACATTGTGATAATGACTAGCAGGGACCAACAGAGGACACCCATCTCTAATTCATAAGTGCAGTGCAAAAGGATGTGAGGCTAATCCATTGGTGAGGACACTGGCTAGCGGATATGAGTATAAGAGATTTATCCATTTTAGGGATACTGGGCCAAACCTCATCCTCCTCACCGATCCGATGAAACACCTTCTCAGAGTCTGGCAACACAGCATGTATTGTAGAACTAATGTTACTTCAACCAAATCAGTCTCCAGCTTTACCCAGAACATCACAACAATGTATATGTATCCAAAACAATGATCAATGCAAATGAAAGTTTACCTACCTATATGAATCTCACTAAGGGTAATCATTCAAGCATTCATTCAATATTGGAATGTGTAAAGACCGGTAGGGGGTGTCTGTACTTCCACTCTCTATATGGTAGAGGAGAGGCACAGCGGACCCCAGGCAAGATTCTCTGTTAGGTAGCAATGGACGAGCAATCAAGGCCTAGCTTCTCAGGAGGGGATGCGGGCTGGTTCTTAAGTACAGTGTAGTCCCCGAACCCGCACAAAGGAATGTCCACGCACTGTATTACTGAAAACACAGTCTTTATATAATTAATATTCAAAGGTATGTACACGATCACAATAACGCACTTTGTACTTGGAAGTCAATAATGATAAATATATACACGTCTAGAGTGGTACCACTAATGTTATCAAATCTCATTAAAGTGCATCAACTGTACAGTTAAAATGTCACACAGATCAATAACGAGTAAACCAGCAATAGAGATAGGAAGGAACGCAAGATGGTTGAAACAATAGGCAGAATACTGACCCCTACCGCTAGGCGCAGTTCTGAGTGGAGATCCCCCCCACCTGGGCAACCTGTAAATAAAGATATATAGCACAAGCCCAGTCCATATAATGTTCGATAGTCTTACGTCTTCCTATTAAGGTTTTACCCCCCCAATGTACCTGGTGGAGTAGAGTTCTCCGATGATGCACCGACCGATCCTTCTTGAATGCCTCCCTTTTAGGCGGGAGCCACGGATCGTTGAGAGGTGTCGGGGAACTTGCCGTTCGGTGTCAGGAATCGACGGCCCTTCTTGAGTGCCCTCCCTTTAAGGCAGGAGTCACGGGTCGTTGAACGTCCGACGGTGAACAGGGTGAACTATGGCAGGGAAGTGGCTGCTTCGTTCCTCGCGGTGCTCGTCGACGACAGAGCGTTGGCGTCCTGCAAGGAAGAGGCGTGCGGGGCACCTCGGTGACAATAGTTCTGGACCGCAAGAGGATGATGAAGAACTGTGGCCCAGCAAGGGCGTCGAGTCGTCGGCGTCTCTGCGGTCTTTAGGTGGCGGGAAACCCACCGGTGGATACTCCTTACGGTCGGGCCTTCTCCAGCGGGAGACAAGCGGGTGACGATGCAGACGAGAGCGTCCGATGATCAATGGAAGTTCTTAGGCAAACAGGAGCACGGCGGCTCCGGTCGGCGACGGCGGTCGTCGACAGTGGCGGACAACAGTCCTGGTGCTTCTCCTTGGAGTTCCGCAGCAGTCCCCATATCGGGTCGGCAGCCTGTCGAAGGTCTGTCTACCAGGGAGCGTTGGCAAAGATCAGCTGTGCACGGTGGTCCCTGGTAGCTCGGGAAGAGGGTGCCTTACCAGGTCCTCTCTGGGTCAGTCCTTGGAGGCACAGCAGCTTTCAGATTGTGAAGGAGAGCAACAGCAATTCTTCTCGTCCAGCAGGGCTTCAAGGTCAAGCGTCAGTTAATCCAGTTACTCGTCGTAGTGGACTTCAGCTTCTGAACACGATTCCTAGCAGTGAGAGGTCCCCAGAAATTCTGTTGATCTCCTGACCTCCAATTCATTCCGCTGGGTCACACTCAAGCATCCAATCACGACTACGGGCATTCATGCAGGCAGGCAGCCAATCAGGCACACAAGGTATTCAGGCCATTCACTTCTCTCCAGACACTCACAACAAGTCATGTGTATTGGGACAAGTACCGAGCCATTCAACACTCCAAGCTGCATTCATACCGGTTTCGGGCAGGGTTGTCTCAGTCATTGCGTCAGCCACCAGATACTAGACACCCACAACACAGAATGCATATTCGTCACACACTCTATTCACCCAGGTCCCACCAACAGGAAGTACCCACAACATACATCACCGGGAAGGCTCCAGCTAGTCTGGCTGGGCCTTCACAACAACACCATATATGGCACTTCCATCCAACAGCCAGTCAGGGGGAAGGGACAGAGTCAGGGCTTCCCAGGACTTTGGGAAAACAAGGTAATGGGTAATAGAAAGCAAGAGGCTACCGGGGCCATCTTGTTTTCCATCAGGGATCAACTGATCCCAATGGCAGGACCGGGGTAGCCCAAAATGGAGGATACTCCACGCACCTGTCAAATTCAGCACAGAGCTGCCACCAGCCCATTCCCTGCTCTGTGGGCCACCCACAGGTGCCCAAAACATACACTAGGGGCACAGGGTTGTACCCCCACCCATGGGTTCCATAAGGGTTTCCCCACAGGTCCGTTCACCAAACCAAAAGAAAGAGAGCTGCACCGCCAGGAGTCCCACATGAACTCCTGTGCGGAAAACATGACAGAACACACAATAAAAAGCAGTAAAGGACAAGGATACGGAGGCCCTGTCCCTCCGATGCATTTCCAGCATCACAGAATGCCCTGTATTCTAAAAGCTATGAGAAAATCTACCTGCCTCTATTCCACATTGGCTCCTCTAGACCACATTACTTAACTTATGACATGTCAACATGAGGCAAATATATGTATTCACTTATTTGAACAGTTCCAATCCACTTTTCATAATTCATGTTTTTTATATTATAAAGAAAGGGAAAGTGATTGCTTCTTTCCCCAAGGGGGATGGCACTCCAAACAGTGAACTGACCACCAGAGAAATGCTTCACCCGTTGCATCAAAGACCAAAAGCAAAAAGTATCCTTTAAAATCTCCAGTTTGTTGCGTCATTAGCCAAAGAAAGAAAACACACAGTATAACGCGTTTCACAGCTTACTCGCTGCTTGATCACGTACAAGTGAGTGCTCTGTGACATTGTGAATATACCCACTGTTACCCAACTCTATGATTCTACTGCCAATCGTGGTCCCTTTTCAGTTTTTGTTACTGCCAATTCTCAGCCTATTATGCTGTTGAAAGCGGTTGCCATATTGTAATAGCCATTGTGGCTACTCTTGCATGTGCTTGTATTTCTCATGCTCTGATGTTAAAGCATATATGGCAGCCAAAGTTTTACTGAATTGCAGCCATCAAAAACATACTTTTATATAATCAGTGATATGTTATTAGGGCATTTCCTTAAAATTGGAATTTTGTACCGTTCATATCTAAATGTTAGCCTGCAAAAATAAACAATGCTGCCACCTCTATCATTGGTGTCTTTTGAGAAATACAATGGATAGACCTTGATTCAGACATATGTCTGACGCTTTCCAATAAAGTGCATAGTGCTCACTTTCTGTAATTGGGTCATAAAACGCATAGATCAAGCTTTACATATAAATGCAGGTCTGTCCAGCGCTAACCAATAAAGTGCATAGTGCTTAACTCTGTATGGCCAGTCCCAAATTGCATATTGCATGAAATCTCACTTTCTGTGAACAGGTCATAAAGTGCATAAACTAAGCTTTACAAGCCTGTCTGACGCTAGCCAATAAAGTGAATAGGGCTAAACTTTATATGGCCAATCCCAAAGTGCAAATTACATGGAATTTCACTTAAGGTGGATTCATAAAGTGCTAAGTGCTAATATAATATCTCTTATATAAAGTAGACATCTATATTAAAAATCACTGTATTACATAGGCATGAATCTCGGCAGAAACCTGCTATATGTAGAAAATTCATAGCTACTAGCAACTGCAGTTTCTAGAGGACAATTTAAAAGGGAACCACAATGGAATAGAAGTTTAAATTACAAATAAAAACACACATGAACACCACTAAAAACAATCATCTGACCACAAGCAGGCACTAATCAATAATATTAAAATCTTGAATATGGACTAAAATATTATTCTACCAAAAAACCCACTTTTGCAAATTCTTAATAGTGTATAAAATATCAACATAGACATCCATAATGATCGTAAAATTCATACACACTAATAACCCAAAGTTTTGTCCGCAGGGTAATAAGGACAGATGAAAGCATTCATTATTCTTGATGACCCATGTTCTTAAGTTCCTGAGTATGTATATAGCTCTTCGTCAAGGTTATGGCCCTTTGGCTTGTTTGATTCAAAGTCCAAAATATATCTAGTCTCCATTTGGCGTAGTGCCAGTTCTCTGTTGCCCCCACGAGGAAGGGCTCGAACATGATGCAATCCAAAGAATCTCAGGCTGTCCAATTTACTCTCGTGTATGTCTTTAAAATGGACTGCCATTGGGTATCGAGGGTCACAGTTTTTATATATATCGCCGCCCTATAGTTAAGGTGATACCTATGAATCATAGAAAATCCGAAAATTCTTTTGCAAATAACTTTTGAATTGCAGAACGGCTGATATTTTCCAAACAAAACATTGTCATGGAACACTCACCCTTCCCCCTTTCTGGAAATGCTGGGAAGGATTTTTTTTTAAATGAAAATGTTATCAAGAAATACATTTTGGCCTACTTCCATTCATTTTACCAAAGAGAAAAAGTCACATTCTGGGAAAGCCAAGGCACAAAAACTGCTGGGTGGATTTGGACCAAATAAGAAACAATTTGAGCATGAAGCATTGACTCGATTTCGCAGGACAGGTTTGGGGTAAATCTGTCGAGTAATTTTTTAGAATTTGACCGGGAAGGGTGTGCCCACTGCACCCAAAAAAATTGCTATATCTCCCATGACACTTTGCAGCAGAGAGGCTTTTCAGAAATGAAAAGGCACAGTTTTAGGTTGTGATGCAAGCAATTACTGGGGAAATACCAGGGAATGCAAAAACAAAAAATGCTCAAAAAGCCATTTGAATGAGGATGAGGAAAAACAATGCACTTGCATCAGGCTAGAGATGGGGAGCAGGAAATAGGATACCATGTGAAGTTGGAGAGTTGGGGGGAATCAGGGGAATCAGTTACAGTGTGAACATTTTAGGATTATCTGGGGAAACCAAGGGAATCTCACAAGATTCCTGCGGCAATAACGCAAGACGTTGCGTCACACAAACCAAACAGTTAGAGCGGCTAATGGAAGGAGGTCAGGCAGGGAAAAAAAACAGCTGAGGGGAGTTTGGAGACCATGGAAATAAGAGGGGGGCACTTGGTGAGTGCCTGTGAGGCCTGGGAAGAGTTTTTGATTTCAAGGGTTATCGGGGGAATACCAATGGAATACCGCGGGCATGGGTAGTTATCCAGGGAATATCAGGGGAATCTTATGGGAATCGGAAGACAGTGACAAAAAAATAAAATCTTACACTAACAGTGATCACATCTAGGCAGCGAGTAATAGATTTTTGTGCCAAAGGACATGGCTAGTGGTCCCCAAAGAAACGTTTTAATGCATGGTGCCCAAAGAAACCTATTGGTGCAACAAGTACAGTGGCCGAGGCTGAAGGCCGTGGCTACTGGCCATGGCTAGTGGGCCCCAAAGAAACCTATTGGTGCAACATGTACATTGGCCACGACTGGAGGCCATGGCTAGCATGCCCCAAAGAAATATATTGGTGCAACAAGAACAGTGGCCAGGGCTGAAAGCCATGACTAGTGGACCCCAAATAAATGTATTAGTGTAGCAAGGCGAGGGGCCAAGGCCAAAGGCCATGGCTAGCGGGCTCAGAAAGAAACTATAATAAAACAAAACCCTTGAAAGTCCATGAACAAACTTAAGTTCGAGAGAGTTAAGGTGATCTGATTCAACGTAAAAAAACATGTAAGTATTTCAACCCGGCACTTCACCTAAGTCAATGCCTAGCATGTGATGCACAGCTGAAACCCTTAATTGATTATTTGTGTCTATAAGTTCTTTTATTTCTGAACGATGTACCACTTATATCACGCCCCTCCCTTTTAACCCCCCCGGTCACACTGAACCACAAATCAGGCTGGTTTGCAAAGTTAAACACATTTATTTATAGATTTCACAATATATATATATCACACTATATTAATTGGGTACACAATGATCACCAATGGGGTGATGTTACACTAAACAATCCCTTTAATCACCAAGAGCAATGATTGGAAAAATAATGTAGCACAGAAATAATGCTTTTGTGTATGTTCAATCAAATGGCAACGAAGTGACTATTTCCCCCTGCACACTGTTCAATCCCCCCAATATGCAATATAAAGAAATAGAAGGAGAGAGTACAGGTTTCAGGAATGCAGAATTCAAACAAATATATCAATCCCAATTTCCCCAGCAAACACAAGAGAGAAACAGGAATGATTGCAAACTTGTCAAAAATGGTTTTAAAGTTGGCTTGAATGAAATGGTAAAAACACTGAAAAGGGGTTTAATTCACTGAAATTGTTGAAATACTAATGGGAGCCACTTAGTATGGTTTCAGACACACACTAGCAATGATTTGAGAGCAATAAGCAAGTAGAAAACTTAATTTTGAGGTTGGGTGCAATGAAAAGATATTTCACACGTTATAGATTTTAGCCAAATGAAAAATTTGCGGCAAACTTTTCTGCACGCAGTAAGCGCGATTGCAGAATAACTATAAGGAGTTGGGATGCACTTTTAGGTTCATTGATATGATATGATATGGCATTTGTAACGCGCCTATACACAAGTGTTTCAAGGCGCGAGAAAGATTGGAAAAGCTTGGAAAGCTTAGCATGTTAGCTTCAAGTAGACACAAATTTCGTTTCTAGCATAAAATATGAAGAAGTTATTAACGTTTTTGTTTCCTGGAGATTGGGTTTTTTCAGAAAGAGGCAAAATGTAAAACACGGATGCGCTTTTTAAAATTACAAAAAAGGTTTCTTTACACTGGGAATGGACTAGGAAGATACAAACTACACGACACCACAGCCACCAGATCAGGACGTCACGGATCAGGTTTTTGCCCGCTGAGACGCTGCCTTCTTCAGATAAAATACATCAGGGCAAAGAAGATTTTAACAATATTAGTACAGAAGGACTATAGGATAAGAGAGAGAGTTCAGGCAAGACGAAAAGGATTTCTAACAATACAGTTCTGGATATAAGATAGATTTGACTTTGATAGGGATGACTATAGATAGTACATAGGCTAGTGACAATCCTATGATATGTATACTCACTGTCAATGTTTGAATGGAATCATCAGGGATCTGGTCAGGGATACTTTCTGGGACAGACTGCTGGGCACACTGGACTGGACAGGTCAGCGATCAGCAAGGCCCTCTGGACACCGTACGGCAGGACTGGACTGGATCTGCAATGGCTCTCTGGTCTGCACAGCACAGCACGGTATAGCACCAGATTGGGATTTAATCTGCCCTTCTTGTTATGAAGATGATTTTTGGCAGGCAAGCAGTTACAGCACAGCCTGGCTGCTTCTTGGGATTCCCCTTTAAGCTGAGGGATGGGTTCTGGAAGTTAGGTCCAGCTGAAAGTGGTTCAGCTATGCTCTGAGCCTTTCTGCTTGCAAAGTTTTTGGAGTCTGAAAAAAGGAGTATGAATGGGTTTCCTGCAGATTGCTTCGCCAAATTCAAGATGGTGGGTGGATCAGTGTCCCTCTAGGTTCTCAGCAGTCTCTATTTCTGTGTTTGATAAAGGGGTGTGTAAGCTGAATTATCCTAGGCACACCACCTAGGTAGTCCATTTGCTAAAGTCTGCTCTCTCCCTTGATTGGAGGGGAAAACAGAGTGTCATCATGATGATGCGGTTTATGAGACAGGGAATACCTCCCCTTTGCCTTTTGCACATAAAATCTATTTTTGATATAATACATCTTTACATGTGTAAAATCTTTATACCAATGACATACATAGATCACATATTTGTTGGAGCACATATTCTTCCAAACCCCATAGCTGTGAGATCTTGGGTCTGGATTTGACAAATGTTTACAATTTTTATCCGGGACACAAGATCTGCTTTGTCCACAGGTATCCAATTAAAATTTCGAATGAACAATTTCGAATGACTTTTTGTCAAAAAAAAATGTCAAATTTGTTTTTCTAATATATATTTTTTTATTTTATATGTTTTTTTTGGGTTTAGTTAGTAAATAAAAGGGTCAATAAAAAAACAGGGGTCCGACATTTTTTTTTCCGGCATTTTACATTCGAGAAAAAGGCATTCCAAATTGTGACATTCGAAAATGCCACTATAAACCTTGTCCACAATTTTGTACATATGTGCGCATGATATCTGGGCATAATCGTATGAAGTTTTGTGCTTCTGACATGAATTCAATTGCTATAAAACCAGAATTTTCACTGTGCCTTCTCAGAACAGCGCACAGAGTTCTGGGTCCTTTCAAAATGTGCCCAAAAAAAATCATATTAACAATTCTGTAATTTTACAATTTTTACAAATTCGCACAGTTCTTTGTCAGTATTTTTAGAAATATGCTTTCTGTCCATTGAGAATCAACAAAAATATCTATCCCCGCCTCCAAAGGTTTCTTGTAGATCAAGAGCAACCCCGCCTTCTTCCTCTGGCAGAGGCCACTCTTGACACTTACAATCTGCATATTCTTTCAGCCAAGGAAGGTTCATTGTCTCTTCCAGGAGCAGCAGCCCAAATCTCCTTCCCTCTTAATCAACACCTAAATGTGAGTTCCTTGTCTTTGGTGATAAGCAGGAGAGATGCCTTTTGTTGGGGAAAGCTGGGGGGTCTGGTTTGATGACTTTGAGTTTCAACTAAATTCACTGTCAAATTATACATTTTCTTAATTTAAAATAAAACTTGCAATGTTTAATCAAGCAGCTAGAACTCTGATTCCAGTCTCTAAATCATGGAGATTAAATAGTTACAACCTATGTTCCTCTGAATGACAGGTCACTTAGATTTAAGACATTAGATCTTAATGGTGCAACTTTGCAGTTTAAATGCAGGCTTTTAAACAGTCACAGGCGGCCGATGGTACTGCGCCCATATTTTGACAGATTTTCAGAGGCAAACACACTTTGTACTGTGGATATTTTCATGATAGATTCTGCTTTTCCTGACATTGTGGGTTCATATTGATTCCTTAAATGAAGTGGCGGGTAACACCGAGCAAGGATATTGGGTGTTTTCTGATGTTTTGGACTGCCATTCTGTATTTTCAGCAACCAAGAAAAGGGGGTTTAAGATCAATGTCCAGGTTTCCTTCAGAAAAACACTGCCTTTCATGTAGTTTCCATTTTTCCTTGGTAGGCAGCCCAGTGACAGGTTTCAGCAGTGAGGTCTCCTTTCCACTACTGACAACAGGCAAAGTAGATTTGGCAGCCATCTTTTCCAGTTTCAAAGCACAATTTTCATAGGTTTGGTGCGCATAGGGCTTTTGCGGCCATTTTGCTGACTCTGGTGCCACCAGCACACAGGGATGTCGCATGGCAGAGCCTAGTGTGTCAAAACATCCCACAAAGCCCCCTTGCGATTTGGCTCTTGACTGCCCATCAAGGGGAAGTCGTGAGATTGGGATGTTTCGTTTTTTTCTTTCTGGTCCACATGGCAAAATTCATCTGCTTCTCCCATCAGTGGTGGATCGACAGGTTCCCCTCGCCGGTTCCGGGTGAGAGTATGGAGCGATACCCCGGGCCCCTTGGATCTTCCTTCCGGTCCGCGAGTAGTCCTCCTTGATACTTAGGATCCATGGTTTCAAATTCTAGGATGACAAAACAGAGCATATTTGTAGATATTTTCCCCACCACTATGCATGTAGTGGGGCAGACGCATACATTTGACATCTACTGAAAATCATTTTTGTTTGCAATGTATTACTCATTTTCAACAGGTGGAATATTTTCATGGTTGGAATTCTAGGGGTCTGGAAGGTCCCTCTCTGGGTTTCCAGATTAATCCCCTAGTTGCTGCATGGTATGCCTAGGATGGCAACACTTCATTTGGTTGATGTGGACCCACTTATCTTCCCCCTCTGCCAAACTGCCTTTGGGGATACAGATTTTGTAGGCAAATGGTGAGATTTTGTCTACAATTTCAAAAGGACTCCTCCAGCCAGGCAGAAATTTGCACTGTATGGTCTGGTTACTTTGGAAATTGTACAAGTAGACCCGGTCTCCTACTTGATATTCTTTTCTAGTAGTCTTTAGGTCATAGTGGGTCTTCATACTGTCTGCAGATCTTTTTAGATTTCGCTGAACATAGGCAAAAGCATATTTCCCCTCCGATCTCAGATTTTCAACATACTCATGAGTTGTGGAGGCATTAGTCAAGGTCTGCTCTTGGGTTCCGTAGAGCAGATGCTGGGGAAGCACCATTCTTCATCCAGTCATCAGCTCAAACGGTGATCGGATCAAGGGTAGATCTGATGGCCATCAGGACAAGAGGTAGTCGGATGTCCCAACTTGGCCCAGAATCTGCCACAAACTTTTTTAATATGCTCACAATTGTCTTGTTGTATCTCTCAACTGCACCACTAGAGGTAGCCGGTAGGCAATGTGTAGTTTCCTTTTGACCCCAAGTATCTCCCACATCTTTGTCATCACTTCACTAGTGAAGTGGCTTCCTCGGTCTGACTCGATCCTTTGGGGTAGTCCAAAATGCGAAAAGATGTGGTTGATCATCAGGACAGCTGCTGTTTCTGACTTGCAATTTTGGGCCGGGAGACATTCCACCCATTTAGTGAACAAGCATGTCACGGTCAACATGTACTTGTTCCCCCTAGAGGAGCGAATCACAGGTCCGATAAAATCGACTTGTAAATCTGACCAAGGCAGTGCCATCCCCCTCTTTTGGAGAGGTGCACAGTGTGTGAGGGATATTGGCTGAAATTGTGTACACACAAGAAACCCTTCAAGTATTGGTCAAGGTCCTGCCCCATGTGTGGCTAGTATGCAACCTCTCTTAAGATTTGAAGTGTTGTATGAAACCCCTATGACCGTCTGTGGCCGCATCATGGGCGTGACTTAGCATCAGACTTCGGAATGAGGTAGGGACCACCCACTGATCATGGCCAGCTAGGGATCTCCTTACCAATAAGCCGTCTTGGATTCTGAACATTTTTGGACATTTCATCAACACTCTGAGGTCCTCTTTCCCAATGTATTCGGTATCCGTCATCGGAAAGTTCTCAGGGTCCTCAATATGCTGATAAAACGTACCAATTATTGGATCCGCTTTTTGAGCCATAATCAAATCAGCATCTGGGGTCTCCTTACTCCATTGTGCAGTTGAGATTTCATTGTGAGCATTTGTCTGGGACCTAGTGATGGCAGTGACCTGGATTTCCCCCAACTGGGACTTGATCGCAAGTAGATCCCCTTGGATGGCTCCGGTTTTGGCCAGCTAATCAGCCAGGTAATTTCCAGTATTGTCTGGTCCCTCTACTTTAGAATGACCCTTGATCTTTTTACATTAGATGGTCATCCCATTTGAGGTGACCAGATCATCAATATTTTGGATTAATTTCCCATGTTTCAATGATTTGTTATTAGCACATAGCATTCCTCTGGTTTTCCAGTTAACCAGGTGTTCCACAAACCCATTCCGTACATAATCCGAATCAGTGATTATGACCAGTTCGTGGAGTTGGTGTTGGACAGCAGTGCGGATGGCTTGATGCACAGCCATCAACTCTGCCACTTGACTACTTCGGGTAATGATGTTGTACCGAGCGGAGGGTTCTGGGGCATCATTCACCCATGCATTCCCTATGCCAACCACAAGTTCTTTTTCCCTGTTGTTGTCAACATGGTAGGAGCACCCATCCACATAGACAGTGGGCATTTCCTCACACTTGTCTTCTTCAAAGACCTTGTGTGGGGAATTAAGGCATGCCTCCATGTTGTCCTTGGTTTTAAGACTTTCGTCCTCGAGACAGTTTTCTCTGGCACAATCATGCAAGTCAGCCAGACCTTGCACGAGGGGACTCTTCTTGTTTTGGCCATATCTGACCTCCATGGGAAAGCCTTGCATTGACAGAATCCAGGAAGTAATTCGGGAATTACTCACATTTATGGCCTGGATTCTGTCACTTTGGAGATATTGCAGAGGCTGTTGTGGAGTCTCCACTATGATGTGTTCCCCCTGGATAAACTGGAGGTAATTCTTCAATGCCCACACCGTTGCCAGGAGTGGCTTCTCACAATCGTTGAATTTCTCCTCCACAAAGGATAAAGTTTTACTCACATAGGAGATTACTTTATTGACCTTGTCATGCTTCTGATACAATACTGCAGTCAAGCATGTATTTGAGAACCCTGTCTACATGAAGAACTCCTTGTTTTTGACAGGGTAAGCTAGGCAAGGCGCTTGTGAGTTGCTTCTTTTGAGTTGTCTTACTGCCTCGGCTTGTTCTGGACCCCACTCCCACTTGACCCCCCCCTTCAAAAGATGGATCAGGGGTCTTGTTATCTCTGCGTAGTCCTCAATTAATTTTCTGCTGTAATTAGTTAGTCCAAGGAGGCTCCTTAGTTCCCGCAGAGTTGTGTTTTATTAAAATTTCTGAAGTGCTTCCTGGGGACGGAGACCCTGAGGAGTAATCTCATGCCCCTAGAAATTGACACGGGTTATACACCACTGTGCCTTTTGAAAGGAGAGTTTTGCTCCGGCAGCCCTCAACTCTGTCAGAACATAATGGATCTCCGCTATGTGTTCCTCCACAGTCGAGCTTTTGATTAAAACATCATTTAGATAGGCCAGGTTACCCCTTTCACCTAGGTCAGGCATGGCCTTGTGTAGAAAGATTTTAAATTCATTGCCGGAGTTAATGTATCCAAAGGGAGTCCGGGTCCATGTGTACTGCTGCCCCCTGAAGGTGAAAGCCAGCTTATATTGGTCCTCCTTACTGACAGGTACAGTCTAGTACCCATTGGTCAGGTCTATTGCAGTGAATACCTGTGACCCCTGGATCAGGCCAGCCCTTGGTCAATGTAGGGAAGAGGCCATCAGGAAATATGGACCCGTTTGTTGAGCTCCCTAAGGTCAGCACAGAGTCTCCACTGGCCGGTTGGCTTTAAAATTCCCAGCACCGGATTATTGAATGTGCTGTGGACTGAACGAAGCGATATTGCTTCACAAACACTGGAGTCATGCCATGGTCCATGGGAATTGTTGTTGTGTGAATGTCAGTGCTACCACAGTCATATGAGTCAACCGCAAAGAGATCTTGAAAATCTAAGAAAACTTGTTTCAATTGTTGCTTTTGCTCCATAGTCTCACAGGCATCAGCTAGGTTGACTCTCTCTTCAACCATCTGCCTGAATCCTGGAAAGACTTCCGGTTTTGCTATCTCAGCGGCCTCCTCCAGCTGGGTGGAGAAGTCCCTGGTCAAAGTGCTGATTTGGACTGGTGGCTTCAGGTGGGGAAGGCAGTCCTCGCGGACCTGAAAGATCACCTCATCCCTTCTGAAGTCACAAGTCACATCTTCCTTACCATAAGGGCAGGAAGTGTACACCAGGAAATTCCCCCCCATGTCGGGTGAAGATCCTGTCTGGTGTTGTGTCATCGTCACTATCACTGTCAAAACAGTCCTTGGGGATTGGTCCTAACAGTTCATTACCTAAATCCATGGAAAAATGTCAGTCATCAACCGCCATTCCAATAATGGTGCTGCGGCTAGAGTGATACTCTTTAAGTCACTGTTATCCACCTCTATTGGAAAGGTGTCATGTTCTCTGTTGACTAGTGCTGTTGGGTTTACCCCCACCCTTGCTGTTGGAAATAAGCATTAAGATGAACATAGGCGTCAGGGTTTTTCAGTTTCTGTCCTCTTTTAACTTTCACTTCCAGGGAGAATTGTTGGGTCCTTTCTGGGATGGTGACTTCCTCTCCAATCTGAATTTCAACTGCATAAGGCAGCAGTTGAGCTGACCTAAATGCTTTCTCTGGGTTATCAAAGCCCATGGGATTACCCGCTATTCGGGACCAAGCTTGGAAGTTTATTAGGTCCAAACTAATGGCAAAGCGATCGAGAATGTCACTGCCCAAGTAAAATGCGGCAGTGACATCTCGCACGACCCACTCTTCTTGCCTATGGGAATTCTGAGCATACACCTGCTAGGCTGGAGATGTTTGGAATTGGGTGTTTCTAGGTCCATTCCAGGCCCATTTCCCATTTGTCTATCAGTTTAAATGTGGGAATGGCTGGATCTTTTGGGAGTTTGCGGAACATGGCCTCGCTGATGACGTTCTTAGCGTTGTTCACACAGAGTCCTTCCCTTCATTTAACTGAATAGGGATGAACAACTGCTCTCCAATTTTCTGAATATCAGCCAGGCCTTGAGCTGATTTATCATCTTTCTGGACTATAGGAGTGGGATTTTCTGATTGTGAATTTGTAAAGAATTTCACAGTGTTTCCTTCCAGTGTGGAATGCCACCTTAGACTGGAAGGAAGGTTGATTTTCAGAAATAGAGAGGACCCCCCATCACCAGTCTGTTGTCCTACTGCAATTACTGTCACGTCTTGGCTTTGATTGTTCTGGAGGTGAAAGTCTATTTGGTCAGATTTTTGTTCAACCATGTGGCATGTGCCGATTAAACTAACATGGTTGACACTCTGTTTCAGTTTTATTGGTCGGCTAGTCTGGGTCCAGAGGACCTTGTTTGCACAATCTATGAGGGGTGACAACCTACGCAGGATGTCATTCCCTAGTAAACAAGGGGTGCCCTCTGGAGTCACAACAATGACCGGGTGCTTCACCTTGTGTCGTCCAATTTTAATGTCCAAATCCACAGTCCCCTCGACGGGAATTTCCTTCCCGTCGAAGTTCAGAAGTTCTTCAGGAAGACGGGTGAGAGGAATTTGGTATATCTCCCCCCTGCCTGAATTCAGTTTATCAAAGGCCATTTTTGACAGAAGGGTAGCTTGGGATCCAGTGTCCACCAGTGCCAAAATTGTACACTGCCCCTGTATTTGGACCGGGGCATATAATCTTCCCTCCTTCTCCTCAAGGGGGCAAAGATAATGCAAATTTTTGGACAACTGGTGGGTTAGTTTCTTGGTTTTGGACACTGAGAGGAAGGTGATTTGGGCAGGATTCTGTTTGGAGTCTTGGGAATCTGAAAGAAAAGGTGACAGCTAGATATGGGGGAAGTTTTGGGTTCCCCTGGTTCTGTTTTTGAGCCCCCCCCCCCTTTTTGGAGGCAGTCACCAGGATGGGTTTGAACCAGGGGATTTTCATGCTGATGATTATGGGGTTTGATGATGGGCGGTGCTAACTCAGTCCCCACATCTACCCAGTCTGGATTTGGATCATTTGGGACCCATTTTTCTTTGGGAGGGATTCCCCCATCCCTGAAGGAGAAGATCCTTTCCCCAGGATCCTCTAAGGATCCCTCTCCTTCAAACTGGAAGACGTGTACCTCCTCCTCAAAATGGGTCTTTTCGGGGCTCTTTATTTCTCCTACCCCCCTCTGCTCCTTGGGTGGCAGACTCTCGGGGGCAGGAGATTTTGGTTCCGGTTCCTGGGTTTCCATGGCGCTTTTTACAAGTGGGGAAGGTAGCTTCCTCCAAGGCTTTACACCCCCCTTCCCCTTGTGCCTCCTCCCTGGGAACCGGTGGGTTGTTGCGGTTCTTCCTCCGTCATTGCTCTGGAGCACAAGGTCCTGGATTTGAGGCATTCTGCGCCGCCATGCTCATCTGAGGGTTCTGTTGAGCCCTCAGCATGCGACCCAGATCCTCTGCCATGTTTTGGACCTGGCGCTCTAGTTGGGACACCCGCTCGGGCTGGTACGGGGTCCTCATGTCTCCCCTGGGCTGCTCCCGGGAAGGGTAGCTATCCCTTCTCACAGAATACCCTGGGTTTGGAAAGTTTGGGTACCCCTCCACCCTTGGCCTCCCCTCTCCCGGATTGGGTTGTCCAGGCTCAGGAAAGTGGGGAAAGAAGGATGGATTGTTTTGGGGTTTAAAGTTTTGCGGGTACCTTGGGAAGAAATTCTGTCCAGTATTTGGGGGATTACTTCCCTCCTGGGGGAAGTGAGGAGGGAAGTTCCCTGGGTTAGCTGCTGTCTGGTTGGACCCCACCCCCTCCTTCGGCTAGAGGAGTCCATACATAACCCAGGATGGGTTGATTGCCCTTGTAGCACGGGCTGATGTAGTCAAGGGAGTTAGGGGTCCCATTTGTGGGACTATCTCCCTGGATCCCTGTTTCTGATTGGTCCGAGGGCCTTCTGGGTTTGGGATTGTTTTGATTCTGTGCGGGCAGGTTTTTAGGCCCCCCATCTCTAAATCTAAAATGGGGGCAACCTTCACCTCTGCCACCTTAGCAGCAGCAGGGGTGTTGGTTGTTTTGGGGCTTTTGGGATTATTTTTGTTTTCCACTGGCTTTTGCACCTCATAAATGCGTGTGGCTTGTTCAGTGACCCAGTCTAGTGATCTCTTCTCATTAAAGTCCCTCCCTAGCTGGGTCATGATGTACTTAGGGAGAGCGTGGAAGAAAGTATTTACAAACTCTTTGCTGTCAGTGCGCACCCTTCTAGTGGCCTGCACAAACGCATGCTTTAATTCTTGAACACATTCTTGTGGGGCCTGATCTTCCCCACATTGCAAGTTATAGGCCGCCTTGCGAGCCTCCTGAGGATTCCTGTGCACAGAAAAATGTTTCAAGATGGCCGTTCTATAGGTGAACCATCTGGAATGATTCTGACCATCCAGCCCCGCAAAGAAGCTGGAATACTTGGGAGAAAAGGTCCATTTTACATATTGAATACAGCTTTGGCAGTCCTTCAAATGGAAAGTGGCCATCATTTGTTCAAATAGCTCAAGGTGCTCCCAAACCAAATATTTTGCATTCTTATGATAGGGCGTGACGACGGTCCTAATGGCTTTGATTTGTTTTATGGGATCCTTGAGCAAGGCCCTCTTGACCGTGCTGGCTTTATTGGTTCGGGTGACCCTAGTCCACTCATCCTCTGACTCAGAGGCACTGCTCCCAGCGGTGCCTGTCTGGTCTTCTAGGCTCTCCCGGATTCTGCGAGATTGGGAATGGCTGGCAGAATGTGGGGCCTAGTTTCTTGAGTCCTGTGGCGCTCAGAGGAGTCTTCTGATTCCTCCTTGCTCCCAGGATTTGCCGAGTATTCCCCCCACTGTCCTAACTGGGGAGAGGTTTTCAGGATGCCCTCAGTGGGCATATTCTCATGGAGTTCCCCACTAAATTTTAGCATCTGGTCTCTGGGTAAATGGTATTTTTGAGGATCCATTTCTCTGACCCTCCCCTTATTGGAGTCTCCCTGATCAGAGAATATGGCCCCAGCGCTTGGGAACCAATACCCAGATGCCCGCCCATCCATTCCTGGGAGGTGCTGATCTATGAGCCCCATATTCCTCATTGGATTCAAGTCTGCCATCCCCGTTGCCCTGGGCTCATGTGCGCCAGTGGACATGGGGGTGGCAGAGTCCATGGGGTTGAAGAGATGAAAGCCTCTGGTACTAGGGTTCCTGAGGTTATGCTCAGGTGTTTCCCTTTCCCAGCGGACCTCATCTCTCTCAGCACCTGCTCCCTGTTGCCATGCAAGAACCTGACCTTTCTGTTCCTCTATCAAGGCCTTGCTAGTCTCTATCAGTTGTTCTTGCATAGCTACCTGTCTCTGGAGCCTGTCATTTTTCTCACAGAGAGCCTCAATGTTTCTCTGTGCTTCCTGTGTCATTTTAGAGTACTGGGCCAATGTTTGCTGCAGGAGGGTTACCTCCGGAGACCTGTCCTTACTTGCCTGGTCACTCTTTGCCAGACCATCTTCCACCCTCCTGGAGTGTTCTAACAGTTTTGTGTAATCATCTTTTTGGAGCTCACCCAGTCCCTGGAGGGCCAGGTGATTTTCTTCCATCTTATCTTTTAAATAACTGACCTCCTGGCCTAAGGTGTCCCTTTCCTGAATGAGAGTACCCCTCTGTGTAGCCAGATCGTCCCTCTGTCAGCTTTCTGGCGCTCTCCATCAAGTTCTGTCTGGGTGTCAAGGTCTTTCAGGATAAATTTATTATTATCATCTTTTTCTTGGTCTAGGCGGTTTTGCAGTGTGACTACCTGCTCTGCACATGCTCTATTAAAATTTATTTGTTGTTCCAGCTTTTTCTGGCTCTGTAGTAGAGAGTCTAAACTGTCTTGGCACTCCTTCTGCAGAGCCAGTACTTTGGTGTCCTGCTCTACCTTCTCCTGCTGCAGGATATTCATATCTTCTTTTATTTTTATCAGGTACTGCCTGGTTTCATGTTCTGATTCATGGCTCTTTTGTAGCCTTTGCTCTGCAGAATCCAGATCAGTTTGGCCTTATTGTAATGATTGTAGTTGCTTGTTTGCCAGATCTAGGTTCTCGGCATATTTGTCCTGTATTTCTCCAATGTGGAGGTACCGATATGCTGCTATTTTGGCAATCTTACTTTGCTCTTCTTTTACCTTAGGGGCCATATACAGTTCACTCCGTGCCATATGTAATGGACCTTGATCCTATGATATATTTAATCCTGTTGTAGTGGCCTGTTCCTTAATTTCCTGCAACCACACATTCTGATCCTGCTCTGTCCATTCACCTCTGACAAATAATTTGTGCAGTAGGTGTACTTTTGCCATATTGATTTCTACCAAGGTCGCCATTACGGAAATATTAATTTCCTTTCTGACTTACAGGAGTTTATTTTATTTTTGCAAAACAGACCAAATTCCTTAGAGCCTTCCTATTGAAGGGTGCTTTTCACAGTGTAGCACAGTTTGGTAGCCCAACAGGGTTTATGTACCCCGTTAGTTAGCACGCTGTATTAAGCTGTCACAAGTGGTATGTCTAATTCAGAAATCCCGGCATTGAGCCCCCAATCTTGTAAGTGATTTCAACCAGGCACTTCACATAAGTCAATGCCTAGCATGTGACGCACAGCTGAAACCCTTAATTAATTATTTGTGTCTATAAGTTATTTTATTTCTGAGCAATGTACCACTTATATCACGCCCCTCTCTTTTAACCCCCCCACCCCGGTCACACTGAACCACGAATCAGGCTGGTTTGCAAAGTTAAAAATATTTATTTATAGATTTCACAATATATATCATACTATTTTAATTGGGTACCAGTGATCACCAATGGGGTGATGTTACACTAAACAATCTCTTTAATCACCAAGAGCAATGATGGGAAAAATAATGCAGCACATAATAATACTTTTGAGTATGTTCAATCAAATGGCAATGTAGTGTCTATTTCCCCCTGCACACTGTTCAATCCCCCCAATATGCAATATAAAGAAATAGAAGGAGAGAGTACAGGTTTCAGGAATGCAGAATTCAAACAAATATATCAATCCCAATTTCCCCAGCAAACACAAGAGAGAAACAGGAATGATTGCAAACTTGTCAAAAATGGTTTTCATGTTGGCTTGAATGAAATGGTAAAAACACTGAAAAGGGGTTTAATTCACTGAAATTGTTGAAATACTAATGGGAGCCACTTAGTATGGTTTCAGACGCACACTAGCAATGATTTGAGAGTAATAAGCAAGTACAAAACGTAATTTTGAGGTCGGGTGCAATGAAAAGCTATTTCACACATAGATTTTAGCCGAACGAAAAATTTGCGGCAAACTTTTCTGCACGCGGTAAGCGCGATTGCGGAATAACTATAAGGAGTTGGGATGCACTTTGGGGTTCTTTGGAAAGCTTTGGATGTCAGCTTCAAATAGACACTTAAATTCTGTTTCTAGCATGAAATATGAAGAGGTTATGTACGTTTGTGTGGAGGTCATTTTTTTCAGAAAGAGGCAAAATGTAAAACACTGATGCGCTTTTTAAAATTACAAACAAGGTTTCTTTACACTAGGAATGGACTAGGAAGATACAAACTACACGACAGCACAGTCACCAGATCAGGACATCACCAATCAGGTTTTGGCCCGCCGAGACGCTTGCCTTCTTCAGATAAAATATATCAGCGCAAAGATGATTTTAACAATATTATTACAGAAGGACTATAGGATAAGAGAGAGAGTTCAGGCAAGACAAAAAGGATTTCTAACAGACAGTTCTGGATATAAGATAGATTTGATTTTGATAGGGATGACTATAGATAGTACATAGGCTAGTGACAATCCTATCCTATGGATACTCACTACCAATGTTTGAATGGAATCGTCAGGGATCTGGTCAGGGATACTTTCTGGGACAGACTGCTGGGTACAGCGGACTGGAGGGGTCAGCGATCAGCAAGGCGCTCTGGACACCGCACGGCAGGACTGGACTGGATCTGCAATAGCTCTCTGGTCTGCACAGCACAGTACGGCACCAGATTGGGATTTAATCTGCCCTTCTGGTTATGAAGATGATTCTTTGGCAGGCAAGGAGTTACAGCACAGCCTGGCTGCTTCTTGGGTTTCCCCTTTAAGCTGAGGGATGGGTTCTGGAAGTTAGGTCCAGCTGAAAGTGGTTCAGCTATGCTCTGAGCCTTTCTGGTTGCAAAGTTTTTGGAGTCTGGAAAAAGGAGTATGAATGGGTTTCCTGCAGATTGCTTCGCCAAATTCAAGATGGTGGGTGGATCAGTGTCCTTCTAGGTCCTCAGCTGTCTATATTTATGTGTTTGATAAAAGGGTGGGTAAGCTGAATTACCCTAGGCGCTCCCCCTAGGTAGTCCATTGGCTAAAGTCTGCTCTCTCCCTTGATTGTAGGGGAAAACAGAGTGTCATCATGATGATGCGGTTTCTGAGACAGGAATACCTCCCCTTTGCCTTTTGCACATAAAATCTATTTTTGATATAATACATCTTTAAATGTGTACAATCTTTATACCAATGACATACATAGATCATATATTTGTTGGAGCACATATTCCTCCAAACCCCATAGCTGTGAGGTCTTGGTCTGGATTTGACAATTTTTCGCACTTTTTATCCGGGACATAACATCTGATTTGTCCACAATTTTGTACATATGTGCGCATGATATCTGGGCATAAACGTATGAAGTTTTGTGCTTCTGACATGAATACAATTGCTACAAACCAGAATTTTCACTGTGCCTTCTCAGAACATCGCATCGAGTTCTGGGTCCTTTTAAAATGTTCCCAAAAAAAAACATATTAACAATACTGTCATTTTACAATTTTTACAAATTCGCACAGTCCTTTGTCAGTCTTTTTAGAAATATGCTTTCTGTCCATTGAGAATCAACAAAAATGTCTAACCCCGCCTCCAAAGGTTTCTTGTAGCTCAAGAGAAATCCCTGCCTTCTTCCTCTGGCAGAGGCCACTCTTGACACTTACAATCTGCATATCCTTTCAGCCAAGGAAGGTTAATTTTCTCTTCGAGGAGCAGCAGCCCAAATCTCCTCCCCTCTTAATCAACACCTAAATGTGAGTTCCTGCCCTTTGGTGAGAAGCAGGAGAGATGCCTTTTGTTGGGGAAAGCAGTGGGAAACTTGTTTGAAGACTCTGAGTTTCAGCTAAATGCACTGTCAAATTATAACATTTTCTTAATTTAAAATAAAACTTTCAATTTTTAATCAAGCAGCTAGAACTCTGATTCCAGTCTCTAAATCATGGAGATTAAATAGTTACAACCTATGTTCCTCAGAATGACAGGTCACTTAGATTTAAGGCATTAGCAGGCCGATTCATGTAATTCCTCACAAACGTGTCGCACGCGGCTGGCGCACAGCGTGCCCGTGCGAACGTCTGCGCCAGCCGCGTCCGATAAAATCAATTTCCGCGCACAGCGTATTCATGGATTCTCGCCTCCAAAAGCAGACGTGGCGCAGAGTGGCGCAGCGACCCTGCAGCAGCGCCAGTTACGCCCCCAAGAACGCCCTCGCGCAAGGAAAAGCCATCAAGATCGCAAAACCATTGCAAAGGGTTGCGCCAACCCTGTACCAGTTTACCGGACTGGCAAACAGCAAACGCAAAGCGGGGAACGCGTATTACGGGTGTCGGGAACACACGTGCGTAAGAAGTTTGACACGCGATCTGGCCTGGGGGAGCGTGTGCGTGTATTTCAGAGGTGCGCGAGAAGTATTACACGCGAATGGCCTGGGTGCGTGTATTTCAGGGGTGCGCGAGAAGTTCCACACGCGAATGGCCGGGGCGCGTGTATTCCAGGGTGCGCGAGAAGTTCCACACGCGATTGGCCTGGGCGCGTGTATTTCAGAGGTGCGCGAGAAGTTCCACACGGGATTGGCCTGGGCGCGTGTATTTCAGGGGTGCGCGAGAAGTTCCACACGCGATTGGCCTGGGCGCGTGTATTTCAGAGGTGCGCGAGAAGTTCCACACGCGATTGCCCTGGGCGCGTGTATTCCAGAGGTGAGCGAGAAGTTCCACACGCGATTGGCCTGGGCGCGTGTATTTCAGAGGTGCGCGAGAAGTTCCACACGCGATTGGCCTGGGCGCGTGTATCTCATGGGTGCGCGAGAAGTTCCACACGCGAATTGCCTGGGCGCGTGTATCTCAGGGGTGCGCGAGAAGTTCCACACGCGATTGGCCTGGGCGCGTGTATCTCAGGGGTGCGCGAGAAGTTCCACACGCGAATTGCCTGGGCGCGTGTATCTCAGGGGTGCGCGAGAAGTTCCACACGCGATTGGCCTGGGCGCGGGTATCTCAGCGGTGCGTGAGAAGTTCCACACGCGATTGGCCTGGGCGCATGTATTTCCGAGGTGCGCGAGAAGTTCCACACGCGATTGGCCTGGGGGAGCGTGTGCGTGTATTTCAGAGGTGCGCGAGAAGTTCCACACGCGATCTGGCCTGGGGGAGCGTGTGCGTGTATTTCAGGGGTGCGCGAGAAGTATTACACGCGAATGGCCTTGGTGCGTGTATTTCAGGGGTGCGCGAGAAGTTCCACACGTGAATGGCCTGGGCGCGTGTATTTCAGGGTGCGCGAGAAGTTCCACACGCGATTGGCCTGGGCGCGTGTATCTCAGGGGTGCGCGAGAAGTTCCACACGCGATTGGCCTGGGCGCGTGCATCTCAGGGGTGCGCGAGAAGTTCCACACGCGATTGGCCTGGGCGCGTGTATTTCCGAGGTGCGCGAGAAGTTCCACACGTGATTGGCCTGGGGGAGCGTGTGCGTGTATTTCATGGGTGCGCGTGAAGTTCCACACACGATCTGGCCTGGGGGAACGTGTGCATGTATTCCAGGGGTGCGCGGAAAGTTTTACACGCAATTTCAGCAGGGTACGTGTATTTCAGGGGTGCCGGGGAGTCCTACATGTGATTTGGCAGTGTGGGTCCTCCCAGGTGTTCCCTGTACACCCTCCACGGCCCCTGCAGGCAGCCCACACCACAGGGGACTACCCTGCATCCCTGGTCATGTCCCGCAGGCAGCCCACCTAACATGGGCATGCCCCCCAGCAAAGGCACATGTCTCCTTGCACTAATGATCACCAACTCATGTCCCCTTGCACCCCCACCCCCAGAATTGCGGGGCACCTGCCAGCAGGCCCCCACTCATGTCCCACTCATGTCCCCATTGCACCCCCACCCCCAGCATTGCGGGGCACCTGCCAGCAGGCCCCCACTCATGTCCCACTCATGTCCCCCTGCACCCCCACCCCCCAGCATTGCGGGGCACCTGCCAGCAGGCCCCCACTCATGTCCCCACCACCCCCACCCCCCAGCAGTGCAGGGGCACTCTCCACCAGGCCCCCAGCCATGTCTCCCACCACCCCCACCCCCCAGCAGTGCAGGGGCACCCTCCACCAGGCCCCCACCCATTTCTCCCACCACCCCCACCCCCCAGCACTGTGGGGCTCCTGCCAGCAGGCCCCCACCCATGTCCAACTCATGTCCGCACCACCCCCACCCCCCAGCACTGTGGGGCACCTGCCAGCAGGCCCCCACCCATGTCCAACTCATGTTCCCCACTACCCCCAACCCCCAGCACTGTGGGGCACCTGCCAGCAGGCCCCCACCCATTTCCAACTCATGTTCCCCAACACCCCCAACCCCCAGCACTGTGGGGCACCTGCCAGCAGGCCCCCACCCATGTCCAACTCATGTTCCCCACCACCCCCATCCCCCAGCAGTGCAGGGGCACCCTCCACCAGGCCCCCACCCATGTCTCCCACCACCCCCACCCCCCAGCAGTGCAGGGACACCCTCCACCAGGGCCCCACCTATGTCTCCCACCACCCCCACCCCCCAGCAGTGCAGGGGCACCCTCCACCAGGCCCCCACCCATGTCTCCCACCACCCCCACCCCCCAGCAGTGCAGGGGCACCCTCCACCAGGCCCCCACCCATGTCTCCCACCACCCCCACCCCCCAGCACTGTGGGGCACCTGCCAGCAGGCCCCAACTCATGTTCCCCAGCCAATATGTCATCACATTGTAGATCCCTGGTCCCTATTGTTAGCCTCCATATGCAAAACACCCACCCGAGTATTGCATCCACCCACTCAGAAATGGCAATTACATGACAGAACACCAATTGCAAGTTTCGAAACAAACACATGTCCCTCACATACACCCAATGGGTGTCAGTGAATCTCAAAACCCATATCATGATATGCATGAAACCAATGAGATGATACTACACATTGAAGTTCGATAAAAAAATATGTATTAAAGGAAACATAAATAGATTCAAAAATAAAGAAACAGAAATGGGAATGTACAAAAATGAAAAGAAGCATGTCTGTGAAAAAACAGCAAAACCAAAAATCATAATCCAAAGTAATGGTGTCCAAAGTCACTGTCCACAAAAGCAAATCCAATGGGAAATAATAATTGAAAGCCATTGCTCCATGGGTAAATTGTGAAAGAAAAATTAAATCCAACAGTGAACTATGTACAGACGAACAAGCCAGGGTCCATTATCCCAACAAAAGAAATGAAACCTATCTAACAACACTAACTAATAAAATAAACTATATACAAAAATGTGGCCAATGTCCAAAAGGTCCAAAATAAATCAAAAAACAAAGGAAACCTAACACTACCTATATAACTATGTACAAGGGCAGCGGGCTAGTCTGACGGCTCACTTTTGGATGTCCCGGCCCAGGGCATCATCGAACTCCTGCTCAATGTCCCGGAAGCGGTCCTCCTCCATGGCCCCGAGGGTCCGCAGGGCCGTCGACGTGTCCACCTCCAACCCCCTGCGGATTGCCTCGAGGCACTCGGCCCGCCTCAGGGCTCTCCGCATGGAGTTCTCCGCCCTGACCATTGTGAGCCATGCCTCTTCTGCCCGCTGCCGCTCCGCATCTATGGCGTGGCCCAACCGCTGCCACACGGAAGACACTCTCTGTCCTGGGTCCTCCTGCCCTCCGGCCGATGCCTGACCCTCCGATGTTGAAGGCCCCGAGCCTTCATGGCTCCCACCACGTTGCTGCTGCTGCTGTGCCTCTGCCCGTGCACTGCCTCCTGCTGCCTGCACATCCTCCGCCGGCTGGGGTGCAGTCGTTGATGTGGCCACCTCTGCTGGACGTCCGACTCCCGACTGTGGCAGGGATGCCTCCTCCACCAGCGTGGCCGCACCGTCAGAGGCAGATCCACAGGGCACCCAGGTGACTGATGGGTGGGAAGATGGCACGGAGGACGACTGGCGCATAGGGGGTTCAGTTGAGGAGGGGGTCGTAGCAAGCCAAATCAAACGGAGGAATCCAGCCTGGGTGACCTGTCCCAGCAGGCTGACGTGGTCAACGAGCCATTCGAGATGACGTGCAGTCTCCTCATGAAAAGACTGCAGGTCACCTCGCATGGCCCGTTGATGCAACGCCACACCAGTCAGGACAGGCTCAACCCGGACCCGGATAGCCACGTCCGCAGGCAGAGGAAGGCCAGTTGTCGTTTGCTCATCCTCTGCCTGAAAACGGGTCTGGACGTAGGCATCCCTGCTGGTGCAAGATGATGCAGGGACAGGATCAGGGACAGGATTGCACACAGGCACCTCCGCGGCGGCCTGTGCTGCCTCCTGTCCCTGGTCCTGCACTGCACCACTAGCACCAGTGGGATCCCCACCTCCAGACCCCGTCTCTGTTGCTTGCACGGCCTCCTCCACCAAACCCCCCACCAACCTGGATGATTCCGTGCCATCTTCCCCCGTTGGGCCCTGTGGGGTCCCAGCTGCCCCTTCTGCTGCCGAGGAGTCCAACTCCAACCTCCGCCTCTTGGACCTCCCCCCGGCAGCTGCGGCCTGGGATGCGGCACCAGACTCCTCACTCCCCGACGAGATGACAACATGGGAGGGGAGCCGGGCCTTCCATCTCCGGCTGGCGGTGGGATCCCCGCCGCTGTGCTCCACTGCACCTTCTCCGCCCTCTTCATCAGTTGACGCTGCAGACAGGGAGAAATAAAACACAGGCATCAGGGCACTGTACAATGGACACATACACACATGACAGTTGTACATGAGTGGCATTGGCAAACCTCAGACATGCCATCACAATCCCCAACACACATGTCATTTCAACTCGCACACATGAGCCATACCACAGCCATATCGCAACTGCCAGCACCATCCATACCCATACAACAGCATGAGCAGGCAAAGCTGAGACAGACATCACATGCAACACAGGAAGTGCACCACACATGTACACACACCACCACACTTGCATGCATGTGTACACCTCTGCCAAGTGTCGCAGTGTTCAGATGGGCATACATGTCACATCTGCCAATCAGGCTTCCACACCCCGCTGTCACATGCATCCATGTTGCATCACTGTTGCACCCTTGTCAAATACACACAAATGCACATGTACACAGTGCTGATACATGCAGCTGAAAACAACATACATGCGTGACATCACGGACATGTCTACTTACATACACATTCATCCAAACATGTGTGCCCACACAACTGCATTTGGCATGCAAGCCGACACACACAAGCACCATCCATGTCTCACACATTACAGCCCTCGCATGTGTTAGCCCCATGGCCCTGTACACCCCCACCCATACTCGACCCCATACAAACAGATGTGCAACCTGCACACTACTGAAACATCACCACACGCACAGCTCACAATCAGGATGCATGTACACTTACCGCTCGACTCCAGACGGGTCTGCCTCTCAAGGACCTTGATGTGGAGCGCTGGGGATATGCGTTCCAGGACCCTCATCTGATCTTCTGACAAGTGGCCCCGGCACCCCTTGGCATCCGCTGCCTTCAAGAGGCGCCGGGCCTTGTTCAAGGTCCTGGACCTGAAGTCCTCCCAGCGCTTCTTGACATGTTGGAAGTCGCGGACTGCCACCCCCTCCGTGTTGATGGCAGTCACAATGTCAGTCCAGATCCGAGTCCGTCCTTCCTTGTCGGCGCGGGAACTTCCGAAGAGGGCATCATACTGCCCCAGGACTTGCTCCACCAGGACACCAACTTCGGTAGCACTGAAGCTGGTGCCCCTCTGCCTCTCTGGCCGGGGGTTGTCAGTGGTGCCAGATGTCGCAGTGCCCAACATGACAACCCCAGAGGCAGGAGTGGGTGGGCAACTGGGTCCTGGGGCTGGGCTGTGGAGCGATGGAATCCCAGTCGTGAGTCTTCGGTTCCAGTAGTGGTGGTCACAGCAACAGCACCCCTGGCTGATGTGCAGGCAGCAAATGGCAGTGCACGTGGGCAGCAGGCAGTCAGGCAGCAGCAGATGGCAGGTGGGAGCGTGCTCGGGGCTCTGGGGGGCAGTAGTTCGGCCTTCTGGGCAGGAGCGTGGTCTTCCGTGCCAGCTTGATACAGAGTGATTTGGCACGTGAAAATTCTGCACGTCAGCGTGTAATTCGAGGAAAGGCCCTTAGCGCGTAAGTGCGTCAGCACGCATACGCAATTCCATTGGACCAAAGGCCCTTAGCGCTTATGCGCGTCTGTGACGTATCGCGCACAGGCGTTGCTTTTCGTGGGGTGCGGTGCGTGTGTTTTGCAGGCGTTTGGGTTCACACGCTATCACTTCAGAGCGGGTCTGTGTTGGCTACGCGTTCTTCTACACGCAAGGCAGACGGGTGAGTGGTACCCTGCTTCCCCAGGCCCGATCGCGTGTGAAACCCCCCGCAAGCCCCAGAAATACACGTACCCTGCTCCCCCAGGCCTGATTGCTTGTAAAACCACCAGCGAGCCCCTGAAATACACGCGCCCAGGCCAATCGCGTGTGGAACTTCACGCGCACCTCTGAAATACACGCACACGCTCCCCCAGGCCAGATCGCGTGTGGAACTTCACGTGCACCCCTGAAATACACGCACACGCTCCCCCAGGCCAGATCTCATGTAAAACTTCGCGCGCACCCCGGAAATACCCGCACGCAGCCCAATCGTGTGTGAAACTTCCCGCGCACCCCTGAAATACCCGCACGCAGCCCAATCGCATGTGAAACTTCCCGCGCACCCCTGAAATACACGCGCCCAGGGCAATCGCATGTGGAACTTCTCGCGCACCTCTGAAATACACGCGCCCAGGCCAATCTCGTGTGGAACTTCTCGTGCACCTCTGAAATACACGTGCCCAGGCCAATCGCGTGTGAAACTTCTCGCGCACCTCTGAAATACACGCACACACTCCCCCAGGCCCGATCGCGTGTGGAACTTCTCGCGCACCCCTGAAATATACGCACATGCTCCCCCAGGCCCGATCGCGTGTGAAACTTCTCGCGCACCTCTGAAATATACGCGCCCAGGCCAATTGTGTGTGAAACTTCTCGCGCACCTCTGAAATACACGCACACGCTCCCCCAGGCCCGATCGCGTGTGGAACTTCTCGCGCACCTCTGAAATACACACGCCCAGGCCAATCGCATGTGGAACTTCTCGCGCACCCCTGAAATACACGCGCCCAGGCCAATCGCGTGTGGAACTTCTCGCGCACCTCTGAAATACACGCGCCCAGGCCAATCGCATGTGGAACTTCTCGCGCACCTCTGAAATACACGCGCCCAGGCCAATCGCGTGTGGAACTTCTCGTGCACCCCTGAAATACACGCGCCCAGGCCAATCGCGTGTGGAACTTCTCGTGCACCCCTGAAATACACGCGCCCAGGCCAATCGCGTGTGAGAAACTACTCGCGCACCTCTGGAATACACGCACACGCTCCCCCAGGCCCGATCGTGTGTGAAACTTCTCGCGCACCTCTGAAATACACGCACATGCTCCCCCAGGCCCGATCGCGTGTGAAACTTCTCGCGCACCTCTGAAATACACGCACACACTCCCCCAGGCCCGATCGCGTGTGGGTCTTCTCGCGCGTGTAGAACTTTGGCACACATTTTTTTCCTCCGCAGGGACACTACCGCCTGCTTTCCTGTGGCGGACATGTATGGGCCTGTGCGCGTCTTTGGCCGTGTGCTGTTTTTCCCTATTCGATTCCATGAATATGTGTTGTAGGCGAGCGTGTGGGCGTTCTGCACACTTGCCTCCTGTACTTCCCCCATGACGCCCACATTTTCACGAGTTGTTCCCCATTCTGCGTGTGACGCCCCGTGTTACGCCTACTTTTGTTATGTGCGCCGCGCTATGTGCGAATTCGCTGCGGCGTTCGATGACCTGTGCACCAGCATGCGCCCCACACTTTTTCAGTACACATCCCACATTTTGCGCGTGCACGGACTTCCATGAATAGATGTGCAATGTTTTCTGTGCGATAATCGCACTTGCACTGCGATTTTCGCTATTTCACTGCGAATCGCACGTTTTAGCACGCGTGCGCCGCTTTTTCGCGCACATTAATTCCATTAATCGGTCTGTAGATCTTAATGGTGCAACCTTGCTGTTTAAATGCAGGCTTTTGAAACAGTCACAGGTAGCCGATGGTGCTGCGCCCATATTTTGACAGATTTTCAGAGGTAAGCACACTTTTTACTGTGGATATTTTCATGATAGATTCTGCTTTTCCTGACATTGTGGGTTCATAATGATTCCTTAAATGAAGTGGCGGGTAACACCCAGCAAGGATATTCGGTGTTTTCTGATGTTTTGGACTGGCATTCTGTATTTTCAGCAACCAAGAAAAAGGGGGTTTAGAGCAATTTCCAATTTTCCTTCAGAAAAGCACTGCCTTTCATGTAGTTTCCATTTTTCCTTGGTAGGCAACCCAGTGACAGGTTTCAGCAGTGAGGTCTCCTTTCCACTACTGACAACAGGCAAAGTAGATTTGGCAGCCAACTTTTCCAGTTTCAAAGCGCAATTTTCATAGGTTTGGCGCGCATAGGGCTTTTGCAGCCATTTTGCTGATTCTGGTGCCACCAGCACACAGGGATGTCGAAGGACATAGCCTAGTGGGTTAAAACATCCCACAAACATAGCAACAAAACCTTTGCAATTCAGTGAAAAAAAACAGTTAAGAGAAAGTTAAGGTGATCAGATTTAATGCAACAAAAACCTTTAAATTCAGCACTAGCATTTCAAGCAAGTCCACCCTAACTATGTTGCGCTGTGTATGACCACAATGATGACACCACATAGAACATCACTGTTGACATCATTTGTAACATTACTGGTAACATCACTAATTACATCATTCACTACATTGTTTTTTTGTAGTCCACTAGTCATGACCTTTGGCCGTGTCCACATTCCATATTGCGTAATTTGGTTCCTTTTATGTGGATTTAGCTGACTTTCAGGGGTTTTGTTGCATTAAGTTCTCACCTTAACGTCCCTTTATTGAACTTCATGGGTTTTGTTATTCCATAGATTGTTTTCAGCACCACTGGCCACTGCCTTTGGCCGTGCCCGCTGTGTATTTTAGAACACTACTAGACCACTGGCCACTGCCTTTAGCCATGCCCACTGTCCAGTTTAATACACTACCGGACCACTGGCCATGGCCTTCGGCCACAACCACTCTATATTTTAAAACACCTGCAACCCATCACTCAAAGATGCAAATCAATCAGAGACTGATTTTGACCTGTTTTGACAGTGATATTTTATGTATACAAGATGCAAAGCTTTGAGAAATGTTTATTTTAAAACACTACTTGAGCACTTGCCATGGCCTTTAGCCATCGCCAGTGAGCATGGCCTTTGGTCACCTCGCATAATATGTATATTATAGGGCGTACAAGAGGAGAGCACAACGCTAGTATACCATCTCAAATAACTCTACGAATGGATAAACACAAACAGCTCAAAGTCAACCCGGGAAAGTCAGAAATCATGATTATATGCACATGCCAGGGAAGCAACCAATACATCCCATGACCCACAGAACTAACAACAGCACCCATGCCATCCAAAGTAGTCAGAAACCTTGGCATCCTAATGGACAAAGAGCTTACCCTAGAACCACAAGTAAACACGATAATCATGAAATTCTTCTTCCACCTGCACACAATCAAAAAGTTTGTTCTAATCCTCTCCTTCACGCACAAAACACTGGCCATCATCTTCCTCATCATGTCCAGGATAAACTACACCAACAGCCTAAACCTTGGAATGTCAGATTATCTACTGAAGAAACTGCAACTTATACAGAATGCCGTGGCCAGACTTCTCCTCAAACTCTCACGAAGGGACCACATCACTCCAGCGCTAAAGATGTTACATTGGCTGCCAGTCATAAAATGAGTCACATTAAAAACAATATGCATAATGCACAGAGCAATCCACGGCCAAGGTGCAGGATTCTTACAAAAGAAAATCACCATTTACCAGCCGACAAGAAAACTCAGATCCAGCAATGACATCCGCCTGGAACTTAAATACAAGGAAAAAACTTGGGGGATCAACATTCACTTTCCTAGCTGCTAACATTTGAAATTGCCTCCCAAGAGAAATACGTAACATGAAGAACCATCTAAAATTCAGAAAACTCCTAAAAACCTGGCTCATCAACATAGATCCAGACAAAAACTAATGAGCAACACCCACACCCCTCGGAATGAACAAACAAATGGCAAGACAGAGGACTATAACGGATCACGACAAAGTGTAGGGAGGTGAAGAGACGTCCAAGTGGGAGGAAAACCCAGGTGCACCTGTTCCCATGGAGGGCCTGCTGGAGGCTAGGGAGAGAGATGGAAGGGTCTTAGACTGCACCACAGACAGAGGGCATTAGAGTTGAAGGGGATAGATAGGTGACCAAACAGATAAGCCACAGGGCCCATGGAGCTCAGGGGCACAGGGAAGAGATTCACTCGCCGCCACACCACTGGAAGGATATGCCAGGGGACAAAGCGATGTAGACATCCATTAGTTTGATCACGGGGGCTACCACTAAACAGCCCTGCTTAAAACCCACAACGCTGCACAGAATATAGAAGGAATACCCCTCAGCACACCACAATGCATGACAGGGACACGCGTCACAGATGGCCAAAGTGGAAGGGGTACAATGGAGCGCCATAAATAACCACCCCAATAAAAAACTCATCCCTCTGCTTACAACTCTCAAACTCTAAACATGAAACAACCATACATATACAGCACACAAACTGTGCACACTTCACTACACTGCAACAACAAAAGAAGCCACACAGCCATGCACAACAGCACATGACAACTACCGACTGAAGAATCATACCTAAGCTCAGCGAACAATGTAAACCGAACTGAAGCTGCCAGCAACACATAACAGCTCTCTTGCGCTATTTCCCACTCAGTCCTACTAACTTACCCTACCCTCTTGCTTTTCAGATCTGAAAGAGCGCCAAGGGACCACTCAGGTGGTGATAGTGCACTGTATAAATCCCCTATAACATATATATATATATATATATGTATATGCAAAACAAGTGCAACTTTAAACATTCAAATAAATTAAGGCAACTTGGTATAGCATAATAATATGTTGATTCCTGTGGCACCATGTAGAGGTATGCCTATCACCACAGTCCATTAATTCCTCCACAACAACTCAAAATCACACTACAAAGTGCAGAGAAATGCATGGAAAATCTTACCATCTCACACAGCGGACTGGAGAATTATGGAGCCCAAGTACAGCAAGGGGTGTCTGGGGTTCTATTTTAGAAAGGGCCCAAGGGGTTGGTGCAGACACATAAAGGGAGTAGAAGGAGATGCAGGGAATATACAGAATGCTTTAGCTATGTAGAGGGCACTTGACATATAGACAATGACCGGATCACATGAGGCTATGTGTGAAGCCATGGAGATGCAAACAATGACTTATTTATTTATATTGGCTCCTGTATGTCTGAATTTACAGGTAATATTCTTGGGAATATATATGTTCTCTTCTGAACCCACTGGTATACTGCATTCTCTGAATATGTTGTTGAAGCTCTCTATAGGCATGTGTATGTCATTTTCACTAAACATAGATTTGTTCTTTTCGTTTACTGGTGTGTGTGTGTGTGTGTGTGTGTGGCTTTCCAGGAACATGAATGTATTCCTCTCAGTCTAAGTGCATGCACAGTTTTAGAGGGGCCTACATGTCATTCTTTCAGTCATCGTGCATTTGTGGGCTGGTGATGTGCTACTCACCAATAACAGATCCTTAGTTGAAGACCCCCCTCTCTCCCACACTACAACTGATTCTGCCTATGCATTGAAAGATGAGGGAATGCTGGCTTTTCACTTTGCACAACTACTCTGAAAAAAGTAGAATTAATTCTCTCTGCATACAATTTGCTGTATAAACATCTGGTTTATACATATGGTCTCCACTGGCTGCATTCAATGCATGACATCTCTTAGATTTCACTGTGATCTAAGCACTGACTTCAATGTCTATGTTTGAAATGGTACTTAACTTTGCAAAGGCGGTTCCACATTAAAGTAGCACCCACATGTAGTCAGTTGTAAATTTAAATTTTTAATGCAATATATATCAGGCTTTAAAGATTATCTCACTTAGTATTCTATATAGGCCACGGGGACACAGGCCACTCATTTAACAACACCTGTGTTCTGGTTTTCAAATTGTACTTCTCCACAATTCCCTTATCTCTGTCCTCTCAGATTTTACCCTGATTCATTTGGACTATTTGGGGTAAATTGGGGTTCATTTACCTTTTTGAATGTAGCTTCTGGTTTTGCAAGAACCAGCAGGAAACCCAATCCGCCGGACATCATTCTTTCAGTGAACCCTCAGTTCAGGTGGCTTATTTGGAAACCAATCACCAAGCTCAGTCTGGTGTCCCTTCTATGGACTGCCCTCCTCTCTGCCTGTGTCATTCCTCACTTATGAAGTCAGATTCACAGGACCAGTTGGTTTCATAACCTTCATCTTTCCATAATCCCCATAATCCAAGACCATACTTTTTTTCTCCCATTGTGTATGCACTTCTTATAGCCCTTTTACCACACTCCTGTCTGATCACAGATTTGTGGTTTCTTACCCACATGACTAGGAAAGGTGGTAATGACAAACTGTTCTTACTGAAGGGATGCTAATTTTATTGTTGGGCATAATTATTTACTAACATATGGTAGAATAATAAAACATATATATCGAGATTTTGTAAATCTGTATGAACATTTACGCCGGTCCCGGCGGGCTCACTATATATCATCCTCCCTCCCTCCCGGACACAGGTTAGTCAGGGGTTGGAAGCACAGGCTACACCCTTCATTGTAAATTTTGAGTAACTAGAGAAATCTGAAAATTGTTGGCTTTGAAATTGTTAAAAATTTCTCTGTCAGTCTGAAAAACTAGAACATTTATATCTGCCTTAAAATCTCGGAATTGTGCTCTTTGTTCACAACGTGACTTCCCAATTTGTTGGTTGCTATTGTGTAACATCTTGTACCTAGATTTGGCTATTCTGCATTAACAACGTGTAACATGATAATAACGTGCTGAAGTGAATATATGCAACTGAGCACCCCAGCAAGCTCAGCATCTTTCTACTACAAAGCGCTTTAGTAACGCTCATATTTGTTTGGAGTGCTTGGATTGTGTGCCCAAGTGTGCCTCATTGCTGCATTTACACTTTACTTACCTGAAAAGTACTCCGAACCACAAGTCCCAGCAGCACTAGCGCTGCTGAAAAAGAAACGCCAGGCGCTTCAGCGCCGGCGCTTCTGAGACGGTGCCGGTCTACGCCGGTCCACGGCGGACATCAGCCACCGGCCCGACACTCTGCCCGCTTTCCTACCCTTCGCAATCAGTAAACAAGGTAAAAGATGGGTTTTTTTTAACTTCCTACATTTACTAATTGACGCAAAGCACTTAGAAAATGAGCAACTTGTTAAGCATTACATCAATTCAAAGGAAGTGCCGCACCCTGATGCTACACAACCCTCAAGTCGTAGTAGGACCATAATTCAGAACAACCCAAGACTCCTTCCAAACCAGAGGTCCTTAAAATATCACTACTTAACACGAGATCCCTTAACAAACATGCGCAAAACGTTCATGATTACATCCTTGAAGAGAATTTAGATATCCTCTTCCTTACCGAGACTTGGCTACACAAACCCACCGGTCCAACCATTAGCATAGCTGTTCCCGCTAATTACAGTATTCACTTTGAAAACAGAGCAACAGGAAAGGGAGGCGGAGTCGCCATAATAGTCAGACAAGACATACATCTTTTCTCTTCGCCCATTCAATGCCCGGGGTGCGAAGTTCTCCACCTCAAATTCACCCCTTCTCAAAACAATTGTATCAATTTCATTGTAATTTACAGACCCCCATCACTTATATCAGACTTTAACGACGATCTCTGTCATATTCTTAACAACCTCAAAGGAAAGAACACAGGCACACTTCTCCTAGGTGACCTCAATAGATGGAGGGGAAACCCCATCGACAAAGAGGCTATCAGCCTAGAAAAAAATCTCTCGAACATTAGCTATTCGATCGCTAATAATGGTCCCACTATCGGTTCCAACAACCAACTTGATTGGATTGTTTCCAATAACGTTGACCTTACTGTAACAAACATACAGCCCTGTATTTGGAGCGATCATTATAAAATTGAAGCTACACTATCCTTGCCCGTCAAAAAAACCCATCCTGACAACTTACCCAAAACTACCAAGAGTAGAAACCTCAAAAAAATCACGCCAGATATGCTCTTGAGGGGGATTTCACACATCATGGATAACACCACAGACGATGACCCCTGTGACACTATTATCACCACTTATAACAACTACTTTCAAGATCTTCTAGATAAGAATGCCCCACTGAAAAACAAACTAGTGCGCCCTAACCTCAACCACCAAAGTTGGTACTCTACGGAATTAGGCATCCTAAAAACTGCCAAAAGGAAACTTGAAAGACAGTGGCTCAAAAACCCCACAGTACTTAATAAAGACACATGGAAGAAATCGGACATCCTATACAGAAATAAAGTTATTGAAACAAAAAAAAATTATTATAACGAGCAAATTTCAGGTGCATCCAACTCCACGGGAAAGTTGTTTCAAATCTTAAAATCATTTGAAAAGCCACCTACCCTCACCCCTCCCTTCCAGCCATCTTCTCTGGACTGCGAAAAGGTACAAACTGCTTTTTCTCTAAAGATTCTAAAAGCTAGAGACACCATCTTAAATTGCAATACTACTGACACCCCGATGATTCACAACAAGGCTGATCTCGACATTAAATTACCCAAATTCCAATTCACACCAATAATACCAGAAATCATGGCGGAGACTCTCTCTAACATGAATTGCACCTCATGCCCTGAAAACATACTGCCCCCCAAGTTCATCCTAGATAATGTAGATACTTTCTCACCCTTTCTTTGCCGCATGACAAACTCGTCTTTCAGAGACCAGACCGTTCCTATCAGCCTAAAAACAGTTACAGTTACACCATTGGTTAAAAAACCCGGCCTCGACCAGCAAAATCCAGCCAATCTCCGCCCCATCACGAATTGCAACTTCTTGTTGAAAATCCTTGATAAGGTGGCCACTCATCAACTCCAAGAATACGTGGACAAGCACGACCTACTACACCCCCAGCAATCTGGATTTAGAAGTGCACATAGCACAGAATCAGCATTACTTGACCTCCAATCTAAAATGCTTGAAATCCTTGATAAAGGCAAGGCCGGCCTACTCATCCTATTGGACCTCTCGGCCGCATTCGACTTATTAGACCACGGGAAGCTCCGTGAGGCCCTGGGAAAAGCAGGTAACTGTGCCGAGGAAGCCATCAATTGGATATCCTCTTTTTTGGAGGATAGAAAATCCAAAATCACCTGGGGTGGACATTCCTCTGGCACGAATCCAGTGGATTGTGGCGTCCCACAAGGTGCTAGTTTCTCCCCTCTCCTATTCAATCTATATATCCGTTGTCTCTGCGCCCTCCTTTCACAGATGGATATTTACTTTACCAATTTCGCAGATGATACTCAACTGATTATAGAACTTAGCGGAGACCACACCACAGACAACAGCAGACTTCAACAATCTATAACACTATAGAAAGCTGGATGAAAGCCCACTGGATGTGCCTGAATAGTTCAAAAACAGAACTTATGACATTCGGATCTTCGAAAGCTTTATCCAGTCTAGGCCCAGCCTACTCATCATTTCTTATCAAGGACTCTAGCATCACAGTCTCAAATAAGGTGAAAACACTTGGCATATACCTACAATCCTCACTAGGAGCAGATGCTCAGGTCACTTTTCTTAAAAAAAACTGCCAATACTACCAGAGACTACTACGCCGTATTAGGCCATATCTCAACGTCACAAATTGCGCCACCATTGCTAGAGCTACGATTTTGTCCCGACTGGATTATGGGAATGCGCTGATGCTCTGTGCAAGTATCTCTTGCATTAAACAATGCCAGATTATCCAGAATAACGCTGTCAGAACTATTACCGGGAAGTCCAAGCACGAGCACATCACCCATGACCGAACAGGCCTTCACTGGCTCGCCATTGAGGAGCGTATTAAATTCAAATCTCTGACACTTGTTCACCGATGTCTATTTGGCACGGCTCCTTCATATCTAAAGAAAGAATTTATTTGGTATGAACCAAGCCGTTGCCTTCGATCAGCAAAAAAAGGGCTACTCAAAGTTAGCCACACTAGAGTCAAAGCTACTGGTTTCGGGAGAGCTTTCCCCACCAAAGCTATTGCGCTCTGGAATGAGCTTCCTGACAATCTTAGATTGGAAAGTAGCTACTCGCTATTTAGGAAGCAGCTGAAAACGTTACTTTTTAGATAATTCATTACATTTTTAACATGGACTCCCTTGAGTTCTCTGTCCTCTCTTTTCTATGTTGTCCCGTGATTTGTCCCTTCGTGTGCTTGTCGCGCCCTGATGCTTGCGAGCTTCGGCGCGTTATAAATATAAAGTAAAGTAAAGACCTTGATGGCCATTGTACAATGAAATATGACAATTTTAAACAATTTTACTATTTTTGGGCAATTCAAAATGTGAACCCTATTTTGTATGACATAATCTGATAGATACTAGCTCTCGAACACTCTGTTATGTTGTCTATTGTGAAGTTCTGGATGTTTTCCACTGGGCGGCAGTAGCAGTACATTGCCGAAATGCTCCCTCTTGTATGCCATCATTGGACACTATGGGGCTTTTTCAGTGGAGTTACTGACACAGTGCACCGATTTTGCTGATTTTTCAGCGGCAGCAGGATGATTTACATCCAGCATGATGCTGGAGGCAAATTGCCCACTCCAGGGCCATACTCATAGTATGGTGGTGTGGGAAAAGTGCAAGTAATTCCATTAGCGCCAATTTTTTTCCATACCACCATACTTGTAATGAGCTCTATGTGTGGAATCTACATGTGCTATTATTTCAAATATCTGGTGTTTCAAGTACTGTTCTCAGCTGTTGCCAGACCTCCTCCTTTTCAACATGCATGACACGTGAGAAAATGAACTCTTAATGCTGCTTCAGTTTTGTTCTCAAAATGTGTCACAAAGATAGTCATTTACAATTATAAAGTTGCAAACATAGATTTATATAGCTTCAACACATTCTGACATGCTGTACCCCTTGGGAATTGAATATACTCTAATAGATGAGGCATAATTCTTGTTGCACTCCCTGTTTTTTTTCTTTTGGTTTATCACAATGGCTGAAAGAAAATAATGATCTACAAAGTTGTATTCATGCGAAGCCCATCTTCAAAAATAAAGGCTGTCCAAAAGTAACTTTCATCCCACTTACAACATTTGGGAGTGCACAGATTTTGTTATATTTCATAATGGCTTTCTATCTAAATATGGCAGCGTGCAAAAAGTGCAGTCTTACAGGTGCCCTTTTATTCATGGCAGAAAGCAATAGGTAGAAATCTCCAATAAATGACAGAATCTGTGCAAATCGCTTCTCCTTTCTCATTTATTTGTTCTAGGCCTCATTTGTGTTGTAAAATCTTCCACAGTATCTATGTATGGTATTTATAAAGTGCAAACATAGCTGGGAAGCAACAGGGCACTGTACACAGAGGACATACCCAGGGGGTAGCATGTAGGGTGGATAGGTAGCAGTGGGGTTGCGGTGCAGAGGTAGAATAGTGGAAGGCCTTACTCTGAAGAGGCATTAGGTTGAGTGGGGTGATCAATGATTGGCAAGATGTTCTTCACAGATAAGGATCTTTAGAACCTTCAGAAAGGGAAGGATGGAGACGTCAGTCTTCTATGCATACAATTTGTTGCTCAAACATCTGGTCTAAATGTATTGTCTCCAATGGCTGCATTAAATGCATAATATTGCTTGGATTTTACTATGATCCAAATGACTAGCCACAGCAGAAGGTGACCGCTGGAAAGGGTCTGGATTATAGGTCTTCAGTAGCGATGAGCAAAAAAACAGGTGGATGCGCCTCCAGGACTTTGGCAGACTTAATCAGTATGCTACTGTATTGATCTTAGCACAGACCACGAAGGGTCCTTGATACCTGGGTGAAAACTTGGATGGTCGAATCCAGCACGGTAAGTATTTGGTGGATAACCAGACCTTATCCATTATCTTCCATTCAGGATCCTTACCTTGTAGTTTATCAGCGTGGTGTTTGTATCTTTTTTTGGCCCTATGAAGGCATGCTCTGGCCAGCTGATGGTTGTTGGCTATTTGTTTCAGCAAGGCATCCAGAGATGGCAAATTTGTAACTGGAAGTACTGCGGTCGGCTGTGCCCGGAGATGGACTCCAGATGAACAAAAAAAAGACTCATCTTGCTGGCTGTATGCCAAGCTTTATTATATGCAAACTCAGCAAGGGTCAACATCTCTGACCAGTTATCCTGTGTGTGGGTAATGAAACATTGTAGATATTGTTCCATGGTGAGATTAACTTTCTCTGTTTGTCTGTTTGTCTAGGGGTGGTAACCAGAGGACAACAATCTTTCAATGCCTAATAGCCTACACAAGGATACCCAAAGGTTTGAGGTGTATTGAGAACCTGTGTCTTTGGTTATGGATAGAGCAAGTCCATGTAACGGGAATATATCACAGAGAAAAACCGCAGCCAACTCTGGGGCTGATGGCACTCTTATGGACAACCACCATTTTGTCACAATAACGATGCCAGGCAGAGTCAGGGAGGCCCAACTCTAACCACACACCTGCAGCATGTTAATACCACACAGGTGCTAAAAAGGGGCCTGCAAAGAGAGAGAAGTCAGTTGCTCTTTGGAGCAGAGGAGGGAGGCTGCAAGGCTTAGTCCGGCAGAGGATCCCTACCACAGACCCAAGCACACCAAGAAGCAGGAGGGAGCACAGAAGCCTTGGAGAGTGCCCAGAGGAGGAGGAGGAAGGGTGAGGTGCTGAGCCAGTACCTGTGTGGGGCTGCAGCCCAGCTAAGGAGTCTTACACCCCTAGGGCTAAAGAAGGAAAACTGCAACTGCAGCCTGCTGGTCGTGTTCACTGCAAAGCATGCTTCCCCAGGGCATGTGAAAGGAAGTCCTGGTGCAGGTGGTGAGACCCTGACCTCCTACCAAAACTCTCCCTCACCAGGGAGCTACCCACCAGTGCTACGCTAACCAAGTTAGTCTCACGACGGATGAAAAGAGAAATCCAGTAACCGTGTGGGTGACTGGAACGGGGGAGCGAAGCAGAAGGGGTACTTGAGTGAGAGAAAGGGAAACCCCAAATAAATATAAAGCAACTACAAGTCCCAAGAGGCATTGGGCAAAGGTGAAAACAAGTAGAGCTTGAGCCCGGCTGAGGGAAGCGTACAAAAGGAATGATGAGAGCAGAATAATGGTCAGAGTGGTCAGGCAGGGGTTCCCGTAAAAAAGTCCTCACCCACTAGAAAGTCTCTGACCAGGAAAACAGTGGAAGGCCAAGCGGCTCGAGCCCGACAGAGGGAAGCCAAAGCGTAAGAGCCACTGAGAAAGGTTTGAGCCCGACGGAGGGGAACCTTATGTGATAATAGAACTGTGTGAAGCCTGACTGGGGGCTTAAGAGAAGGGCTGACTTGGGGCTTAGGGGAAAGCCTGACTGGGAGCTGAGACCTGGACTTTGGCAAGGGAAGAACCTAAGGAGTCTGGAATTACTTTCTTTTGAACTATGTTAAAATGGCAATGTGAACCTGACTGAGGGATACCAAGAAAAAAAATGGCAATGTGAACCTGACTGAGGGATACCAAGAAAAAAAATGTCAAGGGAGGTGAATTCCACATTGTGATAAAAGGCAAGTGAACTGTGTTGTTTGGCAAATGTGAACCCGGCCGAGGGATGCCTGCAAAGCGGGGTGAAGCATGATAACCCCATGAACATTGTGTTGACAAATGTGAACCCGGCTAGGAGTTGTCCACTGTGAAAGGTTATTTAAACGGACATTGAGACTTGTGAATACTACAGGAGAAGAGATTTTGAGTGAAAGGCTGTAGTGAACCCGAAGGAGGGAGGGTAGCATTCAAGAGGATCGGAGCCCGGTTGAGGGGTATTCAGGGGTGAAGAATCATCACCCAACATAAAAGATAACGGAAAGGAACTTGTTTTGTTATTGTTGACACATGAGGCCCCCAGAGGCAAGAGACTGTGTAGAAAAGATACTTGACCACCAAAGGTACTGATATTAGGGAAAAGGAACTGTAAACTCATGCTGGAAAAGCCCAGGAGTGTGCTGTGCTCAAGAGTCCTGCCTTGTTCTATGCTAAAAACAAGGGCAGGGAGACCCCAGCCCTAACATCCGGACTTATCATTTTGTGAACACTTCTTTCTTTTCTTGTATACATTAGCCCACACTATTTTGTAACATAGCGGTAAGGATTGGCAATTGGTTTCTTAGTATAGGTCCTTTCTATTTGACTAGACTCCACTTGGACAGTATTATTATTATTTGATGGTCGTAGCTTGCTCCCATCTTAGATTTAGGTTTAGATTAGGCAGTTTTCTCACCCATTTATACAGTTTAATAAACACCCTTGAACTGTGATCAATTGTGTCGGTCTTTACTGTTGCCACCATGATTTCCTTACACTACCCCCCGGAATCTCTGAATGTCTTTAACTGGTTTTGGAGTAAGCCAGGAGGTAATTGATGTCTCCTTGTAGGGATCCATTTGTATGCCTTGATCTGTCAATATGAAACCTAAATATGGTACGGAAAGCACTTCAAAAAGGCATTTTCTGGACCTTACTAACAGCTGATGTTCTTGGAGGCAGTGTAGCACTCCAGATAGATGACATTGGTGTCCCTTTGCATCTTTGGAATATAATAATATGTCATCCAAACATATGATGACATGCCATTGAAAAATAGCCAGAGCGTTCACCAACCCGAAGGGCATCACCTGGTACTCGTATAGTCCGAAATGGGGGCAAAACGCTGTCTTCCATTGGTCCCCTTCATTTATTCTAAGCAGGTGGCAGGCTCCTCTCAGGTCTAATTTGGTGAACAGGGTAGCCCCCTGGCCTGCTTGCAGAATGTCCTTTCTTAGCGGCATAGGATACCCTTTATGGTTACCTTGTTAAGGCCCCGCTAGTGTATACAAGGTCTTAATTCACCAGTGTCTCTCTTCAGAACAAAGAACAATGATGCCCCCGCGGAAGACCTGGATTCTATTATGAGACCATTGATGAGATTGTAATTGAGATACTGCATAAAGCCTTTTACTGGTTGGTTAATGGCTCTTTCCTCCAGCTTGATTTGATGTTGTTCCTCCCATTGAATGTCCATGAAGATTCCGGCGGTTTTGCAGTCAATTAGAGCTACGGTTTCGATGGAAAAACCCAAGTTGTCTGATAGTTGCACGTTTAGAACTATTAGTTGGTCTTCGGTTACTTCTATCGTCTGGGATTCGGTACTTGAGGGATATTTGACACAACCCTGATCTAACATCCCTTGTAAGATCAGGGTGTGAAGTTTCCTGGCTTCCGAGATGGGACTTCAGAACAGTCTCGAAGAAGGGGACTGTGAGAACCAAAGTATATGCACAACCCCATGTATTTCTTCCTTTGGCTCTCTGCTACTTTTAGGGGACCTCAGGCTGCACCCTCTTGCATAGGTTAATCCTGCAGGAGATTGTCCTTAGGTAAGGGGTTGATTATCTGTCTGGGTACAGAAATACTCCCTTTATGTCTTCTCCTCTTGTTGCGTCGCTCATGCTGATGAATCTCTACCTGGAGGACCAGAGAGATAAGGTCAGCCAACGAATATGGACGAGCTACACAAGCCAAATCATCCTTGATTTCCTCTGAAAGTCCTCTTTCAAACAATGGTAAACTGGGTCGTCTCGGGCCACCCAGCATCTGATGCCAATTTCTTGAACCTAGACACATAGGTAAGGGTTACCAGACATTTCATCGAAAAAAATTGGTCGACTGGACAAATGGTCGAACCAATTTCGTCGAAAAGCAAATGGTCGAATTTTTTTATTTTTTATTTTTACCCCTTTTTTTTGGGGGGGGTCCCCCCCAACACCCTTTTTTTCTAAAAAAAAACCTTTTTTCCCCAAACTACAACCTTAAAAATATATATATAAATAAAAAAAGAAAATTCGACCATTTGATTTCGACGAAATTACGTCGACCAAATGTCCTGTCGACCAATTGTTTTCGATGAAATGTCCGGACACCATAGGTAAGTACGGCCTGGTTGCCTTGTTTTATGTCAAGCAATGATTCATATGCCTTATAGGTTAATTCCTGTCTCTCAAATGTCATCTTCAAAGTATGGATAAACGCGGGATAATAATAATAATAATAATTAGCCTCAGTCCCCTGCCTCCTATGGCCTCCCATCCTCCCTCTGCCTTTCCCTCCTCCTTCTCCTCTATCACACCTGATGAGGTCACCAGAGTTGTCCGCTCCATGAAGGTCTCCTCCAAACTGGTCTCCTCCTGTTCCTCCAGAACCATTAAGGACAATATTGGCTCTCTTGCCCTACACTTGCTGAATTCTGCTGCCACTCTATTGCTACTGGATCTTCCCCTCCTCCTTCAAACACTCCCTTGTGCACCCCCTCCTGAAAATAAAATTCTGCAGACCCATCTTGTCCAGCCAACTACTGCCCCATATCTATCAACCCCTTCCTTGGGAAATGCCTGGAGAAGCTGGTCTTCACCCAACTGACCCAGCACACTGAACTTGTTGGAGGCCTTGTTGGAGGCCTGCATGACTATCAATCTGGATTCTGAGCATCAAGAGGCACGGAAAGTGCTCGTCTGAACACCCCTGAGGAACTGCTTGCATCTCTTGATTCCAACACTCCAGCTGTTACCATTTTATTTGATCCCTCCTCTGCATTTGATACAGTCAACCACTCCATCCTCATAAAATGGTTCCACGATACCCTAGGTATCTCAGAGCGGGCACTGGACTGTCTGACCTCCTTCCTCAGTGACTGTCTGTCCCAGGTTATTCTGGGCTCTTTCTCCTCCCATACTTCTATCACCACCTGCGGTTCCCCCCAGTGCTCCACTTCCACACCTCATTTCCACCTTCTCCCCTAACTTCCAGTGTTACGCAGATGACAGACAACTCTTCTTCAAACTTCCCTTTGACCCTCTATTTACTTCCTCCATCATTCCCGACTGCCTATCTGCCATCCCCTGGTGTACTTCAAATGATCTCTGCCTCATCGCAAGCAAGGCTGAAATCCTTCCTATTGGGACTCCTGCTCCCTCTTTTTTCCCCCCACTGTGGGCATCTTCTATAGGCTCTCCCCATTCTCCTTCAGCTGAAGCCAGAAACCTTGGAGCCATTTTCCACTCTTCTCTTTCCTTCCTCCCTGAAGGCCCACTTTCAACTCCACCTCCTCAAAGGAATTCTTCCTTTCCTCACTTTCCCCCAGAGGCTCAATGTCTCTAGAGCTCTAGTTCTCTCTAGGCTAGACTACTGCAATATCCTTAGCCTTAATCTACCCTCTTCTTCTCTACGACCCCTCCAGCTAAACCAGAATGGGGCTACAAGACTTCTCCTTGTCCTCAAAACCCAGGGACTGCATCTCTCCAGCCCTAAAAACTCTCCACTGGCTTGCAGTTGCTGCAAGGATCAAATTCAAATCCCTCTGCATCATCCATAAGGATGTCTGGGGCCTGGGACCATGCTATCTACTACTTGCTCTCACTAAATACTGTCCCTCCAGGTCTTTATGTTCCTCTGGCACCAACTCTCTGTGAGTCAATCGCTTTGGTAAACAGCGAGCTGGTGGGCGATCCCTTTCCTCAGCAGGCTCCCTCATATGGAACAGCCCCCCCTTCCTCTTCATTTTGAGCCGGATCTCCTCAAATTCCAGAAGCTCCTTAGGACTTTCCTTTTCACCTCCTCCTTCCCTTCCTCCCTTCTCTGCTAAACCCCACAGTTGCTGAGATTGGTGACCAGGGCACTTATGTGTCCTCCTGGGTCCTGGCCTCCCACACCCAATTGCCTTCAGCCTCTGCCCACTCCCAGCACTTGCCTTGGCACCAACTGGCCTGTGCCACCACATGCATGCACTTATTTATTGGCATCTGACCACTCCACCTAGGCAGTTACAGCTGCACACTCCCTAGCACTTCCCGCCTGAAACACCTAGCACTTAACCCTCACTGCCTCATCCCTTCTCTCTCTCTGCACTTGCATGTTCTGAATGCTCACAAGGCCTAGTAGGTCTCCCTCTATCTTTCATTGATTTGTTTGATTTTCGTTCCCTCCCTATTGCCGTATGGGTGATTTCATGCGCAATTTACTTGATGTATAAGCGCCTTACAAATGCACAATACATTTTTTTAAAAGTTTTAAAAAATGTGCATCATTACAGTGAGTTTCTTAAAAGGTATTTCAAGTAACTGCCCACCATTTATAACAACCATCTTCTCATGGATGTGTTTTGCAGGAGCAGCATCAATGTTCATGTGACTGATGGAAGAGCAAGGTCCATGCCCGGAATGTCATGGTATGATCATATTTTCTTCCAAGATCTTCTGGCCTACCCAAGATATGTGGACATATATACAATAGATGCCCATGATATCAATGGTGGAAAGTGAATCTCGCCTTGGGCACCAGCTCTTGGCTGTGAAGAATATTTACTTAACTCCCTCCGAAGAGGAACTATGTGAACAAAGGTTGTCCATAGTTATTAGCACAAACACATCTCAACACAGATGTCCTGCAAGATGGTGTATCACACATTTGCCAAGTCTACACCCATACACTCAGCTGGACTGAAATGTCTTTTATGATTCTCTCAAATGCTCCATGAAGTTGCCAATTACCTTTCCAAAAATGCTTCATCTTTCCCAACTAGTTGTGCAACGTCTAGAACAGTGAACGGTGGCAGCCAAGGGACATATATATTGTTTTCTCCCAATTTTCCATCAATTATTTTTGATGTGTTGCTGAAAGGAAATGACTGATTCCATGGAGTAAGGCTGATGTGCCATCATACATAGCAACCTTCCAAACTTTGACAATATCACTGACATTTTTTACCAGTCTGCTGATGTGCTTTAAACCTGGATCACGTTTTGAAGCTTTGCCTAGTCCCCATATCCAAAAATGTGTTGCTGTTGAGTAAATGGAATTTTATAAAAACAAAATACAGTAGATCCGGGATCAATTCTGCATTAACACATCCACGTTCTTTTAGCTGTGGAGTCAGTTCATAACACACAGAAAGTGAATATGAGAGTATAATAAAATTAAGTGAAATTCAACTTTGACTGGTAAAGGCAGTGACAATGAGATTTCTCATTTTTATGATTGTGTTAAACTGGCGAGTCTTGCACAGAACGCATGCGGTGCCTGGCGGGCGCAGCAGCTACCGTGACTCCCCGCACGAGAACCCTGCATTGATCCAGTGCGGGGAGTACAGTAACCAAGTCCTTCCCAACGGCATGTGCAAGATCGTTGCCATGCTGCCCCAGCTGGATGATCACAGGTGCCCGGATATGTTCCGATGCACGGACGAGGTCTCCTATTGGCTGCATGAAAATGAAGAGCGGAAGCAGCAGATTCTAGAGCTCAGGGAGCTGATCTCAGAGCTTCAGGAGGAGCTGAGAAACCATAGACATCGCATCAAAATCCTGGAAATGCAGGTCAGAGCAAGTATCATTCTACTGAAAAACTTCTCTCTCAAGTAGGCTATGGGCATGGGCAAATCTATGCAATACAAGAGTAAAAGATTTAAGCACCCTATTGGGATTGATGATTAGAATGTTTCCACGGAGACAAGGAATGATGTTGAATTTTCCATGAGTGACTGCTTTCTTACATCCAAGATGGGTCACTCTGATTGGAATGGCCATACAATGTGTTTTCTCTATTTTGTGTAGTATAAATCCGAGATTCTGTTATTTTTTCATTTGACATTAGATCTGATAGATACCCATTCATGCATCTTTTAAGGTCCTAAAACCTGAACACAACTACCAAAAATGGGAGCTAGGAACTCAAGATTTGCATGGATTGCCTTCTGGTGTCACGTCTGGCCGCAGAGCCTCGGAAGTATTCCTAAACTGATGTCCATTTGTTGTTCCCATGAGATTCTCCATGAGTCCCTCTCTGCACTCGATGTGCTCAGTGTGTGGGTTTGAATACCTTTTTACTCCCAGGCTTGCAAAGATAAAGAGAATGAGGAGTTCATTGGCCAGTTCACCTAACTATTGACTTCTGCTGTTTTTTATTTATTTGTATTTGTAGAGCACGCTACAGCCCGCAGGCATCAAGGTGCTAAATCAGAGCTTAAGGAGGCTTACTTGAGGGTTACAATGAAGCCGCCCAATAAAAGAACTTGTTCACATTAAAGAGTTACATGGTACAGCACATCACAGGTTAAAACAGATCAAACTAAAGGGTTCGTTTTGATGGCTTCACGGAAGGCTGAGTGCGAGTCAATAACCCTGAGGTGGGCTGGAAGCCTACGTTTTAAAATTCAGACAAATTGAGACTTAAAACAAGAGAATTGTGTCCACATTTTTAGGCGTACATTTTCATGACTACCCATTCCAAAAAAAAAGTTAACCCAAGATGATCATATACACAGACGCGAGTACTTCCTTATGGTGAAACACCATGGTTTAGCAGAAAAAGTATTTTGATGGGGACTGCATTGTTATAGTGTTTGTGCATAGTAAGCAGGATCGAAACACCAAGAACAGCTGTCAGCCAATTTGAAGATACATTGTATATAACTTCAAAGTTTATTAAGAGTTCAAAGCTTTGGTTGATCACTGCCCTGTATTTTCCTGCTAACATGGACAGCGTGGCTTATCTGGGCCAGTTCAACCACACCAAAAATTGATTTTAAACACTAGAGCTTTGGTCAGGTGCCTTGAGGATTAGACACCATCTGTGCTGCACACTGAGCAATGCAGTTCTGCACTGTTTCCCTGGGCATTTCATATAAGTAACATGTATTGTCACGGGAGCCTGTCAGCCATGAGGTGAGAACAGGATGATGGGTGCTGTCAGGTTCAGGTTGGATTACAGATGCTAGATGAGTTCATAGAGGTGGAGTGGGCCTCCAACCTGGACATTATCTGGCTGCATACTCTACAGCTATTGTAGGATACACCGAAGCCAGCTTCAGAACTAGATTGTCCAGGTTAAGAGGTCAGCAACTTCAACTTCACCACATGACCTCATACTTTCCTATGTTAGGGCATTTAGTTGAACTATTTGATTCGTCAAAGAAACTGTACCATTTTTGTTCCCATGCAGAATGCACTTTTTTATGAACACCCACAACCATTAATACCAGCGTGTCACACATAAAATGGCAACATGCCTGTCTTGTTGACATATGCCAACTTTTTGTTTCTGGTCCTTATTACGGCACTTTACAGCCGTCTTCTTGCAAAATAATGCTAAAGGGAGAAGGGAAGAGTGTTTTGGAGCGGAATGATTGGTTAGTTTGGAAACTGGAAATTCCACTGGTATTGATTTTCTGCATCACAGACTGTTATTGTCTGTATCCTGACATTCTATATGCTTTCTTCTGCCAGCATTTCATAGTACAGGCACAAGAAAAGAAAGTTGATGAGCCCCGTAATTCATTAACTGTGCGTCTGAGTCCAAGACCCTCTTTCTAGTCCTAGTCTATCTTCCTCTTCCTCGTCATACTCGTCCCTGTCCTCATCCCTCTTCCTTGTTGTGGCCCCTCTTTCTTGTATTAGTCCCTCTTTCTCTTCATCCTCCTACTCTCTTCCTTGTCCGAGTCCCTCTCCATCTTTCCCATCACATTTCCTCCTCTTGGTCCCTCATCCTTGATGCTCCTCTTTGTCCTAGCCCCTCTTTTTTGATCCTCGTCCAAGGCCCTCTATCTACTCTCTCATCCTAATCCCTCTTACTCATCCTTGACCAACTTCCTTCTTGATCCAATCCCTCTCCCTCTTCTCCTGTCTACTACCTCATCCCAGCCCCCTGTCCTAGTTCCTCTTCCCCTTCATCATCATAAACACTCTTCGTCATCCCTCCTAGAACCCCATATTTGTCTTTGCCCTGATCCTCTTCCCAATCCTCATCCTAGTCCCCCCTAGGCCCTATACCTTCTCCTCACACTAGTCCACATCCTGGTTCTAGTCCATCTTCCTCTTCACACTGCTCTCTCTTCCTCTCCAACTTCATGGTTTCTTTTCCTCATCCCAAAGCCTCTTCCACATTGTATTCCCTTATATTGTGACTAGTCATTGTTCCCTCCTTTTCCTAGTCCCTCTTCCTCTTCCTTGTAGTCACCTGTCTTTCTTATCCTCGTCCCTCTACATCTGCCTCACCCTATTTCCTGCTCCTTGTCCATCATTCTAGTCTCTCCTCCTTTGCTAAGTCATTTTTCTTGTTACTCCTCCTATTCCCTCTGCCTAGACCCTCATCCTATCCCTCTTCCTCATTCTTGCTCCATCACACCTTCTTGTCTTCATCCTGATCCCTCTTCATCTTCTTCATTCTAGTAACTCATCCTAGTCCCTTGTTCTAGTCTCACATCCTCTTTTTCAGTCTTGTCACTCTTCCTCATTCCTTCTCCTGGTCCTGCATCCTCATGCTTGTCATTGTTCATCTTTCCAAACCTAGTCCTGGTCACAGTCCCTATTCCTCTTTCTCTATTTCTATCCTTCTTCTCTTCATGGTTCATCTTCCTCATCCAAGACTGTATTCCTCTTCTTAGTCCATCTTCCTATTCCTTATCCCTTTTTGTCCAGGTTTCCTTCTACTTTGCCTGCCCTAGTCTCTCTTACTCTTCCTTGTCTCTCTTCCTCACCTTAGCCCACCTCTCTATTCCTAGTCCTCCTCCCTATTTGAGTAGTGCCTCTTCCTCTTCCTAGTCCTAGTCCCTCTTTATTTTCCTCATCCTAGTCCATCCTGCACACCCTAATCCCTCTGGTTCAACTTTGATCCACAACCTCTTCCTTTTCTATTTTCTTTTCCTCATTCTAGCCCCTCTTCTGTGTTATAGTCCCTTGACTTAATCCATTTCCCTCATCCTAGTCCCTCATTCACATTTTAGTCTCTCTCTCTTCTTCCTCATCCCAGACCTCTTCCGAACCATAGTGTCGCTTACTCATTCTCATCCTTGTCCTAGTCCCTGTTCATCTTCCTAGTCTCTCTTTGTATTCCATGTTATTCCTGCCTCCACCTCCTCCTCCTAGTCCTTTTTCCTCTTTCTCATCCATGCCCCCATTAGTCTACCTAATTTTAGTCCATCTTCCTTCCTCATCCTAGCATGTCTTTCTTTTCCAAGCCCCTTTTCCTCTTCCTGGTCTTTCTTCCTCATCCTATTTTTCTTTCTAGTCCCTTTCCTCTTCATCATCCTAGTCATTCATCCTTATTCTAGGACCTCTTCATATTTCTGCTTCCTCTTCTTTAACATAGACCCAGTTCATCTTCTTCATCTCAGTCCTCTTCTTTATCTTCTTCCCTGTTCTAGTCCCTCGTCCTTGTTCTTTTTTCCTTTCCTAGGCACTCTCTCTTCCTAGGGCATTTTTCTCTTCCTCATCCTAGTCCCTCTTGCACATCCTCGTCTATTTGCTTGTTCTTTGTGTGCATTCTAGTCACTCTTCCTATCACTCTTCTTTGTCCCCATCCTTATTCCTTATCCCTTTCCTCTTACTGGTGATTGTTCTCTTCCTCATCCTACTCCCTCTTCCGTGTCCTAGGCCCTGGTTCTTGTCCTGCTTCCTCTTCCTTGTCTCAATCCATCTTCCTTATCCCAGTCAAACATCCTGGTCTCTATTATTCTTCCTTTTTGTGTCAGCCAACTCCTTTCGGTTTGGAAAAAGGAGTCAAAAAGGAAGGAGACATGTCCTGATGAAGGGACATTAGAGAATGTTTCTTCCATGGTGTGTGGAATGTACCATACAGTGTTCATCCTGCCTTTTACGGGATGTAATATTGTAATATTGTAAATGTTCATTTATAACATGTTTAATACCAACGAGTGGTTTCTAAGCGCGGGATACGGTTCGCACCTGTGTGGCGCTGCGTTGTCTTTCTTCCAAGACAAACGCGTTGCCAATGAGCTATCCTTCCTCCCAGAGGATGCCATGGTGTGAGATAGGGAGAAGGGGATGGCTGCATAATCATACCAGTCTCAAGTGTGATGAGTGTCAGCAAAGTTTAGGAGGGAGGTGGAGGATATAATTTGGTCTAGTGTGTTCCTCTACACTTGAGTGGAGGGGAGAATGTATTGCGTTAGGCCTAGTGATTCAGGTATGGATAAGAGGGCTTCTCTGCTATTTTTCATTGCATTGGTTGCGGGGTGATGAGAAAGATTTTATTTACGCGTGATATTGAGTCAGTCATGATGAAGTTTGTGACCTCATCTACGAAGTTTACCTCACCTGTGAAAGGTGACTGAGTCTGTATGAGAAAGGGGGAATTTACACATAAAGGTTTCCATTGTTTTAAGTGTTGGTGGTTGGCTATGCACTGAACAAAGCTGAACTGGAGGCTTCCAGCCCTTTAAGATGAGTAGCAATACCCTCTAGATGGGTGGGGATGCAGATTCTACTCAAACATCAATAATCAAGACAACACAAATAGTTTGCCAAAGTTCGTCTGTTTTAATGCAAGTTTTAAAACAGGGAGTACAACGAACATCAGCAATCGCTCGATACTATGACTCTAACTACTTCATTAAAAAGTTGGGTTCTTATACCCATAATTGCTCTTAGCTGACGTGTTGACCTGCGTCATTAACAACGTCATCATACGTGTCAAACTACTAAAACTTATCGGGAAGTGGGATTGGTTCTAAGTGAATAACTAAGCATAGGTACTATATCTGTATGGAGTAATGGAGAAAGGTAATAGGATAGCTAACATCAGGTGGGGCAACTAAGCCCTCCCTCCAAAATGGCCACTATGAACGTCACTAAATGTATGATGTCCCATTGGCTACATAAACTATATGACCCCTAACTGTGTGGTCCCTTACAATTGGTTGGCTTCTTACCCCCGTCAGTAATTTCCACCTATGTGAGCAGCACGCAGACTGAAAAACCAGGTGCGGATAAGCTCGTCTTTGCACCAGTTTCCCACCAATTAAACTATCATCTATCATCACCTCAATGGTCCAGTGTCAATCAGTACTTTGAAGTTGGCCTTGAGTTTGTACTGTTCTCTGAGAATTTTTAAGGAGTATGGCACTATCCGGCTTCCGTGCTTAGGTGTGACCATCTTGTCTGTCCACCTTCCTTCCATCATGTGACTGGACACCATGAATTGAGCCTTTTCGTGTATTTGATTTTATTCTTCAATAGTCATCTAACGTCTTTTGTTTTTGCTTGATCTTCTTGTACAGGAGCTTCAATTCTTTCACTTTTTTCTTTTTTAAACTCTTTATTTAGGTCAACAAAACAATTACAATTCAGAAAAGACATTCATAAGCAAAACAATCAGAGCATAACTTGAGTACCAAATTTAGTAATTACATTAGAACAAATATAGGAAAAAACAGTAAGCAAAAGAACATATGTTCTTTGATTGCCAATTCACTGCTAATCTTTTATGAAAAACACACATTTTTATTTTATTAACAAAAATACAACATAGAAGACACAACAAAAATCAACCCTCCCCTCCCACCACCCACCACCTGAAAATAAAAACAAATCGAAAACCGTTCTGACAGAACATCAAGCATAAAACTCATTGAATTTACCCCATTGTTCATGATAGACTTCTTCTCTATGCAATTTACCTAACTTCAATTTCTCAAAACGCAAAAGAGTTTGCACCTAAACTAGCCAATCTTCCACTCATGGCATTTTCCTAGTCTTCCAGACAGGCAACATTAGTCTAGCGGCAACCAAAAGGACCTTATTAATCCAACACAACATCAGATATTCAAGATGCCAAACACAACTCAAAGACTTCATTATCACAGCTAAAGAATTTCTAGGAAAAGCCATCTCACATACCATATCAACCCTATCCAAGACTTCTGTTCTTTCACTTTAATTGTATCTAATGTCAGCCAACTTCTAGTTTGATAAGACCTTGGCTTTCATGACTCTTTGAACTCCTTAGCTGAAATGGATTCTGTTTAATTCAATTGCTTTTGGTAACTGCGACACTGGAATGAGGCCTTCTCGTGTTTGTTCAGTACTGCTTTATACGTAGTGGAAACATTCATTAGATCCCAAGATGTCACTTATCCTTGGTACTTCTTTGTGCTTTATAAATCATCTGCCTCTCTGGTATATTTATTTTTTTATCTGGGTGTCGATTCAACTTTGTATGACATCACCATTATTCCTGGTCATTCAGTTTCCTTGTTTCATCAGGAATCTCGTTCAAATGGCCATCATATTGTCTTGGATGCAAGTATGGTTTCCTGAACGGGTACTTTACTTCCCATAGTCTCTTAGGTATAGGTATTCTTATGGGTACTGCACAGAGTCCTCTCTCTTCTCTTTGTTGGTTTAACTGTTCAGTAGTCACAAAACTGGGGGGCACTGAGAAAACAATGTACAGGGTAATGCCCTAACAGGTAAGTATTTTATCACAAAAGGAAAGCAGAACAGAACTGTGTATAATTTTTCTACAATGCAGTAGATCTTCCATATACCAAACAGAGCCCAAGGGGGTGGCCTGGGAGTTACAAGGTTGTTGTTGAAGACAGAAGGATAGATCGTATTGCTCACTATCCCTGCCTAGTCCCAGAGTGTTGCTAGAATGCGCTTATGGGCCGCTTATCTAAAAGCGACGGGAAAAGACGGTAAAGAGAATTCATTATTGAATAAACTGACAATCTGATGATTGTTTCAACCTTGTCTGTCCCAGGTCACTGGCACCCAAATGGGTGTGGGTGAAAGAAGAAGTGTTAAAAAAGGTAACACCTATGGCAAAAGTCTCAACCTTCTACTATGGGTACATGGTGATTTAATATCCCATAGACAGGTTGAGTAGTCCTAGGGTAACTTAGGTTAAGATCAGATAGCTCAAACTAGAACGGTTATGCCAAAAAGGGAAAGTGGCTGGCACCACCTATATGAATAAGCTTCTAAGATGAAGACAAACATAAACAAACCCACATCATCTGTCTATAGGTGCTTGGTACTAGACAGAGTATGGGAGAGCTAAAATAGTGGGTTGTTCAGAGTCCAGATAGGTTTATTTTTGCCTCCACCATGTCACAACCACTGTCTTCCGGTTTCAGTGGTGCAGGTGTGGATATGACCACTTTCTTCAGGACAGTTTTCTAAAAAACTGGTAAATTCGGACAGCTGATCACCAGCATTGCCATGGGGAATATATACTTTACCCCACTTCTCATTGCCATGGAGTAGGAAGTTCAAGAGAGGAAACTAGGGACAAACAAAAGATAGTCCAAGGTCACTTCTCAGTTACTGCTCCAGGCTAAATTGCTATAGAGGGTACAGTATACATCAGGTCCCTCTAATTAGTAGAGTGAGTGTGCAAGACATCATTACAATACACATCTTGATACGTAGTGGAAGAAAACAAGGCTATATGATGTGGGTAAGTACTAACCAACCATGCATCATTAGTCAAAGTGGGTGATTGTGTCTAAAGTAGGACCAGACTGTTGTCCACGTATTTCCACGGCAACCTCAGAGTATTCTTGCTGTAGAGATAACGGAATAGGTCACTAAAAAGGCAGTCTGGGTCGTTATAAATGCCCCTAGGGCTTCTCTTATGATTATGTGTCGAAAGAGAGGAGTGCAGGGCCTGTTGAATAAATACACAGGCCTGTGCTTCTATCTCTTTTTTGTATGGCACATTTGCAACACAATTGTGTTGTCTTTTAATAACATGATTTTGTTGTCTATTAATGACATGGGCCGCCTATCATCCCATGTTTGCCCCCAATGTGGTTCATAATTCTCGGTGGGTAATTTATGTGGTAATCCAAGCTGGTGGGTGAAATAGTGAGGGCCGTAGCCCTGGGGCCACTGGTTGCAGCGATTTTCTCATTATTGTCTCACAGCGTATCATAAGGATATACGCTTTCAGAGGAAAGAGAAGCAAAGCACTCTGTAAGCCAGGGCCACAGGGAAATACCTACTTAAGTACAGTTTCTGGCCGGTCCCTCACAGTTTGTAGCAAGCGTTTGCCGGAGCTTCCCATAATGGCACACTGACGGATTGGTGTTCTGGTATAATCAAATGGAAAAATCACGTGTTCTGAACACATGTCCCGGCCAGATCCTAGCGGCCGTGATGACGTCAGAGTCGTCATTGTACATCAAATGTCAGTGGTCTCGGTGTGCTCTGTACTCCAAGACCAGAGGAGGCCAGGCAAGTCAGGCACCCATGGAGACTTGTATATGCCACCCAAAACAACACCATTGGGTTCTGTTTGGTATATGGAAGATCTACTGCATTGTAGAAAAAATATACACAATTGTGTTCTGCATTCCTTAACTGTTCAGTATACGTCACATATTTTGGTTCATATGTTTCAGGTAATGTAGGCGGGGCAGGTGGAGTGATGGTACTTGGATCCTCCTCTTCACTCTCCCCTCTGGGTGATTTATCGACCACTCTCATATCGCCCTCCACATCCAGACATCCTTGCCTGAAGGAATGCTTCTTAGGGATCCATATCTTTATGACCCCCTTCAAGCATCCAGCTGATTTCACATGCTCATCCTTGTTCCATGTCATGAGCATGCACTGTCCACTTGGACTGCAGTAGATCCATCTCCCCACATACTCCTTCTGGTCCTTATGGATACAGGAACTTTGTTCCTTCAGGTGCATGGATACTGGCCTTCACAAGGTCTATGATTTCTTCATCAGTCAGATCTTTAGGCTTCCATCCTGGTTCAACATCTATCACAATCTTCATCCCTATGGCTTTCTTTGCTGTCTTCTTGCATTGTGAAATTATTATTTTGATCACACAGAATCCAAGCATTACTAATAATAATAAAGCTCCTAAAAACTTGAACATATCTGCCAGCCATTGTAGAACCCATGAGAAGAGTGATCCAAACAGCTGTCATCAGCAATGTCCTCGACCTCTTCGCTCATCTGGCCATGTAGCTTTGTTAGCATATCTATGGCCTCTGTCAATGTTCTATTCTCGTCATCATGAGAAGGTGTCACTGGGGTCTGCGAAATCCTTGTCAGAGTACGTTGTTTCAGATTCTCCACCCTCCCCTAGCTCCTCACCTTCTTCTTTCCTTTCCGTACCCTTCTCTCCTCTTCTTCTAGGTTGCTCCTTTTTTTTGTGTAGATAAGGACGGCCACGGAAGGAAGCCACCGTGCTACCCAAGAAAGGGTGCCCTGGGCCCCCCTCCGGGAACGCCAAAAAGGGGAAAAAGCCCTAAGGCACAAAAAACCCCTGAGCGACCCCTGAGATGTAGTCTTGAGACGGGGCCAGGCAGATGAGATGGTCGGCGAAGAAATACTGGAGGAGCTCCGGAGGAAGGCAGTCCAAAGGAGAAAGGAAGATCACTAGGTAGAAACCCAGTCCAAGGAAAAAGAATCAGGAGCAGACGGCAGTCCAATAGCAGGCCAGGATCTGGTACACAGAAAGCAACTGTAGAAGGTATCCAAGTAGAAGAGTAGACAATCCGAGATAAACAGGCCGGGGTCTGGTACACAGGGAATCCAGCAGAAAGATGAGAGGAGGCAAAGGAGGAGACGGAAACAGGAAGACAGATCAGAGCAGAGGTAAGGTAATCAGAGTTAAGGAAGATGGGACGGGGAGTGGGCTAGAAGACGGGAGGGAGAGTAAGGGGAATGAGAGGAACGGAAAAGAAAACAGGGGGGAAACGAGCTCAGCGTTAAAAGGAACAGGCTAGTAGGAGAGTAGGATACGGAACCCGATAGGGATCGGGGACTGAACGGAGAAAATACACGAGCGTGAAAGCTGCGAAAAGCACAGAGCATAGAGCACTCTCGGAAACAAGGAAACCGGAAGCGTTGCAACGCATCTGCGATCCGGAAGCGAAAAGGCTTTTAAGCTTCCGAGTCGCGTCAGCGCGCAACACTAGAACGGTGCTAAAGGAATACGTGATGGGTGAGCGGGGCATGTGATGTGCTAGTATCTGCGCCGCCAGCGGCTCCACAGGCTCCACCTGCCTCGCGGCATTACAGAAGGTATAAATGTGCAACATGATTCTCCAATTTTGGCACAAGCACCTCCATCCATAGCTGTGATCACATCCAGGACATATATGTTCTGGAGGGTCATCAATCTTACAGCTCTCAACTCTTCTCTGATTGCATTGGTCCCTTTATGGTAGTTTTAATCATCTGTAGCAGTTCCCATCTTGTGATATGAATCCACTTGGTATTTGCTCCAACCTGGATCCTTGGCATAAAGATCATCATGAACACTGAAGAAGTCTGGCTGAAAAGTCTATGTTCATATGGAATAGCATCAAAGGCTTCTATTGACTTAGCTGAAATGTAGTTCTCCCTCTTCATTTGATTTATTAGTTCCACAGATCTCTTCTTTCTTAGATGAGCATCTGCTTTCGGGAAACTATCAATGTTCAGGTCACCTTAAGGAATCACTAATGCAGAGCATGGACAATCACCAATTTGCAGATTCCTCCCCAATCTTTAGGCAGTCTGATGTAGGCCTTAGATCCACATGCCGAATAATGATCCATGATTACTGGTGTCCCGATATTCATTCATGGTGCATCGAAGATTCGATCACAGTTCTGATTTTCTCCCAGTTTTTTTGTACCATTGTTCCTGAAGCATAATTTAGAAATGTCCAATGGTACTATCTGCAAGAGCACTCCTCTGTCTTCGACCCATGCCAGTAGTTTAGCAAGTTTTGGCCATAATGGTTTGCATAGCATTTGTGCATTCTTGATTGTTGGTTGGTAGTGACCCATTATTACCCAGTCTCTGCAGATTACTACTCCATCTTCTCATCCATCTGGTGATAAGACAGTTCCCCAAATCTGCATCTGGCCTCTGTTCTTCCATCTACGAATGTCCTCTGTAGAGTGTCCTGGAACTTTCAGTTTTTTATTTAGTTCTCTTCTTACTCCAGTTCCTTTTACTCCAGGTTTCTCATATCTGATCACAATAGTCTTTGTTTTGGCATTGTTTCTTGTCTTTATATCTTCAACATAGTCATCTTCATTTGGATCTGTTACTTCAGTTGCCCATTTGAGAGAGGCTGTTCAACCCATAAATTGGCCTCTGGTACTACAAAAAGATAGGTGCACTATGCAGTGTGCAGTTAGGACAATATTTCAATAGCTCTGAAGATCTTTGACTTCCCCATGCTGTATGGCAGGAGTGCACATACAAAGCATTCTTCATCTGACGTCTTTCTTCCAAAGTCTTTCATGTGTTGGTAACATATGTTATTTCCCCAGTGGGCTGTGCTGTCCAGATAATCATTCAGTTCATAATTATCTTCTTGAGTGCTTCTTTTGGTCCTCAAAGTCTTCATGTAGTTACTTATAACTACATCTTTGAATGCATCAATATAGCTTCTTCTGACTGGTCGATTTGCAGGATCATCCATCTGGGTTCCCAGTGTAGAAGAAAGTTCAGCAAGTCTTTCTTTATCCATTTTTCTTTTTCTGGCAATAGCTAAAAAAGGCCATATAGATTCTGCTATAATCTCTGCTCGTGATCTTTCTGTGGGGCTTGGGCCTTTCGTTGCTGGACCAGGTGTGTCTGTAGGGATTATTTGTGTAGGCCAGCCTTTGTCAGCCCCTTATTTTTGGTTAATCCGCTGACCCTGTCTCTGGTGTTTAAAGGCAGTGTTTGAAGCAAGTGCTGTTTGTGATTGATTGGTACTAACATCCATTTCAAGCTCAAGTACCTTTCCATTTTTTCTTGGGATAGGAATTACTATGAAGGGTCTAGGCTGCTTTGTAGTTGCCACACTCACTGTTTCCTTCTGCTCAGAAACATATATAGGAATCTTTGCATCATCTGCTCCTATATAGAAATCAGTTCTCACTGTCAGTGAAAGCAATATGAGTATGAATATAATGATGTGTAAATAATACAGTTATAGGTGATGAGACAGCATCTACTTCTTGGACAATTCACACGTCTGTCCTCATGGGGCAACACAATGTTGATGTTTAAATTCCCCATCTCGATCATTTGATGCTAAGGAAGGAAAAACAATTTTTAATGACACTGCATCTTTAGATTGTTTCTGGAAGCTGTTGTCTTCATTCAGCATTCATCCTTCATCAATTGTCTGCTTTCTGGATGCTTTTAAGAAGTGACTTTATCTTTCTTTCTTGCACCAGTTTATTTCCCAATCACGATGCAATGTACCTTTAGCGTGAAGAAAAATGTCCTCGGTGAGCCTCTATGAAATCTGCTTGATTTATTAGTTCCCAATTAATGCCGTGAATCTGCTTCAGTCCAGATTACATGTTGCTTCCCTGTCAGCATGAATAAAGAGTTTTGTCCTTTATTCAATTCCTCGATCTGTCCCTCGGAGGAAACTTTCTACACAGCTCTGTGATTACTTTCAGAATAGACTGCCACCTGGATGATGATTCCTTCCAGGATCACTTTCAAGTTTGCAGTGTTTCTTGGGTCTCTTAAAAAGGTTACTACGTCTGTGTGTATTCCAACGAAATGTGGGTATTCTTCAATTAGACGAAAGAACACCAAACTCACCAGTCTATGTGCTGCGCCAGTTGATAGGGGCATTTGTGGTTTTTTCACTGAACTCAGGTAACTTCAAGAATTCTTCAGTGATGATTATAAGCAGTCTTCTTATGAGTTTCTCATTGTCAGGATCCCAAATGAAAGCTGGAATGTGGCAAGTTCTCCCCACCAATGACGGATAAGAACGTAACACCAACTCAAAATACGTAAGCACGAACTTAGAAAGGTCATTACTGGTTAACACCATGAGTAAGGCCAAACAAGAACTCTGTGTAAAAGGAATCAGGGTACTGTACCCTTTTCCAATTGCAGTGTCCACAATCAAAATTGAGCATATCTTTATTCTTATTAAGGCTTAAGCATGCCTTAGTCCAAAGTCAATAAGCTACTGTGGCTTTCAAGAATGCAGATCTTCCCTTAACCCTGCAACTAAGATGCACAGAGTGTTCAAATGTGTCCTTCCATTTGTAGCTGAAAAGGGAGTGTCCAAATTAAGCCACAGTCCACTAGTAGGTTCCTTTCTTTCCACTTGTCGGCTTATGCGTCTTTCTTCCTCGTCATGGATCTCGTCTGCACGTGCTGTGGTTCTTCCCCGATGTTTGTCGCTTCTTCGCGGTGGGGTGCAAGCAGAGGGGTCCCTCCAGAGTAAATCTTTGCGTCTCCCAGGAAAATCCAAGCTCACCTACCCTGCAATTTGACAGCAGATGCTGTCACATCCTCAACGACAAAAAGTCAGTTGAAACGGGGCTCGCCCCACTTTTTCCTTGTGTGGTTATGAATTAGGACTTTATCTCCTGGGTAGATTCTTGAACGTTGAAATTCGGGAGTTTGGGTTGTTGAAGCATCTCCTTCTGTGTTCTGTACTGCCTTGCACCCTCGCCTCTGCAACTGTCCTGAAATCACAGAAAAACTAGATGTTAAACAGTTCACAGAGTTTTGCATTTCAAGTCCTAGGATTTCTGACATTCCCTGAGCATCATTCTAACTCAGGATGGAGGCATTAAAGGTGTTCTCACAATTTCGTGCGGCGTAAGATGGTGGTCAGAACCTGGTTGGTTCCTAAATGCATACAATGCCAGTCGTAGGCAGTGCAACCACACTTTTTTCAAAGTAAGCTTCAAGTTAGCTATTGTTCTTTTAACAGGCCGTTGAGCTTTTCACAGACACCATTTCCTTGCGGTTGATAAGCCGAAGAAAAATTGTGTTTTATACCAAGCAGCGAGGTGGTCTGCTCGAAAACTGTATTAGCAAAGTGAGGTCCATTATCTGATCTCATTACTTTGCACACTCCCCATCTGGGAAATACTTTGCGCACTAAGAACTTGGCTGCACAGGTAGAGTCTGGGTGCATGCATGGATCTACCTCTATCCATCTAGAGAAAGGACATATTACAACTAATAGGTATCTATATCCATTACAAACTTGTATCATGTTGACATAGTAGATATGCAAGTGCTGAAAAGGGCCATTAGGTCTTGGGATGACTCCCCTCACTATGTGCAGTGTATGCCCAGCCGTAAATTGTTGGCAAACAATACAATTTACCATAAAAAAAATGCAACATGCTCCATAAGTTTCGGTACGAACCAATCCTTAGCAATCGTTACAGCAAGATAGTTGTATCTGCTGGGCAGTGTAGCTGTTCTAGAGCCACCCTTAATAAGGCTATAGGCATCACTGGTTTACCAGTGGTGTCTTGTCGCCACAATGCTTCGAAGGGGTTTAAAGAACACCCCATTCGCTTCCACAACTTCTTTTCCTCTTGTGGTGCTTCTCCTTGAAGCTCCACTATCTATGATTTTGACATATGATTATATCCCTCGTCCACACTCATTATCACAGTCATCCTTTCATTCACGTTAATGGTTTCGGTATTCATCATCCCTGTATCTGTATTTGCGATGCGCTTGGCTTCAGCATCTGCTGCTTAATTTCCTCGCAAGATCAAATCTGTCCCTTTCATGTGAGCTGCACATTTGACGACTGCTATGCCAACCAGGCGTTGTAGTGCCTTAATGAGCTGTCCAATAAGGCTGCCCCTTCATTTCCAGCGCACTAATCCTGCGTGTACCGTCGACATCACATAGGCGGAGTCACTGTACACTCCTACTTCCTGGTCTGTGTGATTCTCAATTACGATATCAACCTCAATAATTCTGCAGCTTGCGCTGAATAATGAGATGGCAATCGAGTACTCACAAGCACTCGAAATTTTCCATTTGCCAAATATTTCACTACCGCGGCGCCTGTATATCTTTGCCCATCATTTTGATCGATTCTCAAAGACCTGTCAATGAAGACAATCTCTCCCCCTGCGAGTGCATTCTCTTTTAGATCACAGAATTCTTCATATTTTGCACAATCATGTATAGTCCCTCCTTCGGTAATTGGCTCAGCTATAAACATGGCTGGATTCACTATTTTACATTGAACTATTTTAATTGCTAGAGTTGATATGATAACCTCATAGACAGAAGCCCTTTGAGTAGTCAACGTGCCTTTTGGTTTTTCTAAAATGGCAAATAATGCATGTTCAACAAATAACGTCATGGAGCATCCCATTACTATGCTTGTAGCCTTTTCTATGCTGGACGCGGCAGCTGCCAAACTTTGTTCATATGGAAAGTGACCTCTCATTACTAGGTCCAAAATTCCACTATAATATGCAAGGGGCTTGTACCCTAACATGGTTATCTGTGTGAGTACTGCTGTCATAAAAGTACCATCTGTATGAGAGAATAAAAATAATTCCTCTGCATAATTGGGGATCCCTAGAACTGGAGCTGTGCAGATTTCTTTTTTCAATTTATCAAACCCTTCTTCCATTGGTTCAGTCCACACACATTTTTCTTTTGTTGCCTGTGGTTTTTCAAGGCCTGTAAAAGGGGCCTCGTATATGAGCTGTTTTCAAAGACCCATGCTCTGACATAATTACATAGCCCTAGAAAACTCTGCATTTGTTTTATCGTGTGTGACTTGGCTGTTTTTAAAATGTCCTCAGCTCTTTCAGGGGTGACCTTCTTTCCTTCATGTGAAATCAATTGGCCTATGTACAACACTTCTTGTTGACAATATTGCAACTTTTCCTTGTCAACCTTATATCCTTTGTCAGCAAGTATAATCATCAGCTGAACAGAATCGCGCCTGCATTCTTCCTCTGTGGTGCTGAAAACTAGAATGGCATCTATGTATTGCAGCACAACGCTCTCTAAAGCAATATTGCTCAAGTCCATCTCGAGGATATTTCTGTTTAGAATCGATGGGGACTCACAGTACCCCTGAGGCAGCCTTGTGCTTTTTAATCATATTTGTCTAAAAGTAAACAATGTCAAATCTTGTGAGTCTTTGTGCAATGGGATTGAGAAAAACACATTTTTCAAGTCAATCACCGTGTAATATCATGCATCAACAGATATATTACATAAAATCGTAGATGGGTTAGGGATGAGAGGGAACTCGGCCTCTGTAATATTGTTTATTGGGCATAAATCTTGAATTAGTCTCCAAGACCCCCCTTTAGATTTTTTGATAGGATAAACTCACATATTACATCGTGACTCTGACGTCACTAAGATACCTTGGTCCATCATGGCGGAAATTGTTTTGAAAATACCTTCATCTGCCTCTCGAGATATGGGATATTGTCGTGCTCAAGGTAAAATTGCTCCGGGTTTCAATTTAATCTTTACTTCCCCAACTCCTTTCAGTAAGCCTACGTCATAGGGGCCAGTGGTCCATAATGAAATTGGCACTTTTGCCATATCTTCATCAAAATATTCAAGGCGCTTTTTTGATAGCATAATTCTCTGCAGAACTTCACTCTTAATCGCCTTTTACCCTTTTAAGTGATGCACATTTCAGATATCACAAAATCGTCAGATCTGTCATCTCCAAACAAATCCTCATCAGTGACGCCATCACTCTGCAACCTTCCTCCATGGCAATTATTGTGGTGCATCGTCTACCTTTATCATTAGTTGCATCAAGCAAAGCCATATTTCCTAGAACTATAGCTGCTTCTATGCCTAAGGGGTAAATTTGTCCCTCATCTTCGTCCATGGGTATCTTAGGTCTAAATAGAAACTCATCTGGTATTCTCATGGTTCTGCCTACTAGACCTGTCAGCCATGTTAACAAAACACATAGCCCATAATGGAACACTTCGGGTTCCAACGGTTTCACTCTAGGCGCTTCTTGCCTTGCGTATGCCCTGATCATTTCGCATACGTTTAAATAATGCATTCCCGATGTTGAGCATACTATCCCATTGTCTGTAAAAAAAATGGTCATATGAATTTTCGTCATTAAATCTCGTCCGAATATGTTGACAGGTGTTTGCCTCGAATAAAGCAGTGGAACCTTCATATCGCATTCTCCTATAGAGACTGGTAATTCTTTTGTAAAAGGAACATGACTCGTTGCTCCTGTAAAGCCCTGAGTATTCATTGCATTGCCAGACATTGAAAATGTACCCTCACGTATGCACGAGCGCGTTGCATCCGTGTCCACTAAGATGGAAAAAGCTTTGCTGCCTATAATTACATCTACCCTTGGCTCCTCATGAGGATTCAGTGCAATAGATCGGACTGAACACATCAGGTCTCCCAGTGAGCTCTCCTATTTCGGGTACAGTCTCACTCCATCGCCCGTGAATGGATTTCCTCCATCAACAGTAACACCTCTTATTCTACACGTCATAGACGGTTCTGTGTATGTGTTCTGCTGAAGTTGCATAGGAGATTCTATGATTGTCCTTGCGATTGATTACCTCTTACTTGCTGTGATTTCAAGCCTTGCTGCACTCTTGGCGCTTGCTGCTGCACTGTTTGATCTTGCGCAAATCAATTTACGTCCTGCTGTGATATGCAGGTGGATTTGGCATTCCCTGTCTTGAAAATTGATCATTCTGTACCATCCTTTGGCTTCTACACATACGAGCTATGTGCCCTGTCATTCCACATGTTCAACACACAAGATGCTGTCTCCGCATCTCCCCATATTGCATGTTCTGATTACCATTTTGCATATTCTGGAACCCTTGTTGCCCATTCTGAAAACCTCCCTGAATAATCTGCCAATACCTTTGATTACCTTGCCAACCTCTCCATCGATATCCTCTTCCTCGTGGAGCATATCCATTATTTGTCTGATCAAACTGTCTTTGGTGATTTACTTGTGTCATGTGCACTGCCTGCTGCAAATTTGATCTGCCTATGTTAGTTAACATTGCCCCTTCAATGGCATACTTAGATAGCTTTTTCTGAACTAATTTTCCTTCTTCACCTTTTCGTGCATTGTCCTTTTTGTGATTCTTTTCCTGCAGGAGTCTGCAATAATGTGCAATGGTTAACTGGATTTCCGACCATGGTTTAGCTTCAATCCCCACTAATTTCTTGAGCTGTTTCTGTACCTGTTCTGGCAGCTCTTGGCATAATATATGATAAAATACAGGTATTGACTTCCAGCAAGCCTCTCATGTTTCAAGCGCCCATGCGTCTTGAAAACTTTGAATGTTAAGCAACAGATCCTCTCCTTCCTTAATTTTTCTTATCATTATAGCTCCCATATCAGACGTGTCCGGATATAGCACTCAAAGCGCTTTCCAAATCACTGCTCTACAGTTATTAAACAGCGCTCCATCGTGCATGATGTTGACTGTAGTCACACCAGGGTAACCTGCTCGTGTCCATATGTCATCAGCTCTCTCACCAAGAATGTCGATTAGAAGACCTTTAGTATCCCCTACAGGTAATGTTTTCCCTCCCGTCATTTTTTCCAACTCATTTATCCATTTTCCAGCACCAGAAGTTAAATTTGGGAGTTTAAATTTAAAATGTTCCCTGTCCATCTGGGGCAATGGTATATATTGCAACCTTGGACCCTCCCTTTTCCACCAAGGGAAACTGTGACGCTCCAAACTCATTCTCATCTCTCATCATTTGTCTATCTATCGCTGGAGTAATATTCCCACATCGCTGTCTACCTAGAAATGATCTTAGCCTGCTTACATAAGGTGGGGACTCCCCCCTCTGTCCATGGGATGGCCCCTTATGTCAATCTGACTGTGTCAGTGGCTCTTGTGCCATAGGCATATGTATTTCTGAATCTGACCATCTTACTCCCTTATCCATAGGCGAACATAGCCACATATGTCATTTCTCTTTTCCCTCGGAAGATTTCCCTTTCTTCGTCTGATACTTCTTGTGCCCAACTCGTGCAACTTATCTCATCATCATCTATATTTAACGTTAGTCTGACTAAAGACAGCTCCTTATGTCTCGCACTACAGGAGGCTTCCTCCGTGTCATACAACTGAGTGCTATTGAGACGATAATTTTTTCCTTTACCTTGTGATTCTTTCTGGGCTTGCATTTTGTGCTATACATTATCAATCATGTCCCCAATGCTTTGTGAGTCAAACTCGTCTTCTAGATTTGCTCTAGATGTACCTGGTAATGACTCGGACTCGGGAAAGAGTTCCTCTATGTCTTCCCATGCTACATGTGGATTGGGATTTCTTACTTCCCTTTCCAAATACTCGAGATCTCGTGCTTTCAATCTTCTTTTACGTTCCATGTCATCATCGACTTTTCTGCTCTTTGTCGCTTCTTCTCTTACTCTATCTTCCTTTTTCATATCCCTTTGTTCATTGGCCCTTCGTATTTCCTCAGCCCTCTCTTATCCTTTCCTGTTCATCATCTTCTATTTTTTTTTATTTCTAGCTTTTCCTGTTCATCGGCTGTTCTCCTTTTATTATCGCATTTTCTTTGCTCTTCTGCTCTCTTTTGTTTTTTAGCTTGCTCATCTTGATATAACTGTTCTTGTCTTTGTCTATCTTTTCTTTTCGCTCCTTCATCTTTCAATCGTTCCTCCCTCTCTTTGTCTTTTCTGTCTTGTTTGTCTTGATCTCCCCTTTGTCTTACCTCTTCGATGCTTTTACCATCGAGTTTAAGTAAAATCTCACCTCCCAACCATTCATTCTGTACGAGCCCAACTCATCAGTTTTATCCTTATCTCCTTTCCTTCTCTTTATTTCTCTCCTTACGTCTAGAGATGTACTTGCTCGATCATTTGTCTCCTTATCGCGTCTCTCCTTGTCCCTCGGGACTTTGAAGGTTATATCTTTCTCAGTGTCTTTTTCTGGGCCCTCATCAATACTTTGCGTAGGTGACTCATATGACGGATTGCTATATGCCGTCTCTGCTTTAAATTCTCTTAATGGGTATAATCCTTCGTCTTTTTTAGTCTCGTCTTTCATTTCAGACGGGGCGGGTGGAGCAGAAGGCTCTTCACCCCCCTGTTTGCATATATTGAGTATCCAATCTAAAGGAGGCTCCTCCTCCTTCTCGTGTTGATACATTTTCTAAAGCTCCAGACTCGCTAGGCGCTTTTCTAACTTTTGTCCTGTGTACGCCGCATGCAAATATGTTGTCATATGCTGCAGAACTGCTCTCGATAATGACCCACCTTGTGGCCATGGCATAAACAATTCATCTGCGGTTACTTTAACCCATCCTGCACTGTACTAGTTAAGTTTAAGTGCATGCTTTTGTAGCTGTTTGAAAAGATGAAATAATGGCATAACTTCTTCCATTTCTTAACCTTTATTTTTCTCTTGCTACCACTTGCTTATGTTTAGTTACAGTTTTTCAATTTTATGTCTTAATCAACATATACATATGAGCAAGCACCAACCATCGCAAGCTCCAATCCCGTAACAATGCATTTTTTTTAAACTTTATTCTTGCAAAAAAATGCATCAAAGTTTAATCTTAAAATCTTAAAACAATCAATTTTCGTGTCTCTACTTCACGTTTTTTAATCACTTAAAACATTTATTTTTCAACTCTGATGTCATCACACCTTTTAACCACATAAAACAAAACAGATAGACTTGACCAGTCACATGTACATACTGCTTACGATCTTCTTCTAAGACTCGTTTTACCCTCTAGTTCTGCTCCAATTGGAACTTAAGCTAATTCCTTTAAGAATGTCTTTAAACTAATCTCGTCTCCTATATTTCCCACGTAAAGGGGCTCTGAATTAAAGCTTCTGCTAGCACTCTTTAAAGTCTAGGAACAGTGCATATCCTCATAGCGTGGCTACACTCACGACAATTTTTTCCTCATATATTACTTGATCATACTCAAGTCAATAAACATCTCGTCTCCCATATACATATATATTACACTCTTACTCTTGCATTATATTTTATCCCGCTTCCCTCTGTTACTCTCTGTTATTTACTACGCATGCATCCCTTTGCCACACTCTTTGGTCTATTCACTCACCGTTTGCATGTTTTTCGTCTTTGGACCCTCGGGATCACTGCCTTCATTACCGCCTCTTCAAGCCGCTTTTCAATCCGCTTCTCGTAGATGTGGGAGGAGTTTCTATATCAAAATAGGGGTCTCATCAAACCTTTCCGTGCAGGGGTTTTACCTATACTAACCACTATCTACGTGGAGCTTCATGTCCTGTCAGCCGAATGGCAAAGGTCATGCGATATTGCAGAGACTCTAAAATGACTTATGTCTACGGCCGACGGTATCTTATCTAACCATCATTCTCTGCTACCAAGTGAACTGGAGGCTTCCAGCCCTTTAAGATGAGTAGCAATACCCTGGAGATGGGTGGGGATGCAGATTCTACGCATACATCAATAATCAAAATAACACAAATAGTTTGGCAAAGTTCGTCTGTTTTAATGCAAGTCTTAAAGCAGGAACAACGAACATCAGCAATCGCTCGATACTCTGACTCTAACTACTTCATTAAAAAGTTGGGTTCTTATACCCATAATTGGTCATAGCTGACGTGTAGACCTGCGTCATTACCAACGTCATCCTACGTGGCAAACTTCTAAAACTTATCGGGAAGCAGGATTGGTTCTAAGCGATTAAATAAGCATAGGTACTATATGTGTATGGAGTAACGGAGAAAGGAAATAGGATAGCTAACATCAGGTGGAGCAACTAAGCCCTCCCTCCAAAATGGCCACTATGAACGTCACTAAATGTACAACGTCCGATTGGCTACATAAACTATAGCACCCCTAACTGTGTGGTCCCCTACAATTGATTGGCTTCTAACCCCCATCAGTAATTTCCACCTACGTGAGCAGCACGCAGACTGAACAACCAGGTGTGGATACGCTCGTCTTTGCACCAGCTTCCCACCAATTAAACTATCATCCATCATCACCTCAATGGTCCAGTGTCAATTAGTACTTTGAAGTTGGCCTTGAGTTTGTACTGTTGTCTGAGAATTTTTAAGGAGTATGGGCACTATCCGGCTTCCGTACATATGTGTGACCATCTCGTCCATCCAACTTCCTTCCATCACGTGACTGGACACTATGAATTCAGCCTTTTCATGTATTTGATTTTATTCTTCAATAGTCCTCTGACTTCTTTTGTTCTTGCTTGACCGTCTTGAAAAGAAGCTTCTGTTCTTTCACTTTAATTGTATCTAATGTCAGCCAACTCCTAGTTTTATAAGACCTTGGCTTTCTTGGCTCAGTGAACTCTTTAGCTGAAATGGATTCTGTTTAATTTAATTGCTTTTTGTAACTGCGACAATGGAATGAGGCCTTCTTGCGTTTCTTTAGTACTGCTTTATACGTAGTGGAAACATTCATTCTTCTGTGGCTAGCTTCAAGATTGCTTTGCAGCTTGCGTTTCATTGCATGTGCACACGTTCAAACTAACTAAATATCTTCATCACGTATGTGGCATACGTTTCTTCATCTTGATCCCAAGATGTCACTTATCCTTGGTACGTCTTTGTTCTTTATAAATCATCTGCCTCTCTGTTCTGTTTATCTTTTTATCTGGGTGCCGATTCAACTTTGTATGATGTTACCATTCAACCTGGTCATTCAGTTTCTTTGTTTCATCAGGAATCTCGTTCAAATGGCCATAATATTGTCTTGGATGTAGGAATGGTTTCCTCAATGGGTACTTTATTTCCCATATTCTCTTAGGTATAGGTATTCTTATGGGTACTGCACAGAGCCCTCTCTCTTCTCTTTGTTGGTTTAACTGTTAAGTATACGTCACATATTTTGGTTCATACGTTTTAGGTAATGTAGGCGGGGCAGGTGGAGTGGGGGTACTTGGCTCCTCCTCTACAAAGGTAGTTAATTTCTATGGATGATTGCCATGCCCCCCCCTGTTTTCAGTGACTGGACCACATTTTGAATGCTAAAACCAGGTGGTATGAGGACTTTGAAGATATGGAATGAGTTTGCCGTGGCAAGGTCTTGGTCTTGATTTTGTGGTAGGTGATGCGGTCTGAGTTGTCAGGCAAATATGCAACAGCTGAACAGACGTTGCATCATAATAAGGGTGTGTGAGTGTAGTGATGGTGCAGTCAGTGGGGTGACAGGAGATATTTTAAAGAGGTTAGTCAAGTTGGGTAACCGTTTGAGGCATGGGCATTTGACTAGGCAGACTCTGGAGAGTGTAGGGATGGGCTGGGGTGTTAGGAGTCAGGTGGTGATGTCCTCCTGGGTAGAAGAACAAGATGTATGGACCTTTTCTCCTCCCAGGCCCAAACAGGTACAAACAGGAGGTGTCCTTGTCTTCATATGTTCTTTGCTGAGGAAGCCCAAGAAGGGCATTGCTGAGGAAGTGGTTGCACTGCTGGTGGTCAGCAAGCAGGCAGGAATCAAATTCAAGTGACCTGCATCTCACTCCTGTTGCTAATGCTGCCGAAAGTTGGTAAAAAGCCCCATGACTCAAGAGCAGCATTGTCAAAGCTTGAGGTGGGCATGCCCAAGGCGGCGGTCAGCAAGGAGGCAGGAAGTAAGCTCCCTTGACCTGTACCTCATTCCTGTTGCTGCTGCTGGGGTTGTTAAGTGGCCCTGAGTTGCAACAACGGTGTTGATAAAGACAGAGAAAGGTGTGGCCGAGGAGGCTAGAGTGCTAGTAGCGGTCGGCAAGGATGCAGGATGAAAGGTCAAGTAATCTGCATGTTGCTCCCTGCTGCCGGAGGTGGTAATTCACCCTGAGCCAAAAGCGCAGCATTAATACACCTCATGGCGGGTGTTGCCAAGGAGGCTGGAGCATCGTTGGCAGTTGACAAGAAGATAGAAAGCAAGCTCCACGCTCCTGTTACTGATCCTGTTTCTGCTGTTGGCAGTGGTGGTAAATCCTTATCTGGGTGCGTGAGGCAGAGGACATGTGATCAGTATTGGGAAGATTGCTTAGGGGCAACGTGCTCACCTTGGAAGCAAGACGACACAGAGTAACACAGGTGCGATCCGCGGGTCCGCGCTTAGAAACCTCTGGGTATTAAGTGCGTTATAAATAACCTATCATATCATATCATATGAATATCCACTTGCACTAGCTGACCAACTACAAAGGAAAAGAAGCTAGAAGGCTGCTTAAGTAGGGAAAAGAAAAAAGAGACAAAACAGGAAAGCATCAACAGATAAGCAGTGATTGACAGGTTGTTAGAGCAGTAGCCACATGACCTACATCCACTTGTCCTAGTCCCTCATTCTCACCCTAGTCCCTCTAACACTTACTTGCCCTGGTCTCTCTTCATCATACTAGACCCCATTCCTCATCATAGTCCCTCATCCCAGTCTCTCAGCCTCTTCTTCATTCCTCTCCTTCCTAGTATCTCATCAGAATCCGTCTTCTTCTTTCTCTGTCTTGTCCCTTTTTGTTATTATAGTCCCTTATCCTCAACCTAGGCCCTCTTCTTCTTCCTGGTCCCTCTTCTTCATCATTTGACCTAGTCCTGCACCCTAGTCCCCCCTCATCCCAGTCTGTTATCCTGATCTGTATTCTTCCTTGTCATCCTAGTCCCTCTTCCTCATTCTAACCACTTACCGCAAACACTCTTCTTTATCTCCATCCCTCCCACCTCTCCTTGTCCCTCCTACCAGTCCTCCTTTCTCTTTCTCATCCTTTGTCTTAGTCCCTATTTGATGTCCAAGTCCCTCTTGATTTTCCTCCTCCTCCTAGTCCTTCTTCCTTGTTCTAGTTCCTCTTCCTCTTCTTAATCTGAGTCCCTGTTCCCTTACTCGCTAATGTCTTTCTTTATATTTGTCCTTCTTTCTCATCCCTCATCCTAGTCCATCTTCTTTGCCCTAGTGCCTCTTCTTCAATTTAGGGCCTCTCTGTCTTCCTCATCTTCATCCTAGTCCCTCTTCCATGCCTCAGCTAAATCTCTGTTTCTCATCCCTCTTCTTTAACCTAGTTCATCATCTTAGTCCCTCATCCTTGTCCCTCATTTTCTTCCTCTTTATTGTCCCTTTTTCTTATCTTAGTCACTCTTTCTCATCCCAAGCTGTTTTCTTCTTCCAGGTCAATCTTCTTTATCCTCAATACTTGTCATGAATTCTAGTCTCCCATGGTCCATATTCATTCCTGTCAATCTAGTCCCTCTTTCTCATTCTAGCTCCTTGACCCTGTCACTCATTCTCATTTTATTCCTTCCCACTTGTCATAGTTTCTCACACCAATGTTTCAGTCATTTTCTAATCCTTCTCCTAAATCCCTCTTCATCTTCCTCCACCTAGTCCATCTTCTTTGTCCTAGTCCATTTTCCTCTTCTTAATCCTCATCCCCCTTCCTTCACTAGCCCCCTTCCTTATGCCTTGTCCTAGTCAGCCTTCCTTGCCCTAATGCCTCTTCGTCATCCTAGGGCCCCTTCTTCCTCATCCTAAATCTAATTCCTCTTCTTTGCCTCACACTTGTCCCTCTTCCTCAGCCTCGTCCAGCTTGCTCTTCTTACTCCCGATTTGTCTTCTCTTCTTCATCTTAGTCCTATTCCATATCGTACTCCTCATCCTTGCCCCTCATCCTCTACCTCCTCCCTCATTCCCTTCCTTGTACTAGATCCTCTACATTGTCCTGTTCCCATCCTAATCCTAGCCCCTCATCCTAGTCTCTCCACTGCTTTGTTGTCTTAGTCCCTGTTCCTTATCCTTGTCCCTCTTTCACTCCATTATCCTAGTACCTCCAAATTGTCCCTTTTCCGGTGCCTCTTCCTTATTCTCTTCATAGTAATCTATCTCATGCTGGTTCTGCATATTAATCCTAATCTCTCTTCCTCATCCATGTCTCTTTGTCTCCTCGTCCTTGTCCTTTTCCTCTTCTGAACCTTCTTGCCTGTCCTAGATATTTTCCCTTTGCATAGTTCCTTCCATTTTACTTCACCTAGTGGTGCTCCATCATCCCAAATTCTCATCCTGGTTCATCGTCCTTGTCTTCTTTCTCTTCTGCCTTCCTTGTCCAAGTCCCTCTTCCTCTTAGTAGACTCTCTCCTTCCAAATAGTCCCACTCCCTCATCCAAGTGCCTCTTCCTAATCCTAGTCACTCACTGTGGTCAATCTTCTTCTTTCTCATCCTAGTCTCTCTTTCTCAACCTATTCTCCGCTCTCTTTCTCATCCTGGTTCCTCCTACACTTCCTAGTCCACTGTACTAGTAATCTTTCCTCTTCTTCATAGTGTCACGTCTTGTCTTTTTCCCTCTTCCTCATCCTGTCCCTTCTTTCTCATCCTAGTCCTTTTCCCTCTTGCCCCTCCTTGCCTTAGTCACTGTACTGTATCCTTGTCCCACAAACCCATTCTTAATTCTCATTTTCTTCCTCATACTGCATTCTTTTCCTCTCCCTCATCTTTATCCTATTCTCATGTTCACACCCTACTCACTATTCCTAGTTCTAGTGCCTCATCATAGTTCCTTTTCCTCGTCCTCTTCCATGTTCCACATCCTCATCCTAGAACCTCATCCTAGTCCCAGTCCCACTATCCATCCTTTCAGACACAGTCTTTCTGTCACATTATCTCACCCTCGCAGACACACTCAATCAGGCAGAGTCTCGCTCTGGTCCCCTCTCTGTATCACTTCTTCTATCTTTTGTATACCTTTCTGTGTGTGTCTCTCTCTCTCTCGCTCTCTCTGCCTCCCTTTCTCTTTTGTTTATTCACTCTTTCCCCATGAGGAGTGCGGTGCCTGTCGTTGTGGGAATGGTGCAAGAGCCGTTGAAGTAAGATGTAAAGGCTGTATGGAGAACGTGAAAGAAGGATGGATAATGAGAGCATAACATACCTTGTAATCTCTGAGAGTTCTGCTCTTGTGTGATGTCATCTTGCATGTGCATGTGGTCATTCTAAATGTGCAACTGGTGGCCTCACATGGTTAGATGGTTCAAGGTATGCTTGGAAGTTAAGCCCTATTATTAAGTTTAAACTTGAACTACTGAGCACTGCATCTGCTGCAATTGTCTGAAGTTAAATGGTAAAGTATGAAAGCTGCTCAAAGGTTTTTTCAGCCAGAAATTAGCATATGTCAAAAAAAGGTAGCAGGCGCTCCTCTCCAGAAAGAACATGGCATGATAACCTGTTCTGAGATGAGAGTGTGCAGCACACACTTTTTGCTCACTGTACCTTTCACAGATGGGAAATATCCATTTGCATATCAGTCTTTGTCCGCCCACATGGGCAGTCCAGCACTGAAATGCTATGGCATTTCCTCTGTGAACAAGTGTCGTAAATCTCCCCCCGTCTCACCTGTGATTGGGATCTCCCTTGCTCGGCTGCAGGACTCTTCCTGTGGATGGTTCGGGTCTTGAATAGGCTCGCCCGAGCCTCGTGAGGTTGCAGGAAGCGTTCAGAGTTCTGGGAAGTTCGTGGTTCCAGGGTATCCAGGATAGCTATGAACGAGTAAGAAGGGGGGAAATCAAGGAACAGGATAAAAGGCAAGGAAGGAAGTAAGAGGATCAAAGGAAACCAATGTAGAGAGTAACACATGTTGGGTCACTACCGAAGATAGCGTTGAGACGCGCGGACCCGCAGGGGCGTGACCAATTTATAGTACGTGCCACGACGTGAAGGCTAGTGTGTAGCACGGAGCTTGGTACGGCCATGTTGGGAGGAACAAGGAGTACAAGCCCTTCGTGACAATGACCATGAGGTCCAGAAGGGGCAATTTCGCCGGGTCATGACAGCATGCCCCCTCCGAAGACTGGTTCCTCCAGGCTTGCCTGGGTGAATAAGATGGAATCTTCTGAGCAAACAAGGGGTCTTTAAATTAGAAACTGGTTCCCATGTTCTCTCGCTAGGGGGTAGCCTTTCCACTCGACCAGATATTGTAGTCGACCCCTCCTATACCTGGAATCACATATCCTGGACACCTCATATTCCAACTGGTCGTCCACAACAACAGGTATGGGTTTGAAGGGTTTTCGAGTAGAACTAACGTAGGGTTTCAACAGGGAAGTATGGAAGATGGATGTATCTTCTTCCAGGAATCCGGGAGCTTAAGTCGGAAGGAGACAGGATTGATGATCTCCTTTATAGAAAATGGACCATAATAGCGAGGAGCTAATTTGTTTGGTCGTAGATGTCGAGGTAACAGTTTCGAGGCTAGCCAGACTTGATCGCCAACTGAATAGGAAGGTGATGGTCTTCTCTTAGAGTCCGCATATCTTTTGGTTCGAGTCTGGGCCTGTTCTAACTGATCTTTGGCCTCTCTTTGTAAGTCGATCAGCGTCTGAATCCAAGAGTCAAGGGTAGGTACCGGAGTAGATTCAGGAAGAACTGGTGGTAAAACAGACGGGTGATAACCTTAACTGCAATAGAAAGGGCTGATCTTGAGAGCTGAATGATCTGAGTTATTGTAGGAGAATTCGGCTAAAGGTATAAGGAGAGACCAATCATCTTGAACCTTGGTGGCAAAACAACAAAGATATTGTTCCAGGGTTTGATTTACTTGTTCCGTTGTCCCATTGGTTTGTGGATGATAGCCTGAAGAAAGGGCACGTTGGATTCCTAGAACACGACAGAGATGTTTCTAGAATTGTGAAATATACTGAGGTCCCCGATCCGAAATAATCTTGGAAGGAAGGCCATGAAGACGAAAAATATGTTCCAGGAAAATTCCAGCAAGTTCTGAGGAAGATGGTAGTTTATACAATGGTGTAAAATGAGCTAGATGAGTGAACAAGTCAATGGTTACCATGATGGTTGTATATCCTCGGGAAGGTGGTAATTCAACAATGAAGTCAGTGGCAATAACTTCCCAGGGTCTGGTTGGCAACATAGGTTGTAGAAGCAGACCCGCCGGCCTCTGATTATCGTATTTGTTCTGACTACAAATAGCACAGGTCTTGATGTATTGAACTACACTGGACTTCATCCCTGGCCACCAGAACTGTCTTTGTATAAGACGGAAGGTGTTGGTTACTCCTCGATGGCCGGAGTGAAGAGTATCATGGCATAGATTCATTACCTTCTGTTGAAGTTCTTTTGTCGGAATGACCACTGAATTGTTCTTGAATAAATATCCTTCCTTGATTGTTAGACACCAGGGATTTTTCTTCGATATGTCCTTCCAGAGTTCAGATAATTGAGTCTGTACTCTGATTTCTTCCAGGAGATTGATCGCTTGAGCTACAAAGATTGTGGGTGGAAACATTTTAGGATAGATCTTATCCTCCAAGGGAACGTAGTCGGGACGCCGAGAAAGGGCATCGGCAATCAAGGTTTGCGATCCAGGAACATGTGAAATTTGAAATTGATATTGAGCAAAGAAGTAGGCCCATCGAGCTTGTCTACTGTTCCTGCACTCCATGGATTGTAGGATCTGAAGATTTTGATGATCAGTACAGACTTGAACTGGATATTTAGCAGCCAGGAGTAGATGTCTCCATTCAATGAAGGCATGACGAATAGCCAATAACTCCTTCTCCAGAACTCAGTAGTGAGTCTCGCTGGTGGTCAGGGTCCGTGAGAGATAAGCAATGGGATGTTCCAACTTATCATCGGATTCTTGTTTTAAAACTGCTCCTATGGCTTAATTGGAGGCATCAGTTTCCACTAGAAAAGGACGGTTTATGTCAGGTTGGGCCAGGATGGGGGCCTGAGTGAATTCTTCTTTCAAGCGTTGGAATGGCTTGTCTTGTGGTATATACCAGTTAAATGGAACGTCTTTCTTCAGGAGATTAACAATGGGTTGAACAATCTCGGAAAAGGTGGGAATGAATTTCCGGTAGAAGTTGGCAAGCCCCAGGAAGGATTGTATTTGCTTAACAGATGTTGGGGCGGGCCAAGCCAGTATGGCCTTCACCTTTGAAGGGTCCATACTAATTCCTTCTGAAATAAGGACAAATCCCAGATAGTGAACTGATGTAACATGAAACAAACATTTTTCTGGTTTGGCTAAGAGTTGATTTTCACAGAGACGTTGAAGTACTGCTTTTACATGTTCTTCATGTTTCAAGGAGTCCTTGGAGAAGATCAATATGTCATCCAAGTAGACGATAACATTGAGAAATAACATGTCAGAGAACACCCTATCCATAAAACGCTGGAAGACTGCGGGAGCATTAGTCAGACCAAAGGGCATAACTAGGTATTCAAAGTGACCAAAGGGTGTTCTAAAGGCTGTTTTCCATTCGTCTCCTTCCCGGATACGGATCAAATGGTAAGCACCTCGGAGATCCAGTTCCGTGAATATCACTGCACCTCTCACAGCTTCAAGGATATCCGAGATCAGGGGTAGTGGGTATCTGTCTTTCACGGTGTATTGATTTAGGCCCCAATAGTCCAGGCAAGGTCTAAGCTCTTTCGTATCCTTTTTTGGAACGAAGAACAATGAATCACCAGCGGGTGATTTTGAAGGTTTTATGGTGCCGTTCTCAAGATTAGTGTCTAGGTATTCCCGGAGGGCTCTCTTTTCGGGGTCTGAAAGGATAAACATCCTGCCAAAGGGAATCACTGCTGAGGGTTCAGTATCTATGGCACACTCTTCGGGTCTATGTGGAGGTAAGGATTGAACAATGGCAGTAGAGAATACAACAGCATACCCTTGATAGATCTCTGGAACTTATACAATATTGGAAACCATGAGTGGTGTCTCTAGACACCTTGGTAGACTTATAGAAGCTGCGACTGAGGTTTCCAGGTTTAAACAATGGTTCATACAGAACTCCGAGCCCAGGAATAAGGATCTGGCTGTCCAGTTAATATATGGATTGTGCCTTTGTAACCAGGGCATGCCCAGAACCAAGGGGTAATGGGCTGATTTTATGATGTCAAACACAATTATTTCTTGATGATGATTTATGGAAAGATGGATCTCCCTTGTTTGCAGACTTATGGGTCCTGAGGAAAGAGGTCTTTCGTCAATTGCTTCCACTGGCTGTGAAAAACTTCTTGCTTCATATGGAATGTTATGACTTCTGACCCAATCTTGATCAATGAAGACTCCCATTGCTCCGCAATCCACCAAGGCCAGTATGGGGTAGACCTTGTCCTTGGATGGCGATAAAAAGGCCTGTAATATCACCAATTTGTTTTGTCCAGGAGAGTTCAAGGATGGAATTGATGTGGAGCAAACATCGCTCTCCCGAAACCTTGCTCCATTTAGGATCGGGAGCTGGCGTTTCCCGAGCGTCGGGGAGGAGCCAGAGGACACTCTTTAACTAGATGTTTATCTGAGGCACAATACATGCATAAGCCTGTGTGTATCCTTCTTAACCTTTCCTGCGGGGAAATTGGTCCACGAAAGGCTCCAAGTTGCATGGGTTCAGAATCAGTGCTCGGATTCTTGGCAGATTCTGTCCTTGTAGTATTCTCTGGGGAGTTTCTTTGAATTGAGACTTTATTCTTCTTCTTTTCGGCCTTTCTTTCTTGGATTCTGAAGTCTATTTGCATAGACAAGTCCAGCAGGGCCTGGAATGAACTAGGACGTGACCCTGGCTATCTCGTCCTTGATCTCTTCATTTAGACCTCTGCGAAACAAGGTAAAACTGGCTTCCAGGGGCCAGTCCGCCTCTTTGGCTAGCTGTTTGAATCTGGTAACATAGGTCAACATGTCTTGGGATCCTTGTTGGAAGTCAAGTAACTTCTCTTGAGCACCGTGGACCAGCTCTGGTCGTTCGAACATGGTCTTGAGTTCAGCGATGAACCCTTCATAATCATCCAGGAGAGCATCCCTTGAATTGATTAAAGGAGTGGCCCATGTAAGGGCATTACCGGAAAGATGCGATATTATGAAGCCCACCTTAGCCCTAGGAGTTGAGAAATAGTAGGGCTTGAAGGTAAAATGTACCAAACAAGAATCCAGGAATCCACGTAAGGTCTTTGTTGAACCATCGTATTTATCAACCACTCCTCCCAATAATGCGCTGTCCTTGTTTGCAGGGTCACGTGACAAGACAAGCTGTCTTAGCGCCGCATTCTCGGCTTTTAAATTCTGCATCTCCGTGGAAAGTTCTTGCATTCTGCGCATCAGGTCCTGAATAGCATTCTCCATGGTAGAATCCGTATTGATCGTTTGGCGTCTCAAACTGTTGTAAATCTCCCCCCGTCTCACCTGTGATCGGGATCTCCCTTGTTAGGCCGCAGGACTCTTCCTGTGGATGGTTCAGGTCTTGAATAGGCTCGCCCGAGCCTCGTCAGGTTGCAGGACGCGTTCAGAGTTCCCGGAAGTTCGTGGTTCCAGGGTATCCAGGATAGCGATGAACGAGTAAGAAGGGGGGGAAATCCAGGAACAGGATAAAAGGCAAGGAAGGAAGTAAGAGGATCAAAGGAAACCAATGTAGAGAGTAAACACATGTCGGGTCACTACCGAAGATAGTGTTGAGACGCGCGGACCCGCAGGGGCGTGACCAATTTATAGTATGTGCCACGACGTGAAGGCTAGTGCGTAGCACAGAGCTTGGTACGGCCATGTTGGGAGGAACAAGGAGTACAAGCCCTTCGTGACAATGACCATGAGGTCCAGAAGGGGCAATTTCGCCGGGTCATGACAACAAGAGTACCACCAGCAACTCCATACACGTGTTTCAGCCTTGTTGGGCCATATCAGTGAGGTGAAGCTGCGCCTCTCTGAGCACAGTGAGCAGGGAGTCCACGTCTGGTTGCCCCCAGGTAACTCAGGGTGACCAACCCCAAGTTCCTTACCAATATTTCAAAAAAAGATTGCAGGCGCTCCTCTCCAGAAAGAACATGGCATGATAACCTGTTCTGAGATGAGAGTTTGCAGCACACGGTTTTTGCTCACTGTACCTTTCACAGATGGTAAATATCAATTTGCATATCAGTCTTTGTCCCGTCCACATGGGCAGTCCAGCACCGAAATGCTATGGCAATTCCTCTCTGAACAAGAGTTTCACCAGCAACCCCATACACGGGTTTCAGCCTTGTTGGGTCTCATCAGTGAGGTGAAATGGAAGCCTCTCAGAGCACAGTGAGCAGGGAGTCCACGTCTGGTTGCCCCCAGGTAACTCAGGGTGACCAACCCCAAGTTCCTTGCAAATATTTTAAAAAAGGTAGCAGACGCTCCTCTCCAGAAAGAACATGGCATGATAACCTGTTCTGAGATGAGAGTTTGCAGCACACGCTTTTTGCTCACTGTACCTTTCACAGTTGGGAAATTACCATTTGCATATCAGTCTTTGTCCCGCACACATGGGCAGTCCAGCACCGAAATGCTATGGCAATTCCTCTCTGAACAAGAGTACCACCAGCAACCCCATACACGGGTTTCAGCCTTGTTGGGGCGCATCAGTGAGGTGAAGCTGTGCCTCTCTGAGCACAGTGAGCAAGGAGTCCACGTCTGGTTGCCCCCAGGTAACTCAGGGTGACCAACCCCAAGTTCCTTGCAAATATTTTAAAAAAGGCAGCAGGCGCTCCTCTCCAGAAAGAACATGGCATGATAACCTGTTCTGAGATGAGTGTTTGCAGCGCACACTTTTCGCTCACTGTACCTTTCACAGATGGGAAATATCCATTTGCATATCAGTCTTTGTCCCACCCACATGGGCAGTCCAGCACCGAAATGCTATGGCAATTCCTCTCTGAACAAGAGTACCAACAGCAACCCCATACACGTGTTTCAGCCTTGTTGGGCCTCATCAGTGAGTTGAAGCTGTGTCTCTCTGAGAACAGTGATCAGGGAGTCCACGTCTGGTTGCCCCCAGGTAACTCAGGGTGACCAACTCTCATCTCAGAACAGGTTATCATGCCATGTTCTTTCTGGAGATGAGCGCCTGCTACCTTTTTTAGAAATGAACATATGGCCTTCTAGCTATTGAATGTTCCTTGCATCAGTTATAACTGGCATTGTTGCATGAATATTGATGCCCTTTTTGCCTGGGCAATGCTGGTAAACCCGTGCAGGGTCCCAGTACAGTACAATATTGTGAGCTTGTTGCAAACAATAGTTATCAATCAGTGCAGTACCCCCTACAAATGGGTCAGTTCGACTTGTTGGCCCGTTAGTAAACAGATTGCTATGGGTTACTCCGTATGGCTGGACATTGTTTACAACTCTTGCTAATTGGGGCTTCAAGCTGTGTTTAAACGTTATTGATTATCCCATACGAGATGGTACAGACATAAAATGCATTTTATCAGCCTCCTCAGCAGTCTGCGTAAGATGCAGACTTCGTACCTAAGCTGGTGATTTAAAATTGTAGAAGTATTTAATCAGCCACCGTAGGCCAACAGCTCATTGTCTCAGGAGGATAGCTCAGGGGCAACGAGATCGCCTTGGAAGCAAGACCGCACAGAGCAACACTGGTTCAATACCTGGGTCTACGCTTAGAAACCTCTGGCTATTAAGCGCGTTATAAATAACCAATTACAATTACACTGTTACGATATGCACGAGATGGCCAACCCTCCAGTTTCTTTGTTCATTGATCTGGGTCCATTCTTTATGGGTGCGACACAAATTCATGCCTATACAATCTAAGTGAAATGAACAATTGGCTTTGTCAAAGCTTGTTTCTCTTATAGTTAGATATGTTAAGTGAGTTTTCCATCTCTCCAGATAACAATCAGATCTAGTTACAGTAATCCTTGGTCATGGCAAGCCTAAATGAACCAGAGCAACCTACTCATGTAGCAGGAAGTTCACGAAATTAGGCAGAGAGAACCTGCACCAGGTTTCCTGTGAAGAAAATATAAGATTGTGGCTAATATTCACTGCAACCACTTGGCTGCAGATTCAGGAGTTCAGGCAATATCACCTAGCTTACATGGACGCCAGGCAGTCTCCAATGAATGTTGATCCACAGCCATAAGTATGTTTGAGCAATTAAAACTCTGACTTTAAGACCCTTTAGGTTAGCTGTTTTGATAGATCAACTAGCGTGTGCTGTTTCCATTGTGGTTAGTACTGGAGGTACTTAGAAGCATTAGTGAAGGGCTGCCTGTCGGATCAATAGTAATATGCATTCTGTATGATGTATAACTGTGTGGAGAGAGGACTGAAAACAGGTAGGAAGCTGATAATTTACTTTCTAAAGGAATTGCATGTTTTATATAAGCCATATAGACAGAGATATGAGTCATTATCATGAGGTAACTGCCCGCTCATGGTTTATAGCCCCGGGAGATCTCTATAAGGATGTTAGCAAAGTGCAGTGAGAGCAACCTAGGTATTTTCCAAGTTGGCATAATTTTTCAATCAAGCGAAGCAGAGCTGACAGGCCCACGCTTACACTCGTAAGCACAGCTTAGTGAGTGCACATGTTTCCGGTGGGATTTCTTGGCTAGTGGCTAAACTAGAGACTGCGGCACTTGGAACTCCGACATATAATCACAGCTTCTCCGGTTGATCAAATTGGGTGATGCTGGACTCATAACCTTTTCTCAATGTGCTTTGGTTCTCTTCTGCTAAAGAATCAGGGCGCTTGGAAGTAGCCAACCGAGGGTCTGTAGAGGAGGGAATGTGCAGCTTAAGCGCACTGATGCAAGCCTAGATTTTTGTTCCCATATTCTTTTCAATTGTGAAGCCATTCTGAAACACTTAAGTGGCGTGCTTCTTTGAATCCTTTTAGCCATAAGCATAAAACTCATATATTCTGGACAATGTATTAGGACACTTAAATGTTTTTCTTTTCTTTTCACTTGACTACTTGAGCGACCCAAATCCTTCTAAGTGTTCCTGCAAATCACATAATGAAACATGAAATGAAACACTTTTTGTTTGTTTGTTTATTGATTTATATAGCGCACCGAACCCAGAGGCATCTGGGCGCATTACATGTGAATTCCATTTTCAGTTACACAGATAAGAATTGCATACATTATGTACAAAGATTATGCAGCAGGTCGTAATGATGCAGCGTAAGAGAAAACTTGAAATCTTTGCTTTATTTTATTACAGCACTCCATGTGAAAGTCCCAGCTAAGAAATAATAACATTGTCACCAAAGTTAATGATACTCAGTTCATCAAACTGAAGCAGAGGCAGCGCTTCAAGCTGCACTCAGATATCCCAGATGAGTGCTTAATTTGCTGAGCTCTAGCATCAGCACCAGCAAAGTTAGGTTGAGAAAAAGTGTCCTTCACAAAATGTGAAAACTCTGGTTCCTGGAAACCTTGCAGTTCTATAAATTAAGGTAGCTCCATATCCCGGTTTACACTGGTTCAGGGCAGTGACGGGGGGCGGGGGGGAGGAGGGGCCTCGCGCTTGCAGGGGGCCTCGCGTTGCCCTCTCCTAAATAGAAGGCAGCACAGTCTCCCGTGTCCATTATCTACACGTGGGACTGTGCTGTCTCCTCTCTGCCCTGAAATGATTTTGCTGTTTGTTGTGAAGCCGTTTGGCTCTGCAACAAACAGCAAAATAATGGGAGGCAGCAGGGCTCAGAAGCGAGCTCTGCTGCCTATCGTTATTCAGCTGACAACGTGGACATGCTGAATGACAAGAAAGGACTCCTGTCAGTCAGTGTGTTTACGTTGCTGACGTTGCGTGAACATGCTGACTGATAGGAGAGGAGTTCTTTCCTGTCAGGCAGCATGTCTACGTGTCGCAGTGAGGGCCATCCGGTCCCCCGTGGTTGTGCTAGGGCTTTTCAGGGGTGCATGGAGGTAAGGTAAGTGTTTTTTATTTTAATTTAAATGTGTATATATGTGTAGTATATATGTGTATTTCAATTAAATGAGTATGTATATGTGCATGAATGTGTGCTTGTATGTTGGTGTTTATGTCTGTGTCCATGCTGTGTTTGGTGTTATATACGAGTGCATGCAAGGAGTTGCGTGAATGGTAGATGAATGCACGGGTGAAAGTGTTGTATGTGAGTGTGTGCGCCAGCCCCACCCCTAAATTTAGGCGACCTGCGGGCCACTTAATTAAGGGGTGGGGTCATGGCATCAGAGGTGCACCTAGACTACACTTTTTGGGGGGGGGGCGACAGAGTGGGACAAACATTTCAATGGTTGGGAGGGACGCTAAATTCAGAGCCTGCCGTGGAGGGGCAAACTTACTTGTGTAGGCACATCTAATATCTTTTCACATTCGAATTAGACTATTCTGATGAAGCTTCAATGTTACAAGCAGCTAACTCTCTCCCTCATTTCCGAAACTGTGAGAAAGAGATATCTCATGTAACCACTTCCCTTCCAATCACTACCCTGGCATGCAAGTACTAACCCCACATCACAATTTCAGTTACCTAAAAATGAATGTTTGTGAATGCAGGTGCTAACAGTGAAATGTTTTATGCTAGTAATTTCAGGGCCTTTTAACAGCGAAGCCCAGGCTCCATTTAATGTCTGTGTCTTGTTCTATCTGGCCAAAGCTCTGTTGGTCAGCCGGCAGGGGCTGGATGACAGTTTTTAAAGTGGATAGTGAGTGGGGCCAATGTGGGGCCAATAAACCCATTGCGCTGTCGGTCTCCCCACTGAGGGATGGCGTCTGGGTCTTTCAGCTTTTGCAGTTGAAATGGGCCCCCAAGTAGCTGCCCCCATGTTGCCAGAGTTATGACACAGACACCTACTGATAATCTGCATCTTTTAACCACCTCACTGTATTATTTTGACTTAATTATTGATTTAATCACTCCACAGGTGCCTTGGTTTATTTTTCCAATCTGTAAGGCCTGGGGTAGCCCAAAAACATCGCAAAGAAATGGGTCACCACCAGCCCTGACACATCTTCAACCAGCCCTGCTCCCACTTCCCTCCCAACACTCTGAGCCCAGCTAGGAAGCTGAATAGCAATTTCACCTTCCCTTTGGCCACTAGTCGTACCTTTCACCCCAATTCAGAGGCTGTTTACTTTCATAGTGCTATGCTAATCTCTGGAGAGGTGGGCCATCTAAAAGCTGAGACCAGAAGTTAAGACTTTGGCTTTATCAAAGTTAGTCTGTTGATATTGCATGGATTTGTACTCTGCGTGTTTGATGCTGCTGCCACTCCATAACGAGAGCTACAGGCTGGTGACACTTCGAAAGAGACCTTCTGCCTCAAAGTGGGAGGGCTTCAGCCCTCCCTAGCCAGGGGCTGGCTACGCCCATGCAGCCAGGTCGAGTCAACAAAACCCAAAATTTTGGGAGGGGGCTAGAGTCCGATCCGCTCAATGGTGTTGCACCCTACGTGTCTTTCACTGAAGCCTGTTAAAAACAAACATTGGTAAAGCCAACAGTTTTGGCTTGTGCATAAGTATTATGCATTTGCCAGGCACTGCTATTAGATGCTCAGGTACTCAAACCAGTTTGCACCTGCTACCATCAACGGCCAGTTAATACCAATACAGCAGTTCCTTTACCATGCCTACATGAAAGCCCAAACTGTTAGGATTGCCAATGCTTGTTTTGCTTTACTCATGTTGCACAGGACTGTGCATCAAGGTTAAAGCAAACATACTATTTGGCTAAATTGGCCCACATTGAATTTAGGCCAATCGAGCCAGTAAGAACACTTATGGTGCACAGTCAGCCTGAACATAATTTCTGTGGCATGGCATGTTTACTGGCTGGGAGGGCGTACATGGTAATAATGGCATATATTGGTGCACCCTGCATGGACCACATGGGAACAACCAGCATGAATAAATCTTTATACTAGCATATGTTGTGTGGGAACAACCAGCATGAATATATCTTTATACTAGCATATGTTGTGTGCAACGGCAGCATGAAATGTATTGGAAAATGTTCCTGTGCACGGTTGGTGACTTGCAACTATTGGGTTTTTCCTTGTGCTTCCATACAAAACCAATTGCAAACTGTATGGATTTCTACCCAATTTTACAAAGAAAGTGTTGTAAAATGCATAATTGTAACCCAATGTTTCAAACATTTTCTTGGGAGTGAGACACCCCCTCAAATAACCCCTGTTTGGTTTGGGCACCCTCACTGTGCTCTGCCGATCCTGCATAACTGGCACAAACATTTAAGCCTCTTCAGTTCAGAAATTCACCAGCCTCCACTGTACATCATCCATCTGTCACTGTGTATGATGTGTGTTTTAATGAGCACACAGTGGCAGGGTGCTCCTTAATGCTGGCGTCATGCACCACATGCTGTCATGCCATCCTATATATGTTTATGCCTATGATACAAAGGTTAGTCTGGCATAAAACCTTTCTTCAGTAGAGAAATTTAACTTTGCTGTAGTTGATTTGCAGTTGTAATAATAAACCATATTTGGGTTCCTCCACACAAACTCAAGGGGAGATTTCTCGAGTCCCCTGTTTGAGAAGGTGCTGCCGCTGGTCCAGTGCGTAACATCAAAAGGGGGCCTCACAAAATGTTTTGCCCCGGGCCTCACCACAGCTTGTGACAGCCCTGCACTGGTTGTAGGTATTCATACAAATGATCGGGGAAAAAATGTATGGTATATTTGGTCGAATTTCAGCTGTACAAGCCGAACATTTCGAAGAAATACACTGATTGCCAGAAATGTCCAGCAAGTGTCCAGCTTTTAGCCAATCAGAGCGCACAGACCATTCTAGCCTCTAGATTGGTTTTGCCGATTCCCTAGGAACCAGGTTCTTAAGCAGGCAGTGATAAACAGGCCATTAGCAGCTAACTTTGAAACACCACAAAAAGACTCTGGATATGTCAAAGGGTTGTCAAATGCCTTGGGGTAACAATCTACAGTATTTGAGTTGATGCACAAGCCAAAGTCTCTGATTTGCACAAACAAGTAGGAAGTCTGAAAGTAAGTGTCTGCATTGATCAATTTTGTTAGAGATGTGGCAGAGAAAAAAACAAAATAACCAATTGGACATTACTATGTTCTTCTGGTAGCCGCTGCTGAGCCGCTTAGCTTTAAGAATCAGAGTTCCCTAAAATGTGTAGATGTAAACTCAGAGAGTTGTGGGTATTGGTGATCCTGTGCCAGGAAGGCCGTGTGGGCTCTTGCACCTGGGCAGTATTCACTGTTCGTGTAAGTGCATCTTTGCCCCTAAACTTGAGGGCAATGGCTAAAGACCCGGCAGCTGTGGTTGCAGTCAATCATTAAGCCACCATCTCCTCCAAGTGAAGGCTCTCGGGTACCCACACCCACTGTTCTCCTGTCCAGGGTGATATGGTCAGGGAAAATACAGATGTATACTACCAGGCCAGCATATTCACAGAGGGGGCTAGAAGACGCCACAAGCACTTATACACTGATAGCTGAGATGGGGAATGTTTGGGTGGGGTCAGGGTCCACCGTTAAGAAAGCAAAAGCAGTTTGAGTAGGTGGCAAACACATTGGGCCTCATTACGAGGTTTGCGCTCCCGTAATGAAGGGTGCCGGGAAGGGACTGGCACCCTTCATTACGGGATGCGCAATTACGAGGTTCCCTTTGCGGGAAGAGGGAGGTAATAACGGGCCAGTTTTAATCTGCCCATTGTTACCTCCATCCCCATTCCCATTGAGCCCTATGGGGGCTCAAATGGGAATGGGGAATGGTTCCTGCAAGGAGGAATTACCGGGTCCTCCTATGTCGGAATGACCCGGTTATTCCTCATTGCAGGTACCCGGTAAATGAGCCCGGTTTGGTGGCAGCCATGGAGCTAATATCTCCATGACTACCGCCAAACTCGTAATGAGGCCCATTGTCTGGCATTAATGTTTTATGTGCTTCTGCTGGGCGTAACTGACATTCAGAAGCCGGCATGAAGTGTGACGCAATTCTTTGACCCACAAAGGGGCTCATGTTTCACGCTCAAGAGTACAAAAGCAAGGTGCTGGCCAGCGCCGCAAATGTAACAGGTAGGGGCAGGTAACCTGTTCCACTTGCCTGCCAGAGAAGGGGGAGGGCAGGGGCAACCTTAGCACAAGCTTACACACGCAGCTGCTCCCTCTCTCCCCCCTCCTCCGTTGCATGTCCCGCCCGAAGGCAGATACAGCACAGGATGGGTGGCCCCTTCATCGCTGACAGAGGGGAAGCAACTACCAATATTCAAGCAGTGGTCATGTCAAGCGGAACAAATTCAAAAATAATGCATGAGTGTAAAACAGACTACAATAGAAAATAGGACCCGACAGATCACACCAACAAAAGAAATGTGTTTAAAAAACTGTTTTCATTTTATTATTGTTACACAAATAGATATAAATGCATATTAAATCTGCATAGGCCCATACTAAATATTAGCTCATTATAATACAAATGAAGTGCGAATCACACCCTCAAAGAGGACCACCTAAGCGGTCCACACCTCGCGCTCACGAGTGAAACGCCTGAAACCCTAAATGAGTGAAGGGAATCACCCAAGAAGGGCCTGGTGCTCACCAGCGTGTCTGCGGAACACGAAAACTGATCTTAGTGGCATACATTTGAACAAAATTAATATTGCCCTAAAAAAGAATTGCACAAATAATGGAAGTAGGGTGCCCGAGGGCGGACACACCGTCGCCAGCAGAAACAATAAGAATGAAGGGCACGGTGTCATACAACACCTTGCCCTTCCTCCCAAAGGGGTGTGAAGCACGAGTGACAGGAGAGGCAGGAAGTAGGCAGGGAGCAACAGTGTTAGGCACCACAGGGTGCGATTGCCGTCGGCGACAGCCGGCCAGTATAGGGGGGGGGGCTGGCAACACAGCCCCCACACAGGCACAGCAAATACCCAAGCAGTTTGGGTCCCTGCATGGTAAAACTGTAATCATGATTATGTTTTGTTATGACCATAATTGTCCAATAAAATCCCACGGCCTTTTATTGCCAACACTCACCCAGTGTTCTCATGTACGACCTGGGGGGAAAGGGTATTGGGTTCTTACAGCCAGGTTATGTTTACAGTCTGTCTGCATATGGGTCCACTGGTTATAGCCATTCACGCCTTCCCTTTACACTCCACCGCATTTTAGAGCCAATTGGAGGAGAAGGAGCTCAAGACGGAATCTGCATTTCCGCCACGCGTTCCTCTAACGCCAAAAGGCGCATGGTTGAATGTCTGATTGAGATTTTCATGCAGGTGTTAAACCAATGGATCCTGGTGAAATCCGCATGCTTCCTGGAAACCATTGTACCTTTGCGGACATCATTTACACTTTTCACAACACAGAGGAAAATGAAAGATGAAAGTCCATGTAGCCTGGTTGTACCCTTTCATCTTCCTCTCCGTTTTGTAAATGTGGAAAATCAAATGGGGGGAAGACCCAACAGCACGTAAGTGCTAATGTTGGTGGCCCCCCACATTCAATGTACACTTTTTTTTCCAAAATCCCCAGAGAGAATATTGTCCACCACCAGGGCTGCAAAGACTAATATGGGCCCAGTACATCATGGTAGAAGTAAGGGCGATCCTCTCTTACTGTCCTTTAATCGCCAGAGTGCAGGGAAACTTGCTTGCATCTTTTCTCATTACTGGGTGTCAAGCAGTGCCGTACAGGCCTGGAATTGAGCCGGAATTTCCCTGATTCTGAATCCAGCAAAAAATGCTAGCCTCTGCTTTATCTTTCCCCACCCCCTTTTTTTTAACTTAAAAATATAACTGGAGGAAATGTTTGACGGCAGAAGACACAGTAGCAGTAAATGACTGGAAGAGGCTATTGTGTCTTAATAGGTGCAGATGGTGGGTAATTAAGATCCGAGCGATGCATGAATATACATGCTGGGTGACACAATAACTAAAAGCAGATGCTTTTTCTTGCACTGTATGTCCTTCTAGATTCAGAGGTCATTTTTAGGCTTACACGACTCTGCGTGCTGGTAATTGTTGCCGCCATTCAGGATGTAGAAAATAAGGCAAGAATCATACTTTGCAGAACTGTATTGTCAGGTTGGTTTATCATGTGCTTTGTGCACATTTCAAGCTACCTCTATTATTTTGGTCCTGTGTTTTTTAAATACTTTTTAAAAGCCTATCCATTGTCTGCCATGAATCCACCCCTTGCCCCACCCTATTACACTCCTGTTGCCCCCCTCATGGGATCCCAGAGTATTTGTTCCCCATTTCCAACACTGCTGCCCAGTAAACCACAGTTTGGTAAGCGCAACCTTTCTTGGGGCCAGCACTGTGCCCTGCTAGCATTCAATTTGCAATAATGGACCATGAGTCAGAAGCATTTTTGGGAAAGCTTGTTATCTTCTTATGTCGCAGGGCTGCGATGGAGGTGAGTATCGCTGCGACCTATTGGCCAAGCCAACCTTAATACAAAGGAAAGGTCGACGATCTGATAGAAAGAAACTGCCCCCTGCAAGGACATGGCAGTCTGCAGTGTAAAACGGCTAGTTCCAGGTCACTGGCCGCTGGGATGAGCCCTGCAGGTAAAAGCTGCTTTCATCAGCTAAGAAGGCTTACCCGGGTAAAGTCCTTCCTGGCACTGCGGAATCTGCAAACAGTGATAAGTGCAGCCTCGGTGCTCGAGACTAGATTAGTGCAGTGCACTGTGCTGTGTTTCCTCACACCCTGGTGACAGCAGTAGTGACCCCATGAAGAGTAAAGTATATTTGACTGAGAATATGCACATGTGCCCTCCTGTATGACTACAGCCCTTCAGCAAGGGTACCATTGGGTGATAATGATACCCGTAATGACAGTGCTTAGAAGAGGGAGGAATCTGGCATGAAGCACTATAGAAAAGTGTGATATTATTATTATTATTATTATTATTATTATTATTACAATATTTATCATGATAATAGTAACGTAAATGCTACTCATACTACTACTTACAACAATGTTAATAATAATATTATAGGCACAGCAGAAGATCATATAATGGGGCAAGTGCATGACTTAAATGAATTCTGCGGGAAGAATTGATTTTTGACAGGCAGGAAGAATTAAATGCATTTGAAAGGAAACATTTTGGACTGATTTACAAAAGCATTTTACAATGCCTCAATTCCATTGAAAAAAGGTTTGTAAATCAGGCCCTTTGTGTCCTCTCAAGAAAGTGATCAACCCCTTACAAAACCCTACAAAACCCTAAAAACCCTACAGGGATCAGATATTGCTTTCTGATCCTTTCCAATCATTTCCGATGGCCGTTCATCGCGGCCGCGTCATCCTACACTTCAGGAAGCACTCTAAGAACCTATTCTTCAAAGAACATCTTGCCAAGCACGGATTGCTCCCCTCTCCCTTACCTTTTCCCCTCAGGCACTCCTCTGCTCCCCTCCCAATACCACCTGTTTCTGCTACCCCTGCACCCTAACTTTAGCACCTGGGTGTGTCCCCTTTGTACAGCATTCCATTACATCCCGGGTAAATCCATGCTTTGCTAATCGTATGCGTACATGGCACCAGTATTTAATTTATATTATGGTTTTGTTAAGTGCCTCTCAGTTCGTCCACCTTGCTTGGAGAGCCACTCCTGACTGGTCCATGTTAGTAGGATTGGTGTTAGAAAGGAGCCTCTTGTAGTGCAAGCTTTTCAGACTCCTGTCTGAGAAAGCTCTACTATTCAGGAGAACACATTTCACTGTTGTCCTTCAACAGTTCCCCAATGAGTGCCAGGAAAAAAAAAAAACTTTGGGATTCTATTTCTGGCATAGAAATGTTTAAATCAAAACTGCCAATATTTTCCATAGGTTAAGTTGACTACATTGATCTTCAAATTATCAGCTTTTCAATTTCCCAAAGATTAAGCCTCAAAGAGGAGGAGTCAGTGGGCCTCATTATGACCTTGGCGGTAGCCATGCCGCTATTGGCAGCATGGCTGCCGCAGAAATCGCGTCCGGGTCCTCAGAATAAGTGGTATCTGGCGGTGCGCTTTCCAGGCTGCCGATATAAGCTTGCTAGTACAATGTTGCAATAGTCCAGCTGGATGCATGTTTAATAATAGTCTATCAACTTTCCAACCACTCAAATGATGAAGTACAACTGCTCGCTCCCCTAACTGCTCTCCCATAATTACTACCTATGGCCAGTTGCATATTGTCAACCACTGGTGGTCGACATGTGCAACTGCTCATCATCCCTCCTCACCCATACTAAACCCTACAGCTCACCTTATGCTCTTTTCTCTCTCACCCAATACTTTCTATGTTCCCACCCTGTACACCTCCCCTTATCCCACCTGGACTCCCTGACCCACTGCCCCTATGCTTCACCGCCCCGTCCATGTTACCCTCTTGATATATCTTGGGTAACCCCTCCTCCTCATATCCCCGCCCTAGCTTACACACATACTCCAACCGTGCTTTCCCCACTCGAGCCCCCAGCATACCTTCCCATCATACCCCCACCATACATTCCCCACTCCTCCCATCACAGACCCCAACTTTCCTTCTGGGTTCGGGGCCCTGCTCTTCACTAAGTGGTTGACCATTTGAACAAGTCAACCTGTTTAAACCAGTCCAGACGGCGACCACCTGCTGATGACCAGTTCCCACCTCGAACTGTTGGGATCAATCAATAGAGTCAATACCGCCCAGCCTTGATGTGATAATTGACCTTGCTCGATTGACTCGGTAGTCGAAGTTCAGTACTGGAAGAACGATTCTACGCAATCATGTGGTGGCCTATACAATTGACCACTGTGTTGATCGAGATACAAAAGGTGCTTTCTTGTCAAACAGGATACTCAGCTTCCTGCATTCTTGCACTGGCGGGGGAGGGCAGAATCTTTCACCCAGCAATTACAGCCAGAAAGATTTGAGGGGCGGTATTGTGGTTGCCACTGATTATCAGAATTTCTGTTTTAGTCACGTTGACGCAAAACACCGTCCTTCTGGAATCTGATTGATCATGCTTTTTAGATAGTGGGAGACCTGCCACCTACTCCTGATCAATGCTCTAATCTGAAGTGGATCTGTTGCTTGTCTCCATCATATGGACCTGCATATGAAGCGATTTGATAAGTCACTATAAACAGTTTAATAAAGGGAAAGGACATGCTCTAGCTGTCTACATGCTTAGGAGTTTGGTTCCACATCCGATGAAGGCAACAACTGAGCATCTGATATTGCATCCTAAATTAGTGTTAACAAACTCACTCTCACATGCAGTTTTTCAGAAATGATTCCAAATATTATAGCATTAAATCCCAGCACTGCGACAGACTCAGCACGCAACGATCCACCAACTTCGGTCTTGTAGGATGAATACTAATTGACCTTTTCACAATTGACCACAGGAGAATTGACCTAATATAAAAGGTCAATTAGGACATACATACGGGGGAAACCCCCTCAATTCCCCCACCCAATCCAAAACCTCCCGAAACACCCCACCCAATCCCCTTATATTATTTATAATCCAAAACAAACCCAATACATATATAAAATAACTAAAATAATATAAAAGGTCGATTGTGCAGAAGGTCAATTAGGACCACTATAAATAGGTCAATTAGGACAAAAGGTCAATTGTAAAAGGTCAATTTGGGTAATACTGCCTTGTAGGCCCAAGCAGAGTGAAAGCCCCACACGGGCTCTGAGCTTTTATGTGTAGTGTCCCCACCCTGCGCTGGGGATTTACACTTTTAACACCTGGATGGTTGTACAACAAATAGGCTGGCATGGGGGGGGGCAGTAGACACAGTGGAAGGACCATCAGGGGCTGCAGACAGATTGTGGCGCATAAAGCAGAAGACTTGCACTCTTGCTGGTGGGTGATTTACCAGGGCTGGGTGCAGTGAGAAGCCATGGGTGAGCAGGGCCGGGAGTACAGGCCAGACTGAATAAAGGTGGGCCCAGTGGGCATAGGTGGGGTGGGTCAGTGGCGAGAAAGAGACGGAGCTGCAGGGAAGTTGTGTCGGAAAGAAAGATGGTGCGTAAGGACAGAGCATAGAACCTATTCAGCCTGCCTGATAGGTTGACGTCAATGGGCAGGGTGCTGATAAAGAACATGTGTTTCTAGTTGATGTTTCAGTCATGTTTCAGTTTGGTTCTACACCACTTCATTCCCAGGAGAAATAAATATGAATTGCTTCACGGCCCAGCACTGCAAACATCATGAAGTTAATAATACTAAATGTAATGGCAGTTTTAAACGAGGTTCATGAGTACCATAGCATTGGCTAATAACATCCATTATTACAATCCTAAGAGATAGGAGGAAGTCAGCATGCAGCACTATATGAAAACGTAGCGTAAGTCAAATAGCACAGCAGGTAGAGCGCTCGCTTTGACATCTGTGCAGAGGATGCTGATGCAGGTTTGAATCCCGGCAGGGCCAAACTCAGCCTTTCATCTTTCCGAGGTTGATAAATGAGCATCACACACTGTGGGCAACAATACACAGCGCTCAGATGCCTGAGGGTTTGTAGCGCTATATAAATGCAAAATTATTATTAAATACGTGCAATTGGGACTGGAGGGTGGGATGCCTGACCTGATGCCTGATGTCAAGAGTATGAGGTGGGGCTGGACAGTGGCTACCTGCTGCACACCTGTGTCGACGAGACCGCACACAGGTATCAGGCTGCAGTCTTGAGGAGAGAGAATAATGGACGCAATGCAGAGACTGCGAGACGCCAGTTTGGTGCAATCTGGTGTCCTGGATGTGGGACCTTGCTCCTTCTTCCCACTCGCAGTTTGTACTCCGTGCCTTACGTTCTACATTTCAAACCCTAAACTCAAACCGATTTTCAGGGGTTATATAATATATAATGGTGGTGATTCTGAGCTGAATGCCTTTGAACCACCGGGATAGAGACATGTTTACCCTGTCCTTTTGGCTTCTGCTTGTGCACTGTGGGCTTCTTGATGCAACATGGTAACATCAAATCTTCTTTATTTATTTTTTTTGTTAACGTAGTTTATTAAAGACATGAAACAATGCATAGTCAATATACATACATTACAGACAGAAGATTGAGGAATTGGGGAGGATCAGCGGACAAGGGGATAGAGATATATGGTAAGGGTACACGTTGCAGCAAATCATATTAAATACTCTCCTGCTAGAGCCTTCTGCTTGTTTAAGTCCAATTGTCTGTTTGCGAAACACTTCTCCAGACAGAGAGGGGCGGTAGATCTCTCTGTTTAGCTGGTGCCTTTCTTTGGAACAGTGTTCCTGCCCGTTTTAGACTTTGAGCCAGACTTTCTTAAATTCTGGTAACATTTCGAAACTCTGCTTCTATCTTCGTCTTTACTTTTCTCGTTTCTCTGCTAACATATCCCACTGCCACTAACACTGGTGGCCTGGTACCTCATTAATGTATACGTTCAAGGCACTATACCTAGCTGTGACCAGTAACTCCCCTCCTTCAGCCTCCCCCCCTTCAGCACTGCCCTTGCGGCTGAACTGTCTGGAGGCTGTGCACCCAACCCTTGGGACTTTTCTGGCCAAGCAGTTAGGTAGTGGCTCCCCACATTGGCACCTATTGACTCTTCCTTCCGGACCTTCTATGAGTACTTGCTCATCCCTACTCTATTAATACACTTCTCTGACAGCACAATACATATGTGCATTTATAGCAGTACTGTGTAGAATGTATTTCTATAAGTAAAGGAAATGCAGATGGAACATATTTGTAGAACATTGTTAAGTGACAGTTGGTGTGTGGAAGTTTAATGTTCAGAGGGTTACATGTAGAGTTTTTGGAAGTCATTGGTGGATGGATTTGTGACTGTTCTAAAGCAGGCAATGCGGGAGTGTTGAAAACATATAATTGAAAAGGGTAGAAGGGCTGTCTTGTTTGATGGTGTACATGTGCTATACGGGTGTTTCAATGATGCCTGATCTGGAAAGGAGACTGCAGAGTCTGTGTATAGTTATGAAGATCCATTGATTATGCTAGAGAAAAGTATTTGGGACAGAAAATGGTTTCTGTGCTTTTTGTTTTTCTCTAATTGTCCAATACTTCCATTAGCATAGTAAAAAAAATGCTAATGGAAATGTTGGAGAAACTTATTGAGTCAAACTACTTAATTGAACTATTTAAAGTAGATGGACACTATAAGCTTATTTTTTTATTTCTATTTTTGAACTGTGAAAGGTGGGTCCTAAAGGAACCTTTTTTTGTGTTTTTTCATTTTTCCTTTTTTTTGCAGGAGAGTTTAGGAAGGAAGGTGGGGGAGGGAAATAAGGGAAGGGACACAGACCACAGATAAATAGATGCAGGTGGACAGGGGGAGACGCTGGGTGTGCATTAATTTTAAGCTAACGGGCAGTGTTTCTCATGCTCCTTGATTACAGCCTCGAAAGCACTTCGAAATTGCTCCCCTCTGCAGATGGGTGTGTTGCAGTACATACACAGTACTGTTGTTTTGGAAAGATATGTATAAACAGCTTCTTTTATGGCTTGCAAGGGAGCTGGTGGGATCTTCTGCCCCACTGGAGTAGCCTGTGTGGTGGTAGTATTGGTTGAGGAAGATGAGGTAGAGGAAGACAGCCTACTACTTCCTGAGAAAGGAACAGCCTTTCTCAGAGCATCCCGGTGGTTGGATTTAGTGTGGCGGTGCATGGAGGTGGTCCCATAGGAGTACTGGCCAGGTTGTCTGTGGCTGAGAACAACGTTGCAGTCAGTGCATTTCATCTGGGTAGCCTTAGCCTTTGGTACATTCCCAACAGAGGTACATAAATGCCACAACCATGATTGTTTCTGGGTGCTAGAGGTAGCCATTTCCTCTACTTTATCTTCCTGGTCCTCTTGATTGTTTCCCGCATGATTGCGCTTCTTCCATTGTGTATGCCCTCCAGCTGGTGCTGGTGATGGCTCCTGGGGAGAAGGGATGGCAGTAGCTTATGCCATTTTTGAAGATAAATAGCAGTTCTGCTAATATTCTTCGAAGGATGTGCTTTCTCCTGGATTGCAGATGGAGAAGAATAAGTCTAGGAGCAGTGCAAGGGTAAACTTTCACTTTAAACCTTCCCAGATCAGCTAAAAATATAGTTCCAAACTCTTCAAGAACCACGGACTAGTTCACGAAGTGCGGACACGTTTGCAGACACGTCATAATTCAGCACACGAGCGTGTGGTCATGTGAAACTGTCTGGAAAATGTACAGTGACGTCAGACATTCGCAGACATCGGAGTACACAAAAACTGTGGAAAAAGTTGCCAATAAGTGCACAGATGTGTTCAAAATGTGGCTAGGAGTAGGAGACATTTGTGATGTCATCTTTGATGTCCTGGGTGTTAGTCTTAGAAGTGCGCGGTGGTGGCATGAGTTATGGTTGCTTAGCTTACCGTGACTGGCAAATTTCAAGGGTTTCTCGGTATTGCTTGTAACCAAAACGTCCCTTTAACGTCCCTTTAACAACATGTTTTCATTGAATTTCATGGGTTTTTGTTAGTGCAACTTAACTATAATGTCCCTCTAACAAAGTTTTTTCAGTGAATTTCATAGGTTTTCATTAGCACAATGTCCCTTTAACAAAGTTTTGGCAATGGATATATATATATATATATATATATATATATATATATATATATATATATATATCCATTGTAGCTTGGTATGTAGTCTTTTTAAGGTAATAATTTCCCAGTGATGTTATCTTCCTTGCTGGGCTCATCGAGCGGAAAGGGTCTTGAGGATTTCTTTATAGGGAATAGTTTACCATTCATTGTAGGCAATTTTAAGTCAAGTTTTTTGCACTTGCACTTTATTGGGGATAAACTTGTTGTCTACTTTACAGCCGTCCATGGATGCACGTTTTTTTGTTCCAGTGACATTGTTATTTTATCTATTTGTGAGATATATATATTTATTGACTTTCATTCTTCTATCTATTTGATTGTCAAATTGTATTATGTTACTTAGTATATGCACCACACATTTAGGAACATATTTGTGCATCCATGGACGTAGAGCACTGTGCATTTTATCATTGCTGTTGTCTGGACATTTTTCTCCTTTAAACTTTTTCCCTACCTTGCTGCTAAATATTATGCATTTTAACAACTGCTGCTATTGCACTAAGCACTTTAAATTTTCTGCTAAAGCACTTAGCACTTTACATTGCTGCTAAAGCACTAAGCACTTTATATTGTCTCAAGACTGCATTATTAAGTTCGATTTGTATTACACCTCGCATATGTATGCGTAAACTTAGACCTACATGACTATATATCTTTGTTTATTCGAGACTAACGGACACTTAGAATGGCTATATTTTGTCTAGTGAACACATCATGTTGTGGGGCTGCTTGGACAGCGTTGAGGTAATGGCTGTTTCAGACGTTATAACGTGGACAGACCTACAAGGCAGGGCTCGTCATTTTTGGCGGTTGCCCTAGATTGGCATTATTTTTTGACTTTATTTTATCTTGGGTACCAGCTGACAGACATACCATTGGAAAACACACGTTTATTTTGAACGATGTGTATTTATATATATTTATATATCCTTTTTTTATATATATTTTTCCTTTGACACTCGTTATGTACCTGAGGCTTTCTTTTTGCCATTTTCCTCCACAGTCCTCGCAGCCAGCACATCTGTGCAATTGTTGCTATATTCTTCATCATATAATATTTGGTTGACGTATTGACACTTAAGATGTGTTTTTATTTTACTTAATACACTGCATGTTGCAGTGCCTTAAATGTTCTAAGATGGCTGCCATGTGTTCATCATTTTGTACCACCTCGTGAATGGGGACATTCTATGCACTTGTATCATAGAGGTTTTTAAAGCATATATAAGAAGTCCTTCTTCCATGAAACACCCTACCTACGTGAACAAGCGGTCAGTGTACCGCGAAACGTGTCGTTTTGTATCCAGGCTTTCCCTTTTTGCTGCACCTTTTTATTAATAAAGAAACATTTGTGCTGCCTGGATTTGCTGTCATGCCTTTTCCTTGCTGAGACTGGATTTCGTTTCTCAGCTGCTCTTGGGAGTGCAATCCATCGAATTTTGCCCTGTCTTAGGGCATTTTTTCCTTTTTTGAAAATATATATATATATACATATATATATATATATATACATATATACATATATACATATATACATATATACATATATACACACACACACACACATATTATATATAGTTCTGGTTAAGTTGCTAAACTCATTTTAAGAGCACTTTTTCGCTCCGCTCCCCCTGGAGGAATCCTCACCAAACTTTGTCAAAAAATAAAATGGTCGTCTCTGAATTTTTCCGCCAAGTTGGGCGAGGTTTCGTGCAGGGGGGGGGCAAAGTTATAGGGGGATCCCAAATGTTTTTTTTTCCATTGACTGAATGGGGGAATACTTTGTGCACGGCTACAGGCCGAACGGCTGGACGGATTTTCACCAGATTTGCGGCAGGAGCGGGGGCCCGGGTCAGAAAGCGTGCTTTTGTGTGTTTGGTGGAAATCCACCCACTACTTTTATTGCAAAGAACTGAAATGCACGTCCCAAAAAATGTGTGATACCTGGCTGACCCTTTTCCCTGTTCGCTGCGCTGACAGAAGTGTCATTGGCTCGCAGTACGGCATGCTGTCAGAGAAATTTGGACACAGCTGGTAGTTGGCTGGTAGTTGGCTGGAGGGAAGCATGCAGTGCGTCAACATTGTTTGGGAAAGCTGCCATGGTGTATCGGAGAACAGTGTGGCGGCGGAAGGGTCAGGAAAATGTACCATATGGAATGTGTTGCCGGCAATAAGGGAGGGAACGGGTGGGGGAGTGAGAAGTGGTTCATGTGACATATGTAGGCGAGTACTTTGTGTGGTGATTGGAAGCAGCTGCCATAACGTAACAACCCCATAGCTTGTGCAGCGACCTGTTTGCAGCGACCTCTTTTCATGGTGAGTGGTGGCAGGTCAATTGCAGAAGGGGAGTGAATTGCATATGACTGAGGTTGGGAGGGAGCGCGGGTGGCTGTGCACTGCGGATGCAATGCGGTAGTTGGGCACATGGTGGCATGCATGGGTGAATGAAGGTGTGGTGGGTCTGTGGAAGGATTTCACTATTCGGTGCATGGCCGTAGGCCGTAGGGTATAGGGCATGCACTCAAGAGCAAAGGGCTGCAATTTACCCACCGCAGGAATGCATGTTTGACTCTGCATTCGGTAGAGGGTGGTGTTTGTATTATGCGGTGTGTGCAGATTGGTTGCAGTAGGGCCATTGTTGCGAACAGTATGTGGGTAGGTTGGCAGTGACACAGTACTTTGTCAATGGAAGTGGGTAGGCCGATAGTATGTGAAGGAAAGTGCACAGGGATGCAGGTGAGAGTGCGCTGCAGATGCAATGCGGTTGTTGGGCACATGGTGGCATGCATGGGTGAAGGAAGGTGCGATGGGTCTGTGGAAGGATTACACTATTGGGTGCATGGACGAAGGCCGTAGGCCGTAGGGTGTAGGGCATGCACTCAAGAGCGTAGGGCTGCAACTTACCCACCGCAGGAATGCATGTTTGACTCTGCATTCGAAAGAGGGTGGTGCTTGCATAGTGTGATGTGTGCAGATTGGTTGCAGTAGGGCCAGTATTGCGAACAGAATGTGGGTAGGTTGGCAGTGACACAGTACTTTGTGAATGGAACTGGGTATGCCCATAGTACAGAGGTCTTCAAACTGTGGGGCGTGCCCTCCCAGGGGGGCGCGGCCGCATCCCAGGGGGGGGCGCGAGAGCCCAGCAGCATGAATTGTAAACAAAAACAAACAAAAAACAAACAAAAGCATTTATTATTATTTTTTTTTAGGTTGGAGGAAATGGCCAGGGGCGGCTAACATGGTCGGACTGGACCATAAAACTGACTCAGACACCGATGAAAAAGTGACCCGCAGTTGCAAATGGATATTCATTCCTTTAGTCACAGACCATTTGAATAGTACCCAAGGGGGTGTTTTGTGTCAAAATGTAAGCAAATGGTGATATTTAAAGAATATTTATTCAGCAACAATGGTCAAAACTACTAGCTGCATAGTTAAGTAACTCATCAAACTTTGGCCAAAAAAGTGGGCCATTTTGATTTGCCTACACTAGCATTTTGCATTTTTAGTATGGGCATTGTCCTATTGCCCTATAGGCCAGTCTGAGCCTAGCTGCTCATCCATAATGGCCGAGGGGGTATCCACCCAGTGACCCCCTCACCCATTATGGAGGATCCGAGGAGCCAGCCCAGTGAAACACTGAGCACTCCCTCAGCTGCTTTTTCCAGGGCCGAAGAGCTGATTTTGGGGATTGGGGATTGGGGGTAGAGTGGGGAAGGAGGGTTGTACAACAAAGGCATTTTAAAAATGCCTTTGTTGCACAATCCCCCTACCCACCTGCCAAAATCAGCTCTCCTTCTGAGGCGCTGTGGAGCCCAGTGGACAGGGATGGTATTTATTTTACTGGATATCTATCATAGATGTCCAGTCAAAAATACCATGCTTTCCCCCTTGGCCCCCAGCGCCAATTGCAAACCGTTTGGCTTTTTACCCATTTCTTTTAGACTATGCTCTAAAATACAACACTTTAACCCATTATTTAAAAAAAATTCACGGAGGGAAACCCCCCGAACTACCCTTGATTGGTTCGGACTCCCTCGCTGCGCTCGGTCGCTATGGCATTTGTATGGGAAATATTTATGCCCCTCCACTTAAAAAAACCCCAGATCCCCCTGGCCCTCGGAATGTGTTTGGAATGTGTGGGGGGGGGAGCTTAGGGACTGTGGTGGAGGCAGGATGGGCGTGAGCACTGGGATAGTGGTGGTAGCAGGGTGGGAAGAGCCCAGGGACTTGGTAGGAGTGGGATGAGTGAGCCCAGCGACCGTGATGGGAGCATTTGGGGGAGCCCAGGGACTATACTGGGAGTAGGGTGCAGTGACGGCATGCAATAGTTCATAGCGATTTGTACATACTGTCCATTTGACATTTTTGGGGGGGCCCGGCTTGCCCAAACTTTACACAGGGGGGGCCGAGGCCAAAAAAGTTTGGAGACCACTGCCATAGTATGTGAATGAAAGAGCACAGGGATGCAGGAGAGAGTGTTGTGTTTGTACATTTTGTTAACTGTTGCAATTTGTTGCTGCATAGCTGCATGGCGGTGCGCAGGTTGGGTAGGAGTGCTGGTGGCAGTGGTGTGTATGTGGATGGTCTTAGTTGGTGACATGGTGACATGCATGGTGGCATTACGTTGCTGTAGGTGTGTTCAAGGCCTATGCTGTCTGCAGATTTGTTTAAGTAGGCCCAATGTTGTGAAAATGTTGTGGTTAGTGACACAGTACTTTGTAAATGGCTGTGGGTAGGGGTGGTGGAGGCTGTGGTATGTTTGTGGATTCTGGTAATTGCGACCCGTTTTCGTGAATGGGTGTTTTATGGTGTGGGGGAGTTGGGGTGAAGTGCCGCTACCTACGTATGACACGTTGGTTTCAAAATGTTAGCTGCCCACACGGCCATTATATTAACTTGCAATGTATTGCTGTGTACAGGTTGGGTAGGAGTGTTGGTGGCAGTGATGTGTATGTGGATTGTCGTAGTTGCTGCCATGGAGACATGCATGGTGACATTACGTTGCTGTGGGTGTGTTCAAGGCCTAGACTATTGGGTGCATGGCCAAAGGCCGTAGGCCATGCACTCAAGAGTCTAGGCCTTGAGGACACCCACGGCCGTAATGCACTTTTGAATGTGCATCAATAGGAGGGTGGTGATATGTAAGGAATGGGTGTGGAGCACATTACAGCCATTATAGGCCACAGTTGCAAACAGATTGTGGGTAGGTTGGCAGTGGCACAATACTTTGTGAATGGTAGTAGGTACGCCCATAGTATGTGATTGATAGTGCACAGGGTTGCTGAATAGAGTGTCTTGTTTGTATTTGTATTTGTTTATTTGTAAAGCACAAACCAGGCCCATGGGCAAACAGGCGCATCATCTTACATACAGGTTACAGTCGTTACGTTACAGTTACATACAAGTGATCAGTATAAGTACAGTAGAGCAAGGCAGGAGAATCGAGTTCACAATCTTTACAAAAGATAATGGTGATGCAAATAATAAGTCAGACAGGTACACAGAGAACAGTAAGGCAGAAGACAGGCAAATGGACTGAGGAGGTTGGACTGTCATGATGTCCATGTCCTGGAGCCAGTGTTTAGTATTGCGCTTGAATACATGGAAGGAGGGTTCTGATCTGAGAGAAGCAGGGAGTGTGTTCCATAACTTGGAAGCCACTACGGGGAAGCTAGCACCTCCCGAGTTCTGGAGTTTGAATCTCGGTATGGTCATTGTATGTGCTTGGGCCGCTCTGAGTGGTCTTGAGGACGTATGTGAGGTGAATTGATTCGTAAGGTAGGCAGGAGTGAGGTTGGCCCTAGCTTTATGTGTTAGAGCAAGAGTTTTGAGGGATATTCTGTGCTCTACCGGAAGCCAACGCAGGTTGCGTCTAGTCTCAGAAATATGTGACTTCTTAGGGATGTTGAGGGCTGCCCTGATGGCATTATTCTGAATTACTTGTAGTTTGTTAATATTTTTGTGGCTTGTACCTAAATAGAGGCCGTTACAGTAGTCAATTCTGGACAGAACTAAAGTTCTGGCAAGTGTGATGCAATTAGGTGTGGTAATGAACGGCCTGCAGGCGGTGATTAGTTTACATGTATATGCGGATGATGCGGCCGTTGGTTTGTCTGAAGAAGGATAATGTGGCATCAAGGTAAACGCCAAGAGTTTTAGTGGTGTTCGAGACTGTGATAGAGTTACCATCTATAGTGAATGATTTGAAGGCAGAGTTTAGTTTCTTCAATTTAGCATGTGTGCCGAGGATTAGTATCTCAGTTTTATCGTCGTTAAGACAAAGACCGTGTTGCGCCATCCATGCTTGTATCACTGAGTAGATGTCGTTAAGGGTTTTGCTGTCAGTTGCATAGTCCCCAGAGATGGGAATGAGTATCTGGGTGTCGTCCGCATAGTTAGTATACGTGACACCCAGATAGTCAAGGATGTCAAACAAGGGCTTCGTAAAGACATTATGGTAACTGTTGCAATTGTTGCTGCATAGCTTCATGGCAGTGCGGTGTGTTTGGAGATGCTGCAGTGAAAAGTCACACAATGTGGGCACTGGGTACAGTGTTTGCATACTGTCAGTATGGTAGAGGGTATGGTTGAAGGACAGCTCATATGTGTTTGGATACTGTGCTGTGTGCACAATGCTTGCAGTATGGTCAATGTTGTAAACATTTTGTAGTTAAGTTGGCAGTGACACAATCCTTTCTGAGTGGAAGCGGGTAAGACAATAATATGTGAATGAAAGGGCATAGGGGTGCCGGAGACAGTGTAATGTCTATACATTATGGTAACTGTTGCATGTAACAATGTGCATGTCCATTGCAGTCTGGAGGTTGGTAAGGAGTGCTGGTGCCAGTGGTGCATATGTGCATAGTGGTAGTTGGTTACATGTTGACATGCATGGTTGCATTACGGTGTGGGAAATGTGTGCAAGGAGCACACCCACTGGAGCAATACAGGTTTGACAGTGTATGAGGCACACAGTGGTGATCTTTGGAGAATGGGTGTGGAGCACATTGTTGACATGCTACAGCAGCACAAGTGAGTTGCAAAGCGTCTAGTGTGCATTATATGGTTGTGGTGATAGTTGGAACATGCTACAGTATTTGGTGTGCGACAGGAGATGGTGCAGTGAGAAGTTTGTGTAGTGTGGCCACAGGGTGTAGTGTGTACGTAATGTAAGTATGGAAGTGGGTATGGCTGAAGTGCAGCTTATATGTGGTTGGTTACTCTGCTGTGTGCAGATTTATTGAAGTAGGCCCAATGTTGTGAAGCTGCTGTGCATAGGTTGGCAGTGACACAATAGCTTGTGAATGGCAGTGAGTAGGGGTGGTGCAGGCTGCAGGATGTTTGTGACTTCTGCTAAGTATGACATGTTTTCATTAATGGGTGTTTTATGGTGTGGGGGAGTTGGGTAGAAGTGCCCCTACGTATGTTACGTTTGTGCATAATGTTAGGTGTCCACATGGTTGCTTGCTTGGATGTAAAGTGTTGTGGTGGGTGTGGAAAGGGTTGCAATGTTGTGTGCATGGCCAAAGGTGTGCTGGGTGCATTTTAGGATGTTTGTGGATTCTGCAATCGTGCATTCTTTAGCAGAAGTTTCTGGTGGAGGGGCTTTGCAATCAAACGGAAAGTGTACTGAGAGTGTTTAACATTAAATATCGAGTGGTGTATAGAAATGACAGTGTGCAATGCAGATATTTTGTATGTGATTGGTGAATGCATGTTTCAAAATTTGACAGCATCCAATGGGGGAATGCTGCAAAAAGTGACTGTGCAAAGGGAAGAAGTATTGTCTGAGCTTTACTGGGCTGTGGCCTTCACTGTAGATGGGAAAGCGCACGTGCACATCCTGCCATTATGAGCAGGGTGGAAAGAGAAATGGAATTGTGGGAAATACGCAATTATGAGTTTAGGGCGTGGTTCATAGGAAGGGGCAGTACCATTTCATCTCAATACTGTGTCGTGAGGGTGGTCGAGATGGAGAGACACACAGTGCTTATCGTCAGTGATACCTTTGTGCGCCATCTGCACAGGTGTTGCGTGCAAAGAGGCGTTGTTGGTAATTTCGGGTTGGAAGTAGTGGACGCTTTCTGAGCCTGTCAGGGTGACTGCAGTTTCGGTGTGATGGTTCGCCTTTGCAGATATGTGTCATCCGTCACGAATGTGGACTTTGTCATGGTTCACTATGGAATTCTACATTTGGGTTACATGTCGTGTGGACAATTAATCTGTCACCTGAAGAGGTTACTGACTGCAGTGATGCGTATTTTTCCTACTGCCAAGGTTGTTTTCTCCTGCATAACACCAATGGAGTATGGGTCCATGACGGTGTAATGTGTCCGCAGCCATAGGTCGGAAGGTGTGCTATAAACAGAATTATGCGTGAATTTATGCAGACTGCTGGCATGTTTTCCACCCACTATGAGATCATGAGGTCACAAAATATGCAGTGGTTCCATAGAAATGGCATTTATTTGAGCACCATTGGCAATGCCGTTTTCTTTTACACTGTGCAAGAAGCATTGACCAGAATGTGGTAAAAATGTGTGGAGAGGCAAACAGAAACGCATATAAAGAGAAAATCCAAAAAAGGTTGCTCGCACGCATGTCACAAAAAAAAACCTTTATACTGCTATGCTGGAAGACTAAATCCCCTACCCAGTTTGATATTGTTTACCCCCCCCTCACTATCACGAAAAGGTAGTGGATTACGGTGTACTTTCAGGATTGCTCGTGCCACATCCTGGGTGGCTATGTGGATGTATGCGGAGGGAGAAATCGTGCATACTTTCATTGAACTTTGTAGTGGACGTGCTTTGGAATGGCACGACATTTGTACTGTAAATGTGTAATGGGACATTTCAAGTGTTGTACAGGAGTGACAGTGTTGGATGATGGTGGCTTTGATGCGATCGTGGATGCGTTTGTGTCTATTTATGCGTAACCCAATGAAGTAGAGCTGCAGAGAAGATAGTGCAAAGGGAAGAAGGACTGCTCTAGTTTTACAGGGGTGCAGCCGTCGCACTACTTTGGGAGGCGCACATGTTAAAATCTGCCCTTTACACCACCTTGCCCAATTGCCATGGAAGTGTGGGGATTAGCCAATCAGGTAGTGTGGGTGTGTTTAACAGGAAGGGGATGTGAAACGGTTTTACATTATACTTTGCGTACTGAGGATCGCTGACATGTCGAAAAGCATTGTGTTGACTGTAGGTGATCCCTTTGTCATAGATCTGCACAACTATGCCCTGCAAAGACACTTTGATGGCAATTTTGGTTTGGAAGGAGTGCACGCATTGTGGAACGCTGTGTATGAGTGTAATTTCGTCGATGTGCATGTACTTTGCAAAGACCTCGCCACTTTTCCAGTAGTAGATGTCATTGTCATCCATTACGCAGGCATGCATATGGGTTACCTGCCTTACGTAGATTTGTTCCATAGACTGAGGAGATAGCTGGATGTCATGAGGACGCTGTTTCCCACTGCCAAGGTGCTTTTCTCATCTATAATACCACGAAGAGTATGGCCCATTGCTCATGAATGTTGTTCCGAGTCAGATGCAGGAAGGTGTCTCATCAACAGAAGCATGTATACTTTTTTGTCCGCTCGTGGATAGTTCCTTCTGCAACAATGACCTCATTAGTTGTGGAAATGCAGAGTTTTTCCAAGAAAATGGCATTTTGATGTCACCCATTGGCAATGCAGTTTTGTCCGCTTGTCTACAGGATGCGGTGAAGAGTTTAATGCATTGATGTGAGCAGGAGAAAAAACAAAAGCTGCTAAAAACCGAAAAAAGGTGTTTCTGTAGAAGCATTTAAACAAAACATAAAACAGGCTCTTTTAAGAGTCGCCCCTTACCACAAACTCGCCCTGCTCTGGTTGCAAGTTATTCCCCCACATTGCACGAAAGCCACATCCTGGGATTTTGTGGGTGGCGGCCATGAAAATGGAACTGTGGGGATTGTCCAATGAGATGCTTAGGGTGTGCGGCTATAGGAAGAGGGACTCCTGCAGCACCGGGACCCGGCCCTCAACGTACTTGGGGACCCACACGTGCCACATTACGCGCACCTCACCATGCTGGCCTATGGAAATGGGACTGTAGCGATTGTCCTATCAGGTGGTGCTCAGGTTGTGCAGCAGAGGAAAGCATGCTAATACGAAGGAATCCTCCTGCTTTACTGGGACGCGGCCCTAGTAGTACTTGGAGAAAGGCACATGCCAGATTCTGCGCTTCTCAGCATGCTGACCAATGGAAATGGGACTATGGCCTTTGGCCAATCAGGTGCTCTGGGTGTGCGTCACAGTAAAGGGTGGAATTCACTGTTTCCATTAGTTTGTGTACTGTGGCTGGCAAACATGGCAAGACGCACAGTTTTCATCATGGGTGATGGCTTTGTGGAAGATTTGTGCGTGTATGCCCTCCAAGAAGACTTGTCTGGCAATTTTGGTTTGGTGGGAGTGGACGCTTTGTGGTGTAGTGTCGAAGCGTGCTGTTTCAGCGGACTGCTTGTAGAATGTCGACACGTGGCCTCTTCATCAACTGTACATGTAGTGATTGTCCACTTTTGAGCCTTCTTTATGGGTTACATGCCTTGTTCCCGTGTGTTCCCTCAAATGAAGATTATGATGAAAGTAGTGCAGCGCATTTTTCCTACTGCCAAGGAGCTTTTTTCATGTATACCCCCAAGAATAGTGTGGAAGTATTCCAATGATTCCTGTCACCAGCCAGAGGTCAGAAAGGGTCTCATCAACAGAAGCATGTGTGACTTCTTGAGTGCTGCTGGGATGTTCTACTGTGAGAATGAAAACATTGGTTCGCGATACATACACCCTTTCAAGGAAAATGGTATGTCTTTGTCACACAGTGGCAATGAAATGTTGTTTCACAATCTACACACTGCACTGAAGAACCTATTGTAAGAATGTGAGCTTATGTTGAAAACATACATTTACGTAAGAAAACTGCAAAAAAAAGTGTTTCTAGGGAAGCACCTACCTTAAAAAAAGTTTTTTTTAAGAGCCACCACAACTAACGGCTTCTGCTCTCCTGGTTGAAAGATATTCCCCAACCCCCGTGCGTGCCCAGCACGAAAGCTCCGCAAATATCGTGTTAGTTGCAGGGTGGCACGTGTAACATACGCCCCTTTTGCAGATGACGGCCATAAAAATGGGCCTGCAGAGGCTACAGGATTGGGCAATAAATTTGTGGGTGTGGTCTGTATGGACAGACTGGGCTACACAGTGTATTTGTCGACAGATATGCAGAGGGTGTGGTTATGGCTGTGTGTTTCACTAGGCATATCGTGCAGGTATTAGGGGATTCTGACATACATTGACTGAAAGTGAATGGAAAACTCTGTGCAGTGGCTACTCATTTTGCAATCTATGATGTGCATGTGTAATGCTATGGAGTAGGTAAAATGAAGTGCCTGATTTTGATTTCTCTGTGTGACACTTTGGTGACACGCAATCATGCCGATATTATTGTTGTTCATGGTCAGGGAAAATTGCACAGCATGTTACAAGAGTTTCAGTGCTGTTTGCGATGAAGGAGGCAGTTGCCCAGTTCATCTATTTGTTTCCGATCTCTTGCATACGTTTCTACCGCATTATGCAGCCACCGATGTGGTAGCGTCATTTTCTATTTGGTCCGTGAATGCAGCCAGAGTGGTACATTGCGAAGAAGTGCATTAATGCCTTTGTTCGACATGTGCCAATGACATACTTCGCCATTGGGAATATGACTTTTTCACAGCACGAATACTTTTCCTCAGCTATAACGTTCATCTTACTATGCCATCCATCCCGATTTTTGCATGCCCCATTTACATTGGCTTGGTCCCCCTCTTGAAAGAAGTCATATTTTTTTGAAGTTAGTGTTGCACTGTGACTCTTTTGAAAACGCTCTGCAACACGTAAAAAAACCTCTTTGTACAATGACCCCCATTCTAACCGATTGAACTACAGTGTTTACCACACTGCCAGGCCTCCTGCCCTGTGTGCGTGCATTGGCAATTCCATTGCTGATCTGTGAAAGGTGCTTTCTTTATTTACCTATTTTCCTTTCCCAGTTCATTTTCATTTATTGTAGTGTTCTCACACACGCCACAGAAGGTACAACAGCAAAGGTCTGGTACAGAAGGGGCAGCACCTGCCTGGATACTATAGGGGATGTGCTGGGAAACAGAATTATTCAGTGGCCCTCACGTATATAGGCACCAGTCATTGTAATGCTCCCATAAGGACCATTCCCATGCACTTCAAAGTACCTTCCCTCTGTACAGTAGCACATTGCAGTACGTGCACAATACAATGCCCTTTGCCGGGTAAGGGTCTGTAGTGCGGCACATGGTTTGCTAAGGTTGTTTTACAGCTCCGTTGCCCAACAGGAGTGCCCCTCTTGTTGCCCGCAGCAGATGTTGGAAATGCTGTACATGAAAGCAGCCTATGTAATTGTTGAAAGGGCGGTTGACCAACTTGTTCCCTTGTGCTTTCATTTCAGTTGTCGTCACATGCAGTACAAACACATTAAGCTATGCCATTAGTGTTAGGGGTAACATTCACAGATATACATAGATTGTGGAATACAACAATGTTTACAACAACGTGAAACACAGCTTCATTACGTGCAGCAGGAAGCCATTTATTGTGTGCATGCAGCTACAGTGCTTTTCTAACCACCACTAAGGTTGTTTGCACTCTGCATATTCTGCTGTTTCCTTACTTGCCTTTACATGCACTAGTATGTGCGTGAGGAAGGTGCACCAGCTTTGCCATTTTGTACACTTAGTACAAACTGTCCCACCTGCAGTTCCATGCTTTGATCAACTACACAGCCCGCAGGCGACCTCTTGATACTTTCCGTCACACTGCTGAGTGCAGACACAATGTATCTGCTTCACGGGTCATGGAAAGGCAAGCAGCAGATAAATCAAAGTAATGCGACATATACCACACCCACGTGACACTGCAGGTTGCTGTTCCTTTTTTATCAGTGGCCGCTATACAGTTAGGAGTTCTTTAGCCACACATTGGTAGGTTTGCAGGGCCACCCACATAGTCGGCAGCAGTACTTTAAATATGGTAGCCTGCTGCATGAATCCTTAGGGCTAGCCACAGGGGCGGTGTTACCAGCATACAGTGGATGACCTATGCATGGGTCTAGGTGTGGAATGGAAACACGTGCGCTTCCACAACTACTTAAAAGTGCATTCGAAGATGCAGACATGTGGCCACTAATGGAGTCCTACAGATAGTTGCAGTGTGATTGCACATACGCCAACCAGGTGCAGCGTCCCTAGGAAACGTCCATATTGCTCATCTGTAGTCATCTCAGCAAGTCGTGTGCGGCACAGATTTATAATGCACTGTTAACAGAAAAAGAGATCCTCCTGACACACTAAACAACATTTACTATGTACATCTGTAATTGGTACGATACACCAACACTATTTGGAAAAGTAAGGGGTAGCGGAAATGGATACATACACAAGACAATTTGCCCTTTCAACACGTTTATCATGAGGGCTGCCAAGGAATCAGTAACAAAAACGTTGTTAATGGGATGTTATGGTTATGTTGCTGTACCAAATACCTATCCACTTTACAGAAAACGGTATGCTAAGCAACGTACTACTTACACTACCCTACTAAAAACCTATGAAATTCACTAACAAAAACATTGGTAAAGGGACGTTATGGTTAAGTTGCACTAGCAAAAACCTATGAAATTCAATGGTAAAACGTTGTTAGTGGAACATTATGGTTACAGTTAAAACCGACAGTTATGGTAAGCTTAGCAACCATAACTCGTGCCACCAGTGTGCACTGCAAGGACTAACACCTATGACATCAAAGATGCCATCACAAATGTCATTGATGACATCACATGTGCATTTAGTTTTCATGCACAGCCTCCTCAAGGGATTGTCAGAAAAGTATCAGAGATCGATGGAAGAACCATCATGTGCCAAATAGTTCCTGAAGCAATGCATTGCTTTAAACACCTTTGCATTACTGAGTTCTTTCCTGTACATGAACAAACTCATGTCCAAACCTAGGCATTGTCCGCGCAATAGATGTGCAATATTCAAAATCCTCCCATGTTGGATAGTAAAATGATGAATGCTTTCATTTCAGAGTTTTGCATACTGTGAAACATAAGTACCTACCAATGCCTCACTTATTGCATAATTTTACACCTACACACAAAACATAAAGAGACCACAATGCATACAAATAGAAGCATATACAGAGAAAGTAAAGTAAGCAAAAAAAAAACAGCAGTATTACCAGAAAGTTTTCCTAACCTAACTAATTAACTTTATGCACAGAAAAGATTCCTGTGTTTCAGGGTTCCTTCTTCCCCTATGTATATGTATCATATGATGTGACTGAACCCTAAGGAAAGTAGTGTAAGAACATATGAGAAGGGTAAGGTCTACAAATATAGTACTTTTTACTTTTTTAATTCCTGACTGACAGTGAAGAAAGCCACCTGGGCTAGATATGTCAGTGAACAAAAAAAGAGGGAGCCAGACATGTGATGTCATCAGTGATGTCATAAATGACATTTGTGATGTCATCTTTGATGTCCTGGGTGTTAGGCTTAGCAGTGCACGGTGGTGGCGCGAGTTATGGTTGCTTAGCTTACCATAACTGGCGAATTTCAGGGGGTTTTCAGTTTTACTTGTAACCATAACGTCCCTTTAACAAAGTTTTCTCACTGAATATATATATATGTATATATATATATATATATATATATATACATATATATATATTAGATGCCCTGCGTAGTGTAGTTGTTTAAGTTGCTCATCTCATAGGAAGAGCACTTTTTGGGTGGCTTATAACTTCGCTCCCCCTGGACGAATTTTCACCAAACTTTGCAAAACAAGTATATGTCCCACTTTGAATGTATTTGGCAAGTTTGGTGAGGTTTCGTCAAGGGGGGGCAAACTTATAGGGAGGGGCTCAATGTTTTGTTCTCCCTATAATGAATGGAAAAAACCTTTGCTCACGCCTACAGCTCAAACCGTTGGACAGATTTGTATCAAATTTGCGGAAGGAGCAGCGTCTTGGTCTCGAAGGCATGCTTTTGTAAATTTGGTGAAATTCTGTCCAGTAGTTTTCTTTAAAACTGGCAAAATGTAGATAAAAAAGAAATTAGTGATATCTGGGCCGGTCCGCAAACCCATATCCCTGTTCGGTCTGCGGACAGTCATCTGATTGGCCCATCGGGTGACGTGAAGTCACTGATTGGATGGTGAAAAGCATGAAATGCATCAGTTTTCCTGAAACGGCCACCATCTTGGATTTGCAGACTTTTGCCGGGGTCTGCGGACACAGCAGCAATAAAACCCCACAAAAAACGCAACATTGCACTTGTCAACCTCAACAAACAATCTCTGGGGCTGTGGGGGGGGTGAGGATGGGATGGGTTATGGCCATAAGAAGCCAAAAGACGGGTGGTTTAAATCCCTGAAAATCTGCAAACACTCCAGATGTCCTGGGACAGTCCTGTGGAGTTTGCGGACACTTCACATGTCCTAGGACATCTGTGCCCATTTATGTATTACAGGGTTGGTGAAATGCAGTTTTTGGATGGCCTGTAACTTTGGCGCCACTCAATAAAACCGCATGTAATTTTGAAATTTCATTCTACACCTAATACCGAATGGTTGTGCAAAGTTTTGTGGGATTCTATCATCAAGAGGGGACAAAATTAGAGGGGGGGGCAAAATATTGTAAAGGCGTATAAATATGTTGCCATTGACAAATCTGCAAAACAGTTGGCAAAAAGATTATGGATCTAGATATAAATGGTTTTGCAAAGTTTGGTGGGATTCTGTCAAGAGGTGGCAAAATTAGAGGGTGGTCCCAAAATAATGTAAAGGCTTATAAATGTGGTGCTATTTGATGAATCTACACAAAGTTTGCAAAAAGATTTTAGATCGAGATATAAATGGTTTTCTAAAGTTTGGTCGTATTTTCTGGAGAGTGGGTGAAATTAGAGGCGGTCTCAACATTTTTAGTTGGTTTATAACTTTGTTGTCATTTGAGGAATGTGGATAAAAGTTTTGAGAAAGATTATAGACCCAACCTTCAATGTTTGTGTAAAGACTAAATGGATTTTGTCAAGTGGGGACTAAGTTATATGACTATGTATGTACATACTTTTTTAAACTTTTGAAAAAATAAAACATGGGCGGATTTCAAGCAAACCTGTTTAAGGAGCATTGGCAAGGACATTAAAGCATGGTTTTGCAAATGTGACCAGTGTCATAATGTAGGTACAAAAAATAGTGATATACCTTTGGGGACTGAGGTATAGACTGTGGCCATGGGCAGTGGCCAGATTGTCTTGGTCATGCTATAAGGTCATGACGTGGACAATCTGGCTACTGGCCATGACCACGAGGGATGAAAAATTGTGTTAAAGTGTCCATGTCTACCTGGGACAGGCTGTGTGGTAAAGTTATTCAAGGGCCGGATAGGTTTGAAAGGGAACAAAAAAGGGTAATATGGTCATAGGGTTCTGCTGGCTGCCATGGAAAGGGAAGAGGGGCTCTGTACGCCTTCTCTTTCCATGGTGGCCATCTTGGAAAAGGATTTATCTTCCTATATATATATATATAGCGCTATTGGTGTCTAGTGTAGGTATGTATGCAAAACACAAATTGAGGTGAGTGGTACTAGGAATCAATATGCTTGGAATTAGGAAACTGTAAACTGTGCTTTAATTTTTGGAGAGGACAAAATATATATGTTCATTCAAAGTCAAATTCAAATGAACATGAAAATAACATTTAAGGGATAGAAAGTAACCCCCAATTCTACTTGGCCTTTGCAATCCACTTAATACAGGGTACTTTCTTTTCAGAGTAATGTTATCATAAAGATTTCAGCAGTAATTTAAATTGGCATCATTTTCTGGGAATGGAAATGGACAGACTAAACCCACTCTCATCCCATTGGAATGATCTGGATGTGCTCAGAAATTCTCTTTTTATCTAACTATGGCTTTCACACATCCAAAGTTTAGTAATCCTCTGGAAACTGATATGGGGTACGACAGTTCACAGTTGCAGTTTTAAATTCACTTGTGAAAACAGAGGACTTTGATTGATTGATTGATTTACATGACTACTGTTAGAAAACACTCAACATTTTGCAATGATGATGCTATAGAATTCTATTTTAAATTACTTCTCCAAGTGCTTTGGCTGTTGTCAGAGAGCAACAGGCATTTTGCACTGAAAGTCCTATGGTATTCAGTTCTAAATAATTTCCCAATTTGCCTCCCATTCACCCCAGCCCTTTCAGTAGCTTACCTGGTAAAGGATTCCCCTAAGGAATGGAAAATTGTTATCTGGGGTTTTCATACTCACTTCTGGATTTGTATTTTAAAACACATTACCGGTTTGGCATCTCACAGCTCCAGGCAGCTTCACCCAGTCAATGATGCCAACCAGCCTCTGTTCACAAATCCTTCTCAGGGAATCAGGTCCTATTTAGACAAAGTCCTGCTTCAGGCTTCTTCGGGACAGGGCAGTCTCAGGGGTCCTTCAATTATCACAGGGTATTATCCCACTTCAGCGTGTATGCTCTCAGGCAGGGTGTTCCTGTCTTAAGACTTTACAGAATCCCAGAGCTCTCCCTACTTCCTGTGTTCAACTTATATAGAAACTGCATTTGCCCAAGTAGTATCAACTGACATAATACATTTTCATTGGTTGAGTATTTTCATTGTCTGCCTTCAGAAGTTGACACTGTCAGTAAAATGCCCCCTTATTGTGATAGGTCCACAACATTTAGCTATGTAAAAAGGAGAGGTTCTGATCAGATTTGAACCCAAATCAATAGTACCTCCATTGGTTTGGTTCTGGACCTATTGCACTATTGAGGCATACATTTTTGTGATTGGATAGTAAACCCAGATTCAGATATATATAATATGCCACCGTAGTATACAAATTGCAAGCTATTAAATTATGTTCCATTATTCATTATTGATATATATTATTATAGCCTGTTTAGAATTATACTATGGGGCATGTTCTCCGGAATCTAAAAATGTTTTTGCTTTCTCAAATGACCAAAGTATTGGCAGGATGTGAGTAGAAATATTATTTGCATTATTTGTGTCTTTGAAATATCCATGCATTTTTTGTCTTCTGTACATGGAGAGCCATTTAAGCTGACCATTACCTCAAGGCTGGGTTATTTTTCATGCCATCCATTAGGCATGCACAGATATCATTTTATATGGAGTTTATATCTTGACATGGGCCATGTCAAGAAGTTGGTATTTGAGCAGGAGTTTGGTCCATTGAAGCTTTGTTCTGTGTTAAGCAGACCACAGCCATAGAAACTGGGCAGGGGCTATATTATGCTTGTAAATACTGTCCTAGACCGTCAAACTGAACAGTTCAGAATTTGTATTAAATGTGCGTATCTATATTTTTCTGAGTTTACTTGTGTTCAGAAGACGCTGTGTGTTTGTTCAGCTTAAATTGATTCTTCATGATTCATAGCAGACCCCAGACAGTGTATTTTCTAACACAGGTTCTGAGACATTTATGCAATATCGCTGTGGAATGAAAAACTGTATAAATATGTTATCGTCGACACATTTTCTGAATGACATGCACATTACAGAAATGAAAAGTCATGCACAGATACAAACAGGGAACGGTGAAGTACAGGCTAAGCTTGCTGGTACAACTCAGTAGCTTCCATTGTTTGGGTGCAACAGGGATGTGCTTTTAAACATATGTCCTCTTGATATCAGCCTCCCTTGTACCTTTGGTAGGTTCTTAGGTACATGAACCTAAAAGACAAGAAATAACAAGCCAAGCACACCGTGTTTGATTAAACAAACTGAGCTACATTCACATTAAGCATTGCCTACAATTAACAATGTTAATGCACCCAATGGGAATTCGTTTCATGGTGAGACATGCATTTATACAAGGCTCTACATTATAAAATTGAGACTCTTCATATACAAATTATCCACTTTTGTTTTACACTTTAAACAATCAATTTCCAGTTCACTAGTTATAATTGATGACATGATTAGAAATTTGAAATGCTTTGTTGGCTTAGACAATAATTTTAAGTAAACTAATATGAAGTATTTTGGGTCTGGCTTAAAATATACTCGGTTAGGAAATCCGACACAGTTAATATCCCATCCTGAGAATTTGAAGACAGAATTTACATATACAGATCCGGAAGGTACAACTGCAAGGTCTATGCTCATGCCTATAACATCTTTTAATTTGGCTGGTAAAGCCTCCTCTGATTTTGATATTACCACTGGGGGTTGCCCCCATTGTTTTTGTACCGATTAATGTGGATCATGTTCCCAGACAAACCAAGGAATCCAAGGCATCCACCATCTTGCTGGTTAACAAAGTTGCAGACTGGATTAATAGTAGGCGTGCTGTTCCTTCCATTGACCACAACAAAATCCTTGGGCAAGATGAATATCCTGGGTGGGATCAAGAGTTAGGCATATTTCTGGAAACTGTATTGTGGTGACCTTTTCTGGTCCTCGGCTATTATCACATATGCTGTGCTCAAATGTGGCCATCACTTCACCATTTAGAGAAATTAAATCTGTCCCTCTATCTTTTCTGCCCAAATACTTTCATAAGTAATGATTTGTCACAGAAGATAGATTAATCATGTATTGTAAACCTTACTAGATTACACCACATGAAGTAAAATCTACCCAGGTTACATTAATATTCACAGAGGTAAATAATGAGAATCCAAAGGAGGACTGAGGGTGCATGTGAAGGTGATCCTGGTTTTACAACGGGTGGGTCCTGTACCCTTAAAGAATCATTTCAAAGCGCTTTCTCTCATTGAAGAATAGGATTGCTCATCAATTACCCTAGTATCACAACTCACTACTGTTCCTGGAATAAGAATAGACATCATTCCCATCCACTATCGTCCAAACACCTATCGTCCAAACAATACTCCTTTGGGCAGTACACTCAAAGGTAAAGCACATTGTTAACTTCTGTTTCATTTTTATTATGGAATAATGCTGTTTGTAGTGGAAAATTGGTTAATCCAGAAGCGGTAGCCATTCTAGAATGTGATGATGTAATGTTGTTACAGGAAACCTTGGTAGCTCAAGGGGTAAATCTGGATGGTTATTCCTCCTATCAATCTTTGGCCACCAAGAAACCACAAGTAAGATATGCTGGGGACTGGCGAAGTTTATAAAAACATCACTGGCCTCAGATGATATAGTAATTCTGACCAATAAAATACATGCATTGTACTTATTATTTAGAAATTGAGAATTTTGAAACCTTTATAATAGTAACATGGAGGGACTAATATCTCCCTATTATTGAGGCTCAAAAGGGAATATAGAAAAACATGTGCGGTTCATAACTGGTGGGGATTTCAATCTTAAAATAGGGAATGTCCTGGCTCCGTCTTTATTTAATTATTCCGATGATTGCATTGTTAATATATTGCCTTGTTAGATCCTTAAATATGTGTATATGTTTGATTGATGAAATGGGGTCTACACTCTGCTAATATTTGAATGTATAAGCTAGCTGAATCTCTCTATACATGTGTTGACATCTGCAGAAAGGGTATGCCAACTGATAATAATCGTGTTAAGTTACCCAACTTCATAGTAAACAAGGAAGTTATTAATGTTATCACTTCCACTGAGCATTTGGGCATCTCGTTTTTCAACAAGATTTATTGAGACAAGTCACATTGAAAAACAACCATCACAAGTGGAATGTATGGTTTTGGGAGAACATATGAAGCCCATCCTATGGAAATGATTTTAAGAGTTGATTCTAGTAAAGCAAAGGCTATTGCCAGATTTGGTGCTGGTTTTTGGGCTATCGCTAATTCTTCCATGTTGCAAGTACAGAAAAATACGTTTTTTCAGAAATACGTCTACCTGACTCAGTGCTAACATTTGCTGTGCATAGGCAGCTGGCCAGGCTGGTCTTAGAGGATTGGCTACACTTGGAGCCAGTCCTGCAAAGATTCTGGGGCAATAAGAAAGTGAGTTTGACTCATCATATCCTAGCAAACATTAAGCAATCTGAATCCAGCTATGTGAGTATTCACTGGTTGGGCTACGCAAAGCTGTTTCTAGCTAAAAATTATTGTGTGTAATTATTTCGATAACCCAAGTGATATACATGGCATAGCATATTCATGGATGAACACGAGGATGATTGAATACACAATCAAAGTCAATCTGGGTTATCCAACTCCAGGCATCAAGGGCCAGAAACATGTCAGATTTTTAGGGTACCCCCTCTTTAATATTAATGAGATACATTTGCATACACTGATACTACGTCGGGAGCTACCATATAATCTTGGCTACAAGAACCCTATCAAATTATGTCAACCGGACAAAATTCCAAAAATGAGATCATGCGTCTCACTGACACTAGCCTGAATATGATGTCCCTTACAGCATTTACAGCTAAGAGCTCTACTAATTTCACAAAATAACACTACTGTTTGTTTTGTAGTGCATCGATGGAGGACCTAATGAATTTCATATTTTTTTGTCTAGCGTTCTCTTCTATCCATCAATGCGCGATCCTCCCACTTGTTTGCAGCTTGGCCTTCACTCAATGCAGTCATGCATTTTTTTGTGTTCTTTAGGCTGATAAACCTTTGAGATCATGGACCACATTGTCAGACCTCAGGGCTGCATGTAAGTTTAGAAATGGATATTTTAGGAATATATATTTTATGGAATATGTAGTCCGAAATAAACTTTAATGAATACTTAATAATATCATGATATTACTAAGCTAATTTGCCGTGCCGCGTGAGGTTTGATCTCACAGCTTGGATTTAACCTTTTGTTACCTGTTAATCCATTGAGCAGCTTACTGCAGGGGGAAGGATTAACAGAGCGGAGCACATGTATGTGCAGGAACATGATTCCTTGAATAAAATCCTGATTTTCAGCGACAGCAGTGTTGCACTTTCAATTGAACAAGGAGATGTTTTAATCTGTACAACAGTATTAATTTCAGAACACCCTCCTTTCTCCTGCTCGCCCTGCCTGCTTGGACCCCCTACTTCTGACCCCTCAGTTCTTGTCCCTGCTGCTCTCTCCTCTTCCTTACCCATCACACGAGCAGGGCTGCTTCAGGATGTTGGTTGCCCCCTTGCATTGCAAGGAGCAGATAACCCTGGGCGTGCATCCCCTGCTGCTACACTCCCCAACCTCCACTCTTTTTAGACCTCTGCAATCTCTTCTTATCTGCATCTCCTCTCTTCCCTAATTCAAATACATTGCCTTGGGGGTGCGTACCTTTCAGGTAATGGATGATGTAGAAGTTGGAACGACAAATGTCTTCCTGGTTTTGGAACACGGTAACAAAATGTAGTAGTAACAATGGGACGATAACGTTAAGTGAAACAATGGCAGATCGTATATTCCACGTAGTATGTGAAATTCTTCAAGATTAAAGTAACATTGCACCGAAATAACGCATACGGCTGCGTGAGAATTGCAGTCCCACCGTTAGGTCACAGCACAGCCATGACACAGATTGCAAAGTGGAGAAATGTGTTGCGCCACCTGTGTTAGGCTTTGCAAGAGCTGGGCGAGCAATCGAATAGTTGCATTGTTAGGCAACCACTAGCTTACCATGGAAGCACTCAGTGGAGTATCTTTGCTGAAAATGTTGGGGGGGGAAGGCATGACATCTGAAGAAAAGGTGCCCCAGCCAAATGAATGGGGACAAAATAGTGTGCCATGAAAGTTGGGGGGGACAAACACCCCTGTCCCCCCCTAAAATTACGCCCATGGTCAAGCACTTCATGCCAGAGTCTTCACGTTTCTAAGGACCTAATGATCAGTGTCTTGATTACTATTTGGGAGTTATTACTGGGGAGCTCTGAAAGTGGAAAGTGGTTTTGGCACGGCAGGACATGGGACGGGGAGGAGTTTGGGGGCTGTGGCACGGTAGGACATGGGACGGGGAGGAGTTTGGGGGCTGTGGCATGGCTGGACATGGGACAGGGAGGAGTTATGGGGCTGTGGCATGGCAGGACATGGGACAGGGGCAGTTAGGGAGCTATGGCACAGAAGGACATGGCATGGGAGCAGTTAGGGGGCTGTGGCACAGTAGGACATGGGACGGGGAGAGATTTGGGGGCTGTGGCACGGCAGGACATGGGACGGGGAGAAATTTGGTGCCCGTGGCACAGTGAACATGCTATGTGGAGGAGTTAGGGAGTTATTACTAGGGAGCTCTGAAAGTGGAAAGTGGTTTTGGCACAGCAGGACATGGGACGGGGAGGAGTTTGGGGGCTGTGGCACGGCAGGACTTGGGACAGGGAGAGATTTGGGGGCTGTGGCACGGCAGGACATGGGATGGGGAGGAGTTTGGGGGCTGTGGCACGGCAGGTCTTGGGACAGGGAAAGATTTGGGGGCTGTGGCACAGAAGGACATGGGACGGGGAGAAATTTGGTGCCCGTGGCACAGTGAACATGCTATGTGGAGGAGTTAGGGAGTTATTACTAGGGAGTTCTGAAAGTGGCTCTGGAATGCCAGGACATGGGACGGGGAGCAGTTAGGGGGTTGTGGCACAGCAGGACATGGGACGGGGGAGTTAAGGAGCTGTGGCACGGCAGGACATGGGACGGGGAGGATTTTGGGGTCTGTGGCAGGGCAGGACATGGGATGGGGAGGAGTTTGGGGCCTGTGGCACAGTAGGACATGGTATGTGGAGGAGGTAGGGGGTTGTACACGGCAGGACATGGGACGGCGACGAGTTAGGGGGGTTGTGACACGGCAGGCCATGGGACAAGAAGGAGCTAAGGCGCTGTGGCACGGCAGGACATGGGATGGGGGCATTAAGGGGACTGTGCATGGCAGGACATGAGACGGGGAGGAGTTATGGGGCCGTGGCACGGCAGGACATGGGACAGGGGCAGTTAGGGAGCTGTGGCACAGAAGGACATGGCATGGGAGCAGTTAGGGGACTGTGGCACAGTAGGACATGGGACAGGGACCCGGACAGGGAACAGGAGGCTCTGCCAGGGCAGTACATGGGACGGGAGCAGTTAGGGCAGAAAGGGGGCGGGGGGAGGTTTGTATGCTGGAGGAGTGAGAAGAAAGGAAAGAGTTATAGATCACGAACATTGTTGAAGGGTTGGGATCAGGGCCGGCCTTAGCAGCGCCAGAGGCTCGGCCATTGAAACAAAAATGAGAAAAATGAGTCCCCCACCCTGTGCGCCCCTGGTCAATGCCGAAAGCATCAGCACCCTCTTATTATTAAATGCGCCCGCTCCCGTGCTGGAAAGCCTGGTGCCAGCACAAAAATGGTGCGCATTTAATTCCAATAGGGTGCCTGCTATTCACTATAAGGTCATCCCAGCACAATATCCCAGCAAATGTGAATGGATAAACGTTGCCTGCTTCAGGAATGTGCATGTTATTCATGTTGCCCAAACATTAATGTACTCTGATGCTTAAGTGAAGCATATTCCCTGACCATTCATCTACTGAGATGCCCTGACGGTGAATGTTGCCTTACTAATAATGTACTGATATGTCTATGTAATGCATGTTGCCTGACCAGAAATGGACTGGGATTCCCACGTGATGCATGCTGCCTGCTAAATAATGTACTGGGATGCTCCCATGGTGCATGTTATCGGCACATTAATGCACTAGAATGCCCTGGCGGTACATGTTGCCTGCCATTAATGTACATGGATGCCCAAGTGATGCATATTGCTTGCCGATGTATGTATGAGGATGCCCACGGTATGCATATTGCCTGCCTATTAATGTAGTGTTATGCCCATGCAAGGCATGTTGCCTGCCTAATGCTGTACTGTGATGCCTCTGTGAAGCCTGTTCCCTGACAATTAATGTATTGTTATGTCCAAGAGATGCAAGTTGCCTGCTCCTTAAGGTACTGGGATGCCCACGCTACGCATGTTGCCTGACACAATGTACTGCTATGCCCATGTGATGCATGTTGCCTGCCTGTTAATGTATTGTGATATGGATGGATGTATCTTTCCAGTTTAATAATGTACTGTGATCCCTACATTATGCTTGTTGTCTGCCCTTTAATGAACTGGGATGCCCATGTGATGCATGTTTCCTAACTTTTAGGGACCGATTCATGGAATTATTTGCACAGTCCAAAGTGACTTTGCACTGCTGAAATCTAAATTTGCACTGCCGACACAAACCCTGATTCATGGAACTGTGCAAAGTGTATTTCTGCAGTGCAAAGTCTGTGCAAAGTAATTTTGTACTGCAAAAAAGAGGGAGCAGTGCTGACAAGCAATGAGAGAAGCACAGCGCAAATAGTACAATTCCCACAGCAGAATCAAGATCACAATAGGAATAATTATATGCCGAGAGGCAGAGGGAATGGGCCTCAAGGAGGAGGACGGGAAGGATTTCAAATCCCTCAACAAAGTGGAGGATTTAATGGTTGACGATCATTGAAATGTTGGAATTGTGGTACATTAGGGCACATGGCTAGAGTTTGTAGAAGTAGAGCAGCTATGCCACAGCAGAATTGGCAATCTTCAGAGGGAGGATGGGATATGCTCCATAATATAACACAGATTCACAAGGATATTAGGCCCAAGATCGAAGATCACACCCGAAATCAGGCAAACGCACCGCAAACCTCAGCAGTTTTAGCAAGTGTCAACACAAACACAAGTGTCACAACCACAGCAATTTCCTAAACATACCAATGCAAACACAATCATTACAAAGGCAGCAACAGCAAGCACCCATGCAAAAGCAACAGGCACCCACTCAACAGGTACAATATATCCCAAAGCAACAGATAGGCACATCACAATGCCCGATGGATATGGGAGTTACACTTATAGTCAAACCCAAATTAGGGAGTGTGACCGTGGTTGGAGGAAATCCTTTCAGGGGTACAGGGATGAATTTATATCCACAATAGGACAGCCCACAGGATGACTTTATATGTTAAGTACTATTGGTAACACCAGACTCCCCAAGAGGAACCAAGGGTTAAGGTGACGATAGGAGGCAAGACATTCTCATTTCTTGTAGACACGGGAGCGACTTGTTCTTGTGTCCATGAGGGAAGATTTTCAATGTCAGGCATTGCTATGAATTCTCGAGGATTTACTGGGGCTACGACTTTAGTTCCATTTATAGATGTATTACCTATATCTATAGGAGAACATGACATGTCTATGCCATTGCTATATTCTAGACAGACACCAATTAATATATTAAGATGTGATTTGGTGACAAAACTCAACATGACGATATCTTTTACTGACAAACTCATAGCGTGTTCAACCTCGGGAATACATTATATAAATGTGAGGGAACTTGTCCTAGCTTTCGCAGGAAGAAAAGGTTTACGAGGAGCCCCTCTAGATGAGGAAGTATTCTTATATGGAGCACATGTCTTACCTAAATTAACAGGCAAAATAATAAGGCTGCCAGATAGATTGTTATTATGGCCAAAAATACCCATGGATGATGAGGAAGGGCAAATTATTTCTTTAGAATTAGAAGCAGCTGTGGTAAGAGAAGGGTGATGCTTCATGGGTCAGACGATGAGGGAAGAGGAGGGAGGACAGTGATAGCCCTCAATGAAGGATACAGGTTGACAGATCTGACAGATAAGGAACTGTTTGAGGGTGAATATTCAGATGATGAATTGGTATTCTTAATAAGTCTCCCTTATTGGATTACGGTTGAAGGCATAGAGGTACCACAGAGAATGGAGTTGGTGAAAATAAAGCCATCATTTTTTCAGGAAGACATGAAAAAAGTGCCAAGTATCTTATGGACCACAAGTCCATATGACATGGGCGGATAGAAAGAAGTAGGAGCAGTAAAGATTAAGCTTAAGCCAGGAGCAATTTTGCCACTCACATAACAGTATCCAATGTCCAGAGAAGCCGATGAGGGGATATTTGAAACCATCGCATTGATCCTAACATAACAACGAATTATAGACAAATAACTACAGTGCCATTCTTTTGAAAATCTTAGACAGGACCGCTTACCTACAAATCCAGTAACACCTTGAATCGCTTACCTACAAATCCAGCAACACCTTGAATCAAACAATCTCTTTAGACCTGGGCATGGTACAGAGTCAGCCTTGATAGATTTAAAAATGCAAATAGACCAACCGAAGGAAAAAGGTAACCTGGCCCTCCTCATGCTATTGGATCTATCTGCTGCCTTCGATTTAGTCAATCATAAAGTCCTTTGTAAACACATGTCCTCATCAGCCCACTTCTCCGTCAAAGCTACTTCTTGGATATAATCTTTCTTATACAATAAAACCATGAGGATATTTGCACTGACTGCGATGGCCGAGCCGGCCCCTGTCTCCTGAGGAGTACCTCATGGTTCTTGCATCTCCCCCAGTTTATATAATACCTTTACCCAGGCTCTTTTTGACAATCTAGACAATTTGGGTATCACCTACACTAACTATGCAGATGACACCCAAATTCTCATTCCCATCACAGTCGACTATGACATTGATACTAAACTGATTAATGAAATCTACCTAACTAAGAATGGATGGCCTTTCATGCAGACTAAACTGAATATATTGGATAACCAGTTCAACGCTTTCAACATTGATGCCATCGACATCAAAGTTTCTAGGGAAGTGAAGACCTTAGGAATTTACTTAGACTCTTCACTCACCATGACCAAACAAGTGAATGCTACAGCCTCTGCTACGGCGTACACATGCACATTGATCAATGCTTGAACACCGTTCTCATCCATGGAAAGCTGCACTACCTTAGCAAGAGCCCTCATACTTTCTAAATTAGATTACTGCAATGTCCTCTACCTAAGGACTAACAAACACAATGTAAAATAAATTGCAAATACTACAAAATAATGCACTGAGGACTGCACTCAATATCCATAAAACCCACCATATGTCTGCAGCTAGATGCAATGCACACTGGCTGCCAGGTCAAGACAGGATTACGTTAAAAATCATAGCTCTAACCCAAAAATGTCTCTCCAACTCAGCTCCTAATTACCTTGCATGCAAAATCTCCAGAAACCAGACCAACCGACCCTCACGGGCTTCAGTCACTCACCGCCTCAAAGTTTCCAAATTTAAACTACAAAAAGCAGGAGGAAACCATCCTGTTTTAGCCGCTAAACTAAGGAACTCCATGCCATTAGCTCTAAAAGCAGAACCCTTGTTCTGGGGTTTCAGAAAAAAAGTGAAAACTTGGTTATTCCTTCAAGAGTGTCAATAAGAAACTGCGTGATATACTGAATATTCTGTGATGCTTACTGTAATGTTGAATACCTGTCTTCATGTAAATGTATCTCTCATACTGAGCTTGCACTTGCTTGCTTTGTAACTGTAACGTACTCTCTCATGCATGCGCCCAGATACCCCAGAGTCAGGAGCACTTTATTAATGAATAGATAAATATATAAATATCTGCACTAATGTCATGGAGATTTATCCAGGACTTTCACCCTCTAAACCATATAGTCGAAGCAGAGTTTCCTTTAGTTATAAAACCTGCAACGTATTGAAGCCTTAAGCTTTCCAGCAACTATGGCCATCATAAAATGCACAGCACTTTCAAAAAGAACACACTTAATCTCTCACGAAAAAAGAAGTCGCAGACATAGAGGACAAATGTGCCGCATATTACTCAACTGTGTATGAAGATGAGTTAAAATATTCGAAAAAAGCAAAAGGGAGATGCATGTTGGTTAAAGAAGGATTTAATATGATGTCCTTTGTACAGTTAATTAAGATACAAGCGCAAGCATTTAAGGAAGAAAAGGAGTTATGGAAAAATCAGGAATGTCCTTTATGGCCCAACTGAGGCAATTTTGGAGGCAGTATAGTACAGGGACGCCAGTCATGCCTCTAGCTTTATTTAGAGTAGCATTGGAGAGGCTCCAATATCCTGTGCATGTGACTCAAAATAATCTAGCTGCTACTATAGCAGAAGATTGGTTCATACCAAACCTTGATCAGCATGTGGCACAGTTCATTGTAAATTATATTGTGTGACAAAGATATACAGTGGAAACACCCTGTGAACGGTGAGAGGAGTAATTCCTAGATCTAATGGCTCCTTCCAACTTTTGCACATGGACTATGTGGAAATGTGGCAAACATGTAATGGCTATCGATACATGATAGTTGTAGTTTGTTCCTTTTCTAGATGGATTGAGGCAAGACCATGTGTGCATCCTGATGATGTATGTGCTGCACGTTTTTTGGTTTGTGAAGGATTTCCAAGATGGGGGGGGGGCGTGAAATTTTGCGATACGATAATGGACCACATTTTGTGAATTAACTTTTTGAAAATATAGTCTCACTATTGGGCATTAAGCATACATTTGCTTTGGCCAATCACCCACAAGCTAACAGGATATGGGCGCGATTAAATGGACTTTTTGGAAAGAGAGGATCGCAAAGCTAAAGTTAACACTAAAGAAAAGATGGTTACATTGCCTACCTCTTACATTATATGCATTAAGGAATCAACCTGGTTCAGATCACCTATTTAACACCCTATGAGTTTGTGACTGGACGCTGATGAGGACTCCTCTCACGCCCCAACAAGAGCAAATACAGACGCCCACAGTTTAGCAAGGGTACTAAGTGATGAAATACATGACTATTTAAAAACGATGACTCAAAGTATTTATTTTATTTCTCAGCAGGTCAAGCACCAACAGGAGGGGTCAAATGTAAACAAAGAGGACAATCAGCTTAACAATTTTGGAAATGCATTAAAACACTACCAGTATATATAGGGGAACAATTGGTAGTATTTAAATGTGTATGCACCAGGAGTACCCCTCGATTTGAAGGGCCATTTGAGGTGGAGGACATAAGCCCTACTGCGGCTAAGTTGAAAGGAAGTAGGGCTTGGATCCACCTTCACGATATCAAATTGTATAAAGGTGAAGCAACATTGACCTCTCCTGCATCCCGTTTCCAGCGAAGCAAGTGCCCACAGTGAAACAAGCATTTCCAGCAAAGAAAGTTCCCACAGTGAAACAAGCATTTCCAGTGAAGCAAGTCCTCACAGTGAAGCAAGAGATGGATAGGAAAGGATGACCACATGGTCGATGACTAATGATTTGGATAAAGACAGCAAAACATTTTTAGATTAGAATTGATTTATGGATTCATTCAGTTACCATAATATTGAAATGTTGTCTCTAGAACTGGAATAGAGCAAATTAAGGAATATCTAAAGAGGGGACCGAATATTTTAGTTTTTATGTTGCCAATTATCAATACATTCTTACTTGCTGTTTTCTTCTATATACTTCAGTCTTACCCCACATTGATAAGAAGGCATACGAATATCCTTCCCGGAACCCGGTCCCGTTCACGAGGAGCCTTGCTCCGGCTGCAGGCGCAGTCAGAATGTGCGTCATCCTGTCCTTCCTCGTGAGCGGGACCGGGTACCGGGAAGGATTCAGATTTAAATTGGCATTTTCCTAGGGATACCAGGAAAGTTCCTGTCGAAGCCAGAGGCTCGTGCAAGACACCAGATGTAGAGGGCGCAGTGGAAAATTACTTTTACTTTAAACATCATTTTCATCTATTGAATGTGGCAGATATATTGCGGAACTAGGTTGTATCAAGCCTAGGATGCTAAGTACTTTCAAGCCCTGAAGAAGGATTCTGTTATTATCTGAAACGCGTTGGCATACTCCTGTTACCACCACTGGAAAGTATTAGGAGATACAACTATATATGACCAGACTCATGTACCAATACCTTTTTGGAAGTAGGGATGAGTACATGATAGAGTAACAGAATTGTTTACCCAGTTTGAATTTTCTTTTGTGAAGTAACATGATTTTCGTTCCCTATATTATTTTATGTTGGTTATGAATTTATGGATGGCAGTCAGCCATTGAAACTGTATTCAATTACACCCTCTCTTATGAAACACAGATTGATATGTGTCTGTCTACTTTTTTTCAACTTAAGACTTACATTTACTTGATTATATGTAATTTTATACCACAGGGTATACTACATTATACATTCACCGATTTGTAATATCTTTGGTTAACCTGGAAACGTGGGGTATTTACCCGCTAGGAGTGAATCAAGGGGGCGCCGGTTGGCAACAATTGGCTTGTCGTTAGGTTTGTACTGTTTGCCATGTAGGATGACATCATAGATGACCATCTAGCATTATATAAGCTAAAACCGAATGATAAGACAGTGTGATCCTGCATGAGTCAAGTTGATGAGTGCATATTCATCCTGCTTTACTTCTTGAGATTAAAGCAGTATTTTATCAATGTCCTTTGAGTCTGTCTGGTTATTGGATCCAAAGTATTTTGCATGATAATTCCATCTAGCGCAACAAATGCTTCAAAGTGCTACAGCCCATGAGCATTACTACTCAGGCTTTCCTGCCAGATACATTCATTCTAGGTTCTTCACTTAAGTGGCATACAGTAATTCTGTGCCCAGAAAACATGGTGAGTGGGGACACCTCATAGGGTCAAGGAGTTGTCTAGGTCCGAACAGTGACACTTTATTTTGCATTAAGTGGAAGCCAGTTGGTGAACATCCAGCCATTGACCTCGTCCAAGCACTGTTTGACCTTTAGAAAAGTCTCATTCACATTCCCTATTTTAATGTACACCTGCGTGTCATCCGTGCACAAATGAAAGTTTACCTCAAGTCTCCTAAAAATGTCCATAAGAGGATGCAGATATAGGTTAAAAAGTAGGGGAGACAGAGAGTATCCCTGAGGGATTCTGCAGTTCTGAGGGAGGGGATCTGAGAGGAAACCACCCACTTTCACCCTTGTTGCCGATAGGTTAAAAAAGAGTGAAACCATTTAATGGCCACATCCGATACCTTTCCTCTGAGGTGATCAAACAATACACTTTGTCAAACACCACGAGAGATCCAGCATGACCAAGAGGGATAATTCCCCCTGATCTGCCACCTCCAGGAGATCATATCCGACAGCCATCAAAGCAGTCTCAGTACCGCACCTTGATGGAATTCTGATTGAAGGGGATCCAATAGGAGCTCTCTCTCAACATTGTGCTACAGTTGAGAAGTAACTGTCTTCTCCAGTATTTTACCTAGCCATGGGAGACCGCTATTGGACGGTAGTTCTGGAGGTTCTCAGGGTCCAGATTGTTTATTTTTTTGAACAGGGGAATAACAGTAGCGATTTTCAGTTCTGGTGGTACTAAACCCTGATGTCAATAATTTATTTATAAAATGGGTCATGGACAGTGCAATCTCAGAAGCCAGTTGTTTTGCCAAATGTGCTGGTGAAGGGAAAAGCACGTTGTTTGCGGATTTCAGATTTCCCATTAACAACCAAACTTCATCCTCTGATACTACTGTGAATTCAAATGGTAACACCCCAGGTGACCACCCTGACTCAGCAGCCAGAGTTCATTCCCTAGCGGCAGTGTCAGAGTCTAGGTTCCGGTTTATGTTATCCTGAATCTTTTCCTGGATTAATTCAATTTTACAAATTTTTCCTGAAAAAAAAGCATTGAATACGGAATTCAAAAAGATTTTTTCAAGAAGTTGGATGCAAAGATTGGGGAATTGCTGTGGAATATGAGGCAGACTAGAGTAGCCGTGAAGTCATTGCGGAGTACAAACCAAGAAGGTGGGCTAAATCTACCAGACTTTGAACTTTATTATATTGTGGCACAGCTGCATGCGACAGGAGAATGGGGAGATAGAGTGGAGGGAGAAGTCTAGACTGATAGGCAAGATACCAAAACATAGACAAGGGGTTGAATTGTTATGGGTTCCTATGTGGGGCAAAGATGTGATTAACATCTTCCAGGTTATACAAGAGATTTGGAAGTTTATGAGAGGGTGTACCAGAAGAGCCAGAGGAAAGCCCGCTGAAGCATTTAATCCAATCAGGATGGGAAGGAGTGGGAAGGATATCACAACTTTACGGAACCTTACACAGCGAACGACCACATCTAGATCTCAAAATTAAGAATAAATGGTGATGGGAAGTCATCGTCTCAGTATCATTGCAAAATGATCTTGAATCTCGGAACAAGTGAAGAAGGTGTCCCGAAATGCAAGGTTCCAGCTGAAACAATTTTATTTCCTACACAGGGTGTATATGACCCAGGCGAAGTTGCATGCCATTAACCCTTCTCTATCACAGGAGTGCCTACACTGCGGTGGGGGGCAGGTAGGATTTTGGCACGTGGTGTCGGAATGCCCTACATTAACTACATACTGGTATGAGGTAATGACCTGAATTAATGAGTTGTTATGGATTAACTACACCCCGACACCAGCAAAATGTTTGTGGGGGATGATCCAGAGAAAAAGGAGATGCTTATCCCAAAGGAGAATGGCACCACATCTACTGGTATTAGCTAAAGGCGTATAGCCAAATCTTAGAAAAGCCCACATTGCCACAAATCCATCAATGATTGATAGATGTTCAAGGATGGGGGTTGGCAGAAGCCGAGATCCTATGTAGACATAAGACCCCAAAGGAGGAAGAGGGGTCAACTTTAGATTGGGGCCAGATGTCAAATGAGCCTGCTTCATCCCCGGACTTGAAACCCCTGTGACACTGCTGTGAAATGATCAAGATAAGGTTGGCTGGGTTGGGGTTTGTGAAGCACAGAGTGGACAGAAGGATTCTACCCAAAAGGGGTACAGGACATTGGCTATGGTTGAAGAGATGAGGGGGAGGAAGGGCGTAGATATCTTGTACCTTGTGTATTATGACAGAGGGGGGAAAGAATTACAGCCAATGTATTTGTGCTTTTGGAAACATTTCTAATTTGGCATGTCTTTAATTTGAAAACGAATAAAAGTATTATTTAAACACACATTTTCTGCTGACTGCACAAATTGGTCATTCACAGAGGGTTGAACTCAGGTGGGCAGGGAACCCCACTGACCAATGAGATGATAAAATATAGGGTGTATTAACATTTTTATATATGGGATAGCCAATAGCAAATGTAGGATTGACCTGTAGTTGATACATGTTGCAAACTGATATTGTCGCGTCACGGAGCTTTCAGTTTTCTGTTCCATGAAGCTGACTGACCATCCCAAATGTATTTGCATATAATAAAACATGCGTAGGACATTGGGGGTAAAGGGAGGGACAAATCCCCCCACAATTTTAAGTGGGGGGGAGGTAATGTCATGTATCCCCCCAGAATATGTGTTTGGTGTGTTGTGCAGGGATCTGTTTTTGAAGTGGGGGGAGGGGCTGCTTACTATGTAAGATGCCCTATCCCCCCTGGTCCCCAAAGCATAGGGGCAATACCCTGGGGGCAGATGGGTGATCATCTGCTCCCAGGGAAGGGGGGCAAAAAAAATAAAAAGATTTTTTTTAATGTAGTTGTGGGTGGGGTGGGTGTGGGTGGGACCACTATTCACCAAGGATTTTTGCAAGGGGGGTGGCCCTCACCCCCCACCCTAAGTGGATGTGGGGCACCTTATGTAGTCTTCCCTGGGGGCCGATTTCTGCCCCGAGGAAGGGGTACATGAGATGCCCTCCATCCATTTGGGGTGGGGGGCACTGCAAATATTGGCAGAGCCACCCCTCCCAAGCCTGGGGAAGTACGTTTTGACCCCCCCTGGGGCAGATGGCCACACACATGTGCCCATCTGCCCCTAGGGAAGGGCAAAACAAAAATAAAACAAATTATAACTTGTTTTGGGTGGGTGTGGGGGGCCTCAACCACCATAGATGTTTTAGTGGAAAGGGGGAGGCCCTCTCCCCCCACCACAAATGGATGGGGGGCATCTCATGCAGCCCTCCCTGGGGGCAGATTGCTAGTACAATCTGCCCCTAGGAAAGAGGCAAAACAAAAACAAAAAAATAACTTGTTTTGAGTGGGTGTGGGGGTCACTAAACCACCATGGATGTTTTTAGTGGAAAGGGGGGTGCCCAAGGGTGTCTTCTTTTCAGAAATGCATGGGGTTCCCTGTTTTCCTTGGTGGCTTCGACACCCTAGGCCCAAATCTGTATGTTGTCCACATGAGCAAAATCTGCTCTGCCGAAAGGCTTGGGGTTACCAGTGGGTTAGCCTTTTCCCTTTGCATCCAGGTAGGTGCACCCACACATGTGAGGTACCATTTTCGTTGAGACACCTGTGGGAACGCAGGATGGTAGGACATGTGTTGTTGGCGGTGTGTTTCAGTGGGTGGCCAGAGTGAAATGTCTGAAAATTGTGTTTTCAGATTTGGGCCTAAGGTGTCGAAGCCACGAAGGAAAACAGGGAACCCCATGCATTTCCGAAAAGAAGACACCCGTGGGAATCCATAGAGGTCTGATGTGCGCGAATCAACCCATAATTTATGACCCACAATCCCTGACAAAGTCTGAAATTTGGTGGAAAAAACACAATTTTCACTTTATCTGGGATTGTGGGTATTAAATTCTGGGGCGATTCGGGCAAGTCAGACCTCTGTGGATTCCCACGTGTGTCTTCTTTTCGGAAATGCACAGGGTTCCCTGTTTTCCTTCGTGGCTTCGACACCTTAGGCCCAAATCTGTAGGTTGTCCACATGAACAAAATTCCTGAAAATCTGCTGTGCGAAAAGACTTGTGGTTACCAGTGTTTTAGGCTTTTCCCTTTGCACCCAGGTAGGTGCACACACACATGTGAGGTACCGTTTCTGTCAGGAAACTGTGGAAACGCGGGAAGGTAGGCCATGTGTTGTTGGCTGCGTGTTTCGGTGGGTGACCAGAGTGAAATGTGCGGAAATTGTGGGTTTTTTTCTGTGATTTTCCCGATTTCCCACCAAACTATGGAATCTTTCCTGACATAGTTGTTGCCGAACCTGCGCAAATCACTAAACTTGGAATATTTTCTACTTTTCAGAAATGTATGCCTTTCTGGCTTCCCATTCAGCTTTCCTACCCTTTTCTTCCATTCCGTCCACACATGTCCTATTGGACAAAAAAACGCCCAAATCACCTACCTCTCACAAAATGGCTGATTAGCATATCAAAATATGTTATTTTGGTTCCCACTGAGTCTGTTCTTGAAAACCTGGAAAATGGCAAATCAGGCACAGCAAATCATTTGTTCCTAGCTCTTACAAGGAAAACACCACAGGCTTATTTGTACATTTTATTGGCATTTTATGAAAAAAAAACAAATGTTCTACTTTTTGGTTAGTTTCGCTCACCCCCCTACAGCAAACTAGGATTCCTGGGTGGTGTTACAACCACCTACATGTGGGAAAAAAGGGGCCAACTTTGTCCGAGATAGCTCATGTAACAAAGAAGTTGCAAGGGATTGAATGGCGACATACCAAGATCACCAAAAAAGGCCTTGGCATTGGGGGGAAATACCCATGGCAGTTAAGGGGTTAAGACGGTAAAGCCCCAGAGGAGATATCATTTGTAAGGTAGCTCAGTTAGTTAATGCTCCAAATGCAGATTTTGCACAGGAATAGGTAACACCTGTGTTCACTTCCTAGCTTAATTTTCCGGTGGGATAATAGGCAGAGTGAATGCATTCAGCTTCCGATGCAACACACATTTTCCAGGTCAATTGGTTCAGAAAAAGTGGTGGAAAACACTATTACTGTTGCTTTTTCTAATTGGCCAGATTTTCGTGCATTTTCTGGGTGGAGTTCGGGAGCCGAGTGGACATACCAGGACCCCCTGTATTTCCCGCTCCACCAGACAAATGCGGCCTTACTGCCAGCACGGATTCTCATGCTGGAAATAAGGAAAGGGATTCCTCTGGGATCTGCTTGGAAATGAAACCTGGTAAAAGCGGGCAGAGTCCACAGGAAACCATTGTCAATTCTGCCAGCAATTGCTAATTGCGCGAGGTATTTACACTCTTCCAAAGTGGAAAAGCAATGTGACTTCACCTGCCTTTTGCGCTAAAATCTTCCATTTTGTTGCGGAAAAGTAAAAACGCGCGCCAATGGAAGTGGTCCACTCCATGCAGTTTACTTTGCGCCTTGATGCTTGGGGGTTTTGCGTGATGCTACACATGTAATAAATGAATAAATACATTTAACATGACCCCAGATAAATGGCAATTCGTGATCAGAATGAGTGAGCATGACATGTCGCTGGTAAGAGGGTGTCCTGTGCTTCTTCAGTGCGTTGGCAAATGCCTCTAATTGCTATCTCGCGTTAAGCAGGTGCTGTTAAGTGACTTCAATTCAGCACTCCAACTAAATCAATGCCTAGTCTGGGATGCCCAAGTGAAGCCCTTATTTATATATTTTTATGACAAGTTCATAGATCTGGATGATAAACCCTTGTATAGGCCGTTCTCTTTGAATCCCCCTGACCTCACTGAGCCAAGAAGCAGGTTTGTTTTGCAAATTAAAAGATTTATTTGAAACATTAAACAATATATATATCACACTTTTATGAATAAATTAATATTTCATAGCACACTTATGAATATAATGTTCATCAACAATGGGTAATGTTACAATTGCACACTCTTTTCAATCACTTAGGAGTTGGTATAGAAAGGATAAGGTAGCTGAGAATACTTTATGGTTTCAAGGAAATGCAATTATGGAAAAGAATGCAGCACAGGGATAAACTGATATGGTTTCAACAAGAGATAATATAATCACTTTTCCCCTTGTGGAAATTCACTCCCCCCCTATGCAATATAAGGAGATGGAAGGGGAGCACACAATTTTCAGGAATATAATCAAATACAATACAAATTCTAGTTCCCCCCTAGCAAGCTTAGAGCAACCGGTATGCTTTTAAAACATGCAGAAATACTTTTATTGTGATTTGCAATGAAGTGAAAATATGCTAAAAACGATTTTAATTCCCTATAGGAGATTCAGGGTGGGTGACAGATACTTTGAATTAGTTCAGGTCAACACTAGCAATGATTCATGAGGGAATATCAGGTTGAAAATGAATTTCAGCAATGGAAACAAAAGACAGCTATTTTTGACAGGTGAAGAAGTTGAGGCAAATTGCAATTCGCGGCACTTTTTCCAAGTGCGTCGATCGCGATTACGGATAAAATATAAGGAGTATGAAGTTGGTCAACAGGTTTAGCTGCGGTTCTCTCTGCTCTGCTGGTCTGGATCTCTGGTTCTGGCAAAAGTTATTGGCACTGCACAGCGGTCTGGTCTGCGGTTCTGGATACAGCACTGCTCTCTGGGTCTGGTTCTGGCAAAAGTTCTTGGCTAGAATCAAACAGCACAGCCCGGCTGTTTTATTCTGATGTGCCCCCTGGAAGTCTGGGGTAAATCAGTTTGCAAAATTGTAAGGCCAGCTGAGAATACTTTTAGCTTGCAGTAGGCCTTCTGCTTCAAAGTTCTGGAATCTATCTGGAGTCTAAGTTCTGGATATGATCCTTTTGGATATTGTCTAGTCCGGCAAAGTGCTTCGCAAGAAAGTGGAAAGAGCAGCCCCTATTTGGCTTTCACTGGTTCTTTTTATGTCTTTTGAAAGTGGGTGGGAAGGCTAACTTTCTATGCCCAACCCTCTGAGGATCCTGATAGGTTAAAGGATTTTCTGTGCTCTCACTGGAGAACAGAGTTGTGCTACATTTTACACTCTATTGAAGAAACGCCCCTTTGCTTTTACTGAGAACCCAATTTTTCATAATCAAACATGTTTCCAAGGTACACAAGTTGTTAAGAATACATGTACACATCCCAGATTAATTTAATACAGTTCTCTGTTCAAGCTCGTGTTCCTGCGAGCTTGGGTTCAGAAATGACAACATTTTGTGCATTTAGTGGGTTTTGCCATGTTTCATGAAATCTTCCACGGAGGTACACCCCCTCTCTACGCATATTACAGTAAGTTTTAATTTTTCTAGCATAAACCCCGTGTCTGCAATATTGATAAATCCCGGGGTTTAGTCTCAGAACATCCCACAATGTTGAGCTTAGTCTCAAATTGTGGGTCCATTTCTCATATTAAGAATCCCTAAATTGTACATTTCTGTCAGCTTAATACAATATTTTATAAGCAATTTATTAAAACATACATTTGCCTCTCCTTCAGTTCATCCATTTGCTTGTCCCCGCCCCCGGGAACTTGGCTTGACTAAGAGATCAAATGTCTTTCCTTCCCCCAGAGCAACTGTTGACAATTACACCTCAAATCAGCATATCCTATTCAGTAGAAATAGTCTATTGAGTTGACTGAGGTCAGCAGACCAGGGTGCCACTCTGCATCTGGCTAACACGACCATGTGATCTCCTGTGCTGTTGCTGGTAAGGGCAGGTGTGAATGTTTCCCATGGACAGAGGCCTCTTGAACTTTTAATTAAATCAGACTGCCTTCTAGTATATGGCCCGGGAACAGTAGGTGTTAAGAATTCTCATTAACCAGCAAGGCTTTGAAGTTTCCCGCTAACTCAGGTTCCTTCTCAGCTCCTGAAATACCGGTCTCCTGTCAGAGTTTAGATCGCTAGCGCCGGTTAGTGTCAAGCACCGTTACTGCACCCAATTTTGGGAGCTTTCTTGAATTAATCCATTTCAAAAAGGGGATTTTACTTGATAGCATATGATCCTGGCTAACATTGTATTGATGTGGATTCTGCAGTGGAGTTATGTAGAAGACCCAACCAGAAGTTGGATTTTTGTTTGGTGGTTCCGTGCCCATGATTTTAGAAATTTTTGACATTAATTAAAACAGATTTTGAACAGCACCATATTCCTTTGCACTGATTTGGCTCATGGCACTTCTGGCCCATCATGCTCGCACTGGTGGGTGGCAGGTCAGGCGACCATTTTGGTGTGTGCAAAAACTGCATGGTTTTCCTGGATTCTGGCGCAAATGTGGGCTTTTCGGCCATCTTGGATTTTCCAAACCCACAGCACCAAATGTTGTAGCATAATAATTCAAACGTGGGTCAAGACACCTGACAGTGCTTAAACCCATCAGTGTGGATTGCGCAATAATAAGTCGACAGAGGTATTTCAAATGGCCAATTTCGCTCTTTGGGTGAAATTGTCAAAGTGGGAGAATGTTGCCCAGCATGTGTAACTTTCTCTGTGGAGTGAATTGTGCCCACCCCGAGGAAGAAGTGTGAAAAACACATAAGGGCACTGTGCCCTGCTCTTTCTGTGTGTGTCTTCCCCACAGGGCGACAGATGCTGACTCAGACATTTGTAAGTCTCATGTGCAACCCTGTACCCTAGTTATTGTGGCAAAGGATTCCAGACTTCTGAGGCTGATAACATTAGTAGCATTGAGTTACATGCCACCTGGCAGGTATGTGTGATAAAGTTGCAAAGCAGAGCTGTTAGTGGGCTAAAGCAGGATGCAATGTCTGCCTACCCTCAAAGGGTACGTGCAACCAAAAGTAATAGGCCCCTCCCCCCATAATGGCTGTAGGGGCCATGCTCCAAACCAGGGCAAGAATGCCCGCCAATCATCCATGTCCACGAGTAGGGGACCCCTCGTGCTTCAGGAACCCTGTTGAGCAACCTTTGTGCTTTCCAGGTGATAGTAATGTTGTTTAAAGCCAGAATTCTAAAAGGTAATTGCTTAATTGCAGCTGGAAATTATCTCCTGGCGTGATCAAAATGCCTTAACCAAGTGTGATATCCTCCCCTTCATTTATAAGCAATATGTGTGTTCTCGCGTTTCTTCATCCACTGAATTACTGTTAGAAACAATGGCAAGAGTTGTCTATTGTGTAGGCATTAGGAAGGCAGTTGCCAGCCTCTGGCATAATATGCCCATGTTCTTCCAATACTGGCTAGCTGTTGCCCTCTTATGGCCAGGTAGAACCATCATGGCAGTGACTGGAAAATGCCTTTCCCCTGCAGACAGAAAAGCGGAAATAAGAGGCCAATTCAAGATACGGAACAAATAGACATTAAGACAGACTGCAGCTGCCATTGCTGTGTTAGGGAGAATATGTTGAGTGTTCAAGCAAGGAGGTATGTATTAAGCAGGCAAGCAGTGAGACAAGGGAGTGGCAAAGAAAGGCCAGAGGGGCACTTTGAATAATGTAACAGGGCAGAGGACCCATGCTCCGCCGTCCTAGTAACATATGAGAGAATCAAATAGATCAGGCTATGCAGCAAATGTTAAACGAAAAAGGAATAGAGTCCAGCTATGCATTCAGAATAACAGAGGCAAAGAAAGGCTAAGCTCTGAAGCCAGCATGAGATGGAATAAGAGGGACAAGACTCATTGTGAGAGGCACATAGCGGGCTTCCCCTCTGGCCACCCCCCTAGGTCCACATACACCCTACCTACTAGGCATCCTCCGGGTCCGACACATCCAGCCGCGGACCTCGGGAGTGCTTATAAGGGGGTGGGCTTGCGATTGCTCATCCTCCTTGTTTGCTGTACCCCCCCCACACTCCCCGGAGGACAGTCAAAGCAGCAACATCACACACCTGGTCCCTCTACTCCCATAACAGGGTTTACTCAGAGGTACAAACAAGATTTCCTCTTTCTTTTAAACCCCCATCCTTCCATTCCAAGAGACACACACGTCTCCTTGCCCCACACAAAAAAGTAACAACTTGCAGTTGGTAGAAAAGGCTGCAACTCCTTTATTAGGCCGGAGTCCATGTACAGGTGATCTGTCTCTTAACGAGCTGGCGTCCTAGCTGTGGCCCACTGGAAGTAATTTTTATTTCCTCTCGCTTACCATGAACTCATAGTCAGATGATAAAACCAGAAATGCAACATACAAAGACATGTTCTTTGCTGCTGCATCCTTTAATGTTCTTCTGTTTTCTTTTCTTCTTTTCTCTTGTTTTATACAGTGATATTTGTCGAGTACTTTAACTGAAACACAATAAATAAATAAATAAATAAATAAAGCAAAGTCCCCAAGATGTCCCCTGTCCCCCCCAGATTTTATGTGTCTCCTACGCCGCTGAACGTGTGCACTTATTATTGACCACCTGTATGTTTTTTTACGTTCAGTTTTTGGGCCTTAACTACACATTTGCCTGCCCGTTAATGCACTGGGATGCCCTGGTGGTGCATGTTGCCATACTCATAATGTACTGCTGTCCCTACGTAATGCATGTTTTCTGCCCAGTAATGGACTGGGATGCCAATGTGATGCATGTCGCCTGCACATTAATGGCCCGGGATACCCATGTTGTGCGTGTTGCCTGACTATTCATGTACTGAGATGCCCTGGTGGTGCCTGTTGCCTGCCTATTCAAGTACTGCTATGCTACCTAATGCATGTTGCTTGCCCATTAATGGACCGGGATGCTTATGTGAAGCATGTTGCCTGACATTAATGTACAGTGATGCCGAAGTGATGCATGTTGCTTCACTGTTAATGTACTGGGATGCACATGCTATACATGATGCCTGCCGATTAATGTTCTGCAATGCCCATGCAATGCATGCTGCCTGTCTAATGATGTACGGTAATGCCCAGGTGATGATATTTGCCTACCCATGGGTGTATGGCGTCATACATATCAAATAAAATCAAAATAATGTGATACATGTTCCCTGCTGATTAATGCTTGCGCATTGCGTACTGGGATGCCCTTGCAGTGCATGCAGCCTGCCAAGTATTGTACTGGGATTCCCATATTATGCATGTTTACTGCACATTAATGTACCCAGAAGAATGTACTGGGATGCCCACAAAATGCATGTTGCCTGGCTAATTATGCACTGGGATGCCAATGCTATGCATGTTGCCTGCCTGTTAGTGTATTGTTACGCCCATGCAATGTAATTGCCGCCCAATAATGTACTGGGATGCCCATGCAGTGCATGTGGCCTGCCCATTAATGTACTGGGATGCCCATGCAGTGCATGTGGCCTGCCCATTAATGTACTGGGATGCCCATGCAGTGCATGTGGCCTGCCCAATAATATACTGGGATGCCCTGGTGGTGCTGTGTGTCTTCTTCTTGCTGATAGATGTTATCAATCAGCTGCGATTTTGGATACCGAGTCTTGAACCTCATTACTCCATCTTCTCGGTTCGAGTATGTAGTTGTGGGTTAGAATTCTTCTTGCTCTGTGTGAACTTGTCACAGTAGGGCTAGTGATGTGTTGTGGTTAGCGGTCAAAACCCCTGGTGGTGCATGTTGCCTGCCCATTAATATACTGGCATGCCCTGGTGGTGAATGATGCCTGTCCATTAATATACTGGGATGCTCTGCTGGTGCATGTTGCCCGCCCAATACTGTACTGATATACCTATGTAATGAATGTCGCCTGCCCTAAAATGAACTGGGTATTCCACGTGATGAATTCTACCTGCTGAATAATGCACTGGGATGCTCTCATTATGCATGTTGCCTGCACATTAACATACTGGGATGCCCTTGGGGGACATACTACCTGCACATGATTGTACTAGGATGCCCTGGTGGTGCATGTTGCCTGACATTGATGTGCATGGATGCCCAAGTGATTCATGTTGCGTGCCTATTTATGTACAGGGATGCCCATGGTATGCATGCTGCCTGTTTATTAATGTACTGGGATGCCCATTTAATGCACAATGCCCGGGATGCCCACATCATCCATGTTGCCTGCCTATTAATGTAATGGGATGCCAATGCTATACATGTTGCTTACCTATCTATGTACTTCAATGCCCGTGCTGTGCATGTTGCCTGCCTAATGCTGTACTGTGGTGCCTATGTGAAGACTGTGAGTTTAGGGCCCTTTAGGAATGTGCATGCAATGGATGGGTTCACAAAATAACTCTGAGACCAAATAACCGAACCAACTCAGGAAGATGGCAAAGGTACTATTTTATTAACAATTATCTAAAACAGGGAGTTACAACGAACATCAACAGACGTTTGCTCAATTTTCTCTCAGCAATCTTTTCACAAAACTTAGAATTTATACTAAAAATGCATCAGAGGTGATGTCATACTGCGTGGCAAACAATGAAAAAACTACTAGGGATTGTGATAGGCTTAATGGGAACATCTAAGTATATATTACATAGAACCTAGCATTGTGATTGGCTGCCCACTGTCAGGTGGACAACACATGTCTACCTCTAAAACATGTAATCTTTAAAACCATTAAATAAGTTTTCAATTGGTCTTCAAAATATAAAGTCTTTCGTTATACGTACCTCTACAATTGGTTGGCATGCTTGTGCCATGCCTGGAACATTTGGTTCACTTAGCAGCACATAAGCCCAGACCCAGGTGCAAGGAGGCGGGCCTGACTCTGTCTCCCCACCCAATTAGCCCAACATCGCTCATCGACCAAGCCTTCTGCCATGAACATTGTCTTTACACTTGGCCTTGCAAAGTATCCTTGTCTCTGAGAATACATGGGAGTGCAGGCACTCACTATAGTTGTTCTAGGACTCCAAGTTCGACTCTATTTTCATCCTTGGTTCACGTGACAGGAGACCACGATCTGTTCAATTTTGCAGGTTTTAAATGGTTTTAAATGTCTTAAATGTATACACCTTGACACCCTTGGTGTTCTTTCATTGGACCTTAATAAGAGATAATTCATCCTTCGCACAATCACTCCTTTCAAGAATAGATTGATATTGATATTTTATTTGTATCGCGCTCGTACACAAGTGTTTCAGATAACCAACCTTGGCTGGTTTCGTTTTGATACCAGGCCAGACAGCCTCGCCATACAGCTCCACGATTTCAGCTTCTTCTTGCTGCAACCCAATTCTTGTCTTTTCTCTTCATGGGTCCTGGCTTACTAAATTCATGACACTGATGTCCAGCTCCTGTACAATGGCAGCTCCACCTGCATTCTATTCACTACATATAGCCACCTTCTATGATGTCTTAATCTAAATTGCATTTCAGCGTCTGTACACTTAATGAACAGTTGATTTTCTGCAGCACTTCATGCACGTGTAATCTTCTTTTTTGTTCTTAAAAGTTCACTTGTCTCTTTACTTCATCATTAGTCTTTATAGGATCCATGCATCCTTTTCAGCCAATATTTGGGGATGACACACACGTCTCTTGTGACGTCACTAGCTTCTCCCTTTGCTCTTTTTCAGATTCCTTCAGGGAGTTCCTCCCTCAGATTGTCGTCTTTCCTGGGATACATTCGATATAATTGTCTCAATGGATATCTTCTTTCGAATATACGCTGCGGTGTCAAACACGGCACAATCTCAGCCTTCCAACATAAAGGAGGTAAAGGGCGGGATTTCCTGCAGAGGCATGTAACTGCTCCTCTACATTCGCCCCTCTGGTCGAGTCCTCAACCACCTCTTCAATTGTTTCCACATCCTGGTATTTTCTATTGAAGAAGTGTTTCTTTGGTGCCCATATCTTCAGTGCCGGCTGATTCAACATGTTCATCTACACTCCAGGTCACGTAGTTGCACTTTCCATTTGGATTACAATAGACCCACCGTCCCACGTATTTCTTATGATTCTTTGGATACAGGAACTTCGTTCCTTCAGGTGCTGTGATACAAGTCCAAGTCTGGATTTGACGTCGATCATGATCTTCATTCCTACCACCTTCTTTGCTGTTTTCTTGCACTGGGAAATCACTATCCTGATTACACAGAATCTGAACATCACCAGCACTAATATAACACCAGAATCCATGAGAACAGGGAGGCAAACCAACTGTCATCTTCAATGTCATCTGTCTCATCTTGCTTCTTGTTGCGCAGGTCTGTCAAGGACCCATTTTCTTCATCATGAGAAGGTATGAATGTGCAACATGATGGCCTAATTTTGGCAAAACCTCCTCCTCTGTGATCATATCTAGGACATATCTGTCCTGGAGGATCATTAGTCTTATGGCCCACAGTTCTTCCTTGATAGCTTTACATCTCTTTATGGTAGCATTGATTGTCTGCAGAATCTCCCATCTGATGAACAGTAGCCACTTAGCATTTGCTACTCTTTGGATCCCAGAAACAAGGCACAGAAATCAAGCCAGCGGATATAAACAAGTCCACTATAAACAACACAATCCCACCAGTATTAGGGGTGGTCCCTCAATCAACCCCTCAGATCACTACACGTAATGCATAAGCAAGTTTTTTTGAAAAATGTATTTATTTTTCTTTATTTAATTAGAAACATTAAAATGATTATTAAATAGATCAGAGCTCATATAAGAGTAAGTATAAATATAGGACATACAGTTATACAACATGAATAAAGTGCAAAATGTGAAGAAAAATGCTAATATCACGATAGAGCTGCTGGGAACTTGCTGCCCAATTACAAACTGGGTAATAATCACCATCGTCCAAAATAAGTCCAAGTCAATGTCGAAGGATAAAGTCCACTCGAGAGAAGGAAATCCCTCGGATGGAAAAAATCCTAGTCAACCGAATATAGTCAGGATGGTTTTCGAAATGAATTCGAAGATGGATTAAATCCTGAAAGTGGCAGCAAAAAAAGTCGTTAGTTCTGAATCTAGCAGTTTAAACATTGCAATAAACAAGAAACTGAAAGGTCTTCACAAAAATGATATTCATAAACCCATACTCTAAAAAGTCTAACATGGGATGCTATACGTATATATATATATATATATATATATATATATATATATATGTTTAATTACGTAAAACAGATGATACTCTTCACGAAATGAATCCGGGTACTGATCTTGTTCCAATTTCTGATCAAGAACTGACATTTAGGCATAACTGATGCTTCAATATGTATTTCTAAAAGTTAATTTTGAAATTCCTGGAATTCTCTGCAAGTCTTTTCACTCTCTGCAGGTCTTTCCTGTATAAATCTTCAAATCACCCAGGTGCAGCCAAGCCCTTCTTCCATGTATTTTGACAGTGGAAGGGGACACTTCTTCAACACAGAACGGGCCATTGAAACGCAGCTCATGCCACCTTCTGATAACATGTTTAATTAAGACTAGGTCCCCAACATATAACTTAGATTGCGGTAATAGTTCATTTGGATTGGTTGTAGAATTATCTTCTTCTATGTTTTTAGACCGATCCCCCTGGCGGTTGACCTGATCTGAAATTAAAGAGATGCTAGAGGTCAAACATGTCAAATAATCATGCATCTCATCACCTAAAGTTTTCACTACGCTCTGGGCATCACTCCTACTCCTAGATGGAGGTATAAGGGTATAGGGGCGTTCTCATTTGACGCCCTGTAACTAGCTCATGCGGGGTGAGGTGGTGGTCTGATTCTGGCTGATTCCGAAGGTCATATAAGGCTAGGGGTAGACAATACAGTCATCTCTTTTTCAAAGTCAATTTGATCTTGGCAATTCTTTCTTTGAGGAGGCCGTTGAGTCTCTCACATACCATGTTTGCTTGCCGGTGATAAGCAGAAGAAAACCTGTAATTTATATTTAATAGAAGTCCTATCTGTTTGAATAGTTCATTGACAAAATGCGGCCCATTATCGGATCTCAGCACCTCACACACACCCAACCTCGGGAAAACTGTGCATACTAAAAAATTCACTACACAAGTGGTATCAGGGTGTGTACACAGACCTGCTTTGATCCACCTAGAGAAGGCACACACCATCACCAATAGATATCTATATCCATTAGAGACCTGCAGCATATTGACATAGTCGATATGTAAATGCTGAAACTGACCAATTGGGCGAGGTATTACCTCTCTGATCGTTCTCAGTGTATGCCCAGCAGTAAACATTTCACACATGATTCATTTTACCATAAATAGTGCAACGTGTTCCAACAAATTAGAAATGAAGCAGTCTTCTGCAATATTGGCAGCAAGACTTTCTCTAGTTACATGCGCAGGGTAATGTAGCTGTTCAAGAGCAACCTTTAATGACGTTGCTGGCATCACTGGCTTTCCAATGCTGTCCAGTCACCATAATGCTTCTGTGGGGGATAAAGAACACCCCATTCATTTCCATTATTCTTGCTTTTCCTGTGGTGCGCTTCCTTGAATCTCTATTAGTTGGGTTATCAAGAACTTATTAAACCCCTCTTGCACTAACATGGTTGTAACTACCCTTTCCTTAATATTCTCAGTATCAAACCTCGAAATTTCTGGTGAAAATGCAACCCTTTTGGCTCCTTCATCTGCGGTTTAGTTCCTGCAAGAGACACAATCTGTTTGCGTAGTATGCGCTGTGCATTTAACAACCGCTATCGCCACTGGGAGTTTTAGTGCCTCAATGATCCTATCCAATAAGGATGCATGCTGCACTCGAGTGCCGTCTGCCAGGAGGTAGCCCCTCCTTTTCCAACGTGCCAATACTGCGTATACGGTTGATGTCACATAGGCGGAGTCACTGTACCCCGTCACTTCCTACCCTTAATGTTTTTCAAGCGCAACAATAAGCGCTACTGATTCTTCTGTTTGTGCAGAAAAATGAGACGGTAGTCTTGCACTTGCCACTACTTCAAATTCTCAATTTACCTGTGCCTTATTACTGCAGCACCGGAATGCCTTTCCCCACTAGTCTGATTAAATTTCATAGAACTATCAATAAAGAGAATCTCCCCTCCTGCTAAAGCATTTTCCTTCACACAGGGTATATCATCATAAAATTCAACATAATTAGCAAAGTCATGCACATGATCGCCTTCATCTACTGGTTCAGCTATAAATGTGGCAGGGTTCACTAGTTTACATCTTACGATCATAATCGCTAGAAATCATTACCACGTAAGCTGAAGCTTTTTCGGATGTCAATGTGCCCTTGGGTTTCTCTAAAATGGCAAATAGAACATGCTTCATGAATAGGATCATAGAGCAGTCCATAACAATACTTGTGGACTTCTGGATCGCGAATGCAGCAGCTACCAAAGATTGTTCGCAAGGGAAGTGTCCTCTCATGACTGGATCTAAAATTCCACTGTAATACTCCAAAGGTTTGTACCCCAATGTGGTTCTCTGTGCAAGCACTGCCATCATGACTGTCTCCTTTGTGTGTGAAAACAAATAGAATTCCTCAGCATAATTGGGAATTCCTAAACAGGGGCTGTACAAATTGCTTTTTTCAAATCCTTCCTCCATTTCTTCAGTCCATTCTATTTTTATTTTTATTGTACCCACTTGTGCTTTCTTTAATACTTGAATAAGTGGTCTTGTGTATGTGCTGTAATCAAACACCCAGGCTCTAACATAGTTGCACAAACCCAAAAACTATTGCATCTGCCTCACTGTGTTTGGTTTTGGGGTTTTCATAATCACCTCAGCTCTTCCAGGTGTCACTTTTTTTTCCTTCATGCAAAATCAACAGTCCTATATATAACACCTCTTCTTGACAGTATTGTAATTTCTCCTTGTCTACTTTATATCCCTTGTCTGCTAGAATAGCCATCAATTGAACAGAATCCTGTCTGCACTCATCTTCTGTGGTACTACAAATCAAGATGTATCACCTCTCTTTTGAGATCAATATTGCCTAAATCCATCTGTAGGGATCTGTTAAAGATAAATGGAGACTCATAGTACCCTTGAGGCAAACGAGTACGTGTTAGTCTTTTTTAGCAAAACGTAAATTAAGTCAGATCTTGTGAGTCCTAGTGCAACGCGTTTGAGAAAAATACATTTTTCAAATCGATCACTGTGAAATATCGAGCTTCCACCGGGATACTTCACAATATTATTGCTGGTTTAGGAACTAGAGGAACCTCTGCTTCTACAATCTGGTTATCAGTCTCATATCTTGTATAAATTTCCATGACCCTCCTTTAGATTTTTTTATTGGATACACTGCGGTATTACACGATGATTCTGATGGTACAAGAATTCCCTGATTCATCAGTGCTGAAATAGTCTGAAATATACCCTCATCAGCTTCTCGAGACATGGGGTACTCTTTTGCTTGAGGTAAAATTGCTCCTGCTCAAGCTTTATTTAAACTTTTCATATCCCTTTCAATAGACCTACATCATAAGGTCCTGTAGTCCATAAGGCACTTGGCACCTTTTCCGAGTCTTCTTGAAAAAATGCTGGTCTTTGCCACATTATCACCATTCACTGTGGGACTTCCCTTTTCTCTATCCTTATTCAGTATGTAAGGCTCATAAAGAACAAAACTTCATCATCTGTTCGGTCCTCCCTGAACATATCATCATCGGTTATGTCAATCAATCTATACCCTTCCTCAAGAGCTATCACTGTTCTCCATGATCTACCCTCATCGTCGATCCCTTCGAGCAGTGCCATTTCCTTTCTTACTATGGCTCCTTCTAATTATATAGGAATAGTCCACATTCCTCATCCATAGGTATCTGCAGTCTTAACAGTAACTCATCAGGTATTCTCACAATCTTTTCCACCAGGCCAGGTAGCCATGTCAATAAAATACTCATTCAATATAGGAAAATCTCTGGATCTACCGGAACGCCTCACATAGCCACTTGTCCTGTGAACACCAGTATAAACTCTTCCACGTTTAAATAGTGTATTCCTGGAGTGGAGCACACTATTCCTTGATCAGTAATTGAAATTGTCATATTAAGTTTCATCATTAAATCTCTTCCCAGAATATTAACCGGGGTCTGTCGTGAATATAAAAGGGGAACTGACATGTCACATTCTCCTATAGAAACTCGTAGTTTTGCAGTAAAAGGAACTCTACCTGTAGCTCCAGAGAAAGCCTTGAGCATTCATGGCAATACCTGACAATGGATATTGTCCCTTTCGTATACACAAATGAGTTGCTCCAGTGTCTACAAGAACAGAAAAGGATTTGCCTCCTATCGTCATATCGACCCTTGGTTCTTCTTGTGGTCTGGTGTCACCAATAGTACTGAACACATCAAGTCACCCTGTGTGCTGTCCTATTGTGGATAGAGGCTCATCCCCGTCCCTGTGAAAGGATTTCCTCCTACTACAGTGGCACCTCCAATTCTGGGTGTCAATACTTGTCCTGTGTTTGCATACTGTTGTGTCTGCATAGGGTCTTGTTGCGACTGCCCTTGTGGCAGATTTATTTGCACTCGTCCCTGCTGTTGTACCTGCTGTGCTCACTGTGCTTGTGCCTGATTAGATGTGTGATCTTGGGCAAAGCCTTCTCTGGGCTGTATATTATATGGTGGAGGATAAGTTGTCGCCCCTCTTGAAAACTGCCCATTCTGTACATTCCCTTGTTTTCCACATTTACGCAAAATATGTCCTGTCATCACACAATTCCAACATACTGGAGGAACTCTCCTACTAGCCCCCCCCTTTTTTATATCATCCCAGAACACTCTGGTTTTCATTCTGTGGACCTTGAAACCCACCTTAATTATTTTGAAACCCACCTCTTCCTCTGTAACCCATATCTTTGCCTCGTGGTGTAACCCCTATTTCCACCTTGGTCCATCGGGTGCAGATTATTCACCTGTGATGCACCCATTGCCTCCTGCATTCCCAATCATACTCCGCTTGTCAGTACCATCCCTTCTATGGCAAATGTTGTCAATTTTTTCTGAACTAACTTGGCTTCCTCGATTTTCCTATTCTCATCTTTCTTCTTGTTTTACTTGTGTAATAACTAACAATGGTACACTATCGTCATTTGTATCTCAGCCCATGGCTCTGCCTCCATCCCTACTTGTTTTTTTCATCTGTCTCTGTACTGGCTCAGACAACCCCTGACATGTAGGAAATAATGCCACTGTCTTTTCCCACGGCTTGCAAGTTTTGAGCTGCCATTTTTCCTGAATATCTTGAATTTAAGCAATAGGATCTTCATCTTCATTCATATTACATGTCATAATTGCACCCATATCTGATTTGCCAGGATACTGTACCCTGAGGGCCCTCCAAACAGCCACTCTACAATCATTAAACAGTGCTCCATCATGCACTGTGTTTTGTGCAGTCACACTTGAATATCCCGCTCTCCTCCATATGTTATCAGCCCTCTCTCTAAGAATGGCTGCCAGGAGACCTTTTATGTCCCCTATGGCCAGCGTATTTCCTCCTGTCATTTATTCTAATTTGTATATCCATTTCCCAGAGCCGAAGTTAAACTAGGGCGCTTGCATCTTAAGTTATCCTTTTCCATCTGTGGCCATGGAATATATTGCGGTCTTGCTCCATCTTTTTCTAACAAGGGAAACTGGATCAACCATGTCCCATAGTTGGATCCCACCATTAGCCTATCCATGGCAGGGATAATCGTCCCGGTTTGTCTCCTTAACCTGCTCACATAGGGTTGAGACTCTCCCTTGTCACTATGTGATCGTCCCCGGGGACGCTCAGGATATGCTTGTCTTCTATCTTTAGGTTATTCCAGATCAACCCATCTTACTTGCTTATCCATTTGCGGACTTCCTTCATGGGCTCATCCGCTCCCTCCTTTAGCCCCAAGACTGGACTCTCTTTCCTCGTCTGTCATGTCCAGTCCCCAACTAGTGTGACTATCATCCCCTTCACCTTTGTCTAAGTTCTGTCTGTTCAAAGATATTGCTCAGTGTTCATCATTGAACAGGTTTCCCCCCTCACTTTGTGATTGAGGTACTGGGGATCGATCACTATTCTCTCGAGTTTCATACACGCAGCCTCGCCTTTGTTGGGGAGAAGTTGGACCCCCACCATGGCTTCTGGGGGTCCCAGCTATGGGAGGCCCCAAAACCTCCCATTTTGCCCAAAGAAATGCAGTCGAGCTCCAAGCAGGCAGTAACATGTTCCAAACTGCGTTTATTTCTGGGCAGCAAAAAAAAACACACAGAGAGCTTCGTGCACAGCGAAAATCCAGGCTCCGACTCCCCCGGGGCTGGCTTGCAAGACAGCTTTGTAACACACTGCAGGCTGACATCACAGAATTGGACCAGCTCCCTGAAACCTATCTCATCCTGCGATTGGCTGCTAAGTGATAGGTTACCTATGGAGCCCTTATAGGAAGCCTGATCATTGGACATTAGGACTTTGGCGTCAGTGGGCTGGTTTACCTGTGCCACCCTCATTACCTAATTCTAAAATTGTTGCATTATGAACTTGTTCCCATTAGTTTTAGCTGGAACAGGCTTTTCGCCCCTGGGCCCTCAGTGTTCCTTGGCCAGAGCTGAGCCATTCTTGTTACAATTATGTTTCAAATGATGTGTGGGTCTTTGCGAAAATGTCTTTCGTTCCCAGGGAAAATCACTGGGCCCTGAATGTTCTGCTCTGACTTACTCTTATTTGTGAGGAATTAAAAATGCTTGTCTGCCAGAGTTCACTGTCGTTCAAGGAAAGGAATCTTATCTTACTGTAAGATCTTGGCTGCTGCTGGGTTTGCGAGGAGCATTGCTGAAGTCAGTACGAATCTCCACTGCGGCTGGTGTTCAGTGAGACAAATGTACTTGGCTGTAATGTTCCTAAAACATGGCTTTACACTGTGCCATTAGATCAGGTTAATTCATATAAGCATCCGCAAGCCTTTAAACAGGAATTCTTGTGTTTTGTAGATTCTGGTATTGCTGCATTGAGGCTAATGTAGCATGTAGGTTGCAATGTTGGTGAAGTGGGTGTCTTTCAGCATATTTGTCACCGATGGGTGCACTGGGGCCTGGTTCAAATGATAAGTGCGCTTCTTATTCTTCCTGCTGTCCTGTCTGTTGATGTGCCTGGAGTGAGGGGCAGGAGTTTGATCTTGTTTTTCCCTCTTCACCTTAACAGTTGATAGACCTTATTGATCCTTTCTCCAATGCTTTCCACATCAAATCTTTCTTCTCCTAGCGATACTCTAGATAATGCTGGCGTTATTTCCTTTATTGAAAGAATCTCTTCCACTCTGTCCCATCATATTTCTGTGCTCAGCCTCATTTGTTCTTTACAAATTAGACTGGCATCGAGACCTCGCTGTCTCCTTTTCCATTCTATTTCTTCATCTACTTCTCTTCGCTTTCTCAAGTCCCTTCTAATTCTTTCTTCCTCTTGTCTATGTTCTTCTCCTCTCCTTACTCCTTCTCTTATCTCCTCTTCTTCCCTTCATCTCTGTAATATTTTATCTCTTAATCTTTGTGCTTCGTCCTACTCTCTCTTTCTTTCCTTTCTCTCCCTTTCTTCTATCGCTCTCTATCTATTGTTGTACTTTCTTTGTTCTGTTGCCTGTTCTTCTCTTGCTCCTCCTATATATCTACTCTCATCGCTCCATGCTATTCCTTTTCTGCTCATCCTCTTTCAATCTCTTCTCTCGTTTCTTGTCTTTTCTTTCTTGTTTGTCATTATCTTCTTTGTGCCTAACTTCCTCGATACTTTTCCCCATCTATTTTGAGTAATATTTGTCCTCCCATCCATTCATTCTGCACAAGTGCTATCTCATCAGCCTTATCCTTCTCTCTTTTCCATCTCTTAATGGCCCTGTCTATATCTGTTGATAATTTTGACCGCTCACACTTGTCTTCTTTGTCTTGTATAATCTTATAAATCTCTTCCTTTCATTTATTCTCCTCCGGACTATTGTCACTACTGTAAACTGGGGGTTCATATATCAGATTACTATACCCTGTTGCTGCTTTCAACTCCTTTAAAGGATACACCCCTATTTCTTCCATAATAGCACCCTTTACTTCAGGTAAGGTAAGGGGAGCTGAGGGCTCAATGCCTTCCCCTTTATGCTGACTAAGCATCCACTCCTCGGGTATTCTCTTTCCTCTTGGTACATTTTCCAGAGCTCTAAAATCGCAAATCTTTTCTCTAATTTCTTCCCTGTGTACGCTGCGTGCAAGTATGTGCTCATGTGTTGTAATACCACTTTTGACAATGATCCCCTTGTGGCCACGGCATTTTATCTGCCGTGCCTTTTACCCACTCCGGCTCGGTTCTTCTTGCAAGTTTACTTCCATTGGCCACTCTCCAAAGGAAAACCAGCGATCTTCCAGCTAATGGCAGAGGATGCCAGATTGTGCGAAATACTGGAGACAAACTAGTTTGGATCTTTTTTTAACCATCCTCTGCTACCACGTGACCACAGGGCCTTTAGGAACGTGCATGCAATGGATTGGTTCACTGAATAACTCTGAGTACAAATAACCAAACCAACTCAGGAAAATGGCAAAGATACTGTTGTATTAACAATTATCGAAAACCAGGAGTTACAAAGAACATCAACGGACGTTTGCTAAATTTGCTCTTAGCGATGTTTTCACAAAACTTAGATTTTATACTAAAAATACGTCAGAGGTGAAGTCATACTATGTGGCAAACAATGAAAAACCTACTAGGGATAGTGATAGGCTTAAGGAGAACATCTAAGTATATATTACATAGGACCTAGGATTGTGATTGTCTGCCCACTGTCAGGTGGACAATACATGCCTACCTCTAAAATATGTCATCTTTAAAACCATTAAGTACACAGTTTTCAATTGGTCTTCAAACTATAAGGTCCTTCATTATACAAACCTCTAAAATTGGTTGGCATTCTTGTGCCATGTCTGGAAGATTCTGTTCACTTAGCAGCACGTAAGCCCAGACCCAGGTTCAAGGAGGTGGCCATGACTTTGTCTCCCCACCCAATTAGCCCAGCATCTTTCATCACCCAAGCCTTATGCGATGAAGATTGTCTTTGAACTTGGCCTTGCAAAGTATCCTTGTCTCTGAGAATACATCGGAGTGCGATCACTCACTATTGTTGTTCTAGGAACTCAGGTTCAACTCTATTTTCATCCTTGGCTCACGTGACAGGAGGCCATGATCTGGTCTATTTTGCAGGTTTTAAATATCTTAAACTTGGCACCTTCATGTTATTTCTTTGCACCTTAATGAGAGATGATTCATCCTTCGCGCGTTCACTCCTTTCAAGAATAGATAACTGACTTTGGCTGCTTTACTTTTCATACCAGACCAGACAGCCTTGCCATGCAGCTCCACGATTTCAGCTTATTCTTGCTGCAACACAATTCTCGCCTTTTCTCTTCATGGGTCCTGGCTTACTAAATTCATGACACCGATGTCCAGCTCCTCTACAATAGTGGCTCTGCCTGCATTCCATCTGTACACTTATTGAAAAATTAATCCTCTGCAGCACTTTGTGCACGTGTAATCTTCTTTATCATATTTAAAAGTTCACTTATCTCTTTACTTCATCATTAGTCTCTAAAGGATCCATGCATCCTTTTCAGCCAATATTTCGGGACGACACACATGTCTCTTTTGATGTCACATGCTTCTCTCTTTGCTCTTTTTCATACTCCTTCAGGGAGTTCCTCCCTCAGATTGTCGTCTCTTTGTGGATGCATTCAATATGGTTGTCTCAATGGATATCTTCTTTCGAAGATAACTGCTGGTGTCAAACACGGCACAATCTCAGACTTCCAACATATAGAAGGCGGGGGGCAGGATTTCCTGCAGAGGCATGCAACTGCTCCTCTGCACCTGTTCCCTGACAATTAATGTACTGTAATGCCCAAATGAAGCAAGTTTCCAGCTCCTTAGGGTACTGGGATGCCCATGCTATGCATGTTGCCTAACAATTAATGTACTGCTATGCCCATGTGATGCTTGCTACCTGCCTATTAATGTATTGTGATATGGAAGTGATGTATGTTCCTGCTTAATAATGTACTGGGAATCCCATGTTTTGCTTATTGCCTGCTGATTAATGTGCAGTAATGCCAAAGTGATGCATGTTGCCTGCTTATTAATGTACTGAAACTCCCAAGTGATGCATGTTGCCCGCCATTAATGTACAGTGATGCATGACCCAGCTCATGTATGTTGCTTGCCTATTAATGTACTCGAATGCCCAACGTATGCATGTTGCCTGTGTATTGTACTGGGATGCCCTTGTGATGCATGTTGACTGTGTATTGTACTGGGATGCCCTTGTGATGCATGTTGCCTGGCTAATAATGTGATTGGATGCCCACATCAAGCATGCTGCCAGCACATTAACGTACTGCTCAGTCCATGTGATGCATGGTGTCTCCCCATCAATTTACTGAGATCCCTATATTATGCATGTTTTCTGCTCAGTAATGTACAGGAATGGCCAAATGATGACTGTTGTCCCCCATTAATGTACTTTGAATAGAGCTGAAGTATAGGTTCTTGGCAGAAAGAAGCATGGAATCATAGGTGAAGTGAAAAGATGAGAGAAGGTTTAAGTCTGATGCTGCACTGGAATTGTTATATTATACTTATCTGCATACTAGAGTATAGCCAGTGTACTGAATTCTGGGCGCATATTAGAGTAGAGCCATTGTATTGAATTTAGCTGCATATTGGAGTATAACAACTGCATTATATTGAGCTGCATATTAGAGTAGTCAGTGTACTGAACCAAAGTGCATATTAGACTAAATCCACAGTATTGAATATAGGTGCTCATTAGAGTATAGCCAGTGTACTGAACCAAAGTGCATATTAGACTAAAGCCACAGTATTGAATCTAGGTGCTTATTAGAGTATAGCCAGGATATTGAATCTAGATCTATATGAGAGTATAGCCATTTTATTAAATTCAAGTGCATATCTAAGTATAGCCAGTATGTGTAATTTTAGCTGTACCTCTGAGTAGAACCACAGTACTGAATCAATGTGCTCATTAAAGTATAGCCTTTGTGTTTGAATTGGGCTGCACTTTGATTATAGCCATTGTATTGAATTAGCTGCATACTTGAGTATAGCCATGGTATTGAATTTAGCTGCAGATCTGAATATGGTAGGCTACTAAGAACTCTCTAATACTCTGCATAACCACCCTTCAACACTGAACAAACCAGACACATACCTCGGCCGCAAAATAAAATAAAAAAAAGACTGATTCTACAGACACTACACTGACACTCCACAGCACCAAACAGGACACTAAGCCAAACACCATTAAACCACCCATATACAACCATATACAATTGTGCACCAAACACCACACAACGTCGACCAACTAAAAACAAACCAGCACAGTGACTGTTTTTTCTGAACTGAAGCTACCAACAGCACATCTAAGATCTTGTGCTTCTCCCTCTAAATCCCACTAACTAACCCATCAAAACACCCTTCCTTTTCAGAGCGCCAGAGCGCCTGGAGACCATGAAAATGGCAGAGGTGTGCACCATAAATCTTAATAACATAACTTGTGCCAGCATTGCTCAGCCTGGGGCAGACTATGGCACCTGGAGCAGAGCCTCAGAGAGATCCAAGGTTGCAATGGTTTATGAGAGGGCAAGAAAGGGACAGAAGGATAGAGGAGATCAAGTGAGTGAGTTAAGCATGTGGAAAGTTGACGAGAAACAGAATCAGGCGGGAGAGAAGAACATGTAAAAAGAGAAGGGAGAGTAGAAGTAGTGGCAGAAGACAAAGAAGAAATAGTGAAAAGATCATGGTGGAAAAAAGATAGATGAGGATTGAGGGAGAAGAGCTGGAGGGGGGAGGGAATTAGAGGAGCTGGTGATCAGAACAATAAAGAGGGAGAGTTGAGTCCAAAAGTGGAAATTGGGATAGTGGAAAAGATCAGGTCCAAGGAAGAACCAGACGTATCAGAAGGAGGAGGAGGGATTTGTAGGAGAAGGAGGAGTAGGGGTTTATAGAAGGGAGTAAGTGTCAAGAATGGAGAGAAGTGGAAGAGAGGAATGTGTGGAACAAAAATGAAGATTATAATCGCCCATGTGACAGAGTGGGGTAGAAGGAGACAGGAAAGTCAACAGGAGAAGGTCCAGATCATCGCAAAATGAAGAAACTGGGCCAGAGGGGTCAACAGATCAAAATAAAGACCAACGGTGAGGGACAGGAAAAGGAAGAAAAAATATATTCAAAGAAAGAAAAGGTAGGCGGGTTACCAGGAAGAGGCATAGGCACTGAAGGCACAGTGGAATAAATACCAACACCACGAAACTGGTGGGGTGTGTGAAAGAAAAAGGGGTGAGAGGGCGAGAGTATAGCAGGTATGGCCATGTTAGATGAGCATAGAAAAAAGGTTTAGAACAGAGTGAGCTTTATTATTAAGGGAACAGGATTTCCAGAGTGCCACGTTAAGTGTTCTTGTGAGGATAAATGGGACTGTTATGGGGACGATGGAATAAAGGTATGGGATCACTCATAGGGTGAAAGGAGGAAAAATGGGGAGGAACAGAAAAGGAAAGAGGAGGAGCAGAGAAATAGACATAGTATTTGAGGAGTGGGAAGTTAAACGCCTGCGATTGTATTATAAGTCAAAATTTCGATTGTTATTGGGGCAAGGCGTAAATAGGTCAGAGTATGGCAGATGTAGCAATGCAGACTAGTAGGGCAGGGAAGAAGACAGAAAACAGCAAAGAAACAGAAAGAGGGACAGCATGATAGAAATAGGGCTACCGCCAGCTGCAGACAGTGACAGACAGCACAGACTTCACCTGCCAAAGTCATATTTAAATAGATCGTTTTAGTTCTACTTTAGTACTCACGCATTGTTATAGTTTGGACGGTTCTGCTGTTGCTCCACATCTCTTGAAGTGAAGCCGGTGCTCAGCCCATGCTACCAAAATAAAAGTAAGAATGTATACTATAAATGTTGCAGATTCATGGAAAAGAGTGCATTAATCCTGCAAGGGCCCTGCGCCGAGAATGACACTGTGCGAGCCTGCGCGTAGAATAGAAAATGCGCACCCTGTGTATTTATAGATATTTCTGTGCAAAGTAACTGTATACGCAAGTCAGGGCTGGAACACCCGCAAATCGCCCCCACACAAAGCAAAAACCACTAGATCAGCTACCTCTGCATGCTCCCCTGGGTGCAAATACAAACACCCTTCAAACTGTGCGTGGTTTCCCCCACAAGCGGGCCTGCATCTTGAGGAACCCACGCAGTGTCCTCTGTAACTGTTACCAGCACCCCGACAACAACTACACTGCTTACGCGCACACCTAAGTCCGATCGGATTCCCGGCTGCGTACACATACCCCTAAATCTGACATACAAACCCTCCGCTGCGATTGTTATGCGCAAGTGTACTTATGCCTTCATTCGGGTGGCGGGGAGGTGGAGGGATTTACGTGGCCATTTTGCAGGCTAGTGGTTGCAAGGTGACATGCACGAATACGGTTTGTTGTGCGCATTTGTGGGATTGCTATGGACTGCCGGGGGCATGTCTCTCGTAAAACACACTTTTTCCCTTGTTCGTTCTAATTTTTTGAGTTCTGCCCCATACTCTGCCCTCTCTTCAGGCTTCGACCACGCTCTGTGTGGTGTCACGCGCAAGGCACTCAACCGCTCGCAGAGACGTGCTGAGCCTGCGCAAACTCCACGCAAGTTACAAAAAGATGCTGCACAGTCGATTCCATGAATTGATGATCAGGGTTTCGCACTCAGGATGGCGTGCAAATCCTCGATTTCCGATGCAAATAATTCCATGAATCGACCACACAATGTCCATGTAGATAAAACCGAGTTGTGGTACAAGTTTGAGCCTAGTACATTGAATTAAGCCTTTGACAGCCCCTTGTATATCCTGCACATAGAATAGGATGTTGTCACAAGCCCATAATTGGGAACGCTAGAAAATCCAGCTGGATCCCCAACTAGCCCATAAGAGTTTAAGTATGCCCAAAGACATTTGACAAACAGTAAAGTTACTCCTGGGCTGATCCTGCAAAGGAGTCCAGCTTTTATTTACTGTCAGTCCAATACAGTGTATAGCGGACTGGTCCATTCTAAAAGGGAAACGATATACCATAAAGAATGAATGTGGCGAAGGTGCATTAACGAATCAGCATTTTTGTGTACTGCAATGTGGAACATTCTCAAAGCGCCACCCTTCCTTTGGTTTTCAGTATTAAAGAAAAAGCGCCTGCCCTGTGTACTTGTTCTATGTACATTGAATGTTCATGATGTGCTTCAAGCCCACAAGGCCTCTCCGCACAGTACACTGCTGTACACGTGTTTCTGTTGCTATGTTTTCGATGTGAACTACAAAGCGCACAATTTCCTCCACTTTCTCCATGGTGTTGTGATGTTCCTGAAGTTTTTGCTGGAATAACCAGTAACTTTAAAATAAGTGAGAAATCAAAGTTTGGCAAGAAAACGTATGCTTCTAAGACTCGTTTGTTGTTATTAATTGGAATTGCATGGAAGGTAGTCATTTTAGCTGTTTAACTGACAAAGGCACACCTTAAGTATTGTTCTTTTAGCGTTTGCGAAAGCCCAAAGTTGGAAAGCAATTGTGACTGTACAGAAGTGGGTACAGTAAGAGGATAAGATGATATGGGTGGAGTAGTGGCCTAACAGGAGCCCCCGTACTCTCTAGGGCTTGGCGAGGGGCGGGACTAAGGGAGGCCACAGTAACAAGCAGCTTTCCCCAAGGTATCATAACCAGGCATCCTTCCAGTGAGCAAAACAAGAAGGGCCCGATTCATGGAAAAGAGCACATTAATCCCACAAAGGCCACACGCCGAGAGGACACTGCCAGACACTGCGCGCAGAATGAAAAGTGCACGCTCTGCATATTTATGGAATTGTCAGCGCAAAGTAAACGTAAATGCAAGTCGCAGCCGGAATGCCCACGACACGCCCCCACGCAAATCAATAACAACCAGAACAGCTACTTTTGCGTGATCCCCGGCGCACAGTGAGGGAAGAAGATTGCAAAAGATCAATACAAGGGCGCTAACAATGGGGGAGAGTGTGTACTTTGATACCAAGGGATCTAAAAATAACCATGGAAGGACCGGGTGGGGGGGCGTGTCACACAGTCTTAGGTTTTCTGGAGAGCGGCAGGTGTGTGGACCTAGGCATTAGGGAGAAGGCATTCCTTGAAGGGGAGGGTCTGAAGGGGAGGGTCTTGAGCGCCATGCTGAAATGTAAAATGTATTTAAAATCGTTTGAAAAATTTCGCCGTTACCAGGGTAATTTTTTATACACCCAGGTACCACCCAGTCCACAGGAATAATCTTCTTCCTGTATGGACCCAAATGAGTTGTTGAAAAATATTGAATTTATCTCTATAATGTATACACCACTCTTGGTGAACTTATGTATATATGATGAATGTTATGTTTTATGTTTCTTTTCTCCTTCTGATATTTCTTTTTAATTTATAATGTAAAAAGTAACCTGAACTACAAAAAAATGTGTTCCTTGTAATACATTTCTTGTGTGTACTCTTAGGATCTTTTCTTGGTTTTGTTCTCGTGACTTTCTTTGAAAGCACATACCCTACACTAACATGGAGATTCAACTTAAATAATTGACAGAAATTAGGACTGTCACCAACGTGGGTACCTCTTTTGGTTCCTTGTTTCAGAAATGCAAAATGTAAAAGCATGCAGGCATGTCTGGTGCTGATTGGGAGGGAACGCCAAGGACTGGGGGCATAAATGCAGAATACTTGTCTTGTCTTCTGGTACTTTCCTTCCTGCACCAGCGGATGCAAGTCCTTGCTTTTTCCTTCTGATTTACTGTTTGAGTGGCCTTTGTATGTAGATGATTTGTGGGTGTGCGCAATACATCCATGTGTTTGGCGGCGGGCGGCTGCAACATGGAAGTTATTGACATTGACAATGCTGGTTTATAATGTTTGTGCAACATGATCCAATTTGTTATACTGAGATTTTACCTGCTTCTTCAACATGATTTATAGTGACCATACAAACCTATCTTCTGTACGCAGCTTCAAAAGTTATTTACAGTGATCATAATGGCATAGATTGAGGACACAAAGGGCCTCATCACGACTTGGGCAGTAACGCCGGCGGTATTACCGCTGGCGGTATTAGCCCTACCGCCGAACTCCACGGCGCTAATAGCGCCGGACCACGAGTTCAGCGGTAAAATAAATCCCCATTCCCCATTGAGCCCATTCGGGAATGCCCCATTCCCCATTGGGCTCAATGGGGAAAATTTGCGCTCTTACCGCCGGCAGATTTCCCGCCGGCGGTAATAGCATGAATTTTCGGCGGATTTCCTCCCAGCTCAGAGCTGGGGCGAAATCCGCCAAAGTCCTGATTTGGCGGACTCTTAAATCCGGCGGTAATAGCGCTAACGCCGGATTAAAGGGTTACCGCCAAAGTCGTGATGAGACCCAAAATCAAAGTGCTTTACACAGGGGATTCTGGCATTTATTATGGATTCAGCTTCATGAACTGATTTACACTGGCTATGCTGGGATATATCGTTGGCGCAGTTGCATAAACATGAATTACAATGGCAATGCTGGCAAATGTTGTGAAATCAAGCATCATCAAAATTGGGTCAAATTCTCCTGTGTACTGTTGGTGACATTGCATCTTCTAGATGAATTACTAAATGTATTTCCCTAGAGAACCAATTGTAAATTGTAAGACTTTTTAACTTATTTTTCTAAAAACAATGCTGTGAAATACATCATTTTAACTGTTTATTTTAAACATTTTTCTTGGGAGAAACACCCAATTTCCCCTGCATTATTTAGCAGTCTCTTGATATGCTGAGAGACGTAGCCAGGATTGTCTGACAAGTGGGGCCAGAAGCTAATGTAGTTGGACCCACAGCAGAGACATTAACATCTGCACATGCCCACACAGAGCTGCTCAGTGGGCATTTACAGATTTTCAGTGGGCCTTGCCGCACAGTCCCTAACCTGTCTACGCCTCTGGATATGCTTGCTGCTTGCACTAATTTGTGGAACATGTTACTGCTCCTGCACTAAAGGTATTCACCTGCCACTACTGAGCTTGAATCATTTTCAATGCCTGTGCCCCCTCAGGAGCCGCCCGACACCATGGCACCAAAAGCATCCTCAACTACTGCCATGTGTATGATAATGTTACTGGCCACACCCAATGGCAGCTGGAACATTTGGGTTCCATGGGCCAGGAGCCACCACGTTGTTTCTATGTTAGGTGCAAGGTGTAAGAATGTCTTGAAAACCTTACATCTTTCACCTGCTGCAGTCTGCATCACACCTCTGCGGCAGCTTGACCATCAGAATCATTAGGCATGAGTGGTGGCCGAGGCCAGGCAAAGAGTCTGTGTCACAGAATATGCTTCTTTGAACAGATTGGGGGGTGGGTGACTCAACAGGACTCGCAGGTGGGGTGAGCCTCATTTTGTGTTAGGCCGCTGATAAGATTATGGGTACAGTTAACTGTATATGGAGAAAGGGGATCTGGTGGTTTACAGTCAGCTGATGCAGGTTATGTAGAGAAAGATAGATCCTGTTTTAGGTTGGGCAGGCTCTAGGTATTGTCGATCTATGAGATGATCTTTTGAGTCATCAGCCCTTTTCTGAACACCAGGGGAGAGTGGACCAGTGTTGTCAGGCAGAAGGGTGTTTTGTGTTGCCAGCCAGTGGTTGGAGAAAGCTTGCTGCCTGCTCCTTTCCTGTTTGCAGTTCTTGGGTTGCAATATGGCAATTTGTTCTAAAAGACAATCAAGAAGACCAGGAAGATGAGATAGAAGATGTGCCCATCTCTAACACCCAGAGAGAATCATGGGTGCAGCAGTTCTTTACCACTGTTGGAAATGTACCAAAGGCTAAAGCTACCAAAGTGAAATGTACAGAGTAGTTGCGGACAACCTGAGCAGTACTCCTACGGGACCACCTCCATTCACCACCACACCAAACCCAACCACTGCAGTGCTCTCACAAAAGCTGTTCCTTTCTTAGGAAGTAGTAGGCTGTCTTCCTCTACCTCATTTTCCTCAACCAATGCTGTAGCCACACAGCCTTCTTCTGTGGGACACAAACTCTCACCAGCTACCTTGCAAGCAATAAAATAGACTGTTGATCCATATCTTTTGTAAACAACAGTACTCTGTATATAATGCAACACATCACTCTGCAGGGGAGAGCAATTTGAAGATGTAATCAAAGATCATGAGAAACACGCCCTCTATCTTAGATTTAACACACGGCCAACATCTTCCCCTGTCCACCTCCATATGTGTGGTCGGTGCCCCTTGCCTCATTTCCCTCCCCACCTTACTTTCTGGCCTCTCCTGCAAAATAAATGCTCCTTTAGGAACCACCTTTCACAGTAAAAAAATAGAACTACAAAAATAATCGTATAGACTCCATCTACATTACACTTTTCAGTAGTGAAGTAGTTAGATTCAATAATATTCTCCAACATTCCCATTAGCATTTTCCACTATGCTGAGGGCAATAATGGACAATTGTATACTCGAGAAAAAGAAGAAAGCACAGAAACAAATTTCTGTCCAAAATTCTTCTCTCTAGCATACAATAAACACCATAATCCATTGCCGTTTATAAGTATCCACAGTCTCTGCATTCCCCTGTCTAGCCCATGCCTTATTAGAAAACCCGGATTGCACATGCACCCCATCACACAAACCAGCCCTTCTCTACTCTTTTTACTGTTATGTTTGTAACACTCCCTCATTACCTTCTTTAAACCATTCACACATATATCCACCAAACACTTAAAAAAACTCTACACATAGCCTATCAACATATGAAACTTCCACGCACCAACTGCCATTTTACAATGTTCTACAAAGCTTGTACATCTACATCTCCCATACGTATACCAAAAAATGGTACATGTGCAGTGGCAGAAGTGCATAAATAAAAGGGGCAGTACGGATGGATAAGTGCTCATGGGAACCCAGGAGGGAAGTGCCAACAGATCCCAAGATGGGAGGCCACTAGCTAACTGATGTGGCAGAGGAGTCCCAAGCAGTGGTGGACTAGCCTATAGGGAACTCTGGAGATTTCCCAGTAGGCCTATGCACACTGGGGCTCTTTTGTGTGGTGACCTCTGCTATTTCCAAATGTTCGCATAGGACAAGCGTTGGGCCTGCTGAAAATGTGTAAAATGAGGCAACTTTGAACATTATTTCCAGGGCCTCTTTTGATTCCCAGTCCACTTCTGGTCCCAAGGGTGGGGTAGATCTTAACCGTAACTTCCCTTTAACCGTGTATTTTCTGTCAATTGAATAGGTTTTTTTAAGTGAAAATGTTTCTTAATGTTACATCACTGTAGATAAGTTATTAATAATTCCTCAATTAACATATATGAAAGAACTATAAACCTCCTTTAACAAACATATTTTTTGCAACACATGCTTATGTGAGTCATTATCAGCAAAGCATACCCCAATAGGCAAATCAGAGTAGACATTCGTCCTTGCTGAAGTTCAGGCCCTCTTCCCACAGCAGAAAATATATCACTATTTTGTGTACTTATGTTGCGACAATTTCAAAAAAGTAAAACACAGGCCAGATTTCCAAAAGCATCCTTTCAGGTCCTTGCTGATGCTCCTCGCACAACTTTGCTGCAATCCTGTCCAGCACTCCGGGCTGCAGCCGCAAGCAGATTTTTTTCTTCCCATTTAAACCTACATCTTCGGCCATGGCGCATGCCCCAATAAGTAAATCAAAGTAGAAATTCATCCTTGCCGAGGGGCAGGTCCATTGTCCTTGCACCAAACTTGTATCACTATTTTTAGTGCTTAGATTTGGACACTTTGGAAAACTCAAACACAAAACAGATTTGCAAAACCATGCTTTTCAGGTCCTTGCAGATGCTCCGCACTCAGGTTTGTTGTCATTCAGTACAGCACGTCAGGCTGTAGCCGCAAGCAATATATTTCTTCCCATTCAAACCTAGGGTTCGGCCATGCTGCATGCTCCAATGATGAAATCACAGCACACGATTATCAAGTAATTTCTGGGCGGTAGAATGGGTAGATCATTGCGCTTCATCTAGTACTTTAAACAGATTACCCTGCTGCTGGTGATGGTGTTCTTTTGTGAAGGTGCCCTTCCTTCTTCAAGTGTTAGGTTTCGAATAGGAGAGTGAGCCCTGTTCACCTCAGCACTGGGTTATTCAATAAGTGACTTTTGTCGTAATGAAGCCGTCTTCTAAACCATTCTTGATGCTATATTGATTGTTATTACTCAACCGACACGTATGTCGACTCTCTTGAGTCTTTCTTAAGGTATATGGATTGTGGGCCAGTCATTGCTGCGAGGTTGTAGAAATTAGTCCAGCATCCAATCCCAATATCTTGTCCCATTATGGTTGCAAATAAGGGTGCGTAATGATTACAAGGGGTGGCCTGGTGACCACATTGACCCCTGGTTTGGCGTGCTTGGTAATTAACTGCTGGTTTGCATTGTCTGGGATTCTATGCAGTGATAGTCTTGGCAATCTGTTGATGAAAACTTGTGCAGCACTTCGTACGGTAGCCACTGACAGAATTTTAGCCACGGGCAGAATTTATTTTCCCATTCAAACCTATTCCTATTTTCAAAAACTTCACCACATAGCCGGGAGGATAGCTCAGCGACAACGTGCTTGCCTTGGAAGCAAGACGACACAAAGCAGCACAGGTTCGATCCCCGGGTCCGTGCTTAGAAACATGTGGGTATTTAAGAGCGCTATAAATACGCAACTAAGACGTACTCCTGCAACAGCGCCTTGATGCCCCCGGGCTGTGTGAGCGCTTTAAAAATGCAACAAATAAAAAATATAGCCAGTCCCTGGTGGCCATGCCCTCTTTAACCCCATTGCAGTCTCTCGTGATCATGGCCAGTAGCCAGATTATCCGAGTCAAGACAATCTGGTCACTGCCCATGGCCACAGGCCATGATTCAGACAATTTGGCCAAAGGCCATCACTCGGACAATATGGCCACTGCCCATGGCTATCAGCTATACCTCAGTCACCAATGATATATCAATATTTTTTGTACCTACATTATGACAGTTTTCAAAAAGTAAGACAGACACAACAGCAAAACCATGCTTTAGTCCTTGCCCATGCTCCTTGTACAATTTTCCTGCAAATCCATCCATGTTTTATTTTTTGAAAAGTTTCAAAATGTATGTACATAAAATAGTCATATAACTTAGCTCCCAGTCGACAAAATCCATTCAGACTTTGCAGAAAAAATGAAGGTTGGGTCTATAGTCTTTCAAAAATCCTTTGTGCTCATTCCTCAAACGGCAATAAAGTTATAACCCATCTAAAAATGTGAACCACCCGCCCCTCTAATTTGTCCATCTCTTTACAAAATCACACCAAGCGTTACAAAAACATTCAAATCTCGGTCTTTAATCATTTTGTAAACATTTGTGCAGATTTTTGAAATGGCACCACATGTATAAGCCTTTCAAATATTTTGGGACCCCCCCTCCAATTTTGTTCCCTCTTGGTAAAACAGCACCAAAGTTTGTATACCCATTCAAGGTCCGGCCTAGAATAATATCACAAAATTTCATACAGTTTCATTGAGTGGCGCCAAATTTATTCGCCATCCAAAAACTGCTTTTCACCAACCCTATAATGCAAAAATATAAAGGGATGCCCACGAACATCTGACAAGTTCGCAAATATCACAGAGCTGTCCCCGGACTGTTTGCGGACATTGGAGATGAGAAATTCCCAGTTTTTTGGCTTTTGTGGCGATATCCCATCTCATCCACATCAACCCTCACCTCCCCAGAGATTGTTTCATTAGTTTAACAATGTTTTTACTGCGATGTTCGTGGACAACAGGAGCTGTCCGTGAATCCAACATGGCAGCGTTTCACAAAAATATGACGCACCTCATGCTTTTCACCATCCAGCAGCGGGCACGTCTGATGTCCACGGACACCACGCTGAAGGCTGTCCGTGGACCGAACAAGGAAATGAGTCTGTGGACTGAACCAGATATCACAAATTTGTTTTACCTACTTTATGGTTGTTTTAAAAGAAAATACTGGACGGATTTACACCAAATTTACAAAACCATGCTTTTGGGACCAAGCCACAACTCCCAGCGCAAATTAGGTGACGATCCATCCAGCGGTTTGGGCTGTAGGCATGAGCAAAATTTATTTTCCATTGCATCCATGGGAAAAACCACAAATGCTGGGACTCCCCCCCTATAACTTTGTCCTCCCTGCACGAAACATCGCCATACTTCACAGGAACAATCACAAAGGGCCATATACCTTTTCTGCACGGTTTCGTGAGGATTCGTCCAGAGGTGCAAAGATATAACCCACCAAAAAAACATGCCCTTTGTATGGGTTGAGCAACTTAACCATAACTACAGGGGCGCTACCGCAGGCCCTATAATAAATAAGTATATATATATATTCAGTGAAAACACTTTGTTAAAGGGACGTTATGGTTAAGTTGCGCTACTAAAAACCTATGAAATTCAGTGAAAAAAACTTTGTTAAAGGGACGTTATGGTTCCAAGTAAAAGCGAAAAACCCTTGAAATTCGCCAGTTACGGTAAGCTAAGCAACCATAACTCGTGCCACCACCATGCACTGCTAAGAGTAACACCCACGACATCAAAGATGACATCACAAATGTCAGTGATGACATCACTGATGACATCACATGTGTATGTACTTTTCATGAAATATGTGTACAAGAGATTCTTATTATAATGTTGCGAAAAAAGTGTCAAAGATCATTGCAATAAATATAACCTAATTAGTGCATTGAACGATGCATTGATATAAATAGCATTCTATTATGGGGTTCTATCTAGTATACTAAGCTACTCATGCAGAAACATAGCATTGTGTGCAGCGTACAAGATGAAGGTATAATATTCGTAATGTTAATATGTTGAATAATGAAATGATAATTGCTTTCTTAATAGATTTTTGTGTACTGTGAAATATGTAATAAGTAGGTAATACAATTCATGTATTACAGAATTGCATTACTATAGACAAAACACAAAGAGACAAGAACACATACCAATATGGGTAAATACAGGGAAAGTGAAGTTAGCAAAAAAGCACAAGTAGTAGCAGAAACAATTCATAACTTAACTGATTATTTTCATGCAAATAAATGATTGCTCTGTTTCAAAGCTGCTATTTACCCTATGTATATGTATCACTTGATGTGATTGGACCCTAAGGAAAGTAGTGTGAGTACAATGTATACAAATATGACCATATACAGGGAAAGTACAGCCATAAAAAAACAACAGAACTATCAGAAAGTGCTGATAAGTCTATTGATTATCTTTATGCACAAAAAGGATTGCTGTCTTTCAAGCTTGTGTCTTCCCGTATGTATATGTTTCATATGATGTCACTGTACTCTAAGGGAATTACTGTAAGAACCTACTTGAAGGATAAGTCTACAAATAAAATAACATTTTTAGATTCTGACTGTTACTGAAGAAAACCATGTGGCCTAGATATGTCAGCAAAAGAAAAAAGAGTGAGCCAGACATCTGATGTCATCAGTGATGTCATCAATGACATTTGTGATGTCATCTTTGATGTTGTGGGTGTTAGTCTTAGCAGTGCACGGTGGTTGCGCGAGTTATGGTTGCTTAGCTTACCATAACTGGCGAATTTCAAGGGTTTTTCGGTTTTACTTGGAACCATAACGTCCCTTTAATAAAGTTTTTTTCACTGAATTTCATAGGTTTTTAGTAGCGCAACTTAACCAAAACGTCCCTTTGACAACGTTTTTTCACTGAATTTCAAAGGTTTTTAGCAGCGCAACTTAACCATAACGCTCCTTTAACAAAGTTTTTTCATTGAATTTCATAGGTTTTTATTAGTGCAACTTAACCATAACGTCCCTTTAGCAAAGTTTTTTCACTGAATTTCATAGGTTCTTCTTAGTGCAACTCAACCATAACGTCCCTGTAACACATTTTTTTTTACTGAATTTCATAGGTTTTTATTAGTGCAACATCACCATAACATCCTTTTCAATAGATGAAGGCCATAAGCATCTTAGGTCCTCAAAGTGGGAACCCCGGGTGGTAAAAAAAAAAGATTTTTCTTCCCAAACCGGGAAGCCTGCGGCGTCCCGGTGTAGGAAGAAAAATCTTTTACCAAGATGGCCACCATGGAAAGGGAAGGCGGGGTGTATAAAGAGAACACAACAGGGCATGAGCGGGGGGTGGGGGGGAACAGGGCACACACAGGGCATGAGCAGGGGGTGGGGGGAACAGGGAAAACACGGGGCATGAGCAGGGGGTGGGGGGAACAGGGCAGACACGGGGCATGAGCGGGGGTGGGGGGGACAGGAGGGAGACACGTGGCATGGGTGGGGGGAACGGGAGGTAGACACGGGGCATGAGCGGGGGTGAGGGGTAACACGAGGGAGACACGGGACATGAGCAGGGGGTGGGGGGAAGAAGAGGGAGACACGCGGCATGAGCAGGGGGTGGGGGGAAGAAGAGGGAGACACAGGGCATGAGTGGGGGGTGGGGGCAACACGAGGGAGACACGGGGCATGAGCGGGGGTGGGGGGTACAGGGCAGACACGGGGCATGAGCGGGGGGTGGGGGGGACAGGAAGGAGACACGGGGCATGAGCAGGGGGTGGGGGGACAGGAGGGAGACACAGGGCATGAGTGGGGTGGGGGAACAGGGGGGAGACACGGGGCATGACTGGGGGGGTGGGGGCGAACAGGGGGAGACACGGGGCATGAGCAGGGGTGGGGGGATCGTGAGAGAGACACGGGGCATGAGCGGGGGGTGGGGGACAGGTGGGAGACACAGGGTATGAGCGGGGGTGGGGGGGAAGAAGAGGGAGACAAAGGGCATGAGCGGGGGGTGGGGGCAACACGAGTGAGAAACGGGGCATGAGCGGGGGGTGGGGGGAACAGGGGAGACACGGGGCATGTTAGGGGGGTGGGGGAACAGGACAGACACAGGGCATGAGCGGAGGTAGGGGGAACAAGAGATAGACACGGGGCATTAGCGGGGGTGGGAGGGACAGGAGGGAGACACCGGGCATGAGCAGGGGGTGGGGGGAAGAAGAGGGAGACACGGGGCATGAGCGGGGGTGGGGTGAAAGGGGAGACATGGTGCATGAGCGGGGGGTGGGGGGAAAAGGGCAGACATGAGGCATGAGCGTGTCTTGGGGGCAACAGGAGGGAGACACTGGGCATGACCGGGGGGGAACAGTGGAGACACGGTGCATGAGCGGGGGATGGGGCAACAGGAGGGAGACATGGCGCATGATGGGGGGTGGGGAGAACAGGGGAGACACGGGGCATGAGCGAGGGGTGGGGGAAACAGGGGAGACATGGGGCATGAGCAGGGGGTGGGGGGATCGTGAGGGAGACACGGGGCATGAGCAGGGGGTGGGGGGACAGGAGGGAGACACGAGGCATGAGCGGGGGTGGGGGGAAAGGAGGGAGACACGGGGCATGAGCAGGGGTAGGGGAAGAAGAGGGAGACACGGGGCATGAGCGGGGTGTGGGGGGGAACAGGGGAGACACGGGGCATGAGCGGGGGGTGGGGCAACACAAGGGAGATACGGGGCATGAGCGGGGGGTGGGGGGAACACGGCAAACACGGGGCATGAGCGGGGGGGGTGGGGGGACAGGAGGGAGACACGGGGCATGAGCAAGGGGTGAGGGGGAAGAAGAGGGAGACACGGGGCATGAGCGGGGGTGGGGGGACAGAGGAGACACAGGGCATGAGCAGGTGGTGGGGGGAACAGGGGAGACACGGGGCATGAGCGGGGGGTGGGGGCAACATAAGGGAGACACGGGGCATGAGCAGGGGGTGGGGAGGGCAGGAGGGAGACACGGGGCATGAGCAGGGGGTGGGGGGGAAGAAGAGGGAGACACAGTGCATGAGCGGGGGCGGGGGAACAGAGGAGACACAGGGCATGAGTGGGGGGTGGGGGGTGGGGGGGAAGAGGGAGACACGGGGCATGAGCAGGGGTGGGGGGGAACAGGAGGGAGACACAGGGCATTAGCCGGGGGTGGGGGGGAGAGGGAGACATGGGGCATGAGCAGGAGGTGGGGGAACAGAGGAGACACAGGGCATGAGCAGGGGGTGGGGGAAGAGGGAGACACAGGGCATGAGCGGGGGTGGGGGGGAACAGGGCAGACACGGGGCATGAGTGGGGGTTGGGGGAACAAGAGGTAGACAAGGGGCATGAGCGGGGGTGGAGGGGCAGGAGGGAGACATGGGGCATGAGCAGGGGGTGGGGGAAGAAAAGGGAGACACAGGGCATGAGCGGGGGTGGGGGGGAAAGAGGAGACACAGGGCATGAGCGGGGGGTGGGGGGAACAGAGGAGACACAGGGCATGAGCAGGGGGTGGCTGCAACACGAGGGAGACATGGGGCATGAGCGGGGGGTAGGGGGGACAGGAGGGAGACACAGGGCATTAGCAGGGGGTGGGGGGAAGAGGGAGACACGGGGCATGAGCAGGGGGTGGGGGGAACAGAGGAGACACAGGGCATGAGTGGGGGGTGGAGGGGAAGAGGGCGACACAGGGCATGAGCAGGGGGTGGGGGGCAACATGAGGGAGACACGGGGCTTGAGCGGGGGGTGGGGGCGAACAGGGCAGACATGGGGCATGAGCGGGGGGTGGGGGGAACAGGAGGTAGACACAGGGCATGAGAGGGGTGGGGCGGCAGGAGGGAGACATGAGGCATGAGCAGGGGGTGGGGGAAGAAGAGGGAGACACGGGGCATGAGCAGGGGGTGGGGAGGAACAGAGCAGACACAGGGCATGAGCGGGGGGTGGGGGCAACACGAGGGAGAAACAGGGCATGAGCAGGGCATGGGGGAACAGGGCAGACATGGGGCATGAGTGGGGGGTGGGGAGACATGGGGCATGAGCGGGGGGTGGGGGAAAAAGAGGGAGATACGCGGCATGAGCGGGGGTGCGGGGGAAGAAGAGGGAGACACGCGGCATGAGCGGGGGGTGGGGGGGAACAGAGGAGACACAGGGCATGAGCGGGAAGTGGGGGGAACAGGGGAGACACGGGGCATGAGCGGGGGTGGGGGCAACACGAGGGAGACACAGGGCATGAGCAGGGGTGGGAGGAACAGGGCAGACCCGGGGCATGAGCGGGGGGTGGGAGCGGGAACAGAGGAGACACGGGGCATGAGCGGGGGGTGGGGGGAACAGAGGAGACACGGGGCATGAGCGGGGGGTGGGGGAACAAGAGGTAGACACAGGGCATGAGCGGGGGTGGGGGGGCAGGAGGGAGACATGGGGCATGAGCAGGTGGTGGGGGAACAAGAGGGAGACTCGGGGCATGAGCAGGGGATGGGGAGAACAGAGGAGACACAGGGCATGAGCGGGGGTGCGGGGAACAGGGGAGACACGGGGTATGAGCGGGGGGTGGGGGGAACAGGGCAGACACGGGGTAAGAGCGGGGGGTGGGGGGGAACAAGAGGTAGATACGGAGCATGAGCGGGGTGGGGGGGCAGGAGGGAGACATGAGGCATGAGCAGGGGGTGGGGGAAGAAGAGGGAGACACGGGGCATGAGCGGGGGGTGGGGAGGAACAGAGCAGACACAGGGCATGAGCGGGGGTGGCGGCAACACGAGGGAGAAACAGGGCATGAGCAGGGCATGGGGGAACAGGGCAGACATGGGGCATGAGTGGGGGGTGGGGAGACATGGGGCATGAGCGGGGGGTGGGGGAAAAAGAGGGAGATTTGGGGCATGAGCGGGGGATGGGGAGAACAGAGGAGACACAGGGCATGAGCGGGGGTGCGGGGAACAGGGGAGACACGGGGCATGAGCGGGGGCGGGGGGGAACAGGGCAGACACGGGGTAAGAGCGGGGGTGGGGGGGAACAAGAGGTAGATACGGAGCATGAGCGGGGGTGGGGGGGCAGGAGGGAGACATGGGGCATGAGCGGGGGTGCGGGGAACAGGGGAGACACGGGGCATGTGTGGGGGGTGGGGGGGAACAGAGGAGACACGGGGCATGAGCAGGGGGTGGGGGGGAACAGAGGAGACACGGGGCATGAGCGGGGGGTGGGAGAACAAGAGGTAGACACGGGGCATGAGCGGGGGTGGGGGGGCAGGATGGAGACATGGGGCATGAGCAGGGGGTGTGGGGGACAGGAGGGAGACACAGGGCATTAGCAGGGGGTGGGGGGAAGAGGGAGACACGGGGCATGAGCAGGGGGTGGGGGAACAGAGGAGACACAGGGCATGAGCGGGGGGTGGGGGGAAGAGGGAGACACGGGGCATGAGCAGGGGGTGGGGGGCAACACGAGGGAGACAGAGGGCTTGAGCGGGGGGTGGGGGCGAACAGGGCAGACATGGGGCATCAGCGGGGTGTGGGGGGAACAAGAGGTAGACACAGGGCATGAGAGGGGTGGGGTGGCATGAGGGAGACATGGGGCATGAGCAGGGGGTGGGGGGAAGAAGAGGGAGACACGGGGCATGAGCGGGGGGTGGGGAGGAACAGAGGAGACAAAAGAGATGAGCAGGGGGTGCGGGGAACAGGGGAGACGCGGGGCATGAGCGGGGGTGGGGGCAACCCGGGGGAGACACGGGCATGAGCAGGGGGTGGGGGGGCAGGAGGGAGACATGGGGCATGAGCAGGGGGTGGGGGGAAAAAGAGGGAGACACGGGGAATGAGCGGGGTGTGGGGGGGAACAGAGGAGACACAGGGCATGAGCGGGGTGTGGGGTGAACAGGGGAGACACGGGGCATGAGCGGGGGGTGGGGGCAACACGAGGGAGACACGGGGCATGAGCAGGGCGTGGGGGAACAGGACAGACACGGGGCATGAGCGGGGGGTGGGGAGACACGGGGCATGAGCGGGAGGTGGGGCAAGAAGAGGGAGACATGCGGCATGAGCGGGGGGCGGGGGGTGCGGGGGAAGAAGAGGGAGACACGCAGTATGAGCGGGGGGTAGGGGGGGAAGAAGCGGGAGACAGGGCATGAGCGGGGAGTGGGGGGGAACAGAGAAGACACAGGGCATGAGCGGGAAGTGGGGGGAACAGGGGAGACACGGGGCATGAGTGGGGGTGAGGGCAACACGAGGGAGACACAGGGCATGAGCAGGGGTGGGAGGAACAGGGCAGACATGGGGCATGAGCGGGGGGTGGGGGCGGGAACAGAGGAGACACGGGGCATGAGCGGGGGGTGGGGGTGAACAGAGGAGACACGGGGCATGAGCGGGGGGTGGGGGAACAAGAGGTAGACAGGGGGCATGAGCGGGGGGTGGGGGAGAACAGAGGAGACATAGGGCATGAGCAGGGGTGGGGGGAACAGGGCACACACGGGGCATGAGCGGGGGGTGGGGGGAACAAGAGGTAGACACGGGGCATGAGCAGGGGGTGGGGGGGCAGGATGGAGACATGTGGCAGGAGGTGGGGGGAAGAAGAGGGACACACGGGACTTGAGCGGGGGGTGGGGGGAACAGAGGAGACACAGGGCATGAGCGGGGGTGCGGGAACAGGGGAGACACGGGGCATGAGCAGGGGGTGGGGGGGAACAGAGGAGACACGGGGCATGAGCGGGGGGTGGTGGAACAAGAGGTAGACACGGGGCATGAGCGGGGGTGGGGGGGCAGGATGGAGACATGGGGCATGAGCAGGAGGTGGGGGGAAGAAGAGGGAGACACGGGGCATGAGCGGGGGGTGGGGGGGGAACAGAGGAGACACAGGGCATGAGCGGGGGGTGCGGGGAACAGGGTAGACACGGAGCATGAGCGGGGGGTGGGGGGGCAGGAGGGAGACATGGGGCATGAGCAGGGGGTGGGGGGAAGAAGAGGGAAACAGGGGGCATGAGCAGGGGGTGGGGGGAACAGAGGAGACACAAGGCATGAGCGGGGGGTGGGGGGAACAGAGGAGACACAGGACATGAGCGGGGGTGGGGGCAACAGGGGGAGACATGGGGCATGACGGGGGCGTGAGGGCGAACAGGGGAGACACGGGGCATGAGCGGGGGGTGGGGGAATCATGAGGTAGACACAGGGCATGAGCGGGGGTGGGGGCAACACGAGGGAGACACGGGGAATGAGTGGGGGTGGGGGGAACAGGGCAGACACAGGGCATGATCGGGGGTGGGGGTACAGGAGGGAGACACGGGGCATAAGCTGAGGGTGGGGGAGACAGGAGGGAGACACGGGGCATCAGCGGGGGTGGGGGGACAGGAGGGAGACACGGGGCATGAGTGGGGGGTGGGGGGAACAGAGGAGGCACAGAGCATGAGCGGGGGTGGGGGGAACACGGGGGAGACACGGGTATGAGCGGGGGTGGGGGACACAGGGCAGACATGGGGCATGACCGGGGGTTGGGGGGGAACAATAGGTAGACACGAGGCATGAGTGGGGGTGGGGGGGCAGGAGGGAGACATGGGGCATGAGCATGGGGTGTGGGGGAAGAAGAGAGAGACACAGGGCATAAGCGGAGGTGGGGCGAACAGAGAGGAGACACAGGGCATGAGTGGGGTGTGGGGGGAACAGGGGAGACACGGGGCATGAGCGGGGGGTGGGGGCAACACGAGGGAGACAATGGCCATGAGCAGGGGGTGGGGGAACAGGGCAGACATGGGGCATGAGCGGGGGGTGGGGGGACAGGAGGGAGACAAGGGGCATGAGCGGGGGAGGGGGGAAGAAGAGGGTGACACACGGCATGAGCGGGGGGTGGGAGGGGAGAAGAGGGAGACAGGGCATGAGCGGGGGGTGGGGGGAACAGAGGAGACACAGGGCATGAGCGGGAGGTGGGGGAACAGGGGAGACAATGGCCATGAGCTGGGGGAACAGGGCAGACACGGGGCATGAGCAGGGGGTGTGGGGACAGGAGGGAGACAAGGGGCATGAGCGGGAGGAGGGGGGAAGGAGAGGGTGACACACGGCATGAGCGGGGGGGAAGAAGAGGGTGACACACGGCATGAGCGGGGGTGGGGGGGAGAAGAGGGAGACAGGGCATGAGCGGGGGGTGGGCGGGAACAGAGGAGACACGGGGCATGAGCAGGGGGTGGGGGGGAACAGAGGAGACACGGGGCATGAGCGGGGGGTGGGAGAACAAGAGGTAGACACGGGGCATGAGCGGGGGTGGGGGGGCAGGATGGAGACATGGGGCATGAGCAGGAGTTGGGGGAAGAAGAGGGAGACACGGGGCATGAGCGGGGGTGGGGAGGAACAGAGGAGACACAGGGCATGAGCGGGGGTGTGGGGAGCAGGGGAGACACGGGGCATGAGCGGGGGTTGGGGGGGTAACAGGGAAGACACGGTGCATGAGCAGGGAGTGGGGGAAACAAGAGGTAGACACGGGACATGAGCGGGGGTGGGGTATGAACACGAGGTAGACACAGGGCATTAGCAGGGGTGGGGGGCAGGAGGGAGACATGGGACATGAGCAGGGGGTGGGGGGAAGAAGAGGGAAACACGGGGCATGAGCGGGGGGTGGGAGGGACAGGAGGGAGACACGGGGCATGAGCGGGGGGTGGGGGGGCAGGAGGGAGACATGGGGCATGAGCAGGGGGTGGGGGGAAAAAGAGGGAGACACGGGGAATGAGCGGGGTGTGGGGGGGGAACAGAGGAGACACAGGGCATGAGCGGGGTGTGGGGTGAACAGGGGAGACACGGGGCATGAGCGGGGGTGGGGACAACACGAGGGAGACACGGGGCATGAGCAGGGCGTGGGGGAACAGGACAGACACGGGGCATGAGCGGGGGGTGGGGCAAGAAGTGGGAGACACGCGGCATGAGCGGGGGGTGCGGGGGAAGAAGAGGGAGACACGCAGCATGAGCGGGGTGTAGGGGGGGAAGAAGCGGGAGACAGGGCATGAGCGGGGAGTGGGGGGGAACAGAGAAGACACAGGGCATGAGCGGGAAGTGGGGGGAACAGGGGAGACACGGGGCATGAGCGGGGGTGAGGGCAACACGAGGGAGACACAGGGCATGAGCAGGGGTGGGAGGAACAGGGCAGACATGGGGCATGAGCGGGGGGTGGGGGCGGGAACAGAGGAGACACGGGGCATGAGCGGGGGTGGGGGGGAACAGAGGACACACGGGGCATGAGCGGGGAGTGGGAGAACAAGAGGTAGACACGGGGCATGAGCGGGGGTGGGGGGGCAGGAGGGAGACATGGGGCATGAGCAGGGGGTGGGGGAACAAGAGGGAGACTCGGGGCATGAGCGGGGGGTGGGGGAGAACAGAGGAGACACAGGGCATGAGCCGGGGTGCGGGGAACAGGGGAGACACGGGGCATGAGCGGGGGTGGGGCGGAACAGGGCAGACACGGGGCATGAGCGGGGGGTGGGGGAACAAGAGGTAGACACGGGGCATGAGCAGGGGATGGGGGGGCAGGATGGAGACATGTGGCAGGACGTGGGGGGAAGAAGAGGGAGACACGGGGCATGAGCGGGGGGTGGGGGGGAACAGAGGAGACACAGGGCATGAGCGGGGGGTGCGGGAACAGGGGAGACACGGGGCATGAGCAGGGGGTGGGGGAACAGAGGAGACACAGGGCATGAGCGGGGGTGGGGGGAAGAGGGAGACATGGGGCATGAGCGGGGGTGGGGGGGAACAGGGCAGACACGGGGCATGAGTGGGGATTGGGGGAACAAGAGGTAGACAAGGGGCATGAGCGGGGGTGGGGGGCAGGAGGGAGACATGGGGCATGAGCAGGGGGTGGGGGAAGAAGAGGGAGAAACGGGGCATGAGCGGGGGTGGGGGGGAACAGAGGAGACACAGGGCATGAGCGGGGGGTGGGGGGAACAGAGGAGACACAGGGCATGAGCAGGGGGTGGCTCCAACACGAGGGAGACATGGGGCATGAGCGGGGGTTGGGGGACAGGAGGGAGAAATAGGGCATTAGCAGGGGGTGGGGGCAACACGAGGGAGACACGGGGCATGAGCGGGGGTGGGGGGGAACAGGGCAGACACGGGGCATGAGCGGGGGGTGGGAGGGACAGGAGGGAGACGCGGGGCATGAGCAGGGGGTGGGGGGACCTGAAGGAGACACGGGGCATGAGCGGGTGGTGGGGGGGAACAGAGGAGACACAGGGCATTAGCGGGGGGTGGGGGAACAGGGGGGAAGACACGGGGCATGAGCGGGGGGTGGGGGGCGAACAGGGGAGACATGGGCATGCACGGGGTGGGGGAATCGTGAGGGAGACACGGGGCATGAGCGGGGGGGGCAACACGCGGGAGACACGGGGCATGAGCGGGGGTGGGGGGGAACAGGGCAGACACAGGGCATGAGCGGGGGGTGTGGGGGACAGGAGGGAGACACGGGGCATGAGCGGAGGGTGGGGGAGACACGAGGGAGACACGGGGCATGAGCAGGAGGGTGGGGGGAACAGAGGAGACACAGGGCATGAGCAGGGGTGGGGGGAACACAAGGGAGATACGGGGCATGAGCGGGGGGTGGGGGGAACACGGCAGACACGAGGCATGAGCGGGGGGTGGGGGGTACAGGAGGGAGACACGGGGCATGAGCGGGGGGTGGGCGGGAACAGAGCAGACACGGGGCATGAGCAGGGAGTGGGGGGGAACAGAGGAGACACGGGGCATGAGCGGGGGGTGGGGGAACAAGAGGTAGACACGGGGAATGAGCGGGGGTGGGGGGGCAGGATTTAGACATGGGGCATGAGCAGGAGGTGGGGGAAGAAGAGGGAGACACGCGGCATGAGCGGGGGGTGGGGGGAAGAAGAGGGAGACACAGGGCATGAGCAGGGGGTGGGGGGAACAGAGGAGTCACAGGGCATGACTGGGGGGTGGGGGAACAGGGGAGACACGGGGCATGAGCAGGGATGTGGGTAGCATGAGGGAGACACGGGACATGAGCGGGGGTGGGGGGACAGGGAGGGGAGACACAGGGCATGAGCAGGGGGTGGGGGGGACAGGAGGAGACACAGGGCATGAGCGGGGGGTGGGGGGGAACAGAGGAGACACAGGGCATGAGCGGGGGGTGGGGGAACAGGGGGGGGAGACACAGGGCATGAGCAGGGGGTGGGGGGGATAAGAGGGAGACACGGGGCATGAGCAGGGGGTGGGGGGAACATAGGAGACACAGGGCATGAGCGGGGGTGGGGGTACAGGAGGGAGACACGGGGCATAAGCGGAGGGTGGGGAGACAGGAGGGAGACACGGGGCATCAGCAGGGGTAGGGGTGACAGGAGGGAGACACACGGCATGAGCGGGGGGTGGGGGGGAGAAGAGGGAGACAGGGCAGGAGCGGGGGGGTGGGCGGGAACAGAGGAGACACGGGGCATGAGCAGGGGGTGGGGGGGGAACAGAGGAGACACGGGGCATGAGCGGGGGGTGGGGGAACAAGAGGTAGACCACGGGGAATGAGCGGAGGTGGGGGGGCAGGATGGAGACATGGGGCATGAGCAGGAGGTGGGGGAAGAAGAAAGGAGACACGGGGCATGAGCGGGGGTGGGGGGGAACAGAGGAGACACAGGGCATGAGCGGGGGGTGCGGGGAACAGGGGAGACACGGGGCATGAGCGGGGGTTGGGGGGTAACAGGGCAGACACGGTGCATGAGCAGGGAGTGGGGGGAACAAGAGGTAGACACGGAACATGAGCGGGGGTGGGGTGAACACGAGGTAGATACAGGGCATGAGCAGGGGTTGGGGGCAGGAGGGAGACATGGGGCATGAGCAGGGGGTGGGTGAAGAAGAGGGAAACACGGGGAATGAGCGGGGGGTGGGAGGGAACAGAGGAGACACAGGGCATGAGCGGGGGTGGGCGGAACAGGGGAGGCACGGGGCATGAGCGGGCGGTGGGGGCAACACGAGGGAGACACGGGGCATGAGCAGGGAGTGGGGGGAACAGGGCATACACAAGGCATGAGCGGGGGGTGGGGGGACAGGAGGGAGACACAGGGCATGAGCGGGGAGTGGGGGAAGGAGAGGGAGACATGCGGCATGTGGGGAGGGAAGAAGAGGCAGACACAGGGCATGAGTTGGGGGTGAGGTGGAACAGAGGAGACACAGGGCATGAGCGGGGGTGGGGGGAACAGGAGAGACACGGGGCATGAGCGGGGGGTGGGGGGGAACAGAGGAGACACAGGGCATGAGCGGGGGGTGGGGGAACAGGGGGGAGACACGGGGCATGAGCAGGGGTGGGGGGGATAAGAGGGATGACACGGGGCATGAGCAGGGGGTGGGGGGAACATAGGAGACACAGGGCATGAGCGGGGGTGGGGGGTACAGGAGGGAGACACGGGGCATAAGCGGAGGGGTGGGGGAGACAGGAGGGAGACACGGGCATCAGCAGGGGTGGGGGGGGACAGGAGGGAGACACACGGCATGAGCGGGGGGTGGGGGGAGAGAGAGGAGACAGGGCATGAGCGGGGGGTGGGGCGGAACAGAGGAGACACGGGGCATGAGCAGGGGGTGGGGGGGAACAGAGGAGACACGGGGCATGAGCGGGGGGTGGGGGAACAAGAGGTAGACACGGGGAATGAGCGGGGGTGGGGGGGCAGGATGGAGACATGGGGCATGAGCAGGAGGTGGGGAAGAAGAAGGAGACACGGGGCATGAGCGGGGGGTGGGGGGGACCAGAGGAGACACAGGGCATGAGCGGGGGGTGCGGGGAACAGGAGAGACACGGGGCATGAGCGGGGGTTGGGGGGGTAACAGGGCAGACACGGTGCATGAGCAGGGAGTGGGGGAACAAGAGGTAGACACGGAACATGAGCGGGGGTGGGGTGAACACGAGGTAGATACAGGGCATGAGCAGGGGTGGGGGGCAGGAGGGAGACATGGGGCATGAGCAGGGTGGTGGGGAAGGAAGAAGAGGGAAACACGGGGCATGAGCGGGGGTGGGAGGGAACAGAGGAGACACAGGGCATGAGCGGGGGTGGGGGAACAGGGGAGGCACGGGGCATGAGCGGGCGGTGGGGGCAACACGAGGGAGACACGGGGCATGAGCAGGGAGTGGGGGGAACAGGGGCATACACAAGGCATGAGCGGGGGGTGGGGGGACAGGAGGGAGACACAGGGCATGAGCGGGGGTGGGGGGAAGGAGAGGGAGACATGCGGCATGTGCGGGGGGGAAGAAGAGGCAGACACAGGGCATGAGTTGGGGGTGGAGGTGGAAACAGAGGAGACACAGGGCATGAGCGGGGGGTGGGGGGAACAGGGGAGACACGGGGCATGAGCAGGGGTGGGGGCAACACGAGGGAGACACAGGGCATGAGCGGGGGTGGGGGGAACAGGGCAGACATGGGGCATGAGCAGGGGATGGGAGGGACAGGAGGGAGACACGGGGCATGAGCAGGGGGTGGGGGGACCTGAAGGAGACACAGGGGCATGAGCGGGTGGTGGGGGGGAACAGAGGAGACACAGGGCATTAGCGGGGGGTGGGGACAGGGGGGGAACAGAGGAGACACAGGGCATTAGCGGGGGGTGGGGGAACAGGGGGGGAGACACGGGGCATGACCGGGGGGGTGGGGGCGAACAGGGGAGACATGGGCATGTGCGGGGGTGGGGGAATCGTGAGGGAGACACGGGGCATGAGCGGGGGTGGGGGCAACACGCAGGAGACACGGGGCATGAGCGGAGGTGGGGGGAACAGGGCAGACACAGGGCATGAGCGGGGGGTTTGGGGGACAGGAGGGAGACACGGGGCATGAGCGGAGGGTGGGGGAGACAGGAGGGAGACACGGGGCATGAGCAGGAGGGTGGGGGGAACAGAGGGAGACACAGGGCATGAGCAGGGGTGGGGGGAACAGGGCGGGAGACACTGGGCATGACGGGGGTGGGGGTGAACAGGGGAGACACGGGGCATGAGCGTGGGGGTGGGGGAATCGTGAGGAGACACGGGGCATGAGCGGATGAGCGGGGGGTGGTGGGAACAGGGAAGACACGGGGCATGAACGGGGGTGGGGGAACAGGGCAGACACGGGCCTGAGCGGGGGGTGGGGTGCAACAGGAGGGAGATACGGGGCATGACGGGGGTGGTGGGAACAGGGGAGACACGGGGCATGAGCGAGGGGTGGGGGAAACAGGGGAGACATGGGGCATGAGTGGGGGGTGGGGGGATTGTGAGGGAGACACCGGGCATGAGCAGGGGGTGGGGGGACAGGGAGGGAGACACGAGGCATGAGCGGGGTGGGGGAGAAAGGAGGGGAGACACAGGGCTTGAGCAGGGGGTGGGGGGAACAGGGGAGACACGGGGCATGAGCGGGGGGGTGGGGCAACACAAGGGAGATACGGGGCATGAGCGGGGGGTGGGGGGAACACGGCAAACACGGGGCATGAGCGGGGGATGGGGGGTACAGGAGGGAGACACGGGGCATGAGCAGGGGGTGGGGGGAAGAAGAGGGAGACACGGGGCTTGTGCAGGGTGTGGGGTGACAGAGGAGACACAGGGCATGACCAGGAGGTGGGGGAAACAGGGGAGACACAGGGCATGAGCGGGGGGTGGGGGCAACACAAGGGGGGACAAGGGGCATGAGCGGGGGGGTGGGGGGACAGGAGGGAGACAGGGGGCATGAGCAGGGGGTGGGGGGAAGAAGAGGGAGACACAGTGCATGAGCGGGGGGCGGTGGAACAGAGGAGACACAGGGCATGAGTTTGGGGTGGCTGCAACACGGGGGAGACACAGGGCATGAGCAGGGGGTAGGGGGGGACAGGAGGGAGACAGAGCACTAGCAGGGTGTGAGGGGAGAGGGGAGACACGGGGCATGAGCGGGGGGTGGGGGAACAAAGGAGACACAGGGCATGAGTTGGGCGTGGCTGCAACACGGGGGAGACACGGGGCATGAGCGGGGGTTGGGGGGACAGGAGGGAGACACAGGGCATTAGCAGGGGGTGGGGAAGAGGGAGACACGGGGCATGAGCAGGGGGTGGGGGAACAGAGGATACACAGGGCATGAGCGGGGGGTAGGGGAAGAGGGAGACATGGGGCATGAGCGGGGGTGGGGGGAACAGGGCAGACACGGGGCATGAGTGTGGGGGTTGGGGGAACAAGAGGTAGACAAAGGGCATGAGCGGGCGTGGGGGCAGGAGGGAGACATGGGGCATGAGCAGGGGTGGGGGGAAGAAGAGGAGAAACGGGGCATGAGCGGGGGTGGGGGAGGGGGGAGAACAGAGGAGACACAGGGCATGAGTGGGGGGTGGGGGGAACAGAGGAGACACAGGGGCATGAGCAGGGGGTGGCTGCAACACGAGGGAGACATGGGGCATGAGCGGGGGTTGGGGGGACAGGAGGGAGACACAGGGCATTAGCAGGGGGTGGGGGGAAGAGGGAGACACGGGGCATGAGCAGGGGGTGGGGGAACAGAGGAGACACAGGGCATGAGCGGGGGGTGGGGGGAAGAGGGAGACACGGGGCATGAGCAGGGGGTGGGGGGCAACACGAGGGAGACAGAGGGCTTGAGCGGGGGGTGGGGGCGAACAGGGCAGACATGGGGCATGAGCGGGGTGTGGGGGGAACAAGAGGTAGACACAGGGCATGAGAGGGGTGGGGTGGCATGAGGGAGACATGGGGCATGAGCATGGGGTGGGGGGAAGAAGAGGGAGACACGGGGCATGAGCGGGGGTGGGGAGGAACAGAGGAGACAAAAGTGATGAGCAGGGGGTGCGGGGAACAGGGGAGACCCGGGGCATGAGCGGGGGTGGGGGCAACACGGGGGAGACACGGGCATGAGCAGGGGGTGGGGGGGCAGGGAGGGAGACATGGGGCATGAGCAGGGGGTGGGGGGAAAAAGAGGGAGACACGGGAATGAGCGGGGTGTGGGGGGGAACAGAGGAGACACAGGGCATGAGCGGGGTGTGGGGTGAACAGGGGAGACACGGGGCATGAGCGGGGGGTGGGGGCAACACGAGGGAGACACGGGGCATGAGCAGGGCATGGGGGAACAGGACAGACACGGGGCATGAGCGGGGGGTGGGGAGACACGGGGCATGAGCGGGAGGTGGGGCAAGAAGAGGGAGACATGCGGCATGAGCGGGGGGTGCGGGGGAAGAAGAGGGAGACACGCAGCATGAGCGGGGGGTAGGGGGGGAAGAAGCGGGAGACAGGGCATGAGTGGGGGGGAACAGAGAAGACACAGGGCATGAGCGGGAAGTGGGGGGAACAGGGGAGACACGGGGCATGAGTGGGGGTGAGGGCAACACGAGGGAGACACAGGGCATGAGCAGGGGTGGGAGGAACAGGGCAGACATGGGGCATGAGCGGGGGGTGGGGGTGAACAGAGGAGACACGGGGCATGAGCGGGGGGTGGGGGAACAAGAGGTAGACAGGGGGCATGAGCGGGGGGTGGGGGAGAACAGAGGAGACACAGGGCATGAGCGGGGGTGCGGGGAACAGGGGAGACACGGGGCATGAGCAGGGGTGGGGGAACAGGGCAGACACGGGGCATGAGCGGGGGGTGGGGGGAACAAGAGGTAGACACGGGGCATGAGCAGGTGGTGGGGGGGCAGGATGGAGACATGTGGCAGGAGGTGGGGGGAAGAAGAGGGACACACGGGACATGAACGGGGGGTGGGGGGGAACAGAGGAGACACAGGGCATGAGCGGGGGGTGCGGGAACAGTGGAGACACGGGGCATGAGCAGGGGGTGGGGGGAACAGAGGAGACACGGGGCATGAGCGGGGGGTGGTGGAACAAGAGGTAGACACGGGGCATGAGCGGGGGGGGCAGGATGGAGACATGGGGCATGAGCAGGAGGTGGGGGGAAGAAGAGGGAGACACGGGGCATGAGCGGGGGGTGGGGGGGAACAGAGGAGACACAGGGCATGAGCGGGGGGTGCGGGGAACAGGGTAGACACGGGGCATGAGCGGTAGTGGAGGGGAACAGGGCAGACACGGGGCATGAGCAGGGGGTGGGGGAGAACAGGGCAGACACGGGGCATGAGCAGGGGTGGGGGCAACAAGAGGTAGACACAGGGCATGAGCAGGGGATGGGGCACAAGAGGTAGATACGGAGCATGAGCGGGGGTTGGGGGGCAGGAGGGAGAAATGGGGCATGAGCAGGGGGTGGGGGGAAGAAGAGGGAAACAGGGGGCATGAGCAGGGGGTGGGGGGAACAGAGGAGACACAGGGCATGAGCAGGTGGTGGGGGGAACAGGGGAGACACGGGGCATGAGCGGGGGGTGGGGGCAACATAAGGGAGACACGGGGCATGAGCAGGGGGTGGGGAGGGCAGGAGGGAGACACGGGGCATGAGCAGGGGGTGGGGGGGAAGAAGAGGGAGACACAGTGCATGAGCGGGGGCGGGGGAACAGAGGAGACACAGGGCATGAGTGGGGGGTGGGGGGGAAGAGGGAGACACGGGGCATGAGCAGGGGTGGGGGGGAACAGGAGGGAGACACAGGGCATTAGCCGGGGGTGGGGGGGAGAGGGAGACATGGGGCATGAGCAGGAGGTGGGGGAACAGAGGAGACACAGGGCATGAGCAGGGGGTGGGGGGAAGAGGAAGACACAGGGCATGAGCGGGGGTGGGGGGAACAGGGCAGACACGGGGCATGAGTGGGGGTTGGGGGAACAAGAGGTAGACAAGGGGCATGAGCGGGGGTGGGGGGGGCAGGAGGGAGACATGGGGCATGAGCAGGGGGTGGGGGAAGAAAAGGGAGACACAGGGCATGAGCGGGGGTGGGGGGGAAAGAGGAGACACAGGGCATGAGCGGGGGGTGGGGGGAACAGAGGAGACACAGGGCATGAGCAGGGGGTGGCTGCAACACGAGGGAGACATGGGGCATGAGCGGGGGGTAGGGGGGGACAGGAGGGAGACACAGGGCATTAGCAGGGGGTGGGGGGGAAGAGGGAGACACAGGGCATGAGCAGGGGGTGGGGGGAACAGAGGAGACACAGGGCAGAGTGGGGGGTGGAGGGGAAGAGGGAGACACAGGGCATGAGCAGGGGGTGGGGGGCAACACGAGGGAGACACGGGGCTTGAGCGGGGGGTTGGGGCGAACAGGGCAGACATGGGGCATGAGCGGGGGGTGGGGGAACAGGAGGTAGACACAGGGCATGAGAGGGGTGGGACAGCAGGAAGGAGACATGAGGCATGAGCAGGGGGTGGGGGAAGAAGAGGGAGACACGGGGCATGAGCGGGGGGTGGGGAGGAACAGAGGAGACACAGGGCATGAGCGGGGGGTGGGGGCAACACGAGGGAGAAACAGGGCATGAGCAGGGCGTGGGGGAACAGGGCAGACATGGGGCATGAGTGGGGGGTGGGGAGACATGGGGCATGAGCGGGGGGGTGGGGGGAAGAAGAGGGAGACACGCGGCATGAGCGGGGGGTGCGGTGGAAGAAGAGGGAGACATGCGGCATGAGCGGGGGGTGGGGGGGAAGAGAGGAGACACAGGGCATGAGCGGGAAGTGGGGGGAACAGGGGAGACACGGGGCATGAGCGGGGGTGGTGGCAACACGAGGGAGACACAGGGCATGAGCAGGGGTGGGAGGAACAGGGCAGACACGGGGCATGAGCGGGGGGTGGGAGCGGGAACAGAGGAGACACGGGTAATGAGCGGGGGGTGGGGGGAACAGAGGAGACACGGGGCATGAGCGGGGGGTGGGGGAACAAGAGGTAGACACAGGGCATGAGCGGGGGTGGGGGGGCAGGAGGGAGACATGGGGCATGAGCAGGGGGTGGGGGAACAAGAGGGAGACTCGGGGCATGAGCGGGGGATGGGGAGAACAGAGGAGACACACAGGGCATGAGCGGGGGTGCGGGGAACAGGGGAGACACGGGGCATGAGCGGGGGTGGGGGGAACAGGGCAGACACGGGGTAAGAGCGGGGGGTGGGGGGGAACAAGAGGTAGATACGGAGCATGAGCGGGGTGGGGGGGCAGGAGGGAGACATGGGGCATGAGCGGGGTTGCGGGGAACAGGGGAGACACGGGGCATGTGCGGGGGTGGGGGGAACAGGGCAGACACGGGGCATGAGCGGGGAGTGGGGGGAACAAGAGGTAGACACGGGGCAAGAGCAGGGGGTGGGGGGAACAAGAGGTAGATACAGAGCATGAGCAGGGGGTGGGGGGCAGGAGGGAGACATGGGGCATGAGCAGAGGGTGGGGGGAAGAAGAGGGAAACAGGGGGCATGATCAGGGGTTGGGGGAACAGGGGAGACACGGGGCATGAGCGGGGGGTGGGGGGGAACAGAGGAGACACAGGGCATGAGCGGGGGGTGGGGGAACAGGGGGGGAGACACGGGGCATGAGCAGGGGTGGGGGGGATAAGAGGGAGACACGGGGCATGAGCAGGGGTGGGGGGAACATAGGGAGACACAGGGCATGAGCGGGGGTGGGGGGTACAGGAGGGAGACACGGGGCATAAGCGGAGGGTTGGGGGAGACAGGAGGGAGACACGGGCATCAGCAGGGGTGGGGGGGGACAGGAGGGAGACACACGGCATGAGCGGGGGGTGGGGGGGAGAAGAGGGAGACAGGGCATGAGCGGGGGGTGGGCGGGAACAGAGGAGACACGGGGCATGAGCAGGGGGTGGGGGGGAACAGAGGAGACACAGGGGCATGAGCGGGGGGTGGGGGAACATGAGGTAGACACGGGGAATGAGCGGGGGTGGGGGGGCAGGATGGAGACATGGGGCATGAGCAGGAGGTGGGGGAAGAAGAAGGAGACACGGGGCATGAGCGGGGGGTGGGGGGGACCAGAGGAGACACAGGGCATGAGCGGGGGGTGCAGGGAACAGGGGAGACACGGGGCATGAGCGGGGGTTGGGGGGGTAACAGGGCAGACACGGTGCATGAGCAGGGAGTGGGGAACAAGAGGTAGACACGGAACATGAGCGGGGGTGGGGTGAACACGAGGTAGATACAGGGCAAGAGCAGGGGTGGGGGGCAGGAGGGAGACATGGGGCATGAGCAGGGGGTGGGGGGAAGAAGAGGGAAACACGGGGCATGAGCGGGGGGTGGGAGGGAACAGAGGAGACACAGGGCATGAGCGGGGGTGGGGAACAGGGGAGGCACGGGGCATGAGCGGGCGGTGGGGGCAACACGAGGGAGACACGGGGCATGAGCAGGGAGTGGGGGGAACAGGGCATACACAAGGCATGAGCGGGGGGTGGGGGGACAGGAGGGAGACACAGGGCATGAGCGGGGGTGGGGGGAAGGAGAGGGAGACATGCGGCATGTGCGGGGGGAAGAAGAGGCAGACACAGGGCATGAGTTGGGGGTGAGGTGGAACAGAGGAGACACAGGGCATGAGCGGGGGGTGGGGGGAACAGGGGAGACACGGGGCATGAGCAGGGTTGGGGGCAACACGAGGGAGACACAGGGCATGAGCCGGGGGCGGGGGGAACAGGGCAGACATGGGGGCATGAGCAGGGGATGGGAGGGACAGGAGGGAGACACGGGGCATGAGCAGGGGGTGGGGGGACCTGAAGGAGACACGGGGCATGAGCGGGTGGTGGGGGGGAACAGAGGAGACACAGGGCATTAGCGGGGGTGGGGGGAACAGGGGGGGAGACACGGGGCATGACCGGGGGTGTGGGGGCGAACAGGGGAGACATGGGCATGCGCGGGGGTGGGGGAATCGTGAGGGAGACACGGGGCATGAGCGGGGGTGGGGGCAACATGCAGGAGACACGGGGCATGAGCGGAGGTGGGGGGAACAGGGCAGACACAGGGCATGAGCAGGGGGTGTGGGGGACAGGAGGGAGACACGGGGCATGAGCGGAGGGTGGGGGAGACAGGAGGGAGACACGGGGCATGAGCAGGAGGGTGGGGGGAACAGAGGAGACACAGGGCATGAGCAGGGGTGGGGGGAACAGGGGGGAGACACTGGGCATGACGGGGGTGGGGGTGAACAGGGGAGACACGGGGCATGAGCGGGGGGTGGGGGAATCGTGAGGAGACACGGGGCATGAGCGGATGAGCGGGGGGGGTGGGAACAGGGAAGACACGGGGCATGAACGGGGTGGGGGAACAGGGCAGACACGGGCATGAGCGGGGGTGGGGTGCAACAGGAGGGAGATACGGGGCATGACGGGGGGTGGTGGGAACAGGGGAGACACGGGGCATGAGCGAGGGGTGGGGGAAACAGGGGAGACATGGGGCATGAGTGGGGGGTGGGGGGATTGTGAGGGAGACACCGGGCATGAGCATGGGGGTGGGGGGACAGGAGGGAGACACGAGGCATGAGCGGGGGTGGGGGAGAAAGGAGGGAGACACAGGGCTTGAGCAGGGGGTGGGGGGAACAGGGGAGACACGGGGCATGAGCGGGGGGTGGGGCAACACAAGGGAGATACGGGGCATGAGCGGGGGGTGGGGGGAACACGGCAAACACGGGGCATGAGCGGGGGATGGGGGGTACAGGAGGGAGACACGGGGCATGAGCAGGCGGTGGGGGGAAGAAGAGGGAGACACGGGGCTTGAGCAGGGTGTGGGGTGACAGAGGAGACACAGGGCATGACCAGGAGGTGGGGGAAACAGGGGAGACACAGGGCATGAGCGGGGGGTGGGGGCAACACAAGGGGGACAAGGGGCATGAGCGGGGGGTGGGGGGACAGGAGGGAGACAGGGGGCATGAGCAGGGGGTGGGGGGAAGAAGAGGGAGACACAGTGCATGAGCGGGGGGCGGTGGAACAGAGGAGACACAGGGCATGAGTTGGGGTGGCTGCAACACGGGGGAGACACAGGGCATGAGCAGGGGGTAGGGGGGGACAGGAGGGAGACAGAGCACTAGCAGGGTGTGGGGGGAGAGGGAAACACGGGGCATGAGCGGGGGGTGGGGGAACAAAGGAGACACAGGGCATGAGTTGGGGGTGGCTGCAACACGGGGGAGACACGGGGCATGAGCGGGGGTTGGGGGGACAGGAGGGAGACACAGGGCATTAGCAGGGGATGGGGGAAGAGGGAGACACGGGGCATGAGCAGGGGGTGGGGGAACAGAGGATACACAGGGCATGAGCGGGGGGTGGGGGGAAGAGGGAGACATGGGGCATGAGCGGGGGTGGGGGGAACAGGGCAGACACGGGGCATGAGTGGGGGTTCGGGGGAACAAGAGGTAGACAAAGGGCATGAGCAGGCGTGGGGGGCAGGAGGGAGACATGGGGCATGAGCAGGGGGTGGGGGGAAGAAGAGGGAGAAACGGGGCATGAGCGGGGGTGGGGGAGGGGGGAGAACAGAGGAGACACAGGGCATGAGTGGGGGGTGGGGGGAACAGAGGAGACACAGGGCATGAGCAGGGGGTGGCTGCAACACGAGGGAGACATGGGGCATGAGCGGGGGTTGGGGGGACAGGAGGGAGACACAGGGCATTAGCAGGGGGTGGGGGGAAGAGGGAGACACGGGGCATGAGCAGGGGGTGGGGGAACAGAGGAGACACAGGGCATGAGCGGGGGGTGGGGGGAAGAGGGAGACACGGGGCATGAGCAGGGGGTGGGGGGCAACACGAGGGAGACAGAGGGCTTGAGCGGGGGGTGGGGGCGAACAGGGCAGACATGGGGCATGAGCGGGGTGTGGGGAGAACAAGAGGTAGACACAGGGCATGAGAGGGGTGGGGTGGCATGAGGGAGACATGGGGCATGAGCAGGTGGTGGGGGAAGAAGAGGGAGACACGGGGCATGAGCGGGGGGTGGGGAGGAACAGAGGAGACAAAAGTGATGAGCAGGGGGTGCGGGGAACAGGGGAGACCCGGGGCATGAGCGGGGGTGGGGGCAACACGGGGGGGGGTGGGGGGGCAGGAGGGAGACATGGGGCATGAGCAGGGGGTGGGGGGAAAAAGAGGGAGACACGGGGAATGAGCGGGGTGTGGGGTGAACAGGGGAGACACGGGGCATGAGCGGGGGGTGGGGGCAACACGAGGGAGACACGGGGCATGAGCAGGGCGTGGGGGAACAGGACAGACACGGGGCATGAGCGGGGGGTGGGGAGACACGGGGCATGAGCGGGAGGTGGGGCAAGAAGAGGGAGACATGCGGCATGAGCGGGGGGTGCGGGGGAAGAAGAGGGAGACACGCAGCATGAGCGGGGGGTAGGGGGGGAAGAAGCGGGAGACAGGGCATGAGCGGGAGTGGGGGGAACAGAGAAGACACAGGGCATGAGCAGGGAAGTGGGGGGAACAGGGGAGACACGGGGCATGAGTGGGGGTGAGGGCAACACGAGGGAGACACAGGGCATGAGCAGGGGTGGGAGGAACAGGGCAGACATGGGGCATGAGCGGGGGGTGGGGGCGGGAACAGAGGAGACACGGGGGCATGAGCGGGGGTGGGGGTGAACAGAGGAGACACGGGGCATGAGCGGGGGTGGGGGAACAAGAGGTAGACAGGGGGCATGAGCGGGGGGTGGGGAGAACAGAGGAGACACAGGGCATGAGCGGGGGTGCGGGGAACAGGGGAGACACGGGGCATGAGCAGGGGTGGGGGGAACAGGGCAGACACGGGGCATGAGCGGGGGGTGGGGGGAACAAGAGGTAGACACGGGGCATGAGCAGGGGGTGGGGGGGCAGGATGGAGACATGTGGCAGGAGGTGGGGGGGAAGAAGAGGGACACACGGGACATGAGCGGGGGGTGGGGGGGAACAGAGGTGACACAGGGCATGAGCGGGGGGTGCGGGAACAGGGGAGACACGGGGCATGAGCAGGGGGTGGGGGGAACAGAGGTAGACACGGGGCATGAGCGGGGGGGCAGGATGGAGACATGGGGCAGGAGGTGGGGGGAAGAAGAGGGAGACACAGGGCATGAGCGGGGGGTGGGGGGGAACAGAGGAGACACAGGGCATGAGCGGGGGGTGCGGGGAACAGGGTAGACACGGGGCATGAGCGGGGGTGGAGGGGAACAGGGCAGACACGGGGCATGAGCGGGGGGTGGGGGAGAACAGGGCAGACACGGGGCATGAGCAGGGGTGGGGGCAACAAGAGGTAGACACAGGGCATGAGCAGGGGATGGGGGACAAGAGGTAGATACGGAGCATGAGCGGGGGGTGGGGGGCAGGAGGGAGACATGGGGCATGAGCAGGGGGTGGGGGGAAGAAGAGGGAAACAGGGGGCATGAGCAGGGGGTGGGGGGAACAGAGGAGACACAGGGCATGAGCGGGGGGTGGGGGCAACATAAGGGAGACACGGGGCATGAGCGGGGGGTGGGGGCAACATAAGGGAGACACGGGGCATGAGCAGGGGGTGGGGAGGGCAGGAGGGAGACACGGGGCATGAGCAGGGGGTGGGGGGGAAGAAGAGGGAGACAGTGCATGAGCGGGGGCGGGGGAACAGAGGAGACAGAGGGCATGAGTGGGGGGTGGGGGGGAAGAGGGAGACACGGGGCATGAGCAGGGGTGGGGGGAACAGGAGGGAGACACAGGGCATTAGCCGGGGTGGGGGGGAGAGGGAGACATAGGGCATGAGCAGGAGGTGGGGGAACAGAGGAGACACAGGGCATGAGCAGGGGGTGGGGGGAAGAGGGAGACACAGGGCATGAGCGGGGGTGGGGGGGAACAGGGCAGACACGGGGCATGAGTGGGGGTTGGGGGAACAAGAGGTAGACAAGGGGCATGAGCGGGGGTGGGGGGGCAGGAGGGAGACATGGGGCATGAGCAGGGGGTGGGGGAAGAAAAGGGAGACACAGGGCATGAGCGGGGGTGGGGGGGAGAGAGGAGACACAGGGCATGAGCGGGGGGTGTGGGGAACAGAGGAGACACAGGGCATGAGCAGGGGGTGGCTGCAACACGAGGGAGACATGGGGCATGAGCGGGGGGTAGGGGGAACAGGAGGGAGACACAGGGCATTAGCAGGGGGTGGGGGGGAAGAGGGAGACACGGGGCATGAGCAGGGGGTGGGGGGAACAGAGGAGACACAGGGCATGAGTGGGGGGTGGAGGGGAAGAGGGAGACACAGGGCATGAGCAGGGGGTGGGGGGCAACACGAGGGAGACACGGGGCTTGAGCGGGGGGTGGGGGCGAACAGGGCAGACATGGGGCATGAGCGGGGGGTGGGGGGAACAGGAGGTAGACACAGGGCATGAGAAGGGTGGGGCGGCAGGAAGGAGACATGAGGCATGAGCAGGGGGTGGGGGAAGAAGAGGGAGACACGGGGCATGAGCGGGGGGTGGGGAGGAACAGAGGAGACACAGGGCATGAGCGGGGGTGGGGGCAACACGAGGGAGAAACAGGGCATGAGCAGGGCGTGGGGGAACAGGGCAGACATGGGGCATGAGTGGGGGGTGGGGAGACATGGGGCATGAGCGGGGGGTGGGGGAAGAAGAGGGAGACACGCGGCATGAGCGGGGGGTGCGGTGGAAGAAGAGGGAGACACGCGGCATGAGCGGGGGGTGGGGGGGAAGAGAGGAGACACAGGGCATGAGCGGGAAGTGGGGGGAACAGGGGAGACACGGGGCATGAGCGGGGGTGGGGGCAACACGAGGGAGACACAGGGCATGAGCAGGGGTGGGAGGAACAGGGCAGACACGGGGCATGAGCGGGGGGTGGGAGCGGGAACAGAGGAGACACGGGTAATGAGCGGGGGGTGGGGGGAACAGAGGAGACACGGGGCATGAGCGGGGGGTGGGGGAACAAGAGGTAGACACAGGGCATGAGCGGGGGTGGGGGGGCAGGAGGGAGACATGGGGCATGAGCAGGGGGTGGGGGAACAAGAGGGAGACTCGGGGCATGAGCGGGGGATGGGGAGAACAGAGGAGACACAGGGCATGAGCGGGGGTGCGGGGAACAGGGGAGACACGGGGCATGAGCGGGGGGTGGGGGGAACAGGGCAGACACGGGGTAAGAGCGGGGGGTGTGGGGGAACAAGAGGTAGATACGGAGCATGAGCGGGGTGGGGGGCAGGAGGGAGACATGGGGCATGAGCGGGGTTGCGGGGAACAGGGGAGACACGGGGCATGTGCGGGGGTGGGGGGGAACAGGGCAGACACGGGGCATGAGCGGGCAGTGGGGGGAACAAGAGGTAGACACGGGGCAAGAGCAGGGGGTGGGGGGAACAAGAGGTAGATACGGAGCATGAGCGGGGGGTGGGGGGGCAGGAGGGAGACATGGGGCATGAGCAGAGGGTGGGGGGAAGAAGAGGGAAACAGGGGGCATGATCAGGGGTTGGGGGAACAGGGGAGACACGGGGCATGAGCGGGGCTGGGGGCAACACGAGGGAGACACGGGGCATGAGCAGGGGGTAGGGGAACAGGGCAGACACGGGCATGAGCAGGGGGCTGGGGGGGACAGGAGGGAGACACGGGGCATGAGCGGGTGCTGGGGAGAAGAAGAGGGAGACACGCAGCATGAGCGGCGGGTGGGGGGGAAGAAGAGGGAGACACAGGGCATGAGCAGGGGGTGGGGAGGAACAGAGGAGACACAGGGCATGAGTGGGGGGTGGGGGGAACAGGGGAGACACGGGGCATGAGCAGGGATGGGGGCAACATGAGGGAGACACAGGACATGAGCGGGGGTGGGGGGAACAGGGCAGACCGGGGCATGAGCGGGGGGTGGGGTGGGACAGGAGGGAGACACGGGGCATGAGTGGGGGGTGGGGGGGAAGAGGGAGACACGGGGCATGAGCAGGGGGTGTGGGGCAACACGAGGGAGACACAGGGCTTGAGCGGGGGGTGGGGGCAAACAGGGCAGAGATGGGGCATGAGCGGGGGGTGGGGGGAACAAGAGGTAGACACAGGGCATGAGAGGGGTGGGGCGGCAGGAGGGAGACATGGGGCATGAGCAGGGGGTGGGGGAAGAAGAGGGAGACACGGGGCATGAGCAGGGGGTGGGGAGGAACAGAGGAGACACAGGGCATGAGCGGGTGGTGCGGGGAACAGGGGAGACCCGGGGCATGAGCGGGGGGTGGGGGCAACACGGGCATGAGCAGGGGGTATGGGGGAACACGGCAGACACGGGGCATGAGCGGGGGGTGGGAGGAACAAGAGGTAGACACGGGGCATGAGCGGGGGTTGGGGGGGAACAAGAGGTAGACACGGGGCATGAGCGGGGGGTGGGGGGCAGGAGGGAGACATGGGTTATGAGCAGGGGGTGGGGGGGAAGAAGAGGGAGACACGGGGAATGAGCGGGGTGTGGGGGGGAACAGAGGAGACACAGGGCATGAGCGGGTTGTCGGGGGAACAGGGGAGACACAGGGCATGAGCGGGGGGTGGGGGCAACACGAGGGAGAAACAGGGCATGAGCAGGGCGTGGGGGAACAGGGCAGACACGGGGCATGAGTGTGGGGTGGGGAGACAAGGGGCATGAGGGGGGGGTGGGGGAAGAAGAGGGAGACACGCGGCATGAACGAGGGGTGCGGGGGAAGAAGAGGGAGACACGCGGCATGAGCAGGGGGTGGGGGGGAACAGAGGAGACACAGGGCATGAGCGGGAAGTGGGGGGAACAGGGGAGACACGGGGCATGAGCGGGGGTGGGGGCAACACGAGGGAGACACAGGGCATGAGCAGGGGTGGGAGGAACAGGGCAGACACGGGGCATGAGCGGGGGGTGGGAGCGGGAACAGAGGAGACACGGGGCATGAGCGGGGGGTGGGGGGAACAGAGGAGACACGGGGCATGAGTGGGGGGTGGGGGAACAAGAGGTAGACACGGGGCATGAGCGGGGGTGGGGGGGCAGGAGGGAGACATGGGGCATGAGCAGGGGGTGGGGGAAAAAGAGGGAGATTTGGGGCATGAGCGGGGGATGGGGAGAACAGAGGAGACACAGGGCATGAGCGGGGGTGCAGGGAACAGGGGAGACACGGGGCATGAGTGGGGGCGGGGGGGAACAGGGCAGACACGGGGTAAGAGCGGGGGTGGGGGGGAACAAGAGGTAGATACGGAGCATGAGCGGGGGTGGGGGGGGCAGGAGGGAGACATGGGGCATGAGCGGGGGTGCGGGGAACAGGGGAGACACGGGGCATGTGCGGGGGGTGGGGGGGAACAGGGCAGACACGGGGCATGAGCGGGGAGTGGGGGAACAAGAGGTAGACACGGGGCAAGAGCAGGGGGTGGGGGGAACAAGAGGTAGATACGGAGCATGAGCGGGGGGTGGGGGGGCAGGAGGGAGACATGGGGCATGAGCAGGGGGTGGGGTGAACACGAGGTAGACACAGGGCATGAGCAGGGGTGGGGGCAGGAGGGAGACATGGGGCATGAGCAGGGGGTGGGGGGAAGAAGAGGGAAACACGGGGCATGAGCGGGGGTGGGAGGGAACAGAGGAGACACAGGGCATGAGCGGGAGTGGGGGGGAACAGGGGAGGCACGGGGCATGAGCGGGCGGTGGGGGCAACACGAGGGAGACACGGGGCATGAGCAGGGAGTGGGGGGAACAGGGCATACACAAGGCATGAGCGGGGGGTGGGGGGACAGGAGGGAGACACAGGGCATGAGCGGGGGTGGGGGGAAGGAGAGGGAGACACGCGGCATGTGCGGGGGGAAGAAGAGGCAGACACAGGGCATGAGTTGGGGGTGAGGTGGAACATAGGAGACACAGGGCATGAGCGGGGGGAACAGGGGAGACACGGGGCATGAGCGGGGGTGGGGGCAACACGAGGGAGACACGGGGCATGAGCGGGGGTGGGGGGAACAGGGCAGACACGGGGCATGAGCGGGGAGTGGGAGGGACAGGAGGGAGACACGGGGCATGAGCAGGGGGTGGGGGGACCTGAAGCAGACACGGGGCATGAGCGGGTGGTGGGGGGGAACAGAGGAGACACAGGGCATTAGCGGGGGGTGGGGGAACAGGGGGGGAGACACGGGGCATGACCGGGGGGGTGGGGGCGAACAGGGGAGACATGGGCATGCGTGGGGGTGGGGGAATCGTGAGGGAGACACGGGGCATGAGCGGGGGTGGGGGCAGCACGCGGGAGACACAGGGCATGAGCGCGGGTGGGGGGAACAGGGCAGACACAGGGCATTAGCGGGGGGTGTGGGGGACAGGAGGGAGACACGGGGCATGAGCGGAGGGTGGGGGAGACAGGAGGGAGACACGGGGCAGGAGGGTGGGGGGAACAGAGGAGACACAGGGCATGAGCAGGGGTGGGGGGAACAGGGGGGAGACACTGGGCATGACGGGGGGTGGGGGTGAACAGGGGAGACATGGGGCATGAGCGGGGGGTGGGGGAATCGTGAGGGAGACACGGGGCATGAGCGGATGAGCGGGGGGGTGGGGGGAACAGGGAAGACACGGGGCATGAGCGGGGGTGGGGGGAACAGGGTAGACACAGGGCATGAGCGGGGTGGGGCATTACGAGGGGGACACGGGGCATGAACGGGGGTGGGGGGAACAGGGCAGACACGGGGCATGAGCGGGGGGTGGGGTGCAACAGGAGGGAGATACGGGGCATGACGGGGGGTGGTGGGAACAGGGGAGACACGGGGCATGAGCGAGGGGTGGGGGAAACAGGGGAGACATGGGGCATGAGTGGGGGGTGGGGGGTGGGGGGATTGTGAAGGAGACACGGGGCATGAGCAGGGGGTGGGGGGGACAGGAGGGAGACACGAGGCATGAGCGGGGGTGGGGGAGAAAGGAGGGAGACGCAGGGCTTGAGCAGGGGGTGAGGGGAACAGGGGAGACACGGGGCATGAGCGGGGGGTGGGGCAACACAAGGGAGATACCGGGCATGAGCGGGGGGTGGGGGGAACACGGCAAACACGGGGCATGAGTGGGGGATGGGGGGTACAGGAGGGAGACACGGGGCATGATCAGGGGGTGGGGGGGAAGAAGAGGGAGACACGGGGCATGAGCAGGGGGTGGGGGGACAGAGGAGACACAGGGCATGAGCAGGAGGTCGGGGGAACAGGGGAGACACGGGGCATGAGCGGGGGGTGGGGGCAACACAAGGGGGACACGGGGCATGAGCGGGGGGTGGGTGGACAGGAGGGAGACACGGGGCATGAGCAGGGGGTGGGGGGGAAGAAGAGGGAGACACAGTGCATGAGCGGGGGGCGGTGGAACAGAGGAGACACAGGGCATGAGTTGGGGTTGGCTGCAACATGGGGGAGACATGGGGCATGAGCAGGGGGTGGGGGGGACAGGAGGGAAACACAGAGCATTAGCAGGGTGTGGTGGGAGAGGGAGACACGGTGCATGAGCGGGGGGTGGGGGAACAAAGGAGACACAGGGCATGAGTTGGGGGTGGCTGCAACACGGGGGAGACACGGGGCATGAGCGGGGGTTGGGGGGACAGGAGGGAGACACAGGGCATTAGCAGGGGGTGTGGGGAAGAGGGAGACACGGGGCATGAGCAGGGGGTGGGGGAACAGAGGAGACACAGGGCATGAGCGGGGGTGGGGGGAAGAGGGAGACATGGGGCATGAGCGGGGGTGGGGGGGAACAGGGCAGACACGGGGCATGAGTGGGAGTTGGGGGAACAAGAGGTAGACAAGGGGCATGAGCGGGGGTGGGGGGCAGGAGGGAGACATGGGGCATGAGCAGGGGGTGGGGGAAGAAGAGGGAGAAACGGGGCATGAGCGGGGGTGGGGGGGAACAGAGGAGACACAGGGCATGAGCGGGGGGTGGGGGGAACAGAGGAGAGAAAGGGCATGAGCAGGGGGTGGCTCCAACACGAGGGAGACATGGGGCATGAGCGGGGGTTGGGGGGACAGGAGGGAGACACAGGGCATTAGCAGGGGGTGGGGGCAACACGAGGGAGACACGGGGCATGAGCGGGGGTGGGGGGAACAGGGCAGACACGGGGCATGAGCGGGGGGTGGGAGGGACAGGAGGGAGACGCGGGGCATGAGCAGGGGGGTGGGGAAACAGGGGAGACACAGGGCATTAGCGGGGGGTGGGGGAACAGGGGGGAAGACACGGGGCATGAGCGGGGGGTGGGGGCGAACAGGGGAGACATGGGCATGCGCGGGGGTGGGGGAATCGTGAGGGAGACACGGGGCATGAGCGGGGGTGGGGGCAACACGCGAGAGACACGGGGCATGAGCGGGGGTGGGGGGAACAGGGCAGACACAGGGCATGAGCGGGGGGTGTGGGGGACAGGAGGGAGACACGGGGCATGAGCGGAGGGTGGGGGAGACAGGAGGGAGACACGGGGCATGAGCAGGAGGGTGGGGGGAACAGAGGAGACACAGGGCATGAGCAGGGGTGGGGGGAACACAAGGGAGATACGGGGCATGAGCGGGGGGTGGGGGGAACACGGCAGACACGAGGCATGAGCGGGGGGTGGGGGGTACAGGAGGGAGACACGGGGCATGAGCAGGGGGTGGGGGGAAGAAGAGGGAGACACGCAGCATGAGCGGGGGTGGGGGGGAAGAAGAGGGAGACACAGGGCATGAGCAGGGGGTGGGGGGAACAGAGGAGTCACAGGGCATGAGTGGGGGGTGGGGGGAACAGGGGAGACACGGGGCATGAGCAGGGATGTGGGTAACATGAGGGAGACACGGGACATGAGCGGGGGTGGGGGGGACAGGAGGGAGACAAGGGCATGAGCAGGGGGTGGGGGGGACAGGAGGGAGACACAGGGCATGAGCGGGGGGTGGGGGGGAACAGAGGAGACACAGGGCATGAGCGGGGGGTGGGGGAACAGGGGGGGAGACACGGGGCATGAGCAGGGGGTGGGGGGATAAGAGGGAGACACGGGGCATGAGCAGGGGGTGGGGGGAACATAGGAGACACAGGGCATGAGCGGGGGTGGGGGGTACAGGAGGGAGACACGGGGCATAAGCGGAGGGTGGGGGAGACAGGAGGGAGACACGGGGCATCAGCAGGGGTGGGGGGGGACAGGAGGGAGACAAACGGCATGAGCGGGGGGTGGGGGGGAGAAGAGGGAGACAGGGCATGGGCGGGGGGTGGGCGGGAACAGAGGAGACACGGGGCATGAGCAGGGGGTGGGGGGGAACAGAGGAGACACGGGGCATGAGCAGGGGGTGGGGGAACAAGAGGTAGACACGGGGAATGAGCGGGGGTGGGGGGGCAGGATGGAGACATGGGGCATGAGCAGGAGGTGGGGGAAGAAGAAGGAGACACGGGGCATGAGCGGGGGGTGGGGGGAACAGAGGAGACACAGGGCATGAGCGGGGGGTGCGGGGAACAGGGGAGACATGGGGCATGAGCGGGGGTTGGGGGGGTAACAGGGCAGACACGGTGCATGAGCAGGGAGTGGGGGGAACAAGAGGTAGACACGGAACATGAGCGGGGGTGGGGTGAACACGAGGTAGATACAGGGCATGAGCAGGGGTGGGGGGCAGGAGGGAGACATGGGGCATGAGCAGGGGGTGGGGGGAAGAAGAGGGAAACACGGGGCATGAGCGGGGGGTGGGAGGGAACAGAGGAGACACAGGGCATGAGCGGGGGTGGGGGAACAGGGGAGGCACGGGGCATGAGCGGGCGGTGGGGGCAACACGAGGGAGACACGGGGCATGAGCAGGGAGTGGGGGGAACAGGGCATACACAAGGCATGAGCAGGGGGTGGGGGGACAGGATTGAGACACAGGGCATGAGCGGGGGTGGGGGGAAGGAGAGGGAGACATGCGGCATGTGTGGGGGGAAGAAGAGGCAGACACAGGGCATGAGTTGGGGGTGAGGTGGAACAGAGGAGACACAGGGCATGAGCGGGGGGTGGGGGGAACAGGGGAGACACGGGGCATGAGCAGGGGTGGGGGCAACACGAGGGAGACACAGGGCATGAGCGGGGGTGGGGGGAACAGGGCAGACATGGGGCATGAGCAGGGGATGGGAGGGACAGGAGGGAGACACGGGGCATGAGCAGGGGGTGGGGGGACCTGAAGGAGACACGGGGCATGAGCGGGTGGTGGGGGGGAACAGAGGAGACACAGGGCATTAGCGGGGGGTGGGGGAACAGGGGGGGAGACACGGGGCATGACCGGGGGGGTGGGGGCGAACAGGGGAGACATGGGCATGCGCGGGGGTGGGGGAATCGTGAGGGAGACACGGGGCATGAGCGGGGCTGGGGGCAACACGCGGGAGACACGGGGCATGAGCGGAGGTGGGGGGAACAGGGCAGACACAGGGCATGAGCGGGGGGTCTGGGGGACAGGAGGGAGACACGGGGCATGAGCGGAGGGTGGGGGAGACAGGAGGGAGACACGGGGCATGAGCAGGAGGGTGGGGGGAACAGAGGAGACACAGGGCATGAGCAGGGGTGGGGGGAGCAGGGGGGAGACACTGGGCATGATGGGGGTGGGGGTGAACAGGGGAGACACGGGGCATGAGCGGGGGGTGGGGATATCGTGAGGAGACACGGGGCATGAGCGGATGAGCGGGGGGTGGTGGGAACAGGGAAGACACGGGGCATGAACGGGGGTGGGGGAACAGGGCAGGCACGGGCATGAGCGGGGGGTGGGGTGCAACAGGAGGGAAATACGGGGCATGACGGGGGGTGGTGGGAACAGGGGAGACACAGGGCATGAGCGAGGGGTGGGGGAAACAGGGGAGACATGGGGCATGAGTGGGGGGTGGGGGGATTGTGAGGGAGACACCGGGCATGAGCAGGGGGTGGGGGGACAGGAGGGAGACACGAGGCATGAGCGGGGGTGGGGGAGAAAGGAGGGAGACACAGGGCTTGAGCAGGGGGTGGGGGGAACAGGGGAGACACGGGGCATGAGCGGGGGGTGGGGCAACACAAGGGAGATACGGGGCATGAGCGGGGGGTGGGGGGAACACGGCAAACACGGGGCATGAGCGGGGGATGGGGGGTACAGGAGGGAGACACGGGGCATGAGCAGGGGGTGGGGGGAAGAAGAGGGAGACACAGGGCTTGAGTAGGGTGTGGGGTGACAGAGGAGACACAGGGCATGACCAGGAGGTGGGGGAAACAGGGGAGACACAGGGCATGAGCGGGGGGTGGGGGCAACACAAGGGGGACACGGGGCATGAGCGGGGGGTGGGGGGACAGGAGGGAGACACGGGGCATGAGCAGGGGGTGGGGGGGAAGAAGAGGGAGACACAGTGCATGAGCGGGGGGCGGTGGAACAGAGGAGACACAGGGCATGAGTTGGGGGTGGCTGCAACACGGGGGAGACACGGGGCATGAGCAGGGGGTAGGGGGGGACAGGAGGGAGACAGAGCATTAGCAGGGTGTGGGGGGAGAGGGAGACACGGGGCATGAGCGGGGGGTGGGGGAACAAAGGAGACACAGGGCATGAGTTGGGGGTGGCTGCAACACGGGGGAGACACGGGGCATGAGCGGGGGTTGGGGGGACAGGAGGGAGACACAGGGCATTAGCAGGGGGTGGGGGGAAGAGGGAGACACGGGGCATGAGCAGGGGGTGGGGGAACAGAGGATACACAGGGCATGAGCGGGGGGTGGGGGGAAGAGGGAGACATGGGGCATGAGCGGGGGTGGGGGGAACAGGGCAGACACGGGGCATGAGTGGGGGTTGGGGGGAACAAGAGGTAGACAAAGGGCATGAGCGGGCCTGGGGGGCAGGAGGGAGACATGGGGCATGAGCAGGGGGTGGGGGGAAGAAGAGGGAGAAACGGGGCATGAGCGGGGGTGGGGGAGGGGGGAGAACAGAGGAGACACAGGGCATGAGTGGGGGGTGGGGCGAACAGAGGAGACACAGGGCATGAGCAGGGGGTGGCTGCAACACGAGGGAGACATGGGGCATGAGCGGGGGTTGGGGGGACAGGATTGAGACACAGGGCATTAGCAGGGGGTGGGGGGAAGAGGGAGACACGGGGCATGAGCAGGGGGTGGGGGAACAGAGGAGACACAGGGCATGAGCTGGGGGTGGGGGGAAGAGGGAGACACGGGGCATGAGCAGGGGGTGGGGGGCAACACGAGGGAGACAGAGGGCTTGAGCGGGGGGTGGGGGCGAACAGGGCAGACATGGGGCATGAGCGGGGTGTGGGGGGAACAAGAGGTAGACACAGGGCATGAGAGGGGTGGGGTGGCATGAGGGAGACATGGGGCATGAGCAGGGGGTGGGGGGAAGAAGAGGGAGACACGGGGCATGAGCGGGGGGTGGGGAGGAACAGAGGAGACAAAAGAGATGAGCAGGGGGTGCAGGGAACAGGGGAGACCCGGGGCATGAGCGGGGGTGGGGGCAACACGGGGGAGACACGGGCATGAGCAGGGGGTGGGGGGCAGGAGGGAGACATGGGGCATGAGCAGGGGGTGGGGGGAAAAAGAGGGAGACACGGGGAATGAGCGGGGTGTGGGGGGGAACAGAGGAGACACAGGGCATGAGCGGGGTGTGGGGTGAACAGGGGAGACACGGGGCATGAGCGGGGGGTGGGGGCAACACGAGGGAGACACGGGGCATGAGCAGGGCGTGGGGGAACAGGACAGACACGGGGCATGAGCGGGGGGTGGGGAGACACGGGGCATGAGCGGGAGGTGGGGCAAGAAGAGGGAGACATGCGGCATGAGCGGGGGGCGGGGGGTGCGGGGGAAGAAGAGGGAGACAGGGCATGAGCGGGGAGTGGGGGGGAACAGAGAAGACACAGGGCATGAGCGGGAAGTGGGGGGAACAGGGGAGACACGGGGCATGAGTGGGGGTGAGGGCAACACGAGGGAGACACAGGGCATGAGCAGGGGTGGGAGGAACAGGGCAGACATGGGGCATGAGCGGGGGGTGGGGGCGGGAACAGAGGAGACACGGGGCATGAGCGGGGGGTGGGGGTGAACAGAGGAGACATGGGGCATGAGCGGGGGGTGGGGGAACAAGAGGTAGACAGGGGGCATGAGCGGGGGGTGGGGGAGAACAGAGGAGACACGGGGCATGAGCAGGGGTGGGGGGAACAGGGCACACACGGGGCATGAGCGGGGGGTGGGGGGAACAAGAGGTAGACACGGGGCATGAGCAGGGGGTGGGGGGGCAGGATGGAGACATGTGGCAGGAGGTGGGGGGAAGAAGAGGGACACACGGGACATGAGCGGGGGGTGGGGGGAACAGAGGAGACACAGGGCATGAGCGGGGGGTGCGGGAACAGGGGAGACACGGGGCATGAGCAGGGGGTGGGGGGGAACAGAGGAGACACGGGGCATGAGCGGGGGGTGGTGGAACAAGAGGTAGACACGGGGCATGAGCGGGGGTGGGGGGGCAGGATGGAGACATGGGGCATGAGCAGGAGGTGGGGGGAAGAAGAGGGAGACACGGGGCATGAGCGGGGGGTGGGGGGGAACAGAGGAGACACAGGGCATGAGCGGGGGGTGCGGGGAACAGGGTAGACACGGAGCATGAGCGGGGGGTGGGGGGGCAGGAGGGAGACATGGGGCATGAGCAGGGGGTGGGGGGAAGAAGAGGGAAACAGAGGGCATGAGCAGGGGGTGGGGGGAACAGAGGAGACACAAGGCATGAGCGGGGGGTGGGGGGAACAGAGGAGACACAGGACATGAGCGGGGGTGGGGGCAACAGGGGGAGACATGGGGCATGACGGGGGCGTGAGGGCGAACAGGGGAGACACGGGGCATGAGCGGGGGGTGGGGGAATCATGAGGTAGACACAGGGCATGAGCGGGGGTGGGGGCAACACGAGGGAGACACGGGGAATGAGTGGGGGTGGGGGGAACAGGGCAGACACAGGGCATGATCGGGGGTGGGGGTACAGGAGGGAGACACGGGGCATAAGCTGAGGGTGGGGGAGACAGGAGGGAGACACGGAGCATCAGCGGGGGTGGGGGGGACAGGAGGGAGACACGGGGCATGAGTGGGGGGTGGGGGGAACAGAGGAGACACAGGGCATGAGCGGGGGTGGGGGGAACACGGGGGAGACACGGGTATGAGCGGGGGTGGGGGACACAGGGCAGACATGGGGCATGACCGGGGGTTGGGGGGAACAATAGGTAGACACGAGGCATGAGTGGGGGTGGGGGGGCAGGAGGGAGACATGGGGCATGAGCATGGGGTGTGGGGGAAGAAGAGAGAGACACAGGGCATAAGCGGAGGTGGGGCGAACAGAGAGGAGACACAGAGCATGAGTGGGGTGTGGGGGGAACAGGGGAGACACGGGGCATGAGCGGGGGGTGGGGGCAACACGAGGGAGACAATGGCCATGAGCAGGGGGTGGGGGAACAGGGCAGACATGGGGCATGAGCGGGGGGTGGGGGGACAGGAGGGAGACAAGGGGCATGAGCGGGGGGAGGGGGGAAGAAGAGGGTGACACACGGCATGAGCGGGGGTGGGAGGGGAGAAGAGGGAGACAGGGCATGCGCGGGGGGTGGGGTGGAACAGAGGAGACACAGGGCATGAGCGGGAGGTGGGGGAACAGGGGAGACAATGGCCATGAGTTGGGGGAACAGGGCAGACACGGGGCATGAGCAGGGGGTGTGGGGACAGGAGGGAGACAAGGGGCATGAGCGGGAGGAGGGGGGAAGGAGAGGGTGACACACGGCATGAGCGGGGGGGAAGAAGAGGGTGACACACGGCATGAGCGGGGGGTGGGGGGGAGAAGAGGGAGACAGGGCATGAGCGGGGGGTGGGCGGGAACAGAGGAGACACGGGGCATGAGCAGGGGGTGGGGGGGAACAGAGGAGACACGGGGCATGAGCGGGGGGTGGGAGAACAAGAGGTAGACACGGGGCATGAGCGGGGGTGGGGGGGCAGGATGGAGACATGGGGCATGAGCAGGAGTTGGGGGAAGAAGAGGGAGACACGGGGCATGAGCGGGGGGTGGGGAGGAACAGAGGAGACACAGGGCATGAGCGGGGGGTGTGGGGAGCAGGGGAGACACGGGGCATGAGCGGGGGTTGGGGGGGTAACAGGGAAGACACGGTGCATGAGCAGGGAGTGGGGGAAACAAGAGGTAGACACGGGACATGAGCGGGGGTGGGGTGTGAACACGAGGTAGACACAGGGCATTAGCAGGGGTGGGGGGCAGGAGGGAGACATGGGACATGAGCAGGGGGTGGGGGGAAGAAGAGGGAAACACGGGGCATGAGCGGGGGGTGGGAGGGACAGGAGGGAGACACGGGGCATGAGCGGGGGTGGGGGGGCAGGAGGGAGACATGGGGCATGAGCAGGGGGTGGGGGGGAAAAAGAGGGAGACACGGGGAATGAGGGGGGTGTGGGGGGGAACAGAGGAGACACAGGGCATGAGCGGGGTGTGGGGTGAACAGGGGAGACACGGGGCATGAGCGGGGGTGGGGACAACACGAGGGAGACACGGGGCATGAGCAGGGCGTGGGGGAACAGGACAGACACGGGGCATGAGCGGGGGGTGGGGCAAGAAGAGGGAGACACGCGGCATGAGCGGGGGGTGCGGGGGAAGAAGAGGGAGACACGCAGCATGAGCGGGGTGTAGGGGGGGAAGAAGCGGGAGACAGGGCATGAGCGGGGAGTGGGGGGAACAGAGAAGACACAGGGCATGAGCGGGAAGTGGGGGGAACAGGGGAGACACGGGGCATGAGCGGGGGTGAGGGCAACACGAGGGAGACACAGGGCATGAGCAGGGGTGGGAGGAACAGGGCAGACATGGGGCATGAGCGGGGGGTGGGGGGGGGAACAGAGGACACACGGGGCATGAGCGGGGAGTGGGAGAACAAGAGGTAGACACGGGGCATGAGCGGGGGTGGGGGGGCAGGAGGGAGACATGGGGCATGAGCAGGGGGTGGGGGAACAAGAGGGAGACTCGGGGCATGAGCGGGGGGTGGGGGAGAACAGAGGAGACACAGGGCATGAGCCGGGGTGCGGGGAACAGGGGAGACACGGGGCATGAGCGGGGGTGGGGCGGAACAGGGCAGACACGAGGCATGAGCGGGGGGTGGGGGAACAAGAGGTAGACACGGGGCATGAGCAGGGGGTGGGGGGGCAGGATGGAGACATGTGGCAGGACGTGGGGGGAAGAAGAGGGAGACACGGGGCATGAGCGGGGGGTAGAGGGGAACAGAGGAGACACAGGGCATGAGCGGGGGGTGCGGGAACAGGGGAGACACGGGGCATGAGCAGGGGGTGGGGGGGAACAGAGGAGACACGGGGCATGAGCGGGGGGTGGGGGAACAAGAGGTAGACACGGGGCATGAGCGGGGGTGGGGGGCAGGATGGAGACATGGGGCATGAGCAGGAGGTGGGGGGAAGAAGAGGGAGACATGGGGCATGAGCGGGGGGTTGGGGGGAACAGAGGATACACAGGGCATGAGCGGGGGGTGCGGGGAACAGGGTAGACACGGGTCATGAGCGGGGGTCTGGGGGAACAGGGCAGACACGGGGCATGAGCGGGGGGTGGGGGCAACAAGAGGTAGATACGGAGCTTGAGCGGGGGGTGGGGGGCAGGAGGGAGACATGGGGCATGAGCGGCGGTGCGGGGATCAGGAGAGACACGGGGCATGAGCGGGGGGTGGGGGGGAACAGGGCTGACACGGGGCATGAGCGGGGGGTGGGGGCAACAAGAGGTAGACACAGGGCATGAGCAGGGGATGGGGGGACAAGAGGTAGATACGGAGCATGAGCGGGGGGTGGGGGGGCAGGAGGGAGACATGGGGCATGAGCAGGGGGTGGGGGGAAGAAGAGGGAAACAGGGGGCATGAGCGGGGGGTTGGGGGGGAACAGAGGAGACACAGGGCATGAGCGGGGATGGGGGGAACAGGGGAGACACGGGGCATGAGCGGGGCTGGGGGCAACACGAGGGAGACACGGGGCATGAGCAGGGGTTGGGGGGAACAGGGCAGACACGGGCATGAGCGGGGGGGTGGGGGGGACAGGAGGGAGACACGGGGCATGAGTGGGGGGAAGAAGTGGGAGACACGCGCATATGCGGGGGGTGGGGGGAAGAAGAGGGAGACACAGGACATGAGCGGGGGGTGGGGGGGAACAGAGGAGAGACGGGGCATGAGTGGGGGTGGGGGCAACACGAGGGAGACACGGGACATGAGTGGGGGTGGGGGGAACAGGGCAGACACGGGGCATGAGCGGGGGACGGGCTGGGACAGGAGGGAGACACGGGGCATGAGCAGGGGGTGGGTGGGACAGGAGGGAGACACGGGGCATGAGCGGGGGGTGGGGAGGAACAGAGGAGACACAGGGCATGAGCGGAGGGTGGGGGAACAGGGGGGGAGACACGGGGCCTGAGCCGGGGGTGGGGGGGAGAAGAGGGAGACACGGGGCATGAGCAGGGCGTGGGGGGAGAAGAGGGAGACACGGGGCATGAGCGGGGGGTGGGAGGAACAGAGGAGACACAGGGCATGAGCGGGGGGTGGGGGGAACAGAGGAGACACAGGGCATGAGCAGGGGTGGGGGAACAGAGGAGACACAGGACATGAGCGGGGGTGGGGGGAACAGAGGGGAGACATGGGGCATGACGGGGGGGTGGTGACCGGGGGGTGGGGGAATCGTGAGGGAGACAGAGGGCATGAGCGGGGGTGGGGGCAACATGAGGGAGACACGGGGCATGAGTGGGGTTGGGGGGAACAGGGCAGACACAGGGCATGAGCGGGGGTGGGGGGTACAGGAGGGAGACACGGGGCATGAGCGGAGGGTGGGGTAGACAGGAGGGAGACACGGGGCATGAGCGGGGGGGGTGGGGGGGACAGGAGGGAGATATGGGGCATGAGTGGGGGGAACAGAGGAGACACAGGGCATGAGCGGGGGTGGGGGGAACACGGGGGAGACACGGGTATGAGTGGGGGTGTGGGACACAGGGCAGACATGGGGCATGAGCTTGGGGTGGGAGGAACAAGAGGTAGACATGGGGTATGAGCGGGGGTTGTGGGGGAACAAGAGGTAGACACGGGGCATGAGTGGGGGGTGGGGGGGCAGGAGGGAGACATGGGGCATGAGCAGGGGGTGTGGGGGAAGAAGAGAGAGACACGGGGCCTGAGCAGGGTGGGGCGAACAGAGGAGACACAGGGCATGAGCGGGGTGTGGGGGGAACAGGGGAGACACGGGGCATGAGCGGGGTGGGGGCAACACGAGGGAGACTATGGCCATGAGCAGGGGGGGGAACAGGGCAAACACGGGGCATGAGCGGGGAGTGGGGGGACAGGAGGGAGACAAGGGGCATGAGCGGGGGGAGGGGGGAAGAAGAGGGTGACACACGGTATGAGCGGGGGGTGGGGGGGAACAGAGGAGACACAGGGCATGAGCGGGGGGTGGGGGGAACAGGGGAGACACGGGGCATGACCGGGGGTGGGGGCAACACGAGGGAGACAATGGCCATGAGCAGGGGGTGGGGGAACAGGGCAGACACGGGGCATGAGCGGGGGGTGGGGGGAACAGGAGGCAGACAAGGGGCATGAGCGGGGGGAGGGAGGAAGATGAGGGTGACACACGGCATGAGCGGGGGGTGGGGGGGAGAAGAGGGAGACAGGGCATGAGCAGGGGTGGGCGGGAACAGTGGAGACACGGGGCATGAGCAGGAGGTGGGGGGAACAGAGGAGACACGGGGCATGAGCGGGGGGTGGGGGAACAAGAGGTAGACACGGGGCATGAGCGGGGGGTCAGGATGGAGACTTGGGGCATGAGCAGGGCGTGGGGGTAAGAAGAGGGAGACACGGGGCATGAGCGGGGGGTGGGGGAGAACAGAGGAGACACAGGGCATGAGTGGGGGGTGCGGGAACAGAGGAGACACGGGGCATGAGCGGGGGGTGGGGGGTAACAGGGCAGACACGGGGCATGAGCGGGGGGTGGGGGGAACAAGAGGTAGACAAGGGGCATGAGCGGGGGGTGTGGTGAACAAGAGGTAGACACGGGGCATGAGCAGGGTGTGGGGGGCAGGAGGGAGACATGGGGCATGAGCAGGGGTTGGGGGGAAGAAGAGGGAAACATGGGGCATGAGCGGGGGGTGGGAGGGAACAGAGGAGACACAGGGCATGAGCGGGGGTCGGGGGAACAGGGGAGGCACGGGGCATGAGCGGGGGGTGGGGGCAACACGAGGGAGACAATGGCCATGAGCAGGGGGTGGGGGAACAGGGCAGACACGGGGCATTAGCGTGGGGTGGGGGGGACAGGAGGGAGACACGGGGCATGAGCAGGGGGTGGGGGAACAGGGGGGAGACACGGGGCATGACCAGGGGGTGGGGCGAACAGGGGAGACATGGACATGAGCGGGGGTGGGGGAATCGTGAGGGAGACACAGGGCATGAGCGAGGGTGGGGGAAACACGAGGGAGACACGGGGCATGAGCGGGGGTGGGAGGAACAGGGGGGAGACACTGGGCATGACGGGGGGTGGGGGTGAACAGAGAAGACACGGGGCATGAGCGGGGGGTGGGAGAATCATGAGGGAGACACGGGGCATGAGCGGATGAGCGGGGGGTGGGGGGAACAGGGAAGACACAGGGCATGAGCGGGGGGTGGGGAGGACAGGAAGGAGACACGGGGCATGAGCGGAGGGTTGGGGAGACAGGAGGGAGACACTGGGCATGAGCAGGGGGTGGGGTGGGACCGGACGGAGACATAGGGCTTGAGCAGGGGGTGGGGGGAACAGAGGAGACACAGGGCAGGGGTGGGGGGAACAGGGGGGAGACACTGGGCATGACGGGGGGTGGGGGGGAACAGGGGAGACACGGGGCATGAGCGGGGGGTGGGGGAATCGTGAGGAAGACACGGGGCATGAGCGGATGAGCGGGGGGTGGGGGGAACAGGGCAGACACGGGGCATGAGCGAGGGTGGGGTGCAACAGGAGGGAGATACGGGGCAGGAGCGGGGGGTGGGGGGAACACGGCAGACACGGGGCATAAGCGGGGCGTGGGGAGAACAAGAGGTAGACACGGGGCATGAGAGTGGGGAGGGGGGACAGGAGGGAGACACGGGGCATGAGCAGGGGGTGGGGGGAGAAGAGGGAGACACGGGGCATGAGCGGGGGGTGGGGGGGCCAGAGGAGACACAGGGCATGAGTGGGGGGTGGGGGGAACAGTGGAGACACAGGGCATGAGCAGGTGTGGGGAACAGGGGGGAGACACGGGGCATGACGGGGGGTGGGGGCGAACAGGGGAGACACAGGGCATGAGCGGTGGGTGGGGGAATCGTGAGGGAGACACGGGGCATGAGCGGGGGGTGGGGGGAACAGGGAAGACACGGGGTATGAGCAGGGGGTGGGGAACAGGGCAGACACAGGGCATGAGCAGGGGGTGGGGGCAACACAAGGGGCACACGGGGCATGAGCGGGGGTGGGGGGAACAGGGCTGGCACGGGGCATGAGCGGGGGGGTGGAGTGCAACAGGAGGGAGACACCGGGCATGAGCGGGGCATTGGGGGATCAAGAGGTAGACACGGGGCATGAGCGGGGGGTGGGGGCGAACAGGGCAGACACGGGGCATGAGCGGGGGTGGGGGCAACAAGAGGTAGACACAGGGCATGAGCAGGGGATGGGGGACAAGAGGTAGATACGGAGCATGAGCGGGGGTGGGGGGGCAGGAGGGAGACATGGGGCATGAGCAGGGGGTGGGGGGAAGAAGAGGGAAACAGGGGGCATGAGCGGGGGGGGTGGGGGGAACAGAGGAGACACAGGGCATTAACGGGGGTGGGGGGAACAGGGGAGACACGGGGCATGAGCGGGGCTGGGGGCAACACGAGGGAGACACGGGGCATGAGCAGGGGGTGGGGGGAACAGGGCAGACACGGGCATGAGCGGGGGATGGGGGGGACAGGAGGGAGACATGGGGCATGAGTGGGGGGTGGGGGGAAGAAGAGGGAGACACGTGCATATGCGGGGGGTGGGGGGAAGAAGAGGGAGACACAGGACATGAGCGGGGGGTGGGGGGGAACAGAGGAGAGACGGGGCTTGAGCCGGGGGTGGGGGGGAGAAGAGGGAGACACGGGGCATGAGCAGGGGGTGGGGGGGAGAAGAGGAAGACACGGGGCATGAGCGGGGGGTGGGGGGAACAGAGGGGACACAGGGCATGAGCGGGGTGGGGGGAACAGGGGAGACACGGGGCATGAGCGGGGGTGGGGGCAACACGAGGGAGACACGGGACATGAGTGGGGTTGGGGGGAACAGGGCAGACACGGGGCATGAGCGGGGGACAGGGTGGGACAGGAGGGAGACACGGGGCATGAGCAGGGGGTGGGGGGGACAGGAGCGAGACACGGGGCATGAGCGGGGGGTGGGGAGGAACAGAGGAGACACAGGGCATGAGCGGGGGGTGGGGGAACAGGGGGGAGACACAGGGCTTGAGCCGGGGGTGGGGGGGAGAAGAGGGAGACACGGGGCATGAGCAGGGGGTGGGGGGGAGAAGAGGAAGACACGGGGCATGAGCGGGGGGTGGGGGGAACAGAGGAGACACAGGGCATGAGCGGGGGGTGGGGGGGAACAGAGGAGACACAGGGCATGAGCAGGGGTGGGGGAACAGAGGAGACACAGGACATGAGCGGGGGGTGGGGGGAACAGGGGGGAGACATGGGGCATGACGGGGGGGTGGGGGTGAACAGGGGAGACACGGGGCATGAGCGGGGGGTGGGGGAATCGTGAGGGAGACAGAGGGCATGAGCGGGGGTGGGGGCAACACGAGGGAGACACGGGGCATGAGTGGGGGTGGGGGGAACAGGGCATGAGCGGGGGTGAGGTAGACAGGAGGGAGACACGGGGCATGAGCAGGGGGTGGGGGAGACAGGAGGGAGATACGGGGCATGAGTGGGGGGTGGGGGGAACAGAGGAGACACAGGGCATGAGCGGGGGTGGGGGGAACACGGGGGAGACACGGGTATGAGCGGGGGTGGGGGACACAGGGCAGACATGGGGCATGAGCGGGGGGTGGGAGGAACAAGAGGTAGACATGGGGTATGAGCGGGGGTTGGGGGGAACAAGAGGTAGACACGGGGCATGAGTGGGGGGTGGGGGGGCAGGAGGGAGACATGGGGCAAGAGCAGGGGGTGTGGGGGAAGAAGAGAGAGACACGGGGCATGAGCGGGGGTGGGGCGAACAGAGGAGACACAGGGCATGAGCGGGGTGTGGGGGGAACAGGGGAGACACGGGGCATGAGCGGGGGGTGGGGCCAACACGAGGGAGACAATGGCCATGAGCAGGGGGTGGGGGAACAGGGCAAACACGGGGCATGAGCGGGGGGTGGGGGGACAGGAGGGAGACAAGGGGCATGAGCGGGGGGAGGGGGGAAGAAGAGGGTGACACACGGTATGAGCGGGGGGTGGGGGGGAGAAGAGGGAAACAGGGCATGAGCGGGGGGTGGGGGGGAACAGAGGAGACACAGGGCATGAGCGGGGGGTGGGGGGAACAGGGGAGACACGGGGCATGAGCGGGGGTGGGGGCAACACGAGGGAGACAATGGCCATGAGCAGGGGGTGGGGGAACGGGGCATGAGCGGGGGGTGGGGGGAACAGGAGGGAGACAAGGGGCATGAGCGGGGGGAGGGGGGAAGAAGAGGGTGACACACGGCATGAGCGGGGGGTGGGGGGGAGAAGAGAGAGACAGGGCATGAGCGGGGGTGGGCGGGAACAGTGGAGACACGGGGCATGAGCAGGAGGTGGGGGGGAACAGAGGAGACACGGGGCATGAGCGGGGGGTGGGGGAACAAGAGGTAGACACGGGGCATGAGCGGGGGGGGCAGGATGGAGACTTGGGGCATGAGCAGGGGGTGGGGTGAAGAAGAGGGAGAGACGGGGCATGAGCGGGGGGTGGGGGAGAACAGAGGAGACACAGGGCATGAGTGGGGGGTGCGGGAACAGGGGAGACACGGGGCATGAGCGGGGGGTGGGGGGTAACAGGGCATGAGCGGGGGGTGGGGGGAATAAGAGGTAGACACGGGGCATGAGCGGGGGGTGGGGTGAACAAGAGGTAGACACGGGGCATGAGCAGGGGGTGGAGGGCAGGAGGGAGACATGGGGCATGAGCAGGGGGTGGGGGGAAGAAGAGGGAAACATGGGGCATGAGCGGGGGTGGGAGGATACAGAGGAGACACAGGGCATGAGCGGGGGTGGGGGGAACAGGGCAGACACGGGGCATGAGCGCGGGGTGGGGGGGACAGGAGGGAGGAGGGAGACACGGGGCATGAGCAGGGGGTGGGGGGACAGGAGCGAGACACGGGGCATGACCGGGGGGGGGCAAACAGGGGAGACACGGGGCATAAGCGGGGCGTGGGGAGAACAAGAGGTAGACACGGGGCATGAGCGGGGGGGGACAGGAGGGAGACACGGGGCATGAGCAGGGGGTGGGGGGGAGAAGAGGGAGACACGGGGCATGAGCAGGGGGTGGGGGAGTACAGAGGAGACACAGGGCATTAGTGGGGGGTGGGGGGAACAGAGGAGACACAGGACATGAGCAGGTGTAGGGGAACAGGGGGGAGACACGGGGCATGACAGGGGGTGGGGGCAAACAGGGGAGACACGGTGCTTGAGCGGTGGGTGGGGGAATCGTGAGGGAGACACGGGGCATGAGCGGGGGGTGGGGGGAACAGGGAAGACAAGGGGCATGAGCAGGGGGTGGGGGAACAGGGCAGACACAGGGCATGAGCGGGGGGTGGGGGCAACACAAGGGGGACACGGGGCATGAGCGGGGGTGGGGGGAACAGGGCTGACACGGGGCATGAGCGGGGGGGTGGGGTGCAACAGGAGGGAGACACGGGGCATGAGCGGGGCATTGGGGGATCAAGAGGTAGACACGGGGCATGAGCGGGGGGTGGGGGGACAGGAGGGAGACACGGGGCATGAGCAGGGGTGGGGGGGAGAAGAGGGAGACACAGGGCATGAGCAGGGGGGTGGGGGGGACAGAGGAAGACACAGGCATGAGCGGGGGTGGGGGGGACGGAAGGAAGACACTTACTGGCAGGCGGCAGGTCCCACTCCTCGGCTCTCAGACAAACCACAAACAAAGATGGCGGGCGTCTTGAAAATACGACGCACTGCAGCCAATGGGAAAGCACGTAACAGTCCACGGACACCACGCAACCCGCTTGCCCAATCCTTGTCCTGTCCACGGAGCGAACAGGGAAGTGTGTCCGCGAAGCGGACACAGATATCACTAATTTTTTCTGACCTACTTTTTGGTATTTTTTTAAAAAACTACTGGACAGATTTTCACCAAATTTGCAAAAGCACGGTTTCGGGACCGCTGCTCCTGGTCCAAATTTGGTGAAAATCTGTCCAGCGGTTTGAGCTGTAGGCGTGAGCAAAGTTTTTTTTCCCATTCAGTCTATGGGAAAAAAAAAATGTGGGACCTCTCTGTAACTTTGCCCCCCCTGGACCAAACCTCACCAAACGTTACAAACAAATTCAGAGTGGGCCATATACTTATTTTGCAAAGTTTGGTATGGATTCGTCCAGGGGGAGCAAAGTTATAATCCACCCAAAAAGTGCTCTTCCTACGGAATATATATATATATATATATATATATATATATATATATCCACCCCCATTGAAGTCATTTTGAAATAATAAATTACCGCGTTGTCATTTATTTCTGCAAAAGAACCGGCACCATTCAATGGGTCTCATTACGAATTTGGCGATATTCTGCCACCAAACAGAATTACTGTTACCGCCATTTGGCCCCGTGGGTTTACCACAGGATTACAAGTGGTGGTAGGCAGTGTAAATTCCCACTTTATGGAGTTCTTGAGGTTTTTTGGCAGAATTATTATCAGCAGAATTACCAAGTGGTAATTCCTCCGATTTTTCGAGGTAAAGTGGAGGAGCTAAATCGTTAATTCAAGTTTGGCGGTGTTGGAAAAGTTGAGTTAACAGAATTATCCCCACTTTTTTCCTCGCACTGCCAAACTCGTAATGAGGCACAATGACTGTAAACCTCTCAAGATTTTCTCATGAATTCAAAGAAAAAAGTTCAACCATGTTAGCGGCTTGGGTGCTTTTCCTATGACGGGGGATGCCTCGCGCATTTAACAGAGGCCGGGCGCTGCCGCCAACCATGCAAAGAGCTGGTTAAAATGTTCACAACACAATGTTGCTTTTGATTTGTCTGTTGACTGGCTGATACAAAATTAATTGACCTTATGGACCAAAACCTGCGCTTTTCTAGGAGCTCACTTAAAGGCTGCTCTTGATTGAAATGGCAACAGGATGGAGTCGCTCTTGAAAGGTCTGTGTCGCCATCTAGTGGAAGACTGGAAACCTACATTAACTGCACAGCTTGCTGCTCTCATTTGAAGTGCTTACATTAGTGGAGCAGAGGGCCTGCAAGACAGAAGCAGAGGACGTGGAAGGCGTAACATCAATTTAAGGCATATAATGTATAGGCATAGAACCATGGCTATTTTACATTATTTTGGGGCCCGGTGCACAGACACCTGTCACCCTGAAAACTGAAGAAGGTAAAGGATCTAGGATCTCTGGTCGCGCCACTTTTGTCTCAGTGACACCCATAGCTTGATATGCTGCCCTGGCATTGATCAAAATAATCCTGAATGCACCCTCCCCATCCAATACATACATGGAATGGGAAACATGTCGACAAGTGAATTCCCCAAAGGATATATAAAACCCTAAACAAACGGCTTACAATATTTGAAATGTTAATGATACTTATCACAATTGTTTGAGCAACACATTATATACCAGGTGGTCAGTTTTAAGGAGGATGATAATGAAAGAACATAAACAGTCCTTCAATGACTTCTTTTAAACATCCAAAGTTCCTCAATCCTTGTAGGACCATAGTCAGTAGTAATACACGTCGACAGTGTGTGCTATGCAGGACAAAGAAGGCTCAAGATGACAATGGACACATACTTGAAGTAAAACCGAGAATTGTGAAAAATGATGCCGTGACCAATAACACTCAATGCGTTTTAGCAGAAGCCTTCATCAGGAGCTACAGCAAAACCATTACAAAAATACAGATGAATGCTACGTACATATCAAAAGGCTTAAATTCCAAAATAGATTTCACCAAAAACTATTGCTAGAACAGTTCACTGTATAACGCAAATCTGAATTCATAAGTCAAAGATCTTCACACCCAAAACCTCTGTGGGCCAAACCACCATATGGGGAAAAAAAGCATATTTTATTGGTCGACACGTTGTGATGACACCGAACAACATGGAGAATGACATCACCACCATTGCTGATATTAACTAATTACTAATAAAGAAGATATAAACATGTCAGTGTTGACTATAGCAGATAATGTAAAAAGAACAAATTGCAATGCACCTGTGACAAATGTGATTCTGCTCCACAGGAGTACAAGGATGAGTGGGGTAAAGTGGCCCCTTTCGGCCCTCACACTTCTACACACCAAAACGCGACGCATTAAAGGTAAAACTTTTTGTGGTAACATGGGCTGAGGGAAGGCTATGCCCTTGAGAGGGGTGTGAAGGTGAACCAGTAGTGACCCAAACAACACAGGATCATAGTCCAAAATAAAAGGAATTTTCACTCAAATTCAATACAAATTTAAACGCTTCAATTAAACACACCATCTGCACGTGGAACAAAAAAGAGATTAGCATGCAAAAACACACCCCAAAGGAAGAACGGACAAGATGCAAGAGACTGAAGAAAGTAGCACTCTGAGAGTAGTTCCAGGGGTAGTAGGCAAGGTACTACATAAAAAGGATATCTTGTTGACAACAGGAGTGATCGTGACCTAACCAGTCTCTACGGTGCAAGTGAACCGAGGGGCAGTTCAGAGTCAAAAGAACCTGGATTCAGTTCTTGAAGGACTGACTGAAGATGCAAGCTGATCAGGCTCCGATTAGGCACATAGGGCCGTTGAGGCATCAGCTGCGAGAGGACGTCGAGTAGGAGCACATGCGGATGCTCTGTGGTAGTAAAAGGACTCTCAAAGATGTAGGTGGGGCGGTCTCAGGATTGGTTCACAGTTGGTCTGGCCGAGCCGATCTTTTGCTTCTGGGAAGGGTCAATGAGTAATGCTCCAGCGGTTTGAATAAGCGGGCAACGGTCATCGAAGTTGCGATCTTGGGTACGTTGATGTCCAATCAATGAGGTGGCAGTTCACAGGCTAGCTGGGCTGAGCTGTGCTTGTAACCCCCATTTAGAGTCGGCAAGTGACTCTCCAGTGATTCGGTTCCGGTCCCAGTACTGAGCAGTCACTTCAGGCCTACCAGAAGACATGCTTCGGTTGGGAAACAATGCAGTTCTGAACTGGTCCAAGCTGCAAGCGATTGTCGATGTGTGGAGGAGTGCAGCAACCAGTGCTGGCGACTTTCCTCTTGTTCTACATGTTGTGAACAGGCAGTGACCGGTTTGGTGTGGTGAATAGGGAGCTTTGTCTGGTCTGGTCCTCCAGTTTCTGTGAGGCCCATTCGGGGGGGGGACTCGAGGATAGGATGGTTCCATTCAGCGTCTGCTCTCCCAGCTCAGGAGACTCTGGCGCAGAGTGGTAGTTCCTGTTCCACAGTAGAGAGTACTCCCGATGTGCCCTGGGATCGGGTAGGGGACAGATCTTGCTTCTGTCTTGGAGGATTCCTTATTTACCTCAGGCTGAGGGCTTCAGAGACTCCACCTCTCCCAAAGGAAGTCCTTTGAGATCTCCAGAATTAATCTGCAGCCTTAAAGGATCCAAGAGGAACCAAGTGAATCTGCTGAAGGGGTGGGAGACCCCTTCTTTTAAGGGCAAACATTCTCAGGTGATTGGCCTAAAGCCTGCGTGCGTTAGTGGTCGAATCCCTGCTCTTGAAAGGAGCTGGCATTGCCATTCTGTCACTCCCATAGTGCTTTGCTCCAGAGGAAGTGGAGGGGATAAGAAAGAGAGAGAAAGTGAAAATCATGGTGGTGGAAACCTCCTTCCCTTGACCAGAGCCATCTTGCCTGTCCTAATCCCATCCCTTCCTGTCCCTTCTCACTGAGAACAAAGGCCTTTATATATGCAGTACCCTCGTGTGATGCTACTCCTTTTGAATGGGTGTGTTCCATTGATTGCCTACTGTGCGGCTGTCTCAGGCGGAGGGTGTTTAACTGCCCTCAAAAAGAGATCAAAGAGGAGGCCCTGTTCTACAGGTTCTCATCCTGCTATTTGGTGGGCTGCACCCTGCTGACTAGAACACACATCACCTTCTGCAGCCAAGCTGACTCACAGGAGCGGACACATGTGCGATATCAATTGGAATGTGGCGGTTGTTATCATAAGGAGCACCATGCACTAGGCCTAAACATAGGCCTAGTTTTTATTTAGAGTTCACACTGCTACCGGCATGGGCGACTTATCATCATCATAGTTTTCTGTACAAATGGGCATATCTAAAATGCGTCCTTTGTGCCGCAGGAACTTGTCTGTCTCTGCGGCCATCAAGGAGATATCTCGCGACCTTCGAACCTGTTCTGTGCCAGGAGTAGAGTGAGTGCCGCTGATAAGGCTACTGATACAGCAGGGCACAAATGCACTAAGGTTTTGGCATGGAGTCAACAGAAAAGCAGGACTCTGGTTGGCAGATTACTCCTTTTTGAGACAGAGTTACCCTCGTCATTCTATTTGGTAATAACAATAAAAAAGCCAGGGTTTTGCACCCTTGCCAGATGGCAATTCCTCACATCACTGATATATACGAATAACATAATTTAGACACAGAGGCTTTTAGTGGTAATGTTGCATAATGCAATGACAGCATCACGTGCAAATGTGCCAACGTAATGTTGCAATTACAAAATCAGAAGTAAACATTTTCACAACCAAAGAAAAGTATACAAATATCCCCATGCAAAATGCAAATGACATAAAAAGGTAAAAAATGAAAAACAGTGATAATAAACTCTCGAATAACAATATAGACAGAAAAGAGGTGAAAATGAAACAACATAAAAAGCAAAAGGGAATAAAAAAAGGCCCATGGGAAAAGAGAGAAAAGGAGACAAAGGAGATGTGGACTAACAACATAAAGTGAAAAGCGAAACAAAGGAGAAGAGAGGGGAAAGAATAAGGAAAACAATGTTAGCAGAAACAAAAGAATACAATCTTTGGGAGAAAATTAAACATCTAAAAAATGATTTACAAAAATTCAAGCATATAAGGAAAGTAAAACCATAAAAAATAAATATTGGAAAAAATAATTATTGACAGTCCAAAACTAATGATTTGTGCAGTAAATTGCAATGACAAGAAACATTAATTTTTACATTTGGTCCTTGGGGAATTAAAGACATCAATTTATCAATCCAGAAAATGTCATGTTGGAGAAGTGTTTGCTCAACATTCCCTCTGCTGGGATGACGTGGAACCACTTGCAGTGCCACAAAATAAAGTATGTCTTTTACATGAAAATAACATGGGATGGGTAAATCAAAATATTTTAACCGAATGTTACACCAGTGCTCATGAATGCTGGGTATTTATATCTCACACCTGGCTGTAGTAGTACATGGAACACCCTTGAAGTCCCCTCACCCCCAATATTGGTGCTGAAATCAAAATAAAAACAAGAATTGGCGATGTCAACAGTTTGGGTTTTTGTGTAGGCATGGGAAAGGCACTTGTCCGGCACTGGCATAGTGGTATTAACTGCCCATTGAGGATAGTAGGTGCAAAATGATGCGAGTACCGGGGCATCTAATAGCAGTGCCAGGCAAATGCCTAGTACTTATATACAAGACAAAACTGTTGGCTTTACCAATGCTTGTTTTTAACACGACTTTAATGTAGGACACTCATTGTGTTCATAGATTGAGTAGCTGAAGGCAGACCTGGTTAGGACATTTTTATTGTGCTAATAGTAATTTACAGCTCCAATTACGTCATTGGGCCTCATTACGAGGTCCCAGGTCTGGTACAAATGCTGGAATAATTGCAGGTAATACTGGCAACATTATTTTTACCACAACGGGGAAACCCGAGTTGCTGGTGGGGGCTTGATCTACCGGCAGCCCTGACCTGCTGGTAGATCATACCCCTACCGGCAAAGAAATGCTGGTATCACCGGCACCGGTACTATCGCTGGCGGTCATTTTGGCAATCCCATCCCATGAATTCCTATATAATGCCAGGATATCCGGCGGCAGTGACGGTAGTGGCAGTTTCTTAGTATCCCTCTGATATTACTGGCGGGATACCGGGAAAACTTGTGTGAGCTCAATTAACTCTGGGAAGATTGCTTTGAAAAAACACACTGACAGGCCCTTCAAGTGCAAAGTTTGATGGTAAGGATTGATTAAAGCAAGCTCAAAGAGATCTCACTTGGATGTGTTTTGTGCAGGGGGCATTAGCATGGCCATGGACAGTTAATGGGTGGACAAATAACCAAACAACACCTACAAGCTGTGTGTCCCTCATCATATGCCATTTCTCCCTATCTGTACTCCAATGCAATAGTTTCGGTTTATAGGTAGCACAAGCACCACCTAATGGCCCAAACTAACAAATGACCTCTCATGGGCAACATACACAGTGCATGATGAGGGTATTTGTGTTCTAGAATACATACATGAGCGATTTTAACAAAAAAGGCATATATACCACAACATAGATACATGAGGAAGGTATATATATATATATATATATATACACCACAGCATATGTTTAGAAGCCATGATGAATGTATATGCATTCTAGGCTGACTACAGGACACATATTGGGGACCCTGAGAAAGGTATACATTCTCGAGCACAAAAACAAGACATGGATTAGACGATATGAGCAAAGTACACATAGATCTTTCATAGACACGTAGGACACAGATTGGAAGCAAAAGGAAGGGTATGTACACATTCCGATAGAAAGTGTGGTTTAGGATTTACCAGGAAGGCTCAAGTATCTAGACAGTTTATAAGCAGGCCATGTTTTCAAGTGGTGCTGCCATACGTGTGACAAAAAACAATTGGCTTTGTGGTGTATAGCCAGTGTAAGAGTGCAGAAGTACGAGTCTGACACAATGGTAGCATATTTGTTGGCAAAGACTTGTATTTATATATAAAAGAAAAGGATAACCTGTCTGGCCATATTTCTAAGAGGACTTGCCCTACCTCAACAAAATGACTAAAGACTTGGTCAGGATGTCAAATAAATTAAAATGCCCACCGTCCTGTGTCCTGTGTCCAAACCTATTTCCATCCCTTACACACTAAGTTAACTAAGGAAAAACTGTCCAGAAGGAGGCTTCTGTCATTCTGGGACTAAGGTAAATGTTCAGCTCCTGATGAAAAACACAGCGAAAAGCTCTTCCTGTTGGATCCGCTTGAAAATGGGGTATAAAGCACAATAAGCTTTGTAGGGTCGAATCGTGTTCCCCTTTGTTTCCTTTCAGAGTTCTTCTTAATTCTCAAAACACAATTTCCAAGTATAAAAAAGGGAGGGGGCAGGGGGTCTTCCTTTCTCTGTTCTGTCTCCAATTCGCAAAGGTACTCTCAAGTTTGAAAGAGATAAATGGGGTATTAAGGAGAGTGCTGCAGCGCCGTGGACTATTCAATTAAAGGATGCCCCTCGCTCTTGAAGTCACCAGGAAGTTATACGCCCTCCTTCTTATATAGTGATAAAGAGTTGTTTGGTACTTCATAAAGTTGCGCAGAGGCATAGACAGGGTAGGGCCTGAGGGGCAAGTGAAACCCAAAATCTATAAATGCCCACTTAGCAGTGCTGTGTGGGCATTTACAGATATTTTGGGCCCAACTACATTAGCTTCAGGCCCCCATTTGCTAGACAATCCTGGCTTTCCACGGTGGAGGGGAGTTGGTTCCTGGTTACCAAAAACAGACTACAGCTACCAGAATTCCTTGAGACCAATTGAGATTAATTTGCAACACCTGAAAAGACAGCCTCCCTGAAGATTGTTAGAGACATGAAAGCGCTTGGAGGAGAACAGCAACCTGAACTGCAGCAGGTATTCAACACTGGGAACTAGAGTGCGCGCCTCACCCACCCTCTGTTTCTTTACATCTATGTAGCTCCCAATCACGGGTTAATCCCCCTCATGGCGGCACTCCATCATAACAAAACATACTAATAGTGCCTTTATTTTAATTGCAAAACTGCAGCATTTTGCAACTGAAAAGAAATGGCCGCCATGCAACTAGGTGAAGGGACTATACGTAGTCCCTTTACCCTTTGTATGGCGGCCATGCAAACAGTGGAGAAAAAAAAAGAAAACAAAGCAGATGGCCACCATGAGACGGTGAGCCATTGAAATGCGAGCTTAAAAATAAGATGGCAGTAGGGGAACGGGGAGAAAGGACTACAGATAGTCCCTTCTCCCTTTCCACGGTGGCCAGTCACAGATCAAACACTGAGGGACGCGGCTGCGACCAGTTCTATGTCGGGCTGGTGAGGACCAATCCGATTGTTTGTAACTACCGGATTGTCCCTCGCCGGGTACTAATAAGAGATATGATACCAGATTCTCAGATGTTTCATATGAGAAAACTCGAAATACCATCTACAAAGCCATGGTTTATAAATACACTTTCAGAAAGACCCGGAACTCACATACACTTGCTTATGCCAAGAATATCAAAATATATAATGCATTAATATTATGCCTCTATAGTTAGGTTATCATTCATCATAGTGTCAATGCAAATACTTATATATGAAAATAGGTTATATCTTTGATCTAGGGTCAACCTAAACGCTGATCACTTTTCCTATTCACATTCCACGAGGAACAAAATCATACTTTTCACATTCATTTAGACATATATTCGGCATCCTGCTGATGTACTGCATGAAATATTTTGTGTTGAATCTGTGTAAAGGTTATAGATCACTTGGGTGTGAAGGACTGTGGCTGCATCAGAGAGTCTTAGGCAATGCAAACAAGCACGTGTTTCTGACGTCATAAAAGGCGTGCAAGTAAGAAAGGTATGTCTAAACATCAAGCATTTGATCTTCTTTTCCTCAAAGTGCAGGTGCATTTTATATTAAGTGCTCTAGGCTTCAGAAAAATGCATTAGTTCCATGATTTCTTATCAATTCAAACCTCCCTGTTTCTCATTTAAGTCCATGTTAAAAAAAATGATGTAGCTATTAAGATAATTATGTTTTGGATGAAAAATATGGCTGTCAGTGTGAGTGCTTTCATTCTGACAATGTTTATCTAGGAGAGAGAGAAAGAAGACCCAACCATTCGAAGTATCATTGTTCAATGACGTGTGTTGCGCAACGATTTCTTAGACTTGAAATCTAAGTATGGAAGGAACGCTCGATGGAAGCGCAGCCTGGAGAATTCCCTCTCATCAGGCAGCAGCCCCCAGTATTTTAAAGCACTCGGGAACCTGGTAAATAAGATATCAGTCAGGAAATGATCAGCTCACATTGTCATAAGCTGCAGAAGTTCGGGTCTATACCTGTCAGCCAATGAGGCCATTTCGTAAGTGAGTTCGTAAGTGAGTTGGCAGCCAATATTTCTCACTTATTTTGGGTACAAATACCACTATCAGGTAATACTGTCCCCATACATAATGTCCCCATACATAATGTTGCCGGGAAAAGCCATTGGCGACATTATATATGGTGGCATTATGTATGCGGCCGGGTTGGGGGGATGTCCCCTGCTCCCCTTGGAAAAAAAAGCAAATTCTGGGGATGCGGGGGTGTCCCCCCACATGTTCAACTTAATAATGTCTCTGCAAAAAACAGCGACTTTTTTGTCAGGAGACATTTTTGCGGGGACATTATTACTAGGAACCCATATATTATCTCCTTTGTCCATGTAATGAAATTCAAATGTCAAGGAGGAGTTAGCAACTTTGTTTTAGCTTGACAGGAGATACCATTTAAATTGGAGTGCTTCTTGATGAATACGTTTTTGAAAATCAATTATATATCACCTTCTTTTGCATGCCAGGTCAGGAAAACAGCAAGTAGACAGCAATTTCTTTTTGGGTCCTGGAAGCAAATCCACCCCAGCCAGCCCTTAGCTCTGCCTCTGGCTTTGTCTGGTTTGGTCTAGGTTTCTTGGTTCCTGCTGGTCTCATCGAATGGAAACATCACCTCCAATTCATACAAAGTTGTCATAATAGATTGAAAAGTAAAATGCATCTTGACTTCTCACTGATGGACAATATTGGTAGTTGAATTCTGTAACTACTTGGGGCGTTAGTCATTGTGAGTCACAGGTGGTGAATCAATGTCCTTCTAGTGGTACTTTCTTTATAGTCTCCCATTTGCTTTCACAGTCGGATCTGTCCTGGCTGTAAATGTCAAGATCTCGTCCCTTCCACAGATGAAGCACACTCCCTCACTCCACCTGTTGAGCACGCCTTGACCCTGCGCAAGGGCCACAGTGAACCTGACAAGGGACGGTGGGTTAGAGAGTGGTTTGAGAAGGGTGTGAGTTTGGTTAACTGCAAAGAACTTTGGGAAAATATAGTCTATATGTAGGAGAAACAGTAGTCGAAGTGAGCAGGAACGGTCGGAAGCGGAGTTCCAGTTCTCTTATATTATAATGTTAAAAGTTCCACTACATTTTGCAACCATGTTCACCTTTCCAGAACTGTTCTTTGTGAAGTTAAAGCACATTTTTCCACTTTAACACCCTATAGCAGTTACAGCTAAACTGAATTAGCTGTCAAGCAGCACGGCTTCAACCCTTGAAACATGTGTTGCACGTTCTTCCTGCCTGGGTCACAGTTCCACTACTTTATTTGGTACACTTCTGGCTCTGAGGGGAAAGAATATGGAATGTATGGGAGGCTGGTTCTGTCCCCTTTTGCAACTTCTATCTTGCCCCAGTGTTGTAGGTCTTGTACCTGTTGCAACAATGCAATCACTGTTCTTCACTCGTTTCCACTGTCATGTTGTTTGTCATTTCTTCACTGACCCATGCCTATCACTTTACACTCCCTTTCACTCTCACACTCTGCCCGCATTAATTTCACTCACTTGTATGCAATGTGTTGCCTTTCTTTTATAGTTTCAAAAATCACAATGCATTCCAATGGTCCTGAAATCTAATAAGTAGGTTAATAGGTAATATTCATAACCTGGGCACTTGTCCTTTGAATATACCAACATACTTGCATGTTTCCTCTGATACCCTTACCCGCTCATATGTATGAAAAGGCTGGTGGAGACAATTGTTTCTTTGTTGGCATAAAAGGCCGCAGGTTTATTATCACACAAATCACTAAACACTCCATGTTTGTCATCACAGCAAAACACTCTTTGTGAAAATGTTCTCCAGGTGCGGCGACCAGCCAACTGCTTCATCTCTACCTTTCCTCCCCCATTTTCAAACCAAGTCCACTCTAGGTCAAAGCTCCCCCAACCGCCATTGTCTGCACTCCACCTGGCCCTGCATGTGATCCTGGGCTGGAGGAGTGCCGTTCTTGCCAGGGGAAGCCAAGCCCTCTTAGATACCTCCAGCGCCCCTTCCACTAGGCCTCAGAGGAGCGCTGATCGCTAGAGGAGTCAAAACGCCTCCTGCTTTCCCAAGCTCCTTCGTAATTCCTACAGTGACACTGGTCGCTAACACACCACCATGCCACTGATGGGTCCACGCCCATCAGTGGCTCCCTACAGACATAACCTCATAGCTCCAGCTGCTTTGTGAATAGGTGCCATTGACAAATGCACCCCATCCTCCTCATAATATTCTGGTGACTTTTGGTTGATCAAGCGTGCCTGACCTGCGTGATGCCTCTGCCCCTGCAGAACCTGGCTATTGCCCCGTTCAACTTCCTTCTTGATTTTTCCACTGCTGAATTACACTCCGCTCCTCTCCATGCTTGCCACGGTATGATCTCAGACCAAATGGTTTCCGTCTCCTCTAACCGGGTGGCCAATTTCTGCAGGTTGTCCATCATTTCCCTCATTAGCACCCCTCTGCCCAAGTTCGTGAGGTCGTTTCCTCCCAGATGGATCATTAGCACGTCGGGTTTAGGGTGTTGTCTCAAAAGCCTTTGCACATGACCTTCCAGCTGGCCCTATCTCATACCCGGCACCCCATGCCACCAGATCTTAAATTTGCTTGCTGTCATCCGCTCCCTTTCTCGGGTCCATTTATCCTTGTCCCTTGTCACGAAGGAGTGACCCACCACCCACACACGTTTCCCGCCTTTAGACCACTGTTTGTTGAGGAGAAATGGAGAACCAAACTGAATTAACATCACATTTTGTCTGGTCTTATATATCTTCTAAAACAGACTTCCATCCCCCTATTTCCTCAATTGCTTCTGGCCTCATGCCCAGCCCTCCTGCTGATGTGGCTGCACCGATTCTGAATGAGTGAGTTCCAAAGACCCCTTCGGTTGCTCCTATGCCCTTTAATGACATATCCATTACGCTTTTGAACTGGTACCTGTTTAGCGCCGTCCCGTCCCTTTGCAGAAAGAGAGGTGTACCCGCTCCTGCCGGGGTCTTATATTCAGGTGTGTAGTTAGACATATTAATGGACAGCATGGGCTCCCCTTAATGCAGTATAGTGTAACTATTCTCCCCTTTCCTTTCAGATCCATCTCAGACCTTCTCAGATGTAGCTGTGCCCACTCCTCTGCTACCATGACATCTTCCAGCCTCAAAGAACCTATACCCCCAACTTGCTTGTCCGGAACCAGTACACTGACCCTGAAAGCCCCAAAGAAGGCCAAGGCGAATGCCACCCAGAACATGGCCACCTTGAAGTCATCCCTGCATGTCTTTGGCAGGATTCCTATCAAGCTGTGGAGCTCAACATGTCTATGGCGTGCCAGGGATCCTCTTTCTTCTCTGTGCGTTTAGCCCAACCCTTCATCGCCATCATGACATAGTGCTCCTTGGTGGGGTCTGGCTTCCCTCCCAACTTGTAGTAGCGGGCTATTGCTGCCAAATGGGAAGCTACCCAGGATCTGGTATCTGTGTTGCCAACCTCACCCGATGAAGGCGCACACTGAGGATCCTCCCTGGTGCCCTGCCAGAAAACCTTCCTTGCATCTCAGGAATCTTTCCCAACATGCTTTGTATCACCTCCATGTGCCTGGTACCAGAGCCGTACTGATCAGTGAGAGCAAATGTTCCCAATCCGGCCCCACCAGCGTTTCTTGAATGGGGTCATCCTCTCGTTTGCATCTGGTCTGTCTTTCTGAAACCTTGTGAACTGTAAACGAGAGAGTCAGCCGCTACGTTCTTTACACCCGGTATGTGTCTTGCTCTTACTTCCATGTTAAAAATGAGCAAGCTCGTTGCCAGCTCCCTGAACAACCACAACACCCTCAGGCTGCCAGATGTCCCTTGATGTCTGATCTGTACCGCTGCCAGGTTGCCTGACCACAGAATCACCCTTGTGTTGGCCAATGAGTGTCCCGTAGCCGAAATGCCACCGCAATAGGAATCAACTCCAGCAGCGTGATGTCTCGTGTCACGCCCTCCTCATGCCATAGCGATGGCCTTGCGTGTCCACACCACTCCTTACCCAGGACCACCCCAAATCCCTGTGAGCCTGATGCATCCCTATAGAGCCTCATGCTGTTGCTACTTGCCCACTGTTCCCTCCAGAGAAGTACCCCATTAAATCTGTCCAGTAACATGCCCCACATTTTCAGATCCTCTTTTACTTCTGGGCCCAGACAAACGTGTTGAGATGCATGTCGCAGACCCACTGTCTTCAATTCAATACTCCTGGCAAATACCCTGCCCGCTGGAATAACCCTAACAGTGCAATTCAGCCTTCCCGCCAAAGACTGTAGCTCCCTCAATGTCGCCTTGTTCCTGTATCTCAATCCCTTGATACTGCTCTTTAGGTCCTCCACCTTGTCTTTCGGCAGCCTGGTCTTCCCCTCTTCTGAATCATTCTCAATCCCCAAGAAAGTTATCCTCGAGAGAGGGCCAACTGTCTTTCCTTTCACCAGAGGGACCCCCAGCTCCTGTGTTAATCTCATGAACTGCCCCATTAAAGCTCCACATTCCTCTGTACCTTTCCTACCGATGAACAGAAAGTCATCTAAGTAATGCATCACTTTCCCGTCCCCGGGCCGCTCTTTCAGTGCATATTCCAGAAACGTGCTAAATTTCACGAAGTATGCACACGAAATTGAGCAGCCCATTGGCAGGCATTTGTCATAATAGTACTGCCCATCGACCTTGAAGCTCAGCAAGTTAAGCTTAATTTGTCAATTGACAATAGCCTGAAGGCAGATTCTATGTCTGCATTACCCATCAATGCCCCTTTCCCATGGCCATCACCAGTTCCATGGAGTCCTCAAAGGAAGCGTAGTTCACCCTACAACTTTCCTCTGCAATGCCATCGTTCACTGATTCCTCTTCCGGGAAAGATAGGTGTTGAATGAGCTGAAGTTGCCCCTCCTCCTTCTTGGGCATCAACCCCAGGGGTGATACCTTGAAGTTCTCAAATGGGGGTGTGGAGAAAGGGCCTGCTACTCTTCCTAAACTGAGCTCTTTAGCGATCTTCTGTTTCACTACTTCTGGGAGTTTTAGTGCAGACTTCAGGTTCTCTGCCTCCCTGTTGCCCTCCAGACCAGAGTAAGGGATCTCAACGCCCATCCCCCCCGATGAAATCACTCCCGAATACATTTTGCATCCACACTGTTATGATAAGAGTTTAAAAACGGCAGCATTTTGGTCAAGAGTATGGGTTTTGGCAGTGTGCTGTTAAGTAAGTGGGTGCAGAATTCAATTTCGTTTTGGATTCTCCTTTGTGTTCACGCTCTTTTTTCCCCCTATTGCATGATGTAGTGCTATGACTACCAGCACATTTAGTACATGCATGTTTGAATTTACAGATTATTCTCAAAAGGCAATAACCTTGCTCGAATTTCCAGCATGTAGCTTGCTCTCCCTGCTGGTAGCTGGACCTATGACTCCAGGAAGAGCGCCCGCGAAAGGACCCCCACTTCCTGTCCCCATATGACAATTTTTCTTTCTATAGTAAGGCTTCTCATCTTGCGCCCTTACCCCCACTTCTTTTGCTCATACCATCTTCTCAATGAAACCAGTAACATCCACCACGTCCCATGACATTGTCGGCCAAATCTGCATTTTTAAACGGAAACCCCAGTCATATTTGAAACATGCGTCCCCTCCATAAGTTAAATATGCGTTGCAGATGTATTGTTCATAAGCCCATAAAGCCCCTGCATCCTCTGGGTATTTTTCTACCATGATGGATGCCAGCCTTCGGAAACCAGCTAGCCAATTATGAATGGTCTCCTCTTTCTTCACCCTCTCCCTATCTTTTTTTCTCCCTTTCCTTTTCTGAAATTTGGCACATGTCAAGACCTGTTTGTTCTAGATGAAGCAGGGTGAAAATATCTATGAACTCCTTTTGCCATACCCTTTCTTTGATCAGCACTGGGATATGCCACACTAACGTATTCCCCTTAGGATGCAGTGGCACGAAACCTGGCATCCCTCTCACATAACTGGTACAATTCAATGGCACCTCACCTTGCCCTTGATCATTGGTCTTGTTTGTTTGTTTGTTTGTTTGTTTGTTTGTTTGTTTTTATTATTTATAATGCGCGAGCGTACCCGGGGGTATCAGGGCGCAGCATTTAAGACATTTCAAAGCTTGGTTACAACACACAGAGAAAATACATGATACAAAAATAGGTACATAGTGTTATATACAAATCAGCAGTCATATTATAGGACCGTAATAAACAAGTAAGCAAGAAAGGCACACATGGTTACAATGTGTGCGGGTAGCGCCGGATACTTCATTGTCTTAATGGGACTCCAATTTCAGCCAGGAGACAACCTTGGATCGGAAGTTCTGATAGGGTAGGTCTGCTCTAAGGTTTGGAGGCAGCGAGTTCCAGAGCTTGGCAGCTTTTACCGGGAAACTGTTACCCCCTATGGTGGCCCGTGTGTAATGGGGAACAGATAAACAGTCTTTGTATATAGTTCTGACGGGTCTTAGGGAGGGTTGTCTGTGGAATCTGTTGATCACGTAGATTGGGGCGGCATTGTTAAGGGACTTGTGGGTGAGTGATGCCGTTTTTATGAGAATTCTATCTCTAGTGGAGAGCCAGTTGTTCTGTTGGCTGAATCCTGTAATGTGCTCTCTTCTGGAAATGGCCAGAGCTGCTCTGAGGGCGTTGTTCTGGAGGGTTTGCAATTCACTGGTGGTGGCCTTGGTGAACCCCAAGTACATGGCATTGCAATAGTCGAGGCGAGACAATCTGAGCGCTCTGGCAAGTGTCAGGCAGCTGGAATTCGACAGGAAAGGTCTGGCTGCGCGTGGTAATTTACACGTATTGGCTGTGGCGGATGCCAGAGAGCTCACTTGTTTTTTGAGGGAAAAGGTAGAGTCTGGGTAGAATCCCAATGGTTTGACCTCCTGTCCGACTTTGATGTTGTTCCCGTCAATCATGAAGGAATTATAGGCAGGGCCTAGTTTCTTTATACTGAATGTGGTACCTAAGATGATGAGCTCTGTTTTATCATCATTTCATCATCGGTCGACATTGTGATCACATGCTGTGGCCGTGAAACCTCCCCTTGCAACAGTACCCCAGGCCTGCTTTTGACTTGCCCCAGCATACTAGCCCCTACACCCCCTATCAGGCCCATTGTTAACCCCTCTTTGAGCATCCCCTTGCTGATGAACAGATTCTGCATTCCTCCCCACCTGGTTAAATGCATTCACATTCCCAAATATTTTCCCATTAACCCCATTTCCCCATGCCTGCAAGCACTGCATCACTATACCTTTCACTTGCTCCAGGGATGTAGGTCCCTCTGGTGCCTCCACCGCAGTGATGGCTGCATGTGTGCCGGGACCACTGCTGCCCGCCCTTGGAAATCACTGGGAGGAGCTGCCGGATTGGCAGCTGGCCCCTGCTTCTTCCCTTTGCCTCTCTCGCCAACTGCTGTTTTTCGTGCTTCTCTTCTCTTCTTGGCAGCTTCTGTTTGCTGCCTGATTGCTTTTGCCTTTGCCGTCAGAGTCCTCCTGCTCTTGGCCCCTGGTTCCTCTTCTCCAATAGCAATCAGCTCCTGCAGCACATGCTGCTCTGTGGTAGCAGGAAACAGTAATGGGGACTGCAACCTGTCCCTTGAGCAGCCGCTCCACACCACCGTCCAACTCCATTGTGACCTTCTGTAGCCAGTTCGCCCTGTGCCTTGCTGCTGCTATCCTCCCCATCTGTCGAAACTGCTCCTGAACCTTTACAGCACTGCTCGTTCTGGGTGTGCCAGCCCCATGGGTCTCCATTTTTAGACTCTTGCAGCAGCTTTGGGCACCAGATTCGCACTTTGGCACACGCGCAGCTTGTTTTCCCCATTTCTTCTCCCTCTGCTTCTTTGCCTTATTGTTCCCCGCCGCGGCCCATCAGCTGAGCGGTCCTTGCCAGCATAACGGTAAGCGGTTCTTGCTCCTTTCTCTACTAGACCGCCTTTTTTAGTTTGCTTATTGTTCACTGCCACCGCCCGTCAGCTGACCTGTTCTTGCCGGCGCCGCAGCCCCATCCTAGCAATGCTTCTGGGCTGTGTCGCACTTTCTCCCAGTGATTGCTGGCCTGTGTTCCTGTTGGCAGTGGCCTCACCGGCACACACACTGTCTGATTTGCAACTGCGTGCCCTTTCTCCCCCAACGACGCTTGGTGGGACAGCTTTGTTTCTGGCAGCGGCTTTCCCGGCACACGTACTGCCCACTCCGCTTCGCTGTGCTTCTATGATGCCCGTCACAGTCAACGACGGCATGCGCACTGTTCCGACCAAAGTATTATTAGGTGTAGCGACCTGCTTCCTGGCTACTCCGCTCAGGTCACCACAGTTTACAAAAGTTCCTAATTAAATCCTCCTGCCGGTAATAAAAGGAAAACGTTCAAGCACTCCTTCCTCCGGCGCCGTCGCAGCACAAGGATGGTACTGCTTGCCAGGTGCCGTGCCTTATATGTTCCTGTGGCTCCCTCCCCTTCCCTTTGTTCTTCTTTCGCGGGCTTGCTGACCATTTTCACGGGCATCCCAGCCCTTTCTTTTCACAGGCTGGTATCTCGATTTTGCAGGCTTTTGCTCGCCCCCGATATCACAGGGGGAGGGGAGGACGTAGCCATGTTATCTTGGTGCCTCCTTGAGGTCCCCCGTCGTAACTTTCATTATTGCGGTTTTCATTTGTTTGGACCTTTCTGGACCAACGTCACACTAGAAGCACTTTGTACACAAGCCTCTGGCTCCTGTCATTTTTCCCACCAAATGCTTTGCTCTGCACCTGTGTGAAGGGGGCGCTACTTATCTTTAGCAGGGAGGCTTGGTTGGTCCCATGCCCTGCTAGATGGTTGGAGGATTCCTGATGCTGTTGCGTTCTCCTTTGGTGATCCATGGATGGCGATCAGTAATGGGACAGCACCGAGTGAGGCCACCTTGAAACCGGAGTTTGGTAACACACCACCCCGCGCTACTGAACCTCAATTTCGAGGAAGAGTGTTCTGGAAATGCTTCCTTTTAAATGGTGGCCATGCACAAGATGTCTGCTCCATGATCCCAGAGGTTCATGGAGTTGTAGTTCCTACAATTAAACTTATTGTTACAAGTCTCAAGTTGTAAAGGAACTGTGCGAAAGGACCGAAAAAAAGGTCTGAATTTACGAAAAGTCCGAAAAATGCATACCACCAAAGTTTCAGACACCAAAAGTCTGAACCTTTGGTGGCATGCATTTTAGGTAAGTAAAAGAAAAAGACTGCGGGGGTGTCCCCCGCTCATCATACTATACAGTATAGTGAGCAGGGGTTGGGGGGGACACCCCCCGCTGCACACCCGACAAAGGAAAAAAAAAACAGGGGCTGGGGTGGTGACAGCTTCGTTTCTGGCAGCGGCTTTCCCGGCACACGTACTGCCCACTCTGCTTCGCTGTGCTTCTATGATGCTCGTCACAGTCAACGACGGCACGCGCACTGTTCCGACCAAAGTATTATTAGGTGTAGCGACCGGCTTCCTGGCTACTCCGCTCAGCTCACCACGGTTTACAAAAGTTCCTAACAAAATCCTCCTGCCTGTAAGAAAAGGAAAACGTTCAAGCACTCCTTCCGCCAGTGCCGTGGCAGCACAAAGATGGTACTGCTTGCCAGGTGCAGCACCTTATATGTTCCTGTGGCTCCCTCCCCTTCCCTTTGTTCGTCTTTCGCGGGCTTGCTGAACATTTTCGCGGGCATCCCAGCCCTTTCTTTTCACAGGCTGGTATCTCGATTATGCAGGCTTTTGCCCACCCCCCATATCACGGGGGAGGGGAGGACTTGGCCATGTTATCTTGGTGCCTCCTTGAGGTCCCCCGTCATCCCTTTCATTATTGCGGTTTTCATTTGTTTGTATCTTTCTGGACCAACGTCACACTAGAAGCACTTTGTACAGCCTCTGGCTCCTGTCTTTTTTCCCACCAAAAGCTTTGCTGTGCACAGAGGCGATGCTAGGGGGGGGCGGGGCTGAGGAGGCTATAGTCCCGGGTCTTTTGATTGTAGCCCCGGATATAAGCTGAGGGGGTACAACCAAAAAGGCTAGCTAGCCCCCAGTCCTGACAGTCCCAAAATTAGCTAGCCCCGGATCTTTTCCAGACCTAGCAACACCCCTGGCTTTGCACCTGTGTGAAGGGGGCGCTACTTATCTTTAGCAGGGAGGCCTGGTTGGTCCCATGCCCTGCTAGATGGTTGGAGGATTCCTGATGCTGTTGCGTTCTCCTTTGGTGATCCATGGACAGTGATCAGTAATGGGACAGCACCGAGTGAGGCCACCTTGAAACCGGAGTTTGGTAACACACCACCCCGCGCTACTGAACCTCAATTTCAATGAAGAGTGTTCTGGCAATGCTTCCTTTTAAATGGTGGCCATGCACAAGATGTCTGCTCCATGATCCCAGAGGTTCATGGAGTTGTAGTTCCTACAATGAAACTTAGTGTTACAAGTCTCAAGTTGTAAAGGAACTGTGTGAAAGGACTGAAAAGAAGGTCTGAATTTACCAAAGTCCGAAAAATGCATACCACCAAAGTTTTGAACACCAAAAGTCTGAACCTTTGGTGGCATGCATTTTAGGTAAGTAAAAATAAAAAGACTGCGGGGGTGTCCCCCGCTCACCATACCACACAGTATAGTGAACAGGGGTTGGGGGGGACACCCCCGCGTGCTCACTATACTTTACATTATAGTGAGCGGGGGATGCGGGGGAAACCCCTGCAGCTGCCTGTAATAAAAATTTAAAAAAGGACTCTGCAGTGCCGGTTCCGATCACGGAAGTGAAAGGGAACTGGCGCCGCAGGGACACAGAGTGAAGAAAAGGTAAGCAGGGTTTGGTTATGTTGGGGGTGTGGGTGGTGGTGTGTTGAGGGTGTCGGTGGGGGATGTGTCGTGAGTGTGTTGTGGGTGGGGGTGTGGGTATGTAATGCTTTGCAGTGTATGTTTGCATGTTGAGGTGCGTACATTTCTCATGCAAACTTTTCCGTCACAGACTTTTCCGTGATGGAAAAATCATGCAGATCCGTTGTAAAGTGCAGGCCCCTGCTTGACATAGTGGATCATACACACCTCTATGCTGGACGTCTTTTGAGGCCGGGCAAGTATGCTTATTTCTGTTGTTGAAGGAGTACTGTAAGGGGAGCCTAGTAGGTCTGACAGCAAATGTTTCAAAACTTGCTGCTACAGGTACCAATCCTACCACATACTTGAGGTGAGGCTAGGACTTTTACAGACCCATTTACTACTCTGTTTTAAGTTTATTCTCAGATAAAGACAGTGCCAGGACATTGCCATATGCCTTCTTACCAAATATTGCGTCACATTTTCAAGTCATGGAAATCATTAACTTTCAAATATGAATGGAAGTATTTTCACTTCAAGAAACACTGAATTAGTGACCATATTTTAGGGATGTTGTATGACTCTTTCTGCAAAAATGTTAACTGCTGGAGAGAATGAATAGATCTGCTATATTTTATACATTCCATAACATCAGTAACGTTATGACAGAATTATTTAAAAAAACAACTTCCGAATTAAATATGAGAGAAATAAGCAATTTCAGCTAATAACAAATGCCACAGCGCCACTCAGTGGACATCCCTGGAAGTTCACTGCCTGCTCCGACCAATATGAACAATGCATTGTCGATATGCAAATTAGCTCAAATTCTGCTTAGTTTAAATGCAAGCGTTTGTCTCCGGAACATTTTCGTTGTTTAATCGGACAGTGCCATTTGATACATACGTTTTCTAACCCAAAACAGACCGCTTCACGGATGCAGACAACGGTATACTTGTTTCACTAACTTAAAACAAAATATGGAAGGAAGTTACATCAGGCCTCTGCTTTATAAACAACAAAAAAAATAAAACTATGCAAGCAGCACGCTTTAAATCACTTTAAAGAACCTTCACTCAATTCTAAAAGTGCATTACCTGTTGTGCTTCGGTTTGTGCATAACGTTTCTATTGTTTAGAATGGTAATTTCTTAATTTTAGCCTTCTAATTATGCCCGCAAAATATATACACATGTATATTCATGTTTTAGTCTGCAGACTGTGGGCTACATATTTAGTTTTAGATCTAGGTGAAGGTTCTTAAAAACGATTAGAACATGTTTGGCTGCATCTTCTTAAATATGTCCTAGTTGTGTAATTGATTCTGTAGAGAACCTGCGTGTTGCCCCAAGTTTCAATCGATCTCCCTGAAGAAAGTTCACAACATGAATCACGTGGCGGTGGTATGATAACCAAGGAGACATTCTTTTAATTATGTCACAATATGTCATGGTTGTTTAATGTGCTTGATTGTATTATAATGTGTCCAGGGATGTCCCTGTGTTTTAAGTACTAAATATGCATGTTGTACCAGATACTCCAAAATGAGTGCAAATGAAAAAAAAACACAGAGGATGTGATTTTTTCGTTTGTGCTCATTGCTGGAATGTTTAGGTTGCCTTATTCTGAAAGGTGACCTGCACTTTTCAGAAGGGGCTGGAGAGTGGTGCAAAGATGTGCTGTCCAGCCCCCTTGAATACACGCTCCCGACACTGATGTTATTTTATGTTAAAGCTTCTTATACCATGCGCTGTTGCCAGCTGCCTGGTCTCTTGGCGCTGTAGTGGATCTGTAATGTAAGGAGGACGGGGGTGGTTAGAAGGATTGAGCTTGAAAAGAGCAAGAGAGCTGTGATGTGCTGTTGGCAGCTTCAGTTCGGATACAATGTCCACTGAGCGTAGGTGTGACTTTCGGTTGGTGGCCACCATACATGGCCCATCTCTGTGAAATGATTGGAAAAAAAATATTCCATTGCCATTTGAAGGATGTTTAAGCCACAGATGTCACACTTAAAGAAAGAATCATGATAGGGCCAGAAATGCCCCTGTCATGATTTGCCACCACCAGACCACTGATGGCTGTGGATAATTAGGTCAATAGATCAGTGACAGTCCCAGAGAACGAATGATCGCTGGTTACTTAAACAGATTTAAGTAATGGGGAAAAGAAAATCTGCCAAGAAGCAATCCCAGGGAAGAAACCAAGGAAAATGGGCAATAAAAAGGCTGGGAATTTACAACTGCCATTGCCTAGCTACCTGAAATAAGTTGCAGGCAAAATTGATAAACAAATAAAGAGGCAGAACGCACATTCACTGTAACAAAGAATGCAATGACTGCCACAGGCCTGGTAGCAGACAGAGTCACCTCAAAACCGCATTCTTGTGTGGTCCAGTCAAGACTGATTGCCATGGACTCTACAAAGCTTAACAAGTTCACTATAACTCCTACTGTCTGAGGGGTAGTTGAAATAGTCTCACAAGTACCTCAAACACCCCGGCTAAACACCCCAGAGTCCTCCTTGAAATTGGTTATGTCACGTGTGCTCTCGCAAGAATCCGAACAAACTAAAGCGCCACCTAATATATCAGGGCAACTTGGCATGTCTGCATCTGCCACAGTGCAACAAATCAAAGAAGCCAACCAAGCAACCAAAATGTTGTTTGCAACGACTCTGTGATCACCCTTCTGAAAGACACATGCACCTCCACTTTAGTTCTGATGGATAAAGTGCAATTTATTATGGATTTTATTGTCAATTTTAAAAATAATGTTTTTAACTCAGTGTCAATTTTAGACGATCTTTCATAACCAAAGTCATGAATGCTTCAATGTTTCTATGGGCAAGGGAAATTTTGCACAAACTTGCTAAACCCACCTCAAATGGGAAAGGAATGAAAAATTATCAAAATACCAACCATCACCTTCCAGCGCCTACCTCAAAAGGACCCACCCTCCTTTTCCTTTTTATTAAAAATCTTTTCAACCACCCTGCCCAGCCCAACTTACCTGATTGTTGCGGCGGTGGCACCCTTCATTTCACTTTTCCGTCTGTTGTGAAAATGGAAGAGGGGCTCCGTACGGGGCCACGGCTTCCACAACCATGGTGGCTAACTTTGCACGGGACTGCACAGGAAATCCTTTTTTTCAAGCACCCTGGATTATTGCTCTGGTAACCCGGGCTGCTAATAGCGTTAGTAACACGTTCCATGGCCTATAGCGGGGGTAGATGTCCTGGTGCTCGCTTCGTTCGGGCCTGTAACTTGGGCTGCTTCGCCCAGGCCTATAACTTGGGCTGCCGGGAGGTTTACCCGCAGTATAGCGCATGGAACGCGTTACCAACGCTATATTATTTTGAATTTAAGCCAGATAGGTGTAAATCCCGGCCCAAGAATTCTGCCATTGTCCTTTTTTCAACCACCGGAATGTTATACAACTCACCAGTCATTGATTAGAAATCAATATGTGATAACTGAGCCTATGTTATCAACTGTGAACAGCGCGATGAAAGATGGCCTTTTTAACAAGAAGCCCAAGTTACTCAAACTGCAATAGGCTCCTAAAGGAAGATTTAATTGAGAATATAGATCATTTTTAACAGCTCTGCATTAATGTTAAAGAGAAGTAATTCCTCAGACATACCCCCATTCAGCCAGCCATCTTTGGAGACACACACCTCGTGCAAGACAGAGAGATAAAGACAGCCAGCTGGAAGCATCTGTTTAATCAACTGTTTCACAAGCTGAAAAAAGATACTCTCACTGTTTCTTTGTCTGGACCATACTTTTATAGAACGGCAAGCATTACATCAGTTCTGTTCTAATATGAACCTTATAAAATTATAAGCCAGATATCTATAAGCAAAGTGCATTGACACTTCCTGAAACACATGATTATTCCTTGTCACAATGTCTCAGGCTATTCCTTATTTCAGTGAACACGAGACATATTCTGCAACTTTAAAACTGGAAACAAGCAGTTATGTGATGACGCATTTCAGGATATTCTGCTAAGGACATGTGATTTGTTGCTACTTTTTTTTTTGGTTACCTTGCCTTGCTTATCTACTTTACCCTAAAGCCACATTTTATTCATAAAAAACCCACCGCTGAAAACTGTATATTCCTACCATTTAAACTACTACATCACTGCACCTTGGCTTCTGTCCCGGCCCTCCCTTTTCTTAATAACCTTGGCTGCGTTTCTACTTGTATCAGCTTCCACACAGCCCTATATTTTCTGTGTTTTCAGTACTTTTAAATTTCCGTAAGGCTTAAGGCTTGTAGCCATTTCTAATGCATGTTGTGGCGTTCATTTTTGCCATTGTTATGGGCCTTATTTTGGATACGTTTTTCTAATGCCTATTGAGTGTAGGTAATATTTCTTAGGTCAGGGAGCTATATTCTGTGCTCTCCTAAATGGATTGTGCCATGTAATATTTTCTGTATCTCTTAAATAAATGTGTACATGTATACCTCTTTCACCTCTTCTCTGCCACCTTCAATTTACTTTTTTAGATGTGATATGTTCACCTGTCTGTCGTAATCAAACTTAAACCATGTGTTGATGTACTGACATGGCAAACAGAAACCAACATTTTAATACTCATTTTGGAAGAGGACGTTATTTTGAAAAATCGGAACTGGTCCCCCGTCCAGTCTTTTTGACAAAACTGAAGATAGGGTTTTTGGTGTATTAGAACCCATCGTGAGCAAACTGTGCATGTGTTCTGAGGGACTCAAGCTATGGACCTGGCTATATGATTGGGGTTCACGCCCTATTAACGGGTGTGTCTCGAAAGATAGGCCAGGTAAGTCTGTGTTCTGGGCAATGCAGATGTATTGAATATTTATGTTTTCCACTAACATTTGGGGCTTGTTGAATATTTCTATGTGGGTGAGGGTGTTTTAGTGATCACCACCCAATAGTATTAAAGTTCAAGTGGTTTGATAAAACAAACACTATTAATAACCAACATTTGTCCTTGGCCTACTACATGGTTTAGAATCACCACATCATTAAATTGTATATAAATGAAATGTCCTGATCCAAGACATATCAAGTAATTTTCCAATGAGTTGTTCGAGAAAGGGGAAGCTGTCAAGTAAAGTATGGTTTAATAGAGACTGCACAGAAGCTAAGAACAAGCTGGTCCCTCTATTGCCCAAATTGGAGATTATTAAGGCTAGAGCCAATTACAAAAACACAGGTTGCTAATAGGAAAAGAACGTTGTGGTAGAAACTGGTCAATGCAGCCGTAGAGAATAAATCAAAGATACTCTGGGAGTTGGTGATCCTGAAACCCCAATACAAACGTAAGGGGGAAGGTCTAGGAACGATGTCCCTAGACAGTGCATGAATTGACAATGTTTCCAGTCTATGTAGTGAAATCCCCAGTGATGAATTCCAGAATTTTATTTTTTCTACTTATTCCTCAGATTGAATTGCGTGTTATCAACCATCTAGGCACATTTAAAGATAATGAACAATGAAGTACGGGAGGCTATCATGGATCAAAATCTCAATCCATGCTCATGGCCGGACAGCATCCTTGCAGAGCCAGACCTATGAGCTCACCTTTTGACAGTTACTTTGAATGCAATAATTAGACAGAATATATCCCGAAATCTTGGAGCTTAGCGATTATCCACCCCGTATAGAAAAAGGGGCCTACAAAGAGACCGACGTCCTATGGACCGATTTTGCTTTTGGACTCCTTGTTTACACTATGTGTCCGAGCACGAGGAATGGGCAGAACAGTATACGATCATGCGCACATCTAAAGCTCTGACCAAGGGTGGGAACAAGCAAGCCCTACATGTAGATCTTATAGTGATCTTCTCACTATTCATAAACAAATGTTCCTGGCCTTCATGGACCTAAATTGACCCCACAGAAATCCTAAGTGTATTAGTATTTCTCCATCAGACCAGGCAAGCAATTGTGAGGAATGGAGCGAACGGACAATGCACAGGTTTTATTGCTTTCGAGGGTGGGGCCCGTCAGGGTAGTGCATTAGCCCCCTCATTATTTAACGTATACATCAATGGTCATTGTGAAACCCTGCTGCAAGTGGGAGCTGTCACACCACAATTGGGGAAAACAGTGTTACCAATTCTGGCATATGCCAATGACACAGTGTTAATAGCTTGCACTGCCTGTGCATTGCAAAAGCGGATTTCGGAATGCACACTTTTTATGAATAGATTAGATCTACAAGTGAATGCAGCCAACTCAGCTGTCATGGTGTGCTATGTGGGTTAATGTTCACCATGAATTTCACCAGTGTACAGTAATAATTGTAGAATTCCCCTTGTCACTCAGTCTACTTACTTGGGCATATTATTTTAATCAAACTTTACACCAGAACCTCACATTAGCAAGCAGACAAACTGTTTTAAGCAAGCACTTGGGGGAGTGTACCGATGTATGGATAAGTCATGTGCCAAACCAATAGAGTTAATGAAGAAGGTACACCGAAGTAAAGCCGGGTTATGGGAAGACCACTGATCTCGAAGTGGCAGAGAAGAACTTTTTTAAAGTACGTGGCCTACCGCGGTCGGTATCAAATCATGGGGTCCACATGGAACTTGACCTCACTCATATAGAGGATGACTTATCCTTATCGCCAGTTCTCCATTGGCTCCGCCTTTGGAACAATGAGAAAGCTGGACTCACTCAAGTACTAATAAAGTTGCCATTAGGCAAAGACACATTTGTGGAAATACCATGGTGGCAGCATGTAAAAAACAGGCTCATTGAAATTAAGGCTCTTAGCCACTTCATTGCACCAAACATTTCAGTCCAATCTATGGGAAACCAGTTGAAAAAAATAATGATCAACCACATACATGAAAGGAGGGAGACTGTGGAGCTCTCAAAGCCATTCAACCGTAAACACATTATAATCACGACATGCTCTAACACAAAAGTATCAGTAGTCTTCCCTTGAGAGAAATGCTATCAGTATGGCTGGGCAATACAGCAGAGAAATCCTGTCTATTGTGTCAAGCACCAGGGGAGGATTTAATGCATTTCTTATTCTTTTGTCCAACCTCTGCAGATATTAGAACTAGTAGCCTGAAGCGGATACGAAGAGACTCTGGTTCAGTCCAATGCCGTCCGGCATTATTATACTTATTGTGGCCAGTCGCTCCCAAAATGGGCTGGTCCTTATAGTCTTATTTGCAAAGAGCATTTTATGAAAGGAATCTACTACTAACCTATTAGTGTAGTATCATTGAGTCGATTAATACGTCCACATTGAAAGTACTGAAAGGTGATGGTTGCATACAGTTTGTTTGGATATTTTTATGATGAGCTTATTGGAACTGAATTGTATTTCTTGGGTATGTGAAATTTTTATTGTGTTTGTGTGTACATTTTTGTGAGGACGTTATTGGAAATGAGAGGTATTGATTTGTTGTTATGTTGGAAATTCCTTTTTTTGCAAAATAAACATAATGGATTGAAATGACCCTGTCATGATTTACGCTTCCCCTTGCACCTGGTCACACAGGCGTCAGGGGATGACCCTCATTTCTGCACATTTCAAAGCACATTCTGTTTGTGAATTCGGGGATGTGCGTTTAAATGTTTAGAAACGCACGCTGATTCGCGCAAATGCGTAAAAGGACGGAAAAGGGCAACTGCGTGAGCGCATCATTCATAAAACAGCTGACTTGACCGATTCGGACTAAACAAGCAAAAAACATTCTTTTACGACCTGTCTCCTGCTTTTTATAAAAGATTGTTGCTAATCGGAGCAGAGTTTCTGGCTGTAGCTGAAATCAAAGTTTGCCTTCTGATAAACAGCTGCAAAGGAAACACAGGTTTTGGTTCCTCCACCATAGACTCCACTGCCCCTTCACAAAACCTGATTAAAGATTCTAAAAAAAAAGGAAATCTTGAGTATAGGTCTGTTTTGGAATTTTCAGGAAGAGTTGTCGAATGGTGCCTAAGCAATAAGCATCACAAAAAAAGTTCTCTCTATGGGGACTCTAAGTGCGCCTTGACTACGTGATTGTTATCAAAAACCCTGTACTGACAGATTACAAGATGATATATCTTCTGCATTGATTGATTGATTTGTTATTTATAATGCGCCTATACACAAGAGTTTCAAGGCGCAACCAGGCAAGGGATTGGGAGCAAGGGGAAGACAAGACAAACGATCTTACGAGGCCTAGTGTCCTTTAGATCGTGCAAGTGCACAACAAGAAGTGCAGGTGAGAGGGTACAGGGGGAAGTGCAACCAGAGCAGCAGGGCTTTGTGTTAAGTGCAAGCAAGGCTGGGGCTACAGGGAGCAGCCAGCCAGGTAGTGTAAAATAAGCCTGGCGGCAGTGCAAGGTGGGCCAGGCGGCAAGTGCGGGAGCTGGTTAGGTGGGGGGGACTGATGCCCTGTAAGACTCAGAGGACACCGAGCAGCCAGTCAGCAGAAGGATGAAGGAGCAAAGGTAGGTTAGCAGGGGAGAGGGACCGAGAAAGAGGAGGAGTAAAGGAAGGCCCTGAGGAGCTTCCGGAAATTAAGGAGATCCGGCTCAAGGCGGAGAGATTAAAAATCGGATTAAATAAATGAAAGGTCCACCATATCTATGACCTCCGGAAGGGAACGTCGCACATAGCAGAGATATTTGGATACCATATCGCTATAACACAGAGGTGGGTATGTTTCAGCAAAGGCATGTTCTTATAAAAAATTGCAGGAGGAAGGTCAGGTGTAACACCTTCAAATCCTTCTTAATGGAAAAGCGGTCAAACTCGTGAACTAGACTTGATGGAGATTTGGTGCAAGCAAAAAATGCAAGGGATTTTGCAAAGACTGAGGGCTACGTCCAGAGTATTGTGTCAGGCCTGGCAATAAACACACAGAGAAATGTGCACCAATGTCTAGGTATATGCGAGTCTAAATATGCACAAATACAATCATGTCCCTTACCTGTTGTGTTAAAGTTCACGCCGCATTGAAAAAAGACTAACAGCGGAAATAAATATACCAAAAGCATTTCTAGTATCATTTGAAGGTACCAGGGAAGATGAGAAAAAATTGAGAAATTGAGAAGTAATATCTATACGATTACTTTTAACACAGCCTAATTGTATATGGAACAGAGTAGGAAATGGCAACTTAATAGCAATAATTGTACTCCTCCATTTCACACTCTGCCCCACTTTCCAGAGCAACCAGACGGAGAAGGAGGGCCATGGAGCAGAAATAAGAGCTCCACCTTGCTGAATTCCTCCATCTTGTCACTGCACTTCATGTTACGACTTCATGAGATTTTCATGCAGGAATAAAACATTATGGATTCCTGCAAAGGACCAGGTGCATTCCATAGGAATTCATTCATAAATGCCGTCTGCAAAGCATATTTGGCTCAATGTATTTATTTTTTCAGAGGACTGTGAGGAAAGCTGAAGAGTAAAAGGTTTAGCTCTTCAGTTTTCCCCTCCGTCTTGTGAACCTTTTAAATTTGAATGCAGGGGAACCAACAGAACGCAAGCGCAAATGTTGGTAGTCCCCTACATGCAATTTGTATTTACTTGAAAATTACGGTTCTATGTTTTATCATTGACAGTCTTTTTTTATGGGATTTCTCTGATGTATTTTCTCTAAGAAACTCACCGAAAATGTGTTTGTTATTTTTCCGGGGTTACCCCCATTTCCTCCTCTCTTATTCATTTTACACTATTCCCTACCCCTGCACCCCTTATATACCCTTGCCCATACCTCCATATATTTTCCAATGAGTTTTGCTGGGGAAATAAAATTCATAAAAAAACCCATTGAATAAATGACTGTCGATGAATAAACGTTATACCAACATAACCCGATGTGTTTTTCGACATCTCTCGAATAAATGTTATTTGGGTAATTATGCAACCTTTTCATGAGAGTCATGTGAGTGCTATGCTGTGAACCAAATGAACATACTTAAAAAAAGATAAAAACTTTAATCTGAGTTTTATGATGTGAGTTTTATGAAGAGAAAAGTCAATCAGCTCACAGGGACCAAAGGAAAACAAAATTGAATGTTCCTGAAGACCAATCACTTTTTAAATTGTGGAAAGTAACATAGACAATAGAAACAGGTGGAAAAACACAGCCTGTGCGTTCTCTTAATTAAATTACACTTTGTACTATATTATTTGTATCTTCTGAAATTTATGTTTTAATTGACAATTTCACACACCTAAAGCAATAAATAATAAGACATGGCAGGTGAAGGGCTAATTGTAAAACAGCTAAGGGCATTTCAAACTGGTTCAAAGAAAGATCACCATATAAAAATTGTTATTTTCTGATGGAATGTTTCAAAATTCCTTGTGTGGTGAGTGGACCTTCACAGAGAAACATCCACCCAACTTAGCGCCTGCCTTTGTGTTTGATCCCCAGAACGAGGAAAGGAGCAGTCGGAATTCCACGGTGGAACGGCGGATCCATGATCTCGAGCAGCGCTCCCATGAGTCCCACACCCTGCAGCACATCCAGGCAACCCTGATTTACGACATGCAGGCACAGATCCAAAATCTGTCCCTGATGGTAGAATGGGCGCGACGCAACCCCTCCTGCATGGCTGCCGCTGATATGAGAGCCAATCAGGATACGCAGCACTCAGGTCACAGAAAATGACATGAATCGTCACATCGGTAGCTGGTTTAGTTGTGAAATGGGATGATATAACAGACAATTAGGGTGCTTAATAGAAGAGTTAAATTTGGCCCTACAATGAATAATGTATTCATACTATGTAAACTGTATTAGAGGTTGCTTTTCACTAACCTTTTTAGTTATGTGTTCATTAGTTCACAAAGTCATGATAAAGTGGCATACTATAGCTAGGCATTTCAACATTAGAATGGTCCAAAGGAATTCCTGATGTACGATTCTATATTAATTTTAAATCTGCTTTTACAAACTCATGGCTACTTCAAAAAATAACTCCCACACCTAAAATTTTAAGATTGAAAAGTTTCCAGAAGTCACCTTGATCATGGGCATTTGGTTGAAAAGCAATGCCATCACTAGAGCCAAAATCCCATTTTCCCATTTGTATAGAAGGCAAGAGGCTGAGGTACTCTTCCCATGTTGCTTGTGCTGCTACAAGAGATAGTAGTTTTAGAAGGAGTTTGGAGTAATAATTCCTTATCACATAAAACGTTACCTTTTTGTGATGTTAACACTGCTTTAAAATAAAACATATGTTAATGCTACTCATAAAATAAGAATATTACATAATTTGTACAAATCACTGTGTTCACTCCAAACAAATAAAGTGTACAAAACATTAAGTGCAAAAATGTTATATTTCTGTATTATTAGATGTCTCTTAGGAGGTTTCCCTTGAACTTAGTAGTTTTGTTTTTGACTCGGCTGGGCATGTGCGGCTTTCAGAAGATACTATGTTCACTATCTGGAATTAAAAGATGGCGATTAGAAATCATGTTTTTTCTTATACCGGTGTAGAGTGTACAGCAATAAGCCTGATATGGTGACGTAATGGTCTTAACGATGAACACCAACTGGTCTGCAGACAAATATCTACGTTATTGTAAAATATTAAAAAAACTAATAACAACACAATTGCTTTTGATGATGGTATCTGGAGCCAAATAATGTGGTTCTTTGTTATGATAGGACGAGCAAAAGGGTGGGGACTGGTTAAAACGTTTATTTTGTTAGTGTTTGGCTAATTTGCTGGGATGGATTTTCTTTTAATCGACGATGAGTAATGACTTCATTGTTTTGCTTAGTATGCTTACGCGTAACTTCACGCTTCTCATTTACTGGTAGACTAGCACATTTGGTGTTAGGAAAAACTGCACATTTATTGAATGTAGCAGCACTCTTTAGTTAACTTTCTTGGCAGATATAGTCATACAATTCTATCCCTAAATATGTTGAAGTAATTACATTCTTCTTGAAGTCAAAAAACCTTCATGCTTCACTATTTGGAAGTAAAAGAATTCCATGACATATACTTGGTAGTCAATCATTTGGGTAAGAAAACAGGTGACAGTGCCATTGCTTCTGATTTTGAAGTCTGAGAACAATATGTAAAACAAAGTGGCAATTGGGTTTTAAAATTCCTAGTCTGGCCACAGTGAATAGAGGTTGGGTGTCTGCAATACACTTAAGGACATTTACAGAGTACTTACCTCACCGAGCTCCACATCTGAAAATCATATTATAAATACAGTGTAAAATATGACACTGTTCCTTGCTGGCTCCTATGTCTTTGGACATTGTGAGACAGACGTGGTATCAAGAGATGACATAGACAACAGATGTAAGAGTTTTTCAAACCTTTATTAAAATGTCAGGATGGATGTAATGCCTAACTTGCCTTACAGCTATGGTGGGAATAGCCCTACCTAAAGAAACTTAGTCTCTAGCCCCCTTCACAAGTTCAGGATGCAGTTTTAACCACAAAGTTCAAAACAGTGCTTAGGTTTCCCTTCCCCAAACTTAAGCACTGTTTCACCAAAACAACAATGTTCCAAAGGAGCACAGGGGATCCCTTCCCCAAACTTCAAGCAGTGCTTCTCAAAATAACAAAGCTCCAAAGGAGCTCAGGGGTTCCCTTTCCCAAGCTTCAAGCATTGATTTCCAAAACAACAATGTTACAAAGGAGCTCAGGGTTTCCCTTCCCCAAGCATTGAATACTGATGTTCAAAATGCCACTGTTCAGTGTTACCGTCTTCCAAGGTTGCTTTCACTCAAATACTGTTTCTCATTCTTAAAACACCAATGTTCAGCTTTAGAGTATTTCAAAGTTGCTTTCACACTTCTTGTCAGGGCGTCCTGGTCTAGGCACAATTAATAGGCCGCATGGCCCACCCATTACAGGTCATGCAACCAGTTGTTCCCCAGTTCTTAGATTCATGGTTTGCCTTTCTCTGTGCTGCTTTGGTTCTCCTTTCTATAATGTGCTTGCTTGATTTTCGAATGCAGTTATATTTTGCCCGATCAGCATTTTAATCGCACTTCACTGGCTCCACTCGGGTTACTCGTCTATTGCTTGCAGCATGTTTCACTCTGATGCAATGTTTCTGCAAGTTTCACTTCAAGTACTGCATTTGCTTTGATTCGTTCCCTTAATTCATTCTGAGGCTTTCGTGAACGTGCCGACCGCACGCAACTACTACTACAATGTAATCCTTTCACTTTCATTGTTTTGCATTCTCTTGAAACTCACTGGCTGCAATGTACTTTTAAGTTTCTTCAACCAGATGCTTTCTGGGATTTGAGGTCAGGGTCTCACCACCTGCCCTTTAGACACCCCAGGATGGTTAGTGCCATTCAGGGGAACAAGCAGTTCTTGACAACAATAAAAGGGACTGTGTTTTTGGAGACATGGCTCCCTCGTCACACAATGACAGCTTCTCTTACCTTGCTGTCTTTCAGCATCCTGGTGTCCCATTCTCCTCTGGCTTCCCTGCGGACTGCAAATGCTCTCCTGCTGCTCTCTCCAACTCCCCCAACTCTATCTTCTCACTCTCTGTGGACTCCACCTTTTATACACCAGTAAGTCTCCAACAGGCTGCGGGTGTGAAGTCCTAAGCTAATTTTCCTGACCCCAACTACTCCAATTAATGGGGCATGCCTGACCTTCAGTTCTATAGCCTTCAGGCTCTCTCTTCTTCATCCGAGTACTATAGTGGTGTTTCCTCTGCGTAATCTTCATTACTCTTGTGATTTATTTCCTCTTCCCAGTGCTTGGTCAGACCTTAAGGGGAAATTTAGGGTCTGTGTACCAATATCCTACAAAGGCTGAGGGAGGGTAAGGTAAATCACTGTCAGGAAATGGGGGTTACCATGTCTCGCCCTCTGGCACCCTTTTATTTATTTATTTATTTTATTTATTTGTAACGTGCCGGAACAACGCCCGTGGGCATAGAGGTGCGAGGACAGGACAAACCCAATAAAACAAAAACAGAGACCCAACCAGGCCAGATAACCATAGGGAAATTATACTGAGTATTTATACTGAGATTATTCAAACAGGAGGGTCTTGAGTCTATACTTAAAAACTGATACTGCCCCGCATAGTCTTAGATCAGGGGGAAGGGTGTTCCATAGCCAAGGTGCGGCCACTGAGAAGCAGCCATTTTGTACGTGAGATATGTACGTACAGCAGTCCTGTGTTGTTGGTTCGTAGTGCCCGTTTGGCTGGCAGCTACCTCAGCCTTTTGGTCAAGTATGCCGTGCTTTTCCCATAAAGACATGCATGCGTAATGCACTGTGTCCTAAATAGGATCCGCTTATGTATTGGCAGCCCGTGGAGTGACCTTCTTCTTGCAGACACATGTTCATATTTGCGAAGACCAATGACTGCCCTGACTGCATTATCTTGGACTCCCTGTAGTCGATTGAGCTATGCCTTGCCAATACCCTGACGGAGACTGGCACAGTAGTCCAAGCGAGAGCTATTTATCGCACGAGCTAGTGCGGCACTATCAGCTATATCAAAGAATGGTCTTGCCTGCACTAATAAATTGATATAATAGGAGGCATGAGACACGAGACTGCTGACATGTGTTTTCATTGTGAGCTCTGAGTCCAGTATCATACCCAGTGCCTTAACTTTCGGGAGTGTTGTTAGATGGCAGTCAGCAATTTGAAATGTGGCATAGGCAGGATCCATTTTGCGCAGCTTGGAGGCTGTGCCTACCAGCATAATCTCTGTTTTTCCATTGTTGAATACCAGGCCATTAAGAGTCATCCATTGATGAATTCGATTGTAGGTGCTATTAATGGTCTGTGAATAAAGCTCAGTTACCGGAGAGAGGAAAAAGACACTGAGTGCCATCCGCATAGTTTGCGTACCCAGCACCTTCCGCATCGAGGCAGTTGAAGAGAGGGAGAGTGAAGCTGTTAAAGAGCGTTGGGGACACACAGGAGCCCTGGGGCACCCCACATTCCAGAACATAGTCTTCTGCCATAAAGTCTTCATGAAAGAGTCTCGCCATTCGGTTGGAGAGGAAGGACATAACCCAGCTAGACGCCCCACTAGAGAAGTAGGCAGTGTCTTGTAACCGGATAGCTAGGCTGGCATGGTCAACAAGGTCAAAGGTCGCTGTAAGATCTAATAGCATCAGAAGAGATGCTTTACATTTGTCTACTTGCTTGCTCCTTTGTCCAATCCACAAGGACCCTCCACCCATGTGATCTTCCCTGGTAGATTCACCCCCGGGGTTGGGTTCTGGCAGCCTTGTTTTTCTCTTGGTTACTTGAGGAGGGTCCTAGGAGGGTCTTAGGAGGGCTAAATGTGAGAATGCCCTCGGATTTCTCACAACATACAAACATCTATAAAAGCTTAACTCATGCAGCACTGCAACCTAAAGTCAAAAAGCAGAAAATATAACGCGCATGGTGAAAAATGTGGCCTTTAGCAAAGCAAACAGGCATTTCTTGTAAGACGGCTGTGCTGTGAGGTCTTTATAATGGGTCTCGTCACGAGTTAGGCGGTATCCAGACTGGCCCAACTCGTGATGAGACCCAATGTATTTAAATGTGTGTCATTCTCGTCATGATGCCTGAATGAAAAAGACCCTGAATTTGGTACTGATAATTTCCAATATGTGTCTGTGCTTGCAATTGCCACTTAAAAAAATAATTAAATTAAACTTCTGAAGAATGGTCATAAGTAAGGACTGGGAATATGAAATCTGTCGATTTGATGCCAAAAAAATAGAACATGCAAGAACCCAATTCCTGCTACAACTCATCTGACCAGATAAATGAACTTCTCAAACGGGTATGCCTTGTTGCATGTGAAATGAGTCTCACCTAAAACTCTAAATGAGTAGGCATCATGTGCATTCTCAGAATCAATCAACATGGTTACAGCATGGAATGTGTAGTCCCTCCTTCTCTCATGGGTCCCCAGATCACCCCCTGGACATGTGATCCTGACAACGGAAAGCCTTTGCTTCCGGGAGTTGGCCATCTAGGGAGCTATCAGGCCTGTCCCAGTTCACCAAAGAGGCTTTGCTGTCTATTTGCTCCTCATTATCCTTGAACAGGCCTCAGTAGGATTTTGTTTGGTTCTAACCCTGATTTGTTTAGCTCCACTCATCAGTACATAATATTTCAAAATGGAGGCTCTTCAGAGGATAAGAAGTCTCATTTGCAATGGGGTTGTTTAGCATACGTAGACCTCTTGGAGGCATGTCTTAACTTCGCTATCAGAAGTACTAATTTCCAATTAATTTCACGGTTGGGGATCTCCATTACTAGCGTGCTCCCCTCAAACGTCTTGACTCCAGCTTTGTTCCTTGATCTGCATAACTTCAAGCAAAGAAGAAAACAACTCTGCAAACTTGAGAGAAGAGAACCTATCAAATACGGAACCACTTTGAGTTCCTTATCCTAAGACAAGTTCCATCCCTAGAACTGGTGTTTATCTCTGCCAGGTTGTTCACTGATAAACACTAATGCCTAGAAACTGGGCTCCAGTACATGCTATGCTTAATACATAATTTACCACTGCTACTGCCCTACATGGTTTGATTCTGTTTCCAGGGGTGTGAGTGGACAGATGTTTTCACTGGTTCGTGGTCAGCTGGTGAACTTCCATCTCATCCCCCTTTTAACTTAACTCCACCTACTTTGGGATCAAGGAACACATAATTTTTAACAAGGAAATTCCTGTTCCCCAAGCTCTTGTTCAGGTTCTGAAATGGTCATTAATTCCACTAAACCTGCAGAGGGGGTTTCCCCTCCATTCTTCGTGGCCAGTGATTTTCCAAATGGGTTTCAGCTTCTGGAGGTACTCTCCAGGGTTCAATAATTCAGGGTCAGGATCGTTAAGTGACACAGCAAGGTCATCCAACTCAAGGGATTCTAGGTGAGGTAGTGCTGGTTCAGATGGACAACACCACATCTATGGCATATGTCAGGAGACGGGTTGATGCATATCAGCGGAAGCATGCATACTGTAACAATGGTGTTAAGCCATTGAGTCAGGACGGGTTTGGGTCAACGAAGACCCTAGTAGAGTGTTCTTAGTTCCTAGGAACAAAACTTTGTTTTATTCCTTGATTTAACTAGATGCAATCCCAAATATTATGGAGTTCAAACGAGCAGCACCAACTCTGTTGCATTGGTCTGACAAACAAATGCTGCACCTCTATCCTGACACCAACAATTGAGAAGACCTTACAACCCACCCTCATTGCAATCTTCCTGTTATTGCAAACTTTCATTCATTCTTTCTCTTGTTATTATCCTTCCATTATGTCTGAGTAGCTTTTGTTTGATCAGCAAAGTGAGGTCGTACCTGACCTCAGAGCAGGTGTCCCCCTTTCCAATCTGTAACCTAACCCGTTATAATTCCTTCCAGGATGTCACCAAGGGTAACGTAATAAGAAATTATAATGACATCATTGCTCTAAATGTAAACCACTTGCTGCAAACCTGCCTCAGCACCTGCTTTGAAAACCTGGAGTACCCTCCTCTCACCTGGATATCTTCACTCTATTTAAGCCCAGAAGGTAGAACAGGCCCTCTAACGTCCTTTCATTCTTCAAGCTAAATTTGCTGGACGTCCCACCTGCCAAATTTAAATGTAGAGGTGCATGGTGGTAGGCTGCGGCAACCCTCTCTCCCAGAGCTCGCCATCTCAGAGTCTTGAAGTCTTTTAAGAATGAAGTAGAAATATTTCTGCTGAGCTGATTCTGTGGCTCATTCTTTATGTTGCCAACAGAAAGGATACTTGCTGTCCATGTGCCTAGAAGCACTCAAGTCTGTGGTGCCTAGAATTACAAATACAAAAATCCAGAAAAAGCAATCCACCTCCACAGCTACAAGCAAAATAACACTTGCAAATCTATGTGGATGGTTGTTTGTTCAGACATCTTGTCTGGTGCTGTTAGCAGGAGCATCTTGGCCATTCTGGATCCCATTTGGGGAAAACCTCTAGGGTACCCAAGTGCTAAAACATCAAAATCCCGATACGTATGCTTGTACCCAACCTTATTTCACCGCTGACTGGCAACTTTACACTGGTCAAACGGTGCAACAAAATTATCCACATTGACTAACCACACCAAAGTAGACGCTTGCACAATTAGTGCAAATGCCACTTCAAAATGATCACACAAAAGTGAAAAAATATCTGGTAATGCCGCAATTCATGTGATCGGTCCAAAAGTCCAGTCTCAGATTTGATGGAAGATCTATTAGCTGTTCCTGCAAAAATCATTAATGATCAGCACTTCGGTGTGCAGATGAAATATTGAAACATTTGTTTCTGTTCATTCCTTTTTTTCCTACAGACAATCCAAATCGCCTTCATTTTTGAAAGTCTGTAATGTGAGATGTCAGAGTTTCAATTTGTCAAGCAAAGGATAGCAGATAAAAACTATTTCAATAAAGACAGAAGTCCAATAGGAGTGTCGAGGCTTGGACATTTTACTTTGAAAAAAGTAAGCAAACATTAGAGCTTGGTTTGAATCTTTCTGTTATACATTTTGGTTGCCTAGTTTATAAGTACTCTCATTGTAAAATGGCATACATTTAAAACACACAATTTGATAGAAGTGTGTGCTGTTGTTTGTAAACAGATTCGCGAAGTACATACCCCGCCCTCGCAGCATTACACCATTTGGATACAAGAGGGAAACAAAAGAAAAAAGCATTGGTTTTCCAGGGGCTGCGAACTTCGGCCCTGTGACCAGTGAAAGGACCATGCCCAACTTTCCAGGAATAGGCTGACCTGCACACTATCATTTCACATCTTAATCAAAATACAATCTGCTACGTAAAAATGCCTGTACGCTCTGCTGTTGTCTATTTTTAGAAATGAGCAACCCCGCCAACATCTGGGCATCAGTAATAGGGCTTTAATAGGAATTAATAAAAGCCCTTTCATGAAGTGAATCAGGGATGTGATGGTGTCTGGCACATAGCTACCTACATTCTCTATGTTTATGGTTAAAGCTTATATATGCTTCATGTACTCCATAACCAGAGCATTGGTAGTGTTGAGGATCAAACACTCAGCTTAAAAAAATGGGAGCTTCATTGTGAGCTGGGTTCAAACTTCTCTGTCACTTAATTTGTATGTGAACTGTTTTGACCCAAAGTGGCCTATACATGGTCTACAGGTAAAACAAAATAACAAGGACAGTTTTACAAAATATCATTTTACATATTAACCAAGGAACAAAAATATCAGCCAGAGAGGATAAAGATAGAAAAAAGGGAGGCTGAGTTGCCAAATTAAAAAGAAAAGAGCATTGGTCATATAGAGGAGACTGAACTTTTAAAGGCTGAATTTGAGCAATGAAGCGATTATAGTGCATGGGTTTTACAGAGTTCCCCTACGAGTATTGGTGGCTTAGTAGAGACTGAAACATGTACTCGGTTAATCAAGGTGTTAGGCCTCAGTAAGATTACCAATGCCCTGTCCACGTTATGAGTACCTACTATATCGGTAGAATGTATATTTGGCAAAAAGAGCATTCCCTGTAAACGGAATTAAGCTGTTTCTTTAGTTTTCAAAACCCCCACCTGAAATGCAAAGAGACCTCAATGGCTGGAGAGTGGTGATTTTGACAGAGCCAAACGAGTCAGCTGTTGAAGACTTGATTGCGCTTGAAATGTAAAATACCTGTGACGCAGTGTAGAGGGGGTGGGCAGATGAGTAGCAGCTGGACACACACTTAGGGAGGAAAGTCCTTAGCTGTACTCAAGAACATTTCAGAAGCAGAGGGTACTCTGAAAATAAATCCACCATCTTCTGTGTGAACAATAATTCAAGGAGAGCATCAGTGCTGCATTGTATATTAAAATATTATGGAGCACTTGGTTTATATCGTGCTAATTTCTGAAAGTACAGTAGAAGACACATTTCTACTGTGCATTTTTGCGCTGATGGTATGCCATGGGTGTTATTCAGGTTTTTAAGCCCTATCATCTCCTGACTAAATACTATAGATAGTAACAGGTTGAGGAAAATAAGTCATATGAGATCCTTGGTGGGGAGGATCGAATCTTGAGCTTGTAGAGCTGAGGCGACCTAGGTGAGTTTTCTAACCTTTGGCCGACTAAAGCTCTGGCTATGGTGTGCTTTTGCACCCAAGAATGGCACTCCCTGTGGACAGGGCATGCATGTGCAGGCAATTCACCCACTATTAAATGAAAAGGAGACGTACAGTGTCAAAATGATACACAACATGTACAGGCACTATTTTGCATTTATAATGGTGGAAAGAAGTGTCAACACAATTCTTTTTCGGATAATAAAAGATATGTCCAAATGTCTCTAAAAAGTACAGTGTGGAAATCCATGTTAGATTCGAAGGCTATAATTACGTAATAAACATAGCCATGAATTTCGCCGGATGGTAGACACAAGTGGTTTTAAAATATACACTTTTGTTATTTAATAAAAACAAGGACCTTCCCACAGATAGTCCACGGAGCTCTGTACAAAGTGCAAAATGCAAATATAAAATAATAAACAATGATGGCCACATGCTATGCAAAGGGCAAAAACACGGAAATTATCAACGTAATTTTGGGAAATACTAGATGGAGGCAAGAAAACGTCATGAGTCGTCAAGAACGAATGACAAATTCAGAAAAGAGAAAAATTGTTTAATTGATTCCAAACATGTAAAAGAGACGGAGCAAGCAGGGGAAACGGTAGAGAATTCCAGTGTAGAGGAACAATAACCTTAAATGCCTGGCCAGGTGTCATTGTTTACTTAAATAGAAGAGTTTCCAGAGAGTCAAATGTTCTCAAGTTGGTGCTATGGCTTTAATACTGCTGTTAAATACTGGCAGATATTTCATGGAAGCGGGTAGAGCCCCTGCAGCAAGCACAACTCCTCCACCGTTGCCTGAGGGCGTAATGGCCGCACAACCCATAGGCTCCGTATTGCAGCAGCTAACTATGGGTTTTACTGTTTTGAAGACCAGCTCAGAAGAGATCTTCTTTTGGGAAGTAATTGCTAGTAGTTTTTGAATAACATTTTCATCTGTAAGTATTGGAGGTAATCTGAGGAACAGCAGCGCTAGTACATTGGCACACAGCATTGATATCACCACTTGTTGGAATCGAACAAAGTAGATGTCAATACTAGGTTGTAATCAATGGTATTGGAAATTAGCAATGTAAGCCTACTGTGTTCCATCTGATTTTAACGAATAAAGAATGAGTTTCTACCAAAACAAAACCAAAGAAAAAAATATCTAAATTATTTTTTTGGGTGGATCCCACCACCCTCGGTTTGCCCATGTTTAAAACCGCACCCCAACCGCCTCCTCACCCACCCCACATATATATATTTTTTTTAATTTGGTATTTTGTTGTTTTTGTTTCGTTTAAAATGAATTCTTTATTTTGTATTTGTTAAAATCACTGGATACCAGTCTACTGTATCGATAACACCCTTCCCTTAATGAGGCCTAGAGATTCGTGTGTATCTCAGTAGCCTTCTAAATATCACTGAGCCAACATTACGCCAGCTGAAAATGAATCTGTTTGTGTGTTCATTAGACATGATGCATTCAAAGAACTGCCCCATAGACTGTGGCGATATCTACTATGGTGGGACGCGGAGGTCGGGGGTCTACACTATCATGCCGTCCGTAGGAGGAATGCCAACAGAAGTCCTCTGTGAAATGGACACTGAAGGTAAAAACACACACGTATGTGCTTGAGGGAACTGCGGGTATTTTTAAAATGTCTGGCTTTCAAGTTTGAGCAGTTTCCTTTCCTCCCCTAGGATGATATGAAACGTGTGGCTTATGAATGGTAGTGGAAACCATGTCACAAGCAGTGTAGAACCCGAGAGTAGCATGTGTGAAAGGACCCTTTTCCTTTTCCACTTGAAACCATTGACATGCGACATGTTTAGTTATGGACCCTATGTGTAGCTAGGAAACCACCCAAAGGGATAAAACAATCAAAGTCCTAAGGGGTGCAGCAGACAACTCTTCCATTGGTACTAGGCCTTGGTTCACAGATGGACCTTTAGCATCACCAGGTGGGACAAATTACCATGGTATTTAGCTTGGAGAGTAGACAATGGCATTGGCGGATACATACAGTACTTTGCCTGGATGCTCTCCTCTGTACTTCTAAGCTGCTGATTCCATTTGAACCACTTGCAAGTCACTTCCTGACATTTGTTTTGCTTTTCCTATAAGCTTGGTGTTTTGTTAATCTTATTGCAAAGAGTGCCAGCTTTCCTTTTTTATGTTATCATGTTTGTATTGGTAATGACATGCTTTGTTGTGCGAGATTTGTGATGGCTGTGATGTGCGTAATTAGCAACCTCCTGTGTGCAAGATGGCAGTAACGTTATCTGCTCCCCCCTGGTATGCTTTGAACTCCATTGCCAGTCGTCTGAACTTGCCTATTTCTGTGTTTATTTCACTTGTATAAAGAGGATTTTTTTTTTTTAACCGGTTTGTGGAGAAAAACATTTCCCTGGAGAGGCAAGTCAATTTCGGCCTTATTATGAGTTTGGTCGTATCTCAGTGGTGAATCTGTCAAGGTATCACCAAACTGTAATACCGTTACCATCACTTGGTCCAGCAGTATTACCGCCAGATTACAATTGGAGGTAGGTGATGTTAGTCCCCATTATTTGGAGTCCATAGGACTCTATAGGGGATTTCAGTGGTATTACTGCCAGCGGTAATTCCGGTGCCAGCAATATTGCCAAATTGGCACAATTTTCGGTGGTTAAGTGGCGGAAATACATCCAGCTTCTTGTTGGAGGTTTTTCCTTCACCTTACTGCCAAACTCGTAGTTGGGCGGTGTAGTAATGTGGCAGTGAATTTACCGCCGCATTTTACACCCCACCCAACTATTAATGAGGGCCAATATATGCCCAATATTTATTTTTGCAGTGAAAACACACAACAATCTTTTAGTCTGAAAATACATACTTTAATGTAAAATGTCGATATAACATGGGGAAAGGCTAGCAGGACCGGGCATTCTACGTCCCATATCAGACCAGCAACTCTGACAAAAGGATTGGGCTGAAGGAGCGTTGTGTACATGTGAAGATCAGTTCTGGGAGACTGTCAAAGTTCTGCTGAATTCTCGTACATAGCAGGCTCGCCTCCATGAAGAATGGCCTGGGTGGGCCTGGGCCACTCGCCCCACAGACAGCCGACCTCATCACGGATTCGCTTCATAGCTCCGGCGATCGAGGCATGCATTAGTTGTGATGCTATTGTTTAGCTCTTCACGATTTGTATATTTCCTCATTGGCAACTAGAGCCTAATTGGTTGCAATTGTTTTGATAGCTTACGTGCCACTAAAATGACGTGAAGACAGCAGCACATGACTTCAACTAGTACGATTAGTGGTGAGGGTCATATGACAACTTGGATACAATTGTTATTTGCACAGTTTTAGGAAAAGCTTCCAAGAAATGAAACGACAATTAAAAAAAAAAAACATCAAAGTATCTAATCAAATGTATTTGGAAAGGCACTGAACAATTGTCAGCTATCTAATGTGGAACTACGTATATAAAAAATGAAATGTCAACTTGGATCCCCTTACCACGTGGCCTCCCAACCAGAGTCCTTAAACGTTTGTCTTGGGAGGATAGCTCAGGGGCAATGTGCTCGCCTTGGAAGCAAGACGGCACGGATTATAAATACCCTATTATATCATCATATCAACCTCAAGATTTCAAAAATGAAGGCATTCAAATTCACATAGCACGAGCAGACCACTCACTCAGGCCAAACATCAATCTATAATGTAAACTTCCCATGACTCCTATATCATCATCCTCATGACTTTGTTTCTATCGGACAGATCTTAAAAGTCCCATACATTAATGACTCATATATATAGCTCTCATGATGCTGGACTGCAGACCTCTCGCAATGTAAAAGAAAGTTAGAGGAGAGAGCGGAGAGCAAAACATCAGAGGGGCAAAATTATGTGAGATTGCTCGGTTGAGACAGACCCAAATGCTTTGTGGAAGAAGTTCATTTTCTGTATTTTCCTAGAAACGGGGGGTCCAAGGCGGTGTTTTGGACACATGGAAGAGAGAGAGAGACAGAGAGAGACACAGAGAGAGAGAGTGAGAGAGAGGGAGAGAGAGAGAGAGTGTGTGCCTATCTGTCTGTGTTCCCTAGAAGTCACGTGTCTGAATTCCAAAATGGGAGACTTTGCCTTTCATCGTGCTTGTCTTGATAAAATGTGAGCTATTTAGTTGGGTAACTTGGATTCAAAGCCCAAAGAACTGGCATAATTGCAGTAGCAAATGTTATACAACATTGTGTGCATGGAACATTAGGCAGTTTTGGCAGGAACATTGGGGACATTTGGAAGAACATCACCGGGATTTGAAGAGAAATTGCAGGATGGCATTTCTGGGAGAGTTGGGAAACATCTTGGAGAGAAAAATCATCACAGTTTACTGGGAACTTCACTGAGATTTAGGAATATGCCATTTCATGTGTGGTCTTCCTTGCCAAGGTGAAGTTTTTTTGGACCATGCAGTGCTACACAGGGACCACCATTTTGTTTGTCAGAATGCATTCTGGGCTTTGTAGTGCTGTTGGAGAGGTACATCCTCTGTATGATGCTATGCAAGGGCATCTGCCCTAAGTGAGGCAGAGTGCATTCTAATATGTGTAGTCTGGCAGAGCTTCGGTACAGAGACAGAATGCATTCTGGATCCTGTAGCCCTTTTGCAGACGGCCTTGAACTGAGTGAGACTGTGTATTATGCAGGCACCTGCATCCAGTGCTTCAAAGCACCTTATGGGGCATGTATGCCTCGAAAGGCATCTGTTTTGTGTGAGTAAGAGTGCACCTATATGAATGTGGCCATGCCTGTGACTCTAAAGCGAGTGCAGAAATGCATATTCCTTAGAACACAGGGAGCTGGGATTAGGAGATATTTGATTTGAGGTCAGCAGAGTTTCTATTGTGACATATAATTAGGGTCTATGGTCTTTATTACACGTCCGGCGGTAACCGTGCCGGTAAAACCGGGGGATTATGACCATGGCGTTCCGGGAAATCCGGCGCTGGTAAATGTTAATCCCCATTCCCACTTGAGTCCGATAGGGCTTAATGGGAATGGGGACCACGGAAGCACCGGCACCATTAATAACGGTGCCGGTGCTTCCGTGAAACTCTGTCGACGGGTGCCGTTCTGCCCGCCAGGTCTGACTCGTAGTGTGCCGGTCCGGTAACAATGGTGCCAGTATGCTTACCGGCACCGTTTTTACCGGACCGGCACACTTGTAGCTAGGCCCTATGTGTCCCAAAAATCCAAACTTTTCCCTCAACACAGCTGCCTCAACTTGACTATGGAAGTCATTAGAAATTTGCTGGTATCCCACCGGTATTTCCGGCAACATACTGGTAAAGCTGCATAACCGTCTCAGCTGCCCGATAGCCCAGTATTACCGGGATATTACGAGTGGTGGAGTGACGGTAAGTTCCCGTTCCCCATGGCATGGGAACTGCTGAATCACCAGCAATACCAGTGCCGGTGATTCAGGCATGTATCTACTGGAGGGGGCCTGATCTACTGGCAGATCAGGTCTGTAGGGAGATCCATGGCCCCCACTGGCAGACTTGTACTTTGACAGTCCTAAAGAATTCTGGTGCCGGAATTACAGGCATTTTTCCAGACCGGCACAGTTGTAATGAGGCCCACTGAGTCAAGTGATAAAGAAAAAAAAGTGCTATTTCAAATACAAACTGTTGTTACCAAACCCCTGATTTTAGGTATGAGGTTTTTACCTCATGCTGTATTTCAGGGAATACCACATGCGGTAGACACTGAATGATTGTGGTTGAAAAGCTTCCATAGGATTGCTGCACATTTACCCCTCCACTCACAAGAATAACCAATAGAAAAGTGACACATGCGAACATAGAATGTGTAAAGTCTACTAAGCCCATCAATTCGAACTATTGCCAGGCTTGATTAATCGCCTGGAGCCTCTCCAGTGCATCCCTTAGGCTTAAAGAACTCAGAGGTGTTCGGAGACTCAAAGCAGAGTGTTTTTTTGTTCTTACTTGAATGCTTTTGTAAAGGTTTTCTAACCATGTACAATAAAAGAAATAAAATCACTACTTTAAATTCACGCCTCATTATTACAGTATACATTCTACATTCTAAATTCACAATTATGTACATCTTTAAAAAAATAAAAAAACAATATTTTCTCGAAAAATTCCATTCTAAAACTCCTTTCACAATTCATATCAATATTGCTTTATTCATGCATTCTAAAGAATTGAAGTATAGGTCACATCCAATTAATTTAAATGATCGTTTCAAATGTTAGAATAAGACCGTGCTATCTTTATTCTTTTATTACAATGCTAGCAGCAAGGCTACTCCAGAGTGCAAGCTGGGGAGGATGCAAGGATAGCACTCGAGAGGAAGGGAGTGAGACATAAAAAGACAGCGGTGAGACCTAGCCAATCCTAAAGTGGTGACCGGGGGCGCGGAGCAAAGTGCAACACATTTTTCAAGGGTTGCAGCCATTCAGCTTTGCAGATTATTGAGTTGAAAGAGATTTCAGTTTAGCTGTAACTGCTATTGGCTGGTAAAGTGCAGAGATGTGCTTTACCTTCACAAAGAACAGTACCGGACTGGTAAAAATGGTTGCAAAAGTAGTGGAACTATTAACCGTTCCGGCTCACTTCGACCGATGGCCTTCAGAGACTTCCTGAAACACAAGCAGGCAGGCTCCAGTCCACACAATACTGTGAGGAAATTGACGAGGGAGCAGTCTCCAAGGACAGACATACCGCCAAACCTTTTGTACCACAGCAGGGTGTGAGATCAGTAAGTGTTGGGAGGGTGACCCTTGGCGTACCCAGGGACGGTGCAAGCTCCAGGCAAACTAGGCGGCTAACTATGGTGTGTGCCAGCAGGGAGCGCCAAAGAGCAGATTTTCCCCTCTGCTTTCACGAATTACAAAATAGATGTAACCAACCTGAATTAAAGTAGCTGCATTATGTCTTCCTGGAATAAGGGGGGGGTGGCCTGCTGCCAATCACAGTGCTCACATGTCTGGGAGTCTCCAACATGGCTGCGGAAGCAGGGCTATTGCCATTTGACACATGTTCTTGAGCAGCACAGTACATAGACTGGCTCCAATAAAAGCACGGCGGCCTAGCGGGAAAAAATGCTGATAAAACAATGTGGTCAGAACCAGATCACTGACCCACAGAAAGTCAACAGTCATGATGCAACCCACCTGGAACTTCTGGGGGCAGAGCGTGTGCCAGGCAAAGTGCACCCCACACGAAGAAACAGGAAGGAGACGGGGTGGGTGTAGGGGCCTCATGCAAGTTCGGCAACAATGAGTTCAAGGGGAATGGGAGGTTTTGCCGCATCAGATTTTGTAGTAGCATATTTTGATTTTCATTAAATGGATTTTGCTGAAAATATATGTGAGGGTGGGTTTGGGTTAATAATGTAGCAGGAGGAGATGCGCGGGCGGTCCCCCCACCTATATTTGTGGGAGAGGGCGCGGGAGGGCAGATGCATTTGTGGCAAAATCAATTATTAAAAAAAGAATTCAATTAAATCTACCACGATGAAAATAACTCGGCGAAATCAGATAGAACCAGTTAAAGCGCTAAATCCACATGATCTCAGAATAGGAAAGTGTGCTGTGCTTGCATTACATTTACTCCGAAGCATTTTCATTAGCATGAAATACCTGATAGATATGCCTTTCTAAGCAGTGCTGGAAGGGTGGACTCAGAGGACTGACCCCACAACTGACTAATTGCAGCGTTTGCTCTTAGGTGCTAGGAATGCATAGTTATTCATGTAACTTTAAAACGACTTCATGAATTCATTTATTTTGGGCCCTTGCACTATTTCGAAAGTTGAATGTCTTTATGTCTGGATGAATTAACAACTGCAAGCATTATCTAGCATTTCTTGGAAGGTTAACAGAAATGCACAATTAATTTATAATTATGGAATGTACTTTTTTCAAAGCAATACTGAACCGTACTGGTCAAGCCTTGCTGTCTCTACCAGTATATTTATGTCTAGTGCAGGTAAAAATCCAAGATAAGCATGCTGGCTGAGAATATGTGCATGCTACGTGTAAAGGCGTAGCACTCAACCTGTCAAGGTTTTATGTGGGTCTCCTGATGTTAAAATGCTGGTCAAACCTTTAACTGACTGTGAAAAGTACTAAACGAATTAACACTTTGGAAGATCATACTAGCAATTTGATGACGGAAAAAAGGTCTAAACCTCCAAATTGATGCCACTTTAGCAACTTGGTTAAAATTCCCAGCTGCACAGCGCAAAGCCCGCGTTTAGAAAACCTGGTGGAAGCAGAGCTTTCACCACATCTTCACTCCATCGCATGGCGGCCGGGACAGCAGCCACTGTCCCATTCTCATATCTGAGTCTAATGACAGCCCAATGGTGGTCATCAGCCTGACCAAAGAATGCTCACCAGATGGATCTCCTGAAACACCAGATGGTGCTTTCCACCTGCTTGTGGATGATGGCGGGATGGCTCACTCCTGTTCTCATCTCCATCAATGCCAAAGCAATTCTCTCCACTCACCATCAAATGCCGTCGAGCAAGGGGTTATTTCTCTGCTATTCTTGATATCTGGAAAGAGGATGTGAGGGGGATGCCTCCAGAGCTAGCAATGGTGGTAGCAAAGCTACTGACAACCACAGCCACTAACACACTCTCCCTTTTAATGACTCGAGCAGTGGTTTCTTCCACTCTTGGAGGCGGGGCAGAGGCAGAGATATGACAAGCATAGCCAGTGGTAGTTCCGCCTCCAAATCGGGGGGGGGGTGCCTCTGCTCGGTGAGGGCCATTGGCGTTGGTGCAAGGAAGCAATAGCCTCTTTCCAACAACCTCTAAGTAGACACTGACTGTATGTAAATAACGTGGCTCACAATAGCCCAGACAACTGCCTCACGGAGGCACACACGTGTGGCGGTGGGGGATAGCTGTGGGTAATTATTTTCTACTGATATCATAGATTTGTCATCCTTCTGCCTATTTGTATTGATAATCCTTCCATATCTGGACAGAGTTTCTAATCCAGCCTCTATATAATATATTGTGTATGTGTAAGAGACTCATTTAATTTTACCTAGTTCTGAGAAAGGTCTAAAACATGATGCGAGAAACTGCAACTTGTGGACATGGTGGACAAGATATGAATGTGCGATGAGGGGATTGTATAGTCAGAACACATGGGGTTGTCAGTGGGGGCGTCAAAATGACCTTTCGCTTAGAGTGCCAACATTCCTTGCACGCGCCCTGGGCAGAGTAGGAGCTCTTTGGGGATTGGTAAAGTAGGATGGAGCTTTTCCCCAGTAGGGATTCTGTGTTTGGCAGAAAGCACAGAATTCAATGTGCTGCTTCGCCATTAGCATGCATACTGGCTTCAGGAACAGGATGTCATAATCTGAAGGTTTCACTTCAAATGCAAATTTGAAGGGAATGTTCTTTATACTTTTTAGGCCTATCCATGTTTTTAGCAAGAGGCAATTTCCACATGTCCTTCACTCACACCCAAACACGAAAACACAAGAAGCCCTCCTGACCATCGCACGTGCTTTCTGGAGTGTATCAGAGAAAGAAGCAGGCCACGGTGAATTGAACTGACCCCTTGCTGTACCGTGGGCTGAAGGTGTCCACTTCAGCAGACCATAAAGCTTTGCCCTTTGCTGCACAAAAGCTGAAGCTTTTTGTAGCAACACCACAGGCCAGCCAGCCAGGGTGTATGGTATCTGCTACTCTTCTGCTGATACCTCCGGGTACGTAAGGTGTTGAAACCTTGGACGTAGACAGCCAAAATGACAGGGGCATACATGTGTATCATCTCAGAAACACCCATGTGCCACCTGCAGCTATAGCCATGTGCCCTCCTCCAGCCTGTGATTGATGATGTTCACCTGTGATTATTGTTGGGCTGGGATCATGTTGACCTTTTGTTTGGGCATTGAACAGGGGGGCATCTCAATAGCAAAGGATTCTCATCATCTCTGACTCTCTTTTCCAGGAGGGGGTTGGACCGTCATCCAAAGGCGACTGGATGGGTCCGTCAACTTTAACAGGACCTGGAAGGAGTACCGAGAAGGCTTCGGGGATTTGAATGGCGAGTTCTGGCTCGGGAATGAGCGCATTCATAAGATAACCAGCCAGGGGGACTACTCGCTGCGCATTGACCTGGAGGACTGGAGCAACAAGCACAAGCACGCGTTCTACCAAAGATTCAGGTACCGCGAGGCAGGTCCGCACTGATCTATGGGGAACACCTAGCCCTCCCCCTTCCTCTGTATCCTTCCATTCTATGATAATATCCTACAGAAGAAGTATCAAAAACTGGAAACAAAATTCCAGATGCAGGTCAGCTACTGCGCACAGTAATTCCCCACGTTCAATGTAAATAGAGCTGTTCTGTGCCTAGTAATGGCATTTTATTGACACTAGTTAGATGGTATCCAGTGATTTTACCGAAAACGTTTTATTCAGGTGATTTTTTACCGAAACAAATGTACTGAAAAAATACTGCATTTAAAAAATATATATATGGGGCGGGATGTAAGTGGTAAAACAGATGGGGTGGGGGTTGGGAGTTGGGGGTTAAACACATGGGAAAACAGAGGGTCTGGGGGTTGAGCCCCCCAAATAAAAATAAAAATACAAATATTTTGTATTTTTTTGGTACATTTGTTACAGTAAAAAAGTTCGGTAAAATCAAATTGAACCTAGTTAGATTTTGTTCTGCTTATTATTCATTTCATTCTGTGTACCTCTACACATCAGTCTCCAGGGTGAATTAAGGGGTAGAGGTGTCAGGTTGACCTTCCCGACAGGTAGCTACAAATTGGCAGCAGACGTAAAGGAACGGGTAAAGGTCACGAGGCCCGCCGAGTATATTTATTTCCAAGCTTATTTAAGCACCTCGCGCCTCAGAGAGACACATTACACTCTCATTATACGTAGAGTCTCATGGTAACTAAAGGTTGGCAAGTCAAACGGAGTGATCTCCGGGCAGGTGACCGACTCGTGCTTGACTTGAGTTTCAGGAATTGACTGGAGAAAACACAAACTGGTGCACACCTGTTCACGACAAAAATAATTCATCTTGCTGGAGCGTGGAGTTTTGGCGGATATGACTGATTTTCTGTCCTGTCCCTCAAAACAGTGTGTCTCTCCGAGGGCCACCTTGTAGCTCTCGCTTTCCCCCATTGTCACCAAAGAACTCCGACAACTGTAACTAACAACCAATATTTACTCATTTTTATGTTATTTTATTTATTGGATATTTGTAAGGTGCCTATACAACAGATGGTGTTTCATATTCATTCACTTTGTAAGATAAGAAGTGAGCTGAGGATGTGCATCACAGTGCAAGGTGAGCAGCGAGCTGAGGGTGTGCATCATGGTGTAAGATGAGCAGTGAGCTGAGGAAGTGCATCGTAAGACAAGCATGCAAGCTGAGGGTGTGCATCATGGTGTAAGATGAGCAGTGAGCTGAGGAAGTGCATCGTAAGACAAGCATGCGAGCTGAGGGTGTGCATCATGGTGTAAGATGAGCAGTGAGCTGAGGAAGTGCATCACGGTGTAAGACAAGCATGCGAGCTGAGGGTGTGCATCATGGTGTAAGATGAGCAGTGAGCTGAGGAAGTGCATCACGGTGTAAGACGAGCATGCGAGCTGAGGGTGTGCATCATGGTGTAAGATGAGCAGTGAGCTGAGGATGTGCATCACGGTGTAAGACGAGCATGCGAGCTGAGGGTGTGCATCATGCTGTAAGACGAGCAGTGAGCTGAGGATGTGCATCACGGTGTAAAACGAGCATGCGAGCTGAGGGTGTGCATCATGGTGTAAGACGAGCAGTGAGCTGAGGATGTGCATCACGGTGTAAGACGAGCATGCGAGCTGAGGGTGTGCATCATGGTGTAAGATGAGCAGTGAGCTGAGGATGTGCATCACGGTGTAAGACGAGCATGCAAGCTGAGGGTGTGCATCATGGTGTAAGATGAGCAGTGAGCTGAGGATGTGCATCACGGTGTAAGACGAGCATGCGAGCTGAGGGTGTGCATCATGGTGTAAGATGAGCAGTGAGCTGAAGATGTGCATCACGGTGTAAGACGAGCATGCGAGCTGAGGGTGTGCATCATGGTGTAAGATGAGCAGTGAGCTGAGGATGTGCATCACGGTGTAAGACGAGCATGCGAGCTGAGGGTGTGCATCATGGTGTAAGATGAGCAGTGAGCTGAGGATGCGCATCATGGTGTAAAACGAGCATGCGAGCTGAGGGTGTGCATCATGGTGTAAGACGAGCAGTGAGCTGTTGATGCGCATCACGGTGTAAAATGAGCATGCGAGCTGAGGGTGTGCATCATGCTGTAAGACGAGCAGTGAGCTGAGGATGTGCATCACGGTGTGAAACGAGCATGCGAGCTGAGGGTGTGCATCATGCTGTAAGACGAGCAGTGAGCTGAGGATGTGCATCACGGTGTAAAACGAGCATGCGAGCTGAGGGTGTGCATCATGCTGTAAGACGAGCAGTGAGCTGAGGATGTGCATCATGGTGTAAAACGAGCATGCGAGCTGAGGGTGTGCATCATGGTGTAAGACGAGCAGTGAGCTGTGGATGTACATCACGGTGTAAAACGAGCATGCGAGTTGAGGGTGTGCATCATGGTGTAAGACGAGCAGTGAGCTGTGGATGTGCATCACGGTGTAAAACGAGCATGTGAGCTGAGGGTGTGCATCATGCTGTAAGACGAGCAGTGAGCTGTGGATGTGCATCACGGTGTAAAACGAGCATGCGAGCTGTGGGTGTGCATCATGGTGTAAAATGAGCAGTGAGCTGAGGATGTGCATCAAGGTGTAAGACGAGCATGCGAGCTGAGGGTGTGCATCATGGTGTAAAATGAGCAGTGAGCTGAGGATGTGCATCACGGTGTAAGACGAGCATGCGAGCTGAGGGTGTGCATCATGGTGTAACATGAGCAGTGAGCTGAGGAAGTGCATCACAGTGTAAAACGAGCAGCGAGTTGAGGATGTGCATCACAGTGTAAGACCTTCATGCGCCAGTTTGATGATCATGTCATGTAGAGAAGATGGGACGACAATTACATTTAGTTTCAAGAATATTCCTTGTGATGTAATTGATAATTCATACTTTATGAGAGCAAATGTTTGCAAGGCCTTGTGTTCAGCCGGTGATAGGTCATTGCTTGCTCCTGCCATTTGCTTACGCCATTTGTCAGAACTGATGCGTTTTGTTTTTACATTTGTTATCAACTTCTCTTGTAGTGTTGCAGAGATGATGGTGTCCAGGGTATAGCACGCGGTAGTGTGTAATAAATCACATAGTTTAAATACTGTTCAGCCTTTGTGTCAGGACGTGGATGCCTTGATAAGTATGACTTGCAGAAACAAAGTGTCCAATTTTATTATCGTAATGTTGCCTTTAAAAAGGCAAGGCCAGCATATGTCCAATGGTTTGTCACCCCAAGGGAAAGAACAGTTATTATGGCCCTCAGAGCAAATCTCCTTTTCATTGGAGAAAGGGTGCCCTCTTTATTATCAAATCTCGCTGTGAGGAGAAACTGTCCTAGCTGTGAGAGTGACAAAAATGATTTGTTGAATTTTCTGTTTTTTTGTCCCACCCTAACAAATCTAAGAATGATTTGTATAATCCCAGCATTTAAGAACCTCCAACATCATACATGTGCAATTAGCACTTACATTTTTATGATCAGCCCCTGATGGTATTGTGAGCTTCTTGGTATGCCCCAAACACTAGAATGTCATCACTATAGTTCAGACATTGCAGGATGTGCCGAAATATCTTGTGTATTTAATTCTGGAAAATCTCAGCCCCAGATGAGACACCAAAGCTATTGTTTATATCTAAACAATCCAAGGTGTGCTGCAAACGTTTTAATATAGCGTGAAGCTGAATGTAGTTCTAGCTCGAGGTAACCCTTTGTTTAACTCAAGTTTGGAGAATGCAGTGGCTGCATGGAGTAGATGCGTTGTGTCAGTCATACATGGTGCAAAGTGTTGTACCCATTCTATGGCTTTGGGATATTCATGTTGGCACATAGACAAATACGTCCACTGAATTATTTTTTGGGCATTGCCACTATTGGTGACACCCACGGTGTTGGACCTTGTGCAGGTTTAATGATCCCTTAGTCTAACAGTGATTTAATTTCATCTTCAAATTGCAGTTGTATTCCCCTTCAGTGCTGAGCTATTGGTTTTATATTCTTGTTGATGTGAAGCTTTATTTGGCATTGTGAAAAGGTTCCTGGCAGGAAAATATACCAGGAGACTATTTTTAAGAAGCTGTTATATAGAAAATACTTGTTTGCATCCTCTCAAACACCATTGTTGGGAAAATACATTCTCATTATTCTTTGGAGAGCATTGTGTAAAAGAGACATTTCTACCACTCTTAAGGAATCATTATTTGGAAAAGACATTTTTCTCGTTGTCTTTAACACTTATTAATGCTGAACCTCAGAAAATCAAATGGCATCCTGAAGATCAATTATGTTTTAATAAATTGAAACCTATCTTGTGTAGTGAACCTGTATTGAAGGTGACATCCTACAGGCTGATGCCTCACTTACAGGTTTAGGTGCAGTTCTTTCACAGAGTAATGATTACATAGAACATCTCTATATAAACAGGAAGTTATTTCCCACAGTCAAAAATTATCCGATTCTTGAACTTGAAGCCCTGGCTATTAAGTGGGCCATACCCTACATTAACGTTTATCTAACTGGTAGAAGGTTCCAACTTGTCACAGACCACGCCCCATTAAAATGGTTATCCCTTCGCAAAGACACTAATACACGGGTCATACGCTGGTTTCTTCATTTACAGCCTTATTGTTTCACCGTAGAATTTTGAAAAGGAAAATAACAGGGTAATGTAGATTTCCTTTCCCCATTCCAAATAGAGGCTGTGAAAACCAGCGACATTAGGGGAAGGATATGTGATGAATCCTGCTTAGTCATCACTGATTCCCTGGTGATGATCTTCTCCCACATGGCCAGGGAACGGCAGCCGCTACCTGATCCTGACCCTCGGGGTGGTATTATGAGGGAGGACCATGTGGGACGACTAGCGGGAGGAAGTAATAACTCCATTGAAAGAGACAGAGGATTCACTGTTCTACCCCCCCGAAACTATAACCTCTAAAATACTGATGGCATATTCTAAATCTGAGCAAAATACCATTGCATATAATACTCACTTAACATCTCCTATTTCTGACTATCTTAAATTGAACAAATATCCATAGCAATACAGCTTTACAAAGTCTAAAACTCCAATACACTCCAACTCCCATAAAACCAAGAGTACTGGGACGAGGAAGAGGAGAAAGTAGTTAATGTGGAGCAGAAACACATCAAGTTAAATGTGCAGACTAGTTGTGGCAATGCCAATAAGCTGTATGGGACATTTAAAAATGATGTGCCTTTTTAAACTGAGGGAAGAGAAGGATGAGAAGAGAGATGCAGTGTGGGTGCAGAGGAAAGCAGAACCAAAGGCAGACACACGCGAGCTGGCTCTGCTGAAGGAGGCAGATTCTTTTCTACAGGAGAGGGGAGAGACCGGTAACAGCATAGTGGGTGCCGACGGGGACCGCCGAGCAGCCGGTAGCAATGGCGAGGCGTCAGAGACACAGCCACGTTGAAAAACAGCATTTCCACCGGCGAGTGAAGGAGACGTCAGCGGGGGAACCATAAGAGGGTCGCAGAGCGGGTAACGCTTTCTTGCAGCACAGACTTTAGTGCAGCTGGATGCCAAGGGTCAGAAATGCCAGCAAACACAGATGAGTCTGGCCAGGAGTATTGGCAGCCCTAGGACATAGTGACATGCATGCAATCAATTCATAACCTATTTTGAGTATCAACCAAGTAATATAGAAAGACTGAATTTACCCAAATGTCTATATATGAGATATCGACATGGGGAAATCTGGAAAAAATATTGTTATAAGCAAATGAACTTTAATGAAGCAATTGAAAGGCAAGATCTGTACAACACTTCATATATGAACTATCAATATGGGGAAGACTGGCACAAATATTGCCACAAGCCAATGAACCCTAATGATGAAATTAACAAAGAAAGCTTGAAGAAGTCTCCATATAAGGGATGTCGATATGGGGGAAGTTGGAACAAGTAATACCTGGAGCAAATAAAGTATGAATAGTGAAGAGGCACAACTGTTATACTTAAAGAGAAAGAGACTGAAAGATAAAGAGATACAATTGTAAGAAGACCTGGTGAAGGAAGTGCATCTGGCAGTGAGCCTTTTGGGGAAAATATACCTGACAGGAGAGTATACCAGGGTATCTACAAACCCAAAGAGGGATTCCTGGCAGGGGAGTACACCAGGTAATCCATGTAGAGTTTGTGAAAACAAGAGACCATTTTTAAGAAGCATATTGAAAAGACACTTTTGCCATCCTTTCAAAAACCATTGTTGTTCAAATCCTACCACAATGGTCAATTGTCGTTACTAACAACATAAATCCTTGGATACAAAATGCCATCATTCGAATACAAGCATCTGGCCATAACAACCTTGATCGCTTCATATCCATCATGAACCTGTATTGGAATCCAGCATCAAGAAACGATAGCAATTTCCTAGATGGTGTGTTTCTAACCATCGACCAAACACTCACAGAACACCAGCATGTGGAATTTATTATATGCAGTGATTTAAATATACATCTATATAACAAAATAGGCCAACGGATGGAGTTCATCGATTTGTCAATGCGGGCAAAAAAATGGCACAAAGAAACCTCGATTCGAAATCTGAAACAACTAGACCAACCGAAAGACGCCACGGGTACCATCCTAGCCACATGGGATGGTGGTAAGATGACAGCAATAATAGATTACGTATATCTGTCAATAGATCTACTGGAATCAATTACAGTGACTCAAATCAATCTAACAACAAGAAGTGATCATCACCAACTAATAGTCACTGGTTCTAGACCCACACAACCAAAAATGACTGACTTCCGCATACAGACAGAAGTCGCTGGCAATAACCCAATAGCAAATAAGAGATCTTACAGACCGATTACAACTGACAACAATGCCAGATATTGACAAACTTAATTATGATACCTTCCTGATTCCCTTCCTAAAGCCAAGGAAGAATCAAGCAAAACTATATAATCATTATTACGATACTGTAATCGCTCAGAAAAAAAACAGGTGCATAAGGACATTCGCAACCTAAAACTCACAAATGGAATTTGAATTTTTGCACAGAAGAATAAAATAAAACAAAAATACACAAACTGGAGGAAATCATATCATACAACACTGATACAAAACGATGCAGAAGCCATGATGAAAGCTTGCAAGAACCACAACCCAAGACTGTGGAATCTGTTGGACAATAACGAAAGCAACCAACAACTCTTGACAGCAAACGTGACCAAGCAAAAGTGGATAGATCATTTTGCAAACATATATAATGATTCAGCTAGTACCACGCCGCGGGCGCTACAGACTGTGAATAAATCATGGAACGTTCGCTACGAGAAGGAAGACCTGATCTTGATCTTTGAAAAACTGAACACCTCATGTGCCCCGGGTCCTGACGGCCTGTCCAATGCAATTTTACAACAAAATGTGGAGTTGTGCATTCTCTTCATGATGAGACTCATAGAAACCATCAACAAACAGAATACAATCCCGCCATCTTGGAGAACAGCGATAATCGTCCCCATATACAAACAAGGGGCGCGTGACAATCCTCAGAATTTTAGACTGATCGCATTACTAGACCCATTGGGCAAGATCTTCGCCGCATTGCATCTCAAAAAACTTAAGGAATGGGCTAAGAAAATGAAGCGATTTGCAGCGAGACAGACGGGATTCACTGCTGGCGTTGGTACCAATGTAAATCTCCTTATAATGAACTTGGTCAAATATGAAGCAATAGAAACAAAAACACAGATCTATGCTGCTTTCTTGGACCTACATATGGCATTTGATTCCATACCAAGAACACGACTATGGGAAAAACTGTCGGCGTGGAATTGTCCGGCTGAGATCTTAGAGCCAATAAAACTATTATATTCCAATACAACAATAGCTGTGAGACTTTCAAATAATGGCACGACTACCCCCATGATAAAAACAACAAAAGGACTAAAACAGGGTTGTCCTCTCGCAGCCACCTTATATAATTTATACACAGCAGACTGTGAAGAACATCTTAATGACCTGGCTCTGAATCCTCCAAAACTGAACTCTGTCCCAATTCCAGCATTGTTTTATGCCGACGACATTATCCTATTAGACAAAACCATCTCGGGTTTACAACGGAGATTGCATCTCATGGGAACCTACATGAAATCCAACAATATAAGGATCAATACAGCAAAGACTAAAATCATGGCATTAGTAAAACTTCCATTTAAGAAACATCCAGCATTAAAAGTCTCTATCGACAACATTTGCCTAGAAGAAGTATCGACCTTCAAATATCTCGGCATTATGCTAAATCAGTCTATAATAGAAAAACAGTGGTTCAACAACCTGGAAACGAAAACTCAGACACTAGCCAGACAAGGTTGTGTCCTACACAGGAAATACAGTAAATTTTCATTTAAACCTGTTATAACATTCTACAGACAGAACGTTATCCCGGTAATTACATATGGCAGTGACACAATGATCCACTCACAATCCAACAATTGGGCGAAACTAGAAGCTATATTCTGGAGAAAGATCTTCAGGCTCTCAGATTCATATCTGATGGCTAGAATTCGGTATGAGGTCGCAACCCAATCCATATCTTCGATAGTGACATGGAAACAGCTCGACCTGCTAAGAAAACTCCTGACAAATGATGAAACACCGGCCACAGCAATTCTGAAAAATAATCCAACTGCTCTTTACAATACATTTTTAAGGAAATGGAAAGAACATTTGTTCCAACAATTAAAAGACGAAGAAATATCACTCGAAACCCTCATTAACAGACACAACATGCAAAACGCAAAATAGCAAACCACAACTGGATCCGAACATGTCATGCCAAAACTTTATATTCAAGAAATCTTCAAGCCAATCGGACATTCGAGCCCTAAGCGAAATCCCAAAGTACATGGAACAGTTTCCTGATAATAATATCTGCACAACTTACCTACAAGGGACAAGCTGGCAATGACATGGCAAATCCCGAAAACTGACAACTATTGCCATTTCTGCAAAGACAGAGAAGTACCAGAAACAATCTATCATCTAGTAATGATCAACCCGCAATTAACGACCAAGAGACTGAATTTCGGTAACTTTTTCAAAATATCGACCCAACAGATGGATACGGATATGCGTGGGTCTTTATTGTTGAACGGACGTTAAAACAAACTAATTTACACAAAAGTTCAATATTTTCAACATATTTTAGGATTGCAGCCTGGAGCTCAACAGAAAGCCAAGTGAAGATATTGACGACTGGCCTAATTGATGCCGAAGGTGTCAAGATGAAATTTTCTTATTGTCTCTACATTTCCTTCCTTCTTTTTTTTCATTTTTTTCTCAATCTCCTCTTTCTACTTCTCAAGTGAATTGCTAAATATTATCATTTCGTGTATCACTGAGTCTTAAAAATGAAAAGTTTGTAACAAACTAAATTTTAATAAGAAATAAAAAAAATGTTGGGAAAAGACACTCTTTCATTTTTCTTATGAGGTTGTGTTGTTAAAGAGACATTTCTACTACGCTTAAGGAATCATTATTTGGAAAACACGTGTTTCTCATCAACCTTAAGGAAGGGTTAAAACACCATCACGTAAGTTGCTGTGTAGAAAAGACATGTTTGCCATCATTTCTAATACCATTTCTTGGAAAAGACACTTTCTCATTATCCTTAAGAAAGTGATGCCTAAAAGAGACGTTTCCAGTAATTATAAAGGACATTTCTTTGAACAGTACACTTTCAACATTCTAACTGAGACAATTCAGGGGAAGGAAATCATCCTCTGGAAAGATTGTTTTGTTGGATTTACATATTTGGTGTTTGCTACCTTTTTTGCTGAATTTAAAGCAGTGACGTTTACCTTGCAACTTTTGATTATGTGTGTTAGTGTGATGGTCAGATACATTTTGGACACAAGGTCAGCTTGCTTTGGTTTTAGTTTTCTAGGAAGAGAAGCTCTCTTTAGGATAGGGATAGATAGGGCTTTATACAAAACACCTTTCATTTTATTAAAATGACTAATGCTGAAAACATTACAACCTTGTGTCTGCTGCTCATTTCCGACCCCTCACACCCGGTGGTGAGGGGTATGCGTGGCATGTGGGAGTTCTTGCATGGGAGAGTGAGTGTGTAGGTCATTGCGAAAGGGTCAGACCATGAAACCCACATTCTAGTTTTCAGAGAACTTATGTTTGCTTGAAATCAAAAGGTCCAGGATTTTGCCAGGTATGAGGGTGGCGGATTGATAAATTGGGTGAAGTCTTACGGGGGTGAGTGGAGTGAGGATACTGTTTAGTATGGGGTTGCTGTCTGGATGGGAGCTATCAGACTTGAAGTCACCAAGGTAGAAATCAGTCCAGTCAGTGTGAAAGTTAGAATTGGGACCGGGAGCCAGTAAATGGGGTGGATAATGGAGTGGAGCAAGTGATTGTTATATTTACACAATTGTACCTCAACATTTCATCTCTTTTTCTTTTATTTCTTGACATTTCACTGTTTTGTTGCACTAAACACTACAAGCAAAAGTCTCTCAACTCACTTTTGATAGACAATAAAGATCCATATTCCAGTTATTTATCTTTCTCTGCATTATTTATTCAGTGCCGAAATATATTGTTCATGTTTCAGTTCTTCATCATTTCATTGGGCCTCATTGTGAGACCGGCAACAGGTGTGCCGCTAAAACCGGCATGGCGGCCGCCGGTCTAATTTTTTTTCTGGCGCCCGTGAATGGGAAATTACCTGGTCATTACACCTCTGCCGGACGCAGTAATTGCCCATTCGTGAGCGCCGGAATGAAATGCTCCCTATTTGAGCCCCATAGGGCCCAATGGGAATTGGGAGGTTGGATGCACCGGCACCTTGACATGCGACGTGCATCCAACATACTCTGCTCGTGGCGGGTGTTATGACCGCCAGGTCTGACCTGGCGGGCAGGAAGGCACCTGCGAGCAGAACTCGTAGTTTACCGGTCCGGTAACAGCGGTACCGGCAAGCTTACTGGTACTGTTGTTACCAGACCAGCAAACTTATAATGAGGCCCATTTTCTCCATAAATTATTTGAATCCAGATAGAAACGTAATTTCAAATTTCACACTCATATGAACATCGTATTCATCATCTAGTGGCACCTGGTATGTATCCATTTTTTCTAACCAGTGGGACCACATTCAACAATACACATTTGAAAACAACTCTACCGTGAGCCCTACTGGCACAGCCACCTTCACCACATGAGCTAGAACCCACTAAACACTCATAAACACTGTTCAATTGCAATAAGTGATAGAGAGCACTTCAAAGGAAGTGTACGGGTGTGTTTTTCAGGTGTGTTCCTGGAAGAAAGAGTATGTCTGGGGAGTGTATGCCAATTTGGGTGTGTTGGTGCGTGCGCACGTGTTTGCATGTGTGTGCACATGAATAGATTGGGAGTTGAGATGAAGGCAGGCAGGTGCATGTAATTAGTTGTTTCGGTGCAGTGGTGTGCTGGAGTTTAATTGGAATCTTGTTTGTGTGCTTTGATTGTGTCATGTTTTGCGTTGCTAACAGTGGGCAAAGAATGAAATAGACAAAAGATCATTGCAGGAGCCATTAGTTCTGCCGGGCTCTTTGCTCTGGACACCCGGGTGAATAGAAGACCTAGAGAAAGTGCTTAAGTTCCCAAAAAGTAACCAGGAAGTGGTTCAGCAGACACAGATATAAACAGAGAACCAGTCCTCACTTGATACCGACCGCAGCAGCAAGATCACACAAAGCAGCTAAGGGGCTGAGGAAGGGCTGCAAAATGGAACCCTCGAAGCGGACGGGTGGCTTAAGTCACACCCTACCTGTGGATGAAAGAAGGACAGAACGCAGTTGCATACAGTCCAAGAGGGGGTTTAAAAAGTGCTGATGGAGCATGATATGATATGGCATTCATAACGCGCCTATACACAAGTGCTTCAAGGCGCGACGAGGGAACAGAGGGAAGACAGAGACAGCGATCCTACTAGCGCAGGTGTCATTCAGATCATGCAGGGAAGCTTCAGACTGCAAAATTGAATGCTCAAGGGGGAGGCGGGCTAAAATCTCCCCCTTCCTGTAGATGAAAGAAGGACAGAATGCATCCCTTGTCCTGACCTGGATCCTTCTGGAAACCTTACGCCCGTATGTTAATCAGAATCTCCATTTTCTATATTCCACGTGACAGTACCATTCCCCTGACACCCGCTTAAGCCCTAACTCTGTGTGTCTGCAGCACGTGAGACACCTCCAGCGCCTCGCACAGAAATGCTGCATGACCAGCTTCCACAGCTTTTCCACAGTGACGCACTTAGGTTCAGAATTAGTTTAACGAAAACACCACAGCACATCAATAATAAATCAGCATTATATTAAATTCTGAAGTAATAGCTGAAAATGAATGAACCACAAGATGAGATCACGGGATCGGAATCAATAGAATAACTGAATTGGGTCCACAATGCTGAAGAGGCGATGGTGCATTCTCTCTCAGGATCTTACCAATTGACTTGCATTTGTTTCTAAAACAGCAAATTCTTTAGGTCCTCAAGTCAAATATTCTAATGATTTTACTAGTTGTCCCGATGATTTTGCTAATTATTGTGAATAGAGTTAGGAAGTTGCCAGCTCAGTTTATTTTGACTGGTTAATGAAGTGATTGTCTGCACTTGCCCTTGCATTGGCCACCAGCTGGCCGCACTTCTATTTTTTTTGTCTTTATTTATTTATTTACTTACTGTTATCGGATTTACTGCACTGCCCCCTCCCCATTCCCCCTGCACTTTTCCCGTTCCCCCCTCCCCTGCACTTGCGCGATCTCAATGTCACCTGGCCTAGTAAGATCGTTGTCTCTGTCTTCCCTCTGTTCACCCCCCCCCCCCGTGCCTCATCGCACCTTGAAACACTTGTGTATAGAGGCGTTATAAATGCCATATCATATCATATCAATCTTTCTGCTTTCTTTAGAAACTATAAGGTACAGAGCTTCGCAGCATCCGAATCCTGATCTTGATGATGCTAGGTCATATTTTGTTTTAGCAGCGCTGATTGATTTTGGGATATCCAATACGATTGTGCGGATTCTCAAGAGCCATAGCGTTGCTGACGGCGGTTCAGCTAGCAATCGCACGGGTGGAGGCGGTGCTGGAGATGACGGTTGCCTGGGTATGAACAACCGGGCTGATTGTCCTCCACTGCCTACAGAGCAGAGCAGATATGTGTCAGTCAGTGGGAGTTTGCAGATCTAGGAAAGATGCATACCCTGAGAATGGTGGCAGTGTTATTTTCTTGGCTGGCGCTCAAGGTTCTTCAATGTTGTGGATGTGTCGGAAGGAAACACCAATGCACTGGTAACACTCCTCTCTACACCATGAATCCTTTTTGGAAGACCCATGAATCCCTTTTGGAAGACCCATGAATCCCTTTTGGAAGACCCATGAATCCCTTTTGGAAGACCCAATGAATCCATGCTTCTCTCCAGTCAAGGTTCTTCCAAATCTGGTCACTAACGAAAAATCCTTGCATTCCTGCAGTCCAGGAAGGAAGTATTGCTTGAGCCCTCGGAAAAGGCCCTCTACCAGCGATATCCCAAAGACAAGATTGCCCGGCTACAGCTGATCCAGAATGCTGCACTCAAACCCAAAGCCCAGGCTCCAAGCGTTAACGCCACATTCTACTACCCTCGATGAAGCACCATTAGGTCTCAGTGAGGAAGAGCATGTCCTTCAGAATGATGTAGCTCTTCCGAGACTACTAGAGAACACAGTGGCCCTCATTACAACCCCGGCGCTAAACCATGGCGCTATTAGCACCATGGTTGGTGCCGGTGTTGTAACGAGTCCGCCATGGTGGAATGGGGAAATACCGCCCCATTCCAAGGTTGGCGGGGCGGTAATTCCCCATGCCGCCATGGCCCTTCCCCATTCCCATTTTTGCCCCATAGGGCTCAATGGGACTGGGGAAGGCGCTAATTACGGCACCATAAATTACGGTGCCGTAATTAGCTCCTAGGTCCCTTTGAGGGTTGGTTTTTTAACGCCTGCTAAAAGCAGGCGTTAAAGTGCCGCCCGCAAAGGGACCTCGTAATCAGGTGTTAAGGGTTTAACGGCGCCGACACCTTTTACGGCGCCGTTAACCCCTTAACGCCGGGGTTGTAATGAGGGCCAGTATCTCCCTGATCAGACACGGTGCCCCCAAAGGGAACTCCCCAACATTCAGACTGTAGCTGAAACCTAGCAGTTACAACCCGTCCATCACTTCCCTCACTTACTTCTGAGAAACGAAGGAAACAACTGAGGGCCAGGATGCAGAAATGTGGCAAACACTTCCAGAAGTAAGTAAGGCTGTGCTGTGTCTGCAGTCACCTGCTCTATATTATTAACCTGCAGTATCCTCTTTCCTTCTCTCTGGGGTCACTGCAGCCCCTTGCATTGGTTCTGCAAAGAACATCAAGGAGGGAGAAGGGAAGGCATGGCATGGTGTACAGAATACATTGCATTATGTAGCACTCTGAAGCGCACAACCCTGCATGCGGCGCTTATACAAAACACACTGAATATATCCCCCATCAACCTCTACCTTCAGTGCAGGGGTAGTGATGGCCATACAAGGAAGGGGCTCTAAGGGAGCACCTTCATAGCAGGCATCATTTACGTATATGTCCTGTGGAGAGAACTACCAGTATCATAAAAGCTGAGGGGTACACACAGACGCTGTGTCAAAGTCACTCATCTTTCAAGGAAGCAAAGTGGATGCAGCCGACAGAGGCGGTCGGAAACACGATTGTGTTGTGTAAGCGCCTACCACATGCTCAATAAATAAATAAACAAATGAAATAAATAAATAAATAAATAAATAGTGGTTTACGAAATGGAGGGGGGGTCTGGCAAGGGTGCAATGCCCAAAGTGTGCTGCAGGGGTTGGTTGCGCCCATATGGAGTCCGAGAAAAAGTCATGTTTCAGTTATGAAAAGCCAGGAGTGAGGAAAAGGACTAGCAGAAGGCATTGGCTGCATGTGGGTCCGGTGCTACTATAAATGGTGAATCTATGTTAATTGGTGATTATAGGTAGGGTCCTTTTGGTGCTGCGTTTGCTTTAAGCCTTTGTTACTCTGAATGTAATGCCATGAGTTGGGGAGAGGGGCTGCAGCAGGAATGGTACGCGGTCATTTATTTGCCTGTGGGAGTGCACTTGGTGCAGCGACAGATGGAAGACATCAGGGGGCAGTATGGGACTATAACATCAGGGAGTCCTGAATGTTCAGGTGGTTGACACAGGAAGATGGCGGAGACGAGATTGAATTGACAGGAAGGTGCCGAGAAGACATGGCAGGTAACTGCATCACCCCTGTAAGGGAAAACTCAGAGCAGCAGACTTTCAGAATAAGGGGCCACTATGGGTTCTTAGAAAGGCTGCTCAGGCAAAGATTTCAGCAATAAAATGTCAAAGTTCATGAATATGTCTCTCAAAAGGAAGAAAAGGTGGCTTAAAAGTAACTACGTTCCTTTAAGGCAGACCAAGGGACCAGGGCCCCTTCAAGTACCGTTAAGTTCATCAGGGCTTTCCTTTACTGTGGGTAAGGTGCCCTTTCACACTGATGCAGGCTACAAACTTTGCTTAATGCACAAACCAGACTAGACACCCTGCCTACAATTAAATGGCTCCGCCCCTTGCCCTGCCCCCTTTGTCACACAATGAAAGGCAAAGATTTACATTGCAAATATACCTTGCCTTGGATGTGAAATTGGGCAAACTCCCCACGCAATAATATGTATTTCCTGAAGGAAGCAGGGGTAGTGTGTACTTACACTAACATCATTAAAGAACATATTGGGCTTCATTGCCAATTTGGCAGTGAAGTAAAAAAGTGGAGGCAATGGAATTTACCCCATTTTTACCGTACTGGCGAATTCCGATTTTTGGGGTCAAAGTAAAGGATTGACCACCAGGAAGATACAGGAGTGGAACCCTGCATTTTAAGTCCAGAAATCATCAGATTTAACGCGGTGAAATTACTGCACATTGTTAATCTGAGAGAAAAAAAAGAAATCCTATAGACTCTAAAAATGTGGATTTACACCGCTTTACCACCGCTCACAATTTGGTGGCAATTCTGCCATACAAATTGGCAGTAACGATACAAGATTTTGGCAATCATTTTGTGGAATTACCGTGAAATTACCTCCAAACTTGAAATGAGGCCCATTTTACATGTTTACTTTAGTTCCTTGCAACAAGAACTTCTAACACTCAATTAAGACCCCAAATGTCTCCTTTTATACTTTAAATTCATGACGGAATCTTCATTTGTTACAGAATCTCCGGTCTTCCAAAGGGCATGCCTCCCGCCTCTATGCAGACAGTCCCAGAGCTTCACATTCTGGGGGTGGGAGGAATTTTAAGATGAATCAACAGCAATCAGACCTCAATAAGTCCCACTTGGCTGGGCTGTGGGTCTTGGAGGCCTCTGACGGAACACAGAAATGTTTAGCTAGGAGATCTTTAATCTTTGGCGACACTCTGCAGGAGAAGATATGGACGACAGATGGTGAAATTTGGTGCCAATTCGGATCGAGTGACTCCTTGATACCCAAATGTCTTTCATGCACCCACGTGTCTGACTGCGTTGAGTCCTAAATGACACGCTAAAATGTGATCCAGTTATGAGTCTTTCTATGAAATTCTCAAGCGAACCATACCGAGCTTGGTTACTTCTAACTAAATGTACCTCGAACCCATGATATGGTCAGTCCTGGTAAAGAGTCTGTGACAGTCAGGGTCGCTAGCCCTTTGAACCTTTGGGTTCTTCTGGCCCAGTTTCACCTCCAGAGGTCTGCTTTGTGGCGTTTGGTTGGATGACTGATGCCGTCCATTGCTCCTAGACGTATGAAGTGGTTTGGTTGGCCGATCCCCCGAAGTACTGGGGATTGGTCCTGGTTGAGCTCAGAATTTGAGTCTGCAGCAAAGGTCAGGTGGACAAACAACTCTTACCCCATTTCATGACAGAGGGAGGGTGCATTTGTTCGTAAAACAACATGTAACTAACCAAAGTCTTTGGAAACAGTCCAGATAGCATCTCTAGAGAGGTATCTGGCTTTTGCATCATCGAGTAGGGTTTTTCATCATTGACGCCATCTGTAACAGTGTCAGTGTCAAGTCTCCGGCAGCCCACGCTGGCATAGAGCGGGGTTGTGGTCTAGAAAGGAGGAAGGAGGCATGATATTCTTATTTCATGATCACAAGTCCTGCAAATAGTCAAGCCTGCTAAGAAATCAATTTGGGATATGTGCAATCCGTGACTGAGAGGCAAGTATACAACCAGACAATCAATGCTTTGCCTTTATTTATTTTATTTTTTATTTATTTATTTTTATTTTGGTAACGCGTCGCATGCCCGTAGGCCTCAGGTGCACACAAAGACAAGACAGAACGGACAAACACAAGAGGCAGAAGAGGAGCAAGAATCATAACAAATTATTCTAGGTTGAAAAAGTGAGGTTTTATGGAACACAGTGTAGCTCTGGATCTGCTGTATCCGAGCTGGTAGTGTATTCCAAAGAAGGGGACCCTGTG